>NC_141696.1:175383508-176850019 GCF_964263255.1 Lissotriton vulgaris
AGATGTATGCCTTTTGTTACTGAACCCGTTTTTGTTGGTATTAGCTCTCTGTGCACAATTTCCACGTTAACTAGTGATCAAGTACTTGTGGTCCTCTCCAAAAAACACAGTGCCATTGGCATGGACCTGATTGATACCCTTAATTTAGATATACGTCCCAAGTAAATGGTACTAAATGTACACAGTGGTAAGTTAAATGCTAGTTGTGGGAAGCAGTGCTCATTGTGCCACCTTCTACAGTATCCTTTTAAAGAATGTCTCAGGCCCGCCACTACAGCTTATAGTTTAGCTCTACACTGCCAGTTTGACTTGACAAGATAATCCTTTTGCTAGGCCTAAACCTACCTTTTTCAATACATAAGTAATTCCTAAGGTGGGCCATGAAGGCTCGATGGGTAGAGTGCATTGTAATGAAAAAGTGGGGCATGTGTTTATTGGTTTTACATGTCCTGGCTGTGAAAACCCCCTAAAGTTGTTTTAAATGTTGTAAGGCCTATCTCTACCATGCCTTAACATTGGGTTAAATTATTGCATTTAATAAGTGCTAACTTTAGATTGGGAGCAGAAAGAAAAATACTATTTACATTCAAATCAGTTGTAATGTATACTCCTTCTCAATGGTCAAATTTATTTTTCAGTTACCATTCTAAAAATGCCACTTTTAGGAAGTTCACATTCAAGAAAATGTGCAACTGCTGATGTTCATTTAGCCATACCAGTGACTTCTTTATTGTGTTTCTAAAAAAGATCTATAGATTGCTGTCAAATGTGAGTACACCATCCTTGTGCGATTGTGATGTCCTAGTAAAAAGATTTGTTGATTTTTTCTGAATACAATATTAAATGGTGACCGCAGTAATTGATTTGTGAATTGTGGGGGCCTAG
The DNA here is from genome assembly GCF_964263255.1 of Lissotriton vulgaris. Lineage (NCBI taxonomy): Eukaryota > Metazoa > Chordata > Amphibia > Caudata > Salamandridae > Lissotriton > Lissotriton vulgaris. The sequence continues at coordinate 175,384,394 of NC_141696.1, forward strand.
CCTCGCTGACGGACAATCTCCCAGCCTCTGCTTTCTTTATGACTTTTAGAAAGTTGCAATTTTTCTGCCTAAACCAATCAACCAATCAATCAGGACACTTGTAGAGTGCACTACATACCCTTGAGGGTCCCAAGGCGCTGGGTGTGGGCGGGGGTTTGGGGTTGCTACTGATCGAAGAGCCAGATCTTGAGTAGACTTCTGAAGGCCAGTAGGTCTTGGGTCTGCCGTAGGTTGGTGGGGAGGGTGTTTCAGGTCTTGTCGACGAGGTGGGAGAAGGATCTGCCTCCGGCTGTCGTTCTTCGGTTGCGGGGAACAGCGGCGAGGGTGAGGTCGGTAGAACGGAGCTTGCGGGTGGGGGTGTAGAAGCTGAGTCGTCTGTTGAGGTATGCTGGGCAGGTGTTGTGGAGTGCCTTGTGTGCGTGGATGAGGAGCTTGAATGTTATCCTCTTGTTGACAGGGAGCCAGTGTCGGTCTCCCAGGCGGGGAGTGATCTGACTGCGGCGGGGGATGTCAAAGATCAGACGTGCCGAGGTGTTCTGGATGCGTTGCAGCCGTCTCAGGAGCTTGGTTCGATGCTCCTGCATAGAGGACGTTACCATAGTCCAGCCTGCTAGTGACGGGGGCCTGGGTGACCGTTCTTCTTGTTTCAGTGGGGATCCACTTGAAGATCCTACGTAGCATTCGGAGGATGTTGAAGCAGGAGGAGGAGACGGGGTTGACCTGTTTAGTCATGGTGAGGGTAGAGTCGAGGATGACCCCTAGGTTGCGTGCGTGGTCTGTGGGTGTCAGAGCAGTTCCCAGTGTGGTCGGCCACCAGGAGTCGTCCCAGGCTGAAGGGGTGGATCCAAGGATGAGGACCTCCGTTTTGTCGGAGTTCATCTTCAGTCGGCTGTTCCTAATCCACTCCGCAACAGCCTTCATTCCTTCATGGAGGTTGGTTTTGGCAGTGTTGGAGTCTTTGGTGAGGGAGATGATCAGCTGGGTGTCATAGGCGTAGGAGATGATGTTGAGGTCGTGTTGACAGGTGACATGGGCGAGGGGTACCATGTAGATATTGAACAGTGTTGGGCTGAGGGACGAGCCCAGGAGAACACCGCAGATGATCTTGGTGGTCTTGGAGTGTAAGGGGGAGGTGGACGCTCTGAATTCTGCCAGAGAGGATGGATGTGGTCCAGTTCAGGGCCTTCCCTCAGATTCCGGCGTCATGTAGGCATGTGCGTAGGGTGCGGTGGCAGACTGTGTCGAAGGCGGCTGAAAGGTCCCGGAGGAAGAGGGCTGCTGTTTCTCCATTGTCTAGCAGGGTCCTGATGTCGTCTGTGGCGGCGATGAGGGGGTTTCGGTCCTGTGGTTGCCGGGGAAACCGGATTGGGATGGGTCCAGGATGTTGTTGTCTACGAGGTAGCGGGTCAGCTGTTTGTTGACGATTTTTTCGGTGACCTTAGCCGGAAATGGGAGAAGGGAGATGGGCCGGAAGTTCTTGAGGTCCTTGGGGTCCGCCTTTGGTTTCTTGAGTAAGGCGCTGATCTCCGCGTGTTTCCAGCTTTCCGGTAAGGTTGCCGTCTCGAAGGAGATGTTGATGACCTTGCTGAGATGGGGTGCGATGGATGCGCTGGCTTTGTTGAAGATGTGGTGAGGGCATGGATCTAGCGGTGAGCCGGAGTGGATTGTCTTCCTGATCTCACTGGTGTCCTTGTTGTTGACGCTTGTCCAGGAGAGTAGATGGTTGGTGCGTGTGGTGTGGTGGGGGCGGTAGTCGTCGGTGCGGTCGTGGGTTGAAGCTGTCATGGATGTTGGTGATCTTGCGGTGGAAGAAGGTAGCCAGTGAGTCGCATAGGTCTTGCGAGGGCGGGATGTCGTTGGCATTGGAGCTGGGGTTGGAGAGTTCCTTGACGATGTTGAAGAGCTCCTTACTATTGTGTTCGTTGTTGTCAAGGCGGTTCTTGAATGAGGCCCTCTTGGCAGCTCTGATGAGTTGGTGATGGCTGCGGTTGGCGTTCTTGTGGGCTGTGTAGATGTCCAGTGATTGTTCGCGAAGCCAGTTCTTCTCCAGTTTTTGGCACTTTCTTTTGAAGGCCTGGAGGTCTTCGGTGATCCAGTTGGCTTTCTTACTGGTGTGGCTGTTGGAGGGTGTCTTGAGCGGGGCAAGGGTTCTGGCGCAGTCATCGATCAATTGTCGGAGGTTGCGGGCGGCGGTGTCGGGGTCGGTGGAGTCAGTGGGTGGGTTCAGGGCGAGGGTGGTGGTGAGCTGGTCCTCGGTGACTTTGCTCCAGCATCGTCGCGGCAGCAGTTGGGTGCGTGGTGCGTGGTGGGCTTCCTGAAGGTGAAGTGGATGCAGTGGTGGTCCGTCCAGTGGGGTTCGGTGATGTGGTTGAAGGAGACGTGGGGACTTGCGGTGAAGATGGGGTCGAGCGTTTGGCCGGCGGTGTGGGTGGGTGTTGTCACGAGCTGTCTGAGTCCGAGGTTGGCGAGGTTGTTGAGCAGGGCCGTGGAGTTGGTGTTGCTGTTGTTCTCGAGATGAAAGTTCAGGTCTCCTAGGAGGATGTAGTCCGTGGAGACGAGAGTGTGCGCGCTGATGAAGTCGGCGATGGAGTCGCTGAACTGTGGTCTGGGTCTGGGGGGTCTGTAGATGAGGGTTCCTCTGAGGGTGGTGTTGGGATTGGTGTGGATCTGGAAGTGCATGTGTTCGGCGGTGCTGAGGGTGTCCTTGGTGTTGGTTGATTCTCTGAGGGTGTTCCTGTGGACGATGGCAATTCCTCCTCCTGTTCCGTTGGTGCGGTCCCTGCGTGTGATCTTATATCCTTTCGGATGGCGATGTCGGTGTGGAGGTGGGGTTCAGCCAGCTCTCGATCAGGAATGTGACATCAGAAGAGGTCCCAGAGTTCGATGGCGTGTTTGCGGGCGGAGCTGGTGTTGAGGAGGATGCATCTGAGGTACTTGGGTTCCATGGTGGGCGGTTTGGCTGGCCAGGTGCTGGTGAAGTTGCAGTTCCGGCAGGAGAAGGGTCCTTGGGTGAGCTTTGGAGTTTCCCGGTAGCAGGTGTGCTCTCGGCCATGATAGAGTGCGTGGAGGGTGCTGGCATCATAGTGCAGTTGGGTGTCGTGGCGTCTCCGGGGTCCAGGATTCCTGGCGCTGTGCACAGTCCAAGCACGGATTGGCGAGGACAGGCATGCCTTAGGCACGCCTTTGGCCGCCAGCGGCGAGCCTGCTCCGCGGCCTCCATTTGAGGGGATGTGGGAGGGAGGAGCAGGTGGGAGCGGGGTGGTCAATGGGAATACAAGGGGCGGGCTGCAGGGGACGCAGTGGCGGGAAACACGGAGGGGGGCGGGTAGGGGTCACATAAGGCAATGGGGACACAGGCAAAATGGGGGCACAAGGGAGTCACATGCAAAATGGGGCAAGACAGCAGAAAGCAGAAAATACACAGAAGTAGCAGTGGGTCACAAAAAAGAATACAGGCACAAACCAATTACGGGGCACAGACCAAAATACGTGCGGCAGCAGCAGCGGGCACAGGGCACACAGGGGGGCTGTGTGGCAGTGAGGGGAGCGACCTGCCTGGTGACAGGGTCGAGGGTCACACCAAAGTGCCTCTCTGCCAGTGGCCAGAGTCACATGACTGAATGGCTCTCCTGTATTGTTTTGTGTATTCCTCCTTGACATAACACAAAAGGCCTTGGGTTTAGGGCAGGGTATTGCTTCCCTAAGCAGCATGTTCTGGCGCTTAACCTTCCTGAGCGTTAAAGAAACAGTCCAGGGCTTGCCCACCCTTATCCTGCCTACCCTGCCATTGACAATGCATCTCACACATAGGGCTGCCTGTCTTTTGTTGAACCTAGCGAGTTTCTGTGCCAAACCCATGAAAGAGGGAAGAATTTGCAAATAGGGCATCCCCAACACACAGGCAGCCACTGGGGATAAAAGTGGCACTCTCAGAACCAGCACTCATGAACATGTAAACGATTCAGAAGAATGGCTGCCATCAGTGATTAATTTGCAAAAGAACAAGTGCTGGTGCCTACAGCTCTGCTGACAAGCCCAAGCCCAGTGCAATTAAATGTCAGCATACCAAAGACCAAGACTGCTTAGCATTAAATCCAACTCATGACACTTTAATCCACCATTAGATACTCTATGCCTCTGTATCTCTCTCTTGAAGTTTCCTGCTTTCTCTCTTCAATAAAAAAGATTTACACCATAAATGTCTAATGAGAAAAAATAAGTGCTGGGTCAAGAAAATGCGTGCAGGTGCCCCCCACCATCAACTACTGGCTCCAGATAAGCACCATCTGCCTTTCTGGCAGAAGTACTTCCCCTGATGTCTGAATAAGGAAGATTAGACCTTATTGCTTTGCTTATCGGCTACCCAGAGTGACTCCAAACGTTAATTGACTGGCCTCCTGTTTAAGCTACAAGGACACAAAAAGTTTCCAGAGGCCAGTCCTGCATCTGTCTAGAAGACTGTCACCAACTGGACCTTTCTGAGCGCTGCTGCTGGCCTCTGCTGGAGTAAGACCTAATTCCCAAGAGTTGTCCCCAAGGTCCTGAACCCTTGACTGGCATCAAAGAACACTCCTCCCTTCCTAACTGCACGCTCCATCCGATGGAGCATGAAGCGACACAAGGCAGCCCAAAGCCACGCAATTCTGAACTGAAGCTGAGCAATGCAAAGCCCTGCAAATGTTTGTCGCCCAACTGAAAGATTCATCACAACTGACATCTAGTGATGTGAAGCCCCACTTAACCTTGTCACACAGCTGTAAGCTTCATTGGATCCTACGCCGACTGACACGAAGTCTTGAAGAAACAAGGGCAGGCAGACCTTGCATCAAGGGCATAAGTGTTAGCGTCGCCTCTGTGGTGCGCGTTCTAGGGCCCGCCGCCACTGTGGTACGATGTGGGAAACTACATTTTCCTGTTGCTAAATGGTGGCTGCGGTGTTCTGTAAATGTACATTAAGCACTGCAATATATTTTCATTGTTCATTTTCCTTTATATGTTCTCTTTTTTCCCTGCAGATGTAACTATCGGGGACTACATATCTCAGAATTCCCACACATCAGTCACTTTGGGTTCGTTTGCTTATGGGTGTTGTCATATCCAAGAATCCCCACACAGTAATCACTTTGGATCTGGTTGCCTATGGGTGTGGTCTGCCTATAAAAGGAGCCACACCCATTGGGCGTGGCGCACTATTGTGGATCCTGTGTGGAAGCAGCCTCTCTTCTCTTCTGCTGACTCGTGAGCTTATTCCAATTTACTTTGAGCCTGCAGTTAAGCCTCTGTTGTTTGAAGGCAACAGAGTAGCTTCATTTCCTTGTTGGGATTCGGTGCGCTTTGGAGCTCATTTGCTGCATTCAGTGTTTTGACAGCATACTATTGTGCGCTTTGGGGCTCATTTTGCAAACTTCATTTTGGCAAGCATACAACAGTGCACTCTGGAGTTTATTTTGACTATTGTTTGATTACACTTACAGTGTTGATTGCGCATTTTGGAATTCATTAAAACATTGTGTTGTCAAGCATTAGGTCCAGCATAACGATTTAGAGCCTTGGCTCATTTTTGCATCTTGAGTTGGTAAACATAGGGACTAGTGCTCTGGGTCCATTTGGCATAGTGTATGTGGAACCTTTGGATTAGCCCTTTGGTACTTTTGATATGTTGATTTTTCAAGCGCTTGGGCAAACTTGCAGAGGGGCTCATTTGTGTACTGTGTCTTGATTATGAGTATATGCTCTGTATATTATTGAACTTTACTGTTAGGAAGGTGTGATTGTAACACATTCCTTGGAAATGTATTTGCTGTATAACTTGTAATACGGCCTCGTGATAAAGTAGAGACTCATTAGCAACAAGACTCCGCGTAACAGAGTCTGGTACCTGAGAAATATTTATACTGATTGTTATTGTTTGTATGTTTATCTGTTTGTTTTACAGGTCTCCCTTCCAGCTGTTTCCTTCCTCAAACCCTTCCCCCACTTGGTCACTCTAACTTTCAGTGCTGTAATAGCATCCTGAATTGGAGGTACCGAGAGGTGGGCCCATAGAGCAACGTACAGACACAGAGAAAGTGGTGCTCTGACAATAAGTTACAACTCACAGTGGACCAACCTCAGCCGTGTGCCTCTCCTGTGTTTCATTGCAGTCAACATGAACATGTGTCTTTGTCCAGGCCCAGCATGCCCAGATACCCACAGTTGCTGCTTTCAGTTTCTTGGTGCTATTTTTACTAAACACTTTAAAAATTCAATATCTTCAGATCTACTGTTTGGATTATTTGCCATTCAGGTTTTATTTTTCAAAAATTACACTTATTTCTAAATTGGTTTGTGATTTTTCACTTTATTACTGTGTGTGTGCTGCATACATACTTTGCACATTGTCTAGAAATGAAGCATGGCTATCTTGTGGCAAGGTACCAGAGAATTAAGCTCAGGTTAATTTAGTGACCTTTTGGGCTCATTCTGACAAGGACTGTGAGTGTTGACTGAGTGGGGCTTCTGTCCTTGTCAACAAATAAACCAATTTTTTCCAGACCCAAACAAAGTTTTAAAAAAACCACCAATTACATGCCTCATGTAAATGGTTTAAACCTTCTTTTATTCAGGAACAAACCTTTTTAACCCCTTGCGTGCTGCCGTCGGCCGACGGGAGCACTACCTCGCTATTGCTGCCGTTGGCCAACAGCCGACGTGGCCCGCCCATTTTGCGGAAATGCCGCACTGTAGCAAAATCGCGGCCGCGGAAAAGGGGTGAGAAAAAATTAAAAAAAAACTTTAAATCTGAAGACAGAGATATTTAATTCCATCAATTGTGGAAATATGTGCAATAATCTCCTAATACTTGTGTAAAATAATTTCTGCAAACCATCTCACCAAAGAACTGTTTCTCACTGATAATCATCTACCTTCCCTCTAGCATCTAGCAATCCTATTTCTTCATCTCAATTTTATGTTGACAATCTTTTTGATTTCTTTTTCAGAGAACATTAGAAGTATTACAGTTGAATTGATTTTTGATGTATTTATGAGTTTGGAGGTCCAGGTACCTCCAAACCTGTGGTGGTGATCTCTTGACAGCCAGAACACCACAGGACCGTTGAAACCATAGGGAATCCCTGGTCCCATGGCAGTAGTACAGTAGTGTGAGTTTGTAATATGCTGGCGGTGCCACTGCGGCACCAACAAGCATATTGCGAGTTTCCTCATTGCGCCCCTTTTCATGGTGGTGAGCCTGCCATGAAAAGGGTGACAGTGCGGAAACTAAGGAGGCCCTACAGGCCTCCCTCTTGCCTCTGTGCATGGGGTGCATGCACAGGGGCACATAGTATTCCCCCATGTATTTTTGCACCCCTTGTTCCTGCACAGACAGGCGTGCACCATATTGTGCATTTCTGCCCGTGCAGAAACGGCCTGTGGTGCTTCAACAGTGGTGCCTTTCTAAGACTCTCTTATGAACCTTAGAAAGGCACCACCATGGGACTGCTGCCAGTGCAGGACCGCCCACCAGGATTACAACTCGTAATCTGGTGGGCAGATTGACTATGGGTTTGGTGGTCTTGGAGTGGGGTGTTGGCATGGCAGCCCGCACCAAGGCCGCCAAACTCATAATCAGGCCCTTATTCTATTAGCCCTTTGACCAACACCTTTCTAATTCCTGATTCCTGATTCATCACAAGTATTCAATCTTGCTATCTAATTATTCCAATACATATGCAGCTATTCCTAGTAGCACCTCAACAAACAGATGTATGCATTATAATCACTTACGTTTCTTCAGGCCTATTGTTGCACAGTGACTACTTTCTGGGTGGTCAACCCCCTTATTTGTTTTTTGTGGGACTCACCTAATGCTAATAATGAACTCCAACACTGGGACACTGTTGTCCTGGCCCGGCGTGTGTGCTATGACCAGTAAACCCAGTCCCTAATTTGTGACAAAATAAGTGTAGGAGCTCTTGTCAGGAGGCCACTGCAGCTTGCAACAACTAGTGCCCCTGTCAGCACTGCCAATGACATTACCAACATAACTACAAACTATTACTCTCCATTGGTGAAAGCCATTAAAACCTGTTTTTTCCAAAATAACATTCATTAGTAGGACAGTTACCATCACAACCTTGTTGTTTCTTCTTCCCCCATCCTGCAAAAGTAGTGCCAGGATACCAGTCTGGTCACATTGCCCTCTATAAATACTTTGAGAAAATACACATCAAGTGTAGCATTTCAGACTATTCCAGACCCCAAAGTTATAACAATGGCTGCGGGGAGGTAGTAGTCATTTTTAAGGTATATTGAATTGACCAACAACTATTGTACTTGTCTCTAAATCAAATAAACAGCACCACAATGTGGTAGATCATCATAAGTGCAGGTGTTGGCAATTAAGTGCTGGTGCAGAGCACCGAAAACCACAGGCTCAAATTGAGCCCTACCTAAAACACGTTGGCATTGGCACCAAACCTGAGTGACACTTTCCTATGAGGCCATAGTATACGGTTTAGAAATGCATCCGTGGCATGGAAAGTGATATGCTACTTGTAGACTGCATTGTGTCATCCACTGTATGATAGTGAATACATGGCTTCTGGTCTACCCTATGTAGCCTGACAGCAGTTGCGTGAACTCTGCTGCCCAGACCTATAGGAATCACTCTTTTGACAGGTAGAAAACCTGATTTTAGATATTGAGTAAGTCACCTCTAAGCACAATTACTGCCCACAAAGTAGGCTGAATAATTTTTAAGAGTGGAACATGCATGACATTAGAAATGGCATACTCCACCAGGGATTAGGTGTAAAGTAAAATTGTCACTGCTCAGGCTGTAGCCGGTATATAGGAAAGGATATAGTATAGAGTATATACTTTCATTTATAACTTCAACCAGCTACAGACTGTACTCTAAGACATTTTTTATATTTAGTAAAAATGGAATCGAATGGTAAAGTCAGATTTTCATTAAATATATTGTAAATTTAACTTTTAGAAAGTTACCTTTACCCTGCCTAAAGCTGCTTGTTTTCAATTTGCATTACCTCTACAGCAAAAGGTCAGCCTGTACATGGCACAGGTTAGGGTTGAAAGAGGTATGAAATCTGCTTCCGCAGCAGAGACAATGGCCTGGGAGTGGGAAGGTGTATTTTGACCCTGGCTGGAAGTCCAGTTGGAGTAGGCCCAGGAACTTAAGGAACTTCTGAGGGGCCTGCCAGGTTACAAACAAACTAACTTTTGGTGACCTTCAGAAAGCCCCAATTTTGTGCCACTATTTAACCTGGTCCCAAAGAGACCATTATTGTGCCCACGCCTCTGGGTGGGCGCACAAGCTTTGCACAAGGGTTTCCCCGTCTTGGAATTTAAGAGGGAAACACTGTGGGAGTAGGACAATCAAAAACTGTTGAAAATGTGAATGTGGTTGACTCCCAGAACCTTTGCTCTAAGAAATGGGGTGCCTAGGAGTCACCCCATCTCTTAGCTGGTGTTAGGTATAAATGTGGCAACATAAGGTACCATCCTCACAACACTTTCTGGACCAGCAGTACAACAGAAGAGTACTGGACCAGCTGTTGGTGACCCAAGAGGAGCCCTGAATGGCTGGACCTGCTTCCCCTTGTACCCAGGACAAAAGTGCACTCCAAGCGTCAGTTGACTGACCTACTATGTGACTACAGGGACACAACTAGCTGAAAGAGGTCTTTTTTCCTAGAGTTCTGAGCTGAATAGTGGGAATTGGACTTGGACTCAACTTTGCTGTTGACATCTGTCTGACACCCTTGGAGTCTGTAAGTGTCTTCCCCTGAGGTCCTGGATGTCTTAGAAGTGCACTCATTTGACTGTTGGGAGCACCATAATACAGTTTGGAAACTTTTGAAAAGTTTTGCTCTAGAGCTTCAGGAGGGCCTGCTGTGAAAAGTATCCGACAGGCAGTTCTATGTTTCAGTGTTAACCTAGTCAAGGTTCTCAGCACCTCCAAAAGACAACTAAATCCAATCTGAGTTGGGGCTTTGAAGGTTTTCAGTGAGAAAACTTCAAGAATCTACAGCTCTTGTGTGGCAAACCTTCTTCAAGTATCCAGTATTCAGACACTCTGTTCATCACCACCCCCTTTTCTGAATCGTTTTTGGCCACTATAGGTGTGGCAGGGTATACTCAGACATGAGTCCCTTTCTCACTGCACCATCAGGATTCAAGCAAGCCGGGCCGAAGACGGCTGAAATGCCAGAAACCGGTCCCCGGTAGCTTGTCTCCTTTCTGGTGAAGAATTGGCTTGGTAGTTTAGTCTGCCCTGTTCCCATGATGCACTGGGCCAGGGACAGACTGATTTGCATATAGCCAGGTTCTGAACTGGGATGGTGCAGTGAGATAAATAACGGTGATGGATCAAGCCCTGATCTTTGGACTGGGTAAGAGTGGTCTGCTTAATTCAGACACTCTGTTCATCACCACCCCCTTTTCTGAATCGTTTTTGGCCACTATAGGTGTGGCAGGGTATACTCAGACATGAGTCCCTTTCTCACTGCACCATCAGGATTCAAGCAAGCCGGGCCGAAGACGGCTGAAATGCCAGAAACCGGTCCCCGGTAGCTTGTCTCCTTTCTGGTGAAGAATTGGCTTGGTAGTTTAGTCTGCCCTGTTCCCATGATGCACTGGGCCAGGGACAGACTGATTTGCATATAGCCAGGTTCTGAGCTGGGATGGTGCAGTGAGATAAATAACGGTGATGGATCAAGCCCTGATCTTTGGACTGGGTAAGAGTGGTCTGCTTAATTCAGACACTCTGTTCATCACCACCCCCTTTTCTGAATCGTTCTTCAAGTATCCAGGCTTCAGTTCCACTGCAGTGGCTACAATTTCAGCAGCGGGGGAGGATTTTTCTTCTCAAAAAGTGTCGAGGTCCATTTCTGCGTGGGGACTTAGAAACTTTTTGAAACGTTTTGGCTTCCAGGCTTTCACTGGAATCATTGCACTTGTTTTGTTCGATCAGGGCTCCATCGTGGCTAGACTCAAATTGCGCTTAGGTCCTGGTCAATTGCTTCCATTGACCATCAGTGGCATTGTGCTTTTTGGCACTATTTTTCACTTACATTTACAAAATGAATAGCTCTGTTTTCCCTTAGTTGATTTTTATCATGTTGGTCTTTTTTTACTTAATGTTCGTCTTTATTTTAGAATTGGATGTGGAGGTTTATTGTGTTTCTCCGACTTTTTCAACTATGTTTGTACTGTTTATATACTTTACAAATTGCCTTTGGTTTAAGCCTGACTGCTTTCATTTACAATACCAGGGATTGAGCGCAGATTTATTTTATTTAATTTGTGTAATATCCAGCTAGTGGTGGCCTTATCCTCTGAGGTGGAAGCTAGTCCACCCAAAATAACAATCCACATTCTGACATGTATCACAATAGAGGATTTTATAAAAAAAGATTAGCAGTAGGTGATCCTCTGATTCCCTAACTGACCCCCTTCTAGGTTTTCTCTGGAGAAACATAATGGAACAGGTTGCTCCTTACCTACATGCAGTTATACATTCATCACTTTCTACATATATTTGTCCAGAATATTTCAAAGTTGGTATTGTCCAGCAACAATTGTGCTGGATCCTGCAGATCTAAAAACTATTGGCCCATTTCTCTGTTGCCTTACATTTCGAAACTTATAGAGAAAACAGTTCCTTCACATGTTAAAAATGTAACCGAAGAGAATCAGTATCTACATCACCACCAACCAGGATTTAGATAAGGTTGCAGCACCAAATTAGTGGCAAATTCAGAAAATTATGACTTACTAAGGTAGGTGAACGTGACAGGACAGTCCTTATGTAATCGAAACTCAAGAAATGTTTGATTGATTGATTTTTCAAGAAACTGCACTGGCTCCCAATTCAGAAGAGATGTCAGTTCAAGCTGCGGACCCACACCTACAAGGCCCTGCACTAGGAAGGACCAGCATACACCAACAAATGCCTAACCTCCTTTCACCAGCCTTTCAGACACCTCAGATCAACGCCCACTCCATTGCAGACACCCCACGCAGCATTGAACCAACAGCGAACGATGCTCCTTCTCTCACCTGGAAGCCAAGTCTTGGAACAACCTCTCCCTGCACATCAGGAAAACATCATCACTCCAACAATTCAGAGAAGATCTAAAGGCCTGGCTATTTGACTAATTAACCTCTGTGCAGCAGTGAACTGCTCCAGAACTTCGAGACCCTCACCGGTGATACTCTGTGCTCTATAAATGATTTATTGATTTCTGTGCTGCCTTCAATACTATTGACTATTAATTACTTCTTCAGAGTTTCACTAGGTTTGGCTTTGAAGGCACAGTTTGAGTCAGGATTTATTCCTTCTTCTCAATAGGTGGTAATTAATAATCTTGGCCAACTTTTATTGTCATCCAAAACCTCTTCCAAGGGGTGTTCCTCAAGAAGCTACAATTTCTCTTTTGCTGTTCATCCTCTGAGTTGATTTATTACAGACTTTCCAAGTCAAGTCATACCTCTACGCTGAAGACACTAAGTACACTAGGCTGCTCTCCAATATCACTGAATTTGCATTCATTTTGGAGTCACTCAAAGATGGATGTAATTGAATTTGTTTAAGTTAAATTCGAGTCAGATCGAAATCCTTCCCACTTTTATCCAGATCAACAGACTTGACACATCTTTATGGCCTTCCTCTCTTGCAATTTACCCAGGTACAGTATCTTCGGCTCATAATCTGGGCATCATCCTGGACTCCAAGCTCTCATTTGAACTTGTTTGAAAGATATTATCTTTGATTTGTATTCCTCATAGAGTGATAGTTGCAAATTCTCTCATTTAGTGTAGGTTAAACTGTGGCTACTCATTTATTTCGGCTAGCCTGAGAAAGCATTAGCTCATAATCAAAAGTTTAAGAACGTGGCTGCTAGTAGACTTGTGCTCAATTTAAAAATATTTTATCAAGTCCATGCTAATCAAATTCACTGGTAACGCATCAGTAAGCACATTAACTTCAAGGTGCTTGCTTGATGCATAACATTGTTGTGGTGCCACACCAGTATTTTACAGGAAAAAAAAAATATTTCCTCTATTCATTTAAGATCACCCTCCAGTCTAATTCTTTCTGTTCAAAAATTCAAACTCCATACCTAGAAGAACTCTCCAAGTCCATGGACTCTCTTTGCGGAACTCACTACCATTTTCCATCCGATTTGAACATGAGCACTACAAATTTCACAAGCTTCTTAAAGCCTGGCAAAATAACCTATGACTTGCAACTTCTTGTTCTACCATTTTCAGTTCCAGGTATTTTTTATGCGAAGAGATTCTCCCTATTGTGATATTGCAGCCTACAAGTAATATACATTTAAAAACAATAATAACGATAATTATTTTCACTGCCTTCTTTGAGCATCTATCTCATTTGAGTGTCGCTTCCAGATGACAATTGTTCTATACACTGGGTATATGAAGGTTGATTGATGAGGGTTTACATTCCAGATCTGTTAGGGCCAGGCTGTGTCTCTTGCTGCTTACCATTTTCTGCTACCCCTGGAATGGATCGCCAGTCTACTTTGGCTCCTCTAAACAACACTGATATCACCAGATATTTTGGGGTTGCTGGGTAACTTCACGCAGTGGTCCAGATTGAGTGTGCCTCCACAGGCAGCGCTACCTTCAGACCTCAGTACAGATTGCAGTTGAGGCATGAGAGAGAGCTGAACTTTAGCTCTAAGGTTCTCTCAGTTGTGCAACACAAATTCAGTTTTGCTTTGTATTTATATGTATTACAATTCTGATGTTATATTTAGTTGTTAGAGTGTTGGTTGTTGTGCTGTGCCACTGACCAGAGGACCTTTGGCATGCATTTGTGCCTAGAGTGGCAAGAGGTGGTCCCGCGACACATTGTTGTTGTGATCTTCATTACTCTCAGCACAGTTTCCCCACAACTCATTGCAATCTTCCTCACCTTTGCCTCAGAATCAAAAATAAGGCTCTTATGCATCCAACAGTGGGACAGCTTCTGTTCGGGGATCTCTTTGATGTCATATACTTTGCTATTCACTTTAACTGCATCACAAATAGTTATATACAAAGTAATGAAAAGATCTTATAATATCAACTAACCCTCGTCTCTCTTCCCCCCCCCCTATCCTTGGTCTGCCCGACACTGCGGCTCTTAATCGAATCCTGAAGACAACTCAGTGCTTTGTTTTTGTTTTGCAAAGCCAAGATATTGTAGTTAAGCAGTACAATTAAGGCTGCTTCTCTGTAATAAACTATCAGCACATAAGAGTAGAGTCCAAGCATGGCACCTTTGAATGCAATATTAAACGAATAACTGTTAATAGATGGCCACATTCCCAACATGTACAAAATGTGGCTTTTACTTCTGCCTGTCCTGAAAAATATGTTTGCTCTCTTGAAACTCCCACGAGCTTTGCACGTTGTCTTGGTTCTGATCCTACCTAGGCTAGCATGCATATAATATGCACGTACTTGGGGACGGCCCAATACTAAATCACTGAGCTGCAAAAACTTCAAAATGCATCTCTGGAACAGTGGTGGAGCTCTAATTGAAAGCCCACGCTGGCGTGTTTTGTGCTCTATGCATGGACCTCTGGCAGCGAAAATTAATTTCTAGCCCCTGACTTTGGCCCTCAAATTGCTCCACTGACAAGGCTCACACAGAAACAACTTAGCGGTGCAGACCAAGCAGAATTTTGAGATCTTTGCTCTTGGAACAATTTGTTCTTCCCAAGACATGCAAACAATGCGCTGGGGGTAAAGCATCCTCTTCCCAAGCAACTCTCAACTGGAATTTTTTGTCTCTATTTTTAAACGCAATATTGGCCACTATTTGTTCAGGAGAAATGTGCAAACTTGGTTATTTCATAAATAGCTTTCGTCCTGTACGTTCTGTTTAAAAGCATAAGTGGAAGTATTGCCTCCTGATAGTTCCAAAAGACTGCTCTCATTGGACGCTGCACTTAATCAAAACTCTAAAAATGATATAATGTTCCCTAACATTACCTAACCTAAAATAATTCCAGCACAATTCCAACGAGAAGGTGACTGTGACTTGAATGTCATTTGGTATGTAAAAAAACAGGATGAGAATGAATGGCTTTGGCTTAAACAGTGTTAAAATCAAGATCTTGATCGAATATATAAACCCTAATATATATTAGTGGGTGTGTGCTGGCCCTTCAGATTATATCAGCAGCCTGCCCCAGTGGAAGTAGCACTGAATCTGAGTGTTATCCTAAACTCTTAGCTATCATCTGGCCATAGAAACAAACCATGATAAAATCCACCAATTTTCACTTAAGTGTTTTAGGAAATCTCTCTCGTGTTAACAAATAAACACTGACGATCACTTAAACAGGAAGCAACAATCTCTAGACTACACTAATGAATGACTACACATTCTTCCAAGTATCTGTTTAAAAAACTAGAAATGACAGAAAAAAGGCATCCATATCAACAAACATTCTGAGATAAATGATCTTATATCTGCAATGAGATGTCATGTCAATTGAATTGACTGACCTCTGAACACTAAAGACATCTTTCATTCACACCTGGTTATCCTGCTCTGACCAAAAGGTGCTCATTCTTGAGGCCATTGCATGGCAGTAAAGTTCCTAGCACCAAATGGTGAGGTGACCTGTTGCCTCAAGGCCCGTACGTGCACGGGGGTGTGGAGTTGCGGTAGGCGCTCGCGCTAATTACAGCGGCGCCGCGACTCTAATAAAACTCTGGATCCGGTATTTTAGTTTGTGCGTGGCTCCGACTAAACTCGCCTGCCACGCCTCTTTATTTTATATAGCGGGCGCGTGACGTAACACGCCCGCGGTGACGTAACCTCGTGACGAGGGTAGGCGGCACCGCAACCCTGCGCCCAAGGATACTACATTCCTTCTAAACTTTATTCAACAATAGCATAATTCAAACATAATAGAAAAACGAGGATCTGTTACCAGTCACTAGATTCCAGTCTCTGGTTGATTACACCATGAAGTCCGTCAGCCTGGAGGATGGTGCCGGGTTTCGGCGTAGTCCATACCCGGACTGCTCTCCTCTCACCAATGGCACTGCCGGTGACATCCTGGTTGGGGTCCTGCTCTCCAGAGACCTTACCACGGAGCTTGGCAGACTCTCTCCTGGGGTTGCAGGTAGCAGCTGGGTGTCCGAGTCCATCCGGTTATCTTCTTCATTGGGGAACGGTCCTGGCAGTTCTAGGCCACTGTCTTCCGCTTGTTGACTCAGGCGGGTCCTTGGATAGTCAAGTTCTGGTTGGCCAGGGGTCTCAGCATGGACTTTCTTAAAGAAGGAGATATTGCGAGTGACCACTTCTGATCCCCTTTGGACTGTCACCATGGTACCAGTACGGCGAGTGACAAACCAGGGCTGGTGTTCAAACGGCAGTAGGAACTTGCTCCCAGGATATCGGTCCTTGATATACACTCGGTCTCCTTCTTGGATATCAGATTCTTTGTCTCGTCTCCGGGCGCTGGCCTGGTCGTTAGACCGTGTCCGGTTAGATAGAGTCTTTTCCGCGTCGACTTGGGCTTGAACCCAGTTGGGATGATTTGGAATGGTGTCTCCCGATATTTTGTGAAGTCGTCAATAATCACTAGGGCAAAGCGTCCATCAGGGAGAGTGCCGAAGTCTGCACTCACGCACTCCGATGGCCTTTGTGGGTTGTCTTCGGTGAGGATCATGTGCGGCCTCTCTGGTTGTCCTGCGGCTTGGCACCAGGTGCAAGTTCGGACTGTCTGCTCTACCATTGAGTCCATACCAGGGAACCACACCTTAGCTCCTAGGCGATTCTTGGTTTTCACCATGCCTTGGTGTCCTTGGTGTCCTTGGTGTGCTAGATCTACGGCTTGCTGGGCTAAGGCGGAGGGCATCACCAACATCGGTCCTCGTAGGAGGCAGCCTTGGCTGTCGATAGACAGTTCATCTCTGACCCTTATCATTGCTTCAAGTACTGCTTTGGCTTGCAGCGTCCTCTTGCTCAAAGTGGATTGCCAATCGTTCGACTGGATGGCTGCTGCGGCCAGTTGCAGACATTTGTCCTTTTGGGTGGCCTCAATAATGGCCTCAAGACTCATGGGCAGAGGCCGGGCTCTTTCCAGCACGAGCCGAACATATTCTTCGGTCTCCTCTGCGTCCTCCCTTTCCGCTTGCGTGGCTTTCTGGGGGTGTCTTGAAAGGTAATCTGCTGGGTTCCATGAACCTGGTTTGTATTCGACCCTATAGTCGTACCCTTGCAGTTGGAGGATCCATTTCTCAATCCTGGGTGGCGGCTTGGATGTTGAGCCTTGGAATAGGGGTATGAGCAGTTTGTGATCCATTGACACAGAGAAGGGGTGACCATATACATATACGTGAAAGTGCCGGCAGGCCCAGTGGATTGCGATCGCTTCTCGCTCTATTTGAGAGTATCTTTGTTCGGTGTCCGTTAGGGACCAGCTTGCGTATGCAATAGGTGCCCATTCTCCATTACCTTGCAGTTGAGTGAGGACTGCTCCTAGTCCGTAAGGGCTGGCGTCTACTGCCACGTTGGTGGATTTGATAGGGTCGAAATAAGATAGAGTTGTTTCCGCTGACAGGGCTGCTTCCATTGCTTGGAATGCTTGTTTCTAATCTGGGCCCCAGTGCCAAGCGGTTGTGGACTTAGTCAGCTCCCTGAGGAGTTTAGTGAGGTTGGAGATGTCGGGGACGAACCGTCCGCAAAAGTTCACCATACCTAGGAAACTCCTGATCTCCGAGATTTTGGAGGGAGCTGGAGCTTCCTGGGAGTCTCTAACCTTGTCGGGATCTGGTCGGAGACGGTATATCCAAAAAAGCTGATTTGGTTCTTCAGAAATTGACATTTTTCTCTGTGGAGGGTCAGGCCGGATTCTTAGATTCTTTGATCCTTTGGAGGACTCCCCTCAATCTCTGGTGATGATCTTCTACTGAAGATGCGTAGATAAGGAGATCATCGCTTACGTTCAGGACTCCTGGGAGCCTGCTGAGAACTTCCCAGATGGTGTTTTGGAACACCTCAGCGGCACTCAAGATTCCAAAATTGAGGCATTGGTATCTTCTGAGGCCCACATGCGTGGAGAAGATGGTTATGTATCGAGAGTCCGGGTGTAGTGGTAGGTGGTAATAGCCGGACCGGAGGTCCATCTTTGAGAACCATCTTGCACCGTTCAACTCTCCCAAAATGTCATCAATGGTCGGGGTCAGGTGACGTTCCCTTTTCACTGCCGCATTCAGGAGGCGCATGTCCACACAGATGCGGACTTGTCCTGGCTGCTTCGGCATTCGGGCCACTATGATTGGGGACACCCTCGGGGTGGGCCCACTGACTTTCTCGATGATACCTTGTCTCTCCAGTGCCTCCAACTCTTCTTCGACTTTCTTCCTCAGGTGAAACGCGATGCGCTTATGTCTTAGGGCCACTGGCTGGACCGACGGGTCAATGTGGAGGGAGACTTCCTTCCCTTTCAGGCATCTGATGCCTTTGAAGACGCCTCCAAATTCTTCTAGGATGGCTTCTAGTTCATCTTCGAGCACAGTCATGGCAAAGGATATAAGTCTCAGCTCTTCCGCTGATTGACTGCTGATTCGCATGCCTCTGCCGTCTTTTGTGACATTTACCGTAGTGAGTACTTTGAGGCCTTGGTGTTGCAGTTCGGGGTTGAAACAGCCTATGAGCGGAATAGGGGTTTTCAGGCCATATGCGAAAGCTCTGATCTTTGCCTCACGCAGAGGGGGCCGGCTACTCAGCTGGTTGTACACGTTGGCTGCCATTAATTCTATGGACGCTCCTGTGTCAATGGTGGCTCTCACCTCTTGCTGGTGGATTTTGATTCGACATTTTGGCAGACTCCGCTTCTTCTGTCGTGGCTGATCTATTGCGTACACATAGTGGACTGGGTACTCGCTCGTGTCATTGTTCATGTCTTCACTGTCACGATCCTCCACAACAGCTTGAGCGGATTCCTTCTTCGACTCTGTTGATCGGCATACTGCTGCGAAGTGATTTATCCATCCACATGCACTGCATTTCTACCCTTTCGCCGGGCAGTCTTGCATGCGGTGAGGGTTTCCTCCGCTGTATCCGCACTCCTTCCCCTTGTCTGGTTGCTTCCTCCCCGCATTTTGGTGTGCTTTTGGTCTCACTACATTCACCTTCTCCGCTACGTTGACTTGTTCTGTCTTTATTGGTCGGTGAAGTGCTGCTTCCATGTGGGAGGCTCTGGCCTGCGACAGTTCCTTGGAGCGGCCTAAAGTGAGATTTCCGCTAGTGGCTAGCCACCCTCCTGAAGGATGGCGACTATGATTTTTGAGGAGTAGCACCCTTGGATTATTTGAACACGTATTTCCTCCTGTTCATCCCGGATTCTGCATGTGCTGGATAGCTCTTTCAGGCGTCCATAGAAGGCGTATAACGACTCTTCTGCTTCCTGCTTGGCCTGGCGAAATATGAACTTTTCATAGTCTCTGTTCGCCATGGGTTCAAAGTGTGCGTTTAGGGCATTAAGGAGCGTGTGGTATGTTTTGGGTGTGGCTTCCACTATTGTCTTATAGATACGGTGGATATCCTTGCCCCCTAGGTGGAGCAGCAGGGCTCTGCGCCTTTCACTGGAAATGCCTGCCCCCTCGAAATAGATTTGAAGACAGTCGGTCCAATCCCTCCAGCGTGGGGCTAGGAACGACGAAGCTCCATCCACAATGAAGGGTTCAAGGGCGGGGATCAACGCCATTTTGGCACGTGCTTGGTGCTCTGCGCAGTCTGAGTGTGACGCTCACCTCCTGGGTGCACTGGTAATTGCCTGGCCGATGTTGTCGGTTGCTTGTATGGCCTGCTTCCCCTCTTATCCTTTGCAGTATTCGCCTGCCTGATGCACAGCCCTGCTCTCAATGGTGGGCATATGTGGCACTTGGGCGTGGGCTAGCTTCCTGGCATGGTGGGGCACTCAGCACTCCTCCTCACAGCTCCCAGTAACAGTGGGTCCCAAAACAGGGCTTCCAGGGCACTGTGGTGGCAACGCACACCACCATGAGTCAGCAGCATGCACCTCCAAGGCCCTCGTGGTCTTACAGGGGCCTGTGCACCACAGCACAAGAAAACGCCCAAATAGCGGCAGAGGGGGGGTCACTCAGCATAGCGTGGGGTCAAAATAGCCCCTTGTCACCAGTGTGGAGTCGCGGTAGGCGATCGCACTAATTACAGCGGTGCCGCGACTCTAATAAAACTCTGGAGCCGGTATTTTAGTTTGTGCGTGGCTCCGACTAAACTCGCCGGCCACGCCTCTTTATTTTATACAGCGGGCTCGTGACGTAACGCGTCAGCGCTGACGTGACCTCGGGACGCGGGTAGGCTGCACCGCTACCCTGCGCCTGAGGATACTACAGGGGGCACAGGGTGCTGCCCTGTAAACATGCCCCTGAAATGGACTACACAGTTCATGCCGTGCAGGAACGGGCTTTGGCACTTTTACAGCACTGCCTTGCTGAGGCTCGCATATAAACCCAGCACCACCGCCCATCTAATCTGGTGGGCGGTCGGCGGTCAAGTTTGGCAGTGTGGGAGCGGGGCAGTGGTGTGGCGTGGCAGTCCGCTCCCACACCACCAAACTTGAAATCAGACCATAGGTATTTTCCATCAATCCTAATGCATTTTCAGTGGCTAGCGTTCTCATTTCTTTCTCAAAGAGGAAGGAGGAAAAGGCAGATCTGAAGGAAGCCCAGCTCATGAGTTTTGAGAAAGTATCTTTGTTGAGCGACGAAAAAGCTGAGAAAGTAAAGATAAACAAAACACATGAAGAAGCCAATATTTCGTGTGTTGAGTAATAGCTACCTTGCCTCTAATATATTGTTCGGCCTCTGTTGAAATACGTGAAAACAAAGGAGCTGCTAGCAAACTGACATATAAAAAAAACCAATGCCAGACATTGGAGTTAAAAGCACAGAAAGTAGTTTCAAAATGTAAATAATCTCAGTTGCGAATATTCAATGTAATTAGAATTCATTTTGAGCTCGATATTTACAGATTGTTTTAACTCCGTTGTAGAAAATCTGCATGCTAATTGGAGAATTAACGTTTTTATCCCAACATTTATTGAAGATTCTTTGGATCTTATACAATATTATCTCTTGGATGTGCTTATTTTAAAACTCTACCCTTTTTTTTAATCACAAGAAAAGGAAGCAAGTGCAATTTATGTTGTGGCTGGTTCGAATAACTTATGCACGTTGTTTTTTTCTTTCTTTTAATTCAATATTTTGATGTTTCCTCTTTCAGAATAGTTCAGGTTTAGAATTCCTTCATAAGTTTTCCTTTGGAAGAGAAAGTGCTTCTTTAACTGCTAATGTATTATCAATTTGGTTTTCTTTGTGGATCTAAGTCAATGATCCTCCCATTTTTAGCATTTTTAGGTGTGAACTACAGAAATCTGTATATGTCTCGTCACCAAAAATTAATAATAGTAGTTATGGTTAAATCAGAGCATCCATTGAAAAGCTTTTTTGTTGTTTTCCTAATAAGTTTTTTACCATTCCACAATTCTAAACAACACTATAAAACTGTTTTGGGGTTGGCAGGATTCTTGCAGCCCTGTCAAGCGAGCATCAAAAAAACAGGGTTCAAGAAAGTGACATTTAGCAAATTCACTCCATAGATTCTTTGTTCCCCTTTACAGATACAATTTCCGGGTGAAATTACACCAAACTTGCCATGAAAGTAGACATTTACTCAAACAAGTGCCTTTTCTTGGATTGCTGTACATCAGTAGTTTTCAAGAACTTAGTGTTATGAAAATGCTTCAAGTGGTCTTGAAAGGGTTAACTAGTTAGGGATATCTAGGATCTTACGGCCCGATTTTGAGTGTGGCGGCGCACTCGCGGTGGTGGTGACCCATCCGCCATATTAAAACTACATGTAGCCGCAGCGGCGGAGGACCACCGGCTGCACCAGCGGACAGTCGTTCCCTGGTGGTGGAGGTGCTGCGCCACAATGTAACATGCTCAGCGGGAGTGGTGCAGTCCCGCTAAGCATATGACGAGTTCCTGTACTGCCAGCAATTTCTTGAAAAAATTAAATGCTGGGCTGTGTGGAGCTTAACCTAGTGGTGACTTATATGTACTAAAAAGGGAGGTTTTCTTCCTGGCAAGAGGTTACTCTTGCCAATTCGAAATGGCAGTTTAAAACTATACACAGAGGCTACAATGGCAGACCTGGGACATGTTTAAATGGGTACTTAAGTCGGTGACACAAAAAGTGCTGCAGGCCCTCTAGTAACATTTGATTTACAGGTACTGGGTACATGTAGTTCCATTTTACTAGGGACTTACAAGCAAATTAAATACGCCAATTGTGCATAATCCAATTTACCATTATTAAAGGAGAGAGCACTTTAGGTTTCGTAAGCAGTGGTAAAGTTTGCAGAGTCCTAAAGTGAGCAAAAATGAAGTCAAGAAAAACAGGAAGCTGGAAATCAAAAAGTTGGGGGAGAATCACACCAAGAATGTCAGGTCCAACAGTATGCTTATTGACTTACCTTAAGATTGGGATCTCCACTCAAGTAAGGGTCTGAGGAAAACAGTCCCTGTGTAAATTATACTTACTTATGACAAGGAACAACAATATTTTTAACTGCTATTCCCACGAAAACAGATATAAGCACAGGACAACTGAAGTTTGAACAAAGTTTCTGTGTACCCATTCTTTACTTAAATGAGTTAGTTTTCATTACAGTTGAGATCAGCTAATTAAGTTCTGTAGGTAGATACCTCCAAAGCCTTACAATACCAAGCTCTTTTGTCACTGCTTGTGCTTCAGTCTCAGCATAGCTTAAAATAAAATACTATACTGCTTGGAAAATAGCCTCTCTCTTATCTGCTCAGAGACAAAAACCAGCAATTTTACGGATGTAAAGAATGCTGTCTCTGTTTGAATATAGTGAAGATAAAAAAAGTGTATTCTTTCTCAGTTCAAGGAGTCTTTTGTAATTCAGAATATTACAATTAATCATGTTAGCAAAATCATGTAGAAATATAGATCTATATTTTATCTATTCTGCCCCTTCAAAAGGAAATAATCTCACTACTAGTAATACATTTTGCATTTAATTAAAATGTTCCAGCCTCTCCTAGCCTCAATTCTGGTAAAAATTCCATTTTACCCTACTGTAGAATGAAACATCCCACACTATAGTAAAGTAAGTAAGAAAGAAAGAAAGCAAGAATAAGTGTGTTAAACATTCTCTCTTGCATGTGTTTCATGGTTTTATTGCAGATGCACAATCAGAAAAGAAAATATGAATTTTAATTATTCCTGGATAAATGATGCATGCAGGTGTATTTTATTTATCTGCAGCATATTACTCCAAGAATTGGATGCTCTGTCCTAACCCCAGGGTGGCAACAATCACAATTATAACCCTGACATTATGTGCAAGTTTTCGTTTTAATCTATAGTTTGCATGGATGCTCTACAGCAGAGCATCTATCTGTCTCTGTGCAGATTAGTAATCTATGAGTCTTTGTTTACTTGCTACAGGAAGGCACAGCCCATATGATGAGATCTTATACATCTTTCGATGTTCCTTTACCTGTCAGCTATGTGTTCTAATTAGTTTGGTAAGGTGTGACCATACAGATCATGGTGGCAGGTCTCACTTTTTAGCACAGAATGGCTTTGGGCTCATTTTCTACAGAGAACATAAACTCAGCAGCCCAAATCCTGTCCACACTCAGATCAATGAAGGTTCTGCTGCTGCCTGTTCTGCTGTCAGGATGCAGCACAGGATGTGCTTAGATCCAGGCACCGGTCCTGTGTGACGCACTACTCCAGATATCATGACACATGCCATTCTTTACTAAACACCTGAGTAAAGGGGAAAAAAAACGACATGTCCCCTGAGGCACAGACCTCTCACGAGACATGCAAATGATGAAAGCCATCTTGAATGTAGAGTATGCGTAAGTTCCTTGTAGCTGTCAGCGTCTTTGCTAGGCAATCATGATACATAGGTGCAGCTGGTACTTGTTGTTTACAAGTTGAAATTCTTGTAACATATTATTGTGAGAAGTTGACAAAACACATTTTTAGAATCATAAGAACTATTCTTTCACCTCACTAGCACAAGGATATAAGCTTGCAATAGTTTGTTTTTACGATGTCTCTCCCATTAGTATTACCAGATCTAGTTTTGCTCTTTATTTTCACAAGGGTCATCATTAGGAACTTAATATTGAACTGTCGAAAGGAGTGGCAGTACTGGGGCCAGAGTCAGAAGCTGTACTTTATGTCATCGTTGATACGTGTGGGGGGGGCAACTGTTATCGAAGAGGTTGATTGTCGAAATACACATTGCCAATATTGCTGCTAATGAACTGCCGGACTGTCTAATGACGCCTGACATTATTTCTGCATAGCGAAGTACACAATTGTTGCGCTATGCATTGCATTATTTCTCCATTGCAAAGTACAGGATTGTAGCGGTCTGCATTGCATTTTTTATTCATTGCAAAGTACATGATTGTAGTTACGCATTGCATTATTCCTTAATTGCAGAGTACACGATTGTAGCAGTCCGCATTGCATTATTTCTTCATTGCAAAGTACATGATTGGGGTGTGACGCATTGCATCATTCCTTCATTGCGCAGTACATGATTGTAGCGGTACACATTGCATTATTTCTCCCATTGCAAGGTACCGGGGTGTCTCATTAAGCAGTGTATTATTTCTCCTTTGCCCAGCTCAGGATTGTATCACTACGCAGTGCACTATTGTTAGTCCATTTCAACATGTGTGATTCTAGCATTGCGACCAACATAGCATTTTGAAAGCAATGGTTGGGATTTGAACCTACCAGTCAGATGGAACAAATATTACCCGGTTTTATATGTTGGCTTATGTATCGTGTGGGCTGATCGTACATCTTTATATATAAAGTTTATACTCGTTTTTATCAAACTCGTGTGGAGTCCATTTGTGGTGTCACCAGGGGATTGCTGTGGGCACGGTTGCACATACTGTACACTCGTGCCTGGTTGCTCGTGCCAAGCTACTAAGGTGGTGAGGAGGGCTATCTCAAACGGTGTCCTTACATGGCCATAACGTTAAGTGAGGAGTCCAGGGTCTCGCATTTAGTAATAGTGGTGCGGGACGGGGACTCCGGCTTCTAACAGATATCATACCTCAGGGGGGTACTGTGCCTTCTGCAGAGATCTGTGTGCAAGCCCTGGTTTACAGATGAGATTTTTCTAAGATGAATAACATGAGCATTACCATAATGGATAACATTAATTATTGCTGAAGGTAGCACTACAAGGCTGCAACCAATGTCACTGGAAGCAGTAGGGGCCCGTGGTGGTAGTGCTGCCGGGCGGTGACGTGGGGCGGGGGTAGGGTGGGGGGTAGTAAAGTCCAGAATACGGCCACACAGAGGTAAGTAAACAAACAAATAAAAGAAATGTTGTAGTGCCCGCTGCATCGAAATTTGGCGATGCTGCGCGTGCAAAGAAATTCATTTTATTTGTTTGTTTGTTTACTTACCTCTGTGTAGCCGTATTCTGGAGTTTACTACCCCCCACCTTGCCCCTCCCCTGCCCTGCATCACCGCCTGGCAGCACTCCCACCACCGGCCACTACTGGCCTGAAGTGCTATGTGAGCATATGTTGTAGTAATATATTTGTTGGATACACATAGGACAGCAGCCTTTTACAGTGCTGAGCTTGTTAGAATGTGCCACAGATGTCCTGTAAAAGTGGGAAGCTGCTGCCAATAAATGTAACAGCAATGGGTACTGTGAGTATCCGTCAAATGTAGGAGGGCATATGGGTAGAATAGCTAAGTTTAGAGATAGCTTTTTTGGGAGTACTGTTTGGGATGCAGCACACCATAGCTGAGGTGCATTGACAAAGATGTATTTGATCTCCCAGGGCTTCAAAACCTGCAGATGCTCTACGTCAATGTTAAGGTACTTGGGACACGTATTTTAGCCCTTCTGGCTCCAGAATAGTGGGAACGGTGCTGTTCAGAAATGGGGTGACAAGATTGCATTTTATTCCATCCTCTCAAAATAACAGGGAGTGGTGTGGATTTGGATCAG
Organism: Lissotriton vulgaris; assembly: GCF_964263255.1. Lineage (NCBI taxonomy): Eukaryota > Metazoa > Chordata > Amphibia > Caudata > Salamandridae > Lissotriton > Lissotriton vulgaris. The sequence goes on from NC_141696.1 coordinate 175,410,502, forward strand.
ATAGGCTTTTGCTAAACACCATTAGTGGTTCTCTTCACCAGGGCAGGAGGAAGCACACAGGGCAGATTTAGGGTGCTTTAACAGTATTTTCAATCCTAAAAGGTGGGTTGCTAATAAGAGTCTAGTTTTGATTCTCTCAATTGCAGTGATGTCACAAAGGCCCTCCCAGCACCACAGTGAGTGGGGGCGTGCTCCGGGGGTCCCCTCAGCACAGTAACCTGGCCTCGGAGCTCCTGAGTGAGTCCGGATGGGAAACCTCCACATAATTTGCAGGGGGGCCCTTCAAGTTTCATTACGTCACAACTCAATTGTCTGGAGTTTAAAGAGCTCAGAGAGACAAAGCTTATTCTAAACTCATAGTAAAAGTGGATGTATGACGTTACAACGCATGCTTTTACCACGCATGCCTTTACAACGCAGTTTTTACAACGCATGCATTTACAACGCATAGTGCTTTGGGGCGCTGGATAGTGAATAGTTGCCGGACAGGGAAGTCAAAATAAGCACCCTGCAGGTCCAACTGTATCATCCAGCCTCAAGAATCGAGGGGCAGACGAGACCGGGCCATGGTGACCATCTTAAAGTAGTCCTTCAATAGTGAGACTTTGAGGGGAAGAAGGAATATAATAGGGTGGAGGCCTCTGTCCTTTTTCACCACCTAAAATTGGTGGGATTAAAAACCAAAGCACAACTTCTTTTGGCCAAAAGTGCCTGCATTTCCTGTTATAAAAGGTCCTCTGTCATCCATTTAAAAGATGGTGGTGAGGTTAACAGGAATGAAGTGTGTAACCCAGCTGAATGATCAGTGGCACCCACTTGTTTAAGGTGATGGCCTGCCACCTTGGCTGGAAGGTTTGAAACCTGCCAGCTAGAAGGTAGATATCTGTTGCTAATGTCACACTAAAGAGGCATAGTAGCTACAGCAGATGGAGGGTGGTTGACTGGGCTGCACGTTGCCCCTGGTGCCTGTGTGACCTGCATGATCTTCGGACATGGCCAATAAAGGACTGAGTAGTTTGCTGTGCCTGAGGTGGTGGATGACAGTACTGGGAGGCCCTACCAAAGCCATACACAGGAGGAAAAGAAGGAGGTATCAGACTTGATGCTGATGAGAAGCTCAGAGAATGTGTGGTAGGCCTATTATTTTTGAACCGCTCAATTGCCGAATCAGCCATGTCCCCAAAAAGTCAGGAACCTTCAAACAGCACATCCATGAGGCTGGACTGGACATCAGTATAAAACCCAGTAGATTGCATCAAGGCATTCCTGCGGAAGGCCACAGAGGTGGCAATGGCTCTGCCTAATGAGCCAATTGTATCAGGGCCACTATGAATATTAAACTTGGCCGCATCATGGCCAAGTTTGTGAACAGATGTGAAGGGCTTCCTCAGGGACAACTTAAAGGATCTGAGCAACTGAATCTCATAAGGCATGGGTGGTGTGGTCCAGAACACAGGTGGCATTCACTGAACATAAGGCAAGGCTGGTGAATGAGAATACTTTGCGCCCAAATGTGCCATCCTTTTTTACTCCCTACCAGGAGGATACAATATAAACGCTACAGTTGTTCAGGTTCCTACTTTGTAAAAGAAACAATTATGCCTTTAAATGGTCCATTCAAGGATTCACACCTTAGAATAATAAAGTACTCTCAAACAATTGTCAGAATTTTCTTTTTCTTAATAAAGGAAATTTCAAATATACAATAATGTAATGGAGCTCACAAGGTTACACAAACATATATAACTAACAAAGGACAAACTAAAGTGTAAACAAAAATAATGGCAAAGGGAAAGATATATAAAACAGTAAGTTTGTTGCATCACAAAAAAAAATACACTGAATGCTACCTCTTGGTTTTTTTGCCAAGGAAGGTGTCAATCGGGTTTTGACAGCATTAATTTGACATGTCATCATCAGGACATAGTATATAGAGAGACACCATCAATTGTTTCAGCTGAAATAGAATGAAGTACTTTAAGTGAAACAGTGTTCTAAAAAACTGTTTATTTGTTGTAATAAACACATTTGATAATAATCATGCTAATCATGCTCTGAAAGCAAAATATTAGAAATCTCAAAAGTATTCAAGGAAGGTCCTACAACAATACTGAATTTACTTTGTCCACCCAACAGTGAAAAAAAGGGGGAGGATATATTTGGAATAGACACCATGTATATAATGTGACCATATAAGTCAATAGAAATCAATGCGCCCTAAAAGATTATTAGTAAAGGAAGATACAAAAGACATGAGAGTAAATCTCCATGAATGACTGAGAGAACAAGTATTTAAAAATGCTAATTCAGTGCCAAGCGTCACGTCAATGCAAATCCTGTACTATGATCAATCCAGAGTACCTGCAACAGTATACCATAACCAAATAATCTTGTCTAATACTACGTATTTAAAATCTGCTTAAGCAGAAAGACTACTTGGCCAATTACAATTTTCGCGAAACCAAGAGAGGTTTAATGGCACCCATGGAGAGCATGTCCAGCGGGGTACAAAGGGAGTGGTCTGTGGGTGGGGGCAGGTACAATACCTGTCCCCAGCCCACTGTGCACCGGAAATGACGCCATAGAGGCGCCGGATGTAGAAGGGACTCCCAGATGAGAGGGTCCCTGAGAACGGGCAAGGGGAGGTGCCTAATGTGGTACTAAGGGGGGCACCCTCTTACAGGGCCCACTGGGTGTGCCACAGGCAGCCACAATTCACATATGTAATTTCAATTAGTGTCAAGAAAAGGAGAATAATAAAAATATCAACCAAATAGTGAAGTCGAACAACACAGCTTAAGAAAAGCGCCTAGTAGCGATACAAAAAATTAGAAATATCTTTAATCACAGCCTGCTCCTCTCATCACTGCGTTCCAAGTTGTGTTAATGCCTGTTCCAAATACTGAGCATTTAAATCAGCAATACTCTCCAATGATGGTAAAGGAAATACCTAAAGAGAGGTTTAAACCTTCGATTCAAGGAGTATAATTTAATGTAATCATCCACTTACTGTGCTCATGGAAAGACTAAAATTATATCTCAACTACAAATTAAATAAGCAGTAGATGAATTACAAAAGGAACTAAATCCAAAATCTAGTGATCACGTACTGTCTCTAATGTGCATGCGCATAGATCAAAACAGTGCTCCGAGCTATCGCCAAGGTTTCAAACCGTATAAGTGAATCATAAATATTTTATATCCGCAGCCCCCAATTTTTCTGCTGCTGCCAAGAAGTGTTAAAAGGCACCAATGGACTAAAATTACAAAAAATAACTCATAACTCTAGATACATGGAAGACCATAGTCAAGTTCACGAAAAACCTCATTAACAACACTTAAATCACAGAAACTTAAATTACCAAAAAGAAACTGCAGAGAAATAAAAATAAAAAAATAAAATATTTGTAGTGGATTCATAATAAAGAAATAAAGGAGCCATTTTGAATGTAACCAAAAAGGAATTGTAAAGTTTAGAAACAATTAATATGTTGTCCCCCAATTATTGGAAATGTTATGAAATAAAGCATATGAAACAATGAAGTCAATATTATATATATTTCATTATAATATAAAAATAATTGTTGGACTTGGCCCTTTTTGGCTAAAATTCCCTAAACGTTTTGCTTTCCTCTAGACCTTTTTTCTGACATGGTGTTGCCAACTTAGATGCTTTGGGCACTTTGCCACTGCTGATCAGTGTCAAAGTGCAAGTGCTCCCTGTGTAAAGTGTAACGGTAATTGGTTGTGTTTGCCTTACTAGTAAAGTCCATAGTAAAGTGCACTATCTGTGCCAGGGCTTGTAATGCCAATGATACTAGTGGGCCTGCAGCACTAATTGTGCCACCCACATCAGTAGCCTTAAAGAGAAAACTCAGGCCTGCTACTGCAGTGCCTGCACGTCGTTTGTTAAACTGCCATGTTGTCCTGACAAGTGCACGCACTTGCCAGGCCTCACCCTTCCCTTTCAATGGTAGGTCCAAGGTACCCCTCTGAGCAGGGTACAGTGCATGTGAAAGGTACAGGTGTAAGGACATGTACTGAGGTGTGTACCATGTACTGACAGTGAAATAATCGCCATTTCATTTTTCACTGTTGAAAGGACATCTTACCGTTAGGATGTAATGGGAAGGCTGTGTAATATGTTTCCAGCCTATCTTCCCAAAGGCTTAAGATGGAGAGGTGAAGTTTAGTGTGCCTGAACTCACAATTCAATAGCACATCTTTTTGTGCAGGTGGTTTTTGCATTGTCTGTTTAGAAAACACTTTTTTAGAAGTGGCTGGGTTTTTGTATCCTAGCATTTCTGTGTACCTCTGCCTGGTTGTGGATTGACTGTCTGGATCTGAAAGTGATAGGAACTGGGGAATGTCTTGACCCAGGGGAGAAGGTGAGAGAGCAACAGGCAGACTTGCATCTGGAGTGTAGGGGGGAGGAGTAGTCCCTAGACGTGAAGAGGCCTGGGCTGCTGCCATAAAACAATGGCTCCATCTCCTGCTGAGTGATAAAGGATCCAGACCCCCACTTTCAAAGGAAAAAGGTGTTACTGGCAGGGAGACACCCAGAACTGGTTTGGACACGGGGCAGTGCCCCACTAAACACAAAGACTTCAAAGACATTTAGGGGTATAACTATGAGAGCTGAAACCCTTGCACGTTGGATTGCTCAAGACTGAAAAGGATCGAAACTACTCATGGTCAAGAGGAACCTCTGCCAAGGAAGAACCAGCTGAAGATACTGGAGGGAAGGGCTGACCCTTGCTGTGTGTTTCTGGGGCTGACCTGCAGTTTACAGATTTAACCAAGGAGAGGCTAAAGGGACTTTAAGGGACTGCTTGAAAGGACTTGCTGTGTGCTGTGTCCTGAAGTAACTGAACCCCAAGGGCCCAAGGAGAGCTGGCTCCCTGTTGTGGAAACTCAGGAACACAAATGTTTCCAGAAGAGTCTCAGCGACACTATGTGCATGTGCTTTTTGCAGCCTGAGACCCTCGTAAGAATTACCCTGTGATCTTCGGCATCTGGAGTCCAAGCGAGTCTAAGCGACACTGTGTGCATGTGCTTTTTGCAGGCTGAGCCCTTCATGAGGATAGTCCTGTGATCGTGTGCAGCCTGGGACCTTCATGCTGATTGCCCTGTTATCGTGCACCCGGGAGTCCAAGTGAGTCTCAGCAACGTTGTGTGCATGTGCTCCTTGCAGCCTGAGACCTTTGTGAGGATTGCCCTGCGATTGTTCACACCCGAAGCTCAAGTGAGTCTCAGCAACGCTGTGTGCATGTGTCTTGTTGCAGCCCTGTTGCAGCCTGAGAGCTTTGTTATCGCCAACGGCACGGAATCCACAAAGTCGCATCGGAGAAGAGGAGAGGAGAGCAAGGTCGCAACCCCAGGTAATGTGTGTCGCCGCCTGAGGCGGTATACGAGCTCGGAGAGAGGGTCGCTCTTGGCGTCTCCCATTCTTGCAGCGTGAGCCTCTGCTTCATCTCGTATTGCGGCCTGTAGTTGCCGAGGAGCAGCAGTACCGGGGCCGGAGTACAGAGCTGCACGTTGGTTTACTTCATACCCATGTTGGGGGCATCTTTTGCCGGAAGCAGACCGTCTGGCAGGCAGAGAGACCATCTAAAGCACCGTGATTGCATTGCATTATTTCTGCATTCAGAACTACCTGATTAGTGTAGTATGTATTGCATTATTTCAGCATTATGAACTACTAGATTGTTTTATTACGCATTGCATTGTTTCTGTATTACTAACTACCTGATTGTTGCATTATGCATTGCATTATTTCTGCATTAAAAAACTCACTCATTGTTGCATTACGCATTGCCCTATTTTTGCATAACGAACTACCTGATTGTTGCATTACGCATTGCATTAGTTTGCAGAACAAACTGCCTGTTTGTTGCATTAAGCATTGCATTATTTTGGCATTACGAACTGCTTGATTGTTGCATAACGAACTGCATTATTTTTACATTGCAAAGTGCCTGATTCTTGCATTACGAACAGCATAGTATTACATTAGGACTGCAGTGGATCATCTAGAATTGCTCAATAATATCGCCAGAACCTACAAGGGCTGGCTGGCCTTATTACCGGCCAGGAGGAATATTGCAAATACGCATATGTTGGATTTATATCGCGGGGTCTCATCCTATATCTTTTTATATAAATATATAATTGTTTTTATGAAGCTCGAGTGGAGTCCATTTGTGGTGTCATCATTGGGTTACTGAGAGCATGGTGGCAAATACTTTACACACTTGCCTTGAATATAAGCCTGGCTGCTCTTGCCAAGCTACAGAGGGGGTGAGCAGGGGCTACCTAAGAAGGTGTCCTTCCTTTCCCTGACGTGGAAGCCAGGGGCCCTATTTGGCCCAAGGTACCTACCTCAACCAACTAGCGACCCCCAGGTCTAACAATAATGAACCCTGTTTTTGTACATAGATCAGAGCAATCAACTCGAATAAAAGCCAGAGCAATTCCAGATATGAGGCAGTAAAATTACATACATTACTATCAGGAGGAGCCATAGGGAAAGCATTAAGGTTAATTTTACTAACCAAAGTCTGCGCCACCGCACTCTCAGGAGTAGGGTGTTGAGTGAGTAAGTCTGTGTCTCTGGGTGCCGAGCGACGGCAATGGGCAATCTGTCAGTTGAGTGGGGGCTCCGTACAGGGCTTGGCCTAAGTCCCTAAAAGCATGAAAGTAAGAGCCTCATTAAATGGGAAAGGAAAATCAGAACCAGTCTGGCTGGGCTGAAGATCTTCAGTTAGTATGTTGGTCTTTATATCTTGAGTGGGCAGCTGGAGGTCAAGCATGTCTGCAGCCCTCCTTATCACCATTACAAAGGATGCACGCTCCTAAAAATTAGGGCCCAGAGGAAAAACCAAGACAATGTGTCTAGGATACTAGCATCTTGAAGGTCAATATACCTACTGTCATCTTGGTATAATTGGTCAATCTCAACTCCTGCATGGTGACATCCTCTGTCAAAGTCAGTGCCAAATGTGTGATGAAGAAACAATTCCTCTCATGTGATAAATGGGTAGAGCTGGTATCATAATTATTGGAAGGGATTAGAGGCCTGAAGCGTGGCCTCGGACGGGGTCGGTGTTGTGCCGTCTTGGAATCAGACAACACTATGCGGTTGGCCTCCATCATTGAAGTCTGTATCTGTGTTGATGTATCTTGTTCCGGTGTAAAATATGGTGTCAAAGTGAATATGGTACCAAAGTTCGTACGGATCAGGCTATGGATCAAGAAAACCCAACTGCCATCTAAGGAGGTCCTGCCGGAGGAGGCCCAGTTTGATGACCTTTCAGCTCCTTGGGCCGGAAGGCACACCAGGGAGAGACAGATTTGCTGATATATGAAGCATCACCTCGTGTAACTCCAAGATCTGCTGTGTAGTCACATAGGCCCAGGAAATTTGCATGGGGCCGGTCAGGAACAAGCTCTGTGGAGTGGCTTTGGAATGGGTCTTGGAGGCACTTTGGTGCTCCCATGCCTTCTCTGGGGACTTAAAGCAGCACAACTGGGTTAAGTGCCACTTGGGCATCTTTTTCTTTGACTTACCCAAAGACATCTAGCTAAATGATGACTCGTCCCAGGAATGGTTTCAGGAGTAGAACTGGAATCTCCATTGTGACTTTGGCCAGCGTGAGGCCTTTTGGTGAAGGGCGACAAACAACTTTTCCTGCCTCTCCAGGATGGCTTTGGGCTACATCTGGTAACAGTCACTGCATGCTGTGGAGTCATGGTATGACCACAGACCAAATGGGGATCCAAAACAAATATCTGTTTGTGACATTCCCCTCAAGGCTTCAATATTGTTTTGAAGGGGGACATTCCCTTGCACACTGGAAGAAATTCTAGGAAAAATGCTTGAAAAGTTAAACAAAAAAAGTGTTCAAATGACCAAGGATTTCTCGAGATCTGCATCAACTTTTGCTCAAAGAAAGTAACTGATGTCAGCGTTCCTGTGAGGGGCCTCTAAAGGCCCCTGCTCGTCATATCCGTTGGGGACGATGTTGATGCAGAGACATAGGCGAATCCTCCTAGTGCATAGGGGTGTTGTTTCAAAGTTTTCCAGATTCAATCTGACACCTGGGGAATATTCTACAATGAGCAATTCGTGGTTACAAGTCTCTATCTGAAATGCTAGGTTTATATAAAAAAGGGTGCTCCGGTAAACGCAAAAACAAATAGATGATAACTGTGCCCAAAGCAGGTACTTGCTGGGCTGGATACAACACAAAGAACAACACTTCAGATAGTTTGGCTTGAAGCAGATCACTCTGTCAATTATCGCACCAAACCACAAACTTTCTGCAACAGCAGACATATACTGATTTTGTGAAGGGACTCCTGGTGGCCAGAATGACATCAACTCACATGGCCAAGAAGATTGCACAGGCCCACGTGCAGGACCCTGCCTTGCTGGTGCTGTTATGAAGCGACAGCCTGATTGGAGGACAGATGCTCATGTCCATGATTTATGGATACCACACTCTCCTTGCTCAATCTGGTGTCATTAGGATGACAGGCCTGATCTACACAAATCAGGGCAACAGAGGCAACAGTAGAAAGACATACAGAAGTAATGAGCTCCGTTGTAATGGAATGACTCTTTGAGTGAGAGCCGTCTTTGGACCTTCAGCTTGCTAAAATGTGAACTTGAGCTTTCTCAGTAGTGACAAAGAGATCAAGCCAAGGTTCTCTCCATCTGGGGAAGAAACCTTGTGTCACCTCTGAGTGTAGCTGCTATTTGTTACACACAGTACACCTTGCCAAGAGGAAAAAACAACACATTTGGACAGCAATAGCTCATGCTGCACCTCATCAACAAAGGCATATGTCAACAGTTGTCAGCAAAGCCGGGTGACACACCTGTCAGCAGAGTCACTGCCTGCCAGGATGGAATAAGGCCTCTCCATGGTAATGCACCCATACCCTGAGTGCCCAATTGTATTGATGTTTGGCTCCCTAAAGAAAATGTTGTTGTCATAAGCAACCATGGATCATGCATGTGCGCCATGACAGAGGCCTGTCTCACAGATGTCAGTCTTGTTGCACCAGGAGGAGCCAAAAGCACTACCCTCATAAAGGTGGAAGGCTACTGCCTTCACCAGGAGTTAAGCAGTGCGAGTGCAGTGGTGGCATCATACCTTGTAGTGATCAGTAGGAGGGGGCACAGCATTTTTTACCTGTGTCACTTGAGTGAGTGTTAAAGGCTCACTTACTTTTAAACGTGCTGCTGCTGTGTGCTTATCTCACCAGTATAAATCGATGTGGTGCGTAGGACTGTGCAGTGCATGAGTGGTATATTTGCCCTGGGTTTGTGTGTCTAGTAAGAGTACAATACAGGGATAATACAATACTGAGCAGTGTGTGCATGGTGAGTGCCTGTGCAGGGTATATATGGGCCTAAGAGTGTTACAGTACATGAAGGAAACAGTGCTGTGTGTGCATGTTAAATGGATGCACTGGAGGTATGTGTGCCTATGAGGGGCACAGTGTATAAAAGATACAGTGCTATTCAGATTGTGTATATGTGCCTGGGGATGCTACAGTACATGCAGGGCCCTGGGTTCCATTTTGAGAGACCCAGGCCTGCATAATTAGACGTTGAGTGGATGTCGAAAAATTCTTCCAGAACGATGTTTTGTATTGCTGAATTCCTGTAAGATGGGTAGGACACACACTGAAGAGGGGAGAGCAAGGCTTCCCCAACACACTTCACAAGGTGCTCTTTGATTCAGTGAGAGGTCACAAAGAAATGGCCTGGGCACATCTCAGGAAAGAGATGAGGCTGAAAAGAGAATCATAAAGAGTAAGGTTGGAGCACTAGGCTAACTTTCTGACACACATATCACTGTGACTGATTTCCAAGAACTCTGGTCCATTCCATTGACTGTGCTGTGGGTCAATCTGCTTTGGATTTACTCCTGCTGTGACAGACTGCTTTCAAAATGAAGACAAGGAAAAAGGGTTCGACACTTCAAAAGAAGCAAAGCCCTAACATAATTTTAAAACACTCAGACCCTAAATAACATTTGGCCTGCTAGTCTTTCTGTTGAGTGAGGGTATATCACTCAGGGAATCCAAGACCACCTTTCCTGGACCCTGCGATACCATTGTCTGCCTGCTTGCCAAGACAAGTGAGGAAGAGGAGAGTGTTGGAGGAAGCGAGGCCCAGTGAGGAATCCTGTCTAGCAGATTCCTGTTGTGAGGTGTAAAGAAACAACTGCTGCACCACTCGGGTCATTGCCCATGTGCAGGACAAAGTTGATGACCCCGGTATGCCAGGTGAACGCCGCCATGAAGTGAGCATTGGTGAACACTGTGCTGATTAGCCCAAAGCCTGTGTGCTGCTGAAGACTGGCAACCCTGTATGCCAGAAGGTACTGCCTTGTGGACACCTGCTGTGCTGAGAGGGTCAGTGCGCATGTACAGTCAGGAAGCAGTGACCATGTATGCCAGAGGGGGTCATCTGCCTCACCAGATATGTGCACTGTTCAAAAGCATTGTGGGAGGAGTGAGGCCACCATGGAAGCCCCACCATGCATCCTCCTCCCTTATGCAGCAATGTTGGTGGTAGCGTTTCTCACTGAGAGAAAACGTCTGCACCTTCTGTTGGCGACTATTTTCACTGAACAAGTTGTGTGTGAAGTATCAAAGAAAGAGGTGCACTGGGAACCTGGTAGAACACCCACCACCAAGGGTGTGAAACAAAGCAACTTAATGCTAGTATCAATACTCAAAAAGAAACCAAGTTACAACAAGCACCCTCTAAGAAGTCAAATGTCAAGAAAGTTTCCATAACACATTGGTTATTTCACGATTTTTTCACCAGTTTCAACCAAGAGTTCATAAGAAGTAACGGAGCCTCAAAGTATGGATCCAAAACAGTACGTTGTTCTTCAAAAATCTTTATTATAAGCACATTAAAAGTTTTCCAGCTTTGCACTGCCGACACGTGTTTCGCCCCACACAGGGGCTTTTTCAAGGCAATCTCAGTCAATATGGACAAGTCTGGCTGTAGGGATGTTCTTATCTGTAAGGCGACGCAGGTATGATGTGATAGTATTAGAGATCCTATTGATTGTAGTGCAGACGGTTGCGCTGTTCTAAATGTAGGTTCCAACTTGATAACTGCACGTAATTAGTCCCCACTTTGAATTAGGTTTTAGTGGGGTAGCGCAAATCACTGCGTGGAGATAAATCTTGTATTCATATAGTCCTGAAGACCTTGATAAGTCTTTTAGTCGTTCGCATAGGGGCCGGATCTCCACTGCTGAGCACTAACCCGATGAAGAATCAGCACCGGGAACTTCTCGTTGTCTTCCCCCTGTCGTGGGAGAGACCAAAAAGGGTAAGCTGCAACAAGGAGCTGTGAGGACCCTCTGCTCGCCATAGAAGCACAACCACATTTGAAGTTGATCTGATGTTAAATTGTTCTTCCTTGCCTATGTGTTGCCTCTCCTCTCCTGTGCTCCATCGTGGATCAGTGAATGCTGCATGCCTAAGCTGTGGGTAATTAACTCACTTAGACCAGTCACTGGTGCCCCGATGACCCCAGAAGGGGCATGCTTAGGAACTCTGAACCCTCGGAGCCTGCAGATGTTGGTAACACTGATTCGGCCCGCTGCAACTTGCTGGCTAGAATAGCGCATCAACACTTCTGACTTTAGAACAGAGTCAGAGTGGACTCTTGAGACAAAGACTAATAGTGGGCATACTCTAGATGTTGCCAACAGTCAATGGGAAAAAACACTGTTGCTAGAATGAGAAGAAAGTGGGACAGAGAACCACCAAGGAAACACTAGAATCCTGACATCAGTAGGAATGCGTAGTTTGTAAATGCTGTATTTTTCTTCAGTGTTGGTAACGGTTGATATAAAATACTTCCCTTTTTCATAAAAGTGAGTATTTGGCTGGACAATGATGTATTGCTGCTGCTGAAAGCACTTTTAGAGGTAAGCCTGTGCTCACTTCCCTATACCCACTACTTGCTCCAAGGAAGCTTTGGCTGGCTCGGGCCATGCTAGCCCTGAGAGTGAAGTGCTAAAGGTGTACTTCACCCATTTGCTCAGATTAACATAGTAGGTCGCGCTCTGGGACATCAGGAATAAAAGGCATCAATCCCCACCGTGGGGGACAGTAATCCCTGCTTGCCTCATGTGTGAGAAGTTGGCCTGATATGTCATGTCCACTATTCTAGTGGGCACCCTGTATCAGTCCAAACAACCCGTATGGTGATGGTTGTAAAGTCAACCTTATAGACCAGCTATCCTAGTGGTAGCATCGACAAAGCAGTCTTAGGCTAAACTCAAGAGAGCATGTGAAGCCAGCTGTTTTACCACATGTAACCCCTTTAATACCAAATGAAAGGACACCACACAGGTTATATATAAAATATATATTTATTTATTACTAACACAACCCCTCTGAACTCTTTATGAGGTCAGAGGCACAAGCACATAACAAGATACTCAATTATCATACAATAAGTTGCACTATATACAGTAGAGCCCTAGGGGCACGTAAAACCATATACTAAAATAGTGGTATAAGAACCACGTCACGAACAAGGAATCGGCCTAGGGCCTAGGGAATCGCTGGGGCTATGCTTTACTACCAAAGGATAGGAAGCAGGAGGCCCACGGGAGGCGTGTGCAGTGTCTTAACACACACGCAAGTTACTATAGAGTTAGAATGGGAACGAAAGAATTGGAAACTAGTCCTTTTAGGACACTTCCCGATGGATTAGGAGAAAGCTACTGAAATGTAGGACACTAGGATAGTTAATACCCACAGGAGCACCAGAGTACTCGTGTTACCTCACCCACAGGAAGCGGGTGCATAGATGTCAAAGTGTGTCGGGTTTCGTCACTGAATCCTATGGAACCTTGGAGAAAGATGCGGCAGGCGACCAGGAGAGTAGTGTCCGGTTGGATCCAAGGGTGGATCGAGGATGAAGAGTACCTGAAAGCAGAGGGGACAGAGTCTGGGTCACTAGCCAGTGACCAGGAAGGAACCAGGCAATGGTGTGAAGCAATCAGGTGATGTTGTGAAGCTTGTCAAGAAGCCACGTGGACCAGGAGGTGTTGACGATAACCAGGAGCTGGGCACAGACTGTCCCACAAAGGATCTCACTGTCGGCGGTGTCGGCTACCGGACTGGAGTCAACAAGCCTTGGCAAAGGCAACCCATGCAGGAATCAAAGATGGCTTCTTGATCAGATCCGCAAGGTCTGAGGCCTTCTCCTTTTCACGGAAGCAAGGGCCAGCCTGGAGCAACCAAGCCAGTGGTATAAATTTGTAGGTTCGTTGTCACAGAGACCACTAGCCAACGGGCAAGTGACTGGACAGACGCATCAAGCACAAAAACACTAGCAGGCCCCATGTGGCACTTGTGGAGTGTGGAGGGCTGTGCGTCGGTGCAGAAAGTGCTCGGGCTGGGGCTTCTCAATCCCCAATGCACAGCTTCGAGGGTGCCTCGGAGCTGCACAGGTAGCAAAGTGCAGGTTTTCCAAGATGGCCGGTCCCACGTCTCTCGTCGCCTCCACGGGTCTCAGCTTTGCTGTGGCTGTGGATCGGGCTCAGGGAAGTCTGGAAGTCTGGTTCTTGTCAGGCTCTGTGATCGGGCTCCGGCAGGAGCGTCGACAAAGCATACTGCAGATCGCTGGATGGTCCCTGTTTGCACAGGGTGGTCACTCTTCGACCACAAGGGAGATTCTTCAGTCTTCTATGTTCAGTAGAATGCCGAATATCCAGAGTTTCGTTTCAAGTTTCAGTTCAGGATAAATCTAAAGTCTCTTGACTCAGCTCCTACCTATATACCAATCTGAGGGGCTGGATTACCTGCGAGGTCCCTCCTATGGGTGGGACCAGGGAATGGAGTCGTTACACCTCTTTCCCTTTGTCCAGTTTTGTGCCAGAGCTGGGGCTGGAGTGCCCCAGCATCTGGTTTGAACCGGGCTATGCATGGGACACCTTTTGTGCCCCAGGCAGTGTCTCATTTAATTCAGCCCTCCCTGCCCCAATACACTATGGCTTGTCTGGGGTGGTGCTAGCACCTCCCAAGACAGGAAACCTATTGTCCAAGCCTCCATCACTGGAAGGACTCCCAGCAGCAGGAGGTCAGACTTGTGTCTGTGGCAGCAGCATCCATTTTGTTATGCTGAGGCTCTGGTTAACTTTAACCGGGTTTACTAGTAACAACATGTCTTCTCCCTCTAAAAGGGTGGAATGCTATCCCCGTCGCCAGGACTGGCGAGGGGGTAGTATTCCAAAGCGTATGACACCTTACATGACATGTTTTGATAAAGCCAAACCAAAGTTAGCATTCAACTGCGAGGATGATAATGCACTTAAGAGTATATGGTATGGCTATATCATAGAACAGCTATAAGGACATGGTTCTGAAAGCTGCAGACAGGCTCAGCTCATGCATAGCTTCATCTCACATAAAACCAAGCACTCTGCCTCCAGGATTGTTAAGGCCTGCCATCGGAGTGACTTATAGGTATATATGTGTCTATATGTAAAGGTAGGTATAGGGATACTACACCTAAGCAAGGGGTGATTACATGACCTTGCCCCAGCTGAGTGATCAGCCAGTTGTGGTAATGTGAATGGCCAGCCAGGGGTGGCATAATACATGCTGCAGCCCCTGGTAGGCCTTGGATGCACCTATGCCTTGGGTACCTAAGGTACACTGTTCAGGGGCTAATAAGGTAACCCAATTCCCAATTGGTGATGTGCTTAAAGTACATGATATGAATTTAGAGAGAGAACAGCTGGGCTGTGGGTCTGATTAGCAGGCCCACAGCCACATTAAGTCGAAAACCAGTAAAGCAAAAAGCAAAAAGTGGGGTGACCATAGGAAAGCAGACCCTACTCTCCTACATCATGGCCCTCGGAAAGGCATTCTGACACTGCCCCTATCTTGCATTATTGGCACAAAATACACCTGTATGTAGTGCCAAATTATTTTGCACCATTCTTGTGATGTGTTATCAATAGGCCATAAATATTGTTGGTGCCAGAGTTTGGGTTTTAGATTTTAGTCGACCGGTGTATTTGCGTTACTTGGGAGAAAGGTTTTGGAAGTGGTATAGAGTGTGACTTCTGACATTCAAGAATTGGATGCATCATATATTGCATTGACAGAGCACATCATACTCGTTTGTCTCTAGGTGCACACAGGTACACTTTTTCTCCTGTTGGAAGGCTGGTGTTGCCTCTTTTTATTTGGCTGCTTTTCTTCTCTCAGCTACGCTTTACTTAATTTTGATTGCAATGCATGTGTTTGTTACATTTGTTACAGGACTGAATTATTATTGAGATCCATAGAAGGGGCAAGATGGCCGCCGTGGCTCTGTAGAGGATAGTCGCTAATCTCCTCTCTCTCATCCACGGTTTGAATGGACTGGAATTGAGAATACGGGGATGTGGGTCCTGGATGGATTTTTGACTCGCATAACGGCAGGGATACTCAGCTCGGGTTTACTTAAAACTCTAGTGGTTAAAGCAAGGGTAACTTTGCTCAGCCGTTTGACAAGAATAATTAATTCGGCTAGATCACCCTGCAAATCATCCTGCAAAATGTCCCATCGAGGCAAGCCAGACAAAGATAAGGACAAGACTGCATCGGCTTCGGCTGGACCGATCAAAGGTTCGGCGGCAAAAGAAGGTGCGATTCCTAAAGTTCTAACTGCTGTTGCTGTCACGGCCAGAAAGCAAACGGAGCAACTTAGCCGATCTGCTAAGAGCGCTCTACTTAAGAAAACGGAGAGGCAAGAAAAGAAGATTGAACTGAAACCTGAGAAACCAGAGACCAGGTTTGCAGCGAGCAAGCTAGCGAAGGAGACTTTAACGGAGACCGAAGGAAAATCCCATCGTGCACAATTGGTGACATCAAAGGAGTAACTTCGCCAAGCAACCTTACCGGAGTCCTTCTCACCTAAACTGCTTCCATCGATCCAGATACAGGCGCCTGACCTGCGACAACACGGGGGAACGAGTGGATTTCCACCGGGAGAGCAGAGGGAAGCGGAATCTCTGCGGCTGCCAGTGGAGCTGAGCGCAGGCGCCGGAGAAACAACAGACCGCGAGGACGCCAGCGTCAATGTCCCGGTTGCTGGGCAACCGCTGAACGTTGCGAGAGACAGTATGCAGCAAGCGCCACGGCTCTCAGCCGCTGAGAAGGCAGAAGAGGAGGAAGGTCTGAAGAGCGACCCAAAAGGTAATGCGTTAGAGCGGCTTGAGAGGCAAAGTAATTCCCAAATGCTAGACGCATTATTGAATGTAGAAATAGAGCTGGACAAAAAAACTTTTAAGCGTCTTGACCCGAGCTGGGGGAGCACACAAAGTATAGGTGATCTACAAAGCTTTGGACAGGAACAGGAACAGGGGGCTCACAAAGGAGGCATAGGAGACAGAGCTACGAGGGGAGGTTCCCCTGAATTCTTCTCAGTGAATGAGGGTTCCGACACCTTAGATGCAAGTGAACCTGGAAACGATGATGAGGGGACTACCATGGACCAGTCTTCAGGTTCAGGTACAAGCAATGATTCCAGGGATCTAGCGACCAAGAAGAAGAAGAAGAAAAGAACTGGGGCTAGAAGAGACTGTAGGGGGTCCAGAAGCAGTTTGAACAAGAAGTTATCCTGGGACTACTCAGCTACGTCAAGAAAAAGACCATAATGAGGGAGGAAATGAGGAAGGGGCAAAATCCCAAAATGTAACTCTGGAAATGTTGTTCTGAACCTTAAAGCAGATGCAAGCTGAGGCTAGAGTAGAAAGCCGAAGAGCAAAAAGAGATACAAAAAAACTACAAGCCTCTATCAGAAAAGTAAATAGAAAGCAGGAAGAGGTTGAAGTGAGAGTAACACAAGTGGAGGAAAGAACTAGCAGAGCAGAAGACGAGATAACGGATTGGAAAACTTTTAAAATGGAGCAAGAAAAGGTAGTAGAAGACTTGCAATGGAAGTTAGAAGATTTTGAGAACCGCCAGAGGCGCAACAATGTAAGACTTTTGGGACTTGAGGAAGGACGGGAGGGGCAAGATCCTAGAGGGTATGTAATTAAAATCTTAACAGAAGCCTTCCCAGAATCAAAATGGCAGTGGGAACTTGAAGTACAAAGGGCTCATAGATATCCTCTGTTTGTAAAGAGAAACCGGGGGGGGGGGGGCAGGAGAACGCCTTGCCAAGGGCAATGCTGGTTTTTTTAGGTAATTTTCTAGCAAGGCAGGAAATAATTGATAAAGCAAGACCTGATTCTAGAAAGACTGCAGATGGAAATACATTTTTTGCCCGCCCAGATTTCTGCCATGTCACCGTTGAAAGAAGGTGGAAGCTAAGGCAGATGATAGTGCCTTTCCAAAAACAAGGAGCAGAAGCCTATTTGTTGTTCCCGGCGAGATTGAAAGTCATTAGGAAGGGGTATACAAAGATGTTCACATCAGAGATAAAAGCGGGAGAATATCTCGCAGAGATCACAGAGTTGGACAAAAGTAAGGAAGGTAAAGCCAGAGGCCCGCAAAAAACCCCATCAGACGGCCCACAAAAAAACCCGTAATGGGAAAACTAAGTTAAAATTCGGTTAAAATATGGTCAAAAATGCGAAGAGAAATATCTGATAGAAGAGGGAGCAGGATGAGAGAGAGTAGCGACTCTGCAGACTACAGGGGCTACACATAGGTCAGGATTGACCTATTTGCCTGTACCAAGGGGGGGGGGGAAGGGGGGGGGGGGATCCAAAGGGGTGGGAAGCGGAGGGGAAAAGGGAGGGGGGAGCTGGGGGGGGGGAGAGACTTGCACTTAGGTGGTGGGCACAAGCACAATACTCAGAAGAGAGTAGAGAACGACTTGGAGGATAAGCTAAACTACTGTGTGGTAAAAAATGTAACTGATAAGAAAGCAACGAAGCAGATTGAGAACTGTTGGTACAGGTGTAAGCAGAAAATAGGAAAGAATAAGAATTATAATGACCTGTAGGATAGTTTCGATAAATATTTGTGGATTGAATGAGTTGAATAAAAGGCTTAAAACTGCTGCCCTGCTAAAAACATTTAATCCCGACTTGGTGTGCCTTCAGGAAACACACATTGAAGGTACAAAGGCTTATTTGCTAGATCAGCTTGGTTTTAATGTATTAGCAAAAACTAATCAAAATACAAAGACGAGAGGAGTAGCCATTCTAGGCAAGAGGTATGACACACAGGTCAAAAGAAAGAAGGAGGACCAGTGGGGGAGATGGGTCATAGCAGAATTAATATTTAGAGGAGAAACAATTACGGTTGTGTCGGTTTATGGATCCACAGGGGACGATCCAGATATCTTTCAATATTTAGATATAGAACTAGCACTATGGCCGGAGCCTATCATATTATGTGGGGACTTAACCTACATGATGAAGATAGTAGTTTTTTAGACCCCGGTAGGCAATATTCAGGGAGGAAAAAAAGGACATATAGAGCAGTAGCAGATATGGTAATGAACAACTCGTTGGAAGATCCATGGTTAAGATGTCACCCCAATCTGAATGGGAGTACCTTTTTTTCAGCCCCACATCAGAGAATGGCTAGGTTGGACTATTTCTTAATTTCGAGAGACTTAATGGATAGAGTAAGGATTGATAGGGAACCAAGGATTATTTCTGACCATAATCCGCTAGTTTTAACTGCAGAAGTGGGACAAAGGAGAAACAAAGAGATAAGACAATGGACTTTTGATAGAGCATTACTACAGGATCAGTCTTATAGAGAAAGAATGAACAGTTGGATTAAGGAATTCTGGGAGATTAATAGGTATTCAGCAGCACTAGGGATAGTGTGGGACGCTTTTAAAGCTGGTGTAAGAGGGGAAACACTGAGCTATGTTATTAAGATGCAAAGAAAGTCAAAGGTAAAAGCTGAACAAATTAATAAACTAATTAGGGAAGCGGAGGAAGCACTTATCTCAGCAATACTTAGACAATCCCCCATTGACCAGATAGCATTGAAAATAATCGAGCTAAAAAATGAAGCTATGGATGGGATAGCGAAAACGACAGTGGAAAAGTATGTTGCAAATAAAGAAAAGGTATACGAACTCAGTGAGAGAGTAGGGCATATATTGGCAGTACGAGCTAGGCAAAGGGAGGGGTGGCTGATATTA
The DNA here is from genome assembly GCF_964263255.1 of Lissotriton vulgaris. Lineage (NCBI taxonomy): Eukaryota > Metazoa > Chordata > Amphibia > Caudata > Salamandridae > Lissotriton > Lissotriton vulgaris. Next base: position 175,429,664 of record NC_141696.1, read on the forward strand.
AGGAGATTAAAAACTCTCAGGGAGTCACGGTCAAGGAAGCTGATCAGATTAGAGAAGTTTTTAAATGCTTCTACACGGAATTATATACCTTAGGTGGTCAGGAAAGGGATGAAGATATTAGGACTTACTTAAATGAGATAGAGCCATCTGTCCTATCAGACGAGGACAGAAATGGATTGGAAGAGGCAGTGCAGCTGAACGAACTGGTGGAGGCCTTGAGGGATTTACCATCTGGCAAGGCAGCTGGTCCGGATCAAATACCGGTAGAATTTTATAAAATCTTTCAACCATCCCTTCTGAATGAAATGTTCAATGTAATGTTGTTGGCACAATTGGGCGAGTCTGTTCCAGAATCATGGGGTGGTGCAGACATTATTGTAATACCAAAGAAGGGCAAACCAACAGATGCTCCGGGGTCATATCGTCCCATCACGTTAATGAATGCAGACGTTAAGGTATTTTCTAAAATTTTGGCGAAAAGACTATCTAGGGTAATTGAAGCACTGGTAGTTCCCTCTCAGCACACTAGACAGGTAGTCATGGCATTCGACGTAGCAAATACTCTAAAAGATCCCATGGCTGCCCTTTTTTTGGATGCTGAGAAAGCATTTGACAGGGTATCCTGGCGGTATTTGTGGGAAGTTTTGAGATGGAATGGTATAGGACCAAGATTTATAAAGGCTTTACAAACCTTATATATAAACCCGACGGCTAAGATAAGGGTCAACAGAGGTCAGTCTTCAGCAGTTAACATCCAGAGAGGTACAAGGCAGGGGTGCCCTTCTTCCCCCCTGCTTTTCGCTTTATACCTTGATCCCTATATACGGAAACTGGAAATTAATGTTCCAGTTCCCCCACTGATGTTAAATGGTTGTAGTTTTAAAACGCTAGCATATGCAGACGATGTGGCCATTCTGACTGCAAGACCTACAGCTGCTATAAGTATAATCGAGGGTGAAGCAGGGCGTTTTGGTCAATTTTCAGGCTATAGTTTAAACAGTACTAAAACTCAGATTGTTAAAAACCAGTGGGTAGTATGCACTGACGATAGAGTGGTGGGAGAGGCAACGTATTTAGGGGTGCGAATCACAGCAGAAATCGATAAGATTGTTAAAAATAATATGGATCCTTTGATTGTTCAAGTCAAAAAGGATTTGGAAAAAATGAATAATTTACATTTGTCCCTGGTAGGATGTACTAACATTATTAAGATGATGATTTTGCCTAAATTTTTGTATTTCTTTAGGGCCATACCTCTGCTGTTTGAAGCCAGTTGGTTCAATGGTATAGAGGCCCTATGTAACAGGTTCATCTGGGCACATGGCAAGACCCGGAGAGCTTATAGATTTATGACACTCCCCAGGGAAAAAGGGGGCTGGGGTGCACCAGATTTCCGTTTGTATTATATGGCCTCTGTTTTGCAATATATACAAGGTCTAATTGGGGCGAATACGGAGGATGTAAGAACGCAAACCATGTCTACTGAATTATATGCTGTTGTACTTGGACCAAATGCTTATAATTGTTTTCTAAAATGTACAGATTTCCATTATTTTAAGAGAACCAGGTTTAAAACTGTTATGGCGGCAGTTACGGTATGGAATGCTTTTACAAAAAAAGTTAAGATGGGGAGGTTTAATAGATATGTCTCTCTGATTAATAATAGATCGCTCCCAGCGGAAATATTTGCTGATCAAACTATGACAGAATGGGCAACAAGAGGGATTACGCAATTAGGTGATTTTTTTACTCAGGATGGTTTTAAACAGTTCTCAGAATTACGAGAGTCATATGGTATAGACAACAGGGGTTTCTTCAAGTACCTCCAGATTAGGAGTTTTTTAAAGAACAGAGCAGGAGGCCCGGTAGGCTTTAACAAAATAGAAATAATGGAGAAAATAAAATTGATGGGGGATTGCACAATTAGGTCCTTGTACGCAGCTCTGCTGAAAGAAAAGCAGGATGATTTAGAGAAATTTAGTCAGAAGTGGGTAGAAAAATTGGGGGTAGAAAGAAATTTGTTTCTTGATTCTTTAAATTTAGGATGCACAGTACTAAGTGCAGCCCCTCTGCAATCTCAGCACTATAAAACACTCTATTTTCTCTACTTTACTCCGGCTCGGATTGCAAAATGGGGTGGAAATACAGGAATTAATTGCCCCCGCTGTAATGAACTGGAAGCAGACAGCATACACATTTTTGCAACATGTCCTCAGCTGCAATCTTTGATTAGGGAGATAGAGGGGTTCTTAGCAAAGTCTCTAGATATCGGGATCCGTCTTACCCCATCTTGGATTATGTTAGGAGTGGCTGAGCAGGAGCATGAGCAGTACACAGAATTTATGTTTGTCTTAATGGCAGTTTACAGATTAACAATTGCCAGGGCTTGGTTAGATAAAAATCCCCCAAAATTTCAAAACTGGTTGGCAAATACGCTATATACTCACAAGATAGAGGAAAATATTTATGCTCGGAAAGGGAGGAGAGGAAGACGATTGGGGAAAAGAATATGGGAGCCACTAAGTAAATGGAAAGAAAAGCAAAGAAAGGATCATTAGAGGGTATTAGGGAGGACTGGTTAATTTGTGGTCGCTGTTTCTTTATGACATTTATGTTTTGTATTAGACTTATTTACTATGGAAAATGTCTTAAATTTATTTTGGTGGGACCTACCATTTGTATAGCATACTTTAAAGGTGAGATTTAGAAAATCAGAAATTAATTAAGTAAATGATTGTAATTGTTAAAATACAACCTGTGCAAGCAGAAATGTGCTTATGTTTGTAAAAGTAAAATAAAAACTTTTAATAAAAAAAAAAGGACTGAATTATTATTAATAAAGTTGTAAAACATGACGCTAAGTCGTGTTAGCCTGAAAATAACTCTTTTATGGAATGTCTTTTAGCTCATAATTATGATGAGGAGGGACCCCTTCTCATGCACCCATACACTCAACCAATCAGTTAAGTACAAATATATTATATGAATGATGGCTAAATGGGGAGTTTTCTGACAACCCTCATCATTTGTCCTGCAGCAGACCTTATGCAAATTCCACCTCTTCACCTTCCTGGTGGCCATCCTTCAGGTCCTTGTCTCCTTATCTATAATATCTCAGGGTCAGGAGACCACGCCTGGCTATAAAGCCACGAGTTCGATAAGACTGCCCATGTCTTCACGGTCATGGTCTGCCAGAGGTATGGGTAATCCCTTCCCATAGCCATGAGGCCGCCTAAGTGGATAGTGCTTTCCAGAAAAAGCCCCGGTTTGGAGGAAAAAACTACTTGGCAAAAAAACTCTAGACGATGGTAACCCCAGGTAAATGTAAATGTACATGTATTTATATAGCGCAAATCACCGACCCGGTATCTAAGCGCTTGCTTAGGGAACCCGTCCTGGTATTCCCCTGTGAGATAACCCCAGCAGGGTATCCAAAGGTGAAAGCCAGGCATCCCACCGGCAGGGGCCGTTGTGGAGATTAAGCAAGCTATTGCCCAGAGTCGCAGAGTGTGAACCCATGAATCGAGTAGGCACCGGAGCGAGAATTGTCGAGTCCGTGGAATTTTTTAGCCCAAGACCCACCGAGGCGGGGAATTGAACCCTGGTCGCGGGCTGACCTCTGCTTCCAGGTCTGCCTCCTCTAACCAATGAGCCACACTTCTCCACCAGGTGAATGCATCTGGACTACAAGAAGTTGCAGGAGCAGGATAGAACTAGCAGAATAGAAGGACAGGAACCAGGAAAACCGTAGGGAGCCTAGAAACTATCGACAGGACTGACGAAGTGCTGTGATGCAAGGATAAGTCAGGTCCGATCTCTTATATATTAAACACCAGAAACTACATCAGGTGAAAAGGAAACGTGATTGATTGGGAAAAGGCCTTAGAGGAACTAAGGACTGCCGCCATATTAGATTGGGAAAATATACTTCCTTCCCAAGTTATTCTGGGAGGAAGAAACACCAGGAGCTCCTAGCAGTAAGCCCCCCAGAATCAGAATGGAGACGCTGAGGACAAACACAGGTGGGCCGGCCTCCATGAGGTAAGCATATAGACTGAGTATAGCGGACCTGCCGGAACTTTCTGCAACCTCACTGCCGGATAAGCGCCAAGTGTTGTGCCTGCCTGAGCCTGCATTTGAAGCCGGTGTCCGGAGCGACTGCAACATTAAACACTACAAGAACCTGTGTGGCACAATAAGCATGGTGTAACCACTGCTGCATGCCTCTGCCTACAGTTTTCTGTACTGCCCTACTGCCCTCCCAAAGTCTGTCCCATGTCTGCTGCTGCCTCCTGGCTGTTGTTGCTCGGCCCTATTATGGCCCAGGAAGCAGATAGCTGAACCCTGCTTGCTCTGTCTCTTTAGCTCTATGGAACCCTAATAATATTGTGAACCAGCATCTCTCTCAGAAATTAAGGCCCTTTCAGATGGCCAGTGCCAGTGGGTCAGTTTAATACTCTGACAGCTTGGCTTACATCTTCTGCTGCCTGCTCTGCGTGATGTGGCACTAAGCATGGGCGAATTTTGCAAATCTGGCGTTCGCAAATTTTGCGAATTTGCGAACTCGCAATCCGCAAAATCCGCGAATTCGCGAGAATTATTTTTTTTTGTGTGTTCGTAAGGGTTTCTGCCAGTTTGTGAGGATTTGGTACTAGTTCGCAATTGCGAACTTACTTGTTGGCTCGCAACGGTCGCGACTATGTTGTTTCTACGTCTGGTTCATCATCACAGCCTCCCAGCACCCTCTGTTTCACCACTGCCACCCTCTCTTTCACCCATGCCACCCTCTGTTACATCAATGCCACCCTCTGGTTCATCATCACTGTAGAAGATGGGGGGGAAAAGCAAGCACACCTGCCCTGCTTCAACTGACATGAATTAATTTGGGGTTAGTTTATTAACAACACCTGCCCTGCCCCAACTGACTATAATGAATTAGGGGCTAATTAATGTGTCACTGAATTTGAAGTTCCAGCCTGGCACCTGCTTGTCTGCTCCCTTAGCTGTAAATCAGGACCTTTGTGGCATACAGTAAGGGTCAGAGCAGGGTCACACAATAGTTGCAAGTTGGCAACCGAATTCTGGAGGGACCCCTCAGGAAGCACTACAGGCAATCGTTACAAATCATGAGATTGACCTTTTGCACCTGCTCATTGGTTTTGCTTTTGCAAAAATCGTTTTTCGGTAATTTCGCTCTATTCGCGAGGCTCGGCGTCGTGCGAAACCGACCGCGGAAGCCGCCAATTCGTGCGAATGAGCTTTATATTTTTTTGCGGCGTGTTATTTCCCGATGTTTTTTGCAGTATTCGCGAGCCGCTTGCAGCGCAACACGCGAATTTACCCCAAGGTCGAGTACGGGCGCGGCCATTTTGTTTGCGTGACGTATTTCCGTTTCCGCCCGCTATGTATATTCTCGCGAAGTAAGCGCATTGCGAGTACAAGTTCGCGCCAGATCGCGAGGAAAATCGCGTGCGAACTTACTTTCGCGCTCGTGAACCAGCGGCCATCTTGTTTTTCATTCATTTCCTGTGTCTGGGCATGGTGTTTATCCTCTTGCTATCTTTGCCATCCTTTGCTTGTTTTCAGTTTTTTTCGAACGATTTTGCTTCTTATCTATCCCTCTCTTTTCCTAGCTGTATATTTTTGTCTTTTCTGCTATTTTTGTTTACTTTTAACCTACTTTTTTAAACTCTTTTCTTTTCTTCTTCCCTATCCTATTCCTTCCTAATTTTCTACTTCCTACCTTACCTGCCCAGACCATGGTGAAGCCAGGCGCCGTGAAGCTGCCCAGGCACTTGAGGGCCGCAGCGGCGGCGGGGAGGAGGAGTCCTGGACCCCGTGCCAGGACAGCATGCGGGCGATTGAGGGGGGAGCAGGTGACGCGATGGGAGATCTTCAGCCCGGAGGAAGTGGGCGCGCTGGTCTTCTTCGTCCAGCGCCGCCTGCCCAGGACCATCGCGGCAGGCGGCAGGATCGCGGCCAGCGGCTACAACATCCGGGAGCGCCGGAAGCGGTGGCAGAAGGTGTGCTGGGCCATGTCCCAACTCTCCGGGGTCCAGCGCACCTACAGCCAGGCCACCCACCGCTGGACGGACCTCCTGGACCGGGTGCGCGACCTGCTGGACCAGCTCGGCTTGGAGATCCCCGTGTTTGGTGAGTAGTAGTAGCTATTTCATCACTCACTACTATGTTTTCTCCTGCTCTGTGTTGTTGTATTGCAAATATTTGTTTTTTTTCATGGAGCAAGCCAATAATGCTGCTGACGATTACATTGTTGTTAAATTATATTTCAAAATCTTCTGTGCATTTCAGGTGCACTGCTCTCCTTCTCAGTGGCGTTGCTACTATGCTTATTTGTTTTCTATTTTGAGGTCTCATTGGCCTGAGTAACTATTATGTATGAGTGTACTTTACAGAACTGCGTAATGCTAGACACTAGGGGGCAGATTACATTTACAAGCCCCTTGCGCCACGTTTACATTGCCTTGCGTGACGCAACAGCGGTGTAAACGTGGCTCATCCCTGCGAGTCATTTACAGCGTGACGCATCTAGGGAGATGCGTCATGTTATAAAGCCATGGGCCTGCACCACAATGGGTGCGTTCCTAGTACGCAGGGTGGGCGGTCCGGCGGCTGTGCGCCTCGCAAAAGTGCCTGCGTGAAATCTACAAGATTTAATGCAGGCACTTCTGCGACGCTGCTACGTCAATTCAATTCCTTATGCCTGCTTGAAGCAGGCGTAAGGACTGACACAGCATGTTAAGTATTGGGTGGCCCTGAGCATTACTGGAGTTGCATCGCGTTGGCGACGTGACTCCAGCGATGCGAAGCTCTTACGTGACGAGATGCGTCACGCAAGTGCCTACCCTTGCGCCAGGGCGCGCCGCATTGTAAATGAGGCGCATCTGCCGTGTCGCAGGGGTAGTTTTGCGTGACGCATTTGATCTGGCGCATCTCTGGAGATGCGCCAGAATGCGTAAGTAAGTATGCCCCTAAGGGGCAGAATTGCAATTACCGTCGCATCCCTGCAAAGTAGCAGGGATGCGCCAGTAATTGTGCGGCCCACTACCACCACCAAACATGGTGCGCCGTATTTGCAATGTGGCGCACCATGGGCCCAAAACGTCACTGAAGCTTTACTGTTGGAGTTGCTTCGCAACGATGGCGCAGCTCCAGCAATGCTCTGGGGTACCCTATCTCCCCAATGCTGGGTCAAGCCGTACGTCTGCTTCAAGCAGGTGCAGGGTTTGTGTGACGCATCATTGTCCTAAAGGTGACTGATTGAAATTTTTTAGATTTCCCTCAGCCACTTTTAGGATGTGTTCCAGCGCAGGAATGCCCTCCCTTGCGCCGGAACGCCCCCTGATGGCGCAGGGCTTTATAACGGGATGCATCTCCCAAATGCGTCACGTTGTAATAATAATAATACGCCGCACCATGGCGCCTCTTTTGTTCAGCTGCTGCGTCACAAAAGTCACGCAAGAACGGAGCGAAAGAGCCGCAAGGGGCTTAAATCTGCCCCTTCCTTTGTACCCCTGACAATAAGAAAAATAGTGGCGGTGGATTGATAGTTTGACTATTCAAATGACTGGTTATGTAGCAGGCAACTGTTAGTGTTGTCACTGATCGGACTGAAATCACAATGGAGTTTGTCTGTCACTTTGTGTCTTGCCTGCGGACTGCTGCCTGCCAGTCCTAGGTGAACCTTCCAGTACTTTGTTTAGTGAGTTACGTGACTTTCGAAGTCGCAGGTCCGCAAATCAATGAAAACTAACCCTAATCAATATAATTTCGCTGAAATATTTTGTTATTGTTGTTTTGAAATGTTTGATTTGGTTGACATTGACAAGCAACAATCATCCATGTTTTCTGTTTTTTCTTTCATGTTGTACGTCAGCTCCCCCCAGGGGCGAGGGGACACAGGAGCAGCAGGCGGCGGCGGATGCTGTTGAACAGGGCCAGGATCGGGCAGGCGAGGGCTCCTTTGCTGGCCCCAGTAAGTTTTCATTTTAGACTAGTACCTATTTTTCCTAGCGTTCCTCATTTGATTTTTTCAAAATCGTCTTTGATCTTCTTGTAGACTGTATCTAAATTCTTATCCTGCCTCTACTATGACTCCCTGTGGTATTACTAGATTATTCTTATTAGTCTGTCTGTGTAGCTAACTAAGATTGTACGGTTGGCGAAACTCCCATTCTAGTCAGCAATAGCTCTATCAACTTAGTGCAGTCCTCTGGGATTGTCCATAATGTCTTTTGAAGTGTTCTATCTGCTTTGAAAATTCCCAACTATAAAATGTGAATGACCACCAAGAAAGAATAAGATACTACCTTTTGGTTTGGATAGGAGGACAATCCATACCACTACTGTTGCGGGGACAATTCTTCTGCAGAAACAGAACTATGGACAATAAATAGTGCATTGCTTATCAATTATAATAGGCGCTGTTAGAGTTTTCACATACCTCTGTGATAACAGACTTTGAACCCCCAATGTCCTTACTGACTGACTACATAGTGTGGCACAGTCATTTACCTCCCGAATTCATCGATGATTGATCCCCAATGATGATTATCCAACGCAGCTCAAGAGTATGGAGTCAGAGTCAAGAAGTGTCAGAGGCACGGACTCATGCTTGCAAAAATTGCAAAACCTTTCGCTCAGTCACTCTAGTCTGGACCAAAAAACACAGAGTCTATTTAAGTTTAAAAGCTTTATTAAAAGTAAACACATTTATTAAAATGAAGTCATAATAAAACTAAGCGTTTAACTGATAATGGAAAAGTGGTTAGTGCTGACGATTAATTGAAGACATTTCTTGTGGTCGAGCCGAGCTCTCACCTGGTTTCAACTTGATCTGGTTGTTAGAAGTCCATCTTCTGTCTGTGTGGAGAAAAATAGTGCGTGTTAAAAAGCCAGCCTTCATCAGTTGTGCCAAAAAGTGCAGCAAGACAACACCCTTCCCTGGAAAAAGGGACATTTTTTTTTTACTTTAGAGTAGACAGTCACAAATTACATTGTTTTCACATGTCTTCATTCCTAGACCAAATACTAGTGAGTGGTTTATTCTAACATTCTTAAATGTACTTTGTAGGTGGAACATCTGGTGGCGGGGCCAGCGCGAAGGTGGTGGTGCTCGACACGGAGGCGGAGGGCACTTCTTCAGGGGAGGAGGCGGCGGCTGTAGTGCCGGCTGTGAGAGTTGAGACGGTGGTGGTGGCGGGCAGAGGTAAGCTCTTATATATTCCTTACTTATTGAGATTGAAGACGTGGCTGGGAAGGAAAGAATATGAGATGCATGGCTGGGTGAATGATGAAGCAATGATGGGTGGAAGGACAACAGCCTGGGTGGGTGACACAGAAACTGTATGTGTCCATATACTTTGAATAGATGAATGCCTGGATCATGCTACTATCTGACTCATAGTACGTACACAACAACAATTGAGAAGAGGGTCCAAGGGCAAGTTTAACGACTAACCAGGTACACGCCCGAACTCAATATCTAAACACCAGATTGTACCTAGTAGTCAAAAGAGTGAGTTATTCACCAGGAATAACAACGCGAGTACAATACAAATAACACCCGTGGGAACACACCATGCACGCTTAAATGTGATGTTGGCCGAGTAAGGGCTCAAGGACGTTTGGAAAAATTCCCATCAGAAGCCACACTGTACTGCCCTCTTTTGCATCATTTGGGATCTCCTCGCCCAGGAGACAAAACAAAACGGCCGGTCAGATGTTACCGTGACCGAAATGGAAATGTGAGAGGAGAGTATTGCATGATTTAGTGGCGACTGAAAAAATCATGCAATACTCTCCTCTCACATTTCCATTTCGGTAACGGTAACATCTGCGTTGTGATTCCTGGTGAATAACTCACTCTTTTGACTACTAGGTACAATCTGGTGTTTAGAGTACTCATAGTACGGCCCACGGGCCGGTGGCGGCCTGGCAAGCCTTCCTTGGCGGTGCGCAGACCTTGCAGACAATCACTGCTCCCCCGGCCCCCACAGAGCAGAGGCTTTGTTGTATTTCACCTGTTAGCGCCCCTGCATCTCCACTCTGACAATCACTGCTCCCCCGGCCCCCACAGAGCAGAGTGGAGATGCAGGGCCACAAAGAGGTGAAATAGAACAAAGCCTCTGCTCTGTGGGGCCGGGCGAGCAGTGATTGTCAGGGTGGAGATGCAGGGGCGCTACAACAAACAAAGCCTCAATAATATGTTAATGGTCTTTTAAAGACCTGTTAAGTACTTTGGTGTGGCTGTCTGTGTGTGCGCGTTGAGGAAGCTGTCTCAGCCCGGGCTGAAGGCTGACACAGACAGACACACACACAGTGAGATGACAGAGGGGGAGGGAGAGGGAGGGCAGGAGGGAGAGAGAGATGGAGAGGGAGGGCAGGAGAGAGAGCGGGAGGGAGAGAGATGTATGTAAATGCTGGGTCTGGTGGCTCAGTGGATGAAGGCATCTGCTGCAGGGACCTGTGTTCAACCTCATGGTCACAAGTTTTCGTTTTGCTTTAGCCCCGCCCCCTCTGACTCCGCCCCCATCCAGTGCGGCCCTCGGCCACAAACTACAATGTAAATTTAGCCCCCGAGAGAAAGTTTGTGAGTACCCATGATCTAGAGAGAGTAGACGGTCAGTGGATGAACTAAGTGTAACTTTGAAGAGCATGTAACACTGCACCCGCACGTCCGTTCCAGTGTAGGAAAGGCAAGGAAAAGAAGTTGTAATTTTGTCCAAATGCTACCATCAATAGTAGCAGTAGTTTGTATTGCAAGCACAGCATAGATCCGGTTATTACGGTGGCCACTCCCTACCTCTCTTAATAAGTTTAGTAGTACTCAGTCATTCATGTGTGGATGTATCACTGGTCACTCAATAAAAAGCAAAGCACCTAAAGTCATCCCATATGTAAGCAAAAACATCCCATGTTAAGTGATAGATAATCAGATTCTTTATCTTCTTCATTTTCCATTTCTAGTACTCATTTGCACTGTAGGGTGACAGTTAAATTAATTGTAGCCCTTGTAACAGAGTATTCTCAGTGCCACCCGTAATAGAAAAGTAAGAGCTTCACCACCTGCATGTACTGGACCGGTACAGTAACGCAAGTCTAGGTCACTCATCATGGTGTGCGTCTCTTTTTCTCGGGTGCAAGTTCACTGCGCTGGCATTATGCCGGCTTGCAGAAGATAACGTACCAATTTTCCTAAACAAGAGACAAGAAGAAGAATAAGACTGGTGTACTTTCATAGTCGACTCCAATGGAAGTCCATAGTGCTCGTAGAATTTGTTCCTTAAACTCCCACTAATGTTAGAGCAAGGATGAAGAAGTGGGAGGTTAGATAGATACTGGCCTCAATAGTTATGTAATGCGCTTGCAAGTTGCTAGTTGTACTGTAACACAAATTTCTGCTGAATGATTGAGTTAATCTTAAAGAGCATTGGTTACAGACTATGTCTTTCTTTCTTCATATAGATGCTCCTTCCAAACCAACAAGGAGGAAGGAGCTGGCTAGAGCGGCCCGGCAACGGAGGATCGATGCGACTGTTGCTGAATATCGGCAGCTGGTGGCCCTGGAGGACGATGAAAGTGCGCAGTCGACCACGACAACAACGACGGCTGCATCGGCCTCCGTGCCCCCACGGGCTGCCACCCAGCACAGCGCTCGAGCCAGACCGAGCCGGGCTGCCAAAGCCAAACGCCGACGCCGAGCAGCAAGGACAACAGCTGCCTCTCACAGCCATTGCAACTGCAAGGCACGCCTGCGCCGCAGTACCCTGAGGGTGTCCCGCCTTCAGCAGGAGCTCCACCACTTTACCAACGTGTTGGAGGGGCTCCGCTTAGAGCACGCCTTACTCCGCGAGGAGTTTGATGCTGTGGCCCAAAAAGTCAACAGCATCCACCCATAGTGTCCCTTGCCCCTTTTTTAGAGACTTTTGGGGGGTGGGAATCGGGAGTTGGGTTTGGGACTTTTAAAGGACAACCGTTGGGGTTAGGGAGGGTCTTGCGGGAGATTATTTTGTTAGGGATATAAATATACTTTTTCAAACTTTATCTGAGCATACCTGTTTTTTACTGCTTGCCTGGTGGTTGGGAGTTTAACAGAAACTTTGTTTTCCTGAAAGTTTAGTTCCATTTTCTTCCTTTCAGTGTAAATGCCTAAATGTTTTCAACACTAAGTGCCTCTCACAGAGTAAGTGAAGTGAATTCAAGAGTCCTAGGACTTTAGTAGTACTACCGTCAGTCTCTCGTCTCTCCTAATACTCCATTATACTCCCTCCCACCAAACGCTTATCTTACCTGTAATTTGTGTTTGAAAGTAGGGCTAGGCCCAGGGCTGGCTCCACGGGAAACAGCGAATAAGGTTGGCAATCCTGGGCGGATAAAATGTCCTCATTGAGGTGGTACTAGTGGTGTGACACAGTGGCAGTTGCATGCCTATGAAAAAAAAGGAAATGAAATCTGGTTTGTCCTGAGCATTACAACGGTACAATAGAGAATATAGCAGGTGACAGTACACTAGAACAGTGCCACATTGTAGCCTAACAAATGGTAAAGTATAACTACTAATTTGGTTGAAGTTCTTTGACATTAGCCATGGGTCTTTGTCAAGCAGAGTAAGAATATATCCTCGGATTTCTTCAACAGCCTGTTGCTATCACCTTATCCTCCCAATTAAGTGTGTGGATTTATTGCTGTAATTTAGTCACACATCAATCAAAACCACACAGCCCGGGGGAAGAGGGTTAGGGTTTGAAAAATGGATGGGTACGGGGGGTTTTGGGAAAGGTTTTGGGAGACAGGAAAAAATAGCAGAGCATGGACAAACAATTGAACATAAACAAATCTTTGGGTACAAACCTATCCATCAATCTTTGAAAGTGCATGCACTACTGCATGCATGTCAGTGAAAAGTAAGTAGTACTTTCGACAACTGTGGAAGAAAGAATGCGACAGTACAGGGCTGCATTAATTGTTATGCTTTTTAACTTGCATATCTCTGCAGTCTGAGAAACACTTTGTACATTAATTTAGCTTGGAAAATAGCTACTTTGTACATTAATTTAGCTTGGAAAATAGCAGAAGTAAAACCTATACAATGGCTGGAGGGATGAATTTAGAAGCAGAGATCAAAGAAATGCAGAGTCACACTCATAGAAGTTCACGGTCATAACCATTACTTAAAAATTAGAAAAGAAGCAATACTACTGTATGTATGTTGTTTTAGTTGTCCTGTTGAATTTGGGAAGTTGCATCCATCCAACCATTCCTCTTATTAGCGGGACTCCTCCATTCCATCTGACGCTCAGTCCATCAATGTTGGTGACCAGAAGACACCCTATCCACTGCCTGCCTGGCAAAAAAAAGGTAGTGAGCGAAATCTCCCAGGGATTGTGAAAATCACTGAAAAATCAGAACAATCCCAAGCCATCCAGCCCCTCCATGATGTTTAAATTCAAGACACCCCACAGAAAGACTCAGTCCACCCACCACTGAGTACCCCTGGGCAAAAGGCCCCAAAACAGCCCAAAAATCGAAAATCCCAAAACTGTAGTTGCAGCAACTGTAATGCCCCAAACAAACTTACTTGTGAAATTTCTAATCCAAAAGTGATCCAAAGAAAGTCAAAAAGGCCTCAAATCCAAATATCCAGCAGCATCCACAAAAAGTAATCCTTCCAGCTCCAGATCCAAATGAAAAGTGACCAGGAGATGGACAAAGCACTGGGAGGAGCCTGCCGGACAGGAACAGGAAGTTGAAGACTGTGGGGCACTTCCTTCCTCCCACCCCCGTCCCCAAAATGGACTTCTTTGCAAAACAAAGTGCAGACAACCTGAGGAGTTATTCAGATAAAATCATAATTTCCAGAAGGTTTATGCTGCTTGCTGGTGGATTTCTTGTGCAGAATTGCAAATTTTGTATTTTCGCGAGTGCGAGATTGTTGCTGCTCGCTGCATCTACAAGGTCGCAATTGCGAAGTGCCGCGATACGTGATCACAGCGTACCTGCGTTGACAAACTCTCGCTGTGCAAGTTGGCAAATCGCGATGACATAATCGCGCTCGCCAAATTCCCGCAGGATTTGCAAGGCACGCCGGCGCCGCTTAAACCTCAGAGTTTCGTACCTGGAGCAGGAGGTCCATAACTATAAGAATTTGGTGGAGGGCCTCCGCTTCGAACATGCCACCCTCCGCATGGAGCATGGTGCCCTGGCTGCTAAAGTCAACAGCACCCTGCCTTAGTGTCCCTTGCCCCTTTTTTAGAGACTTTTGGGGGGTGGGAATTGGGAGTTGGGTTTTTGGGGGACTTTTGAAGGACAATCGTTGGGGTTAGGGAGGGTCTTGCGGGAGAATATTTTGTTAGGGCTATAAAAATATACTTTTTGAAACTTTATCTGACCATACCTGTTTTTTACTGCTTTTGAGTCAGGTGGGTGGGGAGTTAACAGTAAGTTTGTTTTCCTGAATAGTCCTAGGATTTTAGTAGTACTACCGTCAATCTCTCGTCTCTCCCAATACTCCATTATACTACCTCCAACCAAACGCTTATCTTACCTGTAATTTGTGTTTGAAAGTAGGGCTAGGCCCAGGGCTGGCTCCACGGGAAACAGCGAATAAGGTTGGCAATCCAGGGCGGATGAAATTTCCTCCTCATTGCGGTGGCACTAGTGGTGTGACACAGTGGCAGTTGCATGCCTATGGAAAAAAAGAAAATGAAACCTGGTTTGTCCTTACTGTAGCATTACAACGGTACGATAGAGAATATAGCAGGTGACAGTACACTAGACTACAACAGTGCCACAATGTAGCCTAACAAATGGTAAAGTATTTATAGTATAACTTGTACTTGCGTAGGATTTCTTTGACATTGGCTAATACTACAAGAAATAGTACTGAAGCTGAGTAAGTCTAGAATATATCCTCGGATTCCTTCACCAGCCTGTTGCTATGACCTTATCCTCCCCAGCAAGTGTGTGGAATTATTGATGTCAGTTAGTCACACATCAAGCAAAACCACACAACCCGGGGAAAGAGGGTTAGGGTTTGTAAAATGGATAGGAATGGGGGTTTCTTTTTGGGTAGGTTTTGTTGAGAGAAAAAAAAAAGCACAGCATGGACAAACAATAATTGAACATAAAGAAATTTTTAGTTACAAAGCTAACCATAAATCTTTTACGTGACATAAAGGAAGTGCATGCACTACTGAATGCATTATTACAGAAAAGTAAGTACTACTTTCGACAACCGTGAATGCCAGAATGCGACAGTACAGGGCTACATTAAATTAGGTTAAAAAAATAGCCGAAGTAAAACATATAGAATGGCTGTAGGGATCAATTTAGAAGCAGAGAGAGATCCAAGAAATGCAGTCACACACACTCATTGAATAAAATAATGGATACTGTATCTGTATTGTTGTAGTTGTCCTGTTGAATTTGGTAAGTAATTTGCATGCAGCAAACAATTCCTCCTATTAGCGGCACTCCTCCATTCCAGCTGACGCTTCGTCCATCAATGTTGGTGACCAGAAGACACCCTGTACACTGCCTGCCTGGCGGATGCTGAATTGCGGTTTGCTAATGTGAAGCCTGACTCCATCCTTTTTTCCCCATTGCAGACTGAAACCCGGCCTGTAATTATTGAACGAAAAACAGCACTGATAAATAAATATAAGGTATGTACGCTGTGTAGTGCAAAAAGTCACACTTTGATTTTCCTAATAGACAGTACAACATTTTTGAAAGTGCGTACTCTGTCTGAGTCACCTTTTCAAGGATAAATAAGTATGGGCGAATTAATTTAGCGGATCTTTCCCCTCAAGCTAGGTGTACTGTAAACTGTGTTTTAGAGCAAAATTAGACCTTACCAGCAGTGCTTCCACCCAGACCCTTACCAAAGCCAGTTGCAAAAATGTAGAAGACCCCCAATCAGATCTCAAAAAACGAGTCCTAGTAGAAAACTGGTGACAAAACGTACTTCAAAAGTAAAAGTAGGCCAAAATACCCCATTACCCACCGTGGATTTTTCAAACCACTTGCAAGCAAGCAAAAGTATCCATAGCCAGCATCGCTCCAAGACTCGAAAACCCCCCCACCCAAACACATACAATAGAAATACTGCTAACCCTAACGAGCCCTAAGTTAAGAATAGTGGCAGAGGCTTTCTTTAACTATGCCAAATCCCCCCTTTCCTACCATGGATTTTCTTCAAATGACTTGTAACCAAAATTACACATTGTCACGAGTGCTCTAAGACCCCAGAACTCAGTTGCAAAAATCTAGAACACCCCAAAACACATGCAATCCTGCTGCTAGGGCTAACCCTAACGAACCCTAAGTTACAAAAAGTGCCAAAAGGCTTTTCCTTATGGATTTTGTCCCAACCACTTCTATCCGGTATTAGACCTTCCCAGGAATGCCCCAAGACCCGCCAACCCACCCGCCAAAAAGCTCAACACCCCCAAACAGCCCAAAAGCAAAATCTCATATTTACAATATTTCTCGGCCTTCGGTCCAAACGCGCTGTATAGCTAGGCCATAACTCCAGTTTACCACCACGGATTTCCTGAAAAGCAAATGCAATCAAGATTAGAGTGTCCCAGCAGTGCTCCCAGACCCCGAAACCCACCCACAAACAGCCGGAACCCCCTCAAAGGCAAGCAAGTCAGCAAAAACACCAAAAGATTTCCGCCTCGGATTTGGTCAAAACCACTTTTATCCGGTATTAGAGCTTCCCAGCAATGGCCCCAGAGCTGTCAACCCAGGAGAAAACGAGTAGAAGACCCCCAAACAGCCAAAGAGCAAAAGTACAAAAATGGGGACTTAGTCATTTTTTGGCCAATTTCCCAAATCACTCCGCGCGCGCTCTGCAGCTAGGCATTAACTCCCCTCTGCCACCATGGATTTGCTTCAAACCTCTTGCAAAGTAAAGTATCCATAGCCAGCAGTGCTCCCAGACCCCGAAACCCACCCACAAACACCAGGAAGCCCCCCAAACAGGCCCCCGAAAATGCTACATTGAGCAAAATGTCAGAAATAGCAAAAAAAAAATCCTTATGGATTTTGTCCCAACCACTTCTATCCAGTATTAGACCTTCCCAGGAATGCCCCAAGACCCGCCAACCCACCCGCCAAAAAGCACAACACCCCCAAACAGCCCAAAAGCAAAATCTCATACTTACAATATTTCTCGGCCTTCGGTCCAAACGCGCTGTGCAGCTAGGCCATAACTCCGGTTTACCACCACGGATTTCCTGAAAAGCAAATGCAATCAAGATTAGAGTGTCCCAGCAGTGCTCCCAGACCCCGAAATTCACCCACAAACAGCCAGAACCCCCCCAAAGAGCTCCTCAATGGCAAGCAAGTCAGCAAAAACACACAAAAAATTCGCCTCCGATTTGGTCCAAACCACTTTTATCCGGTATTAGAGCTTCCCAGCAATGGCCCCAGAGCCGTCAACCCAGGAGAAAACGAGTAGAGGACCCCCAAACAGCCAAAGAGCAAAAGTACAAAAATGGGGACTTAGTCATTTTTTTGGCCAGTTTCCCAAATCACTCCTAGCGCGCCCTCTGCAGCTAGGCATTAACTCCCCTCTGCCACCATGTATTTGCTTCAAACCTCTTGCGAAGTAAAGTATCCATAGCCAGCAGTGCTCCCAGACCCCGAAACCCACCCACAAACACCAGGAAGCCCCCCAAACAGGCCCCCGAAAACGCTACATTGAGCAAAATGTCAGAAATAGCAAATAAAAATCCTTATGGATTTTGTCCTAACCACTTCTATCCGGTATTAGACCTCCCCAGGAATGCCCCAAGACCCGCCAACCCACCCGCCAAACAGCACAACACCCCCAAACAGCCCAAAAGCAAAATCTCATACACAATATTTCTCGGCCTTCGGTCCAAACGCGCTGTGTAGCTAGGCCATAACTCCAGTTTACCACCACGGATTTCCTAAAAAGCAAATGCAATCAAGATTAGAGTGTCCCAGCAGTGCTCTCAGACCCCGAAACTCACCCACAAACAGCCGGAACCCCCCCAAAGAGCACCTCAAAGGCAAGCAAGTCAGCAAAAACACCAAAAAATTTCCGCCTCGGATTTGGTCCAAACCACTTTTATCCGTTATTAGAGCTTCCCAGTAATGGCCCCAGAGCCGTCAACTCACCCGCAAAGAAGTAGAACACCCCCACAAGTGCTGAGTCTTTCTTCATTGGGCGTTAACCAGCCCTCTGCTTTGATGGAAATAGGAGTCTGGAGGAGGAGGATAGAGGAGCATGTTCTTCTGAACTTGGGAACCTGAGGAATGCAGACTGCGGCACCTTCAAATCAATAAGCAAACAAGTGAAGACAGTTCTGCTGATGGGCTTGTTTTTGTGATTAGGTGATTAAAGTTTGAATTATATTAACTGTGCACAACAAAGAAAGACAGACACACAGGAATAAAAGTGAATAAGGACGAAAAAGAAAGTTATTGATTCATTGTCTCATTTTCAGGGCTCGGTGTCACGGTCCACGAATAAGAATAAGGCTTTGTCACCATACTCTGCGAATTCAGGCAGGGTGAGCTCAGTGTCACCTGACAGAGAAGAAATTCCCTCATCTATGTTGCTGTCCACCTCATCTTCATCCGGCGTGCTTTCTCGTACTCTGTAATCTGGTGGTATGAGGTGCTGATTCATCTTGATCATTGTTAACCTCTCCACATTTTTGGGCGAGAGGCGGCTCCGTTTGGAAGTTACAATGCCACCAGCAGCACTGAAAACACGTTCAGAAGACACGCTTGCGAGTGGGCAAGACAAGTAGTTTAAAGCCAGCTTGGAGAGCTGTGACCACAATTCTTTTTTCCCATGCCAATAGGCCAATGAGTCAGCTTTAACATAGACCTCTGTTGAGTCATTCAGATAGTCCTTCACCATCGACTCAAGGTGCTCCTCCAAGGTTCCTCCACTTTGCTTAGCTGTTTCTGTGACCTTTTGAGAACCAAACCCAAGCCGAGCTAGCCAATCCTCTTCAGCCTCCAATGTTACTGTTGTGTCTGGTGGTGCAGATGATCCGGTTGCCGGTGTCTTTAACGGCTGAGAGGTCACTTGTGCCGCAGGTGCAGAAGTGGATTGTTGTGACTGGGGATGGCCTGCTGATGCTGATGTACTGCCTTTTCCTTCAATTTTCTGCCGTTCTCTTTCAAACCTCTTGGCTGAGGAGGCTTGCCACTTTTTGTACTTTGTAACATCTTCATCAGCAATAGGAAAGAATGCTTAGCCTGCCAGCGCCTTTTTGTAGTGTGGATCCAGAATAGTAGCACAAATGTAATGCTGGTTTGAGTGGATCATTTTAAGACATTCATCACCTTGTAGGCGCTCTAATAATTTCTCCGCCAGAACAAAAGGGTCTTGGTTTTTTTCATCTTTTTGAAACACAGAACACACCTCCTTCAGTTGGTGCTCCAGCATGTACAACAATGGGATAGCTTTTCCCAAATTACAGTCCTCCTTGCTGACTGCACGCGTGAAGAACTCAAAAGGACGAAGCATGCGTGTCAGGCTTTTAACTATGTCCCATTGCGCCTCACCCATCCTCAGGTCCTCCTTCTGAGCTGTACCCTGTGTTAAGAAATAGTGATCGAGTACCGTATACTGCTCATACAGACGCTTAAGCATGTAGAAGGTTGAGTTCCAACGTGTTGCCACCTCCTGGATGAGTGCTTTCACTGGCATTCGACGTTCATATAGCTGGCTCCTCAGATGCTTCCGGGCCTTAAAAGAATGGCTGAAATGGTTGCACATTTTTCGGCAGGTGTCCACTACCCTGTACGCTGCACTGTCTTTATCACTCAAGAATTTTTTGACAACCAGGTTTATACATAGCGCCAAACACGGCACTCTGAAATATTCACCCAGCTCCATGGCCTTAACTACATTGGCGCCATTATCTGTGGAAACATAACCAATCTGGCGTTTTTTTGGGGACAGCCAGTCAAGGACCTTTGTGTTAAACACATCCAAAATGTTTTCTGCTGTGTGACGTTTCTCCAAACCAAACATGGCTAGTGTTGCATGTTTCCGAGCAGCTTTAAAAACTTGGTCCGGGTCAACACCTGCGTTTAGCTTTGCTTTAACCCCTGAAAAAGAGACCCAGTGTGCAGTGATGCACATGTAATCAGCGCCTGCGCCACTGGTCCACATGTCTGTTGTCAGATGTATAGTGTGAACAGCACTCTTCTGCAAAGCTGCCCCAATCACCTCCAGAACATCTTCATGTAGTGCTGGAACCGCAACTCGGGCAAAATAGAACCGGCTAGGAACCTTCCATTTAGGGCAGAGCGCTGCCACTAATTCTAGAAAACCAACCCCTTCTACAAAAGAAAAAGGGAGAAGGTCCAGAGCTAGCATTTTAGCCAGCTTAGTGTTATACAGACGCGTCAGTGGGTGGTTGCGTTCATATTGCGCTTCTGTAAACAACATCTTTTTAATGTTGCCCTGGACCAAGGATTTACGGGATGATAATGATGATATCTTCGACCCAGTTACGCTCGCTGATGAACTTTTTCGCATTGGTGTATCACTCTCTCCCACACTCTTAGTGTGGCTCACATGGGGTGTGCTGCTGACAGGGGTACTGGGTGTAAGTGAAGTGTTTGACACGTCTTCTTCCTCCTTGTCATCATCAGATGAAACATCAACGTTTTCATTACGTGCAATTCGGGCTTCCTTGATCGCCTGTAGGTGCGCAAACCATTGGACAGCGTGCTGTCTCCTAAGATGACCTCTCTGGCCTCCGGTACCATAGTTGGTAATAAACTTACCACGACTAACTCGAAGCTTACAAATGCTACAAATGGCTACGTTTTCCTTTTTTGGGCAAACACTAAAGAAGTCCCAAACTGCAGACTTGAAATGTCTTTGGGGGCCGGAGGAGGCGGCGATACTGGTGGTGGTGGTCCTGCTGCTAATGCCAGATGAAGTGGAGGATGTGGATTGCCGAACTTCAGTACGTTTTGCACTTTCACCACCAGTAATTGAGGTCGAGGTGGATGGAGGTCTCTTCTTGCGAGGAAGAAATATGGAAGCGGTAGGTGTTGGTGTACTAGTTAACTCCAATGATTGTTGTGTTTCCATTGCCTCCTCGTCGACATCATCATCACGCTCAGCAGCTTCTCGGGATAGGGTCAAAATGTCTCTTTGCTGCATGCCCGCTGGGGCTGCAGTGACCTTTATGATGACTGGCTCGTCGTCGTGAGAGGCTTCATCAGCAGCAGTATCCGTCACTTCTTGTTGAGCCTCATCACACTCCATAGCTATGAGTTTTTCGACAACCTTCCTTTTACGCTTAGGTACCTTTGTCAGATCATGGTGTGCCTCACTCTCAGACTGCCGTGATGGTTCCCAATCTTCATCCAGATCATCAGAAGGAGGTGGGCTTGAAGAAGATGTAGACACCCCCCTTGATCTTTTCCTTGCTAGGGATGTGGAAGACAATGAATGATCATCAGGAGGAGTGGCTTCCTCAAATGATACCTCGGTTTGATTGTCAATTTCCTGATGTGCCCCTACTTCGGGAGGAACAACTATTGTGGGCACTTGAGACCCTCCATGCACCTCTGCTTGCGCATCTCCTTGCGCTGCCTCTCCTTCCACATGTACATGGGCTTGTACTTGCACATGTTGTTGTTGTTGCGGCTGTGGTTGTTCAACACTTGTCAGATGAGTTACAACAACCTGTGTTGATTCAGGGACATTGCTGCTACTTTCTTGCAATGAGCCAAAATCACTGGTCGATGGTGATTGAAGAAGTACACTGACTGCCTCTGCAGCACTCAAGGGCTTTGACTTAATTTGGCGTGGTGGTGGTGGTGGAGGCACTGAGCCCAATAGAGCGGGGGTGCTGCTCCCAGCTTGGTCCCCAGCAGATCCCGCTGCTGAAGGCGTCCTTTTTTTTTTACTCCCAAAAAACGCGGCGGCCGGCACACCAGCCTCCTTGGTAACTTGCTTCTTCTGCTCCTTACTGGCAACTTTCTTGCTAGAGGAGCTACGGAGAACTTTTTTGGGGGCCATCTTCTTCAGAGCAGGTCAGAACAGCAGGCCGCAGTTGCACGAGTTGCAGAGTTGTCTGTGGCCAGACGTGATGTCGCGCGACGTTATGCTGCACACACACACCGCTGCAGGACTTCTTCCTGGCACTGGTGGTTCTCTTGAGTCTTGTGCACCTAAAAGCAATGGAAGACAGAGGAACATCAGTTCAGTTATACACCCCAAAAAAATCGAAAAAAAACCCAGAAAAATCAGCACAATCCCATGCCCTCCATGATGTTTAAATTCAAGACACCCCACAGAAAGACTAGGCCGATGCAACACTCACTAGTCACTACCCCTGGTGAAAAAGCCACAACAACAGGCCGAAAATCACAGAAAAATCAGCACAATCCCAAGCCATCCAGCCCCTCCATGATGTTTAAATTCAAGACAACCCACAGAAAGACTAGGCCCATGCACCACTCACTACCCCTGGGCATAATGGATGAAAGCTAGGCAAAATGGGTGCAGGCCTGAGAACACTGCCTGCATTCTAAAAGGCCCCCTCCCTCCCAGCACATGGCCAGGGCCTGAAGCAGCACTCAAAATGGCCCCCAACCACATGGCCTGTCCACAACAGGCCAAAAAAAGAAAATCACAGAAAAATCAGCACAATCCCAAGCCATCCAGCCCCTCCATGATGTTTAAATTCAAGACAACCCACAGAAAGACTAGGCCCATGCACCACTCACTACCCCTGGGCATAATGGATGAAAGCTAGGCAAAATGGGTGCAGGCCTGAGAACACTGCCTGCATTCTAAAAGGCCCCCTCCCTCCCAGCACATGGCCAGGGCCTGTAGCAGCACTCAAATGGCCCCCAACCACATGGCCTGTCCACAACAGGCCAAAAAAACGAAAATCTCAGAAAAATCAGCACAATCCCAAGCCATCCAGCCCCTCCATGATGTTTAAATTCAAGACAACCCACAGAAAGACTAGGCCCATGCACCACTCACTACCCCTGGGCACAATGGATGAAAGCTAGGCAAAATGGGTGCAGGCCTGAGAATACTGCCTGCATTCAAAATAGCACCCTACCTCCCAGCACATGGCCAGGGCCTGTAGCAGCACTCAAAATGACCCCCAACCACATGGCCTATCCACAACAGGCCAAAAAAACGAAAATCACAGAAAAATCAGCACAATCCCAAGCCATCCAGCCCCTCCATGATGTTTAAATTCAAGACAACCCACAGAAAGACTAAGCCCATGCACCACTCACTACCCCTGGGTATAATGGATGAAAGCTAGGCAAAATGAGTGCAGGCCTGAGAACACTGCCTGCATTCAAAATGGCCCCCTCCCTCCCAGCACATGGCCAGGGCATGTAGCAGCACTCAAAATGGCCCCCAACCACATGGCCTGTCCACAACAGGCTAAAAAAACGAAAATCACAGAAAAATCAGCACAATCCCAAGCCATCCAGCCCCTCCATGATGTTTAAATTCAAGACAACCCACAGAAAGACTAGGCACATGCACCACTCACTACCCCTGGGCATAATGGATGAAAGCTAGGCAAAATGGGTGCAGGCCTGAGAACACTGCCTGCATTCAAAATGGCCCCCTCCCTCACAGCACAGGGCCAGGGCCTGTAGCAGCACTCAAAATGGCCCCCAACCACATGGCCTGTCCACAACAGGCCAAAAAAACGAAAATCACAGAAAAATCAGCACAATCCCAAGCCATCCAGCCCCTCCATGATGTTTAAATTCAAGACAACCCACAGAAAGACTAGGCCCATGCACCACTCACTACCCCTGGGTAAAATGGATGAAAGCTAGGCAAAATGGGTGCAGGCCTGAGAACACTGCCTGCATTCAAAATGGCCCCCTCCCTCCCAGCACATGGCCAGGGCCTGTAGCAGCACTCAAAATGCCCCCCAACCACATGGCCTGTCCACAACAGGCCAAAAAAACGAAAATCACAGAAAAATCAGCACAATCCCAAGCCATCCAGCCCCTCCATGATGTTTAAATTCAAGACAACCCACAGAAAGACTAGGCCCATGCACCACTCACTACCCCTGGGCATAAAGGATGAAAGCTAGGCAAAATGGGTGCAGGCCTGAGAACACTGCCTGCATTCAAAATGGCCCCCTCCCTCACAGCACATGGCCAGGGCCTGTAGCAGCACTCAAAATGGCCCCCAACCACATGGCCTGTCCACAACAGGCCAAAAAAACAAAAATCACAGAAAAATCAGCACAATCCCAAGCCATCCAGCCCCTCCATGATGTTTAAATTCAAGACAACCCACAGAAAGACTAGGCACATGCACCACTCACTACCCCTGGGCATAATGGATGAAAGCTAGGCAAAATGGGTGCAGGCCTGAGAACACTGCCTGCATTCAAAATGGCCCCCTCCCTCACAGCACATGGCCAGGGCCTGTAGCAGCACTCAAAATGGCCCCCAACCACATGGCCTGTCCACAACAGGCCAAAAAAACGAAAATCACAGAAAAATCAGCACAATCCCAAGCCATCCAGCCCCTCCATGATGTTTAAATTCAAGACAACCCACAGAAAGACTAGGCCCATGCACCACTCACTACCCCTGGGTAAAATGGATGAAAGCTAGGCAAAATGGGTGCAGGCCTGAGAACACTGCCTGCATTCAAAATGGCCCCCTCCCTCCCAGCACATGGCCAGGGCCTGTAGCAGCACTCAAAATGGCCCCCAACCACATGGCCTGTCCACAACAGGCCAAAAAAACGAAAATCACAGAAAAATCAGCACAATCCCAAGCCATCCAGCCCCTCCATGATGTTTAAATTCAAGACAACCCACAGAAAGACTAGGCACATGCACCACTCACTACCCCTGGGCATAACGGATGAAAGCTAGGCAAAATGGGTGCAGGCCTGAGAACACAGCCTGCATTCAAAATGGCCCCCTCCCTCACAGCACATGGCCAGGGCCTGTAGCAGCACTCAAAATGCCCCCCAACCACATGGCCTGTCCACAACAGGCCACAAAAAAGAAAACCACAGAAAAATCAGCACAATCCCAAGCCATCCAGCCCCTCCATGATGTTTAAATTCAAGACAACCCACAGAAAGACTAGGCCCATGCACCACTCACTACCCCTGGGTATAATGGATGAAAGCTAGGCAAAATGGGTGCAGGCCTGAGAACACTGCCTGCATTCAAAATGGCCCCCTCCCTCCCAGCACATGGCCAGGGCCTGTAGCAGCACTCAAAATGGCCCCCAACCACATGGCCTGTCCACAACAGGCCAAAAAAACGAAAATCTCAGAAAAATCAGCACAATCCCAAGCCATCCAGCCCCTCCGTGATGTTTACATTCAAGAAAACCCACAGAAAGACTAGGCCCATGCAACACTCACTACCCCTGGTGAAAAGGCCACAACAGGCCAAAAAAACGAAAATCACAGAAACATCAGCACAATCCCAAGCCATCCAGCCCCTCCATGATGTTTAAATTCAAAACACCCCACAGAGAGACTCTGCACCCACCACTGAGTACCCCTGGGCAAAAGGCCCCAAAACAGCCCAAAAATCGAAAATTCCAAAATTGTAGTTGCAGCAACTGTAATGCCCCAAACAAACTTACTTGTGAAATTTCTAATCCAAAAGTGATCCAAAGAAAGTCAAAAAGGCCTCAAATCCAAATATCCAGCAGCATCCACCAAAAGTAATCCTTCCAGCTCCAGATCCAAATGAAAAGTGACCAGGAGATGGACAAAGCACTGGGAGGAGCCTGCTGGACAGGAACAGGAAGTTGAAGACTGTGGGGCACTTCCTTCCTCCCACCCCCCACCCCTCCCCAAAATGGACTCCTCGCAAAAAAAGTGCAGGCAAATGCCAACCTGAGGAGTTATTCAGATAAAAATCATCATTTCCAGAAGGTTTATGCTGCTTGCTGGTGGATTTCTTGTGCAGAATTGCAAATTTTGTATTTTCACGAGTGCAAGATTGTTGCTGCTCGCCGCATCTCCAAGCTCGCAATTGCGAAGTACCGCGATACGTGATCACGACGTACTCGCGTTGACAAACTCTCGCTGTACAAGTTGGCAAGCCGCGATTACGTAATCGCGCTTGCCAAATTCTCGCGGGATCCCGCAGCAAGATCCAAAATGGCGCAGCACTCGCAAAATATCAACAAAAATAACTCGGCAAACGATGAATGACGGTAAGTAAACGCCGCGCGCCGCAAAATTGTATCACCAAGAAAAAAAAAATCCGCTGCGTGCGAATTTTGCGGGAAATTCGCGAATCTCGCGGATTGCGAATTTACCGAAAATCCGCCAAATCCGCGATTTTACGCCCATGCTTATGTGGCACACGCTTTGGCTGTGGTAGGCTTGGATGGCTTGTCTGTGTCCTCGTGAAGCCTGTTAAAATCCTTGCCAACAGTTGAGAGCTTACATAATCTCAGGGGCATCATCACCACCTAAAAAATATTTTGTTTTTAGTATACATGTTGTCCCTATTTGTAGACCATTAAAGCACTAATGAATAGTTTTTCTGCTGCATACAATATCACTATTTAATTCTTAACGTATCAGGCAACAGTACCTCAGAAGGTACAAGCACCACAGCTGCTGACAATTACAGTTTCACTGAACTTTTATTTATAATTGGTGCTGCGGTTTAAATCTCAACATTGCCAGATCCCAATGCATACATATTCCATCCACTGTCAGCTTTATAACTCACAAAACAAATTGCATTAACCATAACGCACAACTCATTATGGTCCTCAAAATGAAGGTTGGGTTTTCCCTGAAGCCCATTTCAGAACAAATGCCCACGTCCTGGTCTTAACACACCTCAACAGCTTCATTGCCATGCTTCCCAGCATCTTTACGTCCCACCTCACACCTCTTATAGTATCAATTATGCTGATGCAAAAATCATTCATTGACTAAGTATGGTTGACAAAATTTTGCCAGCCTCCAAAAATGTCATAAGCTCTTACTGCCAGCTTGCCACACTTTCAAAGTCTGCTGCCTCAACTGCAGAGCAATAAATTTGCAAATTCCTCCAAACATGGCACCAGATTTCTGTTGGGCAATGCTCCACCAGCATCAGAAATATGACCAGGCTTTAGACAAAAATAAGCAAGAAGGGAAAGACAAGATAGAAAATGCTCCTCAATGTCTGATTTTTCACTTTTACAAAGACTTGCACCTTGAAACAACACCTCATTATTATATACACCCATCTGCTCGATTGACCAGAGTAAAAATAATCCTATCCGGCCCATCTTCTCCCTTCTGTCCCTCCTGCCATGACATCCTATGTTTAGTCCACTCTAATCCACTTGTGTAAAGAAATCTGTTTCTTTCTAGATATATGTCCATATTAGGCATGCCTGTCAAATGACACCCAAGTGGTACACATTAGCAGCCACCATTATTACTACTTCAGACATATCAGCAAAAAAGCCTACCTAAATGGATCACATCAGGGTGCGTGAAAAAAAGCTGCCCTGATTGCAAATATTTAGCCTCAATCTAGTGGACAAAGCAGCTCTGGGTCTCAGGCTTCTGCCGTTTCCTGTTGGCTCAGATGCTGTCAATAATGGAGGTACAGCTTTTCCAACCCAGCATACCTTAGCATTTCTTTATCTTTGCTTCTCTTGATTGGATTGCCTTCTCCTGGGAACAGGCTTAATTCCTGCCAAATGGGCCTGATATGTGGGGTAGATTTTGATCTACCTGCTGGCCAGCACAGGAAGGTGTTTGTTCCAGCATGGTAGTGCACATCTAATCAAGGGGATGAGTCTTTGAAATATGACCAAATCCCAAACTAAGGGAAGGAGTGCAAATATAACCAAAGTAACATTACATTTACATTCAGGACCTTTGTTAACTTAGAGATTCACATGTTAAACTCAAGCCAATACAAAATTGCTGCAAATATAGTGTTATAGTATTAATCCATTAACACACTACATACTCACACTGTAGCCGAGAGGAAATGGGGATATTTCTTCTGAATCCACCATTAAATCATAAGGACTGCACAGACAATAAACAATTTATTAACAGTACCATCTGCATAAGGACTATCCGTGCACAGATTACTGGGCTGAGTTAGACAGTAGCCCCACTTGTTCGGCCTGCACACATGATCATGTGAAACCAGCCTAAGTCCTCGAATCCCAGATGGATGCCAGTGGGCCTTATTTGAAAAGTCAGGCACTGGTGGTTAGGGCTCAAAGCTTTTTGATTAGACCTTGCTCACTTAAAGCAGACATCCAAAACCTGGGCGGTATCAAAAGCAAAATACTAGGGGGAAAGGGAAGATGAGTAAGAAGCTGTTTCTTCACACCCATCTATTCATTTACTTCAACTATGGAAACTATAACTTCCATAGATCCTGGATTTTTCTGCTACAGTATTGAGATGACTGTCATTCAACCTAAACTTAATTTTTGTTCCTATCTGGTTCTAGAACTGCTAGATTTGTAAACTGAAATTCTAGTAGGTTGGTATACTGTCCGGCACAGCCAGACTGTACCACTCATTCAAACCTGCTCAAAAGAACTTGGGCGCGGGCCAAAGGTAAAGTTGCTCAAAGTTTTAGGTTTGCATGGGAGGTTGGACTGCAGCATTCATAACCTCACAAAAGTATGAACTTGTTTCTGTGAGCTATTCAATGATGCACACTGACGCTGAACCATTTAGACAGAATGCTTTCCCCTTTTCTTCATATACACCTCAAACACACAAAGATAAGGTGGTGAATGTTGTGTCAACTACCATGTTTTCACATCTTACAATTCTCATAAAGAGCGTATTTGCTCTGACAAAATCTCTGAGGAGGAAGTGGGGCATTCTTCTGTCATGTATTGTCATTGCCAGCAGAAAGGTGACTCTCAAAGGAGCATGGTTAGGCCCTTTTAACTGGTCATATTGAAATATTAAGAACATGGGTAATTAGTTGGGTAGAATGTGAATCATGTTCAGGTACTAAGTTCAAAATCCTCTCGTGCCTAAGAAGCAAGTTCAAAAAATAAACCTGAGCTCAGTCCCTTAAACCTATGGCACAGAACAGGCAGACAGGAAGAAAACATGTGTAAAGTATTTTGCAGTAGGAAAAATTCTGAAAAATTCAATTAAAAGAAAATGATACCAAAACAACTAAAATATTAAAAGGGAATTAAATCTGAATTTTCAGTTGAAAAAACACCAAGAAAAAGTAAGGTGCCACTGTTTGCAGTTGACCTAGGCTTGATTTCAGGCCTACTGTGATGGAGCGGAGTTCAAATACCACAAGCAGGTCACCCTGCTCAATGATTTCACCTTCTGACATAGGGCCTGATTACTACTTTTGGCAGTGCGGGAGCAGGCTGCACATGCACCGCCAAGAGTTGCCCCTGCAGAGCTGCCAGATCACATGTCATTTTGTGGACTGGCAGGCAAGCGGTGTCATGGTCCCACAACAGTGCTGTGTAAAGGCTCCTTGTTAGCCTTAAACAGCACCATTGTGGCACAACCAGTGCACGTTTCTGCACAAGGAATGCGCCATGTTGTGCATTCCTTCCTGTGTAGGAACTGGGGGTGCACAACTACAAGGGGGGGCACAACATGTGTCCCCCTGCATGCACCCCTGTGCACAGGGGCAAAAGGGGGGCTTGTAGGGCCACCTTTCTTTCCTCAACACCAGCAAATACATGGTGAAACATGGCTTCAGGCTATATCCAGTGAAGTCCTCTTGAAGTCATATAGGCAATTGACGAGATCCCACTGATGCTGATGGTTTTGGCGGGAAATGTTCCAAGCGGAAAATTCAAGTTTGATGTTGGTTGAAGTCCTCTAGTCACTTGCATACTTGTCATGCCTTTGCCCACTTAAGATTTCTACCTTTATGGAGATGTAAATCCTGCCGTGGGGCAACACCGAAGCTCTATCTGATGAAGTCCTCTCAAAATTAAACATCTTTTTTGAGAAGTGCTACTGAAGCTCCGGAGGTTTTTGAAGTCCAAACAATTTCTAAGTTTCAACCTTTCAGACTTTTTGAAGCAGTTTATTCTAAGTCTCCATGACATCAGGGACTTCACTTAAGGGCCAGGACTCAGTCCAGCAGAGGCCACCAGTCTATGTCCAGTTGCTAGTGGTCAACTCTGTAAACTCTATGAAAAAAAGCTGCTTGAAGCTTGTTGTGTTCTTTTAGTCCACAGGAGGTCAGACAACTGGAGTCCACTACTCCTGGGTGCAAAAGGGAGAAGGTCCACCCCACATGTCTCCACACAGGTCATCGACAGCAGGCCCATGCCTCTTCCACAGCCCCACAAAGTGTTCTGACACTCACTAACCAATGAGAAAAACATTTGCAGGGGAAATCCTTCACTCTTTTGCAGCACATCCTGTTTGCCTCACTGCAAACTATCCCACAGTGCACTAC
This sequence comes from Lissotriton vulgaris, assembly GCF_964263255.1. Taxonomy (NCBI): domain Eukaryota; kingdom Metazoa; phylum Chordata; class Amphibia; order Caudata; family Salamandridae; genus Lissotriton; species Lissotriton vulgaris. The sequence continues at coordinate 175,460,122 of NC_141696.1, forward strand.
TCTGAGGGAGATCCAATATGACGGGACCCTTCTGCCTTTGAGGTTTATGGTGTACCAGCCAGGGATGTGTTTAGGGAATGAAAACGCTATCTTCCACAACTACACCACATCCCCCTCCAACTAGACTGGTGCCAAGCTGGCTACAGATGTTACAAGGAACAAAGGCTCCCCCCATGTCTCTGTTTACACTTCACTATTAATAGGCAAGCCTCACCTATTTATTTATTTATTTATTTTATTTTATTGTCTTATAGAGTGCCCGTTAGGGTATCAGAGCGCTTTACAGGGAATCATAGCATTGTACAATAGGCATGGAATCACAAAGTATACAAAGGTAAAGAGGGGTCAGGGTGTTGGATACATAATGGGTGGAGGCCCTTATGTACAGTTTAGATTTAAGTTACTCAAGATAAGGCCCCAGGTTTTCTGATGAGGTTGCTGGGTACTCCGAAGGGAGGCGCTAGTCGGTAGTTGGTCAGGGTCTCTGTGTTGGTAGGAGGCAACATTTAGGAGAGGAATTTACCCATAAGGAAGGTTTTGGCCTCCTTTTTGAAACGTGCCAGAGTAGGGATTCTTCTGATGGCAGGCAGGAGACAGTTCCATATTCTTGGAGCGGCTCCAAAGAAAGCCCGATCGAAAGTTTTTTTTCTCCGGAACCATGCAGGTTGGAGTGAGAGGTCCCTGGCGAACCGGGAGTTTCTCATTCCACTGGATACCTCATGTTTCTTTGCTAGATAAGCAGGGGAGTTTGAGTATAAAGCCTTGTGTGTGATGCAAGCCAGTTCTGGCCTCGAGGGGAAGCCAGTTCAAAGCTTTCTGGTGTGGAGAGATATGGTCAAATTTTTGAGCTTGTAAGAAGTCTGACTGCAGCATTAGGGCTGGCTTTTAATGGTGCCAGGGAGATCTTGGGTTAACCTGAGAGAGTAGAACAGCCTTACTCCAGTCTGGAGATTAATAGGTGCTTGGTCTGCGTTTTTAGGTTGGCAGTGTCGTGGAAGGGTTTCAGTTTCCTAAAGTAGCTCAAGTGGAACCTGGCTTATTTGGCATCGAGTTGATGTGGTCTTGCATGTTCAAATTGCAATCAAGGGTTATTCCCAGAGATTTTTCTGAGTTCATGATGGTCGGTGGGCAATCTAAGGCTGCAATAGCCTTGATCCATATCTGTAACTCGGGATTGGTTTTTGGAGGGGAAATTAGGAGAAATTCTGTTTTCTTTGCATTGAGTTTAAGATGATTGGAGGTGAGCAAATGGACTGTTGATTTCAGGGCCTCATTCAGGGAGAGAATCTCCTCGAGAGAGGAGGCTTTGATGTAGAGCTGAGTGTCGTCAGCATACATACGGTAGGAGATATTCGCTTTGCGTAGTACTTTAGCAAGTGGTTCAAGGCAAAGGTTGAAGAGGGTAGGGGACAGGGTTGATCCTTGAGGGACTCAGACCGTGACTGGAGAGGGAGCAGATAGGTTGCCGCTGGGCAGGCAAGTTCGATCCGTGTCATAGATGTTTGGAGGTGTATCAGACTCACAGTTAGAGTAGGGAACTGGCCAGAAGGAGATAAGAGGTGCAGGGATGATTCGTCTGGTACCATCAGGAGATGTGCAGGAGGGGATGGGATGATCGGTGTTGGGAACCCCTAGACGGGTGGTTTGTGGGTGGCTAGGAACGCTAGGCAGGCTGGTCAGAGGGTCGTCCAGGCAAGTGTTGGTAACCCTGTTAGTGTCCCACACATGGTTACTGAGGACGGTAGAAATGCACGCACATTTGTCAAGGTTTCTGGATGAGGCTTGGAGCAAGACAATGCTACTTTTGTAGAGGGTGATTGTGAGGTCCGCTCACAGGGTTGCTGAGGGTGCTATTGTAAGCTTAGTGCCATGTGGAATATTCCTGGTTGCACGTACGTTGAGGAGGTGCGCAAAGGTTTTCAGCCAGTAGGGGGTTCTTCTGGAGTAGAAGATTAGGTCATTGATGACTGTACCATTACCTGGGTCACTTTCAGTTGATGAAGTTCCTAAATTCTCCCTAGTTGCCCTTCCTGAGCTGAGAGGGGTCAGATACCTTACATAACCAGATCTTCATGCCATAAGGCCTAAGTCGTTGTTTCACTAATGGGCAGCACTGACAGAGCGAGGCTAATGCTAATTAGAATACTCTAGGTTCATGCAGGTAAAGTATAACTTCTTAAACATGTAATTTCTTAAATATTTATTAAAGATTCGACTTCACCAGTGTAATAAAGTGGTTTCTTTTTTGGGTCAAATTGGTGTCCCCCTTAGTTCAATTCATGGTACCTATGACACAGAGCACATTTCCTTAACTTACTTGTGTAAGCATTTAGATGTACCGAAATTGTTAAAAAGTCAAAGAAAAGACCATAAAAAACCCATGCCAATTTATAGGAGGCAACAAAATTAATAAACAGAAATGCCATTAAAATGAGAACAATCCAACAAGGAAGACCAGGAATATGATTTTTTAAAGATTTAAGTGAAAAAACCACTTTATTAGCACCTATTAAACACCTAGTAAAAGTAACATGCCAATGACAGTGAATGGTCGCAGCAGACCGGAACCAACGTGTGATTTCAGGCTGGCCGTGATGGAACCTAAGTCAGATATACCAAGTGTATTGGTCCTAGTTAAAGGCTGGAAGTCAAAAGGTTTGACAGAGTTTCTAAGTCCCACTGGTCTGAAGAAAGGTTTCAAAACTTTAAAAGCTACCTTCTGGTGCACAAATAACTGTACAAGAACACTTCCAAGATCCAAAATTCCTTAGGGGAGGGCCCCTAAAGACTCTCTTGTGTCAGACAACGGCCAACAGCAAAGTCCAGTCCAAGCCCAGTTGCACGTGGCCAGCTGGGAACTTTAGGAAAAAGATCTTGTGAGGCTTGCTATGCCCCCCAGTCACCCATGATGTCAACCAACTGATCCTTGGAGTCCCCTTCGTTGTCCTTGTTACAAGAGGGAACACATCCAGTTTTCCAGTAATACTCTCAGGTCACAAACAGAAGTTCAAGTTCTCTTTTGTTCTTCCACAAGTCCAGAAAGTGTTTTGGTGGGGTGACACATTTATGCCTGTCACTGGCTAGTGTTGGGGATGACTCCTGGGCACTCACAAACCTATGGTTTAGAAGTTGCTGGGGGGAAACCTACAGACTTTTTAAAGTAGCTCATGTTTGTTTTTTAATGTAAACAGTCCCAAAATTCCTTGTGACAGATCATTTTCCAGATGGTGGGAGTCTTAAGCGGCACTTAACTTCAAATCTGACACTTAAAGGTGTGTAGGGGCGGGCACTATGGTAATCAGTAGTGGTCTTCCACATATAACACTAAATTACAGATTGCTGTAGGCCATGTGCCCATGACAAAGAAGGAGACAGAATTCTGGTATTACAAAGTCAGGTTCCTACAGTATACAGACATGGAACACAGAAGAATTGTCCATGCATCCTGTTTTGCTTCAAGTGCACCAAGGTGTTACACCTGCCTCAAACAAACCTGTCAGGCCGAATGTTGCTTTGTGGTGTCAAGAGGATGCCAACAATTTTTTTTATTTCCAGTTGGTATAAGACAATAATACATACTAAATGGGGAAAAACAAATGTTACATGTTGTAATTAGTAAACTTGATTTGACGTACATCTTACATTGGAGTTAGAATTTGTTTTTACATAGGAATAAACTAAAAAACCATTGCCCAAAATATTTTACCGCCTAAATCCAATATAATCCAGATGATAAAAAAAAAATTATATTCTAACAGTAATTTTCCCTTTCTCGAAGCCTGATAATTCCTTTGATTACAATCATTCCAGATCCCCCCAAATTTTCTCAAATTTCCTTAATGAGCGTATACCTCTTAGTTCCGCTAGATTCTTCACCATTGTTTTAATTTCTTTAACTAAATACCACCATTCTATAGCATTTGGTGCATTGCTGTTAATCCAGGCCCTTGCCAAGATTACTCTAGCGCATGCAATTAATATCGCTGCCAATAAAGGGCGTGGAGGTTTTATTAAATGTACACCAAGTAGCACCATAGGCGCCGTTATAGTGGAGTTTAGGATATTTTTTGTATTTAGGATTTTTCCCACATCCTCCCAATATTTCCCGAGCATTGGGCATGAGAAAAGCATGTGTGTTAAATTCGCCGCGTAGGCCGCACATTTCGGACACTTGGTCTTATCACCTTGGATGTTACCACTGGACCAATTCGAATTTTTTTCTGGCGTATGATAGAGTAGATAGGTAGTTCTATATTGTTGAAGTCTGAGACTGGACGCTCGAACAGAGTTGTGTATATTAGTATGAGAATCAATTATTTGTTTCCCTGTAATACTTGTCCCAACTTTCAGGTTCCATTTATTGGCAATTGACTCTCTATCGTCGGAACTAAAGCTTATAAAGCATTTATAAGCCAAACTAATAATTGCCTTCTCTTTCCTAGAATTAACGCAGTCCCATATGCCCCCGTTAGATACACTATTGATTTTATTTTTGCGCACCAAGAAGTCGTGTATTTGTATGTATTTAAATCTATGTATTTCCGACAAACCATATAGACACTTAAGGGTGGAGAAATCTAACATACCTAAAGAGTTATACAGATCGCCAAGACATGTTATGCCTTTCAGTTGCCATCCACGTGTTAAACCATCCCTAAATATGTCCGGCAGCCCTGGGTTATCCCATAGTTTAAGCTGGGAATGGTAGATAGTGGTTTTACAATAAGTGAGAATGTCTTTACAGACTCTAATTATGTCTTGCGCCGTCTTAAATTTAACTCGTTTGTAGTAATTTGAGTCGGTTATGCGATATAGGAATTGGTTTGAGTCATTTTTTAACAATAAATGGTGGTAATAAAGTGTGTCGTCATTATTTAATAATGAGCGTAGCCTTCTGACGAATGAAGCCCAGAAATATAATTTTAGGTCTGGGACGTTAAGACCGCCTAGGTCAGTCTGATTTTTCAATAATTTTAATGACCTCCTAGCTTTCTTGTATACCCAAATAAAGTTTCCAAATATACTATCTAGTTGCTTAAACAAAAGCCTATTCAGTGCCAAAGGGATTGACCTAAACAGATATAGGTATTTGGGTATAATTTTCATTTTGATCAAGTTTATTCTGCCTATTAAGTTTAAAGGGAGTCGATGCCATTTTTTTAGAGTCGCAGTGGTTGTTTTAATCAGCTCGTTATAATTGATGTAGTTGATTTCTTTAACATTTGATATGAGTTTAATTCCAAGGTAAGTCGCGACCTTGCAGATTTCAGGGACTGGTGTCGGGGGTTTAAAATTAGTTATTATTTGAGTTTTATGTGCATTTAATTTGTATCCTGATACTTTGCCGAAATTAAGTGCTTCGAGATTAATGGCTTTTAAAGTCTTGATTATTTCAGAGGAATAAATGGCAATGTCATCTGCGTATGCAGTACTTTTTAGAGTATGCGGACCAGTCAAGAATGGAGTTATTTTAGGTTGGGCATCCAGAGCTTTTAAAAAAGGTTCAAGTGATAGAGCAAATAATAATGGAGACAGGGGACACCCTTGACGAGTGCCCCTCAGAATTGGAAAGCAAGGCGAAATAAGCCCTCCATAGCTAATATTTGCTGTTGGTTTGTCGTATAGCGCCCAAACTCCATTTAGAAATTGCCCTTCAAAACCCATCGATCCCAGTGTCTGCCAGAGATAGCCCCATCCCACCCGATCGAATGCCTTTTCGGCGTCGAGCATAATCATAGCCAGTGGGGTATTTTCTACTTCTGCTATATCAAATGCTGTAATTGCGGTGTTAACATGTGTTGACGTATCCCTCCCTGTTATAAACCCATGTTGTTGTTTTTTTATAATTCTCTGCATTAATGGAGCAAGTCTATTGGCCAAGCACTTTGCACAAATTTTAGCATCTGTATTGATCAAAGATATGGGTCTGTATGACCCCATCTCTTCTTTGGGTTTTCCCTTTTTGTGAAAAAATATTGTTTTAGCTTTGTTCCAGGAGTTAGGGGCCAATCCTGTTATCCCAATGTGTAATATGATTTCTAAAAGAAGCGGTATTAGTTCATCTGAGCATAATTTATAAATTTCTAATGGAATAGTGTCTTCCCCTGTGGCTTTCCCTGAGGGCAGTGATGATATAGCTAATTTAAGTTCATTTTTAGTTATCCCAGTTGCAAGAGAAGCGCTTTCTGCCACCATTAGCTGATTAGTATGATTCTCCCTTAGATATTCATCGATTAAAAGACTATTCGGCATGTGTTCAGGAGTATAAAGAGATTCGTAGTATTTGGCAAATTGTTGGACGATATGGATTGGTTGAGTGTATTTCTTATTATCAAGGCCTGTTATTTGAGTAATCGTGGAATCTGCCCTATCTTCTGTGACCTTAAATGCTAACATTTTGCCTATTTTATCTCCACCCTCATAATTGATGAATTTATATTTATGTATCTGAGCACTATTTTTTTGGAGTAGTTTCTCTTTAGTCTTACATTTTAGTCGACTAAGCTGTGTGCAGATCTCCAACGTGGGTAAATTATCTCGCAAAGCCAAAGCCAATCGCATATCTTCACCTGCGATATCAGTCATCAGGGCCTCATCGTTCTTACATCTTTCAGAGTTTTGTTTCAAGACGTAAGATTGCGTAAGCCCCCGGATGCTTGCTTTACATGCATCCCACACTGTTAGACACGATGCAGTATTTTTGTTAAAATCTATAAATTCGGTTAAATGATGTTTTAACTGTGAAATGTAGATCTGGTCTGATATTAATTTCCTGGGAAACGTGAAAGGTCTAGGGGGTTTACGAGCCAAAGTGATAGTGATATCTGCCATAATGGGATTATGATCAGATGTTATACGAGGCAAGATTGCTATTGATACAGAGCTCAGCATAAGGTCTGATACAAAAGCCATATCCAGGCGAGTACATATCTTGTGTGGCGCTGAATAATATGTATAACCAGGAGCGTCTGGATATAAGCACCTCCACACATCTTTTAGACCATGCATCTTACATAAATCTTGAATTGAAGCTCTGGTTCTAGACATACGTTTGTTATTGCAAGGTCGGGTAGTATCTCTTTGGCAATTCATAATGCAATTAAAATCTCCCATAATGATTAATTCCCCTTTCCAATCTAGCAAGGCTGTATTTAGCTGATCAAATACCTTAGGTTCGTCTTTGTTAGGACCATATATCACTCATACCACGAATTTCTTATCATCAATGATTAGTTGAGCAATTGCCCACCTACCCCTTTTATGGTGTATTGTTTTAATTGTTTCAGTTTTGAATCTCTTATCCTTTAAAATTGCCACCCCCCTTATTGGTGAGTCTAAGGCTGAGCTAACTATGATCTCCATACCCAGTTGGTTCAACAATTTTTTGTCTTTGTTTACGATGTGTGTTTCTGACAAAAAAGCTAGATGAGGGTTATAGAGTTGTAGCTCCTCTGCGACTAAGCGTCTTTTGCGTTTGTTGTTCAAGCCTGAGACGTTCCATGCCAGACATTTAATGTTATGCATTCCAAATTAAAACATGGCGGCCGTAGTCAATATTGTTCTCAGCACATCTATCTAATCTTCTGTATCGTTTCTTCCTAAGCTCTTCAAAAACCAAAATTTCCCCTCCAAAAACAAATTTCAGAACATGTCTTTCTACTAAACAGGAAATATTTTTAACTTTTAACCCCCCCACGCTCCCTCCCCCCTTGCGGAGACCCCCCCTCCACCCCCCCTCACTAACTGCTGCCGTTGGAGTGGCAGCTCTGGCGGCAGAGAGACCAAGGAGGGCCTACCCATCCCCCCTGGAGTAGCAGTGTCTGACGCTACAGCTGTTTGCGCATTTATACAAAGAGAAAAAAAAGAGAAGAAGAGGGAGTAGAGCACACACAAAATGTCCTTCTTTTTACCTCTTTTTATCTTTTTTTTTTCCTCTTTCCCCCCCCCCCCCCCCTCCCCCCCCCCCTTTCGGCTTCCCGTCCCAACCCCCAAAGTTGTCAGCCATTGCTGAAAAACTAACGAAAAATAATCAATGATAAACCTCAAGCCACCTCAAACCCCCAAAAACCGGTGACAATCCAGTAAGCCAAATCAAAGTCCTGGTCTCCAATTCTGTCTATCTGACATATTAGTAAGATATCATTAAGTCCCCATCACTCGTAATTTTTAGAAAGGTTGAATAGTTTCAGTCTTAATTCTAGCTTCAATCTCTGTCACCATTCTTATTCTTGGTGATGCTAGATAAAAATGCCTGTGCTTCTTGAACATCACCAAAGAAATATGTACGCCCATTTTTCACAACTTTAAGTTTCGCTGGTTCTTGCAGATAGGCTTGTCCCCCCAGTTTGTTAATTCGATCGATCAATTTTCTTAGCTCCCATCTTTTGTCCATCGTCAACTTGCTAAGGTCAGAGCGGGTAAAGAGGGAGATATTGCCAAAAGTGACTGGAGTGTTCGGTCTCGCTTTTTGCCATACGGCTTGACGAAGCAGGTAGTTGCCGAAGTATATTAGAAACGGGTGCGGGAACTTGCTGTCTTGCCTTTTTAACCCTAATGGTAGTCGGTGTGCCCTTTGAATTTGAGAATCCCAATCCCAGTCAAAGAGTTCTGGAAAGGCTTGGGGTAGTAATTTCACCAAAAATGCCCTTGGGTCAGCCCCCTAGGACCCCTCCGGAATACCAAATAGCTTGAGGTTAGATCTCCTTTGCCGATTTTCCAAGTCTTCAACTTTTCCCTGTAATAGGGCTATTTGGGAATCATGTTGCTCCACCTTGGAGCCAGTCTTTGTTGCTTCCTCCTCCATAGCCACTGTGCGTTCCTGAAGTTCTGCTATATCTTGTGTAACCCCCTTGAGATTGGACGTGAGATCTGAGATGGATGTTTGCAGTCTCACATTATCACTTTTCAGTTGCTGATAATGCTCCAGCGCTTCTCCCCGCTGACTGATCAGGAGGTTTAGTATCACGTCCAGTTGAGAGTGATCAGTATTCCCGTTCCCCTCTGTTAAATTTTGTGTCTCTTCGGTCGCTCTATTTAGTTTTGTATTAATCAGCGGGTTAGGGGCAGCTGCCAATACCTGATGGTTGTTTTCCCTTTCAGTTTGTTCCAAGGAGGTACTCCTGGAGATAGGCGGGTTAGATAGCTCAGCTGTTGAGACCTGTACAACCTCATTATCTATAGGGCTACCTCCTGAGAGCCCTAATGTGAGATTCTTAACCAGCCCCTTGGCTTCAATCCATTTCCTTAGGGGGCTTTTGTCAATGATCAATTTTTTGTTCGTTAGGGATGCCCCATTTGCAAGACGCGTCAGGTTAGATGATTGTTTCCCCCCTCTTTTGTAGCAGGACTTAGCTTTGCCTCTCCGCCTCCGTGCAGACAGTCTCATTGTATAATTATCTGTTGTCTTGTCCAGCTCTTCATCTGCCTCGGTGTCATAATCCACAAAGGAGGATTGTTCTTCCTCCAGCTCCAAAGAAGAGTCATCCATGGGAAGCCCATCTTGCTTGGTGTTTACATCAGTTAAGGTTACTAGCATAGTGATTGTATTTACAATTAGATGTGGTTCCACTTCTAATATTTCTGCTGTGTTGTCTCCACTATTCCCGCTTAGCGCTTCAGGACCCTCTTGGGTCTCATTGCCCTCAGATGATATAATATCACAGTTAGCAGGTAAGTTTGAAAGATCTCCCATCACTGGGCTTGTTAGAGCTGCTGCTGGGGTAATAGCCACAACTTTTTTTTAAAACTCCTGGTGACTTTAGTCCAGCCTGTATTTCTGGCTCTGCCCTTAGCTCAGACTGACCATCTTGTATTGCATCTACGTGAGAAGAGACTAGTGCGTTCCCACCTGCCACCCCGGGTTTGGAACTAGCAGTTACATTTTTCTGAACAAATGTTTTTGGTATAGTCCCGCAATTAGAAAGCACAGGAGGGTGCAGAATTGGCTTACCTGCCACCTTCCTATCGTTCCCCTTCAGAGCAGTGGTGGTAACAGAAGGCATTCCAGTTGAATCTCCAACAGGACACTGTATGGCAACCAGAGCAGGAGGAGCAGGGGCAGCCTCTTTGTTTCCTTGAGGCACTTTCACCACCATCATCGCTGTCGCTGTCGCTGTCGCCGTGGTCGCCGTGGACACCATGACTGTAGCTGTAGCTATGGCTGTTGTGTCTGCTACAGTTGTAACTGTGGCTGCAGTTGCATTTAAGGTATTGAGCATTAAAGCAGCCGAGCTAGCCGAGTGTGCAGAGATAGCTGGTACCCCTGACCCCCCTGAGGTACTTGAGGCTATGGATGTAGCAGGGGTAGTGGCTGCAGCTGCATTAGCGGAGTTTTTAGTGTTACGTGTAGAGCGTGGCAGATTTTTAGGCGACATAGCCCTTTGGAGATTAGTCGCTACTTCTCTTGCCCCTGTTACGGCTGATAGCCCAAACCAATCAAGCCTGGATCTAACGACCCAGTTTCCGAGAGCTCGCCGAAGCACCAGCGATAGCCCCGAGAGCCACGGCATCAGCTGTATCTCGGTGTTTCAGCAGCACTTGTCGTGGCGTGGTGGGTGGTGGAAAAAGAAAAGTTTTTCCTGTCAGAATTTCCACTGAGAACCAAGAAACCCCATAAGCGTATAAGGGCAGCTCCTCCAGTCAGGTCGGAAAAGCAAAAGTCTATTTGGCTCTGTTTAGCTCCCTTACCACCAGTTCAGCTCTAACGTGCTGCCTCCAGTTCGCTCCGACTGCTGCCGTGCCTCGCATCCGACGTTCCAGTGTCTCCTCTCAGCTGTGGCTCCATGGCTGTAGCGCCGTGACGCAGCGTTGCAGGTGGGCAGTGAAAACAGAAAGCAGAAAAAAAAGCATTTTTCTAATCGGCTGACTCCCTCGCTGCCGGTTCCGAGCTGGGAGCCCTCGGTCTGCCGAAAAGTCTATTTTAACTCCGGTTTTAGTCCTTAGGTTTTTTTATTTTTCAGTGTCTCCTCTCCTCTCTTCGGTGGCTTTAATGAGCTGCCTCCGACTGCTGCCTCGAAGCTGGATCCTTATACCGCCATGCTCTCATCGCTCCATCTGCCGCGATGCTGGATCTCTGCTCTGCCGCGTTTTGCAGCCACTGTGTCTCAGCTTGACTCGGCTGTAACTTCGTGGCTGCTACTTGCGTTGCGGGCGCAGCGGGCGGTGGAACACAGAGAACACTGAGAACACTGAGAACACAGAGGTGCAGAGCGCCGCTTCTCTTTTCGGTTAGCTCCCTTAACGCCAGCACATCATTAACTCGCTACCTCCAGTTTCCGAGATGGGAGCCCTCGGTCTGCTGCCGCGAAGCTGAGTCCCTACTCCGCCATCTTGGACTCCTAAGATCTAAGGTGAAGTTTTCTTAATATTAAATAAAAATTCAAATTCACCACTGAATTGGAGTTTAATAACTATTAAATAGTGATTTAATTATTTTTCTAACTTTTCCCTTTCCTGAGTTAGCAGTATCAGTATGTTAATATGTACTCTGGGTTTCTACTTGGGACAACTCGGCCTGCCACAGCAAAAATAGCTGTTAGGGCTGTGTCACTTTAGGGACATGCTAACGTTCATTTTCTACATGTCCCACTTTCAAATACCATGGAACCTATCTTGTTGGCTACAAAGCCTGTACTTGGTTACTTACTAATATTTAAGAGATACGTTATTTCCTGTTAAAAAGGGGTATTTAAACAGGCTGTACTGCAGATTTTACACTATAGCAGTCAGGATACAATGGTAGGACTGGAGTCTCATTTCCTTGTCACACTAATAGAGGGCACAATAAGTGCTGCAGTTCATGGGTGATATTTAACTTTCAATACCATGGGTACATTTTCTACACTAGATACTATGGCCTTATATGAGAGTTAAATATGCCAGCGTGGTATGAGCCAATCACTCCATGTTTTAGGATTCAGAGCATATACATTGGTTACTGAGTAGCATTGCCCCAGTGTGCAGAGTCTAAACTCCAGCAATACCAGTCCAAACAAAATAGCGGCGATCACACCAAAAAAGGCACTTTCCTACAAAAAGTGAAATAGATTTGTAATAAACATTAAATATAGTGGGTGAATCATCTATGTAGCTTATTACAAAGCAAAGATAGCAGAATTATTATATCATGTGAACTTTAGCTTTCCTGAAAGGAGCAGTGTTAGATCTGGGGGTCTATAGTTGGCAATGGGATTCACCTTTGTCCAAATAGGGACCCTTACTTCTAAGTCAGGATAAGGGGATTACACTCCTTAATAAGCCCTGCTCACCCCCTTGGTAGCTTGGCATGAGCAGACAGGCTTATCTCAGAGGCAGTGTGTTAAGCATTTGTGAATATACACAGTAATACAGTTATAACACTACAGATGGACGCAACACAGGTTTTATGAAAATAAGTATTCTTTATACTTAAACACAAGACCAAAAATGACAAAAATCCACAATACTACATTTAAGATTACTTAAAAGATGATTAAAGTTGCTTAGTTCAAGTTGCTGTTAAATGTGACAAAGTTCTCAACAAAGTACCTGGATGTGTAACGCAAAGTAAACAAAAGGCTTGCAGAAGGGGAGATGTGTCGGTTGCGTGATCCGGGGGAACGGTTGCATCCTGCCTCAATGCTTGCGCAGAGTAGGGGACTCGTCGTGAGCCTTACCGGTGGAGGTGATGCGTAGATTCTCGGCCTGCAGGCCCGTTGCGGTGCGCAAGATGGCGCCTTGATGCGATGCGATGATCCGGTTATGATGCGAGAAGATGGCGCCCTTGATGCGGAGATGCAATGACGATGCGATGACGACCTGACAGCCTTGCGCCGACTCTGTACTTTGGAGGCACAACAGGCCCTGCGACACACTTCTCTGGTGATGCAATGGCGACTCTCACGATGGCGTCAAGCTTCTCCGGTGATGCAACAGCAGGCAGCTTCGATGAACACACGCTTCCAGGGAGATGCGGCGAAGGCTCACTTCTCCGGTGATGCGACTATTTCAGCTGCGGCGGCGACACGCTTCTTCTCGATTCATCTCGCTTCCAGCTCCCAGCGGCCCATCAAGTGTCTGAAGTCAGAATTCCCACCAAGGAAATTCAGGCGGAGCTGGAGGTGAAGTCTTTTGTCCCTGAGACTTCAGCAGGAGGCAAGCACAGTTCAAGCCCTTGGAGAATATTCTGTAGATTAAAGTCCGTACAAATTTCCTTCTCCTTTCTCTTGGCAATGAAGCAACCACTGCAGGCCAACCCAGCAAACGGCACCCTGGCAGAGGGGCAGTACAAACTCCTGCAGGTTCCTTGGTTCTTCTCCTTGGCAGAAAGGTTTCTTGTCCCAGTAGTGATCTAAATTCTTGGGATCAAGGTCCCAATATTTATACCCCAAAATCCTTTGTTCTCTGAAGGCAGAGAGGCCTCTGCCTAGTCCAAAGCAGCTCCTGAGCAGCTCCTGAGCACTTTGTTTACATGACCCTCTTCTTCCTTTCACTGTGCTGGGCAGAGACATCAGCCGCCCCACAGGAGGTAGAGCCAGCACAGGGGCGGAAAGATACAGCTCTGGAGCACTCTGTTGACATTATTCCTCCTCTCCTTTCACAGTGCAGGGCAGAGACATCAGACAAGCCACAGGGGGTGGAGCCAGCATTGTAGAAGGAAGGCCCAGCCATATTCAGGTCCCAGGTGCAACTCCTCCCTCCCATCTAGATGCAGATCTCTCTATTCACCACTGGGCTGCCCCAGCCTGTCTTCTGGAATCCCCTAGCCCTGTCACTCACAAACCCAGACAAGGAATACACAACCCAGCAGAGGCAGGCCTGGATAGTTAGGCAAGAAAATACCTACTTTCTAAAAGTGGTATTTTCAAACACAGAATATTAAAAACAACTTTACTAAAATATGTATTTTATTATTCTTTAGGCATACTAAATTCGAATTTCTACCATGTTCCCTGAGTCAGTTAGGATTATAAGAATGTAATAATCTAGCTGCTCATTCTGGTCTATGGAGATTAGGTAGCCTTCAATAGTGAAAAACGAAAATGGCTGTAATTCACTATTAGAACATGCTACACACATCGGAGCATGTCCTACCTTATACTTATAATGCACCCCGCCCTTGGGTCTACCATAGGGGTGTCTAATATGAAGCAATGGGAAGGTTTAGGAAGCAATTACATCAGGAAATACATGTTGACAGGATGTCTACTTTTTTGAATCATGCGTTCTTTCTAGAAACAATTGTAAGAATACTATAGAAAAGAGGAATTGCATTGAAAAGTGTACAATTTGAAAATTGAATTGTTATCAGAAGCAACAAGATGGATAGACATTGTGATATTTTTTCTTTCAGAGAATTTTGGATTATGTATTAATATACAAACCATAGTGCACTTGCTTTAGCAGCTTTGCTCACTGGTGCTATACAAATAAGCCAGCTGTTTATCCTATAAAGGAAGAACTGATACATGTGATGGTTTTATGTATTCAGCAACTATGAGGAAATATAAACGTCTTCCCATTTTTAGAGCTTCTGCGGCAAACCGTGCTTGTGCGGCCCTGGGGAATCGGCTAGCACACTATGCCAAGCCAAGACCTCAAACTTCAAATGTGGAACATGTTTTGATCGATACTTTAAAAAAAAAAACAACACCTCCCAGCTTCAGTCTTGATGGAGAATAATAACAAAACCATTAGCGAGCGTTGTGCTGAACAAATGGCAGAAGGGCAAACCATAAATAAAGCCTGTGAGTGTGCGGACTGTGGTACAAATGCCAAGCACTTTTACTGCATCAGTTCTGGAGCACCTCCATTGGGCAGCTGCTCCCCTCCCGAGAATAAGTGGCCACTGTACAGAACTGCAGATTTACGATGCCTGCATTATGCAAGCGTTCTGGCTGCACTTAAATACAATTTCAGAATCCAGCGTCATTTTTTGGAGCTAAGACCAGCTTTTATAATTAAGTATTCTGCCCTTCAGGAAAATGGGCTAAAAATATTGTCCTTTTGCGTTTCGCCGAAGACATTCATTTCTCATTTCAGAAAGCCTGAAATAAACGCAGGCGACCCAGACCGATCGCGGTTGAAAAAGCAGGGCATTGCCAAGTTGTGCTTGTAAACCCTCCAGGCAACTCGCGAAATTGTGCTGCCAGAGTCCCTGCCCATAAAAAGGAACATCTTTTACGAGAAGCAAGAACTGGGAACGTTGCAAAACATAACAAGCACAACAATATGAGTGCTAAAGAGGGACATAAGATGCGTTCGGTGGAAAAGCTTTTGTGAGAATTGAAGAAAATACACTTGCTCTCTAAATGTAGAATGATGTTGCTAACCTTCACTAACAGGATTTATATATTTTGAGAGACAAATAATAAGCTTGCACACAATTTCAGTGAGTGATAGCAGTTCAAGTTCAAAGAATAAAGTTTAAATCTATTGTTTGCTCAAAGACTAGTTACATTTTACAATTTGATTTTTTTCAAATATTGGTTGACACACATATGACATTTGGAAAATATGTTTATGTATCTGACAGTATGGGGATTCATTTTACTTCCTGTTTCGGGATGCTTTCAAATGAGTGGACCCAGGTCTATTTTTTTATTTATCCCACCTATTTCATTTGCCATGAGTGAGAGCTGCGGGCTCAGCTGCGCCCCTGGACGTGACCCTCTCGTGGCCGGCTATACCTTGGTAATGGCAGCGTGTCTGCACAGCGAGCGCGACGCTGGTGCGCCGAAGGTACGCCAAAGACAAGCCCGTCTGTGCCCGTTTTCGCCCAGACGGCACCCAGGGCCTCATTTATGAGAAATGACGCATCGCTGCGTGAAAGCAGCGATGCGTCAGTTCTCAGTGCGCACTCCTTGAGACATTCCTGATGTGTCATATTTAATGTATGACGCATCATGTCGCAAGGAGTTACAGATACGTCAGTATTTCTGACGTATCTGTAAGCGCAAAAGTGACGCATTGCTGGAGTGTGTCACAAAAGTGACGCAACTCCAGCAATGCGTCCTTTCACATGGGGCAAGTGTCATGTGAAAGGGCCTGCGACAGTCTTACGCCTGCTGTGAAGCAGGCACAAGATTTTGACGCACCGGCGTCCTAAAAGTGACGCAGTGAAATCTCATAGATTTCACAGCGTCACTTCTACGACCCTTCCATGCGTCAATACGCCCCCCTTGCATACATTATACCTGGCGCAGGTATAATATGGTGCAGGGGTTTACAAAGTGACGCATCTACCTAGATGCGTCACTTTGTAAATATGGTGCAACAAGGCACATCTTTTACTCTGCTGGTGCGTCACAAAAAGTGACACACCGGCGGCGTAAAAGTGACGCACGGCCCTTATAAATGAGGCCCCCAGGGTCTGGGGCCCGGGACCCTGAACCCTGAACCCTGCTCCTTTTCGTAAGTACTCTTCAGATTTCTTACTTATATTCAGAAATGCAGAAATCAAAGGCTCCTGCACTTATTTAAAATGGACCTCTGCGTAGGTAACTATATGTGTGATAAATGATTAAACATAAACTTGAGCTTTTCATGTTTCTGGGATACGTATCGGAATTAGGCCCATAGATTGGATCGAACAGGTTAACGTGGTGGTGGAGTAGTAATAATTTATAAAGACTCCATAAAGAAGGATTGCAACCCAGTAAATATTAAAGACTGTGAAGCACTTTCTTTCAGATGTAAAGTAAATGACAATGCAACATTTTATGGATTGTTGGTCTACGGACCTCTGGGCCCAAGGGCCACTTTTATGGGAGCCCTTAGTCATTTCCTAGAAGGCAGTGTACAACTTGGCAATTATACTGTATTAGGGGACTTCAATTTTTATTTAGAGGACACTAAGAACAGATGACACTAAATATCTCACTGACAATTTAGTAAACTTTGATCTAATACAATGACTAAACTCCCCAACCCATCAAGCACGACACACTCTTCGGTATATTCACAACCGTACCTCAACTTCATCCAGGAGGTGTTCTCCCATTAACTTGGACTGACCACATTGCGGTACAATTCGAAGCCTTTTTAGTAGTATGAAAGGACAAAAACATCCTGCCCAACAAAATATTGGTAAGGCACTGGAGTAATATCAACAAATTTGAGTTAATCAGAACTCAAAAAATGACAGAACAGGTCTTTCCAGATGATCCAAACAAGGCTGCTTCCAGGTATTTTAATTGGATTCAAGAAGCAGCTACCAAACATGCCCCATTGACAAAATTGGTAAATAAAAGGCCTCATGCCTCTGCACTCAACAAAAGCTCAGTTACCTAAAGAAACTCTGCCACCGACAAGAAATAAACTGGGGAAGGAGTTACAATCCAGAGGAACAAGCAAAATATACGTTGACTATCCTTGAATAAAAAGTTTGAAAAATGCTGAGAAGTCTAAAATGTTTGATAATAGGATTAAACCTGCCACTCCTCGCTGGATCTCTTCCAGACAGTACGGAGTCTTACTAACCCCCCCTCCTATGACTAAAATAGCTGCCAAAAGCCAGCAATGTGATAAGCTAGAGAACGTTTTTAAAATTAAGTTGGAGACAGAATATAATGATTTTTATCTCGTGGAGGAAGTGGCGTTGAAGTTCAAGCTTCAACCTTAATTGGCCCTAAACTTCCCACCTTTCATGAATTCTCTGCAATCACCACAGAACACATGAATGAATTAACAAACAACACTGAGTCTGAATCCCCTTTGGACCCATTCCCCTCTAGGGTACTGTACACAATAGAAGAATATATTGCTACTCCTCTGACTTGTCTCATGAATAGCATTATAAGGTCAGGTTGATTTCCAACAGAATGGAAGAAAGCTTCCATCCTGCTTTTAATAAAAAAACAGAATCTTGACCCCTTGGAGGGAAAAAGCTACCAACCCATATCTCGCCTTTGCTGGCAAAACTCTTAGAAAAGCATTTAAATACCTCTCTCTCAGGTTTCTTAGATAAAAATTAGATAATTGACAAAGCCAAATGGGGGTTCAGAAAGTCGAATGGAACTGAGACAGCACTAATAGCAGTTACAGAGGATATCAGGGACATCCTGAGATAAGGTGGCAATGGTTCTATTAGACCTATCCATAGCCTTTGACACCATAAGCCATGTTTTATTGAAACACCAGCTGATGGAGATAGGTGTTCAAGGTTCTGCGTTTGTGCTTCGATACTCTTTTCTCGACAACAGGGAGAAAACAGTCGGTTTGAGAATCTGTAGCTCAAAATCATTTATCCTACCTTGCAGGGAGCTGCAGGGCTCATCATTAACCCCCACATTACTTATTATTTATGTGGCTCCCCTGTTGGAACTAATTGGGACCTAAGGTTTCTCTACAGTCTCGTACATGGATCTTGGACCCCACTTTGCATGTCAGTGATATTTATCACTAATGACATGCAAAGTGGGCGTGCCAAGATGTTAGAGACTGAAAACAGTCGCTAACATTGCTGTCTCCTATTACCAACTGTTGGAGATATTCGCGCTAAGCGCGAATATCTCCAAAAGCTAACACCTGCCCTGAGCAGTTCTTAGCCATGTTATCCAATGGGAGGTGGATAACATGGCTAAGAGCATTAGCTCAGTAATGCATGAATATCGCTGACTTTTCAGCGATATTCATGCATTGCGGCGATTTTTATCGCATTTGTGATAAACCTTGGTAATACCAAGGTTTATTTGCGGTAAAAATCGCCGCAGCTCAGCGGTAAATTTTTGTCTCTAACCAAGCAATAGCGATAATTATCGCTATTGCTTGGTAATATGCCCCTACATTTCGAAAAGGCAGAGGTGCTCCTCTTTGGTTGGAACACTTCTTTTTGAAATGCATCTTGGTGGCCAGATTCTATGGGATCTATTCCCAGGCCAGTGCAGAAAGCAAAAAATCCGGGTATCTTCTGTGATAGCTATCGCTCATTTAGATTCTCAAACTTATCATCATACATCTTCCTGCTTTTTTGTGCTAAAAACTCTAAAGAAAATTCTCTCCATTCTACCCTTTGAACTGAGGAAAACCGTAGTTACCTCCCTGGCACTATTCAAGTTAGATTACTGCAATGCCCTCTATATGGGGGCCCAGAAGGTCATGTTTGATAGATTGCAGAGTCTGCAAAATGCAGCAGTCCGTCTCCGTAAAAAGATATATTAATATGGGAGCCAGGTTCTAAGGCTAGGGAAGAGCTTTACTGGCTCCCTATAAAAAAGAGAGTTGCCTATAAAGCCCTTTGTATAGCACACAAAACGCTTTATCAAAAAAGTCCCGGACATTCTGAAAAACAAAATGTGCAGGCCCATGCCAAAAAACAGCTCAGATCAATCACGGCCAAGAATGTGCCAGTTCAGCTGACTCAAAAGTCCACTTGGGATGGCAGACGTTTCACCTATGTCGCTATTCGCTTATGGAATCAAATGCCTTGGACCTTGATCAACCAAGCCGAATATATGACATTTAGAAAACTTCTCAAAACCTGGCTGTTTACGTTTTCACTGTAAATCACCCTAGGTAGTTTCTTATTTTCATTATGGCAGTGCCAGGATGCCTTTGGGCATTATCGCACTCTATAGATCTCAATATCAAATCAAATCACATGACAGACATCATTTTCAAAATCCAAAAGGAAGTGATCACAAGGCCTATTTAGGGTATATGCTCAGCCCTAACTATAACAACGTCAGAATTAACCCTCAGTTTTGTCACTGATTTTCGACCAGGCACAAAATTTGCACATATGTTATGTTATGTTATGTTAAACTCTTTTATATAGCGCTCGAATCACCGGGGGGCATCTTGGCGCTTTACACAGAGTACTCCAAATCGGTGGAGGCACATGGAGGAGGAGAAGCCTAAAACAAAATTGCCTTTAACTGTTTCCTAAAGACAAGGTAAGAGGGTATTACTCGTAAATAAAGTGGAAGGCTAGTCCAGTACCTGGGGGCAAGATAGGAGAAGGCCATGCCCCCAGATCTTTGGTGCCTGATGCGAGGTACCTGAAGCAGCTGCGGCCTTCTTGATCTCAGGGGACGACTAGGGGTATACTTTTTTAGTTTCCTTTGAAGATACAGGGGGCCCTGTCCCTGGAGTGCACAAAACGTCAGGCAACAAATTAAAAAAAAAAGGTCTGAACATACCCTATTCAGACCATGTCTACCCACAGACCATAGCCGATTCTCATTGGGCACCCTGACCACTGTTGCTACAGAGAGCTTCGGTTGTCTGTCTCAGGCAGAACTACATACATAGAGTGGGCTGTGGGTCAGACTCTTGATCTCTGATGGTCTTCTTGTCTATCTCATTTCCCGGCTTTGTTTTGATAGTTTCCCTCCATATTCTTGTGTTTGTCTGCCCCTGAAGCATTCTTCGTTTTCCCTCACTTTTGATTTGATGCATGGTTCTACTGCTGGTGTTGTGGAACTATTTTTTACTTTCATTTCTCATCTAGCATTCCATGGGAGTGTATATCCTGCTATTTGCTTCTTAGCGGAGCGGAGCAGAGATTAAAAACAGAAGGTAGAGGTGTTCCGTGTCGTACCTTTAGCGCCATATTTTATAATCGCAATTGGTTAAACCATTGTGCTATTTTTAAAAAATACAGTTTGCACTATTTGTGAAACGTTCACCGGTAGCAAGAGGGTGCACCCCTCATCCTGGCAGGCAGGCACCATGGAGTGTGGTAGAGAGGTAAAGTTACCCCTCTCTACCATAGAGTGCACTCGGCGCCAGAGGTCATCGGTCTAGCTTCCAGACCTCTGACGCTTTAAAATGAAGGCCGGGCCGCGGTGCATCAAAGGCATGCCCAAGGCAGTCCTTCTGCGCCCGTCTCGCCCGAACGGGACCAGGGGCCAGGAACCCTGCCCTAATTCAGCTGCCTCAGGCCATTTACACCAGTAACCAGCTACGCAGTCTTAAGCCTCCTCATGAAGCTGCTGTGAGAAAGGCTGGCAATTCAACAGTGGGCTAGTGAGAGATCAGGTATGCAGGCACTGTAATTTTGAGAGAAAAGTGCCTGTCAAGCTTAAGATAGACTCTCGCAGTCGCAGGCATGGAAGCTAGGCCTAATTAATAGCCGATCTCTCTCTAAGCACAACACTGAACAGGGGCGACCTTAGGCATGTGCAAGCTGTGTACCTGCACAGGGCCACCAAACCCCAGGGGCCACCATGCCAATATATATCCTTAATATAATAATCCTCTGAGGATGGATACATATTTGCGTGGCGGCCCCTGGAAGGGATTTGGCGGCCTCTGGCTCTGTTCCACTTCCAAACACCCTGACCCCCCTCCTCTTCATTGGCCTCCGTGCTCCGCCCTGCCCGGACCCCCTCTTCCATGGCCCCCTACCTACGCTCCCTGCCCAGGGCCACCATGAGCCTAGATCCGCCCCTGCACCAAAATCTGCCTGTTATTAGAGGAGGCAAAACCTGACGCCTTGTTCATAACTGAAAGCTGGCTCAACAACAGCTCCACCTCAGATATTTTAATGGCCCTCCCTCCAGGATTTCAAATCTAAAAATTAGACCCCATAGAGCAAGTGGGGATGCACTTGCCTTCCTGATAAAAAATACATTTAAATGCATCATTAACACCCTTTCTGTCGGTCGTGGCGAAAGCTTCTAATTTTCCATTACTTTCTCGTCAACATACAGCTTTTCAGGGCTACTAATATACAGACCCTCTGGCCCCTATAGGGAGATCTTAGATAGCCTGACTGATTCTTTAGCCAGCTTTTTGGTGAAAAAGCCCACATCACCATTTTAGAAGACTTAAATCTTCATTTTGAGGACCAGAATCTCCCCAGCAAGAGGTTGCTGCTAGATCTCGAGGGTCTATAGCTATCTCAGCTAGTTACACCTGCTACACACATCAAGGGTTATATACTCGATCCATTAATTTCAAACAACCATAATATCTCAGTCTCCCATCCAACACCAGTACCCTGGTCAGACCACTACCTTTTCCCATTTGAACTTGGCAACAGAGAAGTTGGAAAGGAAAAGTACATACCTTCGGTAGTTACGAAGACTAGAAACTTGTCCAAGCTGAACACAGATACAGGGAGGGATCTCCTAACTTCACTGGCCACCAAGAAACATGATAAAGCTGAAGAAGCATACTCCAACTGGGAAAATTGGATCACACAATCATTGGATAAAATGGCCCCTAAAGCATCCACTAAACCAAAATCTATGCCCCAAAAGGCACTATGGTTTAACACTCAACTACTCTCCTTAAAGAAAAACTGCAAAAAATTTTAAAGGGAATGGAGGAAGACTTATGACTTACAACTTAAAGCTAGGTATGAGGCAGCTTTTATACTGTACCACAACAGTATTAAAGAGGCACAGGCAAAAACATTTGAGCTAAAGATTAAACAAGCTCAGAATTTCTCGAAGGAACTTCTATCAGTGGTCAAATCTTTAACCTTTCTTACACATGACACCCACATGGCTGAGGCCACAGAGGAAAGATGCAACAATTTAGCTACCTACTTCCTCAAAAAAGTTACAGACATTTATAGCTCCTTCATGACTGGGAGAGAGACATCTATGAGGCAGTAAAGAGATCAGGCCAGATCTCTTCTACGCCCATTCTCATTAGCTTCCCCCAGTTAACAAAGAGGGTGTGAGATTACTGATAGATAAGATGAAATCAGGCTCACCTTTAGACACTCCTCCACCGCATGTTCTTAAAAAGATTACAAAGGTTCTGTTCCCAACACTAGCTAAAATCATGAACCTCTCACTAGAAACAGGTGAAGTACCAAGTGCATGGAAACATGCAATAATTATACCACGGTTAAAAAAATAAAATTTCGACCCAGCTCAACTCTGGAACTTTTGTCCCATCTCACTGCTGCCATTGTTGGTACACTGTTAGAGAAACACGTAAATTGAGTGCTGACAGTTTCTGGAAACAAACCAATGCCTCCGTCCTACACAGGTGGTTTTCCGTAAACAGCACAGCACAGAATTAGCACTCATGGCAGTGGTAGAGGAAATTAATATGACGCCGGACCAAGGAAGGTCAGCCGCTATACTACTTCTTGACGTCAGCGCAGCATTCAATACCGTGGACCACCATACTTTGCGAAATAGACTGCTGGACCTTGGTGTCCAAGACAGAGCCCCACAGTGACTGTATTTTTTTCTGGAGGGTAGAACTTTTCAATTTATGGAAGCTAACCTGTTTTCCAAGACGATGCCACTGACTTGTGGGGTGCCTCAGGGCACCTCACGTAGTCTCACATTGTTTAATGTCTACATGGGCTACTAGCACGGATAGGTCAAGAGTTTGATGTCTCCATGATATCCTATGCAGATGACACACATTTGGTGATTTCCCTAGATCCCAGATTCAACAGTGATTCTGACTGCTTAGCACCCTGCATGGAAAGGGTTGTGGAATGGATGACAAACAGCTGCCTGAAGCTGAACGGGGATAAAACGGAGCTGATCAGCTGGCCTAACTGCCTGGGTAGTCCACCAACTCCAAATGTAACTATCAAAAACCTTGGTTTTTGGCTCGATAAAGATCTAACAATGGAGATACAAGCCAGTAAACTGGCAGGCACATGTTTTGGACTACTCAGAATGCTCCGCAAAGTTCTGGAGCGTATCACCGTACAGCTCAGAAAGACAGTAGTCCATTCCCTTGTCACATCACGTTTGGACTATGGAAATACATTCTTCCTAGGGACACCAACATATGTCATCAAAACACTTCAAGTGGTCCAGAATGCGGCAGCAAGACTGCTGTGCAAGGTCCCAATACTGGAATCAGACACTCCCGATTGAAGCCAGAATTAAGTTCAAGACACTCTGTCTGACAGAGCTTTACACAACAAGGTAGGGCACACAACAAGGGCCCTAAAAAATCAAAGACCTGCTGACCCTCTATGTCCCAAACAGAAGCCTTAGATCCTGCTCTGATTGGCTATTAAAAACTACCAGAATTAAGGAGAGCTAGATGGGGAGGCAGATCATTCACTTGCCAACTACCCCAAGCTGTGAGATTTACTCCCACACAAATCTAGACTTCTGGAAACGGAAGCAACCTTCCGGAAATCAATTAAAACCTGGCTGCTCCATCAGTATTATTAATCCGCTTCTAACTTCTGTATGGCATGCTAGCGCTGGGAAGCCTTTGGACAGCGATGTGCTCTACACATCTCTTAAATAAAAATAAAAATTCTTTCACTGGATCTGCACAAAGAGCAGAGATGTTTTAAGGCATAGGCAAAATGGGCAATTGCCCAGCACCCTCTTCCTCCAAGTGCCCCCCTTATAAAATGAATTGGACAGTAAAAAGACTTGCTTTACTCTTTCTCAACCTTTTATCTTCTCTCTACTTCTGCCTCTCTCTTCCAATACTTACATCAAAACTCCACTTTTCAATCTAGTCTTTTTCGGGGTCACCAATCTAGGTTCTTTCATCTCTCTGTCACCCTGTCTTGATTACCCACTTTACTTCTACCCTTCCTATAATTTACTCTTTCATTTCTCTATCTTGCATCTCTTTCTACCTCTCCTGGTTTAGCTAAGAGACTAATCCATCCCCTTGCATTGTGCCACTTCATGGAGACCAGGGTGCCCTGCTGGGCACAGGTATCTCAGTGCTGACTGACCAGTATGTGTTGAATGTACTTCCTATTTCGTGTTTTGTGATGCAGAGAGGGATACGAATGACACAGTGAGTGATATACACTGTAGGTGATGGTCTTGTCACCAAATAGTACTTTGGGAAAAGTGCAATTTTGGGGACATGTACAATAAACTCAGGTTTTAGCACTTTTATATGCTGCATTACTGAAATGTTAAGGCATAACTCACTATTGTTAGAAATCACGAGGGTCAGAATGAGCTGAAAATGGGAATTCATTTAAAGTGGGTCAAACAGGGGGCCCCAAGATATAACTTGCCCGGGGTCCAAAAAATCCTTAAGATATTTCTGATGAAGAGCACATTTCTTCTCATTCACTCGCTCCTCTAACCTCCCCCACCCTCGCTCTCTATCCTCCCACCCTCTCTTTGAGTGTCACAAACTGGGCACTGCTCCATCTCAGTGTCTCACTCTCTCCCGCCCTCCACATGGCTCTCTTTCCTCCTTCACCTCACTCTCTTCCACGTTCTCTCTTTCCCTCTATCTCTCCCTCACCACATTCCCCTGCTGCCATTCTCCTGCTCCTTGCTGGCCACCAGTATTACTTTGCCAGTGTCAGATGCTATTATTATTGTGTGTGCATTTGCAATGCCTATAGCGGTTTCCGTCCATCTTGAAAGTGGATGTCTTGAAAGTATGAAAACTTTGGGGCATATTCTCAAGGAGTTATCACACTTTATCCCAGCCAAAGTGGTAATAAATGTATCGCCCCATTCACAAGCTGGTGCTAACACCCGATATGACCAGTTTACCTGCGATAGCGGCCCCAAAAAACATTGCCACAGATGAACCCGGCAACTATCGCTAATGAGATGCAGAGTAGGCTTTCCTGTGCAAAAAGCAACGAAAATACTACTCCTCAACATTCTCAACGACCATCCTGATCGGCGAGAAGAAACCAAAACAGGGGCGTTAGCAGCAGGAATCTAACACCTGCTCTGACCTGGTGTAAAGACGAATGACAACCTGCACCAGAAAAGGGAACCCAGCCCAGACCCACACCTGAAGAACAGATGATGCCATGAAGCTACTGCCCATGCATCCCGGAGTGCCAAGAGGACAACAACACGCACTGCCACCACCCCCAGGACCCCCCCATCCCTGGCCCTACTCCTGGCACCCCCCACCCTCCCCGGACAAAGATATATCACATCAACATTACGAAATCATGAACAAAACAAATCGCCTGATGTCGCACAATTACAACACCTAACATTCATGTGTGGTCAGAAATAGGAGAATCATACATTCATCTTAGAATTCCCAAATAATTTGGTTTATTCAGAATAAACACAAAACAACTATTTTGAAGAGTCATGGCAGGTCTTCTCAGGACAATCTGTAAGTCACAGCCTGCAAGACGAAATTCAAGATAAGAAGGTGTGTCATGCGCTCATGAAAGGACAGAGAGAGAGATCGAAAGAGAGAGAGAGATAGCGAGAAAGAGAGAGAGAGGGAGAGAAAGAGAGGGGGAGAGAGAAAGAGAGGGAGGGAGAGAGAGAGATATAGAGACAGAGATAGAAAGAGAAGGAGAAAGAGTGAGAGAGAGAAATAGAGGGGAGAGAGAGAAAGAGAGAGATTGTCCAAAGAGCGCAAGGCCAATCGGGTTCTTGGCTCATACATGCCAACTGTTGCGTGTGTATCGCTATTGGTGCACACTAAGTCTAAGGCCTGGAATCAATTGCAATGCGAAGGCCACATCACATTTCAAAAACTGCAAGCAGTAGTCAGACTAACATTAGGTATGAAATCTCCTTTGTATCAATACACAAGGCGGAAGGACATCTGAACCTCCGACCTCGATCTTGAATGCGGCTGGCACCCCCTGGTAGGGATACCATACCAGATCTTGATGACTCCCACACCACAAACTGCGCTAATGAAAGACAAACGTGTCCACATCCCACACACAGTTGTTCCTGCTTGAGGTACACCTGCATGGGATGCCCTTGACACATCAGTAAAAAACAACCCATACGTCCAAACTTTGCACACAAATACAACTCATTTCTCCGAGCTGTTGCATATCATCCACATATAACTGCTGCCGGTCAGAAGAGTGCCAGTGCTACAATACCAACAAACACAATGGCAGGCAATCCCGGGCACATGCACAACCCCTGTCACATTGAACTGTACCATGCACGAATGCTGCATCTGTTGGGATCACTGCCACTGGCAGTGTTGCACATCAGTTGCAATCAAAGTTTCCGTCTTGCGTATGTCACCTGTGTCTAGCCCTGGTTCCACTGTCGATCATGCACATTCGAGTGGCCCATGGATGTCTGCCTATCCAACACACAATAGCTGAACTGGATTATGACTTGAGTGTGCGCCCCCTGTTGGCCCACGAACAGGAGTGTAACGGGGATGCCTGTGCATGGGATGCCTTGATCTTTGGCGTATGTGCTGGCAGTTGTGCATGGGAGATTGCACAACTCCTCGTGTGCAGTGACCACATCGAGGCGCTCCCCTATTGGGCTGTGTTGCGGATTGGTGAAACGGCACGGACAGAGCACAGCTGCCCAGACCATTTAAAGGATTGGCTCTCCCTCGTGTTCCCTGAACTCGACAACGACGTACTCATGTAACAGATTGCCCATGAAGCTGCGCTCGCATTCATGGAAAAGTAACTACGTCACCCATAGCACAGGTCCCCACACCTTGTTGCATCTTGGAGGAATGGTCACATATCCCACCATGTCTGCTTTCGCCTGGACTCAGAGTGCATGTGCGTGGATCTACGAGTGTGTGTACACACACTTGTGCAAGGTGATGCAGTCCCATGGGCCGAGCTGCACAGCTCGTTTGGCAACGTTCCCAAATCCGACATACTGCTGGGGGGAGTACACACATGGCAATGTAGTACGACATGTGACCTTGTAGGACCCTTTCACCAGCTCACTGTCAGCAGAACACACAGTCGGCGCAGTCCGGTGGCACAGCACTATGCAGATCCCATGGGCTGTGAGTTGTGCCCTGACACGGGGCAATGAGCAGACGCCAAACATCACATGACTCCTCCAGCAAGGCAAGGTGGGCTACGCACGTTGCCATCCATAATGATTTGTGTTCATTTTTGCCTCCCCATTTCTTGAACATCGACAATGCTGCCTATAAGTGTCTTAAGCATTGGTCTGCATGTTGTGGCCCTTGCCTTGCCCGTACTGACATGCACATGCTCATAAAGTCTACTCAACTTCACTAGTGTGCAACTGTGATGAGTGTTGATTAGAATGACAAATCGTGTGCCTCAATGAGCATTGTCCGTACACAGAGAGGGACTGACTGACGCTTGTACATTGGGGGTGAGTTCCTATTGGCAGTTCCACCTCTATGAGCCAGACATTGTGAATTGGATAGTTTCTGTTAGACCTGTGCTCTTACGTGTCTTCAGCAATGTGAGTATGTTGTCCAACTTCTTACCATGTAGATCAATGTTATCCATCAAAACAGACTGTGTCCACACAGATGTGTGTGTGTAGGTATGCAAAGAGACGTTCTGTAGTCACATGTGATGGGGACACCACTTCAGGCCTGAAATCGAATTTGACATTTCTACACACAGTCCCATTCAATACATGGACGTGGAGCTACGTTGGGGGTTGCAAGATTGTTGTTCGTGTGCAATGAGGCCACAGCTAGTTCACACCTTCACAGTCATCTAATTGGCAATGTGGCTCAGGGTCAAACATGCACATTGATGTCAATGTCCCTACATTCATCCCTACTTTTATAGTTGAGTGAACATAGACATGACACATCTGTGTGATTTGGAATGTTTTATTCACATTCTGGAGAGTGCCGGAGCTGAAGCAGTACATGGCCATGCTAAGGCCACATTACAATGTTGCCCAGTGGTGGGCCAACCAGAGTCCTTGGGGGAATGAAAAATTAATCTTAAGAAGAAGAGTTTTCGTCTGCAGCAGGATTACAGTGTCATTGGTAACAAGAGCAGATATGGAAGTCCATGTCGGGTTCCAGGTGAATGTCGCAGAATGTTTTGGGGGACAGTGAGAGGTGTTGTTCCAGGGCATGATGCATCGGGCTGAACCAGTCAGGGACAGGCCATATGGCGGGGATGGATGCTACTACCTCCTTTCTCACACAGTCATTAACCTTCACATCTTAGTCCTCTGAGATGTCTTCTGGTCCAGTGTGTCAGGTGTGTCTGGTGGTATTATGGATGCATCACTGTGTGCCACTGATAAATCAGGGGCAAAGGTGGTGGGGCTGCATCATTGTGTGCCAATGACACATCAGGGGGCCGAGATGTGTGTGTCAAAGTTCCTGCAGCAGTTATCTGGTACAGGCTCCGTGGCAGCAAGGGAAAGATGAGTATCTGCAAGCGTTGGAAGATCCCAGCTACATCTCGCTAGTGTTCAGCCATGGCAGCCATACTTCCAGCCTGCATCAGCTCCATGCTCTCCATTGTCCTCCATGTCTGTGCCAACTCTGTGCTGTCTTTGTTGAAGCCTGTCTGACTAAACAGTTCTTGTATCTGAGTAATGGCTCCAGCTATGTCAGCCAAGGATTGTTGGAATGCATGGTGCAGACAGTGGGTAACCGTTAGGGACTGTAAGTGGTCCCTGATGGGACTCAGACAAGCACGTATGGCATCGAGTTTGGCTGCCATGAAGTTGAACCCCACTTGTAGCTGATCAGCCATCTGCTCCTGGCACCCTAACGCACGGCGTTAGAATTCCATGTGTTGGTCGTGGGGGTCCTGGGAGACAGCTGTGGTGGTGTGTGCTTCCTGGTGTGTGGTCTGTGCAGGGGGTGGGGTCACCTCAATGCAGCTGGTCTGCCCTGCTCCTGGGGGTGGGGTACGGAGGCATTCCATTAGCCGTTGGAGGGTGTCTGAGCTAATGTGCAGGGTGTCCTCTTCATCATCACTGAGGAGATGTGTGGTCTGCTCTGCATGAGGTGTTGATTGACCTCTGCAATGTAAAGGGGAGATGCAGGTTAACAGTGTCCCATGTATGGTGACGCATTGTAGATGTTTACATACAGACTGCATGACAATGTACATTGTGACTGTTTTGGTGAAGCTGGCTATTTGATGGGAGACAGTGGACATTTCGACTACATGGCGGATGTAAGGTTGTACTTGTACATTATCATCTCACAATGTCATACAATGCCAGATGTGATTGGCAAGTTTCTATGCAGAAGCAGCACCAGTTGTGTCCTCTGTCCTGTGGTGTAAGTCTTGCACTTTGTACCACATTGTCGTCAATGTTGATGTGCTGTGATTGCTATGTGTGTGTGCTGCATTGTGGGAGAGTCGCCCCTGCAGCTCTGATTTAGCGGCCCCTTATCCCTTTGACATGTGTGCCTTTGACAAATGTGCTTTTCGGGTGCTGGGATGTTTGCGAATTGGGTCATTTGTGCTCATTGGACAGATTTAGTACTCTTGTGCATTATTTGTCTGCAGATGTGTTTTTGATGTCATAGGTTGTAGGTGCACATGGATGTGTCAAAGTGTGACCTGCTCCTTTACTGATGTGGTCCACACACAGCCACCTCAATGTCGTGCCGTGCACCATGTCATGTATGTTGACTGCAACCATGCTATCGGTCATGCAGTTTCACTTGCATTGTCAGTGTGGCTCACAGAGCCGCTGCTTTTCTGTATTCAGCACATGTGCATGGGTAGGTTGTGGGATTTGTGAAAATGAGGGGGGCCCTTCATGCACATTGTGGATGGGGGCCTACTTGGTGTTTCTATGTGTGCTGCAGAGTGGCAAGGGTATCGGAGACATGTTCCACAATCATTGTGCATGTGCTGGGTGCTACACCTTGTTTTGCAGATGTGCCATTGTGCCCATCTCCCTCCATCCCCCTAGTCCCTGGTCTTTACTCACCATGTTGCTGTTGGGTCAGGTCATGCCGAGCTGTGCCTAGGCTCCCAACTCCTTGCACAGTGACTACACTGATGACTGTGGCCACTATTTCCTCCAGCTCATCCATCTCCTCCTGTGGCGCAGGACTCCCACCTCCAGTTGCATTTCCTCCCTTCCTTTGAGGTACTGGGTTTTTCA
The DNA here is from genome assembly GCF_964263255.1 of Lissotriton vulgaris. Taxonomy (NCBI): domain Eukaryota; kingdom Metazoa; phylum Chordata; class Amphibia; order Caudata; family Salamandridae; genus Lissotriton; species Lissotriton vulgaris. Next base: position 175,490,811 of record NC_141696.1, read on the forward strand.
GAACTGGTACTAATCCGGTAACCCAGTGGTGTCAGGGCAACACCCAAAAACCCCAGATTCTCCTGTCTTGGCATTTAGACACGGGATACTTCTTGATGACGTCAAAGACCAAAGTTTATTGGTTGCAACCAGGGACAGAGATCTACGAAGTACACACGGGTAGTTTGTCAGAGACTGCACACTTAGATAAACGGAGCTTGGTCTTTTATGCCGAAAACCATGCCTCAGGCAGCATTACAATTTACATTTGGTGCATACAAACTGACCAATAGCAACGTAGCATTTCAAAAAGTAGCAAATGACGACAGTCAAAGACAATCCCATTTTCCGTTGTCCAGCCCACCAAAAACGATCGCACAAATGCTTGGTTTCTTGTTCGATCAGGCCGGACAAACCCATCATAAACCCTTCAACCCAGATCGATGATCAAGTCGTAAAGGAAAGGCAGAAACAGATGGAAAGGAGATAGAGGAGTGGGAACGGTGTGCCATAAACTCGGACACGTCCTGCCCTTTGATCTTTATCAGGCCAGCTGCTGAACAAGGAACTGGCTCAGCGGGATTCGCCCCAGGCGAGGAGTCAGTTCGGCCAGGTCAGACAGAAGTCAGCTAAGGCGTACATGTCTCAAGGACTCTCAGCCACAGTCATCGGGCCTATGTTAAGGCAACCACACAAAATGGCTGCTGTATACAAAATGGAACCCGAAGGTGCAAACTAAACCCTTGAATACAGAGTGTTCTCCTATATCGATTCATACGAAAACACTCAGACACGTTACTCTCGCCATTTGCGGTCTGTTAAGACCAAAATCGTCCATTTCCGACGATCTTTATAAATCGGGTTCGGAACTATGGAACCCAATTCGGGACCACGGAACCACAGACTCTCCTTTTGCCCTATCATAGGCAATAAACCCAGACCCATTTTAATCTGAATCCGGATCTATATTCATCAGGTCATCGATATGCTGCTGTAGCATCATCCTATTACTATGCATCTCTCTCCGGACAGGTTTCCGTACACACAAAGTAGCACAAAGGCCACAAAAAGCCGGAGCACACTGTACACAGAGACAGAACATGAACAGGATTGCTAAGACCATCCCAATGACCATCAAAATCTTCCAACCCCAAGTGGATATAAATCCCCATAACCATCCCATCAAAGACCAATCTCCTTTGTCCAGATGGACAGAATCAGAGATTTTGTGCAATTTGGAAATGGCCTGGAAGACCGATGGAGCGTTGTCTGGAATAAAAACGCAGCAGCTTGATTGAATCAATCTACATACTCCACCTCGATCTGCTAGAATAACGTCTAGGGCAACTCTATTCTGAAGTGTCATAAGTCTATCCGACTGGAGCTCAGCAGTCAAGTTACCAAGGGCACCGGCAGTCTCAACTATGGTGGACTCAACCACTCTTGTAAGCTGACGAATATTCCTACTGTTAGCCATAGGTCCCCAAAACAGCAGAAAACCCTTAACGAAATGTCCCAATTCTTGGCCTGCAGTGTCTTCTTGGCTAAAGACACCTCTAGCAATTCTCGTCCTGTGGTAATCTGCCGCAGCTGTAAAAGTGGGAGGTAACAGAAAGGAAACAAAACATGTGCCCGAGAAGTCGGGGGCAACCATGTATACGCTTTGTCATAGCAAACAAAGTAGGTACCCTTAGCAGCTAAGAACGCTGGGGAAGACTTAGACGGAAACACGTAAGTCTCAGCGCAAACACTCTTCCCTAACTGAGCCTTTAGATTCTTACCGTTGCCCTGCAGACAATAGTAGCCTTTATGGGGCACTATCCAGATCGGTAGAGGACTTTTCGCTCGCTGGTTAATACTCAGACTAACTCCATATCCAGTGACGTTCCAACCACTATATGGTTGCCTCTCATCTTTCGGAATAGTCTTAACTGCATTAGTCCCTTTAATCATGTCGACTATGCCTCTAGCTAGTGGATTATTCTTCGGATTGTCTTTCGGTGAACGTAGGGGGTGGACACTATGGGCATAGATGAACATGGTTCTGTAAGCTCGAATCGAACCATTTAGACTGAAGGGCAAAACTAAATAAGGAATACCTTTATCGGTTGTATGAGGCATTAAACCACAAACCCAGCAGTTCGTTGTATTAATCACTAACTGATGCTGGTGCAAAAGTTGTATGAAAGAATTATTGGAAAATTCCAAACGTCTGACTACCTCATATTCGGGCAAAGGATGAAAAGAATGAGAAGAAATAGTAGGTGAAGGTGTAGGTTGCACAGTGGAATTGAGGTCGGAAATTCTATTGAAATTTGGAGACTTATGCTTACTTTTGAGATTTACGGCTACCTTGAGCGGCTTTCATTTCCCTCGGTGCCGGAAGCTTCACTCGGCTTGTCTGCAACGCTGCGATCACTCTTTCTGGGTCTCCCTCCCACAGCTGTCATGTGTTCTCCGAGCGCGGAGCAGCAGGGCGGGGTTTTGGCTCAGGGATCGAGTTTAACTATTGAGCGGCAACATTGTTTCAGTTACTGCGGTAACACTGTATCGAGCCCCGCTACACACAGCGAAGGCAGAACGGAGAAAGTTGAACTTGGTGGGCTTTCTACAGTGCAATTTGGTAAATTACAGAGGGAGACGGAAATCGACCAGCGCTCATTAAAAAAAATGCCAGCAAAGTCATCAGCGTCAGCTGCAGCAACCAGAGCAAGGGTAGCCAAAGCTGCCAGAATTTTACGTAAAGAGGCTGAGCGACAACAACATGAGCAGCATGAACAGCTAGAGGAACCTGACAGAAGGACACGCTTACTGTCTAACATGGATAAGACTAAGACAAAAAGCCAACATGCACTATTGGATTCTACAGCCAGACAGGAGCTTCAAGCTGCCCGCAGGAAACTAAACTCAACTGGGGATACAGTTCTCGATTTATTTCTCAAGAAGGGACTTCTCAGCGGCTCCAATAAACAAGCTCCAATGAATGATACCCCCCTCTACCTCCTACTACCACCAATAACAACACTGATGTTGAATCGGGACACCCAATTACAGAGACTTGTATTACACCTGCACGGCAACATTCTGCTGTGAACATCGAAACTGTAAGTAATATCAATGAATTTATTCAGACCCCTGTTCTGCGTATTTCTGAGGCCCCCGACTAGCGCAATCCACGCTTCAAAGCCTGCACGACAAACTATGTCTTTTTCTGGAATAGGGGGAAACATATTGGGGGTGCAACTAGACTTAACCTCACCCTCACTAGGCACGGCTCAATCTAGCCAGGTGACCCCTAGCGAACTCTTAACCACTCTAACTGAGTTCTCAAATACAGATACTCCCCCTATACAACAAACAGCTGCCTCCAAGGACTCATAATTGGTAGAGGGGAGCCATACATTGACTCAAACAACAGCAAGGGAAGGCATATTGAAGAATCAGGCTCTTGAGGAGAAGGAGAAGGAATCTAGTGAATTTTATTCATTCTCTGATGAAAATGGCCTAAATGTATTGGCAGAGTGGTCAGACGATACTGACTCGCTGGAGGGTCTTGAAGATTCTGAACTACAGCTTAGTTTGTATGACGAAAGTACAGACGAGCAAGATTCTAATATTAACACGATTAGAGCCAAATCTAAAACTACTACCAGAATACAGGAAAAGGGCGCCAAGGATATACAGACAGCTCCTGATTCATCTCCGCAGCTAGCTACGACATCAAATATCCCAGCAAGCTCAGAGATTTCTCATTCAGCTGTAGAGACTATTTTACAAGCCATAGCGGCTCATAGAGAAGAGACTGCACAAGACGATAAAAAATCAAGAGCTGCACTTCGAAAAATGCAAGGAGTAGTCAGAAAGCTATCCAAATCCTGTAACCTAATAGGTGAAAGAGTCACCGAGATGGAAGCTAGGGTTATGTCCAATGAAAAAGAAACCACGTTGAATGCTGAACGCTTTAAGCTTCAAGATGCTGAATTAGTTGATATTAAATGGAAGTTAGAGGAATTTGAAAACCGGCAACGTCGGAACAATCTCCGCATTTTAGGTGTCCCAGAGAAACTTGAAGGGAGTGATACCAGAGCATTCGTGGTTAAACTATTAGAAGATTCTATCCCTGCACTCAAAGACTGGAACTTGAATGTAGAGGTTCAACGAGCTCACCGGATGCCATTTAATATTCCAACAAAACCTGGCATATACCCTAGAGCCAATTTTGGTTTATTTTGGTAATTTCTTAGTGAGACAGGTTGTAGCTGAGAAAGCAAGGCCAGATCACAAGGTTCAATATAACGATTTTGCATATTTTTCAAGACCAGATTTCTGCCATGTAACGGTGGAAAGACACTGGGAATTAAGATCTCTGATCAAACCATTTCAGGACAAAGGTGCACAAGCATATCTTAATAACCCCGCAAAGTTAAAAATTGTACATGGCAGTCTTACTAAATTTTTCGTTTCAGAGATCAAAGCAAAAGCATATTTAGATCAGATGTCGTAATACGCTTATTAGAATGTGAATGAAACTGGAAAACTGTTTTGCTTAATCAATGGCTATACGCTCCCATATACGATTAAGTGATACGTCATATTTGTTATTATCTGTATTATCATTATTATGGGAGTATTTCAAGTTCTATATACTATATTGCACTGATATTGACTAAAGGTTCTTTCTATTCTTGACTTTTTTCTTTATTAATCCTTCTTTTTCGCCCTTTAGTTTCTTTCTTTTATTCTCTTTTCTATTCCTTCTTATCTAATCTAATGTTTTTTTCTTGGAGCAGTTGCTCATACACATTGCTGCAATCACATCACTCAGACTCTGGTTGAGTCTGTTTGCCCACTGAATTGGGAGGGGGGTTGGGTTGTCAGGGGGGGGCATGGGTGGGTCACCTAGGGAGGTGAAAACTAAAAAGGAAAAAAATGAACCAGCTTTCTTTGCAGAGGAAATTCGTAAAAAGAGATCAAACAGTATACTAACAGAATTAGAATATTATTTGCTTGAGGCACTGCGACAATCATTTTCTATTAACAATGGGTAGGTTAAATGTCCAGACTTGGAATGTCGGAGGTTTATTAACAGGAGATAAACGAAGACGAATGACTGAATTGCTCAAATTAACTCCAGTAGACATACTTTGTCTTCAAGAAACGCATCTGCCATGGGACAAAAAATCATGGTTGAATATTAATGGGTATAACTTATTGGCTGTCTCCACACAGACTTCCAATATAAGGGGGGTTGCAATACTTGGGAAAAAAAACCTGGGTCTAAGTGTACGACATTTATCAGATCCCCATGGCTGATGGGCTATTTCTAAACTCGCCTGTGGTATAAACATCTGTACAGTTTATGGTTCAAATCTAGACGATTCCACAATTTTTGAAGAACTAGAGACCGAATTGCCTACATGGCAGGGCGCGCTAATCCTATGCGGAGATTTTAACATCTCATTAATACCACTGGTGTCTAATGCACCCTCAAAAACAAAATACCAAGGACGCAAACCCAAAGTTTACAAAACCCTCAACAGACTTATCAGCAATCTTGGATTAATAGATTTGTGGCTACACAACAACCCACGTGATCAAGGCTCTACCTATTTCTCTCATCCCCATCAAAAGCAGGTTCGAATTGATTATATTTTTGTAACCGCAGACCTTATTCCACTCTCAACCATAAAAAAAATTCCAAGAATAATCTCAGACCATAATGCATTAATTTGTGCAATTACATTTAATCCTCTTACTACACAATCTAGGTCTTGGTCATTTGACCGGAAGTTACTATCCAATACTGAATTTATTCTACATATTAAAAAATGGACTGAGGAGTTTTTCAACATTAATCGCTTTAGCGCTTCCAGAAATATAGTCTGGGATTCATATAAATCTGCTTTAAGAGGTGAGATCTCTAGCTTTCAACATGCAGCACGAATCAAAGCTAGAAAACTTTATGAAATAAAGTTAAAGGATTTAACGAAAGCCGAAACAGAACACACTTGTTTAATAGAACAGAACAAAGAATCCCATAATCAATGGCTTCCGTTGGCGGTTTTGAAAGCTGAGCTTAATACTGAATTAAGTCAAAAAGCTGCTCAAACTTACAGAGATTTTAGAAAAAAGGTTTACGAAACGGGTGAAAAAATAGGCAAACAACTGGCTCTGCGTACACGTAAAAAAATGTGTATAATAATATTACCTCTATTGTAGATGGTGGACGCACTTACGTTCAGTCTACAGATATTATTACCCAAATTCAACAGTACTATCAAAAACTATACTCCGAGGAAGGGAATAATTCCGAAAAAGATATTGACATGTTTTTGGCTGGTTTTCTTAACAATACGGCAGCTACTAACTTGCTGGATGATGGGATGAGAGAAGTACTTGAAGCTGAGATTACTATTGATGAAGTTGTAGAAGCTTTATCACTTTTATCTTCGGGCAAAGCAGCAGGCCCGGATAAATTGCCAATCGAGATTTATAAGATTCTTAGCTCTCTATTAAGCCCTCTATTATTGGACTTATTTCTCGGTGTACAGTATAATGGCATTCCCCCACCTTCTTGGGATGAGGCTAACATTATAGTATTTCCTAAGAAGGGCAAATCACCCGAACAGTTGACTACTTATCGACCCATTTCATTGATAAATTCGGACTCCAAATTATATGCCAAAGTGATGGCTCTCAGACTCAGCAGGGTCATTGGGCATCTGGTTTCTCCGTGGCAGCATGGCTTCGTTCCGGGTAAGGAGACAACTGATCATATTCGCCGTACTATCGCTTTATTCGATGCCATGTCGGTCACGGGAGATCAGATGTCTATGATCCTGCTTGACGCTGAGAAAGCCTTTGACCGTGTCTCATGGAGCTTTTTGTGGGTTGCCATGGCGCGTCTTAATTTCGGCCCCAAATGTCTTAAATCTATCAAATCTATGTATCACTAACCCAAAGCAAAAGTCTCAATTTTAGGATTGGAATCAAATTTTATCAATATAACAAGAGGCACAAGACAAGGATGTCCTTGTTCTCCTTTACTCTTCGCCCTTTATATTAATCCCCTTATCTTAAAACTAATAGAAAATAATAATATAAAGCCGATTTTATATAATCATTATGAAACTAAAGTTCTAGCCTATACTGATGACATCGCGGTATTAACATCTCACCCAATCGAAGCGCTACATGAAATTGAACTACACTCTCTCCAATATGGTAAATATTCGGGTTATTCTCTGAATAGGGGAAAGACCATTGTACTGTGCACAGACAATACTATATGCTGAGATTCAAGAAGAGCAAAAACTGCGACATATCTTGGTGTGATTCTATCCGCCCATATAAAGATACTAGCTAAAAACAATTTTGACCCACTAATAGATAAAATTAAGATTGACTTGGATAGGGTAAATGGTTTACATCTTTCCATTATAGGCAGAGTGAATTATTTAAAGATGAATATACTACCGAAATGTTTGTATCTCTTTCGTTCTATCCCTTTACTTATAGATTCTAAGATAATTAACTCAATTAATAAACTCACCTCCAAATTTGTATGGCAACATGGGAAGATCAGACGATCTCTACCGTACCTATCTACTCCGCTCAACAGAGGTGGGCTTACTGCTCCGAATATTATTCTGTACCATTGGGCAGCCTTCTTAAAACACCTAAAACCAATGATTCTAGAAACACCCTTAGCCATGGAGACTATCAACACCACTATTCCCACAATCTATGAATTAACGCTAGGGCATGAAGCGAATGGTATGTTATTAAGAAAAACTGAAAAAGCCCATTATAAGCAACTTAAGGGTGAGATCATTAAAAGTGCCTGGCTGATCTGGAATCAGATACTTAAACATACACAGATTGGCAAACTCAACCGATATACGCCCTTATTCCATTCGACCATCACTTCTGATCTTGATTTTGAACATACAGCCAAGAAATGGTATGGCCTGGGTATAAGAACAATTAACGAAGTTTGGAAAAATGGCCCACAGACTACATTTCAAGATGTTAAAAAAAAATTTGGTCTCCCAGAAGGGGACTTTCTCAAATTTGCACAACTGCATGCAAAATTAAAAGCTAAAAAAGATCTAATCAATCTTCAGAAGAACGACTTAATAGAAGCTTGCTATCTGGCAAAAACCAGGATAGGAACACTATACAATATTCTATTAACTAATGTTAATGATGATATCGAGAAAACAGAAACTAAATGGACGGTAAAATTAAATAATCCCGATATCGATATAGATAAAACACTCGAAATGAGCAATACATTATTTATGGCTAGCAATTTAAGGGCACAACTGTACAAAACCATTTATGACTTATATTTTACCCCTGCCAAACTTTTTGCATGGGGGAAAAGGGAAAACGACCTATGACCACGTTGCTCATAAGGTCCAGCGACGCTAAATCACCTGTTCAGCAGCTGCCCTGAGCTACGTATATTAAAAAATATGATTGCCTCATTTTGGGAGAAAGTCTTTCATCACAAACTTCCAGAGTCCGATACCTTGTATGTGTTGGGATATGACAGCTCCTTCAAATTAAGTAAATCGGAACAAAGACTTTTATTTATAGGTACAGCTGTACTGAGATTAATCTTGTCTGCGCGGTAGAAGGATAGTCTTCCCCCTAGCTTCCAAATGTGGCTAGCTCGCTTTCTCGCAGTTTTTTATTTTGAATCTGCAATATATGCGACCAGGGGAATCAAAACAAAACTACGTGGTAAAGAACTATGGCACCCTATATCAATATGGAAAGAAGGGCTCTGTCCTAGTGGAATTGGTTAAAGTAAATTTGAAGTTCTATTTGTACTTTCTGTTAAATGTTCTTTTCTTTCGAATTTAAATGTAAATAATGAATGTATTGTATCTCACTGAATATGTATTATCCTCTGCTAACGCTGGTTCTAATAAAAAAAAAAAAAAAAAGGAATTAGACGTCATTTTAAAAACTAATGCTACATAACCAGCTATGAATATTACGAAACTCAATAGCATAAACAAACATGGTATCAAAAAGCATTTCTTCGACATTAACTTGCATATACGTTTTCTAAAAGTCAGTGTCTGTACAGGTCTCTCCAACTCAAAGAAATCCATCCTAAACTAAATGTGCTGCCCGCGGTGGTTGGTTGATTCTGCTTGAGAGTGCCTCTGCTGTACCCAGGAAGGCTGCCTCGGGCCAACAGAGCCCTCAACCTAGTGTCTCAGGCTTACACTCCCAAGACTGGTAGCAACCGCGACCTTAGCAGCAAGAACCGGATGGCAGTTCAAGAAAAACTAAAATAAGTAGATCCTTGGTGGAGAGTTAACCTGCAAACAATAAAAAAAATCACCTTTATTAATACTTTATTTGTCCGTAATTCTCGATCTCAGATTATATCGATCCCTTCCAGATGGTTCTTGATCAGTAAACAAAAGGCGAGGCTCTGTAGTGTCCAATCGCTCTGCAGGAGGTATTGATGCTTGTAAAATTTGATTGCTCTCCTTTTCTGAACTAGTTCCAATCAAACGGGCATCGCTGAACGGCAAGAATCGCGGTACTGTCTCTGTCTCAGAGTCTCCAAGACCTTCCTGGCCCCACTTGTCATAAGGCAAAGGCAAAGGTGCCTTTTTGGTATGCGAGCCGTATATCCAGTTACGCTTTCCACGCACTCGCACCGCAGATCTCGTCGACAGAAGGGCCTGATAGGGCCCAGTTCAGCGGGGTTGCTCGTTCTTCGTACGCTGGAAGTTCCGGAAAAAGACCCATGCACCGGGTTCAAGGGAGTGACCAGGATCCTCTGTAGCTTGAGGAAGACTATCGTGTACCTGTTGGCGTAAAACACTCATGTTAGTTGTCAATTCACGCAAATAGTCAAGCAAAACAGGGTATTCGAGGTCACTAAACCTCGTCAGTCTTGGTACGCCCCAAATATTCGCCGGGCGACCAAACACAACTTCATACGGACTCAAACCCATTCGTGAGTGCACAGTCATTCGGGTGGACAAAAGTGCTAAAGGCAAAGCGTCTGGCCATTGCAAACCAGTGCTTTCTTGGATTTTGGCCAACTTTAACTTAAGGGTGCCATTATAGCACTCGACTAAACCAGCTGATTGGGGGTGATTTGCAGCGTGGAATTTCTGCCTAATCCCGAGACCCTCACACACTCTCTTCATAATTTGACCCACAAATTCACTTCCGTTATCACTCCAGATGATTCTCGGCATTCCGAATCTCGGGAAAAACACTTTTATCAAAACCTTCGCTGTGGACAAAGCAGTATTGTCCTTAAGGGGGTAAGCTTCTACCCATCTAGAAAAACAGCAAACAACCACTAACACATACTTCAATTTGTTGCATCTTTCCATATGGATAAAATCTAGCTGCAAAGCCTCGAACGGATACGTAGGAGGAGCAAAATGACCAGCTGGTGTTGGAGTTCCCTTACCAGGATTATGCATCAAACACACCATACAGTTCTTGACTAAATTCTCTGCACATCTGGCGATTCCTACATTCTGCCAAACCGGAGCCAACAACTTGCAAATCCCTTTCACACTAATGTGTGCCATTCCATGTGCCATTGTAACAACTGGAAGCACATACGCGTTAGGCAACAACCATCTCTGATGTTCAGACAAATCAGTCCAACAGCCATTCGAGTCCAATCTACCCTTACTCTCTCTCCATTCATCCAACTCTTTCTCTGTAGCCTCACTCTGAATAACTTTCACGCTCTCAATGGTGTCCTCGCACATGCTCTTCTCTGGAACCCATCTCGCCGGACCCACAACATACATTCGACTCATCATGTTTCTAGCACTTTCTTTCGCAACCTCATCCGCAAACGCATTACCACGACCACCGTCATCCGTAACCTTTTAATGAGCACTACATTTCACAATCGCTATTTGCAAAGGTAACGTAAGAGATTCAAGGAGTTCATTCACCAACTGTCCATGCTGGATCTTCGTCCCATGCGATGTCAAAAACCCACGTTCACGCCACAATCGTCCAAAACTATGAGCCACACCAAATGCATACTGACTATCCGTATACACATTCACTCGTTTTCCTTTCGCCAACACACACGCTCTTGTAAGTGCAATCAATTCAGCCGCTTGTGCGGAATTATGTGGGATATGTGCAGCTTCAACGACCGTATGCAAAGTCGTCACAGCATAAGCTGCAGTTGTATCGCCATTCGGTAATTTAAAACACGATCCGTCAACCCACAAAGCATCATCACAGTCAGGAAGAGGAGTATCCCTCAAATCGATTCTCCCTTTTGTTTCTTCTTCGGTTCTTAGAAAACAATCGTGTTGCTCTTCACTATCCTCATCTGTCTCAAGCAAAATCGGCAACAATGTAGCCAGATTTAGAGTATTGCACCTCTTGATGTGCACATGGCTCGCTAACAACGTAAGTTCATACCCTGACAACCGAGCACTAGTTAAGTGCTGTGTCTTCGTACGATTTAGCAAGGTATCCACTGCATGTGGAACCATAACCACTAACGTATTGTCCATAACCAAACCTGCAGATTGTCGAATAGAAACAGCAGCTGCCGCTGTAGCTCTCAAGCAACTCGGCAACGCTCTAGCTACAGGATCTAAAGTTGACGAAAAGTACGCACATGGGCGTTGCTTCCCGCCAAACTGCTGAGTCAAAATCGATAACGCACATCCCTCTCTCTCATGGACATACAATGTGAAAGGCTTACTGTAGTCAGGAGTACCCAACACAGGAGCCAAACACAACGCATTGCGTAATTCAGAGAAACTATTTTGGCATTCATCAGTCCAAGGAATTGGATTTGGAGTATCCTTAACCGTAAGAGCTATCAAAGGCTTTGCAAGCAAAGAAAAATTAGGGATCCACTGTCTACAGTACGACGTAATGCACATACTTCTCTCTGTGTCGTAGGGACACTCATTCTCGCGATAGTCTGAATTCTTTCTGGGGTCAGTTTCCTTCCCTCCTTCGATAAGAGGTGACCTAGGTAGGTAACTTCTTGGCGACAGAATTGTAATTTCGAAAGAGAAACTTTATGATGGCAATCAGACAAATGAGACAACAAGGACACAGTGGAATTCTTACATATGTCTTCGGTATCAGCAGCGACCAACAAATCGTCAACATACTGAATAAGAGCTGCACCATCAGGAAAAGCTAACAAGTCAAGTTGCGTCTTCAAAGCTTGACTGTTAATCGATGGACTCTCGCAATAGCCTTGAGGAGCACGCTTAAAGCGGAAACTTCGTCCTCCTGAAGAGAATCCAAAGATATCTCTACTCTCCTTGGCAATCGGAATGCGGAAGAAAGCATTCTTCAAGTCAATCACCGAAAACCAGGTGGCAGAAGCTGGAATTAATGTCAATAATGCAGTAATGTCAGGTACAACAGGGAATTGGGGAACAACAATCTTGTTCACTTCACGAAGATCGATAACAAACCTATATACAGGAGGCTGTGAAGAATCAGTTCTCTTCAGGATAGGCAAAACAGGACTATTGCACACATTACCTCGTGTCTCTTCAATAACGCCCTTGTCAATCAGATCATAAATGATCGCCAAAAGCGCTCGTTCACCACCACTTGAAATACGATATTGTGGAATGCGCGGCAACTTAGCATTCGCCTTCAGTGTCACAACATATGGGGGAATGTCTAACAGGCCCACATCGTTTGGACCAGTAGCCCACAATGAGTCAGGTAGCGAAGACAATTCCAATGGAAGACAATCTTTCGAGATATATATCGGAGAGATCACATTCTTACCTAAAGTAAGATGTACTCCTGACGGAGAACAGTACAAAGTCGCATACAATCTCTTCAACAAGTCCAGACCTAGCAAGTTCTCATTACAACCTGTAGTAAAAAGAAGGGGTGCTTCAAACCTACGAGGACCAACAGAAAGAGGCAATGGAACGGAAATCGGATTCGTAACGGGGGCGCCAGAAAAAACCTATAGAAACATTATTAAAGCCGGACAAAGGTGCGCCAGGGAGTTTAGAACGCATAATAGAACTCTTCGTAGCACCAGTCTCTAGCAGAAAAGGCTCTGACACACCTGATGCAATCACTTCCACGTAGGGTCCACTCTGATCTACCGGAACAGAAACAACTCCCTCTCTTTGTCTATGGCTGTCCTAACAATCATTACCTTGCTCTTCATCGCCTTCAACATAGTATTCATCCACATAGTACTGTGTAGACCTACCAGACGAATTATGCTGTTGATCAAAACTGTTCATTGAATTCTGCGGAGGCAAAGGGCGCACGTTCTGTCCGCGACCTCTTCCTCTAGGCGCTTGTTGAGCACCTCTACCTCTAACACCAGGAGCATTATTCGCACGTTGCAACAGAACCGGACAGCTATTCTTATAATGACCCTCTTCTCTACAATACGCACACTGATTAGGCCCATACTGAATACGCTGTTGAGGAACCTCGTCTCTTTGTGAGTTCCTCGAATATTGTGGTGACTGTTGATAATCACGCTGATTATTAACACGTGGTGGATAAGCTTGTTGTAGAAGAACTTTGGTCTTCAATTCCTTAGTCTTCTTATCCGCTTTCTCTAATTCATCCTTACGCCTATTCTCGTAGTACTGAGCCATAGCTAGAATCTGCGCCGATGTAGAAACAGACCAAGCACTCTCGGAATCCTTCAACTTGGTACACAACTCAGGAAGTAGATTGTGCCCAAATTTATCAACGAATAATCTCTGGCCACCCTCGGTAGCCATATCCTGACCACTATGATCAACAAATGAATCTTCAAAACGCGAGAAAAAGTCCGAAACAGACTCATCTTTCTTCTGCTTACACGCAGACAATTTGTCCCAATTAACATGGTCTTCAGGCATCAAAGTCTTCATGAAAGTAATGATTCTACCAGGAAGTTCAGTAATAAGATTTTCAGGCTTAGCACCTCCAACTTGTCTATCGTTTGCCGCAACAAGATTCACCCACGAATCACCCAATTCATTATCATGATCTGTATGTCAAATGACATTCCAGATGGGCTGTGGAACAACATTCCCAAACAGCATGTCTATAGCCGCCAAATTCATAACGCACAAACTCACAGTTTGCGTAAGTTCTTTATAGTATCCCGCAGGATTTTTCCACGGATCTGGTAAAGTCTGCTTAAGCGCTAGAACTTCTGCACGCTTCCATGGAACATGAACCCACACTCGCTGAAAGTGCGCTAAAACAGGTGGATGAGCATTTGGATCAGCAGGTCTCCATACTGGAGGAACCTCTCGCATTGGATATTGACGCGCATGTCTCCTAACTGACGAATCTGGCTCAAACAGCCGTTCAGTAGGGACATTGCTTCGAAGTGAAAATAACGTCGACACCGCTCTCTCAATGTCGTGTAGACTCACAATCGTTCCTTTAGCAAACTCGGAACGCAATCGGGACAATTGTTCAGGACCTCTACCCACTTCGTCCGTCCATTGTTCATGGAGGAACGCACACATGAGCTTGAAAACATAACGTTGCTTCGGTGCTTCCCATTTCCGGAAAACATCCATAATACTCTCTAGATTGTACTGGGACTTATACGTCACCCATCTACGTGCCATATGATCCAAAACCACTTGCTCATCTTTTTCGGGCAATTGGCTACGCAGCTGTCTACGCTCATTCACAGGAGACATGCCCAATTGTCCCAGCCAAGGAGTCAAGAAACCGGAAAAGGCAGCGGTCATCCGCTGTCTAGGAGAAGGAGTAGTCGGAAGAACAAGAGGAGACGAAACAGTAATAGAAGAATTCATAGTCGGAACAGACATAGAGACCGTAGTAGCAGGAAGAGACAAAGTTGGTGGCCCCTGAGAAGGCTGCGCCAAAGGGACAGTAGCCAACGAAGGAGCTGGCTGTGGAGGAATTACAGGAGGCATAGCAACCGGCACTTGCACGGCCACAACCGGTGGCGGTGGTGCCGTAGCATTCTGCACATAAGGTGGCGGTGAATTTAATAAATGTGACATTAAAGGGTCTTTCACAAGATCCTTCTCGTCTTTCTGCTCTTTAGACGGCAGAACTGGGTAGCATCTGTCTACCGCTAACTTCCTCACTCTAAGCATCTGCTCACTTTCCTGCTCTTCTTCATTATCTCTGTATGCAATGGCAGCTTGCACCATAGACATACCCTTCCTATTCTTCTTCGCTAACTTTATTTCTTTCTGTTTGGCTTCTTTGCACCATATGCGGAAAGAGTCAAACATGCCGGCCGTGCTTTCTTCTTGAACAACTTCACTTCAAGGTTATCCAAAACTTCTGTCTCAAAACTACCATAACGGGGCCACTGTAGGACACCGTCATTCTTCGTGTATTTAACCCAAAGCTCATTATAGCTAATAGGACCCACGCCATGCTTCACATAAAGGTCGTAGGTAGGAGTTCCAATCGGAGGAACCGGACACAAATCCTCTAATCGGGAATCCCTCAAAGTACCACAACTAAACAATTTCCTAAGACTGCTAAAACCAGGCATCTTGCTCACTAGTCTAGCTTCAAACAACAGGGGGAATCTGAAATCGATAATCTCGTGAATACACAAATCCCTTGGCTTTGGGACCTGCAGGTACCAAATCAAAGCTATCCACTAAAGCATACAAAACAAACTAAGGACTAGGAGACGCTCTGTTTATACTTAACTGAGTTGTCGATGGCGTCACCAGAAGGCCCGTCAATCGTCTCGCTCTCCAAACGTCTAAGGCTCCAAAACAGGGCGACAGTCAGGGCAGCAGTCCTTCGTAGCCGTCGGAAAGCGGGAAACCTCGTAGCAAAGACTTTCGGATCACAACGACATACAGGGGTCGATGAAGTGGCTGGCTTTCCTCCAGAATTTTCTCACGAAGCTTCTCACGAACCTCTGGCTTGGACCGGTACCGCTGAAGTCGCCCCACGTTGGGCGCCAATTGAGGTACTGGGTTTTTCAGAACCGGTACTAATCCGGTAGCCCAGCGGTGTCAGGGCAACACCCAAAGACCCCGGATTCTCCTGTCTTGGCAAACAGAGACACGGGATACTTTTTGATGATGTCAAAGACCAAAGTTTATTGGTTGCAACCAGGGACGGAGATCTGCGAAGTACACACGGGTAGTTCATCAGAGACTGCACACTTAGATAAACGGAGCTCGGTCTTTTATGCCGAAAACCATGCCTCAGGCAGCATTACAATTTACATTTGGTGCATACAAACAGACCAATAGCAACGTAGCATTTCAAAAAGTAGCAAATAACGACAGTCAAAGACAATCCCATTTTCCGTTGTCCAGCCCACTAAAAACGATCGCACACATGCTTGGTTTCCTGTTCGATCAGGCCGGACAAACCCATCATAAACCCTTCAACCCAGATCGATGATCAAGTCGTAAAGGAAAGGCACAAACAGAAAGAAAGGAGATAATGGAGTGGGAACGGTGTGCCATAAACTCGGACACGTCCTGCCCTTTGATCTTTATCAGGCCAGCTGCTGAACAAGGAACTGGCTCAGCGGGATTCGCCCCAGGCGAGGAGTCAGTTCGGCCAGGTCAGACAGAAGTCAGCTAAGGCGTACGTGTCTCAAGGACTCTCGGCCACAATCATCGGGCCTATGTTAGGGCAACCACACAAAATGGCTGCCGTATACAAAATGGAACCCGAAGGTTCAAACTAAACCCTTGAATACAGAGTGTTCTCCTATATCGATTCATACGAAAACACTCAGACACGTTACTCTCGCCATTTGCTTTCTGTTAAGACCAAAATCGTCCATTTCCGACGATCTTTATAAATCGGGTTCGGAACTATGGAACCCAATTCGGGACCACGGAACCACACCTTTTGGCAGTGAGTTTCTGTTTGGTTTGGATTTGCACATCATGCCAGAGTCTCTTGACCTCCTCCATTGACCTCCTCGACACTCCGACTGCATTCACGTTGTTGAAGATGGACTGCCATATTTTCGTTTGTGTTGCCAACAACGCAGTGGAGGTGACAAACAGTTGTTTTTGGTGTTCTATCACCTCCATGACGATAATCCGGTCTTCTTGCGGACTGAACAGCGTCTTCCTCTCCCTCTTCTCCTTGCCCTACCCTGAACACCGGGATCCTGGCTGGTCCACCGTGGGGCTTGTGGAGTTCGCGTTGTCCTCTGCACCCGGTCCTGGTGCATCCATGGTGCTACGCAGTCTGATCTGTTTTGTGTTGGTGTTCTATCACCTCCGTGACGATGATCCGGTCTTCCTGCGGACTGAACCCCGTCTTCCTCTTCCTCTTCTCCATGCCCTACCCCAAACTTGTGGTTCCTGGCTGGTCCTCCGTGGGGCTTGAGGAGTTCAGGTTGTCCTCTGAACTCGGTCCGGGTGCATCCATGGTGCTACACAGTTTGATTTGTTTTTGGTGGGTTTTTTTTGTTGCTTTTCCAGTGCATTTTTCCACATGACGCATGGGAATGGCAGGGCTGTAGCTGGTTCTCGCTGATTTTTGTATCGCGATTTGGGGCATCGCAACTTTTTTCACATTTGTGTTTCGTATTTTTTCCAAGTCGCGTTAATTTTTAGGCGGTCATTTGACGCGTTATCCTGCTACTATCGCATGGTGCTTCCGGGTTGGGAATACAACGTTAACACAGTGTTATTTTGTCACGATAGGCTGCGATGTGAAGAGTTGCATTAAGCTAATTTTGCGATGGTTATCACACGTTCTTGAGAATATCCCCCTTTATTTTCTCTACTTTCAATATGGCCGTCACATTCTATCTTGAAACTCTGTGTCAGGTAACATTGCATCACAAGGTGGTGGCAATCTTGATAGTGTAGGAAATACACATGCAAGATGGTTGGTTCCAGCTATTGAGTTGCCTAATGCAGAGCAATTTAAAAGCATGACAAAGCTAGTAACGGTGTCCAAAAGCATTGACAAAGTAAGATGCTGAATCTTGTTAATAAGTATTTTTAATCACGAAAAAAGAAGAAGGCATACCATAACCAGGACTTTTCAAAGTGGACTAAATTAAAAAAATTAAAATAAGAAATCAGGCGATATTTCAGGAGGAAAAGAAAAGTGAGAATAAACACAAATGTTCTGGCAAAAAGCTACAGTGAGTTTCAGTACTCTTAAAACAATGAATTGAATTCATGTTTAGAAACCCATTAACACAATAAGAATAAAAAAAATATATAAATATGACAAATGAAGTCCAATAATTAAAATGTAGAAAATGCAGTATTATGTTAATAAATAAATTCATATATTTGAATACATTTTAAAACAAAGGGCCTTATGGAAAGTTTGCTGGATGGTATACTCTGACCAAATGTGATAGGTTTTTCATGTGGCATCGGCTAAAAGGCACTTTTTATACAGGGGACGGGACATGTTCCGCATTTGTCAACAAGTATCTTCATGGGCGTCCGCAGGAGGGGCAAGGAGGTGTGCTCCCCCCCCCCCCTGGAGCACCCCTCCTTGCCCCCCCTGCGGACGCCTATCAAAACCATGACTTGAAGACGGGGTTCTCACTCTCTTTCCTCTCCTTTCTTTTATTTGCTTCCCTGTGAAATGGATCCAAAAAAGAAAGACGTTTTTGCTGGAAATGTCGTATTTTTCTGACATTTCAATTCCAAAGTGCAGCATTAGGAATAAAAGGCTAAAAATATGAAAAATAGATAAATAACTAAATATAGTAAGACTGAGTGGTAGCAAACTGCTCAAACTGATTTTATTCACACCGAAACACATTAGCGCCACTTTTACAGAGGTTGCCAGTGAAGCGCTATTTTTGTTTTCTTGTCTTTGTTTTCCCTGGACTTGGAACACGTGCACCAATCCTGGAGGTACTGCAATGTGTGGATTGGAAAACAAAATGTGTGCTGTGGCTCTGCATCCAGGGATGTAGTCTTTTTACCATACTGCTTATGTTTTGTAAAGATATAAGCAATGTCCCTTGAAATGGATCCATTCAGGGCCCTGTAGTCGTGTCCTTAATTTTTCTGGCAAAAGCACTCACTGATTTCGGAATAGTGAGTGTAAAAGCATTAAGGTAACCATGTTGTTCCTGCTTACATTTCCCATGGTTTACTAAATGTTGCATTCCCTATAAGTGTTTGCTTTTTCCAGGATGTTGTTACTTTTTTTTGTAGGCCGCATATTGCTCTTCTTTAGTGCGTAGTTTAAATTGAGTCTCATCCAGGTGTTTATAGTGGGCAACAATTGGGTTGTAGTTGAAGACAATGGGAGTTTTTCTCAGTGGGGCAGTACGGTGTTCAGTGGGGTAGAGGATGTGGCACTATGGTCAGAGCTGCTGAATTTGGAACTGGGAACCAGGTTCAGCCTTAATAACCAGTCCACCATACCACTCTCCTGCGAGAGCACAATCACATGTTAGACTTTAGAAGACTTAGCAACACCTTAGAAGCGCTGGTGCCTTCGCACCAGCAGGTGGACCCTAGCATGACAAGTGTAGGGGTAACCTTCAAGGCTTGTCCACCACTATCCATACTGAAGTTCACCTCCAGTCTTGCGAGCAGAACTTTGAAGCAGCACATCCTAGAACAACAGTGACTCTGTCACTGATGTCACAGAACCCTTGAGAATGGCCAGCTCTAGGGCGGTGCAACCAGTGTGACCGCACCTGGTGCTGACTTTAGGTGGTGGCATCATGTTTGCAAGTATATTAAGGTTTTAAAAACACTTGCTGCCTCCTTCCTGGCCTCAAGCAATTTTCGGCAACAATAAAAATGTCATGATGATTCTGGTGATTAATGTTCTTCCTAGAGAGATATCAGAATTTTGTCTAGGTAGCTCAGAAGGTTAATGTACCGGCTGCAAAGAACATGTGCCATGCAGATCACAAAGTGCACATAATGTAAATAGGTCAGTGGGTACTGCTTTTGTCAGAGAGATCCTTTTGTTACTTGCAGTTTATAAGTTAAAATCCTAACTTAGAACAGTGAGCTATTAACTGTCATCTAAGAGCTACATACAAACTGCAGGGTATAAATGAGAGCGTAATGTCCCCCCACCCCAGTCTTTGATTATCCTAATGTCCCAAAAAGTGTTCTTTTGGATAGAAATCAATTCTGATTTTTAAGGAGAACCCCCAACCATGGTATTATGTTTTAAATTCCGGGTATTGTGTTTCTCCAGACCAATCACTATGAAACTATACGAGGAACTAGTATGGTTGTCATGTGACTCCTACACCTTGTAGTGCTTTTGTAACATTTTCTATACAGTGATTTACACACATATTGATTGTCTCTGTGTAATGTGTGTGATGTAAAGTGCTCTGAAACCCTGCAATTGTATGAGTGGCTCGGTAAATCAAATTTAATGCATCTGAGAAAGAGTGGTCATGGAGACTTGGGGGGCACAGTTAAAGAGTGGTAGTGAGGGAATCCATGGCAGAGGTGGTCATTGGGGGGCAATAACAAACATTAATGCTGAGAGCACCGCCAGTGATAAGGCTGGCCCTGCCCTTGAGGCCAGTCTGCCTCACTCATAGGTACCTCCATTGGCCTTGTTTCAGCAGTAGTAGCTGCAAATCACCAGGGATTGACAATGCAGGATTTGCACGCACAAGTTCACAAACTTCACAGTCGCCCTGCTTCATTTACAATCACTTTTAATATGTGCTGCCTGTTGTGGGGCCACTGGAATTAATTATGCAGCAAAGGATGGCAAAATGATGCCATAGTGTTGACTAAATTATGCATTAAAAATAAGGCTGCAGCGTAATGAAGTACATTTTCAGATATTTTATTATTTTGACGTGTGTACACATGCTAACAGTCTCTGGAAAGATTTTGCCTTATTAGTACCAGTGTAACATACAAATGCAGCAGTGAGAAAGGTGACCAGTCAACCTTTGCAATAGGCCATCCACTCCACAGCAACAGAAGTCACATTTTTTATTAACTTTTGATATGTTTGAGCTACAAACAATTTATTAGTTTAAATGGTCAGATCCTGCAGCAAATCTTGCATTATGAGGCAACTATGGCAGAGCCATAATTTTAGAGAAAACATTTGAAAACTAGGATATTTTGCCATTCATGTTTGAACTGCTGTTGTGGAAAAAGGGAGAAGTGCTGATGACAGAAACTCCATGGCTCGGAGACAAATGGCTTGTGTTTCCACATTTTACCGTATTTGGTACATTCTGTGATTAGAAGCATATCCCACTTTGTGAATATATTTTAATGTCAATAACTCATTATAACCTTGAATAATTATGTGTATCCATTGGTTGATTAAACTTGGCAGTGAAATGCCAAACAAATACTAAAAATTGGGATGTCTGCGCAATCTGGCCACACCTCTGGCTCCACCCACAGATCCAATCCTTGGGTTATTCCCACGCTCTGATTCTCCGCCCACTTTTCTCCTACTTTGTTTCCCCCACTTCGATCACTGTGTAAGACTCAGCATCCCTAGACCTGTGATGTGCCGCTGCTGCGGGTGCCGCATGTGCCACACATTTACGGTGCCGGGATTCCACCTAAGGGAGCTGGCCATTATTGTATCCCTAAACGTGGGCATGTTGTCAGTTTGACATTGACTACACGTAGAGGCACTCTAGGTTTCTTTTAAAAAATAGAGCTAACATTTGGATCTATACATTTTATTTTGTATAAATTAATTGAATGTGTGTAAAATTTTGCAATGCCCGGGGAATTCTAGTAAAGGGAGCACCTCTTAACGAATCACTAGCGTGTGTGATTGCTGTATTATATTTATTACTGACTTTGATGTTGTGCTTTAACTTTGGATAACATTTATCGCTGTACAGACAAAATATCGACTCCAAAATATCGACTGGACATAATATCGAGTTTTAAATATAGACTGGACAAAATATCGACTGGACATAATATCGACTACAAAAATATTGTTTTTCAGGTAAGTGAAGTAATATCGACTGTATAAAATATAGATAGCAAAAATATCGAATTTTTAATAATATATAATATTTTATAGTGTATTTTTATGTAATAATATGTGTGAATAGTGTGTATTAATGTTATAAAATATTTTATTAAATGAATTTTGTTTTTATAATAATTGCGTAATGTAATTCTGTAGCGGGTTGTGGGTTTATAGGGGAATAGGGTGGGAAGTAATTTAATAATAATTATTTAATTAATATATGTTTGTTACTATTTTTAATTAATAATTAATTGATAATTAATTAATATTAATTAGTTAATTAATTAATATAATTTTGAACATATTTTGTATTAGTAATTAATTGTTAATTAATTAATTGTAATTAGTCAATTACATTAATTAGCGTAAATTTTTAATATATATAATTTTGTGTTATTTTTAAGTCATTAATTTGGAAAAAATAATATTAATTATTAAAATAATTACAGCTAATGTTCTAATATATTTACTTTATTGTTATTGTTAATTAATAATTAATTGGTAATTAAATAATATTGATAAATTTTGGGTAAAGGAGCATTTTTAGGGTTCAGGGTCAGTTTTCAGTTTTTGGGTAAAGGGGCATTTTTAGGGTTCAGGGTCAGTTTTCAGTTTTAGGGTAAAGGGGTATTTTTAGGGTTCAGGGTCCGTTTTCAGTTCATGGGTAAAGGGGTATTTTTAGGGTTCAGGGTCAGTTTTCAGTTCATGGGTAAAGGGCTATTTTTAGGGTTCAGGGTCAGTTTTCAGTTCTTGGGTAAAGGGGTATTTTTAGGGTTCAGGGTCAGTTTTCAGTTTTTGGGTAAAGGGGCATTTTTAGGGTTCAGGGTCAGTTTTCAGTTTTTGGGTAAAGGGGTATTTTTTTAGGGTTCAGGGTCAGTTTTGGGTTTTTGGGTAAAGGGGTATTTTTAGGGTTCAGGGTCAGTTTTGGGTTTTTGGGTAAAGGGGTATTTTTAGGGTTCAGGGTCAACAAATAAGATTGTAAAAAATTATTTTTATTATTTTCATTTATTATTTAATTATTATAATTTAATTTAAGTAGTTTTAAGTATATTTTAGTAATTAAAATGTAATATTAATTTAATTTAACACTGTTTTTAATAAAGTCGATATTTTTTACATCTATATTATTGTTAACGATATTTTGTACTCAATATTTTTGTACTTACCTGTTTGTAGATACAAACTCGATATTTTGACTGTCGATATTTTGTCCACGATATTTTGGCAAGTCGATATTTTGTCCCTCGATATTATTTCAGTGATCCACATTTATCATGAATTCTAGCGCCAAGAAGCCAATATTGGTAAATATGTGCACTACAAATAATCCCTAACATACACTGTGCATACAGTATATTTAATCTGGTGCTTTAATCATAGGCTGTTTTAAAGTATTCGGTGCTGAAGACAGCCTTGATTGATGTTGGATCGAGGACCCGGAAGTCTGCACACCTAGCAGACAGAGATAAAGCAGCTTGTCAGAAAGTTTAGCATTTTCCTTACAGGCGGTGTGTGTTGGCCTGTGGCAGGGTCAGTCACATGTCCTGGATTCCTGTCATTTAATTGAGTCTATCCCAGTTCTGGGCCCCAGTGTTTCTTGTGCTCCACCTGGCACACATCATGTCGGAGGATGGTGATGACATTAACATTTTGTCCCCCCCTGGAAAAAAGTCTGCGGACGCCCATGAGTATCTTATCTGCTTAACTCTAAAAAAGGCTCTAAATAATTATTTTAAAAATGGTGCACTCTATGGTGTGGGACTGCAAGAATAGAGAAAGGCCAAGAGAATGATAGGGTTATGATGGGGACACAAGGAGTCGGAGAAAAATGCTCTCCGGAGAAGGGAAGCAAGCATGGGGTAATAGAGAGGTGCACAGGGACATTATCAATGTGTTTTTATTTTATTTTGGGTTTGTGTTTCTCAAATATAGAATTATATATGGATAACAGTGAATAACTGGGATGTTTTTCACTGAGGTGGTCTGAATGACATCAAATAGATGAGAGTGAAGCTCGAGTTGTCCACAATGTCACTCAGAAGCCCAGGATGAATAACATCCATTATTCACTTTTTGCAATCTATAATGGTATTTTATGTATGCCCTCCTCAATCATCTGCCCCTGCTTTCAACTGCTACGCATGGGCAGATGAGTAACATAGGAACTACACATACATGGACTCGTCTCTCTGACACAAACATAATAAGAAAGATTCAGCCATCCTGCCACTTACCCCCACCAATCTCAGTGCCCCCAACATTCCAAAAGCTGTGCTCTCTGCTCTGCACTGGACCAGTCAGCCAGCACTACACTGAAAGGCTCTCGAAGAGCAGTATCAGAGCAGCCTTGAATTCCCTTATGATATAGCATTATGTCCCATTGTGGCCACATCATAGGTATGAATAACAACATATTGAAACTCGTGTTCAGGACACTGGTTTTCAAAGAGAGTCATACAAAGCAAATGTAATGTTAATTGCAAAGTTTATGATAATGGTTCCTTAATGTTGTGATTTTGATAATGGCTTTCAAAAGTTTTGAGTTCTTGCTGTCTACAAAGCTCCCCTAGATCCTATCATAAAAATACGATTTTTGGAGTACAATTCCTAGAGGACATTCCAATTAATCTGCATCCCAATTTTGTGGAGTTCCTGAGGTGAACAATCAATCGATATGCATTTATAGAGCGCACAGCAACCTCAACAGAGGTGTATCGGAGCCAACAATAATGTTCGATCAGCAAATATGGGACAAACCCTGATATTTTGTGAAGATTGAGTCACAATGATCATAATAATCTAACAGGTTTTGGAAGATGAAAGGCCAAGCAGCCCAAGGCTCTGATAAGACATGCAGCAGTATGCCTGACTGTGGTTATATTACACTTTTTCATTGAATCTTACCTCGCTTATCTATCAAAAACATTGTCGTGCAGCTTAATATTGCTTCAATAGGAGCGCCTTTATAGAATACAGACTCTTACTCGTTGAAATATGGAATTCATAAACTCTTTTAAGGCCCATTCCAACCATGGAAATGGGCAATACATTACTCAAGCACTAAATCGCCTTCCAGGAATGCAAGGGAAATTTAATAAACCCTAATTTTGCGAAGGTGTCCTGGAAAATATTTCTTGACAGCCAAAATATTTTTGGGGTACTTATATTTTTTTTAATGTGCTATTTCACTCATGAGATGTTTTCATATGTATATATTCAAGCTAAATTGCTCAGGGACAACGGGGCATATTACCAAGGGCATTAGCGCCGCATTAGCGGGACTTTTTCCCGCTAATGCGGCAATAATTTTATCGCCCTATTACCAAGCTGTCGCTAACACCAGTTAGCGACAGCTGGTAGGCTATTGCGGGCATTTAGGGGCCCACTTTGCATGTCAGCGATAATTATCGCTAATGACATGCAAAGTGGGCGTGCCAAGATGTTAGCGACTGAAAACAGTTGCTAACATCTCTAACTCCTGTTAACAACTTTTGGAAATGTTCGCGCTAAGCGCGAATATCTCCAAAAGCTAACGCCTGCTAAAAGCAGTTCTTAGCCATGTTATCCAATGGAAGGTGGATAACATGGCTAAGAGCATTGTCACGATAATGCATGCATATCGCTGATTTTTCAGCGATATACATGCATTTCGGAGGATTTTTACAGCTTTTGAGATAAACCTTGATAATATCAAGGTATCTCCGCTGTAAAAATCCTCGGTGCTCGGCGATATTTTTTTCCCGCTAACCAAGCAATAGCGATAATTATCGCTAACATGCTTCAAGAATCACACATTTTATCAGCCCTGAGAAGCACAGAGGCTCAGATGCCAAAGTAGGGCCAGGAAATTCCCAAGGACGCTGACGAGAAGGAGCTCTGTAGTGAGACAAAGACGACGATCACTCCTGGTTCATTCTCAAGTCTAACACATAGCGAGACACTACACGGCGGTTTTAAAGTACCAGCGAGACTGTGGATTTAACACCTATTGTTTTGGAGTGAGAATGTCTGAAAGAAAAGAGGCCTGCATTTGCATAAAATTGATGCTTTAAAGCCACTTCTCAGAGTACAATTGCAATCAAAAGGTGAAGCCTAGATAGCCAATTGTAGAACAATACATGTAGAAGTCTTATCATGAGAAGGAGAGGGCATAATTGGCGTAATTCTCTCCAGCGTAATTACTCGGAATTATCGCAAAATCACTCATAATTATGTGTAACTACGTGAGAAGCGTAATCCAGCAATCCAGCATTTAGCTCTATTTTCTTAGTGCAAAATTCACTCTAGGCTCGAAAATGAGCCAAAGGATGCATTATGCGCTGAGAAAGTAGCAGTAAATGCAATAGGACACAAACAGCAGTAGCCAGCTGCCCGCACTCTCTTAGTGCTTTTGCCGCTAATTATGCTTAACTACTAATGCTGGCCTAACCTTGTAATTTAGGTTAGTTTGCATCACAAGAGTAATGGGTAATTACTCTTATTACTCCAGCATAATTAAAATTTCGTCATGAGCTCGCTCTTCTACTCGAGTGGCTTTAGGCCACAAGGGGGCGCAAGGGAAGCACACAACCTAAGTGTGATTTATCAACACACATACAAGGTCACCGTGCATGATCCTGCATGGCTTGATAAATCTAGAGTAACACAAAGCAGCACAAAAATCAGAAAAAAATCAGGCATAGTGTACAAGCACAGAATAAGTGAATAGTCAGGCAGTGGTGTCACAAGAACAGATAAACACATTGCACTCTCAATGGTGGCCTCCTACAGCGTCGAACTAAGATGAACCCTGAGATTTCCTGGAACCTGTTGTGTCTAAAGCAGTCGATCCAATGTTTAGCTGCGCTAATTCTAATTCAAATACTGAGAGACTGTATGGCGTTGTTTTTCCTTTGTATAAAAATTTATGTCTGCCAGCAGGAAGATGCACTACACAACATGTAGGTCTAATCTCACGCATTGCGCTTTGGCACAGAGGGTGGGGGGAAAAGGGAATTGTCAAACGTTTTCCATGAGTAGTTCTAGGACTCTTTGACTGTTGTAGCTTCCCATGTGTACTTTTGACCCTCTTTGAAAAGTCCAGACATGTGTTAAAGTATGCCCTAAATTATACATAAATCTACAAGCGTAGATGATTGTACTGAAAATGGAGTATGGGGAGAGATTCTATTTGAAGAAATATAGACAAGGAACCATTAAATCAATTTTGTTTACTAGTAGAGGAGGTTGTTTTTGACCATGTCCCTGTACAGAAAGCAATACGCTTTTCAGCCGGTGCAAAACAACTTTTTGTCAGGCATGTGATGCAGCATTCATGGGAATTCTGTTGATTTGATGGTGTAGGATGGCCACCTCATTCCATGTCATCCATGCCATCGCAAAGATTGTTTCCACTTTTGGAAATGATTACCATCAGGTTTCTTAGTCTAAGTACTGCAATGGAAGCAAACAAAGACCATAATACCCTGAATGCATTGGCAAACAGTGTCTTCAATAGCCTGGATTCAGATGGTCACCGTAGGCAGGTGTGGCTTCTATCGGCATACCATGGCTTGTCATTGAAGGTGATATGGAGACTTAGCTGCAGTTGTCTCAGCATGCAAATAATGATTCGGGGGAACATTTTCAAAGTTTTGTGTCGCTATTGTGCTACACAAGGGGGTGCAAGGGCAACACAAACCCTAAGTGAGATTTATCAACGCGCACAATGCCACTGTGCGGGGTCCTGCATGGCTTGATAAAACCAGAGTAATGCAAGGCAGTGCAAATCAATGCAGCAGAGAGGAGTTCCATGGGTGGAGCGTGGGAGTTCCCATGCATCCACCCATGGTTTTGGCGCATTCCCAGATTTCAAATAGTGGTAGACCTCGGAATGCATCAAAATGGTCCGCCTCACCAGGTGAGGCGTATCGAGAAGAAATATATTTATTTCTCCCATTTTTTCCTTCTTACAAGTGCAGAACACATAGAAAGAGGGAAAAGCCTCAAAGGAACATTTTTGTACAGGGTGGTATACCTTCCTGTACAAAACTATCCTGCCTACAATGCAGTCCCACTTGCAGCTTGATGCATGGGTGCATGCGTTAGCGCGAGGCCGCCAAAAGGGTACCATCGCTAGGAAAGGAGAGGAATGCGCCATGTAATGTTACATATGGGCATGCCTGGCCTTTCACGCAGTGCAACACGGGGGCTTGCTACGTTGCGCTACCAGAACGATTGATAAATATGCCCTTGATGTTTTATTAACAAAATGCTACCAAAACATCCAGGATTTCTTTTAATGTGGCAAATGCACAGAGTTTTCTTGTTTGCCTGTTAAAGAGCAGCTGATCTAGATCACATACTTTCTTTGAGCTCTATTAGTTGCAGTACATTGAAACATCCATTGCCGAGTGCAATAACCAAACCACAATAAATTAACTTCTATTGGACATGAGGAGCAACCCTCTCAAATACAAGCATCATGCCTTTAAAAAAAATCACATTAATTCGACAAAGCCCCCTTCCACTAATTAAACTTTCGGCACAAAGAAACTGCATATGCTTTAAAAATACTGTTTTGTTTTTTAGCTGCCATCTTTCAACTGATGCCTGGCTGTTGCAGACGCCATTACGGGGTATTTTCAGGTAAGATGAGCTATATTAATTATTGTCATCTTTAGTGTTTTTGACAAATTTTGCATTGTTGTTGGACACCCCGGGTCCAACCAAAAGTTCAGCCCTCGCTCATAATTTGGTGATGGAGCATTGAGAGTGTGACTATTACACCCTAAGGGTACCCAGCCCCCTCCTGCCAAATGCAAACGAGCGCCCTCTTCCCTCTGGCTTTGACCCACCCGCACACGAGAGCTCAATTGCTGGGTCAGTGACAGCCTGTGCTTGCAGGTTTTTAGCGATGATAATATGCTTCCAAGGGTGCGAGCTGTTTGTAAGCTTTCTTTGGGTGTTAGCTGGAGTGATTGGCTTCTTTGAAGTGTTGTTTGGTTGAGCCTTCGGATGACCGAAAGGCAGCTCTTGGAAGAGACTCTCCAAGCACTTTGACAGAGGTCACCCTCCACTCTGGCACTCTGGCTTCAGTGTCATGTCTTTCTGCTGAGGAAACAACTGGACTGCAAACGTCTAGTTCGCAACTGCAGGATTTTTAGTGAGTCTGCTGTACAGGCTGTTCTGCGTCCGCAACTCCCTGACTCCATGAGCCTCATTTATGAGGCGGTGCGTCACTTTTACGCCGCCGTTACGTCACTTTTTGTGATGTACCAGTGGCGTAAAAAATGCGCCTTGTTGTGCCATATTTACAAAGTGACGCATCTAGGTAGATGAGTCACTTTGTAAACCCCTGCGCCACATTATACCTGCGACAGGTATAATGTATGCAAGGGGGGGGCGAATTGACGCAAGAAAGGGTCATGGAAGTGACGCTGTGAAATCTATCAGATTTCACTGCGCCACTTCTAGGACTCAAATGCGTCAAAATCTTACGCCTGCCTCACAGCAGGCGTAAGACTGACGCAAGCCATTTCACATGGCTCTTGCCCCATGTGAAAGGACACTTTGCTGGAGTTGCTTCACTTTTGTGACACACTCCAGCAATGCGTCACTTTTGCGCCTACAGATACGTCAGAAATACTGATGTATCTGTAACTCCTTGCGATGCATCACTTTTCATAAATGAGGCCCCATGTTTCTTAAGTTCCTCAGTTGGATGGGAGGAGGACACACCCTTCATCGATGTGACACACGAGAAGCCCATTGATGCTGAGTCTTCTGGCACATTTACTCATGGGGTGGGCAATGGCATTGGATTTGGTCCCATTAGAAAACATATCCTCCTGAACTAGGCTCCTCCTCCTTTTATCCTCTGCCCCTCACTCGTAGAAGATGACTTTACCATAGATCACACCCAGTGGTGCTGGAATTATGTGTGTGGTAGGTGCAGCAGCACAGCCTCAATTCGATTACACAGTTGCTAAAATGAATATCAGTATCTACCAGAAGACTGATGTCCAACAGTTCATTCATTGAAAAGATGCCCTGTAGCAATGTTTTTAGAAAAAGTTCTATGATGTGGACTTGTTGACCCAATTTCAGAACATGTCTCCATCTAACCCCCCCCCCATCTGAAGAGGCGTAGGTAGGCACTACAATTCCCAGTATGCATTTACCAGTAAACGAAAACCCAGTGTTAGAGTATTGCGTCCCAGGTGACATGGAGCTATCTCATGGCCTACCCTGCATCATATAACAATGCATTGTCAACTATTTAAATGTGCTGCAATTTACTATGACACCTATTGTACTGATCCAGCGGCCCTATGGAAATTCTGACTCAAACAACACTACCCAACTCCACGGTACTCACCATTTATCATTGGATACTCATAAGGCCCATAAGTAACCGAGACAAGAATCGGCAACTGAATCATGTGACCTAATTAATCAGTCTATTCATAAACAATTTACACATTATATACAACTGCAGTATAAAAGTAAAACATTTAATTAAGTCACCTAGGCAATGGATTAACTAATGGTAACTAGACTCAAAATAATCAAGACCAGCTTGTCATTTCAAAATCTATTTTATTAACTTTATTTTCAAATAAAGAGCATTAAAGATTAATATATTCTTTTATTAGAATTTAATTAGCATCATCTTATTAAGTAATGGCACATTAGACTGTCAGTTCAAAGCGAATCAGCATGAAAAGTATTAAAGCAAAAGGGGCTTCAATCCCTAATTTCTATTTCCCTGTCTAACTCTCTCAACCTGAAAAGGAAAATACTATTAGAGTCAAATCATCTTACGTGCGCAAAAAGTCCAACAGCATGTCATCGGGTATCAGGAAACAGCCAGCAGGGGCTGTCCAAAGGAACCAGTTTTTATACCTTTCTAACTAACTAAGTAACTAAATCCTAAAAGTCTCCAAAAATCCAGCTTTACAATTGGCTGAGCCATGTCAGTCCACCAGCGTGTCACTCGTTCCTGACCAAGTCCGGGGCACATCATAAGCCCTTATTGTTCTTAGATTCCATCCTTCTAGCTTCCTTAAAAAAGGAACATTTAACCAAAGTGAACTTCCACTTCCTTATCTTGGCAGGCAATACAGGCTTGCTGTCCTTGGTGCTCCCTCCAAGAACACGTACGACTCGACCAACAACAGTTCTGCACATTTTTCCCTTGTTCAGCAGGAAATTCTTTCTTTATTACAGCACGTGAGTGAAGGCTTCACTCTGGTCAAGTCATCTTTTCAGCTCTGCCAGGCACCCATTTTCTAAGGCCCACTTGGAAAACTAATATTTAAACAAGCACAAGACAGTAATTAATTAGAGAATTGAGACCCATTCTGTTACCCACCCCATGTTAATTATTAACTCGTCAATTTATGTTACCTAGCCATATGCAACAAATAAGCGGCATTTATAGAAACCTTCTTCCACGAGCCTCAGGATTCCCACAAGCCTTTGCCACATAAAAGACATTTGACAAAGACAATAGCCCATTTAAAATAAGCACATGCCATTATTTAAACAGCCGCAATTAATGTTGACATAACAAATGAACAATGTTAGTTTTTTATTTTTCAACGAACTTGCAGATGCAACAAAGAGCAAATAATATTAGTCCCTCGTGTTTGTGTTTGCATTTTATTCTAGGTTGATTAATTCACATTTATGCAATAACTCATTAATATGATTAATCCATTATGGTAGACTAACTTCGCGAGTAAAAACATATTTTATTTCTAAAACTCGCTCCATCAGTACCAAGGCGCCTTCTTACCTGTTCATTGCTTTTAGTTACTGTATTGTGAATGAGAGGGGAACCTACTCATGCACGTGGGTGGGCACGATTGAAATATTCTATCATGTTGGTGTTAAGCAAACATGTTTGTGGGGTCTGGCTATCCATGTTAACGCTGACACCCAAGGCTCTTGTTTCAGGAGGCGCTGCAGAAGCATAATAAATCAACGAATCCTGACAAAGTGAGCAATGTTCTTGTGTTTGGTTGCCTCGGGACGCCTATTAGAACATGTATAATCATGTGGGTTAAATAAAGGTAAAGCCTGGAATGTGCTTGAGATATGGATCGCTCGATGCATTTGTTTCAAACCTTGCGGGGTTACTCAATGCACTCATAAACAGTAAATTACATGTTATGCAACATTAAATAGTCATGTACACAAAACAGAGCGACAGAAAATTGTAGGAATCTCCAGTGGGAGAGTAGTCCGATGGAGTCCTTTATTGTGTAAGACAGCCAGCCGACACGTGTTTCATCGCTATTGCGAATCCTCAGGGCTGATAAAACAAATAGGTCACAATGGAGCATCCCATGTGTGGTAGTACAATCATATTGATGCAGCATTACACAGTGTCAAACAAATTACAAAGCTTCCACTAGTGTGAAACGCAAGCATTAAATCTTGTCACATCATTGTGCAATCAATAGCATTTGTGTCGAAAGTGCATCAACGGCGCAATCTCACGATTGTGCTGGTGACCAAGTGAGCTTGTGAATCCTGGCAAGAGGTCCATGTCTACCTCTTACTAAGTGAAACGGCGAGGTCTGACACTCTCGGAATAAAACCATGCATAGTAAGTCCTCCTATTTGCGAGTGCCAGTAGTCGTGAACGATTCATTCACACTGCGTGCAAAGTGAAAGTAACGTGACAGTGTGACTATTTGGAAAAGAAAGCACATACCTATATATGGCTGTATCAGAACCCGCAGGTCTGTATATGTAGACAAAACGAATGACAAAAGGAAGGAAATATCCCATCAATATTGAGTACTATATATGAATACTGGGGCAATTAGGAACGTAGCTTTTTTGTGAAAAAAAACGTATGTAGCTCACCACACAGCTGGTGATAATTCCGACCCAGCCGGGCCCATGACCGTAAGTGGAAAATCCACAGGGAAGTGACCCCTACACTGTATGGGGAACAAACAATGTGGATAATGAAAAGCTCGAAAATAACAACAAATCCAAAGTTTCAGCATATTAAAGCGTCAAGTTCACCCAAAAATATCCTAAATAGCAAGACTAATATAGTCTGATACTGTCTCAGAATCTTAGATTTGAAAACGGTGTGTCTAGACTTGATCCATCTACATCCCCTCGTGATCCTTCTAAAAACCCACTACACCCGGCGAGAAAGGTAAATCTCTGAATATAAAACTCTGTATCTGGCATCCAATCAGAAGGTGAAACAGGCTTACCCCCGTGTAACGTGACTGGAAATCAGAATGTCGTGTATCGTTAAATAGCGTTGATGGGTGAAGGAATCTTCCGTTTGTAGATGACGAGATGTGCACTCCCTGTAAATCTAGTAGCGTTCTGGAAGGTTCAAATTATAAATCCTATTCAGACAATGATCTAAATAGCGATCTCAGTGCACAAAAAGTAAGAGTATCTCTCAGTGCCCGCTCTCCATCTTACCTAAGCATGCATCATGCTGAATCGAAACGGCCTGGAGTCGGGTACGACTTCAGTCGATTAGAAGAAGACGCCAAAATCTGGGAAAGGATGCAATACAATTGTTTCAACATACTGTCTAAAATCTGACTATAAGCCAAAATACCGTCCGAAAATAAAATAAAGGGGGCTGTGGGATCGGGAAACTGTACTCTCACCTTATGTATACGAGTGCAGTGAAGCCGCTTACTCCTTGTTCACCGTGTTTCAGTTTGGACACGTGACCAAGGAAGTCAGGCCCGTTAAATAGGACGCGCCACACAAAGCGTATTGCGTGTGGACTAGAACACTAACCATATGAGTTAGGACGGCAAATCCGGAAGTACAAGCGTCGCTCCTGTTCAGGATCCAAAGAGCCATTGTGTTTGTAGCAGAAAAGTATAAGTAACATGGAGTGGCACCCATGGCTATTACGAGACGAAAACTGATAATTCAATGTATAACTTCCCTGAAGCAATCATGTGACAACGGACATCGTGAGGACGAAAGGTGTCCAACTGTGACATCACACATGCAACAAATTAAGAGCGAGTGAAAACAACATGCAGGTCCCACTCACACGTGACTGTGTAAATCACTTATAATTTTAGTCCTATGACTCATTCTACTTAACAGGTCCGATTACACTGAAGGCATGTAACAATAATTACACAGTGTTATAAATAAGTGTTTGATAAAACTAATACAGTTCTTACTATTATAAATGTCATGACATCAAGCTGCATGTGGAGAATGACATATTCACAGCATTTAAAACCCCATATTGTGTAGTTGAAATCCTCTATATCAAAATATGTATAAGAAATTGTATTTCTGACAAACCACAGATTACCATCAGGAAATCATCTCCCTGGTATTCAATTGATCTTAAACAATATAAAATCAAATGCAGACATAAGGAACGTATTTGGAGATCCAACTACAGTTCTGCACATAAGAAAGATTATTGCTTAGCCTTAGAATACTACAAGCTGGCTATAAAACAGGCGAAGACTACTTATTTTACTTCTAAAATTCAGGAGGCCATCAATTCCTCAAAGGAACTATTCAAAACAGTAACTGTGCTGTCGAGTTGTCCGCAAGATACTGTTTTCATTCCTGACCAAGATTTTGTGGACAGAAGTCCAGACTGTCTATAATGAACTCCTGAATATATGAGAAGCGAGTGGGAGGAATTATTTAGTGGGTCAGGATGAGGAGACATTTTATTGCAGCTTAACTTAGTTCTCCGCATTAAGCATAGAGAAAGTGGTAGACCTACTTCTGCAAACTAAATCAGGGTCTCCAATTGATCCTTGTCCCTCACACATTTTACATCTGGATGAGGTCGGTACATCCTTGACCCCACTATTAAATCTAGTCACAAGCTCAGGGGTCTTCCCTTCGTGTTGGAAGATGGCTTGTATTTGACCTATTTTTGTAAAAAACTACGCTTGATCCCCTGGAGGCCAAAAGCTATAGCCTGATCCCCTGTCGACCTCTACCCTCCAAAGTTTTGGAGAAAGCCATAAATTCCGATTTGGCGGCCTATCTAGATCGATATAACATCCTTGACTCTACCCAGCATGGGTTTAGATCTAGGCACTCCACAGAGTCAGCCCTGACCATGGCGACAGAGCAGATTCGTAAGATGATGGATGATGGTGGCAGGGCCTCCCTGATATTGCTTGACCTTACAGCAGCCTTTGACACTGTAAATCATGCAGTATTAGTACGAAGGCTGCGTGTCGTCGGTATCAGTGGTGAAGCCCAGGCCCCTCTAACATCATTCCTGTCCCCCAGGGATCAAATAATACATTGGGAGGGTCTTCGGTCAGAACTGTTTACTCTCCCAGGTGGAGTCCCCCAGGGCTCGGCCCTGTCCCCGACCATGTTCATCATAAACGTGGCCCCTTTAGCCAGACTAATAAAAAGTAATGGTCTGTTGCTCGTATCCTATGCTGATGACACCAGCTAGTGGTGTCTGTCATGCAAAATGGGGACATGAGAGCCGAACGGTTTCACAATTGTATTACATCACTGATGTCTTGGATGAATACCAACTTCTTAAAACTCAACACTGAA
The DNA here is from genome assembly GCF_964263255.1 of Lissotriton vulgaris. Taxonomy (NCBI): domain Eukaryota; kingdom Metazoa; phylum Chordata; class Amphibia; order Caudata; family Salamandridae; genus Lissotriton; species Lissotriton vulgaris. Next base: position 175,526,274 of record NC_141696.1, read on the forward strand.
AAAACGAGATTATAGAATTTGGTCAGAAACCATCGATTTGGAGCCAGTCATGGTGGTCCATCGAAGCGGGAACTTGTCCGGCTCCGGTGCCCAAGGCTCGGAATCTTGGTTTTCTGATCGACAAAGATTAAACACTTGCCTCTCAGATAAATCAAGTGGCTTCAGCCTGCTTCTTTACGTTGAGGGTCCTACAGAAGATTCTTCCTTTTATTCCTTTTTCTCTGAGGAAAACAGTGGTAGGAGCTTTAGTGCTATCTAGAATAGACTACTGTAACGCCCTCTACCTAGGCGACGGAGCACGGCAGCTCATTAAACTCCAATCAGTGTGAAATGCAGCTGCACGAGTACTGCTAAGGTTACCTAAACACCACCCCATCTCTGCCAGTATAAAGCAACTTCACTGGCTTCCAGTGAGACGGCAGGTAGAGTTTAAAGCCCTCTGCCTAGTTCATGAAGCCCTTTATGGAGGAGGGGCTATGGACTTACAATCTCTATTTCGTCTGTATGTTCCATCGTGTCGTCTAAGATCAACTGACACTGGACTGGTACATCCTCTGAGTACAAAAAGAGTAAGATGGGGAGGAAAATGATTTTCATTCCAAGCAGCTAAATTATGGAATTCCCTCCACGCCCAACTTCGACTTCAGTCCTCCTGTACGCTTTTTAGGAAAAATATAAAAACCTGGCTCTTCACGCAACTCTAATTGATTTTGCTGTTCAGCCTTTCACATTTCTCTAGCGCCAAGACACCTCAGTAATAGTGCGCTTTATAAATATCTCAGTAATTCTGTCAGTACCTGTATATTGTCGCAAGCCTGTCTTTCAGATGGGGAAAGGTAGTGATCCCATATTTCATTAAATATCTTTGTTTGATCATTAATTTTGTATCTCAGTATTTCATGCCCTGATCAAATCATTAAGTCAGTCCTCCATAGCAGGGGGCAGTGCAGTTTCCACAGCCTTAATATGCATATATTTGCAACAGCTAGTGATGCTGTAATCGCCTTCTGCATTGTAAAGTTATCCTCGCTTTTTTGGAAGGGTCATGCAGCATTATCAGATTAGCTGTCAGTCAAAAATCATAGCCACAGGACCATTTCATAGTATCTTCTACCTGCAACCAAAATTGGGTTACTGTCGGGCATGACCATATAAGATTCACAATGTCAAAATCTGTATACCGTGAGTATATGCCAATGCACAGCCTCTTGTTTAAATGACTTGTATGACTAAGATAGTTAAGCCGACGACACCCAGCTCCTCTTCTCTTGCGAGAGAGGGGCTGACTTTGACGGGGAGAGTATCCGGAATTGCCTTGGGGCTGTGTTCACATGGTTCCAACTGAACAGCCTCAAGTGCAAATCCGACAAATCTGAGGTACTCTTCTTCGGGTGCGATACGGAGCCTAGCTGGCAGGCCTGGTGGCCCATCGACATGTTCCCTCCGTCCGGTTCTTCCCCCATGGCTAAAAACCTGGGGTCAAGATGGACAAGGGGCTGACGATGAAAGCCCAGATCCTGGGGGTGACCGGCACCTGCTTCGGCCTTTTAAAAATGTTGCGGAGGTTTCTGCCTCTCTTGTCTGAGGAGCACAGGAGGCTGACTGTGCAGGCTCTGATAGGCTCCAGGTTGGATTATGCCAACATTCTTTACCTGGGCCTGCCAGAGTACCTGTTGCAGCGGCTTCAAGTTGCGCAGAACGCGGCGGCCAGGGCCATCTTTGGCCTAAATAGACGCACCAGCATCTCCGGGTTATTGGTGACGCTGCACTGGCTACCCATCCGCAAACGGATCGCCTTTAAGGCTATGACTTTGGCCTACAAGGCGCTCCATGCCGTGGGAGCAAAACATCTCCAAAAAAGACTGGCCTTTTATCACCCGGCCCGCTCGCTGAGGTCTGAATCTCTACTTTTGGCCGCTGTTCCGCGTGTTAAGAGGGCTCGCCTGGGCGGCCGCTCCTTCAGTTTGTTGGCTCCACAGATGTGGAATTCACTACCGCTCCCACTGCGGGGGGCGACTACTCTCCTTGATTTTAGAAGAGGTCTTAAAACTTGGCTGTTTACCCAATAGGTTTGCTAGCAGTTCCTCTCTTTTTGTCTGTTTGCTTTTCAACCTTTTTAACTGTGTTGTGTTATTCTGAAATCAGTTCTCCTTACCTAAAGCGCCGGGACACTCTTTTTGAGTAACCGTTGCGCTATACAAAAGAATAAATAACATAACATAACATAACAAGTTTGATGTGCTCCTGGGGTATCGCTCCTTGGTCGTGAGAGTGGTCAAATACTGAATCGATAGTTCAACCGTGAGCATTGGGTTGAATCGCCCTGGGCACAACCTTTTTTCCCTCTGTGAACAGAGGGTTTGTATCCTTTTGTGTTGTGCGCTGAAATAAGACAGTGGTCAGTTTTGTAATCCAATGAATTTATATAATAGACTTTGATTCAATCCATTAACATGTAATTTCAAAGGTCATCATCGTAATCCTTTCAATTTTTTCAAATGATATCCAGTGTCCCATGCATTTCGGGCTGGGTGCCCTTCATCAGGGATCACTCTATAATAAAAAAAATATGTTATAATGGAATATTTATCGCCATGGCGCTAAGCGTTGTTAATACAGTGCTAGCATGGCGATAAGTTCCAGCGATAGCTGGCCATAGGAAAATGCCCGCTAAGTGCGATCAGCGATAATTATGGCTGCTGCTTGATAATATGCCCCTTAGAGACGAACAAACTGACAATTCTTAGCTACAAAAAAAACAGGTTTCAGGGAGCTATTTCATTGTGACCCAGGCTTTGAGACTTTCATAAAAGTTACTCACTTCCTTGTATGTGCTGGAAAACCCACCCCAAGATTCTCAGACAGAATTCCCTAGTATCTCTCCAGAGAGAGCTCTCACAGGGTCCAAGGCAGTCCACTCCCAACTGGGCAGCTGGTTTTTCCCCATAGGATGGAGCCCTGTTTCAGCCTTTTGTGGCAGGTAAAAGACCATCCAACTGATATTTGGAGAGAAATTGCAGTCCCTGAGTACAATCTTAGAGCATGTCACCCCTCAGTCCTCTTCACTTGGAGGTCAATGCAGAATGTAATTCTTCTGAGGCGTCACCGGCTGAGTTTTCTTCTAATGAGCTGGTGGTGGGAGCCACTTTTATCATGCACACTTGCTAGTAATTCATGCCCACTCATGATCCAATCTTAACAGAATTTTAACATCCCAGACATCACACTTTTACAGCAGTGGTCTGGCAAGATTGCCAACCAGATGCTTCTTGAAGGAGCTCTGGCAGAACCCAATAAATTCGTTATACTCCTGCTTACAAGCCTCACCAAACAATAAAATAAAAGAGGGAGACAAGGAGATATACAGTTCCTGGAAAGCGAAAATAAACAATGATCATACCTGTAAACTTAGCTGCTTGGTGAGGCGTGCCCTGGACCATTACAATTGGCAGAGGCAGAGTGAGAAAATCAAATGACCTGCAGCTACCTATAGAAGCAGAGAGTGTTGTGCCGCCTCATGGACTAGGCGCTCAATGTTTGAGGCAGATGGGGAAGAGAAGACCACACACATGGTGGCGGGTGTTGTGGAGATGGAAGTTGCATGCATGCAGCCAGAGGCTGCACTTAGATGATGGAGCCACAGTGAAAGTGCAAGTAAACCACAGAAGAGAAGAGCTGTACCTTAGGTGCCATAGGCACCGTCATTGTTAAGGTCAGTGGCATGAAATCCTCTCTTGAGAGACACTTGTGTGTCTGTGCTATGCTGAGGCTTTTATACTTTACAGAACCCACTAGGGAGTGACAATTTATATGATTATATTGGTATTATTGTCTACTGCAAATTCTGAAAGACAACACAAGAACTTATCAAGCCTGATGAAGTCCTCCTGGGCTAGATTGTGATGCGGAAGAACAATAATACAATTATTTTGGATACTACATTATGGCGCCGACTTCATGATGGATTGAAAAGAGGGAAGCATTTTGTTTAATAAATGAGGATGGTGACATTTGATCTATCGAACTTTCAGTAAACTCCCTGAGTTCATACAGCGTTCCCTTTTGTGTACTGCTTTTGTTCAAGTTTGGTGATACCTGAAAAAGGGGAATCATATGAAGTTGAGCGCTAGCTGTCTATATAGACACACTAGGGTCAACACTGCTCTTTTTCTTGTTAATACTTTGCTGAGGGATCTTACATCAATCAAGCCATAAATAGCCTCAGTCAGAGACAGGACCAAAGAAATGCAGCAGAGTTGAAACTGAGCAGAGACAGTAATTTTCCAAACCAGACTTGATAGTTTGCAAAGGGGAGATAAAGTAGTTAAAAACCAATATGATCTTATGAACAGGGACCCTGATTGAGGTCAGCAATTGTTTTTATTTTAAAGAAACATTTATTCACTCTATGCTACTAGAGAACAAATATAAAGAATAACAATAGAGTAATTCATAAATAAATATTCTTCTACATAAAAATGTGAAAATTACTGAATATGGAAAACATAGATACAAGGCATGGTATTGGGAAGAGAGGGAAGGGAAGTGGGAGATGTTGTAAAAGAAAATCCAAAATAAAATTATAACTGTCATTTTACAGAATATATAATATATAAGTAATATATACTATAAAACTTTATATATGCAATCATTAATAAGCATAAACGGCAATATCATTTCAAATAAGTTATTAAAAATATAACAGATCAAAGTGGCATGTATACTTCCTCGAAACATGGATAATGAAAATTGGATTCAGCTGTAACCTTGGATAAAAAGGTAGTTATTGGAGACCAAATTCATTTTTGTTAAGATAACAAAATCATGAGGTGACAAGTGTTCTATAAGATCTATGGCTAAAACAAACTCCATTCCACCATGCCTGAAATGAAATATTAAAACTATCTTTCCAATGTTTGGTAATCTGTTGAAAAGCTACAGCTATAAGGAAATCAACAAATTGAGCGCTAAATGAACAGCAATTCCACTTTAATGATAAACTTCTTAGAAACAGATAAATGTTATTAAATGATATATTAGTTTGAAATATACAATTAATCTATGACCATATTTTATGCACGAGGTCAACAACTATGAAAAATGCAAAATCAGCTGGTGGACCTCAAAGTGGACACTGTAAGATTAATGCGAGTGCCTGGGGTGCAGAACGGTCACACATGCTGCATTTTTGTCAACAATGCTCACAAACATGGTGCAGCACCACTTATTTTCAAAGAGAACATACATTTAATACACGCCATCCCCATAGCAAGATTCTACCAGAATTCCACTCAACTACCTTACTATTCAATACCACTAGGGAAACAAGTCTTAATCCTATCCTGTTAATAAATAACAATATTAATTTGCTTTTAAAATATATTTTTTTAAATCATAGAATCTTCACAGTCATGCATTTCTCACAAGAGGGAGTCTGAAGCACAGGAAATTTTGAGCTATTCATCCACATATCAAGACTCAAGATGATCTGCTGGCACCAGAAAGTTGCTAGTGATAACAGACAGAAAAATATATGTATGAGCAGGAAGATTTGGAGAAATTCAAGACACTCGGTTAACTAAATTTGGACACGTCATGCCCAATCCAACAAGTAATACATTTCTTAACACATTGAGCACAGCACAGGTTAAAAGATGGAAGAGTCATTGATAACCAAAACTTCATTTGTGCCCGTGTTTGAAGCTGCTCAGCACTAACACCTAACTCATAACACCATTACTTATTCATGACAGTTTACCATCTAGTGCAGGGGTCTCCAAACCGGTCCTGGAGGGCCGGATCCATGCCAGATTTTTAAAATAACTACATGTATCTCAATGGGGATATCCAAAACATCTGGCATGGATCCGGCCCTCCAGGACCGGTTTGGAGACCCCTGATCTAGTGGCACTGTCTGTCTATTTTTTAGCAGGGCACATCAGTTGCCAAACTTTAAAGACTTTATTGCTTGGTTAATAAAAACCCTTGCATCATGAATAAAATGACATTATGTCCAAAATACATATTGCATAAAAATGTGCTTATTTGTAAAATACATGCATAAAGCAAAGGAAGAATCCTTGCAGCCAGAAAAGATGGCTTTGTATTCAAAATTTCATATATTTCAAATAAAGTGGTGCTTCTTTAAAATATACATGCATAAGGAGAGGATTGGAAAACCGGACAGTTAGCACCATTGCACAAAGATGGGTCTAATCGAATAATAAAAGAGTGAGGGTTCAGTTAAAAGGGGTTAAAATGGCCTTGTGCTATAGGGCTTTAAAATCAGGGGTGAGTAAAGGGAATATGGCTAGATGTGGTTTGGGGTATGGCTCTGTCACTGTGACAGGAGTTTGTGCTCTGTATAGATTCCTGCTCTCCCTAATCAGATGGTCTCAGCTTGTGCCAGTTCAGCAGGAACAGGAAGAGGGGCTGCCTACAGGAGAGTACGTTTAGGCCATGGTTGTTTAAGGGGCCCAGTGCCAGGCACTTTGGTAACCGATTCACCTCTCAGCCCTTCACCTGCATGATCCAGGGCTTCCATCTTTCTTGAAAAAGTGTGAATAAATTTGACCAGAGCACAGTTTAAATGGTATTGGATGGGTCAAAGCAGACCAGCACTGCTTCCCTGCAGGATCTTGTGCCCTTGGCGATCCACACCCTTCATAACAGGGCCCTCCTATCCTCTAGGAGGGCGGGGCAAAGGCACAGTACATGTCTTATGTCCTCTTTGTTCTGTTTGCGTAGCCAACATGTTGCCTGTTCCTCGCCCCTTTTCCAGGCTGAAAAATGAGTTTGGATAGGGATTACCCTCATCCTTAGCTTCATAAATTGTGCCTATATTATTTTGTTGTAAGGTTTGTGTAGGTAGTGAGGTTTTGTAATTCTCGAGTCTGACTCCATTTTGTTCTGTGCCATCATTTTGTGTTGCCCTCACGTAGGCCAGTGAAGGTAGCCTGGCGAACAAATTGGCCTGGCCTTCTTAGTTCATGTGTACATTAACTAGGTTTCTTTTTGACTCTGAAATGAACTGTAAGAAACTGACCTCTTCACCTGAAACTGACCTCGCAAAGCAAATTTCCCTGATCGGTCTTTGTCTGAGATTGTCAATGAATCTTCAGGACATCGTTAACTTTTAGCTTCCTTCCACATGCCTTATCTTGTTCAGCATCTGTTACTGTTTCTTTTTTATGTTTCTTCATTACATGGGTTATGCTTTCAATTATAGGTTTGTCCGGCTTGTGGAGATTGAATTTGGGACATTCCTAATAATTAACTTTTGGGTTGGGATACTGTAAATTGAGTTTTTGTTATGTGATACTTTGTTTGAAAATGTACCTTATTGGCTCGAATTTTGTACAGTGGGTGTACATTTATAATGCGAATATTGGGTATAAAAAGAGACGTTTTGCCCTAGTAAAATGAGCAGTCTCCTGAGAATTTACACCGTGATGTATTTCTAGGATCAATGTTACTAGCTGCAGCTAATAAACTTGGTCTCTGATGCCATCCAGAAGTATTCCGTGTCTCTGTATACCGAGACAGGTGAACTCGAAGATCTTAGGCGTGCCCCTGACGCCGCTGGGTTAAACCCCGGTTCTACATAGGTGCACAATGTCATCCAGCCGTGTTTCCTTGCGGAGATGCGGGCTTTATCTTTTATTAGTGATAGACAGTTTGTGCTTATTTTTGACACCCATTTGATTTCCTGATGGCTGATAGTTAGGTCCCACGTAATTGTTAAGCCAAACATGCTCCGGGCTTGAATGAGGTAGCACTTCCCCACTGACCTTTGTTTTATGTCCAGTTCAGTCATTTGGTGGTGGCCCTGAGTGCATTCCTTTGTGGCCCTGAGATTGTGACAGCTTATTGCAAACGCTGCTTTTCGTGCTTGCTTATACCAGATTTCAGTCTTGTTTGAGTTGGTGATGTGTGAGAGGGAAGCAGGAAATTTGTTCAGTAGATTTTCATGAGCGTTTTATCAAATATCACTCTCTGGCCATTTAAGTGACTCACTCCCATATGCTGAAGTCGGGAGAATTTTTTCCTGAGCCAACTGGTGGAGAGACGTGAGTGTAGGTCCTTTTAACTTTGTGTATACAGATCTGAGAGTACATAAGTTTAAAAGTTAAATATACATTTAAAAACAATAAGTGTAGCACGTCTGCAAAAAATGCGTATTTTTGCATGATCACTCCCAAATTTTGGAATCATGCTGCTGGTTTTTCAACTCTGAAGGTGCACTGAGTCCTGCCGAACAGGCCTCAGTGTCAGTGCTCTGACCCTTAAAACATGTAAGTCTGATTGGCTTACTCACAATTAGCATAAGTTAAGTTACCTATAAATCCCTAGCATATGGTATCGGAGGAACCCAGGGCTTGTAATTTGAAGAGTCCCTCCTGGACTGCAGCACAAAATAGTGACCCCACAAGTGTGAGAAACAAAAGTATGACTCAGAGCCTGCCATTACTGGCTGGCAGAGCTGATTTAAACTAATACCAAAGCCAGATCTTCCTTTTTAATGCAATGAACTTCCCACCCTATACCCTTACAGACCCAACAACCTGCTTACTGAAATATAACATACTACTATTAATAATAAAATTTAAATATGTATTGAAATGAACATAATAAAATGTTCCCCAGCACGGATAGCGATGACAAAAAATCATCTTTCAGTGAATACAATATATAAGGAAATGCTCGAATCACCTGGAACCCTGACACCAGTTATAGCTTCTACCATCCAAACAAGGAAATCAGTAGGGGTGGGCGGAACTCACCCCGAGTTTCACTCTGTGGAATTCTCCGAAGTTAGATGAAAACAGTGGGGCATATTATCAAAGGGATTTATCTCCGCTGTTTTGGCTTTAAAAGCCAAGAAAGCGGAGATAAAATTATCTCCCTATTACCTAGCTGTCGCTAACACCAGTTAGCGACAGCTAGTAGGAGATAGCGACCATCTTGGGCCCCACTTTGCATGTCAGTGATATTTATCACTAATGACATGCAAAGTGGGTGTGCCAAGATGTTAGCGACTGAAAATAGTCGCTAACATCGCTATCTCCTATAACCAGCCTTTGGAGATATGTGCGCTAAGCGCGAATATCTCCAAACGCTAACACCTGCCCTGAGCAGTTCTTAGCCATGTTATCCAAAGGGAGGTGGATAACATGGCTAAGAGCATTAGCTCGGTAATGCATGAATATCGCTGATTTTTAAGCGATATTCATGCATTGCGGCGATTTTTATCGCATTTGCGATAAACCTTGGTAATACCAAGGTTTATTTGCGGTAAAAATCGCCGCAGCTTAGCGGTAAATTTTTGTCTCTAACCAAGAAATAGCGATAATTATCGCTATTGCTTGGTAATATTCCCCTATGTGATTCCGCTGAGTTCCACCAGCCCTAAATGTAATACGTTGGAAGTTTGGAACACATCTAACTACATTAGAACAGGAAACAAATCCGTTGGGTGGGGAATAAAGTTAAGAAAAAGAGATGGCAAAAGAGGCTTTTAGGGGCAGATTTATGTTAACTGGCGCATCCCCAGGGATGCGCCAGTTAACATGCGCCACAGTGCGCCACAGCTCCGCCAGCCATGGTGCGCCGCATTTATAATGCGGCGCACCATGGTGCAAAAACGGCACAGATGCGTGACGCATCTGTGCCGGAAATGTGGCGCATTGCTGGAGTTGAGTCGCAAGCGCGACGCAGCTCCAGCAAGGCTCGGGGGTGCCCCATTTAAACAATGCTGCGTCAAGACCTACGCCTGCTTCAAGCAGGCGCAGGCTTTTGACGCAGCATTGGCTTAAAAGTGACTGAGTGAAATCTCATAGATTTCACTCAGCCACTTTTGCGAGGCGCACCTGCCCCGGAACGCCCACCCTGCGCCGGAACGCCCACAAGCGGCGCAGGGCTTTACAACGTGACGCATCTGCCTAGATGCGTCACGTTGTAAATCGTTCGTAGGGATGCGCCACGTTTATGCCGCCTTGCGTGATGCAACAGCGGCGTAAACGTGGCGCAAGGGCCTCATAAATCTGCCCCTTAGTTTTTTCAACTTAATCACTCTAGTTGTTATTGTTGTTGCAGCTCATTAAAGTCAAATGCAGAAAATGGCGGAATTAACATGTCCTGCAAGTTAATATCTACGGTGATATAGGCCAAAGAAAGGCAGTGTGCCTGCCTCATCGGAGACTGAGGAGAGTCCGAAGGGTTGAAGTCCCCTGGAAATTTAAGTCTGGGAGGCTGTGCCACCCCTAGAGACAAGGGGGCAGATTTATGAGGCCCGTGCGCCACGTTTACGCCGCTGTTGCGTCACGCAAGTCGGCGTAAACGTGGCGCATCCCTACGAACGATTTACAACGTGATGCATCTAGGCAGATGCGTCACGTTGTAAAGCCCTGCGCCGCTTGTGGGCGTTCCGGTGCAGGGTGGGCGTTCCGGGGCAGGTGCGCCTCGCAAAAGTGGCTGAGTGAAATCTATGAGATTTCACTCAGTCACTTTTAAGCCAATGCTGCGTCAAAAGCCTGCGCCTGCTTGAAGCAGGCGTAGGTCTTGACGCAGCATTGTTAAAATGGGGCACCCCCGAGCCTTGCTGGAGCTGCGTCGCGCTTGCGACGCAACTCCAGCAATGCGCCACATTTCCGGCACAGATGCGTCACGCATCTGTGCCGTTTTTGCACCCTGGTGCGCCGCATTATAAATGCGGCGCACCATGGCTGGCGGAGCTGTGGCGCACTGTGGCGCATGTTAACTGGCGCATCCCCTGGGGATGCACCAGTTAACATAAATCTGCCCCTTTAGGAGGGTAAGGGTGCAGGCACCAAGGCGAGGGACATGGAGCGGCACCAATAGCTGTGTGCTTGCCTCATTGGAGATTGATGAGAGTCCAAAGAGTGGGGTGCCAGACTCCAGAGGAGGGACGTGAGGGGCAGACAGAGGAGAGGTCGGGGGTCTGGGGGTGTGATGCTGACTGGGCCCGGGCACCATGAGCTTACTCTTCCCTCTGCCCAATTCCCAGTGCCTCTCCGTGAGCTTGACGCCCGCTCACACCATGCGTTTGGTCAAACTGGTGCATGAAGGAGACAGGTGACTCGCTGCCAGCTGTGTGTGTACTTTAGTCATCATTCAATAGTTTATTTTGCTCTCGAACATGCAACCACACAGGGTGCTGTCTCCCATGTAAGTCAGACAGAGCCCTGGACAGCACTAGTTCTGGCCTGCCCTCAGTCAAACACTGTTTTATTTTCTATGTTGTTCCCTGAATCCGGACACATAAAGGGCTGATATCGCTGAGAGTGCACAATGTGTTTATTTAATTACATGGTCAGATAATGTGGACTTGAGTCCCCAGAACTTCTTCCCCAAATGTTTTGAAGAACTTGATCATCTTGCGGATTGGGGTCATATACTAATAGGAAGTCTGTGGCTACCAGAATTGCAAGTGCTATGGCCAATTAGTGCCATTTATTTCCTTAACCTAAACACGATCCAGCACATGGACAACTTCAGATAGATAGACAATTCATTCATTTTTCGAGGGTCTGTTTCTAGCCCATGCATATAAGGGTCTTTCACACCAAGACGCAGAAAAATCTGTCCTGGGAAAGCGAGTTCCTACACTATCATCAGCTACGGATGGTCGCAATACTCCTTTTCATGTCATGTCTGTTTCACGTAAGCATGCTAGTTGGATGATGTCATACATGGTTTAAATGATTTTTTAAAAGCCATCTAACTATGTTAATTTACATCATATGAAGGAGCGTTTCGAACACATCAATTTATTTATGTTTGAAGCTCCAGTTCGTAGGGTCTATTCTAATGCAATCAAATCACATAACAACCAAAAGCATTACCTTTCAGACAAAACTTGGCACCACCTTTTCGCACGAAGGTCTGTCATTCTGTTTTCTGTCATCGCTCTCTCGTGATTGTGATGAGTTCTGTTGACACAAGCATCTCTCCACATTCCTTCACTCTCCACACCCTCCTGCAAGGCAGCATCTACAGTGTCGGCAAACAGCATTAGTTACTATTAGCCTGTCTCCCTACATTAGTGGCAGGCTAATCTCTAAAGCTGAGGATACTGGAAATGCTGCAGACTATAAAGTAGTGCTGATTAATTCGGCTGGGAAAACGGAGAAGTGGGATTTATTAATTCTGTTACTAGAGTTAAACAACATTACTAAATCCCCCCAATTCTGCAGATGGACTAAAAAATTCCACCCTCCCCTAGTGATCAGCGCACAAATCACTCAAAGTTAATTTAAGTCGACATGTAGAAGATCCCATAGGGAGGAACATCAAGCTCAGAAACTGGGGTTTCCCCTTTCACCAGAAAAAAATAATCAATGCAGATATAAAGAACTTTAAAGATATGAGTGATAATAGCCAGTCAACTTCAGACATTACTGATCAATAAGCTTGGTATGGAAGCCACTCCTTACAACAATGAAGTTACATACAGTTCAATCTTCACATGCATGCAGCATTAGGGCATTCTCATTAGGCCTCACCCACCTCCTTAGTTTGGTCATATTTAAACATATAGGGTGAGTCTGGTTTATATAGGATGATCATCGCATTCTTGTTCTACTTCATCATGTCAAGAGAATTACGGAGCTGAGATTGAAACTTACTTTCTTTTGGATTATCCTGGAATGACACCAAGTCCCCACCTCCCCAGAAGATTATATGATTATAGTTTTTGGGATTAAGCAACATGTAACTGCTTGAGATGTGGGTATACAGGGATATCGCCATTTTCCTTGGAACAACGCTGGCTTTCCAACGATGTTCCATGGATAAAGGCGATATCCTTGATGATAGGGCCTGTGGTCGTAGCAACACAATCCACCTCCCATTGTAGGTATGCCTTTGTCTGGAATTTAACAGAGATTAAATTCCAGCGCTAAGGCCCAGTTAGCGCAAAAAAAATCAGCGCTAAACTGGACGGGGCATTGTTGTAAATACAGTGAAGCACAATTAGTGATATTTTATTAAGCAGTTACAAGGTGCACTCCTACCTTCCATCTCATTAGCGAGGCGAGGCGATAGGAAACCGGGCACTAAGGCAAGGAAACACGCAGTAGAGTGTCCTTGTTGATAAAGCGACAACAATAACGCCGCTTTTTGACCAAAAACGGATGCTAAAGCGGCGATAATATTATCGCCAGCCCTTGATAATATGCCCCTAAGTCTTTTAAATTAGGCCATGGCTACTGCGATAATCTAAAAAAAGTACAAACCTTGTGGAGATCACATGGCAGCAATGTTCTACCTTGCCTCCAATGTTCTAACTTGCCCCACTGGCATAGTTGGAGTTTCAAAGTTTAAAAGTAAAAGGTGGGCCCTGGACAAGACTACAGAGTCAACCTAGCAACAAAGCAACATCATTGACTATGAGTACTATTAAATCCAACTTTTTATTGCTTTGAGCTTTTGGCCACAATACTGAAGGATTCAACAGGAGCCCAGAATTTACTTAGCCTGGTTTGATTGACCCTTGCTGGCTACAGCCCTCTGCTTTTACCTGATGGAGTAGTTTGAATTTCATCCAAAAATCTGAGGGGCTTCGTTTAGAGTATGGAGTGACTGAAAATCGTCCAATTTTGGGAGAAATCTTTAAATAATGACTAGAATCCCTCATCTGAATTTCCTTCAAAATAATATCCCTTTGGTGGAGAAAACTGAGTCAGAAAATGTATTCTAAAGATAGAGTTTCTGACAGAAATTTGAGGATTTTATAGGTTCCACTAAGCTCTAAATGAGACTCAAATTTCCAAGGTAAAATATTTGACTGGTGAAAACTTCCTCGCCTCTTCATTACTCTGAGCATAAAATAGCACTTAGGAACCAAACCAACAACAACCATTGGCTTGAATAGGTGCTGTGTGGTGTTCTTTGCTTTAAAAGATACAAAAAATCAAAACCATGGCTTTCTAAAAGTGATTTATATTTTTTTTATCATATTGTGCTTCTTTTTTGTTTCTAATTTGGTTTCTAAATTTATTGTTTGGTTTAATGACTTTAATATTTTTTAGGTGTTGCTTAAATTTTTTGTATGCATTTGTTTAGGAAAAGCCTACTGCTTGTGATATAGCTAACAGGTTTTGAGCAAAGTATTCTCAATGAAGTGTGTTTTGACCAAGCAAGATATTGTATTATGAAGTTGGTGTGGTACCCTTTCACAAATTAGTAAACCGAAAACTCACAAACTCCCATATGAAAATGTAATGGTGTGTATGTGTACAGATTACACAGGTGCATGCAGATAAGGTAGACAATTATGCATTTGGAAATGTGTGAACCACATTTGCCTCTTCACATTTATGTTTGTTTTATTTCATGAGAATAATTGTTTTGTCTTTGGAGGTACAACTTTTGGGGTAAACCACAATTCAATATGTAGGTGTTCCCGCCTGAACTGCTGATTTTCTTCACAGGAAATTAGTTGCATCTTTTTTCACGGTGAGACACTCCCTTCACCTAATACCAAATAAGCTTCCAAGTTTGTAGTTGTTCACTCACTCTTGTGGGAAGATCCACCCAATACCCCTTATAACCTGCCCAGGCTAATACATTTGTGATTACTCAAATTTGCCCGTAGTTGTAGAAATTCATAATTCATGAATTCAAATTGGCAGGTTGAATTGGCAAATCCTTGGTTCTAAGAATCAGTATTAGGAATTTGACCACACACGTGGCTTTATGTGGACAATATGCTTTTAGTGTTGGGCTTCATTCAGGTTGTTTTACAATTACCGACATGGTTGATAATGTTAGTTTGAAACCTGATTTGGTGGAAGTTCAAACGTCGTCTGTGTGGGAAATATGTATTCTCATGTAGATCTATGTAGTGAGTGAAGGATGTTAATGAGAAATATGAACGTTGACTGGATTACAAAATAGTACATTAACAATGGCCTTCATTTGTACATTATAAACTCCAATCTACATTACAAAATAAAGCAATTACAATGTTCTTCAACTTTCAGTTCCTTTGTGTTTTTTGGGGAGCTGTTTCATGCACCTCGATAGACAAGCACATATTAATAGCCTTTCATTATGTCTTTCAACAAACGTTTATATGTTAGAATGTTATCCATGTGCACGCTGATATTCAAGGTTCTTTTTTCATAAAGCACATTAGAAACATGGAACCTTTTTTTTAATACTTTTTATTGAAGATGTATAGACCCACAAATACTATACGAACACATGTACATATAAGGTAACAAATCAGAGGTATTGCAATTTGTAGAACATGGAAGGAACAATAAAAACTGTGAAATAAGAAAGGAGAGTATTTTCATATGAGAAAGAAGGGGGAAAGAGAGAGGAGAAAAAGATAGAAGAAAGAAAAGGCGAGAAAGGAGTAGGAAAAGAGGGTGAAAAGGAAGGCGAGGGATTGTAGAGAAATAATACAAGTTCAAGGAGAAGAGGAGTGCAAAGATAGGTAAGTAGTAAAAGGTAACCAATACAAATTCAATTTAATTTTATGATGTAATTACAATGAAGAAACGTTAGATATTCTATTTTTGTCACAGATAAAATTCCACCATGTGAACACAGATAACATAGAAGCATCTTTTCAACAGGAGAGTATACCTTTTAAAGGAAGGACAATACAAAGATCTCATAACAAGGTATTGCGTGAAAAATGCTCAAAATCTGATGACATAGATCCTAGGAAAACATTATGAATTGTTAAAGAAATGTTATATTTTAAAATCTTTAAACATTTAGACCAAATTATTTTCCAAACATCTAAATACATGAGAACAATAAAAAGGAGATGCATTGTTGTACCATTGGAAATGGAGAATGACCAATATAGTGGGGAAGCAGACAAATCAAACTTAGAAATAGATTCAGGGTTTATAATAAAAATGATGATTGGGTTATATGAGTCGCAGTAGAGGTATTACAAATATTGAGTCACAATTCATCCCAGAAAGGAATAGAAACTGATAAAGCAAGATCAGTATCTCATACTAGTTCAATCAGACTTTTGGTATGTTCAGAAGCTGACGTCAATAAAAGTTTATACATGAATGCAACATTAGTAGTGGAGTCATGTTGAATTGTATCAATAATTGTCAGTAGCATGGGTGAAACTAATAGGGGTTAAAGATTATGAGTAATTGGGAAGGGATGAACAGCAGAAGAAATCAAATTATGTTCTTTGGAAAAAGTAATAGCCAAATTATATTGTGTTTGCAACTGTATAAATGGTATAACAGAATTGCACTTTATCAGTTGGTGAACAAACATAATGCTCTTTTCTTTCCAATGTTTGAAAAAGAAAGATTTGTATCTAAATTTGAGAAACCTAATATACCATAGTGAGGAAAATAAAAAAAGTTGTGAAAATCATATTGAGCTGTAAACACATTGGGGCCGATTCCGATGCTGGAAAGTTTTCCGTACGGCGATTCCTATTTGGAGCCATTTGCGTACGAATCGTACAATGCCATCTGAATTGTGTAGTACGATTCGTACGCAAGAAGTCCGTACGAATGTCTGCGAACCGTACGAATCACGGGGCTAAATCCATTCGACACAGACCCTCACAGTGATCCATAGAATTCGTAAACATGCTGTCCGACCCAACAAGTACGATCCGGACCGGGGTGTTAGATCGCGATTCGTACGGAAAACATTGTATGCGTGATTCGTACGGAGTGCCACTCAACCACATACGAGCTGTACCCCTACGCACCGTACCCCCACGATCTCTGAGGTACAGTGCACACCCCTGCGGTAATAGGGAGTATGCGCCGTACCCCTGCGATCACAGGGGTATGCAACGTACACCCACAGTAATTGGGTGTATGCAGTGTACCCCTGCGATCCTGGGGTGTACGCACCATACTCCTCAGGATTGTAGGGGTACGCTTCGTACATCCCATTACTGCGGGTGTACGTTGCGTACCCCTGTGATCGCAGGGGTACGGTGCGTACTCCCCATTACCGCAGGGGTGCCCACTGTACCCCAGCGATTGCGGAGAGTACGCACCATACCCCTGCAGTATTCGGGTGTACGCATCGTACCCGGGGGGGGCGTCAAGTACGCGGTTCGTGTTGAGATGTGTGTTTACGGGTGTTTAATAGTGCCGTACGAAAAGAGTTGTACGGAGTGCTGAAAACCCGATTCGTACTGGCCTGGTCGGGAAATGCTGCTTCGATTCGTAGGATCGTCGCCTACCGCGTCATCCGTGTGCGATTCGTACAAATTGTTGATTCGTATGGACCTTGTAAGTTTTGGACGGAGATCTGCTGTGTGTTCGAATCGTACTAGCTCGCACGTACAGTGACGTCGAGGGTGTACGATTCGTACGGGAAAATCGCTCTGTAGGACGAATCGTAGCGATTTTTCAAGGATCGGAATAGGCCCCATTGTGTACACGATAATGGGAATATTTTGAAATAGGATGTTTGATAATAAATGCACTATTAGACATGTAGATTACATCTTTGAAAGACAAATCTTTTAAAATGGACCTTTCATGTATAATCTAACGTGGTACGGGAAAATCATGAAAATCATGAATTAAGGCAACAAAATTGCCTTAATAAAAAGCAGAGTGATACAGCTTAAATACTGAAAAATGACCACTACCTTCATTCTTTGGCCATTGTAATTTAGACAAAGCAATGTGTGATTGTTTGTTATTCCAGAGAAAGTTTGTACAAATGGAGTTGACTTGTAAGAAATAATAATTGGGAATCTTAAAAGGTAACATAAATAAAGTATAAAGAATATATGGTACAATGATCATTTTAAGAGTATCTAATCTACTCCACCATGGTAAATGTAAAGGAGATCATGATGAAAGTAATGTTTGCAGTTTACACTTTATAACATCAAAATTATGTTATGTAACACTGGAAATAGTGGCTGAAAACCAAACACCAAGATATTTAATTCTGGAGGGGCACCAAGTAAAGTTAGTACTTTCAAACATATATTGATAGCAGGAGTGATTTAAAGGTAACATTTCTGTTTTCGAACAATTTAGTTTATGACCTGAAATACTAGACTATAAATGAATCTCTTACATAAAGGGATCTAAGGAGGACAAAGGACTGGACATATAAATGAGAACGTCCTTAATGTATGCTGAAAGTTTATTCTCAAGGGAGTTGTGCCTAAATCCAGAGATACATGAATTACAAAAAATGCGCTCAAGGAAGGGCTGAAGACAATGAATTATTAAAAAAGGTGAAAGGGGACAGCCTTCTATGCATACTGAAGTATGGAGAGAAATTGGCATTAAGAAAAACACTTTCAAAATTAACAATTGGTGGACAGAATGCAGAGCAATGTCATACATTCACCCCAGCGCAGAGATCTGGGTCTAAATCCATCGTTTGTTCAACTCCATGACATTCCAGTTTGAACCCAGCCATATACAAATCTGCCTTCACCCTGCTTCCTATGGGAACAGTCCAGCCCGAACTGCCAGGCAAGGTCCTCCATGGACTGGAAACAAGCATCCTAGGACCAGTTTCAGTGTTTCACCCCTCATCAGCCAGGCTAGCTTGATTCCAGTGGCATGGAAAGCACAGGACCAAAGTCTGTGTATACCGGTCCCATTCAGGATGACAAATGCAAAAAGAACATTTGATGGACAGAATGCAGAACAATGTCATACATTTACCCCAGTACCGATATCTGGGCCTAAATCCATCTTTTTTGGCTCCCGATGCCATTCCAGTTTGACTGGGGATGAATGTTTAATTTTCTCTGCATTCTGTCCATCATCTGTGTATCTTTTGCTTTCTTACCCTAAGTGTGACGGGTATGCCCAGACATGGGTACCGGGCTCACTGTGCCACTGGATTCAAGCTAGCCTGGCTGATGAGGGCTGATGTCCCGAAACCTGTCCCAGGATGAATGTTTACGGTCCAGGGAGGACCTGGCTTTGCAGTTCGGGTTGGACTGTTCCTATGAGTCACAGGGCCAAGACTGATATGCATATGACTGGGTCTAAACTGGGGTGGCATGGTGAGCAAAAGAATGATGGATTTAACCCAGATCTCTTGAATTGGGGTGAATATTGGATTCGCTCTGCTTTCCGTCCATCGTCTGTGTCTGTTGAAGAACAAAAGTACTGTCTTGTGGGTTCAAATATAATAATTACAAAATAATAAAAATTTGGAACAAGGACAAACCATTGGAGTGTGTTAATTTTAAAATGTTAATTTATATGGTCAAAAGCCTTTTCACCATCAAGGGATAGGGCAGCAAAGGGGTCCTTATGCATTTTAGCTAATGCAATGATATTTGAGAATATTCTGTCTTTTTCCATAGCAATATTGCCCTTGATAAAAACCAGATTGATCAGGTTTGATTAGAAGGGGTATAACAGTTTCTAAAGCCGGTTATAAGGATTTTAACTAACCCTGGTTGGAGTTTGCGGAGTTTCACTACGTGGAACTCTGCGAAGTGCAAAAAAAGCTCTGCCGCACTACGCGGAGCTCCACAAGCGGCAAAGTACGATAGAAAAATGCAGTTCAAGTTGATTGAACAGTGCCGGATGATTGTCCTCACTGTGCAATCATCGCAAATGGCACCATGCACAGCGCAAGCGGTCCCTGCTTTCCTTTTTTTGCCGATTGATTAGAATTTTACTCGAGTGGCAGCTTTCTCAACACGAACGGGCTGTTTCTCAATGTGAGTGGTCACAAGCATACACGACCACTTGCATTGAGCAACCTTACCCCCCGGGAGGTTGGTTTTTCATGCTAACGCTCGCTGCAAATGAGTAAAAATGAGGAAAAATCTCGCTGAGAGGTTGATTTTTCTCACTCGCAGTCGCCAACTTGACGTTGACGAACGCGAGCGGGGTAAAAAACTCTGCAAGCTCCCCATAACTCGGAGTGCGGAAAACTCCACAAACTCCGCAAGCCGAGTGGAGTTCACAGCCCAGGGTTAATTTTAACTAAAATTATGCAATCATAGTTAATTATTGAAATAGGGTAAACATTTTTGCAAAGGGTATGATCCCTATCAAGTTTAGGATTGAGAATAAGAGGAGCTTCCATAAAGGTTAAAAGTTCTAGTAAGTTTGGGACAAACATATGAAAAAAGTAGAGATTAATTCAATAAAAAACACATCTGGGCCAGGTGCTTTAGCTCATTTTAGGGACTTAATGGCATCTAAAATGTTATACTAATATTTGATTCCAATTGCTTAAATGTGTCAGGGGAGGGGGGGCTTAGGAAGACCATTAAAAATGTTTTGTATATTGGAGTCTGATGGTGTACTGTCCTATAATGAATGGAAGAAGGATTGGAAACAAGCAGAAATATCAGAGTCAGAGGTCACAGTGACATTAGTGAGTTCATTGCAGAGGGGCCAAACAGTTTTGCATTCTGATTTAATTTTTAAGTAATTAGTCAACATCTTACCAGCTTTATTCTGACCTCCATGATCATTAGATTTAATTTTGAGTAGAATATTACATGCATTAATGGCAGCAATGTTGTTGAGATTAGATTTAGCTTAAGTTAAATCATGTAAAACAGTAGAAGATTTGGATAAAGTATGTTGTATTGTTTTAATTTGACGAAGCAAAGCAAGGTATTTGGAGTTTTATTTTGTTTTATTTTTATCAGAAAACAAAATGGTGAAGGCACTAAAAGACTCTTTAGAAGCATCCCAAGTATTAGGAACAGAAGTATCAATAGATATATTATTATGAAAAAAATTGATAATAAAAGTAGCAGCTTCTGTCACAAAATTAGGATCTGACAATAAGTGGTTATTAATCCTCCAATGTCCAGTTTTAGAAATACCTAGGAAAAAATAAAAGAAGATAAAACAGGAGCATGATCTGAAATGAAAATACAACCAATTTCTGATGAGAAATCAATTTGTTACATGGTAAGATGCAGATTGGAAAAAAACGTACATTTGCATAGATTACAATTACATGTTTTCCAAACATCAGTGGACGAGTGGCAATGGCTGACTGAAGTGCCTTATGGGATTTAGCAGGAAGGGATTTGCACTTAGACTGCCTATCAGATAAAAGGTCTAACAATTGATTGAAGTAGATTCCAACAATGAGATTGGGGTTATCAATGGAGGTAAGTTTTACTTTAATGTTATGCTAAAGGTCAGGATCAGATTTAACTAGCCAAAAATATTAAATAAAGTGACACGCATATTATGAATGTTAGCAGTGGCTAATACCCATTTCCATCTTTGTTGCATTCAATAGATAACATTTGTAATGTTTTATAACAGAGGATGGCAACACCACCTTTATGATTTATAGCTGGGAAAAACAATACCTGACCAAGCCATTGATGTTTCAATTTAAGTGATTCAAAATCATTGCAGTGAGTTTCCTGTAAAAAGGCAATATGTGTATTAAGTTTCGACAGATGAGATCATACCTTTTGGCTTTTAACTGGATGTCCCAGACCACAAACATTTCACGAGATAACATTCACCATAACAAAGAGCACACATAGGGGAACAAGGCCATAGATGACAAGCTGCAAAACCGAAAAGGGAGACAAAATTACACCATGAATTAACAACAACAAAATGCATCTAAAATATACACAGATTGATACCCAAAAATCAGTAAGCACTATGAAGTCCCCCGCTCTTTCAGATAATATAAAGGGGTAAGGCGGGTAGTTAGTGAAGACAGAAATTGTTCTTTTATTTTTTGCAGGCACAGTAGGGTTACAAAGTGAAAATAACAACTGTCCCCCTCGGGCACTGTATTTTATTATATGATCCCTCTTCTGGCTCCTTGTACTCTTCTCTTTTTAGATGTCCCTTGGTCTGTGGTTTGTTCCCAAGAAGAGAAGACTTGTTGTGGCCCTCAGAAAGAATCAAAGAGGGATGCCATAAGTAGGTTGTTAGTAGGCTCAGTCCTTTTCCCTCACCGTTTGTGCCTCCACCACAAATGTGACCCTAAATCAACTCTCATGCTTTCTTTCATATCAGTGGCAGTTTGGAGTCTCCCACGCACCACCTTGTAAAGAAAAAGAAATTTATAAAAAGGCACTTGCCTGCAGCCACAGGCCTCCTGGGTCATGACAGACTGGGTACTGGGGGTCTCCTTCTCCTGGAAACTATCGGAGTTGGAAACATTATGATCTTGCTTTTTGGCAGGATTTGTAGTAAGCTGTCCAAATCCCCTTTTGGCACACTCGCTGTCGTCCGCTCTGTTCTAGTCCTCATCCACTGTCGCTTTCCAGTTCTTTGCCTCCTCGTTGCTGTGGTTTTCACTCTCTCTTGCACTCGACTCCCTTTCCGAAGACGAACCCGCTCCGTTGGTCACTCCCATCTTTTCTGTGATGGGTGCCAGAAAGACTGCTGTGCTGACTTCTGTTCCACTCATCCCCCTTTTGGCTGCCATATTGGAATTCTTGGGCACGGGTAGCGTGGTACTACAAATTCATATTTAGAAAAAAAGGAAAATAAATATTAGAAAGAGATGAAAGGAAAATCAGAAGGAGGTGACAGATCAAGGTAAGACCTCAAAATCTGAGAAGAACATGAAGGCTCTTTATGGGATGAGTCAACGGCAAAACAGGAATACGACAGAGTTGAAACATAATTTAGAAGACAGAAGCCATGCATTTCAAAACCTAAAAAGGAAAAAAGGAGAAGAAAACAAGTGTAATAGTATCATCTTTTGGTTTGATGGACAATAATGTCCATAGAGTTAGGAGAGAGAGTCTGAAGAAATGTTTTAATTTAGCAAAATCCTCAAATTATCTTGTTTTGTCCTCATGAGTAATTTTATATAAGCAAGGATAAAGTATGACATAATGAATATTTAATGTGTGCTTTTTGAGATTGGAGGGCCAGAAATTATTTTCTTTTAGCAGTAGTTGCATTGGAAAGATCCTAAGAAATAAAAATGTTGTGACCAGACCAGATGACATCTCACTTGTTCTTTGCAGTTTTCAAGACATGTAACAGGTCTGTAAATTCCAGGAACAACAGAATAATTCCTCATGGTTTAGAAGCATGTAAATTAAAATGACCAAGACAATGTGCATGCTGAATGTTGAGAGGACGTGCAGTTGGAATGCCAAGAAGGTCTGGAAGAAATTTCTTTAAGAAACCAAGCAGATCAGGACCCTAAATGGCCTCAGGTAGTCTGTAAATATGGAGATTATTCAGTAGATTTCTGTTTTCAAGGTCCTCATTATGGAGTTTGAGTTTGAGGATTTCTTGCTCAAGAATAAGAATTTTTGTAGTCATTTCCTGACACATTCAGGAACATGCATCATTGAAAGGTTTTGCGATTCCTTATTAGCGATTTTTAAGGAATCGCAAATAAGGAATCGCAAAACAGAATGCAAGAAAAAAATAGCGATAAATAAGGAATCAGTAAAAATCGCAGAAAAAATTGCGATATTCCTTTTTTGCGAACTCGCAAATTGCAAAATCGCAATTAGCGAATTCGCAAATTGCGAGGTCGCGCATTGATGCATGTTGATGACATAACAACCAGGAAATGTGCTGTCCAAGCCTCATTTTCATTGCTGAGGCTCAGGGGGAGGAGGGAGCTGGCTCTGGGAGCAGAGGAGAGTGAGAGGGAGAGAGACTGTGTACACCAGGAAAGAACTGCAAAATGGAAGCTGACAAACAAGCACAGGACAGCCAAAGCTCAAGGAAGAGAAAAATTAAATTCTCTGAAAAAGAACTAGAGACTCTAATTGAGGGTGTAGTGCACAGCAATGACAAGCTGTTTGGGAAAGCCTCACTGAAGGTTCCAGAGCAGGAAAAACGTAAAATATGGATCTGGATCCAGAACCAAGTTAATGCCATCGGGGTCACTCACCGTTCAACAGAGGAACTTAAGATGAGATGGTACGATTTACGCAGTCGTGCCAAGGCGAGCATTGCAGACCGTATGAAGGAGGCACAGAAGACAGGAGGGGGCACACCACCACACACAGAAAACACTCCCATGGAGGATTTGGTGGAGTCTACCATCCAGCGTGAAGCAGTAGTTGGAGTCACGCAGCTGGACACCTCCGGAGCAGCACCCACCTCTGCAGGTATGAGAAATGCATGTCTCAATTGCCCCAAGTACATGAGTCAGGATGTCAGCAGAGCACAGCATTAGCACACACTGTAAAGCCTGTATACTATTATATTACTGAGGAAAGTGCATCGTGGGAGTTGTAGTCAAGCAAAGTACTGACAATGAGACACACACAGATATGCCCAAAACTGTAAGAAATAGTGTAGTAGATGTTCAAAATATAATGAATTTTATTAAATTAGAACTGTGACATGACCTCACAAGCATAAATTGATGCAGTATTGCACTGTTTCACCTCACAGATGCAGAACTCAAGGAGGCCGGGGACATTGATGCTCAGGAAATGCAACACAGCAGCGCATCAGAACATGAGGACACACCAGCTCTGACAACTACCCAGTCACGTGTGCCACATTCCCGTAGTGTTAAGAGCAACAAGGGACCCCAAGTAAGTCAGCCTAGGACCTCGTGGAGCATACTTTATAAAACAATGGTCCCATGCATTACAGGAATATGCGAAACAAATGAATATAGACAAGATCAATTCTATATTTGAAGCGACATGTCCAGCCGGACAGAGGTCTTCAATTTTTTACTCAGTTGAAAATTTACACAGAAGAATGACCTTCAACAAATCCCCAGTGTGGGGCACAAGCCTGTACCCAAACACAATCCGAGCAGAACAGAAGGTAGGAGGACAGAAGACAGAACAGGGCTTTTTAAGGCAAAAGCAGCGATTTCTGTAAAAATGCAAGTGTACAGAAAAGTTAGGCAAGCAGCATTACATATACATTACAAAATAAAGTTTTTTGTTTAAGGTGCACAACAGGTCGACGGCGTTTCGGTCCCACTAATTAATCATGGGGACCATCATCAGGACATTTAATAAATGCCTTAAAGTTCTAAGCCTCTAATGCCTAAGGAAGGGAGGAAAAGAGAAGGCATACATACATTTAGTTGTGAACATGTAATAAACAATATTCGTTATTAACTAAGTGACTTGGTGAGTAGTGATTGAGGCGTCGAGTGGGTTTCCTGTGGGAGTCAAGTGAGTTATTAGTGACAACCCCATCCAGAGCTCAGAACCCTGGGGAGTAAGAAAGTTACCACATTAACCAGGAAGTTCCTGGGGATTGAGACTAGATGCCACCTAGATACATAGCAGATTTTCTGTGTGGGTGGCACGTCGTTGTGGTTTAAACTAAAGGGCGTGATGTGAACTGTACTCGAAGTGAGGTACTTTGTGTTGTACCATGAGATTAAAACTAAAGAGCATACTATGGAGGAATTATTGGATAATTAGGTGAAAGTGAAAAATCGGCGCAGTGATCCAGTGCGTGTTCAGGTTCTTGGGCTGATAGTGTGGGCGGCATGTTTAAGTGGAATACGAAGTGACACATATTGAAACATTGCATAAAATAATCGGCAAAGGTAAGAATATACAGCGCAGTGGTACAGCGTAACAGTGAACCAGTGTTACGGTTCTATAATGAGATTCGAGTTGTCTGTTCTATTTTTAACATGCATGACTGCGGGAGTGAAATTAGCACGGCGCCGTGAGGAGGCTGAGAGAGGGCTCACCGGGTTATGGTAATCCCGTTCTAACCGAGCAGCAAGCTGCGTGGAAGGGTGCCAGATAGGGCGGAACAACCCTGTGAAGAAAGGGAGGGAGGATGTCATGAAGACCGGGTGACCAGTTTAGAGGAATTGTAAAGGGGCAGGTGCGGCATAACTCTTACCAGGATCGGGTGCTAAACAAGATATCCGTCTTAGGATAGATTGGTTTCCGCGGTGCCAGGAATACCTGCAATGGAAATTGGGTGATTAGGGTGATGGAGTCGAAGGAAAGAGGGTAAAGATTACCGACGCGTTGTGCGAATTACCAGGTTAGTCAGTGCTGGGATCTGCTTCCTGGTTTCCTCGTGAGGATAGCAGGGGAAGGATTAAAAGGGGGTGGGCGGTTTCTGATTGGATACCGTTGCCCAGGTGGTTTCCAGGGCATGGAAACAAAGAAAGAAACCTGGGCACAGCGGCCATGTTGGGAAGGATGTTCCCAATTGGGAAGCTGTACCCGGAGTCCAAGGCGCTTGTATCAGGGGAAAAGAGGCAAGGTGAAGGGAGGGGAAGTCCGCCTGTGAAAGGGAGCAGTGCACAGTGACAGTGAACAATTTTGGAAGGACATGAACTGTATATCAAGGAAAAGACACCATTTTTAAAATAGAAAACATTTGTACGGCAACAATATGTACATCTGAGAAGCCCAAGGCTAGGGGCTGAGTTTGAGCAGCCAATTGTTCAAAAATTGATCAAAGCTCAGATGAGGATGGTCCAGTCCTATTGAAGGTTGAGTCCAGAGTTTAGGCTGTCCGTTTTTATTATCAATTTTAGCTCTTCCTTGTTGAGCATTCGTGTTAGATCACCACCCCTTGGTGGTACGATTACTTGACTGATTATGGTCCAACGTATTTCGTTTTCTGTGTGGCCTTTGTCGGAGAAATGTTCGACGAAGGGAGCATTGGGTGTACCACAGCGAATCCAGCTCCGGTGTTGGGAGATTCGTAGCTTGATTTTTTTGCTTGGTCTGGCCCACGTAAATTAGATCACAGGGGCAAAAAATAGCATAAATAACATTACAGCTATTGCAATTTGTGAAAGTCTTAAGTTCGTTTTTCACATCTTTGAACATAAACTCCTTACAATCAATAGAAAATTCACAGACAACACATGACCCATATTTGGAATGGCCCCGTAGAACTTCCTGGTTAATGTGGTAACCTCCTTACTCCCCAGGGTTCCGAGCTCTGGATGGGGTTGTCACTAATAACTCACTTAACGCCCACAGGAAACCCACTCGACGCCTCAATCACCACTCGCCAAGTCACTTAGTTAATAAGGGAATATTGTTTATTACATGTCCACAACTAAATGTATGTATGCCTTCTCTTTTCCTCCCTTCCTTAGGCATTAGAGGCTTACAACTTTAAGGCATTTATTAAATGTCCTGATGATGGTCCCCATGATTAATTAGTGGGACCGAAACGCCGTCGACCTGTTGTGCACCTTATACAAAAAACTTTATTTTGTAATGTATATGTAATGGTGCTTGCCTGACTTTTCTGTACACTTGCATTTTTACAGAAATCGCTGCTTTTGCCTTCAAAAGCCCTGTTCTGTCTTCTGTCCTCCTACCTTCTGTTCTGACCGGATTGTGTTTGGGTACAGGCTTGTGCCCCACACTGGTGATTTGTTGAAGGTCATTCTTCTGTGTAAATTTTCAATTGTGTAAAAAATTGAAGACCTCTGTCCGGCTGGACATGTCGCTCCAAATATAGAATTGATCTCGTCTATATTCATTTGCTTCCCACATTCCCGTAGGGCACCTGTCCCAACACTGCGTCCCATGGCTTCCGATGATGAGGGCAATGCTGCACCTGCAGTCCGTGTACGGCAAACAGACATCGCAACACCCACACCAATACAGATCGGGAGAGGCTTTTGTAGATCGCAAAGGAGAAGTCGCAGAGCAGGCAGGCCACAGCAGGTGGAGGTGGGAAATCCAGTCTGGGGTGGCTTGGAGGGACAGATGCTCCGTTCACATCGCCTGCAGAGCAAGAACACTCGGTTAGTGAAGGAGGAAATTGCAAAGATGTCAGGCAACATTGCTGTACTGGCCAGTAGTGTCCAGGAACTCACAAAGGTCATGCAGGAGGAGGATGCATCGCGCAACAGACAGCACCGCCAACTGATGCAGCAACTCAAACACCAAGGAAAGACCAACAATAATCTGGCCACAGCCACGACACTGCTGGCGCGTAGATCAGGGACTTTGCAGATGGAAATGTGTCACTGTAGTGGAAATGTTGCCAAAGCACTGCATCAAGTGACTAATGCAGTAGACCTGATGAATGCATCCGGTAGGCAAGTGCACATTACTGCACAGGATGACAGTAGTGAGTGTGCCTCAAGCATGAGCAGTACCACAGTGCCTGTTGCAAGTGCTGTGAGACACACTACTCGCAGCGCTACCCCATCCACTGCCAACGAAAGGCAAGAAGATGCAGCGCAAGACAGACGTCTGGGTGTTCAAGGGAAAAAACGCTAATCTCCCATCTTGACATTTTGAGTGAAATGGTGATGTAACCATTGACACGCTGTAACCATATCACTGACTTTCAAGTACATTTGATTTAAATATTTTTATTTATTTTCGAATTCCAATGACTATTGTGACATTAGTCACTTTTGGCTGTTTGCTTATGTTCACCGGTCACAATACATTTACATAAAGTGTACTTTGCATTTCATTGAATGTGTTTGTGTCTTCATTCCTCACCTCAGAAGTAATTCTGTGTAATCTCCAATCTGCGCCTGCGGCCTTCTGCTGCGCCTGTGCCTTGTTGGACAGGGTGGTGTGGCACTTGTTGGTTTCCATCCTCCGAGTCACTGTCAGACAGCTCCACTTCCAAACTTCCCATTGTTGCAATGTTGTGCAGCATGGCACATGCTGCCACTATCTTGCAGCATTTGACGGGACTGTATTTCATTGCACCTCCGGTCTTATGGAGGCGTCTGAATCGAGTTGAGTAGGCCAAATGTCCGCTCAATCCCGTTCCTCGTAGAGATATGTGCTGCATTGTATCTCCTTTGTGCGGCTGTGGCTGGATTTAGATATGGTGTCAGCAGGTAATTTCTCAAGGCGTATGCGCTGTCACCTACATGTGAGGGTAGAAAGGCTGTCAGTGGTTGTTAGAGTATTACATTTGTACAAGGAATGGAAAGTTGTTTCGCACATAATTACCTAGGAAATGTCCCTCTCCAAACTCTCCCCTTTCTAGACGGTTCTGAATGCCACTTTGCCTGAAGATGTTCGAATCATGTGCACTGCCAGGGAACTGTGATACGATGTCCGTTATAATGCTCTTTGCATGGCACACCACCTGAATATTCAGGGAAGGATAACTTTTCCAATTGCGATACATATATTCATGAGCTGCAGGGGGACATATCGCCACATGGGTGCAATCAATACAACCCCGTACTTGGGGAAAGCCAGCAATTTGATAAAACTCCTGCTTGGTCCTAGCTATTTCATGGGCTGTGGTAGGAAAACTTATGTGGTTGTGTATCTGTACCATCATAGCATCAAGAAAATCTGCCAAAATTCGTGACATTGCACTTTGAGACACACCTCCTGCTACTGCTATGACTCCCTCAAAAGTGCCTGACGCCAGTAAATGTAGGCAACATAATACCTGTACATGCGTTGGGATTGCATTGGTCCTATGGGTCTGTCGTTGCAGGATAGGGTCCAGTTCCTGGATCAGATCATGTATCATTTGGCCATTCAGCCTTTACTTGTCATATATTTCATCATCCTCCTGACCAAGCAGAGTGACGCGTATTCTGAAGATGCGCTCATTAATTTGCCTCCCTCTCTGTTGAGCAGCTTGCTGCCTCATCCTCCTCGCCATCAGGTACAGAGCAGCCATTTTGGTAACCAGGCTTCATTGTGGGTGTGTTCATATATGTTTCTGTTGGTCTTCAGCTGTTTCTGATTTGCACTTATTTTTACCACCTGGTTGGGTCCCTTCTTAAATAGCGATTGCAAATAAGCGATTTTCCTGAAAATCGCTAATTGCGATTTTTCATGCATTTGAATTGTGATTCCTTATTTGCGATTCTTTACTTGCGAATCGCAAACGGGAAATCGCAATGGTTTTCGCAGATGTTTTTAGCGATTCCTTAATTTTGCGAAAATGTAAAAATGTTCGCAGAATTAAGGTTCATGCATTTCTACTCTTCAAATTGCGATCGCAAATGCCATATTTTAGCAATTCGCAATTTTACCGACTTCCAAAACGCTTGATGCATGTAGGTGTATGTTCCCTTTCTAGCAATTTACTCTCAATAGTAATTCAATGGTCCTCAATCTGTTGCAACTTTTTATTGGTGCACACATGAAAGGATTCAGACGTCTCATTTCATCCAAAACAGGGTAATGGGAAGATAAGATGAGTGACGGAAGATCATTTTTCGCCCTTTTAGGTTTAGTAATAGATGAGTTTGCTTTAGCAAAGGCAAGAGGATCACACGCCATATTTATGTGCTGTAGAGTATCTTTTTTGGATGAGTTGATCCTGTAACACTGGCAGATATCACCAATGAAGCCCAACCATTAAAAGAATGGCTCTGATAAACCAACAAGAGGGAGTTGAGGATGTTTACCACATATTTCTTCAATAGTTGGCTGTAGTTTAGAAATGGACCTTATTTGTATTAGAAAGTTACTATTGAGGAAGTTTCATGGCCGACATATATTTCATATGAATAAGTGTAACCAAAGCCATGAAGGGAGAGGAGCAAGAAGCTTGTAAAGAAACAAAAAATGTCAGCTGCTCCAAACTTGGTGATGAAGACACCGCTGTAATAACAGAAAAAATTGTGCAGCACTGCAATGGTTAAAATGGTGGTAAGGCACCACATATTATATGAGTACCCAGAGGGCATACAAAGTTGAAGCAAGCAGAAATAATAAATAATAAACAGTCAAACAGGATGACATTGAGCTGCATGTCGACAAAATGGCGGCTGCAAAAGTTGGAAACTCATCGCAGCAGCGCCTTACATGAGGAGGCTCTCAATTTGGCAAATAGCTCAACCCTATCAGCGCTGGACACATGGGAAGGCAGTAACTATGGTCTGAAGAGAAGAACACCTGTGGAATATGGCAATAAAAGATGACAAAGCTCCACGTTGCACCAGAGCTCACAGGTCCGCTGCCATCTTGTTTGGCACTGACGTCACAACCCCATAAACATGAAACATTAAAAACAAGACATGGTGTGCTGTTGTGTGTAGTTGCATCAGGTACACCATGTGGGACATATATACCCTTGGGGTATAAATAAAGTTAAGCACTGAAATGCCTTTGAGAAATAGTTTGATTGATGCATTTGTCTCCGAGGCTGCCATTCTATGTCATTTACCTGCAGTCCTGTCAAGCAGTGACCCCAGCTGCTGTTCGTCTATTTCTCATGGGAGTTGCTTGTGTGCCAACTTGATGTATAAGAAATAGCTTAAAATAGGATAACAGTTAAAGTTACTTTTCATGTGTTTGGCACATTTTCCATCCATTTTGATTATAGTATCATACCTGCATGGTGGCTCCATGAAATGTTTGATATCTGCATCTATTACTGGGTTTCTGGTCAATCAAACATACCTTGCAGGCATATTTATTGATGAGTTTGTGCTTGGAAAGTTGTGCATTTGCAAGCAGCGTGCCTGTCTTAGCGATACATGTTCAGCCATTTGATGTGCTAGATGGTCACCTTTGGTGCACTGCTTTATTTATTTTTTATAAGCATCACTTATTTTGATTACACATGTGCAACATGCTAGTGCTAAGATTGAACTTCAGTAATGCAAACGTATTTTCAAAATTCCACTTTAGCATTAGTGCTTTTGCATATGTGCTAATATAGTTCAATATGTTCTTGTGCACAGGTGCAATCTAAATATCTGGCTGTAGGAATGAAAATGTCCCCTGCAAGGTAACAGATGTGCACTCCTGCCCTCAGTGCACCAGCTATAGTGAAATCCTTTATACCCATTTTTTCATCATGGGTGAATAACGATCATGCATGATCACTATGAGTTGGACCTGTCTCGTGGATTGTGGTCTTGTTACACCTGGAGGGATGCACAAAGTGTTCCCCTGTTAATGGTAAAGTGCTACTGTCTTTACCCAGAGTTAGATAGTACAAACACACTGGTGGTAGCAAATATTTTTTGTGACAGTTGTCGATAAAGTCAACAGGCCTTTTCACCCAGAGCTTCATTTGAGCCAGTGGTTCTGAGTGGGGGCCACCGGCACTCATTCCGGGAGACCAACACTTTTTTCTCCTCTTTAGACATTTCTCGTGAGCAAGCGAGTGAACAACACACTAAACAGAAAAAAAAACAGAGGAAGAGAAAGACAGAAAATTTGTTACAAAGATAGTAAGCTAAAACCTGAAAGAGTGAGATAAAGGGGCATGGAGCGAGTTAAAGAGACTTGAGGTGGATTCAGTAGTGTGCATCCTTGGTATTCAGTGCGCTGACATTTTATAGTACTAACACTTATTATTTTACACATAAAGAACTACTTTTGCATATGACCAGTTGGAGCCTAACTTACGTCCCAGTAGTACCTATCCCACAGCTCTGACACCAACAGTGAAAGTGATGGCCTTACTGCATTTCCCGGCCATTGGCTCATTTCAGTACATGTGTCTATATCAGGAGGAATGTTGCAACTGATATTTAGTATGGTGCTACGTGAGGTGCTCTCAGCACTGATGAGACACATGGATAGCTACATTCAGTTCCCCAAAAGTCAAGAATTGGCAACTGTGAAGAGTGCCTTTTATGCCAATGGTCGCATCCCACATAAAGTTGGAGCCATTGATTGCATGCATATTGCCATACTACCTCAGCAAACACGTGAACAGGTGTATAGAAACAGGAGGAACTTCCATTCCATAATGTACAAGTGGCATGTCTAGTGGATTTATACACCTCACACGTCCGTGAAAAATTCCCAGAATCTGCCAATGACTCCAATGTAATCTGGAACAGCAACAGACCCCAGTTGATGTCACAACTGCAACCTGATAGGACTTGGATTGTTGGTGAGTGAGATGTGTTGAATCTTTGTGTGTGTGATGTCTAGTGGCATCTTCTGCAGGTGTCTGAATCATAAATGCACATCTGTTTGTCTTCCAATCTAGGTGACTCAGCATATACCAACCAGCCATGGCTTTTGCCCCACTGAGGAATCCAACAACGCAAGGGGAAGTCTGCTTCAATGAAGCCCATGGTAGAATATGGTGACCAGTGAAGTGGGCTTTTGGTCTTCTGAAGGCCAGATTCCGATGCCTGGACAAGTCTAGAGGAGCCCTCCTCCACAAACCCGGGAAGGTGGGTCAGATCATCGTCACCTGCTGCATGCTCCACGGTCTCGCATTGCACAGGAACATCCCTCTGATCGTAGAGGATTGAGAACAGCAGGCTCCCTTAGGTGAGGACCCTGAAATGAGCCGTGATGATGATAGTTGCAAAGAGGGAGGAGTTGGCATGGATCAACAGCTCATCATCAACTTCTTACCTTGAGTGTAAGTATACTTATAGAATTCATGACTGCGACTGTTACAATGACTGTGTTTGTGCAGTTGTAAGGAGGTTGTTGATGGTTTATAGATTTGTGTGTACAACTTTGGGTGACTGTGCAGGTCTGTTAGTGGAGGAGCTCCTGACATACTCATACATTCTTCATGTTACTTTATGTTTTGGCCTGTTGTTGGGACATTTGCCCTGCCATCTTCATATGGAAATTTCAGAGTAGTGACATCAGCAGGTGTAATATACTGTTCTGCAGTGCAAGTTGGACATGGTATTTTCTTGGGAATGTCAGACACAGAATTTAGTTGTACAATTCCGGTACCAAGGCAACTTCCTCAGCGATGGGTTGGAAGTGGGTGACACACCATTGGATTTCTTCCCTGTTGTGTGGTGGTCCTTAGGCAATATGCGTGCCATCATGTTAAACTACACAATGTGGTAGTTTGGCCAAAACCAGCTTGTCTCTTCGCATTGGGGTAATCCTCAATGTGTATGAGCTTGATGTAGGTGTTCATACATCTCATCATTGTATGCCACAGGCCTTGTGGGACTCCAGTGACAAATCTTTGTGACATTCCAACATATGCTGCAACATTTGTTTGGCTTTACCTATGCTCAGTTACTATAGTAATCCCTTGTTGTTTTTCCCATTGACTTATGATGTGGTATTTCTACTGTGGGCTTGTCAATATGTCTCAAGCTGTTTCCCAGACATATATTAAACATTGCTACCGATTATAGCATTGTCAGCGGCTTCCTATATAAACGTTGTTTTTCGGACATGGCATTTGTGGTCACTGACACTGACAATTTCACTGATTTCTCATTTCATTTTGTGGACAACATTATGACCACGTAAGGTTAGACCACGGTGAAATAGATGCCATGAGGCTGCATACTTCCTTGTATGTGTTGGATGCCACTTGTGCACATTTTTGAACATTTACAAGTTCTTGCATAAACCATTTAGCTCAACTTACATTTGGTGGTACACAAAGTGTTGAGAAAGATGTGAATTATACAACATGAGCCACTGAATGTGTTTATTACACTGGATTTTGTGACTAATGTATCGAAAATTTACCATGCAATGGTCAAACCACAGGGGTGTAGCTGTCAGTGTTGGTGGATGGAAGCATTAGAGTTGTAGCCACATTGTATGGGGTAGAACGTTCAATAATGTCCTGCCATCTGAGAAAATGATACATACAGAGATCCTCAACAAAGTCAATGCCCTGTACACAAAGGGTGACATCAGGGGCCACTCTTATTCCTGGTTTGGATCTGTTCTTTGCCACCTGAATATCCTGCATTTTTCTTGGGATGCACCCGCTTTCGTTTGTGGTGGGATCTGCAGGCTCTGATGTATCTAAGGAGTCATACTCTGCCACGGCTCCAATCCTATGGTAGCCGCTGACTTAGATGGCCCTGATGTAGGTTGGCACAGGAATAGGTAGAAATCGGGGTGAAAGCCCTGCAGAGGGTAGTGTTGATGTGGATAAGCTGAGCCATATTATCATTGTGTGTCTCCAAACTGTGGTCTATGGACTGCTGCAGGTGCTTCATTTTCCGGAGTTCCTCTAGTACCTGGTCCACCTGTCCTTGGTTGTCCGCATATGCACCAATGACTCTGGCAATGTTGGCCTGGTCTCACTATGTTGGCCCACAGATACCCTACCAGCACCCCTGCCCCCACAGACCTGCGGCCTTGACCAAGACTGCACCTTCCACTTGCCCATCCATACTCGGTGACAGTGGTGCCAGTGCTCACCTCCGAAGATGGTACTGGGGTGCAGGTGATATTGCTTCTGGTGCTAGGTCCACATGTTGTCCGTCCAGGCTGTCCAGAAGTGCCAGGTATGTCCTCCACATCCGTGTATGTAGGAGATTCAGCATTACTGTCAACTTGATACTGGGGTGGAGCTGGACTCTGGTTGCTGTCATGTTTCTCAAAAGATTAGACAGGATCCACCTGTTGAGACAGAGTAGAGTGTCATTGTAGTGGGTCTGGTATGTACATTCCACATCCCTTGGTAAACAGTGATTAGAGGCAGAAAGGGACAGAAGTGATGGAGGTACACAATCTCAACTATAGCTGTTGTGTTTGACAGTTTAGCAAAAACATTTGCAACATCCATTAGATGAAGGGTTACTTCCATGAATATAACCAGGAGGGGGGAGAGAGAGAGAGCAAGTGGATTCAGTCTCCCTTGGCAATATGATTAAACAAAGTGGAATCCACTCAGAAAGTGGTAGTGGTCCCTAAAGTGATGGGGAGCACACAGTGTTGTTTAAATGCCCCTCACACACCAACAGGCCCCTTGGTGTCATGCTTCATCATCGGGGCCTTCGCATCCCTCTACGTGATGCGGCGTGCTACGACTAACGACTGCGTAGGAGCACTTAGTAGTGTATTATGTGAGGGAGTGTGTTTAAGGGAGAGAGTAAGTGAGGTGAGGTGAAAAAAGTGAGTTAAAAAATACCTGGCGCGTAGGAAAAAAATATTTATTATGTCCTCGGCTGGTATTATTAAAATGTGCAGAGTGAGGTTGAAAATATACGTACTAGGGTATCTCAACCGCTTCAAAGTGTCAACATGTTTCGGAGCGCAAGGACTCCTTCTTCAGGACAAGGATATGCACGTTATCCTCACCTTACTCACATGAAATGTTAAAGTGTTATATACAAAAAATAAATGTGTAATGTACCTAACAGTGTTTATGTATAGGTAAGTTCAGTTGCGCCCAATTGGCGTTGAAGAGAACTTATTGTTCAAAGTCTGATAACCTCATGAGCCTATGCGTGGTATTGGGGGGATCCTTCCTTACTGCTCAGTAAAGCAACGGTTACTGCATGGTCTAATCGCCTGCCTTCCCCTCAACGCTGCTCCGGTGAAGTGAGCAGCGTTGAGGGGAAGGCAGGCGATTAGACCATGCAGTAACCATTGCTTTACTGAGCAGTAAGGAAGGATCCCCCCAATACCACGCATAGGCTCATGAGGTTATCAGACTTTGAACAATAAGTTCTCTTCAACGCCAATTGGGCGCAACTGAACTTACCTATACATAAACACTGTTAGGTACATTACACATTTATTTTTTGTATATAACACTTTAACATTTCATGTGAGTAAGGTGAGGATAACGTGCATATCCTTGTCCTGAAGAAGGAGTCCTTGCGCTCCGAAACATGTTGACACTTTGAAGCGGTTGAGATACCCTAGTACGTATATTTTCAAACTCACTCTGCACATTTTAATAATACCAGCCGAGGACATAATAAATATTTTTTTCCTACGCGCCAGGTATTTTTTAACTCACTTTTTTCACCTCACCTCACTTACTCTCTCCCTTAAACACACTCCCTCACATAGTACACTACTAAGTGCTCCTACGCAGTCATTAGTCGTAGCACGCCGCATCCCGTAGAGGGATGCGAAGGCCCCGATGATGAAGCATGACACCAAGGGGCCTGTTGGTGTGTGAGGGGCATTTAAACAATACTGTGTGCTCCCCATCACTTTAGGGACCACAACCACTTTCTGAGTGGATTCAGCTTTGTTTAATCGGGTTACTTCCATGGGCACTAGGTAAGCTCAAGCACTTCAGTTTGACAATAGGGATGGACATGGCATCTACCAATTGCTTGATGTAAGACTGGTGTAGATGTTCATTGGGTACTGGTATAATCACAGTCCTAGGTGTGTATATAAAAAGTATTTGTTTTGTTTCAAATGTACGTACACGTGGTAAATGTTTAAATGTGAATGTGTATATTTTTCTGCCTCAAATACGCATGAAATTTTGCAAAAAATAAAATAAAGTGATTGGTACAAATTAAGGTACCTGACTAAACGTAACTAAGTACCTGTTTGGTCTCCATTGGATTAACCACGTAGAATCAATAAGGCGGTTGCAGGCAGTTGCTCTTTTTTGCTTATTTACATAAGGTCCAGCCTGCTCCTGTCCCGTTTGGACCTAACTCCCTTGGGTTTTCAAAACTTTTAGAATGTAGGCATTTTGTTGTCTAACCCTTAAGTGTGCCTCTGCCTCTTTGTGTATTGACTGTCTGGTTTTGGAGTGACAGGGGCTGGGGAAGTGCGTTCACTGTAGACAGCCACTGGAGGGTTGAGGTGTGCCTGGCCCTTCCTGGATGACTCAGAGCTGGGCTGAATAGACCCTGGCTGAATTTACAGTAGTGGGAGGAGATTTCCCTACCCCTGAATAGGGCATGTCTCTCATGCATAATGCTGTCTCCACCCCCTAGGTTCATACTGCACTAGTGAGGACACAACTGGCTTGGACTGGCTCAGATACCCTTGTACAAAGGGAACAAAGGCATTATACCTAAAACTCCAGAATTTTAGCTCACTTTTGGACTCAAGATGAACCTTTGCCAAGGAGAAGACCCAAAGAGCTGTGAGGAGTACTGCCCCTTTGTTGTGGGCTGTGTGGGGTTGGCCTGCAGTTGCTGTTTCTGCCAAGGAGAGGACAAAGACTGGATCTTTGCTTTGAACCTGCTTGAAGAGGATCTCCAAGGGCCTCTGTGTGTTGGCCTCCTGTTAGGAAGTCTCAGGGACACAAAGACTATACTCACAGCTCCCCTAAACACTGCTGCTGAGAGTTCTGACCTTACTGGAGGTGCTTGCTCCAGTTCTGGGACTCTGCAGGTAGTGCTTTCTGCTGGGAGCTGGAAGCAGCCTGGAGAACTCAGAAAATCAACTCATCGCTTTTCTTGCATCTGTTTTTCTGATGCAGCACCGCTGTGTGAGAAGAATCTCCACACATCACCATGCCGCTGCTGAAACCGACGCAGTGCCTGTCTCTGCTGAAAGAACCAATGCACCGATGGATCGCGGCTGAAGAAACTGATGCAGCACTGCCCGACGCCCCAGCATTGCTCGCCAATGCATTCTGGATTTCCATGCATCGCACCTGTGCGGCAAATTTTCCAGATGCATCACCCGTTCACCAGAAATGTCTTGGAATCAATGCATCACTTCCCCCTACAGCCCGGATTCCATGCATTACTTCTCCTGCGTGCAGCAGAAGTGCTGCATCACCTCCCCATGGTTTCAGGAACTAACGCATCTCTTTGTTTTTCAACACTTCCCATGTCTGCGGCTGTTTGGCCTTGTGTATTTTGACACATCTACAGGTTCTGTGTGAAAAACCATGCATCCATAGTTTTCTATGGACCAAGTTGGTTGAAACGTTTTTAAAGTCATATTCTTATTAGATGTATGTTGGATTCTTTTTGTTTTCGTCTTGTTGTGTTTAGATAAAGATACTTTATTTTTCTAAACTGGTGTGGCTTCCATTTGTGGTGTTATCACTGTATTAATTTACACATTGCCTTTGTGATAGGTCTGTCTGCTTATACCAAGCTATAAACAGGGGTTATCTAAAATGTGTATCCCCCTTACCATGACTAGAAGCAAGGGTCCCTATTTGGACAAAGGTACCTACCTCTGCCAACTAGAGACCCCCATTTATAACAGCTGCCAAGTGGCAGTAGAAAAAGGAGAGGGGTACATCTTGGTAGGTGCTTATTCAACAGGGCCTGATGGTCGCTACAGTCCTCTCAGCCTCTCCTAGCATACCCTTGATCAATAGCTACCTACCTAGGGGAGAGGTGTGGCGCCGCGGCCAGGGTGACTAACTCCGGAATCTGGGGATCATGGTTCGATCCCCGGGGCCGGCGGCAGATTAGCCCAGCACCATGTGACTCTGGGCAATAGCTTGCTTAATCTTCCTGACAGCCCCAGCGCCTATTGACCCTAATGGGTGATGGTTCGCGCTTTACAAATGTGTATTATTATTATTACCTATGAGGCGAAGCTAAGTAGTAACATGGCTACCAAGTGGCTGTGGGGAAAGCTGGGTGGTACATCCTGTCAGATGCTTATTAAGCTGGGCCTGGTGGTAGTTGCAGTCCTGTTAGCTTCTACAGGCCACACTTGAGCAATAGATACCTACCAGTGAGGTGAAGCAGAGTAGTGGCATGGCTGCCAAGTGGCTATGGGGAAAGAAGAGGCGCACATCTTGTTAGGTGGTCATTCAACAGGGCCTGATGGTAGAGGTAATCTTGTTAGCATCTCTCAGCCCACACTTGAGCAATGGCTACCTACCTGTGAGGTTAAGGCGAGTAGTGACATGGTTGCCAAGTGGCTAGGGGGAAAGGAGAGGGATACATTA
The DNA here is from genome assembly GCF_964263255.1 of Lissotriton vulgaris. NCBI lineage: Eukaryota > Metazoa > Chordata > Amphibia > Caudata > Salamandridae > Lissotriton > Lissotriton vulgaris. The sequence continues at coordinate 175,565,678 of NC_141696.1, forward strand.
CTGTCATCCTGTCCCAGCCCACACTTGAGCAATGGTTACCTACCTGTGAGGTGAAGCTGAGTAGTGACATTGCTGCCAAGTGGCTATGGGGAAAGGAGAGGGGCACATGTTGTTAGGTGCACATACAACTGGGCCTGATGGTAGTTGCAGTCTGGTCAATTACAATTTGGTAACACAAGCAAAACGGCATTGTGTAACTTAATGGTTGGCAAGGTTTCATTGTATTGACACGTAGTTTTGTACATTGAACGATATATGGGTCCTTTGATGACCATTTAATGGGGAAATAATTACAGACAACATACCTATGGGTGGGATGTGATGGAGGCTGATACATTAGGAATCATGTGCATGACTACTGCTTGTAATTGTCAATGTCACATCTCTGATATTTTATCTACTGCGTATGTGAACAGTTGGATGTGATGGATTAGAGCGAGAGGTGAGAAGTGTGCAAACATAACATTGATATATTGTGTCAGTGAGTGAGGTGTTACTTATGAGGCTCCTGTCCCCCAGGTACCCCAGTCAAGCCATCTGTATGCAGGAAGGCTACCACCTTCTCCTCCCAGGCTTTGAGTTGAAAAGATGGACTGGGAGGTCCAAAGCCAGTCTTCTGAGCCTCCAGGTGTAGCCTGTTGACAAGGTGATTGGCCCTAATGCCATGCCACCTCTTCTTGATGTTCTCTTTTGTGTGCAGGGTGGTTCAAACCCTATTGACCATGTTGATGACCCTGCCCCACATTGTATTCTTCCTTTGCACAGTGGTTTGTGGAACTTGGGCTCCTAACAAATGTGTCTCTACTCTAATGATTTCATCCACCAACACTGACAGCTCGGTGTCAGAAAATTGTGGTCTTTTTGACAGTGACATATTTAGTGAAGATGTGAAATATGAGTGTGCTAGTTAAGGTGATTTAAATGAGTATTAATAGCAGTGATAAAGAACAGTGTGTGTACAAACATGGGTGGGGTGTGTATGTGTGATGGTTTTGTGTAATGATGGCTGCCTTCTCTCTTTCTCTGCAACTTAACGGTGTATAGGGCTCCACTGCAATGTAGTGCCAACTGATCATGGTCAGGGTTGGGGTGTGTTTCATAGTTTAAAATGTAGGAGTGTCAACCTATGCAATGACTATTAGCTGTGTCCTATTTTTTATACTTTCAATGGACACAGTTGTGTTTGGCGGTAGCAGTAGTGAGGAGGTTGTTTGCCGTGGTGTGACCGCAGCATTAAGACCGCAAGTGGAGCGGTTTCATTGTAATCTACTTAGTTGCTGTTTTGCAGTGCTGTTGGTGTTGGAATTCCTATCAGCAGGTTTTCCAACCGCCGTGGCCCATGTGGAGAGCTTTCAAACTGCAGCGGTCAAGGATTTGCACTGCATGCATCGCAATAGGGCGGAGATTAGTTTGCGGCCTAGGGTGTCAAAAATGGACTGTGGAAGCTGCAGTCGGACGGACGGTCCAACCAGCATTGTAATGAAGTCCTAACTATTGTTCTTAAATGGTCTGGTATGTGTATGTCTTGGTATGTTCTAGGGGCAGGTGAGATCTCACTGGTGACTTTTTTAGGGCATGCAATTTAGCACTTTTAAAGTGGGGATAGGTGGTAGTTGACCTGTTACATGTACGGGGACTTATTGTAGTGAATCTTTATGGATTTTGCTTTTAGGTTTCTGAGAGCTATTGCTTGCATCTATTATGTCTTGAAAAATGTCTTGAACTTCTATTTCTGTCACATTTGGTGGGTGGTTGTGCTCCTTAACATTAATTACAAAATAATCTTTTGTAGTTGTGCTCCGTTAGAATGCATTTGAATAATATTTAGTGCATTTCCAATGTATAGTTCTGTTGATGCACGGTGCATCCCAAATGATTTAACAATTGCTTTCCTTTCTGTGAAGTGATATTCTTGGCCTCTTCTGTTAATAGTTTACCAGTATAAATATATATTATAATTAAAATCTGACCTTTGTTATTAATATGTTAACTAATAATGCAGTTATTTGTTTTCTTACTTGTATGTTTTATTGAGAAGTTCTGCACAATTTTGCAGTTTTTCTTTTGAGCTAGTTTTAACAAAATGGCATGTGATCACTGTGTAAAAAGAGAAAAAAACTAATGACGAGAATTTTGTTCCTACTTTAGGAGAATTTATAGTCCCTTATCTTCTAAGGACTTGGAGATTGATCCCTCCCGACCATTTTCATTTTTTTTGCAGCTTTGTGTCCCTTACCCAGGTGTCGGAGAGTTATTTGGGTATACCCCTATTATTATTGATTATATAGTTTTAATGTGGGGCAAGTGCTGAATTTTCTGGTAAAAGAAAAAATGAAATTATGTTAATTGAATATGGTTTTTTGTTGCAAGTTTGTGGAGGTGTAGGGAGTTAAGTTTATTTTCGGCCGTTGGTTGGGAGATTTCTTATTATTAATGCATACTTACTTTATTTTATATTCTTGATGCTTGTCATAGTTGATATTTTCTGGCAGTTGGTTGGTTTGGTAGTTGGTCTTCTTTTCTTTTAGGTAGTTTATGTAAAAAGATAAATATTACAGAGTGTGTTACTATTTATTTGTTAAATTATAATTTTTTGTATAATAACAGTTCATTTTTAGTTTACATATAAGTATTACTTAAATATGTAGTTGTTGAGAGGAATTATTTCTCATGTAAACATTTGTTGCGAGTTTCTCGCAGACCTTCCAGCTCTTGCAGCATTTGTCATTTTTGGAGTATTTCGTTTTTGAATTAGTGTGCCTATTATATTTTTGATTTCATGGTTCAGTAAATTTAATTGGTTGTAGTTGTTTATAGTGTTATTATATTGGTTACTTTAGTATAGTTTTACCTTTTTTTTTAATGAGCTGAGTAATTTTTTTTAGTTAATTCATGTTTTATTATTGTAGTATAATGCGTTGTTTGTTTTATTTATAAATGAACTTAATCATATATATATAAATATATATATATATACATAAATATATATATTTATATTAATGGTTGCGTATTTATGTTTATATCTACAAATAATTGTTTTGGTGTTTGAAAATATATGTTTTTTAGGTGTATAATTTCTTGGGGTGTATTCTTAATTTATGGTTAATGTAATATATAAGCATGGGCGAATTTTGCGAATTCGCGAATTCACAAATTTGCGTATTCACGAATTTGCAATCCACAAAATCCGCGAACTTTCACGAACTTGCGGATTTTTTCTTTTTTTTGTGTTCGCAAGGGTTTCTGCCAGTTCGCGAGGGTTTTTTACCAGTTCTCAAACGCGAACTTACTTGTCGGGTCACAACGGTCGCGACCATGTTGTTTCTACGTCTGGTTCAACACAGCACCCTTCACCACTGCCACCCTCTGGTTCACCCATGCCATCCTCTGGTACATCACTGCCACCCTCTGGTTCATCACTGTAGATTATGGAGGGAAAAGCACACCTGCCCTGCCTCAACTGACATGAATTAATTTGGGGCTCCTTAATGTGTCTCTGAATTTGAGCTAGCACCTGCTTCCTTAGCTGTAAGTGCTTCCTGATTAATGATGAGCTTGAACTTTTGCACCTGCTACGTGCTTTCAGTTTTGCAAAATTCGTTAGGACACCTGCCCTGCCTCAACTGCCATGAATGAATTAGGGGTTGATTAATGTGTCACTGAATTTGAACTTCCAGTCTGGCACCTGCTTCCTTATCTGTAATTGCTTTCTGTTGCAGTGTAACTTTTTTTAACAGGACCTTTGTGGCATACTTGTAGCTATTCTCTGAGCCTGCTGTGAGGGTCGGAGCAGGGTCATAAAATAGTTGCAAGTAGGCAACTGATCTCTGGAGGGGCCCCTCAGGGAGCACTACAGAGAATGGTTACTAATGATGAGCTTGAACTTTTGCACCTGCTGAGTGCTTTCAGTTTTGTAAAAATCGTTTTTCTGCAATTTCGCGGGATTCGCGGGGTGCGAATTTGTGCGAGATCGAATTCAGAAGCCGCAAATTCGTGCGAATATGCGATTTGTTTTTTTGCGGCATGTTAGTTCGCGTGGTTTTTTGTGTTTTTGCAAGTGCAACAACTCGAAGTTACCCTAGCGGTCGTACATGGGCGCGGCCATCTAGTTTGCGTGACGTATTTCCGTTTCCGGGCGCTATGTGTAATCTCCCAAAGTGTGCAGCTCGCTAGTACAAGTTCGCGTGTGATCGCGGGGGAAATCTCGCGCGAACTTACCCACGTGGTCGTGAACGGGCGCGGCCATCTTGTTTTTCATTCATTGCTATCGTTCTGGGCATGCTTTGTGTATCCTCTCTCAATCTCTGCCATCCTTTGCTTGTTTGAAGTTTTGTTTGATCTATTTTACTCATTATATAATCCTCTATTTTTATAGCTCTATATTTTTGTGTTTTCTGCTACTTTTGGTTAATTTTAAACTACTTTATTAAACTCTTTTCTTTTCTTCTTCCCTATTCTATTTCTTATTTATTATTTACCTTCCTTTCTGCCCAGACCCTGGTAAAGGGAGCCAGGAAGCAGCCCAAGAAGGGGAAGGGTCCCGCACCCCGTGCCCGGCTCCCGTGCGGGCGTTTGAGGGGGAGCTATTGATGCCACGGGAGATCTTTAGCGCGGAGGAGGTGGCCGCACTAGTGTTCTATGTACAGCGCCGCCTCCCCAGGACCATAATGGCAGGCGGCAAGATTGCAAGCGGCTACGGGCTCCAGGAGCGCCGGAAGCGGTGGGAGAAGGTGTGCTGGGCCATGTATTCTCACTCTCGGGTCCGGCGCACCTATAACCAGGCCATCCACCGTTGGACGGATCTCCTGGACCGGGAACACGACCTGCTCGACCTGCTCGGCATCGAGATCCCCGGGCTTGGTGAGTAGTAGTAGCTATTTCATCACTACTCTGTTTTCTCCTGCTCTGTGTGTTATTATATTGCAAATTTTTGTTTTTTACCAAGAGCAATATTGCTGCCAATTACATTGTAGGTAAATTATATTTCAAAACCTTCTATGCATTTCAGGTGCACTGCTCTCCTTCTCAGTAGCGTTGCTACTATGCTTATTTGTTTTCGATTTTGTGTTCATTTCATTGCCCTGAGAAATTATGTATGAGTGTAGTTTACAGAACTGCGTAATGCTAGACACTAAGGGGCAGATTTGCCATTACCGGCGCATCCCTGCAAAGTAGCAGGGATGCGCCAGTAATTGTGCGCCACGCCACCACCACCCATGGTGCGCCGTATTTACAATGCGGCGCACATGGGCCCAAACGTCACCGAAGCGTTACGCATCTGTGTCGTAAAGGCGGCGCATTGCTGGAATTGCGTCTCAATGATGGCGCAGCTCCAGCAATGCTCTGGGGTGCCCTATCTCCCCAATGTTGCGTCAAGCCGTACGTCTGCTTCAAGCAGGTGCAGGGTTTGAGTCACGCATCATTGTCCTCAAAGTGGCTGATTGAAATCTTGTAGATTTCCCTCAGCCACTTTTAGGATGCGTTCCTGCGCAGGAATGCCCTCCCTTGCGCCGGAACGCCCCCTGATGGCGCAGGGCTTTACGACATGATGCATCTCCCATATGCGTCACGTTGTTGATATGCGCCGCACCATGGCGCCTCTTTTGTTCTCTTGCTGCGTCACAAAAGTCATGCAACAACGGAGCAAAAGAGCCGCAATGGGCTTGTAAATCTGCCATAACAGACTCAAGTCCAGTCCTTCCTTTGTACACCTGGCATTAAGAAGAAATAGTGGTGGTGGATTGATAGTTTGAGTATTTTAATGACTGGTTAATGCAGTAGGAAACTTTTTAGTGTTGTCACTGATCTGCAATCACAATGGAGTTTGTCTGTCACTTCGCGTGCTGCGGACTGCTGCCTGCCAGTCCTAGGCGAACCTTTTGAGTAGTTTGTTTAGTGAGTTACATAACTTTCCAAGTTGACGGTCCGCAAATTAGGCAGTACTAATATCATAGTAGACCACATGAGATAGGTCAATATATCCCGTGGAATAGGTGTCTATTTGCTATTTCGCCAAAATATGTTGTTATTGTTCTTTTGAAATGTTTCATTTGGTTGACAACAATCATCCATGTTTTCGGGTCTTTCTTTCTTTCAGGTTGTACATCAGCTCCCCCCAGGGGCAAGAGGACAGAGGAGGAGGGTGTATCGGCTGCTGCTGCTGTACAAGGCCAGAATCAGTCAGGCGAGGGCTCCATTGCTGGCCCCGGTAAGTTTTAATTTTAATATAGAGTACCTATTTTTTCCGAGCGTTCCTCATTCGATTTTTTCTAAATCGTCTTTGATCTTTTTGTAGACTGTATCTAAATTCTTATCCTATGACTCCCTGTGGTATTACTAGATTATTCTTATTAGTCTGTCTGTGTAGCTAACTAAGATTGCACATTTGGCAAAAGGTGTTAAACGAAACTCCCATTCTAGTCAGTCCTCTGGGATTGTCCATAATGTCTTTTCAAGCCTTCTAAATGTTTATGCTTTGACAATTACCAACAATAACATGTGAATGACCACCAAGAAAGAATAAGATACTACTATACTTTTGGTTTGGATAGGAGGACAATCCATACTACTACTGTTTCAGGGACAAATCTGCACAAACAGAACTATGGACACTAAATAGTGCATTGTTTACAATAGGCGCAGGTAGACTTTCCACATACCTCAGTGATATCAGACTTTGAAGAACCCCCAATGTCCCTACTGACTAGATAGTGTGGCAGAGTCATTTAGCTCCCGAATTCATCGATGATTGATCCCCAATGATGATTATCCAACGCTGGACAAGAGTACGGATTCAGAGTCCAGAAGTGTCAGAGGCACAGACTCATGCTTGAAAATTGCAAAACCTTTTGCTCAGTCACTCTTGACAAAAACCACAGAGTCTATTTAAGTTTTAAAGCTTTATTAAAAGTAAAAACATTCTTTAAAATCAAGCTTGTCATAAAACATAAACGGTTGATTGAAAATGGAAAAGTGCTTAGTGATTTATTTCACACATTTATTGTGGGCGAGCCGAGCCCTCACCTGGTTTGGACTTTAATTTTTCTTTTTGGTGCTGAATCGTTGGTCACTCCGCCCTAGTGATGATGATCTGATCTTGCTCTAGTTATTAGAACTGAAGCTTCTGTCTGTTATGAGAAAAATAGTCCGTGTTAAAAAGCAAGCATTTATCAGTTGTGCCAAAAAGTGCAGCAAGACAACACCCTTCCCTGGTAAAAGGGACATTTTTACTTTAGAGTAGAGAGTCACAAATTATTAGATTGGTTTCTGTATTCACATTTCTTCCTTCCTAGACAAAATACTAGTGAGTGGTGTATGTCTATGACATCTAATATTCTTAAATGTACTTTGTAGGTGGAACATCTGGTGCCGGGGCCAGCGCGGAGGTGGAGGAGGACACTTCTGGGGAGGAGGTGGTGCAAGTGCCAGAGGAAACTGCTGTGCGTGTTGCCACGGTAGTGGCGGGCAGTGGTAAGCTCTTATATTCCTTACTTATTGAGATTGCAGACTGCAGAGTGTGCTCTCTGCACGGGTGTAGTATATATGTTCTACAGTTAAGTTACTATACTGTTAAGCAGACTTTCAAATTTAGAACAAAGTTCTTTTTCAACCAGGTAGTAGCCTCCTCTAAATTTACTTCAACTCAGCGGTGAATTTTTTTTCGAGAATCCAAATCAGATCTGAGATGAACTTGATGGATGGGATGAACGAAAAGCAAAAGAAGGGTATAAGTGTGGAAGGACGAGCAAGTTAAAAATAATGATGACTGACAAAGAAGAATGATACGTGTTTGATTGGTGCCCGAGGTGGCTGGGAAGGAATATGATGCATGGCTGGGTGAAGGATGAAGCAAGGATGGGTGGAAGGAGAACAGCCTGGGTGGGTGAAACAGAATCTGTATGTGTGCGCAATATATGCTTTGGTAGAAATGCAAATGCAAGTCAAGCACGGATGTTTGGCTTGCGGTTTCCCAAATAAAATGAAAAGGTTTTCCCGTGAGAAAACGTAAGGTTTGTCCAGATGAGAGACATGAAGAAGAATGATTGACATATAGTTTGAATGGATGGATGCCTGGATCATGGTACTATCTGACTCTTAGATAGCATATGTGTATCTAGAGAGAGTAGACGGTCACTGGATGAACTAAGTGTTACTTTGAAGAGCATGTAACACCTCACCCGCACGTCCGTCCCAGTGTAGGAAAGGCAAGGAAAATAAGTTGTAATTTTGTCTGAATACCACCATGAATAGTAGCAGTAGTTTGTATTGCAAGCACAGCATATATCCGGCTATTATGATGGCCACTCACTACCTCTGTTAATAAGTTTAGTAGAACTCGGTCATTCATGTGTGGATGTATCACTGTTCACTCAATAAAAAACAAAGCACCTAAAGTCATCCCATATGTATGCAAATACATTCCATGTGCAGTGATAGATAATCATATTATATATCTTTCTCATTTTATTTTTCTAGTATTCATTGGCACTGTAGGGTGAAAGTTAAATTAATTAAGCAGTAGCCCTTGTAACAGAGTATTCTCAGTGCCACCCGTAATAGAAAAGTAAGAGCATCACCAACTGCATGTACTGGACTGGTACAGTAACGCAAGTCTGTCTCACTCATCATGGCGAGGCGTCTGTTTTTCTCGGGTGCAAGTTGACTGCGCTGGCTTATGCCGGCTTGCAGAAGTTAACGTACCAATTTTGGTAAACAAGAGAGAAGAAGAATAATAAGACTGGTGTACTGTCATAGTCGACTCTAATGGAGTGAGTCCATAGTGCTCGTAGAATTGATTCCTCAAACTCCCACTAATGTTAGAGCAAGGATGAAGAAGTGGGATGTTAGATAGATACTGGCCACAATAGTTATGTACTGCGCTTGCAAGTTGCTAGTTCTACTGTGACACAACTTTCTGCTGAATCATTTTGTCTTATTCTTAAAGAGCATTGATTACAGACTATGTCTTTCTTTCTTCATATAGATGCTCCTTCCAAACCAACACGGAAGGAGCTGGCTAAAAGTGCCCGGCAACAGAGGCTGAAGGCGACTGTCGCCGAATATCGGCAGCTGGTGGCCCAGGAGGAGGGGGACACGCAGTCGACCACAACATCGACCGGGACAGCTGCATCCTCCTCCACCCTCCCTGGGTCAGCCAGTCAGCGCAGCAGGTCTCCAGCAGTACGGAGCCGGGGTACCGCAGCCACCTGCCAACGCCGAGCAGCAAACAAATCAGCTGCCCCCCACAGCAGTACCAAAAAAAGGTTGCACCGCCTTTCACTTAGGGTGTACTACCTCGAGCAGGATCTGTTGAACACCAAAACCCTGCTCGAGACCCTCCGCAAGGAGCATGCCAACCTGGCCCGAAAAGTGACCAGCAGGCAGCAGTAGGAGGAGACTGTTCCTTGCCCCTTTTTTAAAGACTTCTGGGGTGGGAATTGGGAGTTGGGTTTTTGGACTTTTCACGGACATTCGTTGGGGTTAGGGATGGGAGTGGGTTGGGTCTTGCGGGAGATTATTGTTAGGGATATAAATATACTTTAAACTTTATCTTAGCATACGTGTTTTTTACTGCTTTTGAGGCTGGTGGGTGGGGGTTTAACAGTAAGTTTGTTTTACTGAAACCTAAGTGGCATCTTGATTCAAGTTGTATAAGTAATTACTAAATGCCCAAATGTTTTCAAAACTAAGTGCCTCTCACGGAGTAAGTGAATTCAATAGTCCTAGGACTTTACTAGTACTACCGTCAGTCTCTCGTCTCTTCTAATACTCCATTATACTATGTCCCCCCAAATGCTTATTTTACCTGTAATTTGTGTTTGGAAATAGGGCTAGGCACAGGGCTGGCTGCACGGGAAATGGCGATTAAGGTTGGCAATCCTGGGCGGATGAAATGTCTTCATTGCGGTGGTACTAGTGGTGTTACACAGTGGCAGTTGCAGCATATGAAAAAAAAGAAAATGAAACCTTGTTTTTCCTTACCGTAGCATTAGAACGGTACGATAGAGAATATAGCAGGTGACAGTACACTAGAACAGTGCCACAATGTAGCCTAACAAATGGTAAAGTATTTAAAGTATAACTAGTACTTGCGTTGAATTTCTTTGACATTGGCTACTACTACAAGAAATAGTACTGAAGGTGAAGGACACAGCAGCGTAATAATTTGCCACGTCTAGGAGGAGGATGTTCTTGATGACCAATCAAGTTGATGGTGCACATGAAAATCTGCTTTCATTTGCCAATAGTGACTCTGTGTGAAGCTGAGTAAGAATATATCCTCGGATTCCTTCACCAGCCTGTTGCTATGACCTTATCCTCCCCAGCAAGAGTGTGGAATTATTGCTGTCATTTAGTCCACATCAATCAAAACCACTCAGCCCGCGGGAAGAGGGTTAGGGTTTGGAAAATGGATGGGAATGGGGGTTTTTGGGAAAGTTTTGTTGAGAGAAGAAAAAAAAAGCACAGCATTGACAAACAATAATTGAAGATAAAGAAATCTTTGTGTACAAAGCTATCCATAAATCTTTTAAGTGACATAAAGGAAGTGCATGCACTACTGCATGCATGGTTACTGAAAAGTAAGTAGTACTTTCGACAACTGTGAATGAAAGAATGCGACAGTACAGGGCTGCAGTAATAATTATGCATTTTCACTTGCCTTTCTCTGCACTCAGAGAAACACTTCGTACATTAAATTAGGTTTTAAAAATAGCAGAAGTAAAACCTATACAATGTCTGTATTCAATTCAGTCCAAATACGCTGTGCAGCTAGGCCCTAACTCCGCTTTTCCACCATGGATTTCCTGAAAAACAAATGCAATGAACATCAGACTGTGCCAGCATTGCTCCCAGACCCCAAAACCCATCCACAAAACCCTGGAAGCCCCCCAAAAAGCACCCCAAAGACTGGCAAGTGAGCAAAAACTTTTTCACCATGGATTTGGTCCAAAACACTTGAATCCGATATTAGACCTTCCGAGCTATGCCCCTAGACCCCTGGAGCCACCCTCAAAAAATCAGAACACCCCCAAACAGGCAAAAAGCAATAATGGGCCTACCTTCAATTCAGTCCAAATACGCTGTGCAGCTAGGCCCTAACTCCCCTTTTCCACCATGGATTTCCAGAAAAACAAATGCAATCAACATTAGACTGTGCCAGCAGTGCTCCCAGACCCCAAAACCCACTCCCAACAACCTAAAAGCCCCCCAAACAACACCCCAAAGACAGGCAAGTGAATAAAAGCGCAAAAACGTTTTCTGTTCCGATTTTCTTCAAACCACTTTTATCCGGTATTAGACCTTCACAGCAATGCTCCAGACCTGTCAACTCACCCGCAAAGAAGTAGAACACCCCCAGAACACTCCCACAAGTGCAGAGTCTTTCTTCATTGGGCGTAATCCAGTCATCTGCTTTGAGGGAAATGGGAGTCTGGAGGAGGAGGATAGAGGAGCATGTTCTTCAAATCAATAAGCAAATAAGTGAAGACAGTTCTGCTGATGGGCTTTTTTTTGTGATTAGGTGATTAAAGTTTTTTATATAGATTTTGCAAAACAAAGAAAGACAGACACAGGAATAAAAGTGAATAAGGACGAAAAAGAAAGTTAGTGATTCATTGACTCATTTTCAGGGCTCGGTGTCAGGAAAGAAGAGCTCATCCTCAAACTCTGCGAATTCAGACAGGAGTAGGTCAGTTAACAGAGAAGAACTTCCCTCTTCTAAGTAGGTGTCCTCCTCATCTTCTTCCTGCGTGCATTCTCGTATTTTGTAATCTGGTGGTATGAGGTGCTGATTCATCTTGATCATTGTTAACCTCTCCACATTTTTGGGCGAGAGGCGGGTCCTTTTGGAAGTTACAATGCCACCAGCAGCACTGAAAACACGTTCAGAAGACACACTTGCGAGTGGGTAAGACAAGTAATTTATAGCCAGGTTGGTGATCTCTGGCCACACATCTCTTTTCCCATGCCAATATGCCAATGGGTCATCATGAACATAGACCTCTGTTGAGTCATTCAGATAGTCCTGCAGGATCGACTCAAGGTTCTCCAGGGTTCCTCCACTTTGCTTACTTTTTTTCTGGGACCTTTTAAAAAGCAAACACAAGCTGAGTTAGCCAATCCTCTTCTTCACACAATGTTACTGTTGTGTCTTGGGCAGATGATACGGTTGCTGGTGTCGTTAACGGCTGAGAGGGAAAACACTCACTTCTGCCACAGCCACAGATGCAGAAGTGGATTTATTTGACTCCGGATGGCCTGCTGATGCTGATGTACTGCCTTTCCTGCCGTTCTCTTTCAAACCGACTGGCTGACACAGCTAGCCAATGTTTGTACTTTGTAACATCTGCGTCATCAGAAGGAAAGAATACTCTGCCTGCCACTGCCTTTTTGTACCGTGGATCCAGAATAGTAGCAGAAATGTAATGCTGTTCTGTGTGGATCTTTTGAAGACGTTCATCGCAAAGTAGGCGCTGTAATAACTTCTCCTCCAACTCAAATGCTTCTTGCTTTCCATCTTTTTGAAACGTATAAGACACCGCCTTCAGTTGGTGCTCTAGCATGCACAACAATGGGATAGCTTTTCCCAAAGTACAGTCCTCCCTGCTGACTGCACGCGTGAAGACCTCAAAAGGACGAAGCATGTCTGTCAGGCTTTTAACTAGCTCCCATTGCTCCACCTGTATCCTCAGGTCTATCATAGGTGTACCCAGTTTAAAGAAATACTGATCGACTACCGCATACTGCTCATACAGATGCTCAAGCATGTAGAAGGTTGAGTTCCAACGTGTTACCAACTCCTGGATAAGTGCTTTCACTGGCACTTTACGTTCATGTTGCAGGCACCTCAGCTGCTTCCGGGCCTTAAAAGAATGGTTGAAATGTGTGCACATTCTTTGGAAGGGGGTCAGTAACGCGCAGACTGGACTTTCTTCACTCAAGAATTTTTTAACAACCAGGTTTATACAGTGCGCCAAACACGGCACTCAGAAATAGTTACCCTTTCCATGGCCTTAACTACATTGGCGCCATTATCCGTTGAAATATAACCAATCATGCGTTTTCTTGGGGACAGCCATTGAAAGACTTTTGTGTTAAACTCATGCAAAATGTTTTCTCCTGTATGATTTTTCTCCATGGCAAACATGGCTAGTGTTGCATGTTTCCGAGCAGCTTTATAAACTTTGTCCGTGTCAACACCTGCGGTTACCTTTGCTTTAACCCCTGAAAAAGAGACCCAGTGTGCAGTGATGCACATGTAATCAACGGCTTGGCAACTGGTCCACATGTCTGTTGTCATATGTATAGTGTGAACAGCACTCTTCTGCAAAGCTGCCCAGCACATATTCATGTAGTGCTGGAACCGCAACTCTGGCTAAATAGAACCGGCTAGGAACCTTCCATTTAGGGCAGAGCGTTGCCACTAATTCAAGAAAACCCACCCCTTCCACAAAAGAAAAAGGGAGAGGGGCCAGCGCTAGCATTTTAGCCAGCTTAGTGTTATACAGATGCCCGATCAAATGGCGCATCTGAATACAACATGCTTCTAATGGTGGGCTGGACCATTTTACAGGATGATGATGACTTCTTCGACCCAGTTACGCTCGGTGATGATGAACTTTTTCGCATTGGTGTCTCACTCTCTCCCACACTCTTAGTGTGGCTCATATATCTTACAGGGGGTGTGCTGCTGACAGGGGTACTAGGTGAAAGTGAAGAAATGGTTGACGCTTCTTCCTCCTCGTCATCATCAGATGAAACATCAACGGATACAATTTGTTGACTTGCAATTCGGGCTTCCTTGATCTCCTTTAGGTGCGCATGCCATTTGACAGTGTGCTGTCTCTCAAGATGACCTCTCTGGCCTCCGGTACCATAGTTGGTACCAAGCTTACCATGACTAACTCGAACCTTACAAATGGTACAAATGGCTATGTTTTCCCTTGTTGGGCTAACACTAAAGAAGTCCCAAACTGCGGACTTCAAATGTCTGTGGGGGGTGGAGGAGGCAATACTGGGAATGCTAATGCCAGATGAAGTGGAGGATGTGTGTTGCCGAAATTTACTACGTTGTGCACTTACAGCACCACTAATTGAGGAAATGGCGGTCGAGGTGGATGGAGGTCCCTTCTAGCAAGAAAATATGGAAGCGGTAGGTGGTGGTGTACTAGTTAACTGCATTGGTGGTGGTCCCATTGCCACGTCGCCAACATCACGCTCAGCAGCATTTCGGGATAGGGTAAAAATGTCTGTTTGCTGCATGCCCGCTGAGGCTGGAGTGACGTGTATGATGACTGCATCATCGTCGTGAGAGTCTTCATCAGCAGGAGTATACGCCACTTCTTGTTCAGCGTCATCATCACACTCCATAACTATGAGACTTTCGGGGACCTTCCTTTTACGCTTAGCTACCTTTGTCAGATCATGGTGTGCCTCACTCTCAGACGGCCGTGGTGGTTCCCAATTTTCATCCATATCATCAGAAGGAAGGGGGCTTGAAGAAGATGTAGACACCATCCTCGATCTTTTCCTTGCTAGGAATGAATGATCAGGAGGATTGGCTTCCTCAAATGATGCCTCAGCTTGAATGTCGATTTCCTGATGTGCCCCTACTTCGGGAGGAACAACTATTGTGGGCACTTATGCCGCTCCATGCACCTCTGTTTGCGCCTCTCCTTGCGCCGCCTCTCCTTCCACATGTACTTGGGATTCTATTGCACATGTGGTTGTTGTTGCGGCTGTGGTTGTTGAACACTCCTCAGATGAGTTACAACAACCTGTGTTGATTGAGAGATGCTGCTACTTTCTTGCGATGAGCCAACATCACTGGTCGATGGTGATTGAACAACTATACTGGCTGCCTCTGCAGCACTCAGGCCCAATGGAGCGGAGGTGCTGCTCCCAGCTTGGTCCCCAGCAGACCCCGCTGCTGCTGCAGGCGTACTTTTTTTCCCCCAAAAAATGCACACCAGTTTCCTTGGTAAGTGGCGCCACTTTCTTCTTCTGCTCCTTACTGGCAACTTTCTTGCTATAGGTGCTACGGGCAACTTTTTTTGGGGCCATTTTCTTCAGATGTCAGAACAGCAGGCCGCAGTTGCACAAGTTGCAGAGTCGTCTGTGGCCACACGTGACGTTGTGCTGCACACACCGCAGCAGGACTTGTTCCTGGCACTGATGAGGAACGATGCGGCTGATGATTCGTCTTTCTGCACCTAAAAGCAAACGAAGCCAGAGGAACATCAGTTAAATAAATGTTGCATATGTAGCGCTTCAATTAATAGTTTGCAAGTAAGCATTTTTATTATATCCACCCCCCAAAATGTAAAGACCAATAAAATGCACCACTGACAGAGTACCCCTGGGCATAATGGATGAAAGCATGGCAGACTGGGTGCAGGTCTATGGCACAACAAAGCACACTGCCTGGCTTCAAAATGGCCCCTAGACCCCCACCACTGAGTACCCCTGGGCAAAAGGCCCAAACAACAGCCAAAAAATCAAAAAACACAGAAAATCACCACAATCCAATGCCATCCATGCCCTACATGATGTTTACATTAAAGAGACCCCACGGAAAGACTCAGTCCATGCACCACTGAGTACCCCTGGGCAAAAGGCCCCAACAACAGCCAAAAAATCAAAAAACACAGAAAATCACCACAATCCAATGCCATCCATGACCTCCATGATGTTTACATTAAAGAGACCCCACAGAAAGACTCAGTCCATGCAGCACTGAGTACCCCTGGGCAAAAGGCCCCAACAACAGCCAAAAAATCGAAAAACACACAAAAATCACCACAATCCAATGCCATCCATGCCCTCAATCATGTTCAAATTCAAGACACCCCAAAGAAAGACTCGGCCCATGCACCACTGAGTACCCCTGGGCATAATGGATGAAAGCATGGCAGACTGGGTGCAGGCCTATGGCACAACAAAGCAGACTGCCTGGCTTCCAAATGGCCCCTAGACCCCCACCCACATGGCCAGGCCCTGCCTGGACCAGGCCTCAAAATGGCCCCCACCCACATGGACAGGCCCAAACACCACCCCCAAAAATAAAAAAACACACATAAATCACCACAATCCAATGCCATCCATGCCCTCAATGATGTTTACATTCAAGACACCCCACAGAAAGACTAGGCCCATGCACCACTGAGTACCCCTGGGCATAATGGATGAAAGCATGGCAGACTGGGTGCAGGCCTAACTGCCTGGCTTCAAAATGGCCCCTAGACCCCACCACATGGCCAGGCCCTACCGGTACCAGTCCTCAAAATGGCCCCCACCCACATGGCCATGCCCCATCAACACCCCAAAAAATCGAAAACACACAAAAATCACCACAATCCAATGCAATCCATGCCCTCCATGATGTTTACATTAAAGAGACCCCACAGAAAGACTCAGTCCATGCACCACTGAGCACCTCTGGGCAAAAGGCCCCAACAACAGCCAAAAAATAAAAAAACACACAAAAATCACCACAATCCAATGCCATCCATGCCCTCCATGATGTTTACATTAAAGAGACCAACAGCATGTCCCATCTGGGAGACGTCCCCTAGTCACAGCTCCTTCATCCCGAAGGGGTATCCCAATTGATAATGAGTTCCAATTAATCACAACGTTGTTTGATTCACATTAATTTTTTTTTTCTTTTTTTCAAGAATTACTTCATTTTCTTAAATGTATCACGATTTCAAATTCAAACTGATTTTGTTCAATAACATCCTTATAACATATCCATCATCCAATGCATTTCGGCTGCTAATGAGCCTTCTTCAGGGATATATGTCTACAATCAAAAGAGTATAATACATGAGGTGACAGAAACTGTTCGTCCAATGTTTTCTAAAATTACCGAAAAAGAAATGGTGAGTAGGCCAACGCCCCCAGAAATAGGTTACAAGATAAACCAAACCTAAATAGCCAAAACATAAACCGAATCACCCGTGACATATTAGAAAAACATTACATGAATGAATTCGTCGAAATCGAACATATTCGCATATTCCTATGTAGTAGATGATAGTTAGGCCACATGGAGTTAAATAGCAACTTAGATTATAATCCAATTCAAAAAATTCAATTACGAGCTTGTCATATACCCATATGATAACTTAGGAAGTCAGTTACGCGCTGTTGTCACACGCGTTTGAGAGACCATGAAGCAATTAAAATAGCGTTTACAATTTCAATAGGAACAAAATGTTCCTACAACCTAACGTTAAGTAGATGATCGTAAACTTACATAAGTAAGAAGCAATGAAGCTTCGAGTGTCTGCTCGATAAGCCACTTGCGTCTGAAGTCAGTCGGCCTTTCTGTTATCGAATGGACTAACATTTTGACCAAAAGTATGGGTGCCATATTGGAACGGTGTGTATAGCCTAAAATGACATTCCCATGTACAAATGTGTTCAAAACAACGACATAATTCAACTTAATAAAGCGTAGTCACATTGAAAATAAAGATCATATTGAAAATCATAATGAGATTAAATATAAAAATAAAAAACAGACTGATCATGTTCAACCAATGGCATGGGTAGCAAGTACATTGTCAATAAAGGTAATTGAAAGTTCTGTTTCTATAAGTAACAACTAAATTCGACCCTATCATTCATCCCATTGGGCTTTAAAGTGTCTAATTTATAAATCCAAAAGTTTTCACGTTTCAAAAGTAGTTTGTTATTATCAACTCCTTCTCGTTTAGAGACTATCTCCAAAATCAAAAAACCTCAATTGACTGATATTATGCGCAGCTTCCTGAAAATGGATAGCAACTGTGGATTTTGTGGATTTGTTGCGAATATTTGATTTGTGCCCATTTAAGCGAATCTTCATTTTACGCTCCGTTTTACCCACATATCCTTGTCCACAGTGACATTTCAAAAGATAAATCATGTTAGAACTGTCGTTGGTAGTGGTGACTCTCAACTTGATGTTATATACTTTACTAGGATGTGTCATAATGTTTCCTTTTACTATGCGGTTGCAGTGACTGCAATTATAGCAGGGCAATGTTCCTTTAAAGTTCTGAATTTCAGTCGATTCTTTAGCCTTGATTAAACTTCCTAAATTGGGAGCTCGCTGGTAGGCGAAAAGTGGTAGTTCATTGAATATATTGTTAAAATATGGCTCTTGGGATAACAGTATCCAATGTTTTTAAAAATATTTTTGAAGGTGTTACTCTTAGTGGTGTATTTCGACACCCCTACCATCCTGATGGTTTCCTTTCTCTTGTGAGTTTTTTGTAAAAGTTCTATCCTACTTTTTGCTGCACAACGTGTTCGAGCTTCCTCCAAAACTTTAACTGGATATTCTCTCTCTTTGAATCTCGTTTCCATTTCTTGAATTCTTATTTCGGATTTATCCACAGAGGAAACAATTCCCTTAACTCTAAGCATTGAGAGTACGGCAGGTGTTTTTTAAGAGAATCTTGGTAAAAACTCTTATGATGAAGAAGGTTATTGCGATCAGTAGCATTTCTGTAGATATCAGTTTCAAACCCAAAATTCGTTTTAGAAATCTGCACGTCTAAAAATGTGATTTTCTCTCTGTTTACCTCTGAGGTAAACTGAATTTGTTCATCTTTGGAATTGAGAACAGTAATGGCATCTAGTAATGACTCTTCCGAGCCAGTCCAAATGATGAACATATCATCAATGTATCGTAATATCAATTTAGCTTGTGATTTCCATGGTTCTTGGTTCAGGATATGCTCTTCTTCAAAAGATTTCATAAAAATGTTAGCGTACCCTGGGGCTGCCGAATTTCCCATGGCAGTTCCTGTCTGTTGGAGATAGAATTGGTTCTTCCAGCGAAAATAGCTGCGGTACAGGGTGAAATAAAGAAGTTCCATAAGAAACACTTTAAATTGTTCTTCTAGTTCAGTTTCCAAGAGGGCACGTTCAATGGATTCTATGCTTTTTTGGTGGGGTATGGAAGCATACAAGGATTTAACATCCATACTGCACATCACTATTTGTTCTTCAGAGGTGATGCTCACCTGCTCGAGTATTTTAAGAAAGTGGGTCGTGTCTCTGACATAAGTCCTCATTCCCATCACACAGGGCTCCAGATATCTGTCTAAGAGTTGTCCGATAGGTTGGTGGATGATGCCCACAGTTGAGACAATCGGTCGGAAGGGAGGTTTTTCTAAGGACTTGTGAATTTTTGGCAACATGTATATTATGGGGCTTCTCGGATTGCAGGTTATCAAAAACTGTTTAGTTCTCTCGTTTATAACACCATTTTCATAAGCTTGGTTAATCAATGTTTCAAGATGTTTAGGAAATAGTTCAGTAGGATTGTTGTCCAACGGTAAATAGACAGCTTTATCATTTAAGTGAGCTTCAACTTCTTGTTCATAATGTGAGGTTTTCCTTATTACAATAGCTCCACCTTTGTCTGCCTTCTGGCAAATTAGCTCCGGATTATTTGCAATGTTTTTGAGAGCATCTTTTTGTTTGTTGGTTAAATTATGTTTCCTGCTTTTTTTTGCTAAAACCCAATTAGGATATTTCAAGTTTAACCAACTTTTCAAAAGTATCCATGGTTTTATGTGGAATTGGAGCAATGTAAGTGCTATGGGGTGATAGACCCAACAGGTGATCCTCTTTTTCTTCCTTTTTATTGGTTGCCACATTATCAAAAAAGTGACAAAGGCGAAGTTTTCTCATCAGTATATAGAAGCTCACTTCCATTTCAAGTTTATCTGCCTCAGTAGTTTGAACGAATGGTAATCCTTTTTGTAATGCTTCAACAGTGAATTTATCCAAAGCTATATCCGAAATGTTAATCACTAAGTTCGTCTCCATTAGGTTTTCTTTGGCTTGTCCTTCTTCTTGTCAGTTACACTCCGTGTAGTAGGAGCCTCCTTTTCTTTCTCTTTTCTTTTTGCTCCTCCTGGTTCGTCCCTTTCTGAGTGGCCTTTCTCTAAAAAAGACTCCCCGTTTCTTTGTTGTTGTTGTCGTTCTGTGCTAGAGCTAGATGTTGTGGCTTGTTGATCCGATGGTACTGATATTTTTTCAGTGACATGTTGTTGTCTTGGTCTTCCTGTGGTTTTCTGTTGAGAATGCTGATCACTATCAGAAGAAGATGTGTCTGTACTTTGTGTGTAGGGTTTCTGCTGTCGGCGGCGGGCATACACCTCTGCTCAGGTGTACACCTCCCGAGTTTGTAATCCATTATATCCCTACGTAACTTTCTAATTTTGCTGTCATTTATTTCTTGAGAGTGTTTTGCCAACTGTCTATTGATGTCCTCTAAGATCTTAGCCCAATCTTCAGTTGGCATGCTTTTGCTTATTTCCTCTGTGATTGATTCTATTTCTTTATGTAGTTCCTCCAAAATTGATGAGAGCTCCTCTATTATTAGTAGGATGAGGTCTAAGGAACATTTGTTCAGAATCGCGAACCATTTTTCTTTAAATTTGAGAGAGTTTTTGCAAAGGGATGGTTTAAGAGCAATTCTCAAGCCTCTTGGTATGCAAAGAGCCTTATGATATATTCAATGAACTACCACTTTTCGCCTACCAACGAGCTCCCAATTTAGGAAGTTTAATCAAGGCTAAAGAATCGACGGAAATTCAGAACTTTAAAGGAACATTGCCCTGCTATAATTGCAGTCACTGCAAATGCATAATAAAAGGAAACATTATGACACATCCTAATAAAGGATATAACATCAAGTTGAGAATCACCGCTACCTGCGACAGTTCTAACATCATTTGTCTTTTGAAATGTCCCTGTTGACAAGGATATGTGGGTAAAACGAAGCGTAAAATTAAGATTCGCTTAAATGAGCACAAATCAAATATTCACAACAAATCCACAAAATCCACAGTTGCGAGCCATTTTCAGGAAGCTGCGCACACTATCAGTCAATTGAGGTTTTTGATTTTGGAGATAGTCTCTAAACGAGAAGGAGTTGATAATAACAAACTACTTTTGAAATGTGAAAACTTTTGGATTTATAAATTAGACACTTTAAAGCCCAATGGGATGAATGATAGGGTCGAATTTAGTTGTTACTTATAGAAACAGAACTTTCAATTACCTTGATTGACAATGTACTTGCTACCCATGCCATTGATTGACCATGATCAGACTGCTTTTTATTTTTATTTTTATTTTTAATCTTATGATTTTCAATATGATCTTTATTTTCAATGTGACTACGCTTTATTAAGTTGAATAATGTCGTTGTTTTGAACACATTTGTATATGAAACGTCTTTTTATGCTATACACACCATTCCAATATGGCAACCATACTTTTGGTCAGAATGTTAGTCCATTCTTTATGTTTAGGGGTAACATCTTATTGATAGCAGAAACGCCGACTGACTTCAGACGCGATTGGTTTATCGAGCAGACACTCGAAGCCTTATTGCTTCTTACTTATGTAAGTTTACGATCATCTACTTAACATTAGGATTGTAGGAACATTTTATTCCTATTGAAATTGTAAACGCTATTTTAATTGGTTCATGGTCTCTCAAACTCGTGTGACAACAGCGCGTAACTGACCTCCTAAGTTAACATATGGGTATATGACGAGCGCGTAATTGACTTTTTTGAATTGGATGATAATCTAAGTTGCTATTTACCTCCATGTGACCTAACTATTATCTACTACATAGGAATATGCAAATATGTTCGATTTCGACAAATTCATTCATGTAATGTTTTTCTAATATGTCACGGGTGATTCAGTTTATGTTTTGTCTATTTAGGTTTGGTTTATCTTGTAACCTATTTCTGGGGGCGTTGGCCTACTCACCATTTCTTTTTCGGTAATTTTAGAAAAGAGTTTCTGTCACCTCATGTATTATACTCTTTTGATTGTAGACATATATCCCTGATGTAGGCTCATTAGCAGCTGAAGTGCATTGGATGATGGATATGTTATAAGGATGTTATTGAACAAAATCCGTTTGAATTTGAAATCGTGATACATTTAAGAGAATGAAGTAATTCTTGAAAACAAGAAAAAATAAATGAATGTGAATCAAACAATGTGATTAATTGGAACTCATTATCAATTGGGATACCCCTTCGGGGTGAAGGAGCTGTGACTAGGGGACGTCTCCCAGATGGGACACGCTGTTGATCTTTAATTTGGACGCACTTTAGCACGGAGAGAGCACGCTGGAATTGAATATCTAGATAAAACAGAGTGTGCAAGTGTGACAATATTCAATCTACATTAAAGAGACCCCACAGAAGGACTCCGTCCATGCACCACTGAGTAACCCTGGGCAAAAGGCCCCAACAACAGCCAAAAAATCGAAAAACACACAAAAATCACCACAATCCAATGCCATCCATGCCCTAAATCATGTTGAAATTCAACAAAACAGTTCTATCATGCACCCATAACTAACCCTGGTCCTACTGGATACTGTGGCTACACACAATATATTTTATTTAATGTTCGGAAAAAGTTCCAAAATTGTAGTTGCAGCAACTGTAATGCCCCAAACAAACTTACTTGTGAAATTTCTAATCCAAAAGTGATCCAAAGAAAGTCAAAAAGGCCTCAAATCCAAATATCCAGCAGCATCCAAAAAAAGTAATCCTTCCAGGTCAAGATCCAAATCAAAGTGACCAGGACATGAACAAAGCACTGGGGGAAGCCTGCTGGACAGGAACAGGAAGTTGGAGACTGTGGGGCACTTCCTTCCCCCCCTCCCCCCAAAATGGACTCCTTGCAAAAAAAAGTGCAGGCAAATGTCAACCTGAGGAGTTATTCTGATAAAAATCATCATTTTCACAAGGTTTATGTTGCCTGCTGGTGGATTTCTTGTGCAGAATTTCAAATTTTGCAATTTTGCGAGCGCGAGATTTTTGCTGCCCGCATCTACGCGTTTACTCCCGCGATGCGTGATCACGGGCCTTTATGACGTACTCGCGTTGACAAACTCTCGCTGTGCAAGGTGGCAAGCCGCGATGACGTAATCGCGGTCGACAAACTCCTGCGCGATCCCGCAGCAAGATCCAAATGGTGCAGCACACGCAAAACATGGAGAAAAACAACTCTGCAAATGCTGAATGACGGTAAGTGAACGCCGCGCGCCGCAATATTGTATCACCAAGCAAAAAAAATCCGCTGCTTGCGAATTTGCGAATTTTCATGAAAATTCGCGAGAATTCGCGGATCGCAAATTTGCCGAAATTCCGCAAGCGAAACGGATTTTAGGCCCATACTTAGTGATATACTTTTATTTCATTATAGATGTTTATTCTAAGTTTTGTGTTTATTTAAAATATTTTTTTATGTTTAAATTGTGTTTGGGTGTTTTTTTAAGGCTTTCTTAGTTACGTTGTTGATAGTATTGTTAAAAAATTGTGATATATATTGTGTGAATCCATATTTTTCAAATGCTATATTTTTGTTTATAGGCGATGATATTTGTGTTTCTGATATTTTTGTTATCAATATATGTAAAATCATTTTTTTCCAACAATATTTGTGTGTTCGATATTAGCGATTTTTAAAGGTTAGGTATACAGAGTCGAAATTTTTATTCTCAATATTTAATTTCTGATATTTGTGTATTTATCAATATTTGTTGGATCGGTAATATGTTAGTAATCTATTTTTTGGATCCTGGTTGCTCCCCTAGATAATGCATGGGCACTACTAAGCCTTTTGTTTATGTTGTGGTGGGCTGCAGCAGAGAGTGACAAATGCAGTGCAGAGCAGGGGGGGTAGGGCATGCGCAGGAGGTTGGCAAAAGGCCTGGCCACAGTGGTCCAGAAGGTCCAATATTTATATCCGGTGCCAGCATTTGAAGTGGGGGATTCCCTATGCTACCCCCACCTTCCATTCTGAAAAGTGATTTCCTTTCCATGTTAAGGTTCCAAGGAGTCTGGAGTGAGACAATACTGGTCAGGCTTGGTATTAGCTTCCTTTGTGTGTGTGTGTGTGAATGTGGAATACACAAAGCCCAACTGCAGAGCCATTCAGTCATGTGACCAAGGAGACTGGTAGCAGGCACCAAATCATATGGCAACTTTCTAAAAATTGCATTTTCAAATTGTGACTTAAAATGTCACTGTAACATTAAAAAGGATTTCAAATTACAATTCATTTGAGTCCAAACTTGACACCACTATCTGCTCCCAATCAAACGTTAGGTTTTATTAAATGTAATAAAGAACCAAAATGTTATCCAATGTGAGAAATAGGCCTTAAAGTAGTGAAAAGTGGATTTGGGACTTTTTAACTAGCAGGGCATGTAAAAGGTAAAAGTAAATGTCAACCTTTTAATTACACAGAACCATGCCCAGTAGGCTCATTAGGGCCTACCTTAGCGGTGACATATGTATTAAAAGGGAAGGTTTATACCTGGCAAAAGGTTTATTTTACCAGGTCGAAAAGGCAGTTCTGAACTGCACACAAAGGCTATATTGGCAGGCAGGAAATATGTCTAAGGGGCTACATAAGTGGCTGGCACAATGAGTGCTGCAGGCCCACTAAAAACATTAATTTTACCGGCCCTGGGTACATGTCGTACCACTTTACCAGGGACTTACAAGTAAATTAAATGTGCTAATTGGGAATAATCCAATTTCACCATGTTTAAAGGAGACATGACAGGCACTTTAGCACTGGTTAGCAGTGGTAAAGTGTGCAGAGTACTAAGGCCAACAAAAACAAATTCACTAAAAACAGGGAGAGTAAGGAAAAATGTTTGGGGTAAAAAAATTCTAAGGCTGACAGGACTAACAGTCATAGAGGAGCAAAAGGTATTTTCTGCAGCATGGGGTTTAATCATAAATTATTTCCTTTTCATGTCGTTACTAAAGCACAAGTTAAGTGTTTAATATTATTCCTTTTAACATACATAGATTTGTGTTTTTGTTATGTGATTTTAATTGAGTTATCCCTCTTCAGTCTACTGATGTTATGATGTGTAAAACACATCAAAAATATTTTCTGATGATGTTAGGGTTTGTGCACAGCAAAGTGCATGTCCCCTATCATTGCACTAGTGGAGTCTGTAATAGCTCTCTTTAAACATCCTACTGAAAGCCTTTCTTGTTATCTCAGCCCCTCCCCTCTTGCTCAATGTATTCACAAGTTTGGACATTGCTGTCTTGTTTGCACAATGGACCTTGCTTTTACCAAGGCTTATTTAGAAAACATTGGACCTTGCTTCTACCAAGGCTTATTTAGAACACTACTCCCTAGGCCATGTGTTACTTCAACTCATTAGCTTAATATCTGAAGCTCTGCACACCTGCTTGTGAGAACCACACCCAGTTCTTCGAACCACACCCAGCTCTTTGAACCACACCTAGCCCTGTCTATAAAAGGCAGCCCCTGAGCCTCACCCAGTGCTTGTGCTCGTCTACCTCCCACTTACCTGAGAACAGATCCTTCGGCGCTGGCACTCCTGCTCTCTCCAGACCTTCATTGACTTCAACGGGCGCAGCTTCTTGCTCTTCCTTCTTCTGGTTTCCGGCTACTTCTTGCCTCAGCCCCTCTTCTGTCCACTGCAATCGACCTGAAAAAGAGAAAGAGGTCAAGGTTAGACTGATCAGTATCCCTTTTCAGCAACAAGTAAGTGCAAAACCTTCTATTACCTGAAAGAACTTTATCGGCGATTTCTGGATTCATGTAAAGACAATTTGGAACAAGATATCTCCCACAAACTTTGTGGTTGAAACCCTTTGTTACAAGAATACTTTGTGGAACTTTGTGAAATAAACATTGTTTTACATAGACCTTTTTTAAGAATCGAACAGAGGAAACCATTGACAGCAAGGCAAACAGTAAATTAAGGACTTGCACACATTACCTGCTGTATATTGATGTCAAAGTACAGCATTTGTTTTATAAAAGTCTGGAAATGTGTGAAAAGTGAGTTTGCTATTAAGAATTCAGGCTTTAGTTATATTAAGGTGAATGTTAGATGTTGGTAATTCTGATAATGATATTCGTTTGATTTTACAGAAGTTTTACAGTAATAGAAAGCACATCCCAGAACAATAACACATTCCAAACCTGGAAGCTTGAGACCAGGATCCAAGAGGTACTTTTAGAAGAGAATTTCTAATAGGATTAAGGTTTAGTCAGGAACACATTTAGGGATAGGTTGCACTTATCGGTTCTCTGTTTATGTTTCATTAGGCACCAGTTTCTACAGAAGTCAGAGAGGGCCGCAGATTTTAGCAGCTCTTCTACAGTGGAAGCGCAAGAACGGTGTTGTCTCCCTTTTTTTATTTTATCCACTTCCCCCCTTCCCTTGAGCTTCTGGTTCTTAGTGCACTGTTTTAAAACTAGTGTGCTGGAACAAGCAGTTTCAGGGTGGGGTCGAACAGTCTTCAACCTCCATCAGAACTGAACAGAAACTCAGGTGAGCTGGGCTTTGACAGAAGCACAAGCCTTTAAAATATTCAGTTCTGTTGGATGATGAATGCCAGGGAAGAAACAGAGGGCATTGATGCCACGGATATGGCGCAGGCCCTAAACGATAACTTGGCCATAATAAATCAGTGTCTGGCATCTTGCAACATATGCAAGAGGAAATAGAGAAATTAAAGTTGGAAAACACCTTTTTAAAACAGGATTTAAGCAGGTATAAACCTAGGGAATCTCAGTGGAACACAGCTTTTACGCCTTTGTTTAAAACCTCCTCAGAGACAGGGGCACGAGCAAAACATGCAACTTTTCCCCCCCAGTTGAGGTTACTGTTAATGTTCCTAATGCTGTGCCTTTGGCAACACCTGAACGTTTTCATGGAGATAGTAGCAAATTCCATGTTTTTATCAATCAATGTCAATTACACTTCGTTTGTAAACCACAACAGTTCCCTACTGATGCTACGAAAGTGGCATTCGTCTTGTCTTATTTGGGCGGTACAGCAGCCAATTGGTCAATTCCTTTCGTGGATAGAGATGAACCCATTCTCCATAATTGGAATCAATTTAAACGTACTATGACCAGCCTTTTTGCAAAACACACTTTTATGCAGGCAAGCGATAATGAGCTTTTAAATCTTAAACTAGGTAACAAGGATTTATTGACCTATCTCACTAGTTTTAATCGTTTACTCACCGAGACACATTGGCCAGAAGAAAAGCATGTCTTCCTTTTTTATAAAGGTTTGAGAGACGAGTTAAAAGACACGCTGGCTCATATCGTTGATTTGCCAGAAGACTATTCTGACTTTGTAGATTTAGTCGTGAAATTGGAACACAGACTAGGAAAAAGAAAGGGAGATAAATCAAAACTGGAATCGCGGTTAACTTTTATTAGACATGAGAAGAAAGACACAGTTATTAATTCCCTGAACCTGAGCCTATGCAAATAGGGACACTCAGAGGTCCACTCACGTCAGAGGAAAAAGAAAGAAGGAGAAAACTTCAATTATGTTTATATTGTGGCAAGGCAGGACATTTTGCCAGAGAATGTCCAGTAAAACCTAAAACTTCACGAAAGTGTACTGTTTCCTTTATCTCCTCAACTGAGTCGGGAAACAATTAAGCTCGACAAGGGGGGAGGTTACTTGTTCGAGAAAACATCTTAATCAAACCTCTAATTCTGCAGCCTTCATGGTACCGCACATACCTAGACTTTTCATAATTCAGATCTTTTTAATTGTTACTACCCAAGTTAGACATTCTCTCCCTGTCCTACTGGACTCAGGAGCAAAGGGAATTTTGTGGATAATAAGTTAGCTAACACATTAGGTCTTCCTATTTGCCAAAAGCAGTATGTGCAGTGGATGGGTCAGAATTGACCTCTGGATTAATCACAAAACAAACAAGTCCCCTTGTCATGGTCTGTCAAAACGGGCACACAGAGATGATTACCTTTGATCTGACAGATACCCCTAATTTTGGCTTGATTCTCGGGGTACCCTGGTTAACAACTCATAACCCAAAAATTGATTGGGTGAACAGAACAGTTACTTTGGATTCCTCATTCTGTAGAACCAATTGCTATCAAGAAGCAGGTACAGAACAGAGCTCAGTAATACACTGTGCTAGTGTTACACAAGATGAACCAAGTCTCCCTCCTGAATATTCTGACTTTAAAGACGTTTTTGATCCAGTGAAGGCTAGTGTGTTACCCCCACATCTGTCATATGACTGCTGTATAGATCTCATCCCAGGGGCCCTTTTACCTAATAACAGAGTATATGCTTTGACTGATGAAGAGACCAAATATTTAACAACCTACCTAGACGACCTACTACAGGCTGGGTGCATCCAACATTCCACATCTCCGGTGTCATCTCCACTTTTTTTTATCCTGAAGCCGGATAAATCTCTGTACGCGTGTATCGACTATAGAGGACTAAATAAGGCTACAATAAAAAATAAATATCCTCTTCCTCTTATACCTGTGTTGTTGGATCAATTAAGACATTCTACTGTATATACTAAACTAGATCTGCGGGGAGCTTACCACCTGGTCCGAATAAAAGAGGGGGATGAGTGGAAGACAGCTTTCAAGACAAAGTTTGGTCTATTTGAGTACACAGCAATGCCCTTTGGGTTGTGTAATGCCCCTGCGGCCTTTCAATTCTTTATAAATGAGGTCCTACACGAATTCCTGGACGTTTGTGTCATAGTATACATAGACGGCAATAGGCTACTATATGTTTCTCTCCCTTGTCCAGCCGGACAGGGAATTTATTAATCAAGTAAATTATAAAGGTTTAAGATACATTTAGCATCAAAGCATTTCATTGCAGTAAGGCACAGTCCTGTACCGTACAGAAAAGGGATAGGAAATAAGGTTGTAGAGGGAAAAGTGTTTCAGGCAAGGCAATGTTTCAAATAAAAATTATCAGTGTTTCCTGGAGTAACACATACATACAGTAAGGTACATTGGTTAAACGTATGTCTACTCGAAGGAGTCGACGTTTCGATCCGTGCTCATGTTATATAGGGATCATCAGTGCACCAAACACCCATTGCAATTTAAAAGTTTTATATTTCAATTAATGTCGACGCCATCAGGCAACACTTCACCACTGCGGATCCTAAAGATTGTATATACAATGCTAAAGATGGCTACCCTGATGTCCCTCATTATTTTTCCGAGATTGACCTAAATGCTGTTATCTTTCTCTTCTCTCTTGTTTCCTTCCCAATAGGCGTGTATAATTTTTAAATCAGGCAAAATAATTCCTAAAGTCCTGAAGATGATCCCTATATAACTTGAGCACGGGATCAAAACGTTGACTCCTTCGAGTAGACATACGTTTAACCAATGTACATTACTGTTTGTATGTGTTACTCCAGGAAACACTGATAATTTTGATTTGAAACAGTGCCCTGATTGCTCACTTCCCTTGCCTGAAACACTTTTCCCTCTACAACCTTTTTTCCTATCCCTTTTCTATACGGTACAGGACTGTGCCTTACTGCAATGAAATGCTTTGTTGCTAAATGTATCTTAAACTTTTATAATTTACTTGATTAATAAATTCCCTGTCCGGCTGGACAAGGGAGAGAAGCATATAGTAGCCTATTGTGGTCTATATAATACTATTGCAAAATCTCCTTTATGCTTAGGACCTTTGTTTTCCTCAAACTTAGTCGATACCCATTGTCCATAGCTACCTACTGGGTCCCCCTTGTTTTTACAATATATAGTATACATAGACGACATCCTCATTTACTCTAAGAACCCGGAAGAACATACCCAACATGTTCGTGCAGTATTATCAAAGTTAAAAGAAAATCATCTCTTTGCTGAATTAGAAAAATTTACTTTTAATGTCAGCAAAGTGGACTTTTTAGGATATTGCCTGTCACCTCAAGGAATAATTATGGATGAAAAGAAAAGTAGTGCTATTACTGATTGGCCAGAACCATCATCTGTGAAGGATGTTCAGAAATTTCTGGGTTTCGCCAATTTTTATAGGAGGTTTATTTCTCATTTTGCAGACATTGCGGCCCCAATAACCACCTTGTTGCGGAAAGGGCAACAATTTCTTTGGTCTGATGAGCCGGCTCACGCCTTTCAACTCCTGAAACAAAAGTTCGCTTCAGCTCCAATTCTGAGACATCCTGATCCTGACTTGCGATTTTTTGTCGAAGAGGATGCTTCACAAGTAGCTTTAGGTGGAGTTCTATCTCAACGAGATGCAATAGATGGCCAATTACATCCTATAGCCTTCTATTCCAAAAAGTTATTACCAGCTGAACAAAATTACACTGTGGCTGAAAGAGAACTATTAGCTATCAAAGTAGCCTTTTCTGAATGGAGGCACCATTTAATGGGAGCCAAGTACCCTGTTACCATGTTTTCTGACCATAGGAACCGACAGTTCTTTGTATACTAAAAGCATTAACTCCACGTCAGATGCGCTGGTTAAATTTTTTTAGTACATTTGTCTTCGTTATAACCTACAGACCAGGTGCACAACAAATTCAATCTGATGTGTTATCTAGATACGGACATATCTCAGACATGAAACAAGACAAAATAGGAGAACCCATTATTCCTCCCCAAAAACTTTTGGCACCAGTACAACAGAAGGATTTCATCACAGATCTATATAATGCACACATGCAAATGGCACCTCAAGATTGGTTAAAGGATTCCCATAACTCAATACAACGAGGTTTATTGTATCACGACAACATGCTGTTAGTGCCCATCACAGAATTACAAACACAGGTGATAATTTGGCATCAAGCTCCACCGTTGGCAGGTCATCCTGGCTGGGTAAAAACCCTGGAAAATGTGGGAAAACACTTTTGGTGGGACAATATGAGTAAGGACATTAAGCAATTTGTCACTACCGGTCCAGTTTGTGCAAGACATAAATCTTCTCATAAGGCCCATGATGGTTTGTTAATACCAATGCCATCACCCAAACAACCTTGACACACTGTGAGTGTAGGCTTTATTGTAGGTTCACCACCAGTAAAATCCTTCACAACAGTATTAGTGATAGTGGATTTTTTGTCTACAATGGCACATTTTGTACCATTACGGAAATTGCCAACTGCGCCAGAATTTGCCGATATTTGAATAAGAGAAATTGTGCATTTACATGGTCTGCCAAGTAAAGTGGTGTCAGACCGATGTAGCCAGTTCAACTCTAGATTTTGGAAAAAATGATGCTAAAAACTGAAAATAGATGTGGCATTATCCACTGCTTTCCATCCAGAAACAGATGGACAAACTGAACGACTGAACCAAACCTTACTTCAAACGCTACGTTGTTTATTGGCAGATTATTCTAGTGAATGGTTGGAAGCTCTCCCTGTAGCGGAGTTTGTTTATAATAATACTGAGCATGCAGCTCTACTTTGCTCACCATTCTAGTTCATGCAGGGGTATCATCCGAGAGCTATACCCATTTTATTAGAAGATTTCCTGTTGCCTACTATAACAGATAGACTAACGAGATTAGGTGATATACAAGACAAGGCCAGGAAACATTTATTAAAGGACAAGGAAAGCATGAAAAGACAAGCAGACAAACACAGATCTGAGGCCCCAATGTACAAAATCGGTGACAAAGTATGGCTATCCACAAAGAACCTAAATGTAGAGGGATCCCGAAAGCTGCAACCACGTTTCATTGGACCCTTTAGTATAACTGCCATAGTAAACCCGGGTACAGTAAAATTGGACTTACCAAAAGAATACCCAGTACATGCTACATTCCATGTGTCCTTGCTTAAGCCGTACAACCCAAATACTTGACCCGAACCACCACCTCCACCCATACCAATTAAGGGAAATCTAGAATATGAAGTGAAAAACATAAAAGACGCAAAAAGAATTCATGGACGTCTGTTTTATTTAGTAGAATGGAAAGGATATGACGAAACTGAGAATTCATGGGAACCAGCGTCCTATGTACAAGCCCCACGCTTGATTACACAGTTTTATCTTTGAGGGGGACGACTGTTAGGGTTTGTGCACAGCAAAGAGCATGTCCCCTCTCATTGCACTAGTGGTCTCTGTAATAGCTCTCTTTAAACATATTACTGAAAGCCTTTCTTGTTTTCTCAGCCCCTCCCTAAGACTTCTGTGTATCTTGCTCAATGTATTCACAAGTTTGGACATTGCTGTCTTGTTTGCACATTGGACCTTGCTTTTGCCAAGGCCTATTTAGAAAACATTGGACCTTGCTTTTACCAAGGCTTATTTAGAACACTCCTCCCTAGGCCATGTGTTACTTCAACTCATTAGCTTAATAACTGAAGCTCTGCACACCTGCTTGTGAGAACCACACCCAGTTCTTCAAACCACACCCAGCTCTTCGAACCACACCCAGCCCTGTCTATAAAAAGAAGCCCCTGAGCCTCACCCAGTGCTTGTGCTCATCTACCTTCCACTTACCTGAGAACAGATCCTTTGGCGCTGGCACTCCTGCTCTCTCCAGACCTTCATTGACTTCAACGGGCGCAGCTTTTGGCTTTTCCTTCTTCTGGTTTCCGGCTACTTCTTGCCTCAGCCCCTCTTCTGTCCACTGCAATCGACCTGCAAAAGAGAAAGAGGTCAAGGTTAGACTGATCAGTATCCCTTTTCAGCAACAAGTAAGTGCAAAACCTTCTATTACCTGAAAGAACTTTATCGGCGATTTCTGGATTCATGTAAAGACAATTTGGAACAAGATATCTCCCACAAACTTTGTGGTTCAAACCCTTTGTTACAAGAATACTTTGTGAAACTTTGTGAAATAAACATTGTTTTACATGGAACTTTTTTAAGAATCGAACAGAGGAAACCATTGACAGCAAGGCAAAAATTAAATCAAGGACTTGCACAAATTACCTGCAGTATTTTGATGTAAAAGTACAGTATTTGTTTTATAAAAAGTCTGGAAATGTGTGAAAAGTGAGTTTGCTTTTAAGAATTCAGGCTTTAGTTATATTAAGGTGAATGTTAGACGTTGGTAATTCTGATAATGATATTCGTTTGATTTTACAGAAGTTTTACAGTAATAGAAAACACATCCCAGAACATTAACACATTCCAAACCTGGAAGCTTGAGACCAGGATCCAAGAGGTACTTTTAGAAGAGAATTTCTAATAAGATTAAGGTTTAGTCAGGAACACATTTAGGGATAGGTTGCACTTATCTGTTCTTTGTTTATGTTTCATTAGGCACCAGTTTCTACAGAAGTCAGAGAGGGCCGCAGATTTTAGCAGCTCTTCTACAGTGGAAACGCAAGAACGGTGTTGTCTCTCTTTTTTTATTTTATCCACTCCCCCCCTTCCCTTGAGCTTCTTGTCCTTAGTGCACTGATTTAAAACTAGTGTGCTGGAACAAGCAGTTTCAGGGTGGAGTTGGACTGTCTTCAACCTCCATCAGAACTGAACAGAAACTCAGGTGAGCTGGGCTTTGACAGATGATGATGTTGATGATTGTGGTGACTTGTGTATTCCTGATTTCATGAATCTTGGTCTGTGAGAGCTTCTTGAATTGCTTCTGGTTGGCAATAGATATTCTTCATTGGAAAATAACTTGGCTTTATTTCCTTGGCTGCTTTGGGTTTCACTTATGCTACAAGCTTTAGGAACCATATGAATTTCTTGGAATAAAGTTTTGACTTTTGAGAGTTTTGTTGTAGTGTGATTTTGATATGGTTTGCATCTATACTGAGCTCTGAAGCTCTGGGTTCTCCATCCATCTCATTGATTATTATTTCCCTGTAGTCACGTCATTCCAAGAGCTAGATATCCAACATATTTCCCAAGATTTCCTGGCACACAACTTTATAGTATTGATTGCAATAACGTATTGCTAGCAATAACAGTTAATTTTCACTTTGCAGCTGTGATGTCATCCTGGGTCACAACCTTCCCCCACCATTCAGCAGATTACCCAACCTTTCTCTGTTCTTGTTGCAATGGGTGGTCATTGTAGAGGTGAATTTATACTTCCTTTTTTTAAACACACTCCATTTTACACTTCTCAAAACAAACAGAGTGTGAGTCTCCAACAGGAACCATTGTTCAACAGAAAAGGTTGATCAGAGGACCTCTAGTGTTACAGATGTGATAACTAATGTATGCTAGTAGAGAACAATAGTTGTATCTATCCCATGAGTGCAACCCTACTTCAAAGAGCAAAAGAGAATTCGAAAAAGGTTGCTGTAGGAAAATGGCTCTTTTTGCATGTTTACCCTCATTGTTATGGACTTATGCTGCTGCTTTTTAATTTGTGAACTGGAACCCTACAAACATGTCAACATTGGCTATACTCTTTATTGTCATAACTTACCTATAAGTCTCTAGTAAATGGTACAAAGTGTACACAGGGCAACCGTTGTGCCACCAATGGAGTGACTTACTACTGCAGCCTGTCTGTGCAGTTTTAACACTGCAAATTTGACCTGCCAAAATAATTGACTGGCCTAAACCCTCTCTTCAAATATCAGTACATCACCCCTAAATATGTCTTGATGCCCAATATACCAGGGTGCATGGTAGTTAAGAGTAGGACATGTAAAAATTTAATGTAAAACATGTCCTTCCAAAGACAAGGCCCTGTAGGCTATTTTCGCTGATCAGGGTTAGCTGTTCCATATGAAAGCATTGGTATACAATAATGCCATTAATAGTGGTAGTTCCACTTCACAAACATCTACAAGGTTCATTTTTGAACTTTTTAAAATATTTATTACCACCCCAATCCATTCATAAACTCTGATTACTAACCAATATTTTGCAAAAGATACTTTTAAAACGTCAACTTTTACCAGCCTAAAGCCTCTAGATGTCCATTTGCATAAGCTTCCAACAGTGCTGATATAAAGGGTTTTGGTGTGAGGATGTGTTTTGTTTCTCTATCAGTATGACAATTTGGGCTGTGCTCGGGAAATGAAATAGCTTCAAAGAAGCCTACCATCGTACAAGCAGATGTAGCTAACAACGGAGCCTATCCCTGTTGTCAGCCAGGTGCCAATTCCAGTGGGAGTGGAGCTACACCCCAGAACGAGCTCTGAGTGACGATAGAGGAGGAGTTACTCGGTTCCCTGACCACACCACCAGGGTAGGTACAGGAGCTCTCTACAGAGGAAGAAAGGTTCTGCTGTGTTTGATTTAGGTAGAGAGGGGCACAGTGGGATTGTTTGCAGCAGGGCACACAGGAACTGCTGCAAAAGTGTGTAGGGTTACCCCTGGAAACCTTTTGTCTACTGGTTAGGAGAAGACCAGGTGTCACCCTACCCACAGGTTAGTGCTCAATATAAACATGGCACCCCTAAGAACTGTCTTCAGAACACTACTGAACGTGTGGAAGACAGAAGAACTACTGTTTCTGCTGTTGCGAGAATGTACCTGCCCCCCCTTTTACCCAGGACAAAGAAATGGACTCCTAGCGTCGGTATGATGACCTTCTTTTAAGCTACATTGACAAAATATGCACATGAACCCCTTTTCCTGAATAGCCTAGCTGATCAGTTCCAACTACACCTGCACTAGGACCTGCTGGTGGCTTCTGCTGGAGTGAGTTTTGATCCCCAGGTGCTGTTCCTGAGGTTCTGGGACCCTTGGTTGTATCCAAGTGTACTCCTCTCAACATCCTGGAAAAGCTTAGACTTTGGAAATGTAGCTATTTAATCATCGGAAGACTAGGACCAATATCCCTACTTGATCCAACGAGGGTGCATCGCTGCTGGGTTTGACTTTGCTGTAGCCCACAATGTTCTTCTCTCCATGATGGAATCTGTTAACACCATGCTCTTTTTGGTTCCATACTGCAGCTTCATTGGCGCGCCGATGATGAAGAACCATAGATACCAGAGAACTCAGAGGAGTGAAAACATGAACTTCTCATGCTGGAGTCTTTCCCTTCTAACACCAATGATCTCACCAAGGCTCTATCCTGACATTGGAATTTATCAATGCCGAACCCTTCTCTTGATGCCAGCCCACTGCCTGCTTGACTGAAGGCTGTTGACGCTGGGAGGCAACTTTTACTCTGGTCTATGTATCCGACCTGTGCTACGTAGTATTTGGGCCTTAAATTGTGCCTAGGTACCGGTCTGGCTCAATTCAATAACCACAGTTGTTACTTAAAACTTTTTTTAGCGCTACTTTATTTAAACTTTACATGTTTTTATCTCTGATTCCCCTTATTGGATTGTTGCCATGTATGTGTCATTTTGTTCTATAAAATATTGTGGAAAAAAGAGAGTGGGACTTTTATTGTGTTGTGTTTATTTACTTTTTAGGTACTTCTAAATGCTCTACACATTTTCTTAACTTAGGTTTAAATTACTGAAACTTTTACTGGCCCTAAGAAGAATAGGGACTTTGGGCCCGATGTAGGTGAAATAGATTTTACCGTTTTTCAATTACCGAATTTTACCGATTCTGTAATTAAAAATCGGTAAATCTATGGGGTGGACATGTAGGTATTCCAGATGTGCTGGAATACCGAATCGGATGATTTCGGTATTTACCGATTCGGTAAATACCGAATCGGTAATGCCCATTCATTCCTATGGGCTGTGAAATACCGAATTTCACAAGGGTCGCACTCTTTTTGGAAACTGACTCGTCGGCAGACCCCCGGATGTAGCTGGCTATCATCAGCGTTCTCGGAATTGTTTTTATCAAGGCGGCATCACATACGTGCAGAAGTGAATGCGACCTCATTTAGAAGTGGCGCCCCCTTTTTTCTTAAACGCTCAAGGACTTATTTGGATATTGATGCGCCCTTTTACACCGTGATAGGGCTTACCGCTCTATAGTATCCTGACTCAAAACCCGGCGCCTTTCCACATTTATCGGTGTTGGCGAGGGCTACCACATCACATTTAGAAAGTTAGGAGCTTTGCAGCTGCCCAATCATACTACCGCAACTATTGCCTTCATATATAGCTGCTACCAACAACTACTGTCACTCCCCAGAGGTGACCTCCTCTTTCTCACACGGTAGCCCAAACAGCCCTTTAAGTAACTACTGTGCCTCCAATTTTAAAGTCCGGAATCGAGAGTGTGGGATCAATAATTCTCTAATTTTAGGGATTTATTGACCTTGTTCCAACAAGTTGAACATACTAAAGAACAGATTCAACACTTGTCCCTTAATATTGCAGTACAATAGAGTTTTTTCATGGTTAATGTCCTGATGAAGACATATTGTATATGTCGAAACGCGTTGACTGGAGACCACTTAACCTTCCTTTTATCTAATTTGTGAATACATATGTATCAGTCTTTTTATCAATTGTGATCAATGTGTTTAATTTTTATCCCCTTTTTTATCAAATTAAACTATAAATATTTTTTCTAACTGAACTAGTCTGTTTGTTTAATCTATTGTGTACTTTCCTCAGTTTATGCCTGGGATTGTTTTTTCAAATAAACTACGTAGTATTTGGGCCTTAAATTGTGCCTAGGTACCGGTCTGGCTCAATTCAATAACCACAGTTGTTACTTAAAACTTTTTTTAGCGCTACTTTATTTAAACTTTACATGTTTTTATCTCTGATTCCCCTTATTGGATTGTTGCCATGTATGTGTCATTTTGTTCTATAAAATATTGTGGAAAAAAGAGAGTGGGACTTTTATTGTGTTGTGTTTATTTACTTTTTAGGTACTTCTAAATGCTCTACACATTTTCTTAACTTAGGTTTAAATTACTGAAACTTTTACTGGCCCTAAGAAGAATAGGGACTTTGGGCCCGATGTAGGTGAAATAGATTTTACCGTTTTTCAATTACCGAATTTTACCGATTCTGTAATTAAAAATCGGTAAATCTATGGGGTGGACATG
The DNA here is from genome assembly GCF_964263255.1 of Lissotriton vulgaris. Classification (NCBI taxonomy): domain Eukaryota; kingdom Metazoa; phylum Chordata; class Amphibia; order Caudata; family Salamandridae; genus Lissotriton; species Lissotriton vulgaris. Next base: position 175,603,413 of record NC_141696.1, read on the forward strand.
TAGGTATTCCAGATGTGCTGGAATACCGAATCGGATGATTTCGGTATTTACCGATTCGGTAAATACCGAATCGGTAATGCCCATTCATTCCTATGGGCTTTGAAGCCCATAGGAATGAATGGGCATTACCGATTTGGTATTTACCGAATCGGTAAATACCGAATTTCACAAGGGTGCAGGGGGTGTCACTTTGACACCCTCTGGCACCCCCAAAACAGGCTCGGGTGCCATGTGGCAGGCATACATGCCCTAAGGGCAGGTCTGCCTGTCACATGGCATAGGTGTGCATGCACACATGTGCATGCACACCGGAATCTGTATTTTACCATCAAATTGGATTTGATGGTAAAATACCGATTCGGTAAGGCCTTTGGGACTCTGAAGAGACCCACCTACATCTGGGTGGCTCACATTCGGTAAATTTACCGATTTTTTATTTGACCGAATCGGTAAAATTACCGAATCGGTAATTTTACCGATTCAGTAAAATAATGCCCCCTACATAGCGATCACCTATTTACCGATCGGTAACGGCCGAAAATACCGATTTTCGGCCGTTACCGACCGACCTACATCATGCCCTTGATTACTTGTGGTGGCCTACCTTCCTTCCCAATCAATAATTATTGGTAGGCATAATGCCCTTAATTTTCTGCTGTGTGATTACACAAAATTACAGCACAATTAAGTGAGATTGATTGGTATTACATGAGGTGTGCAACCCTGCATTTAGCACTATTTTATTATTGCACCCTTGTGTGTAAATTAGACCTGAAGCAGTAAGCAGTTCTATTCCTGTGCTTTTGGATAAGAATTTTTGCCCCAAATTACAGACTATTACGCACATTCAAACAATTGCCTAATTTATGGTAATTTTGCATCAAAAGTGAGAAATATCTCCAATTACTCCAGCTTAACTGACATTTTGCCCAGGGCTAATAACAATCAATTTTCTCACTGTTACTGATTACATTCGATGTTTTATTGGTGTATTAATGGCATTTGAGCTGAAATGGCAGTGTAAGGCATAGTCTTCTCTCCCCGCCTCTAGTGTGGAACTGATGCAAAGAAAATGCAGTGCAAGAGAAAGACAAGGGCCAAATCCACAAGAGCCTGGAGACAGGTTATGTTTCCCAATAATAAGTGAATGACTAGGATCACATGGCAGGCTGAACACATAGAGCTGGGAGAGGGTCAGACAAAAAACTATCCAGGAGCTGTTAAGTACAAGGATGCAGGAAAACGTAGAGGCTCACCACAGAGCTAAATACCCTGCATCTTGGCCTGGACTAACAAACAAAATACCCTCTACCTAGGTCTTTTCGTAGCAGAAACCTATGTGAGTTCAGTTGTTGGGAGGCTTGAGAAGGCCCTCTGCCCTAGAGAAATGAGGAGACTCTTGAAGTGGTTAGGACCAGCCCGGGGAAGACCCACAAGCCTAGCATGGAGCTAATATCTTCGGCAAATGAAGATTTTGGGACCAACACTGGGACATAGAAGGTTGAGACTACCGAATCCTGGAATACTGAAATTGTAGTAGGAGCTTCCGAACTTGGAGGGTCGTGACCTCCAAAGATTGGGATCCTAGTGTTAAACAGGTAAGATTTTGCTGAGTCAATGGAGAGCCTACCATGACTTTGCAAGCTTTGTTGGACACTTTACCCACATTCCTAGAATCAGCTCTCCGATCTTGCTGTGCCTTTTTACCTTCAGATCAGAGTATATCATCTTAGCAATTCTCCATGCGGGCTTCCTATCACCATTCAAGGGCGGCGCAGCCTGACCATTAAGCTTGGGGATTCGTTTGTGGAAAATGGATCAGCGGTAGATTCTTTCCTGTGCATATGTATGATCTGAAAGCATCACTAGTAAATCCACATCTAGGCAGGATTGTTGCTGATGATGAGCAGAAGAGAGCTTAGATATACCTCCTGTAATCTGTTTGAGTCCATGGTGCACAACATACTGATAAGCATTAAGAGGGAGTTTTGTTTACCACTCTGAGGATCCTGTTACACGAGGTGCCCACTGATAGCCATTATACGACATTGTGGCATTTTTTGAAAAAATGTTGGCGTTTAAAAATATTGTAAATATTCCTTCCATCTGTGAAATTTGAAATCCAGCAAAGTGCTTGAACCGTTAAGGAACAATGAAAAGCTTTCAGTGAAAGCAAGAGCACGTGAACGTATCTGCATCATAGCCATCAATTTGGTGGTGTTAAAGGTACAGCAAATTGCCAGTAAACAGAAAAAATAAACATTGGCCAAGGCCCTAAGCTTTCATCCTGTGGATAATGCGCGCATGCAAGGTCAATACCATTCTGAAACACATGCAGCTTACACATATGCATAAATGCGGACAAAGGGATACACATGCAGTCATCCATTGGGAAAGGAGTTGGCCTAACGGGTAGGGCGATCGACCTCTAATCTGGGGAACCGGGTTCGAGTCTCGGCAATGCCGCTGAACATTCCGTGATTTGGGCGAAAAACGTAGGGGCATATTACCAAGCAATAGTGATAATTATCGCCATTGCTTGGTTAGAGACAAAAATGTATCGCTGAGCTGCGGCGATTTTTATCGCAGATAAACCTTGGTATTACCAAGGTTTATTGCAAATGCGATAAAAATCGGCCGCAATGCATGAATATCACTGAAAAGTCCGCGATATTCATGCATTACCGAGCTAATGCTCTTAGCCATGTTATCCACCTCCCATTGGATAACATGGCTAAGAACTGCTCAGGGCAGGTGTTAGCTTTTGGAGATATTCGCGCTTAGCGCGAATATCTCCAAAAGTTGGTAATAGGAGATAGCGATGTTAGCGACTGTTTCCAGTCGCTAACATCTTGGCACGCCCACTTTGCATGTCATTAGTGATAAATATCACTGACATACAAGTGGGGCCCAAGATGGTCGCTATCTCCTACTAGCTGTCGCTCACTGGTGTTAGCGGCAGCTAGGTAAAAGGGAGATCATTTTATCTCAGCTTTCTTGGCTTTTAAAGCCAAAAAAGTGGAGCGAAACCCCCTTGATAATATGCCCCGTAATCTCCCCGTGCCTAACAAAAAGGAATTTCCTCATGTAACGCAACTGGTGCTATGTAAAGTGATCTGATACCTTCGGTCAAGTTCGCGCTATATAAAACTCCGTAAAATAATTAAAAAATAAATAAATTGTAGACACATTCACCTACACTCATTCAGAAACCCATACACATACACTGTTTAATACATAGACAGACTATACACATAGAGGTATATATATATATATTATATATATATATATATATATATATATATATATATATATATATCCATTGACCCACTGAATCACGTATTCATGCAAAAATCCATTCATCCATGGATGTAAGCCTTTGAGTGTGTTTTTCCCTATTATATATATATATAATAGGGAAAAACACACTCAAAGGCTTACATCCATGGATGAATGGATTTTTGCATGAATACGTGATTCAGTGGGTCAATGGATATATCCATAAATGAAGAGATGGATTCTTCTGAAACATCCTGCATCTTATGCAACTATAACATCAGCTATGATTAACACGAGGAATGGTTAAAAAGATGTTGGTTATAAAATTACATGTGTTACGAATATTGTGTCTCTTCTATTCTGGGTATACCCCTGCTTGTGTTACAGGTGTCAGTCAACCAATCAAAATGCTGAATATGCGTGGTTAATATGACATATGTTGAGTTTATATAATCATGTTCTGCAATGTGATAATCAAGCACACTTCAATATATTTGCAGTATTTCATCTAAACACTGACTTCTTCATTTTACATTAGCTTGTTATTGATTTCTGAAAATTTCTAGAACGTTAACAACTACTGTCTCATTTATTAGTTATTCAAACAAACACAATCTTACAAAACGAAAATAATTGCACTTTGTGTTAATTGTTTTGCAAAGAGTTTCTAACAATGAGATTATGTTATAAAAGTTGAACACAGAGAGTAAAGGATTAAGGGCAATCTACACACCAGAAAACACATAAAGACATAAAGTGGGAGTCTTTCTAGTTCGATTGGCATTTTGTCTGGGTGTTGTGACCCCACCCCCAAGTTACTCATTTGCTAGTCAAACTACAACAGACATGTGCATATTGTATGCCACCTGCCATGCTTTACACAACCCTTGTGCATGAGGCGAGGATTGTTATCAATCAAACATTCTAAGTTATATTTTTGCGACATTGTCTGAAAGTGGCTCATTGAATACTTGCTGTGATGCATTATGGGAGAGCAATGCATGCCATCATATTTGGGATTTTCTCATGGTCATGGCGATAACTGTGGAAAAGGGTGCAAATGGAGAAAAAGTCATTTGTGTAAATGAATTCCTTCCTGTTATGCATGGCTACAGTAAAGTGAAGGAAAGTTGTCTGCTTCTTTTCTTTTCTTTCCTAGTTCTCTTTGCACAGCACTGCCTCTAGCTTATTCATTAGGCAACTTTGATTGGTGATAGGTCTTGTCAGTAACGTCTGCTGCCTGAAAGGGAAAATGTGACTAATACGACAGACTGAGATAGGTGAGCCACATTGGTATATGTCTCATTGCATGACGGGCAGCCTTTCTACTAAATAAATACACCCATAAAACATCCGAAGAGTTTCTTCCCAGAACTAGCACTTTAATGAACCATTCAGACTAAAAGAAGCTTTTCCAAAATATATGTTTGTTTCACAACAATAACCTTGAATAATATGATAACAATCCGGAGGAGCGTTTTTGCTAATAGCATCTCCGTTGAGACAAGATTACACCTTTCTGTTGTGTATCGATTGCGATAACAACTGGTTCTTAAAGATGATTGCACTGTATTAAACTCTCTGTGACCCATATTTTTTCTGGAAACAGGTGGTGAGAAACATGTTTGATTTTCAGCAAAAAAAGTTACTGCGGGAAATTCAACCAAGCATTGACAGAGAAGAAAAATCCCTATATGTTTTTATATCATAGATATATTTTTGTAATGAGCACGGGACATTAACCTCTTAACTTGTGCTGTTTTAGAAGTGAAGGATTGTGGCATGAGGGCAGAGTGATCCTTTATTACTCAATCACCACTAAATATCAAGCACTGCTACTGGTTTCATAAACTACTTCGAATATGCCATAAATATGCCTCTTCGTGACTAGAGTATATATCACAGCCCAAGGCTACCACTGACCATGGGTGCCACTCACATGATTTAGAGTTTAGCAGATGTACTATTCGTCAAAAAGAAGAGACACCCTGCCCAACAAATGTGTGGTGTCACTGCTACATTCACCGGCGTAGCTAGGGGGGAGTGCGGGGGGGGGGGGGGGGGGCGGTCCGCCCCAGGCGGCACTAAGTTGAGGGCAGCGGCGGCCGCGCAGCACTGGCTTGTTGCGGCGGCCTTTATAAATTATTTGGGTACACTTACTGACACTACTGTCAGTCAGTGTACCCAAATTATAAAGGCCGCCACAACGGCCAGTGCAGGGTGGCTGTCATTTGAAGCGCAGCCAAGCGCTACTTGTGCAGTGCACACCTGCTTGCCAGAATGAAAAGCAAACAAGCATTTGCAATGCAATAGGTCTCGCATTAGGAAAGATTGAGCTATTGGTATTGTAAATGACACATTTTTTATGTATGTGTTGGTTTTGGAAATAGCGAAATTAATAGCTTTGTCATTTACAATGCCAATAGTTATAACTTTCACAAATGTGGCACCTATAGCATTTGTAATGCAATATGTGTTTTATTTACGTGACTTAGATGTATTGATATTACAAATAACAATGGCTTTTAATTTTTTTAAATAATTAATACTTAAATAAAAGTTATTGTAATTCATAATGGCAATAGCTTAAACTTTTGTAAAACCCTTTTGTGAAGATTATGTTCAGTGTATGTTATTGCTATGAAAATCCAAGAACAGAAGTGAAATATTAACATATTTTTGTGACATCTGTAATAAACTTGAAAGATTGAGAGAACATATTTAAACCAGTTGTTGTTTCCACACTGGGTAAAATAGGCCTGGAATGTCAGTGTGGCACATCCTAACACCCGCACACACATTGTGATAGAGGAGACGTATTATCTTTGCACTGCCAAAAGTACATAAAGTGCATAAAGCGCAATGAAGAAGGTGGTACGGATTTCAAAACGGGAAGATGGACAAGAGAAAACCATGCGACAGACAGCGGTACTGTGCATGCATCTTCTATACCTTAACTGCATGATAATGCACACACCGGGACAGGTCTCATGGAAATGTTGGTGTTTTTTTTTAGCGTTTTATATAGCGCAAACTTGACTCAAAGGTATAGAGTATCAGAGCGCTTTACACAAGCACCAGTAACGTTACAAGAGACACATTCATTTTTATTAGGCACGGGGAGATTAAGTGATTTGCCCAGCCTTGCCCAGATGTGTTAATTCCTGTTGTGCGTTATTCAGCGGGTGGTTACAATGATCAACATTCTGTAAACACGGCTCATTCTGTGAGGCAGAGGCTGGATTTGTTGATCGCGCCAAGACACACACAAATTTATTTATTTTATTTATTTATTTATGCGTTTTTATATAGCGTGGACTTTACCCGAAGCCGTCGGAGGCTTCACAATATGAACAGAAATGATACAAGATGAGAACATTACACGAGAACAGATTACAAAGGCAGACGTTACGTTACATACTGTAAAGTGACAATTGTGAGCAAACAAAATAGATGAGGTAGTAAAAATTGTGAGTAGCGCAAATAAGTTTAACACTTAGACGAGACAAGTAGGTGAGGTAGGTTTTCTGAGAGTTTCACATTAAACGTTAGCAAAATGACAAAAACAATGTATTTCACGACAGCACAGTGGTGCTGGTAGCTTTATTGAGCAGGTATAACATGCACGCCTTATCCAGTAAAAAAAGCTGCTTGACCTTTGAATAGTAAAAGCAATATATTTGTTTGCAGTGTAATGTAGCGCAGACTTCACCCGGAGCGACTGCAGCGCTTTACAGGTGCAGCAGTTACAAGATGAAAGCCCAAGGACAGTCCGCGGGGTCGGAGTGACTCTCCCAGCTGACAGTTCCTGCGAGCTGCAGGGACAGAGCGCGGCCTGCAAGGGCAGGAGGAGGACGGGGTAAAAGGAGGGCGAAGAGGCAGGCGGCTGTGCGGGGGGCTGTGCGGGGGGGGCAGTGCAGGGGGCAGTGCAGAGGCTGTGCGGGGGGGGCAGTGCAGGGGGCAGTGGGGGCTGTGCAGGGGGCAGTGCAGAGGCTGTGCGGGGGGCTGTGCAGGGTGCTGTTCAGGGGCTGTGTGAGGGGCAGTGCAGGGGCTGTGCGGGGGGCAGTGCGGGGGCAGTGCAGGGGCTGTGTGAGGGGCAGTGCAGGGGCTGTGCAGAGGCTGTGCAGGGGCAGTGCGGGGGGCAGTGCAGGGGCTGTGCGGGGGGGGCATGAATGAACAGATGAGCCCACGGGTTGACAGATACACCACCTGCACAACCTAGATCATCAGAGAGCTGAACACACACACAGATGAAGACAGGTAATCACTGTGAAGGTGCGACTCACGGAAACAGACAAAAAGAATACTTGCCTTTAAAAGTTAAGAAATAAAATCCCTAAATAAGTAAGTCTTTGAGTAACACCCATTGAATCGCTGCTACTGGGTTCACTTCTCTCTCCTTGTTCTTCATGCGCTGTAATTTAGGTGTGCATGTTGCATGTATGTTGAACACACTAGCCCTACAAGCGCCGAGAAGACCTGCTTAGGATGGATATTGCATAATAAACCCAACCTCATATTTTCCTGCTAGCTTCAATTTCATTTACTTTATCATCTGGTTGTAGCTCCAGGTCACAGTCCTAGAGCTCCGTGGGAGGAGGCGAAACATAGACAAGCTCTAATGGAAGCCATGGTTAATCCAGGATCTGAATGAGTGAAAGACATAAACTGCAATGAGTGACCACAGCAAGCTACCAAGGCTGCTAAACAAACATGCTTGATCAGTAGATGCCAGTTCAGACTTAAGACTTAAGAATGAAAGGTGAATGAAGATAGTTCTGATGTATGCAGGGCGAGAGAGCTCCAACGTTTGGCATCAAAGGAAGTAAAGAACACCCTTCTAAGCTGGCATGTCTGATATGCAAAAGCGCAGTGAGATCGGTGGGGAGGATCCACAGGGTAACAACAGAGAGGGAAACCCAGAATAGTAAGAAACGTGGGACCAGCATTTACCGAAGATTTGTGGCAGGCAGGCAGGGCTTGAGTGGTCACTGTCATCTTAAGGGTCTCATGCAAAAAGGGTTTAGGGGGTCCCTGTTTGGAACACCTTTTAATTCTATTACCCATTTTTTTGCTAATTCAAGCCCTCTATTGCCACACAATATTGAATTATACCTTAAATTTTGGGATAAACAAATGCACAGAAGACAGCTAGAGAACACGTTCTCTTTCGCAGAGGGCCCCTTGCAAGATGGGGGCATTGGGCAATTGCCCACTTTGCCCGTGCTTTAAAACATCTCTGCAATGGCATATTTGTGTGTGTGTGTGTGTATGTCACATATATAGTTTCACAAAAAAAATGCATAAATACCACTGTAAAAAGTGGTGCAGTGACAAACACAGATAAACACCTACACATATGTGCACACCTATATAAAGATGCACGGACACACACATATTTAGAAGGGAGGGAATACATTGTAAGTGTGAGTAAAGGAGTGTGTTTGATGTCAGCTCTCACCCTATTAAATCCACATCAGACGCTAGCACCCCTTTAAAAGAAAAATTGGGTAAGCTATGTGAATATCCATGCCCCAATTGCAACACCCAAGTGCAGGCCAAAACCTTCAGCTCCTTAGTACCCTAAACACCTTGCTTGAAAATAAAAGGGACAACAGCTACTCCACAAACAGCAGAATAAAACCATGTCAAGCTTATATTAAGGCTTCTCCCACTCCTCCCCACTTAGGACAGACTAACAAAGCAGCTGAGCTGCTATTCGGTGGATAGTGAAGACTAAAGTAGACCTGAGTGTACCCACTTTGCTTAGCACTTGTGTTTTAGGAAGGCATCAGTGCTTTAACTGGACAGGTACTGAGTACCAGAAATGTTTTATTTTGAGATGGAGAGTACATGCACTTCTCAAGAGTGACGTAATATGTTTATTTGGAGAGTACCGGCACTTCTCAAGAGTGACGTAATACGTTTAATTGGAGAGTACCGGCACTTCTCAATAGTGACATAGTACGTTTAATTACAGAGTACCTGCACTTCTCAGAAACAAGCAGGTACTCTGGTACAGGGTGCCTGCTGTTCAATTTTTCCATTTCCAGCTGTGGAAGGCATAGGTAGTTAACATGCCTCAAGCTACTGTACATTTTTCAAGGACGAGCAGAGGAAGGGATTTTTTTTGCTTGTTTCGACCTAAGAATGTTCTTTCACACCCAATTCCAGACCTCAGCTTAGCAGTGGCCTGCCTGTGGAGGAGAAGTTGTGAGCTTCACCTGACTATTAGCGGCAATACTATGTGTCTCTCGGACCACTTTCAGGTGCTCGCTGTTCTTTTTTCCCAGCACCCTCCAGGGGGCGGCAATCTGAAGGATAGCCCCGGGCGCCACAAGCTCTAGCTACGCCCCTGGCTACATTTAGAGGTGGAGAACTTGCTTCATTTCCAACAGTGGATCTCAGCTGGCTCTGCTGTCAAACCCTTGACCTTCATGCCGGGTCAACACAGGATTGTCAGGTCAAGGTTATCCTAAACATGCCCTATTTAGGGGTGGGGTGGTGACTCACTAGACAGCCCTGGCTGGGACTGCTATGCATAACGTTTCCAGTCAGGGAATGTAATAAATGCCCTCAACGTGCAGTGAGAAAATTCACTCTGCATCAGGGCCATTAATTTTTTTTTATTTACAAACTCCCACTTTGGGAATTGGTTATTGGAATACCCAAAAAACGTTTAGGAGTGGGTGAAACAAACATGGCATTCAGTCAGAAAGTTTTTTCCTTGAGTGCCATCGTCTCACAAGCAGCATCACGGAAGGTCTGTGAGATCTGAGCCAGTGAGATTTTCTGATCTCTTTTTCCTTAACTTTTTCACTTTTCACTTTTTCTGCTCTTTTTCTGCTTCTGCTCTCTTGCCTTTTTTGCAACTTTTCCCCCTGTGCCCATGCAGCTGCTCACTCCCTGTGGCCCAACGCCCTCCAGTGCTGATTCCCGCTTCCCGCTTTCCCTCCTCCCAGCTGTCCAGCCCAACTCTCATATTACTTATGGCAGCAGCTGTGCGGTGAAAGGAGCAATCTCACTGACCTTGTCCGTGAAGTAGCTCCTGCCCCTGACCCCTCCTGGCCAGAGTTTGAGGTCCTCCTCCACCCGCAGGCACCAACCTCTGGATCTTCTCTGCTGCTGCACTGCCCTGTCTCTCTGCCTTCTGACCCCTTTTCCGTCCTTCTCGTTTTCACTTTTTGTTCACTTTTTCTGCTGTTTTTCTGTTTCTTATGCCTTTTTTACCTCTTTTAAGACTTTTTTCCTGTGCCCCTGCTTGCCCTCATAGCCCACCCCCCTCCAGTGCAGATTCTGGCTTTCCCACCACCCAGCTGTTCAGCCCTCCCTAACCATGTACATATGGTGGTCGCATCACGGGCACACGGCTAGTGTGCCAATGGTGCGCCAAAGGCATGCCTGTCTGTGCCAGTCCGCACCTGGATGATGCCAGCGCCCCGGTCCCTGGATTTCAGACCATCCGCCGCTCCAATGCCTGCACCCTCCAATACTAGACAACACACTGTCTAATGCCGGGCATCACCTATTGACACACTAGGACCTTATTCTTTCCGGAACTGCAGCTGCACCTTACCCTGCCACCGAACACCAGCCCCACCCACCGCCTGACTGACAAAAAACAGACTCCGTCACCTCAACTGCATCCTGCTCAACATATGCTCCCTTCACAAACACGCTGTGAAGATCTTGGACCAGCTCAACTCCATGGACCCTAACGCCACCTTCCTCACAAAAACCTGGAGGAACCCCCATCTGCCTTGCACATCGCCATCACCATCCCGTACACCTACAGGATCATCCACAAGTACTGCATCAGCAAACCGGTGGAAGGAATCATGATCATACACAGAAGCTCCCTTTACCTCACTACGGACAAACTCTCAGCCAACAGGGAGAACCTTAACTTCCAGGGCCAGACCAACCTGAACACAACTCTCCATGGCACCCTAATCTACAGACCAACTGGACCCTGCCCAACCTTCAGCGATTCCATCATCGACTTAATCGCACCTCACCACCACAGACTACATCCTGCTCTGCAACCTCAACTTTCACTTGGACAATTCCAATGTCAGAAACACCTTATCCCTGCTTGAGAACCTCGCCACCATCGGACTCAAACAACTGGTCACCTCCCAAACCCACTCAGCAGTGCACACGCTTTACCCATCTTTTCCACCAGCAATGACATCACCTTCAGCCACACCACAAGCTTCAGTGGACCAACCTCCATTGCGTCGACTTCACCTTCACCAAACCCATCACACACCACCACACCCATCACTACCCTCATAGAAGCTGGAAAAAGGTCACCAAAGAACAGCTCTCCACCGCCCTCAGGAAAACTCTGCCACCAACATCCACAGATGTCAACACCGCAGCACGCATCATCAACCAATGGATCTCCAACTATGCCAACACTTAGGCCCCATGAATAAACCCCGAAGCAAGCAACACTCCAAGAAAGCCAGCTGGTTCTCTCCCACCCTTCTTGAGTCTAGAAGCACCTGTAGATGGCTAGAGAAGAGATGTAGGAACAGCCAGACACTGGACGACCACTCAGCCTTCAAGACTGCTGTGAACGCACATCACACCTCATCAGAACAACTAAGAAAGCGGCCCTAGGATCAACGCCATCACATTCAACAGCAAGGAACTTTTTGCCATGATCAAAGAATCTGCCAGACCCAGCACAGAGACAGCAGACATGTCCCCTCACAAGACCTCTGCAACAACCTCAATACCTATTTCCACTGCAAGATCAGGAAGATATATGAGAGCTTTGATACCCATGACCCTCCTACACACCCGCAACCACCCTACCCTACGATGCCAGACCTCAACAGACCCTACTCAGCTGGACCCCTCTTACAGAGGAAGACACCCTAAAGATCATTTAAAGCATCCTCTCCGGAGAGCCCTCGGACCCCTGCACACAGCACATCTTCAACAGAGCAGGCATCACTATTGCCCCCGAAATCTGCTTCACCATCAACTGCTCCATCAACTCTGCTACCTTTCTGGAATACTGGAAACACACATAGATCAACCCCTTGCTGAAGAAACCCTCTGCTGACTCGACAGACCTCAAGAACTTCAGGCCCATCTTGCTTCTCCTCTTCCTAGCCAAGGTCATTGAGAAGGCCATCAATGCCCAACTTTCTGAGTTCATCGAAGCAACCCATATCCTGGACCTCTCCCAATATGGCTACCAAAGCAACCACAGCACCAAGACTGCCTTCCTCACTGCCACAGATGCCGTCTGTGCATACCTTGATCAAGGCAAAACTGCAGCCCTCTTCCTCCTGGATCTCTCAGCCACCTTCGATATCGTGTCTCAGCGGACCTTATGCACAAGACTCAATGACCCTGCATCCGCACCGAAGCCCTGGAATGGATCCGTACCTTCCTCACTGGCCGAACACAGAGAGTCAGACTACATCCCTTCCTCTCAGAACCCAAAGATATCAGGTGCAGATTGTCCCAGGACTCCTCCATGAGCCCCATTCTTTTCAACATCTACATGGCTCCACTCACAGCCATCATCAGGAAGCACTGACTCAACATTGTCTCCTACACCAATGACACCCAACAGATTATCTCCCTCACCAACGGATCAACGGTCACCAAGAACAACTTTCATGGTGGCATGAAGGTTTTTGCCGCCTGGATGAAGAACAGTTGCTTCAAGCTCAACTCAGAGAGACCAAAGTTCTCATCATGGGCTCCACCCCCTCTGCCTGGAATGACATATGGTTGCATGCAGCACTTGCAGCCTTCCTCACACCCAGCGTGGTACCTCAGCATCAACCTGGACTCCTCAGTCACCATGAGCTGCCAGATCAACTCTGTCTCATCATCCTGCTCTGAAAGATTTCTAAATGGATCCTCACTGGGTCCAGAAAGACGGTCAACCACGTACTCTTCAGCAGTAGAATCAACTACGGTAACACACTCTATGATGGCTTCATGCAGAAACTAATGTGCCCAGGAATAAAGCAAAATATTGTCCCATCATCTATAGACCCAGCAATACATACGAAGATTTTTTTACCTGTCCTCTTTGTGTACACAATTGTACCCTACTCCTTGTGCTGGGGAACTCTAACCTTTGACACTGTAAATACATTTCAGAATCTCCTTCTCTTGAAACTTATATCCGCCCATAACATGTGGTAGTGAGGCATTTAGTCAGCTGATATTTCAACAAAGTTTGGGAAAGCCTCAGTGGCATAGCTAGACCTACTGACTCCCTGAGCGGCACCTAAGTTTTCTGCCCAGTGCAGATAAGAGCAGATAAGATAATGCCATTGTCACGGTGGTCCCGCAAATGGCATTAAAATGCACCCGCCAGACTGGCAGGCGCACCCCTCATTTGAAACATTGCGGCAGGCGGTGCTGCAAGCAGCACCCGCCGCAATATGTAAAATACATGTTGTGCATGTAAATGCACAACATGACAGGCACTGTGCCTGCTACCTTGTGCATGCAAATGCAGGGGGTACCTAGCCATTTGCACCCCACACCACCCCAACACCCTGGGGGCCCTGAACCGGCCCCCAAAGACAAAACCACATGCCTTTCCATGGCGGAGTCTCCGCCATGGAATGGCAATTCACCGCCATGATGATAATATGGATGGCACCGCCACCATATTCCTGGGCTTTTCCGCCCGGTTGGCAACCGGGCGGATTGCTTACCGGCAGAAAACCAGCAGACGCTTTTCCCATCCGCTGGGGTTCCCCCGCCATCGTAATGTGGTGGGGGGAAAAGTAATGTGGGCAGTAGATTTTGGCAGGCGGATCGGCACTGCCATAGGGGTGGTGGCGATATGCCCGCTATCATAATGACCCCCTTTATATCTAGACATTAGAAATCCATCACCACTAGTTTGATAACAAAGCCTTTAATTTCCATTTCAAGCCTGGCGAGTATTTTGTGAATACAGCAGACATTATGAAATGTAAACTTACTTTTGCAGTTTACTAAAAAAAAATTCTTACCAAACATGAACAATTTCAGAAACCCTAAGGGCCCCATTAGGATGGCGGGCGGGCTTTGCCCGCCCGCCATCCTGTCGGAAATCGGGACCACCCGCCCTAAGGGCGGGGGTCCCGCACACACCATTAGGATGTGCCCACCACAGTGGCGGGTACATCCTGTATTTATAGTATTGTGGTGGGCGGAGCTCTCTGCTCCGCCCGCCACAGTACTAAAAATGCTTAGCAGCATTTACGTAATCAAAGCGGCAGGCACCGCGCGGTGCCTGCCGCTTTGATTATGAAAATGCGTACCCCCGTGTGCCACCCCCCTTTGGCCTTCACTCTGGGGGCCCACAGGGGGCCCCCAGAGTGAACACCGCCTGCCTTTCCGTGGCGGCATTGCCGCCGCGGAAAGACATTGCACACTTGCCATTGTAATATGGCTGGCGGTGTCTCATAGACACCGCCACCATATTAATCATTTTCCGCCCCGGCCGCAATGTGACCGGGGTGGAAAAGTGGCGGGCGGTGTTTTGCTCCACCATGGTCCCCCCCGCCATTCTAATATGGCGGGGGGAATACAGGGAAGGATGGCGGGCGGATTTCCCCCGCCAGGCTGGCGGTGGCTACCGCAAGCCTGGCGGGGGCAATCCGCCCGCCATCCTAATGGAGCCCTTAGTCCTTAAAATGCAGCAATCCCTTAACATAAATATCAATAGAAATATATATTTTTTTGCAAACCCGAAGGATATTACCAAAAGTTTGATTCCAACAAAACTTCCCTTGAGGCCTGAGACACTTGATAATATATCAAAATAACAACATTAATTTGCTTGACCTTCTGTACATCTCCAGCAATTATCCAGAAAGCTAATGCCTCCGGGCCCGATTCATAGAATGAACTTATGACTCAATCCTAAACTTACTACTATTTTGGTATGCACAGAATGCACTTACTACTTTTGGCATTCACAAAATGAACCTACTACTTTTGGTATTCACAGAAGTTAGGATTTTGTCTTAAGTTAGTCTTAAAACAGACTTAAGAAAGACTTAAGAAAAAATCCTAACTTAAGTCTGTCTTAAGTTTGTCTTAAGTCTGTCTTAAGTTTGTCTTAAGACAAACTTAAAACAAAATCCTAACTTCTGTGAATACCAAAAGTAGTAAGTTCATTCTGTGAAAACCAAAAGTAGTAAGTGCATTCTGTGAATGCCAAAAGTAGTACGTGCATTCTGTGAATACCAAAATAGTAGTAAGTTTAGGATTGAGTCTTAAGTTAATTCTGTGAATCGGGCCCTCTCTATTTAAGCTCTCAACAGAACAATAACATTGCCAGTTTTTTTTACTATATTTGAAACCTGAAGTAGTGTTTAGGCCTCTCCTTTACAACTGGCTAGGAGAACCAACAATTTTATCACAAAGGATACACTTTGCGGGAGGCAATACTCTCACAGAGCTTTGATTAACCCTGCCAGGGGTATTGTCCTTGTTCTCCCCAAACCCATTATATACCTTATTGTGCTCAGATTGTTCTTTAAAAGTAACAATGCACACTTTGCCTTGCCTTTTATGAAACTCTCAATCAAAAAGGGGTCTGCAAGAAGCTTTAAACAAGTTATTTACATTGTCTGATCCTTTCTGGACCATCTTTCTCCAGTCGAGAAGTTGCCACACTTTCCCCCCATCCACAGAGACTTGCAACAAATTCTAGACAAGATCTGGGAATGTAGGGAAGATGGCCCTTCCATTCCATGCATATTTGTGGTCTAACCAACAAGCCACCTGTCCTCTTACATCCAGGTCTAAGAAACATTTCTGAGTAACTCAAGCCTCTCTGTACATGCCTAATTTGTATCCTCTTCAATGTATAATAATAAAGGGGACCTGGAAAGATGTCCCTAATAGATGATGACAGGAGACCCACCAGCATTTCCAATAACTTGAAGGAGATCTGTGTCTGAGTTCACATACCTGCTAGACTTAGACCTTTCTGAAGGGTCACCCCCAAATGTTTGCCTTCATCTCACCTGTTTTGCTGAATTAGGTTTTTGTTGGCTTTAGGGCTCTGCGCACTTTGTCACAACTAACCAATGCTAAAATGCTCGTGCTCTCTTATTTAAACATAGTAAAATTGGCTTTCACCCAATTAGCACATTTAACTTACTTGTAAATCTCCAGGTCTAAACCTTCCTTTTTTATTACATAAGTCTCCCTAGGCTATGCCCTAAACAGCCCTTAGGACAGGGTGCAATGTATTTAAAAAGCGTTGGACATGTATTTTTAAGTTTTTCATGTCCAGGTAGTGAAAACATTTGTTTTTCACTATTGCAGGGTCTACCTAAACCAGAGGACAACATGTGTTTACCTCATTATATTTATGAAGTAAAATGTACGAAAGTCATATTTGGAGGTCGGAGGAATTGTAATTTAAATCTTATTTATTGACAGTCGGACTTTATATCACAATTCTCAAAATGCCACTTTTAGAAAGTTCGATTTTTCTTGTCCTAATCATTTGATGCCTGCAGCCTGAATCCTGAGTCACATGACTAGGAGTAGCTTGCTTTTGTGTACTCCTCCCAAACAGTGTCACAAGAGAGGGTTTAGGTTTTGGCAAGGTAGGCCATCGCAGGCAGGATGAAGAGGGGCAGAGCTGCCACCTACGACACTTGCATTTTAAAGGAACTGGCTCATCTCACACAAAGCACTTCACACTAGCCTATTGTGTCCATGGAAAGAATGGTAACAGGGCAGGGAGGCAGAAAATTCCAGACACCTCGGTGGGGAACCTCCAGAAGCTTCTCCCACTTCAAAGTGAGAACCCAATATAAAATGGGGACCCAGTCTTCAAGTCACTCCTGGAATTGAATACTACAGAAGAAGGACACTCTGCTACTTGAGGCCTAGCCTGTTGCTTAGAATGGAGTCAGAACCTTCTCCCTTTAAACCAGGCTGCAGCAGTCAGCTGGCCGACCCCCTATTCTGAGCTACAGGGACACAACAAGCTCAAGAAGCCCCTTTGCAACTGCTCAGCTGACCTGCAGGCATTGCACCTGCCTGAACCCTGCTGGGGTGAGTTTCTGTTTCCCAAGAAGTGCCTCCCATGTCCTGGTCTTTTGGTGTGGCATCAGTTGAGCTCCTCTTTGAAGAAAAGAGAAATCCTGAAGTTTTGGGTTCCTTGCAACTGTGAATGGGCATGTTTACATCAAGATTTTGTCACCCACACTAACCTCAAACTCAAAGCTCCTGTGAAAATAATTGCGCTACAGTGACCATCAGCGATGAACAGCAACGGTGCCCTCCCCTTGCTTGTCTCCCACAAAATCTGAAATATCCACCACTATTACTCAGAGGGAAGAATCTTGGCCTTGTGATCCTGTACATGCAGTTGTAGTAGTAGGGCATGAGTAGACCTGCACAGGCATCAAAGGGGCCTCTGTACCCTAAGGCACTGGGCAAAAACTACCTAAACACCCTCATTAGTGAAGTGTTATCCAGTGACACAAAGCCTTAAAAAAATCTGCCTCTTTTCTTAATGAAGTTGTCCCCAGACAGGAACAATTACTTGAACATTCTAGCCAACCTCTGACCCCATAGGTTTTTCCAATCAAGGGTATATTCTTAATAGAAAACCTTTCCTTATTTCAAAGGACAAACCTGAATTTGCATTTCCTTTTAAACACATCTCTCTGGAGCCGTTAATATTTTTATTTTTACTGATTTGCACATAGCGCGAACTAGACCCGAGGGTATCGGGTATCAAATGCTTTACACGAGCACCAGTTGCGTTACATGAAGACACTTTCCTTTTTGTTAGGCACAGGGAGTTTTGGGGCCAAATGTAGGTGCAGTCAACAATGATGGCCTACCCCTTGTGTATTCTACCAATGCAAATCAACAAGTATACTCCCCCAGGATCACCCGCAGCAGGGGACGAACGCCAATATAAACTCATTAGAGAATATAGTGGTGAATCTATCTGATTACCCACTTACACTGAATGAAAACGCAGTGTTACACAAAGGCCTGGGCTTTGTCCCCACCCCTAAACACGATAGTTTTCAACTGAGGAGTGAATTAAATGGAATAATGAGAAAGATTAAACTCCGTAAATTCTTTGATGGTAAAGAGAACACTCCTGTGAACATGACATTTTGCACTGACCTACGGCGCCCCTCTAATTTCACGCCTTTGAACCAGCAAGTTGGCCCGGAGGTGGCGGTATTCGAACAGAAAGTTAGAACAACAACAGCTTCCCACTAAAAACAGTAACATGTCCAAAGCAGACTGGCTGGCAGTTAAGTCTCTTCAGGACAATGATTCCATCACCATCAAACCGGCCGATAAAGGCGGGGCGGTGGTGGGGATGAATACCTCGGATTACGAGACTGAAGTTAATAGACTTTTGGGGGTAAGAGAACATTACCAACCTCTTGCCAGAGACCCTACGCCTGAACTTCAAACCATAATACAAACTATGGTAGCTACAGCCAGGGAAAACAAATGGATAACAACAAAAGAAGCTGAGTTCCTGGTTAATCCATCACCCAGAATACCAGCATTCTATATTGTGCCTAAAATTCACAAAGCACAACGGCCGCCACCTGGCAGGTCGATAGTCTCCGGCATAAACTCCATACTTGAACCATTGTCACAATTTGCTGACTTTTTCCTGTGGGAATGCGTAATTACACAACCTTCCTTTGTGCAGGATACGACTGACATCTTGAGACAGCTGCAGACAGTCACATATGATCCGGAAGTGAACCTTCTAGTGACGATCGACATCGAGTCACTATACACGAATATACCCCAGGAGGCGACGCTGGTGGCAGCAGCTCGCTCCCTGGGGGAACTCGAGTGGTTTTATGACACTGCCCAAACCTTCGTACTTCAGTGCATCGAGATAGCCTTGACACGCAATTTCTTTGCCTACAAACAACAAATTTACCTGCAGACCTCTGGGATATCGATGGGGGCAACGTTTGCCCCCAGCCTGGCATGTATTTATGTGGGACAATTTGAGGCAAATTACATCTATCATGCAGCCAATCTCTTCCAGGGGAATATTGTCCTCTGGAAGAGATACATAGATGACATCCTGTGCATATGGAGGGGCTCCTCTGAAACACTGGATCAATTTCTATCGTGGCTGAATAGCCTTGATAGCTGCCTCCGATTCACGTGGTCAGTGGATCGCCTTAAAGCAACATATCTAGATCTAGATATACATGCCAGAGACAACAAGCTTATAACATCAGTCCATCAGAAACCAACAGATAAGAACTCTCTGTTGCACTACAGGTCATTTCATCCCAGGGCCTTGCGAGATAATCTCCCGGTGGGGCAATTTATGAGGTACCGGAGAAATTGCTCAACCACTGAAAGCTTTGTAGAGCAGACGGCTGATTTAACTGATAAACTCATTGCCAGAGCGTACCCATGCAAAACTGTGAAACAGGCCAAAAAACGGGCGTTAAACACGCCCCGTGAGGCCCTTCTTGATCGAAGCACCAAGGAACCGCAGGACGGCATCCCGATCATTACTACTTATGGACCACATTCCACCAAAATCCGTCAGATATTGAGGAAACATTGGCATATCCTAAGCACCAAGTCTATGCGAATGCCACAACCACGCTTTGCCTTTAAGCGATCATCCAGCCTGAAGGACCGGCTGGTCCACACACGCCCTCAAGAGAAGTTACCACACTCTAATCTCCCACTTGGTCACTACCCATGTGGTGAGTGTACCATCTGCCCCCTCACGATGAAAACCTCTTCAATTATGAGATCAAATGGGAAGACCTGGCACCTAAACAGTTTCAGCAATTGCAACACATGCAATGTAATTTACAGATTGTTATGCCCTTGCGGACTGTACTATATTGGATTAACGACTAGAAAAATCAAAGTCAGAATACAGGAACACCTCAGCACACTCAAATCAGCTAAACTCACCACTAAAGTGGTACAACACTTCTCCAATCAAAAGCATCAACCAAGGGACTTACGTTGGGTAGTCATCGAAAGTGTCCAAGGGGATCAACACAATATGAGCAACAGACTACTCAAAAAGGAGGCCCGTTGGATCCATGAAGAGACCACGGAGGAGCATGGCCTCAATGATATTATTGAGTGGAACAGAGTATCAGGAATATAGGACTTACCCATATTGTGTGTACCAATAGTGAGGGTTACACCTGTATATATATATACAAACATCTGTGCATGATGAAGGAATATAGTGCTGTAGAAGGAGGCAGAATACATTGGCGCACCTCTATATGTATAGACACTAGCCTCACTACCCTTTCAATAGGGACTTAGAAATATAGGTCTGCTAGTTGCTAATAAGCCCCGGTTATTGTGTGGACAAAAACATTACACATAATAATAGTAACCTAACTGGTAAGGGTTGAATGCCGGCCCATAATTCATTTAAACTGCATTAGCAACATTCTAGTATTCGCAGTATTAATTATAGGACGTGCAGTTATTTGATAACAAGCCCCGGTTACTGTGTGCACAATCACTACACATGATAATAGTAATGCAACTGAAAAGGGTTCAATGCCGGCTTATAATTATTTACACTGTAGCTGTAACATTCCAGCACCTGCAGTAGTTATTATATAGCGGGCATAATGCTAGAAGAAGCAAACACACAAGCAATACGACAGAGATATGACGCTACCAATCTAAATCACCCCGATCCAAAATGGCGCGCACGTCTAACCGCGATGACGCGCCACGCAGAGTGGGCGGGTTCGGTGCACGTCATGATCAGATGACCGGCACAACGAGGATGTAAACGGGAAAACATGATGGCAGCGTTACACGAGGGGTGAGCTGGGACCACACCGGTGCACGTTAGCGGTAAGAAATACTGCAGGCAGATTGGTGAGCGCATTGGCAGCTAAACAGTGGGGCTTGGCCCGCGATTTGAATATGGGATACGAAAGGTACGATGAGTTGTTGAAATCTGGTTTTAAGATGGGCGCTATAAACAGTGATTACGAATGAGAGAGGCATGATGATAAAGGATAACTGTATGAGGTGATTGTTACCCATTAACTATCTTGTTCACAGATACCGACCTACGGGCGGTGGAGAGGACCCACTACAGAGATAGGGGCTTCGCAAAGTATCATATTCTTCCACGGGGGCCGGGTAGGCACGTCACTGGAGGCCACCTGGTAATGTAACATTCTCTACCGCCAGTAAATCAGTAGTACAATGTATTACTTTTTAACCCGCACCTGAACCGGTGCTGTGTGTTGACACTTGACTATAAGTATGAGATGTATCCATATGTGTGTTGTTTGTCCTATATCCGACTGCAGGTACAATAAGGGAAGAATTGTAAATGTGCAAATCATATGCTGACCCGAAACCCTGAAGAAATCACTGGTAAAGTAAAACACAGTGATGAAACATGTCGGTTGACTTTTAATAGAGCGAGCTAACAGCACAGAATAAAGACATAGTTGCCAGTTACTTTGCTCTTTTTAAAGGGTGATTTTTCTATATTCCACTTTGGCAGGGATATGGGCACATCACATTGGGTTAGATAAACACATGTAACATATGATGTTTTTTTTGGTTTGACTGCACAATCTTTTTCTCCCCATTTATTTTTGGGTTGACAGTAGCCAATGATGAGAAGTGAGGAATCAGGCGAGTACCAGTCTGTCAGAATCCTCCCCTTGGTGTTGCTTCCGTGAGGCACTGTCAACCTTCCCTCCCCTTTTTTCACAGTTGGATGAGAGAGGGCACAGGGACATAGGCGGTAGAGCACGTAGACACACATATATAGGTGAACATCATCACTGTAGATTGTAACAATGTGCATTATATTTTTACAGACAGAAGTCGTATGTATACCCTTTGTCTGATTAACAATAAAATATAAACTAAGAATCTTTTTATAGAATACACAAGGGGTAGGCCATCATTGTTGACTGCACTTTGAGTGGGGGGCGGCCTGCGTCCTATCCCCCTTAGGCTCCTATTAGTTGGGATTGCCAAATGTAGGTGGCCAAATACCAAGCGGTAACGCAGAAATTCGCAGAATTTCTGCGCTATCGACCGGTAAATAGCCATGTCCAATGTAGGTAACACCAAACGCCATTGAAAATAAGGAATCGCTAAAAATAAGGGAAAACAGTTAGCGATTCCTTAATTTGCGGTTTGCAGACACCAAAACCCTAAATACCGAATTGCAAAATAAGAAATCCTTAAAAACTTGCAAATCGATGTACAAAAAATTGCTAATATCGATTTTTCAATTTTTCGGTATTTAGGAGTCGCAAATTACCACTGACTCAAAGCAGGTGATAACAGGTGCACTGCATTTAAACAGCCCCAAAATGCAACAGTATGAACACAATGGCGGCCCTATATGTTATTGCATGGCGGCTTCGTATGCAAGCAGCAGGACTGAGGATCTGGAGATGAGAGGAACGCGTGTACAGACTGCGTGTCACATTGTTCCAACTGACTGAGGCTGAAATCCATGAGAGGTACAGGCTACACACCCAAACCATCCTAGACCTGATATTGGACCTGCACCCACTCCTGGAGCATCAGACACCAAGGGTGCACGCTATACCAACACATGTTCAGGTGCTCTGTAGCCTGCACTTACTTGTATCAGGTAGTTACCAGGGGGTGATAGCTGTGGCAGGTGGTGTGTCACAGAAGTGCCTGTCCTGTTTTTTCAACACTTTCCTGAATGCCATGATGCAAAGAATGCATCACTACATACGCTTCCCCAGCACACAGGTGTAACTGCAGAAAACTAAGATGGATTTTTACCAAAAGGCACAGTTCCCACATGTAATAGGATGCATTGATGGGACACACATACCAATCTGCCCACCTACAGCTACAGAGTACATATATCAGAACCGCAAATCTACACATTCTATCAACGAGCAGGTAATTTGCAATGCGGAACACATCCTTACCGTAATTGTAGCCAGGGAGCACCCATGACTCCTACATATTCAGGAACAGTGGTACCTACACACGTCTGGCAGGGGGCGAATTTGGAGAAGGATACCTGCTAGGTAAATTAATGTGACAAACCCTGATGTATACCTTGGATGAATGTGTTGGTGACTGTTATTAATGACACTTCCTTTCTCACTCAGGTGATAGTGCATATGCCGTGCTGGCATTTATCCTGATTCCATATCTCATCCCATTTACCCCAAGTGAGAGAAGATACAATGTAGCACATAGATTTAAGCGCAATGTTGTGGAGCGCACATTTGGACTCTTAAAAAGAAGGTTCCGCTGCCTCTACAAAAGTGGAGGTATACGTCAGTATTGCCCCATCATCTGCTGTAAAATATTAGCAACATGTGCCATGCTGCATAACCTTGCCACAAAGAAAGGAACATTAGTGGAACTAACTGACTCCGAGCATGAGGGTGAGGATTGTCCACAGCCACAGCGCAGCAGGTGTGGCAGCAGCATCAGATGGGAGACACAGACGGGCTGAGATCTCACGCAACTACTTCTGAGGAATTAAGGAGACACAGCCAGTAACCGTAATTGAGTGACAGTGTTTTATTAACCTTAACTCAGGCAATAACATAGCACACCACCACAACAAGAAGGCCTCAACATGCCATGCCAATATTCTATGGACATTCCAAAGGCGAAATGGGTTACATCACCCATTTCACAATGCCAGGTGATGGCTGTCATTATTTCCTGCACCCACATGCAGCACTGCTGTGTTCCCTGGGCACACTGTCCTCACTGGCGGTCTGTCCTGTGGCAGCGCTGTGCCGTTTGCTGCACCTCCTGGACTCAGTTATCAGGGGTGTGATGCTACTGTGGCTAATTGCCTCCTCACTATCCCCCCATCCCCTGCACCTGTAGTGGCTATTTGGTTGGTTTGGAGCACTTCCAGTGCACTGGTCACTGTGACCAGCCCCCTTGCCACGTCACAGCTGCAGTGGGCCATCTCCTCCTGCATGACCACCGAGCACCTGCAGAACACAGAGGTGGCAGTGGAGAGGCGGTTCATCGCCTTATTGTAGCTGTCCAATTTCTGCTGGTCCCTGCGCCTCGACTGCGAGAACGGAGGCTACGCCCCTTTGGAGGCCATGCCCCCGGTGCCGCATCTCCACCCCCATAAATAATGTGCTTCTTCCGGACGCGTAGCGGACGAGCGCAGCGGGGGCGCCGATTGCGCCGAAGGCGCGCCTAAGGAAAGCCCGTCTGCACCCGTCCGCTCCAGACCGGGCATCAGGGCATGTCACACCGGCCATCCCATCTCATACTCTGCTCAGTCTCTCAGAGAGCTACAGCATCTTGCCCCCCGCTACCCCATAACACCAACCGCCGTGTTCATACAGCCGGCCTCATGCACCCCGTTCTTCACCCCCCATGCGCTCGCACACCCCCAATCAGACTGTCCAAGAACGCAACGTCCATCTGGGTGTCATACTTGAACACCCGCTCGCTAGTAAAGCACTATGCAGATATCTTCATCCTATTGATCGACAGCAGCCCCGACATACTCCTGCTCACGGAAACTTGGTTGACATCAGAGTCCCTCCCAGACATCCTGGCGGCCCTCCCCCCTGACTACTACATTCTCCATGCCGATCGTCCTGGCGACCGGCCCGGGGGTGGGGTGGCAGCCATCATATCCAAACGTCTAAAATCACTCTTTTTCCTCCCTTCCACTTCCTGAGGTGGATAACTTACTCATTAGCGTGGAAACTGACACCGGTATCTTTACCTTCCTTCTCCTGTACCGGCCTCCACACTCTATGCCATCTTTCCCAACCATCTTGAGTGAACAACTCTCAAACTTACTCACGCAGCATTCCAGCTTTGCCCTTTTTGGTGACCTAAATTATTGGTTTAACGACACTAACGCTGGTCCCCATGCTATCGAGCTCTTCGAAACTCTCAACAGCCTGAACCTCAACCAACAGGTTACCCAACCCACACACACTAAGGGCCACATCCTGGACCAGATTTGGACCTGCAATCTGGCTCTGTCCCAGCCAGCCATATCCCCCTGTGTCTGGTCAGACCATTACCTGGTAGACACTATCATCACTGTCGTCGGCCGAACCCCTGCTCCTTTAATGGCCGGAGGCTCCTCTCAAAAATGGAGCACATACGACTCTCAGGGCTTTCTCATCACTCTTGTGGACACCCGCCCAGTCTTCAATCCCTCTGACAACGTCGAAAGAATAGAACACAACATCGGATCTTGGCTGAAGTCGGCCAGCGACCTCTTTGCCCCCCTGATCAAATTCCCCCGCACGAGGCATCCCAACTCCCACAGGTGGTTCTCAGATGACCTTAAACAGCAAAAACTAAAAACGCGCCAGCTGGAGCATGCCTGGAGACGTGAATACTCCAACACAGCCAGGCAGTCTCACATGTCTGCGCGCAGTGCATACAAAACCGTTATCACCCTAGCTAAAAGGGAACATTTTTCCAACAGGATTTCGTCAGCGGCCAACAAATCTAAAGAGGTGTTCAAAGTGATGAACGAGCTAACCTCGGATGATAGAACCCTCCCCGCCCAGACCCCTACTCAAGAGGCATGTGACTCCCTCAACCTCTTTTTTGAGGAAAAGATCACAAAAATTAAAAACTCAATACCTCCCCTAGCCCAGCTACACCCATTGGACACCTTCACAGACAATACCTCTACCTTGTCCACCTTTCCCACCCTGGACCACATCTCATTAGTGGAACTCGCCACTCGAGTGAAATTCGGCTCCCCTAATGATTGCTGTCCGCCATCTGTCTTGCGGAGTATCTGCCTAAATCTACCTGATTGTATTCTACCCCTGCTGAATGGCTCTCTCAACAGCGGCATCGTTCCTAGTTCTCTCAAGGAGGCCACTCTTGTGCCCCTCCTCAAAAAACCTGGCGCCGATCCCCTGGAACCGTCGAACTACCGCCCCATCTCCCTCCTTCCCTAATTTTCTAAATTAATGGAGGCCCACGTCACCCGATGCTTGTCAAATTTCATCGAATCCTCAGGTTATCTCGAACCCAACCAAGCCGGCTTCAGACCTGCCCACTCCACTGAGGCTATCATCCTGGCAGTCCTGGACACACTCAGGAGGAATGCAGACGCGGGGTCTCCCCAAGCCCTCGTGCTCCTGGACCTGTTGGCCGCGTTCGACACGGTGGACCACAACATTCTTCTCCACCGTGTCAGACAGGCAGGCATCCACGGTCCCGCTCTCAAGTGGATTGAGTCCTTCATAACAGGCAGAACTCAGGCTGTTCGTGTGGGCCACTACACGGCAGCTAAAACCCCCACGACCTATGGAGTCCCCCAGGGCTCCTCCCTCTCACCGCTTCTATTTAACTTATACCTCCAGCCTTTGATCCACTCCCTCCAGAAATGGGACATCATCGTCTATAACTACGCCGACAACTTACAGCTCATCCTCCCGCTCAATTCACCCTCTGCCATCAAAACCTTTCACGCAGTTATGATCCATATTCCAGCATTGGATGAACCAAAACCAACTGAAGTTAAACCCTGGGAAAACCGAGCTCCTCCTTCCTGGTCTCAGTCATGCCCATTGGGGCCAGCAGTTCTGGCCTGCGGAGCTCGGCCCTCCCCCAGTACCGGTCAAATCAGTGAAGAGTCTGGGATTGATTATCGACGCAGAACTGTCCCTTAAAGCCCAAGTGGGTGCAGTAATCTCATCCTGCATGTACCAGCTCCGGACGATTCGCAAAGTCCGCCACCTACTTCCATCCTCGGCACTTACCCAAGTTGTCAAGTTGACCTTTCCAACTCCCTCTACCACGGTCTCCCACAATCCCTGTTACACCGCCTTCAGGTAGTTCAGAACCAAGCGGCCCGACTCATTCACAGAACCCCCAGATGGCAATCGGCCAAACCTTTACTTCCCTGATTGCACTGGCTCCCAATAGGCCAGAGGGCAGCTTTCAAAGTGGCCTGCCTTACATTCAAGGCCCTCCACTGTCCCGGCCCCGCGTTCCTCAAATCTTTAATCACTCCTCATCAACCAATGCACAATCTCCGATCAGCCCACCGTCATCTTCTAGTCACCCCCAAAGTCAAAACCAAGAAATTCGGTGGTTGCCGCTTCTCCCACCTGGCTCCCGGACTTTGGAATCTCCTCCCTCTATCCATCAAATCCACCCTTTCTCTCCTCAACTTCAGGAAATTGCTTAAAACCCACCTCTTCCCTCCTCTTGGTTAAAACCTTGCCACTCACGTTTCTCCTTCACTCACTCTGTCTCACAGCGCCAGGAAACCTTCGTTGTCAGTGCGCTCTATATATGTCACCTAACATAACATAAAATAACATAACTTAGGGTGCTAGAGTGTGTCAAACTGACACCCCCTGCACCCTTGCAGGATTCGGTATTTACTGATTCGGTAAATACCGAATCAGTATTTCCCATTGATTCCTATGGGCTTCAAGGCCCATAGGTATCAATGGGCAATACAGATTCGGTATTTACTGAATCGGTAAATACCGAATCTTACAGATTCGGTAATTGTGTTTTAAAAATTACCTACATCTGCCTCCTTCTAATTTACCGATTCATAAATACCGAATCGGTAAAATTCGGTATTTATGAATCGGTAAATTAGATTTACCTACATCTAGCCCCTAGTCTTGAACCTCAGAAATGTATCAATCCACACCCTTGCCACTAGGCCACACACTTTGTTTACACCAATTGAGTTCATAGAAAGACAAGTTTCTGCAAAGTAACATGGAACTGTAATTGGAAGAATACCGGGAGCATGTCTTCTCGACAACCTATCTCACAGATACAATGTATCATAACACTTCGTTTCCCAGTCAAATGAGAAATTAAATCAACAATACTTCTGGAACCACCTATCCTCGATGGTGCGTTTTACAGAAACAATGCACACTCGACCCGTACCCCCACAACAAAAACAGCTTTCACAGTTTGAAACTAAAACTAACTATATGCTGGGGCACCTAAAGATGCAGTCTGATCATAAAGCACGAGTGCAACGCCGCAACAAATTGATAGACAAACGCTAACAGCGCGGCCCAAGTGAAGAACACATGCTCTGTCTTACAGAAATGGCAACCTTTAACATATGCAACAGTTCCACAGTAAAAAACGTATCTCAGCAGCAGGAAAAGAGGAAGTTACTGGTAGGGCTGGCCTATTTATAGTAGAATGTATGTTTTCTATGTTTATACTTCCTTCCTAGGGGAGCAGGATTGCGGGAATTGTGGTAGCATTTAGATGCTGTGAATTAAAACAATAAAAAAGAGACTTTATAACAGGGTCAGACGTAGACAAAAATCGTTCTGGGCCTTAAAATATAAGTGTCCCCAATTAGAAAACCAGATAGCTAAAAAAGTGCCCATATATGCAAATCAGGCTAGTTTTGAACTTATAAAGACATGCTGCACGGGTATTTTACAAGGTATAGTCGACTGCATGCTGTGTTTGTTTGTAAAATCTGACAAAACTAGCCCAATTGTCCAAAAACAGCCCACAAACAGATTTAAAAAAAAGTCCCACACACTGATCTGTCACACCAGCCCATCGGGCACTGCCTGATTGACCTATAGGCCAAACCGACCCTGCCTCATAATATGAGCCTCTTTCCTCAAATAACATGTTTGCTACACCATTCTAAAATAAACAAATGGGGATTGATGAAGGGGCAAGGATTTCCAGCAGTAAATTTGGATTATAGACTTTCTTGACATGGGTTGCTTTTTCAAGCCTCCTCTGCAAGTTAGTACTTTGAGTGTTGGCTCAAAAAATAATGAATCGCATTGCTATGCTGTTAGATGTTTTTCTGTGAGTGTCATTTGTGTACAACTAAGTCACAAAGCTTATCATAAGGGTGCTGGAGTTTCTTTATGACGTGTTTAGATTAGTTAAAAAAGTTAAAACATTATTGTTGTTTTGAAATGTAATGAGACATGCCCTTTGTGTTAGAAGCACTGTTTGCAGGCCTTTGGACACAGCCAGAACATTTCCTACAGCTAGAACAAGGGCCAAATTGTTCCTTAAGGTAGATATCCATACCGTTTTAAATGTGTAGGTTCAGTGAAGATAGAATCGCTCCTGTGCTGCTGAATCGCAGTAGCTGATCAGTCTTCAAATCTTTGCTACATATCAAGATCCACAATCCATGGGAGTTATGTATACACATATTTCTTTGCTGCAGCACAATACCACAGGCCCAGAAGGTAGCAGGTCCTCTGGAACACTAACTCCACCCTAGCATATAGAACCTGCTGCATAGAAACAGGGCAATAACAGCATTTGAATACAAGTATATTTACACAAAGCAGAATTTAGGAGAATACAACAGTCCGCCTCTCTCTAAATGAGTTGGGTGGACTAAGCGTTTTCCGGACAGAGTACTCCTTCAGGTTTGCGATGATGGATTATCCTTTCTGTCAAACTTTCAATCAAGTCCTTAGTATCTTGCTTAATCATTTGTAAAGGTGACCAAAATAAATAAACAATGATGTGAGGAATTGTGTAGCTGACATCAAACAAGCGCTATCTACCAGCGATGCAGGATCAGATCCACACAGTGGTACTGCAAGACCCTCATGTCTTACAGGCATGTTTCTTATCTATAATTTTTTTTTACTGGTGAAATCATCTGTGGTATCACTTTGCCACTGCCAATATTGGGGCACCGCACTTGCATTTCCAGCAGTAGATATTCTTTTATCATTTGAGGAGAGTAAAGGAGAGGTTGTAGCAACAGGAGAGTGATTGGGGTTCCCATGGTTGGTGAAGCGAGCAAAATGCTCAGCTGTTCCTTTAGGCAAAACAGCCACCAATTTATGTTACACTCTTAAAGAAGCTGAATCTGCTGTCTATCCATCGGCATACGGCGTCTCCCAGGGGTCGATTCTAAGCCCTCTGCTGTTTAATATCTATATCAGACCCCTTGCTACCATCGTGGAGGACGCTGGGTTGACAAACTATTTGTATGCCGACGACACGCAGATCGTGTTCTCTCTTTCCAGCAGTGAGGGCCATGAGGTCTCTGCCTTGAAATCTGGCCTGTCACGCGTTGCTGCTTGGATGCACGGCCATCTACTCAAGCTCAACGGTGACAAGACCGAGGTTGTTATCCTGGGCAAGAATAAAGATCTGTGGGGCCCTCGACATTGGCCCAGTGTTATGGGTACTTTGCCGAATCCAGCCCCCGTCGCACGCAACCTAGGTTTCCTCATAGACGATAGGCTCTCTATGAGACAGTAGGTAACAAAGGTCGCTGCAATCTGTTTTTCCACCTTAAGATGGTTGCAGAAGATCCTATGGATGCTGCCTTGGTCTACTCGGAGAACTGTCGTCCAGGCTCTTGTGATTTCTCGCATTGATTATGGGAATGTGCTCTATCTTGGGGCCGATAAGGCCACTATAAATAAGCTTCAAGTGGTGCAAAACTCGTCAGCTCGTTTATTCTGCAATGTACCCCGGAGATCCTCCGCAGTTCAGGCTCTGCGTGACCTTCATTGGCTTAAAGTCCCGAATCGTGTAAAATTTAAGACCTTATGCCTCCTCTTTAAAATCAGGCAGGGTTCTGCCCCTAAATACCTGCAGAACCTTGTCCAAGTCTATAAGCCTGGTCGGACTTTAAGATCTTCCACAAGTGGCGATTTCTCGGTTCCCAGAATTAAGCTGGCCAAAATGGGCGGTCGCTCGTTTTCTTATCTTGGCCCAAAGATGTGGAATGCTCTTCCGCCGGCATTGAAAGCCGAGACTGATCTTCTCCTTTTTCGTAAAAAACTGAAGACCCTTTTGTTCAATTAATTTCCCTGCACTGTTTGTTCTGTTTTTGGGCCTTATGCTTGTTTTTCTTTCTTTTATCTATCTCTGGCGCCGGGAAACCCATTGAGGGTAGCTGCGCGCATATAAGTTCAAATAAATAAATAAATAAATAAATAAAGAGCATCTGGTAATAATGGCAGTAATAATGGCAGAAGAGTGTAATTTACATAGGGCATCACTGAACAGGACAGATAGATACAGGTGCTTCTCCAAGGAATAAAATAAAGAGATTAGGATACTGCTACTTCTGTTGAAAATACTGCTGGAGTATGGGAAAGGTAACAGTAGGTTCAACACCCGTAGGCTTAATATATTTTGGAGTTGTACATTTTCTTTGCTTAAATGAACATTTTCCCGTTATCACTGTTTATTTTTTTGTACATTCTGGAGTTTTTTTCCGGTGTTTTCTGATATTTTGAAAGCAATAGCTATTACTATTTTAGAGCTGTACCCGCTAACGCCCTTCCAAAAAACGAAAGAATATCCTGTGTATAACATTTAAAGCAGGGATGTGCAACGAGAGTGTCCATGCATAAGTATTTAGGCCCAGACGTAGGTGGCACAATACCGGTCGGTAACGGCCGAAATTACCGAATTTCGGCCGTTACCGACCAGTATTGGGCATTTGGGATCAGGGTGGCATAAATTGCAAATTCGGTAATTTACCAATTCGGTATTTTAAGCAATCGGTAAATTACCGATTCCTTAAAATACCGAATCGGTAAATAACCGAATTTCCAATGTAGGGAGCACTCAAATGAGTGCTTTTCCCATTTTAGGGTTTGTTATTTACCGCCAACTCTAAGTTGGTGTTAAATAAGGAATACCTTTGAAAATGCAAATCTGTGCATTTTCAACTGCTCCATGTGACTGACATACATGCCCTTAGGGCATGTATTTGTGCCACATCTGCACACAAGCACGATTCAGGGGTTCAACAGGGTGTCAAAGTGACACCCTGGCACCCTTGAATGTTTCCCCCATTTTACCGAATCTGTATTTACTGATTCAGTAATTGCTTTTCTTTCCTATAGGCCTGGAGGCCCATAGTAATGAATGGCAATTACCGAATCGGTAAATACCGATTCGGTAAATACCGAATCTTACCGATTCTGTATTTTTTTACCGAAAATGTATCTACATCCCATTTACCCATTCTTAAATACAGAATCGGTAAAATTCGGTATTTAAGAATTGGTAAATTGGGATTACCTACATCTGGCCCATAATGTTTGCTAAATTGGCATTGTGGGCATTAATTTTGTCGTGGTCCTACATGTTACAACTTTGGGCACAGTCCTTCCCCCAGATATTGCTCTTGTGACCACGGCGAGAGAAATTCGATATAATAATTACAGAAAATATGCGCTACGTAGGTGCTATCGTTTTGTGGTAATAATGTAGTCTTTTTACTGTTTAATATTATGTGATTGTGAAAAAACATGACATTTAACATTAAGAAAACTCTGTTGAAATAGATCTTTCATATGTGTAATATTATGATCACCCAGAATCAGAAAGATGTATGCAAGCACATTAGGCATGATCAGTTTGTGCCTGAGACATTAGTGTACATAAAAAAAAAAAATTTTAAACCTTTTATTTCAGAAACAGTATCACTTGTAAACTTGATTCACTTTTGTGCTTGAATCATGTTATCACTGCTTTACATTGTTTACAGATGAGAGGGGCAGCTGGCATCCACGGCCCCCCTACTGTCAGTGCGCATCTTCAACCACACTCATGCTCGTATGTTTATGATATTGACACAGGCTCTGAGTCTTCCCTTTTAGTATGAACCATGGTCCTAAAATAGTAAATTAGTCATGTGGAAAAGCAGCGAAGGAAACTCTGGCTTCGTACACTTCTTCTTTTATTGCATTAATAAAATTATTAAACGTAGATGTATGTAGTCATCTCTACTCGTTTGGACAATGTCACTTGTTCCAATATAGTCTACATTTTCTAGCTACTGTTACAGGGTTACACCCTAGTGGTGCAATGTCACATTGTCAGTTTAGAGGTATATGTGCTGCCCGCTCATTATCTGCACAGAAAAGTGCAGTCAATTTAGAACAGTGAGTTACAACTCTGACATGGACGATTACAGATCGAGTGGGCTCACCTGGCTGCAGTAAAGCGCGGTGCGTTAAGTGTAAATCATTTCCATGAGTACATAGAAGGCCTTCCATAAAAACATATGCCATGGCAACCTTCAAATGCAGATCTATACCTACCGCAATCTATGACATCGTAGCATGCGTCAACAGTCATGTCCCATTTCCCTCTTCAACACTATACCTCCATCTATCAGCTGCCCAAAATCAGAACCAATTCCAGTAACCAGTTCTCACAATATTTTACCTTAAATCAAATGATTTTAGACAAACTACCAGCGAGGACTTCAATCTTGACTGGGGAGATGCCAAGTGCAAATTGTGAGCATACAAAGCATGATGGACGAAAAGCTTGAATTAATCTGAGCCACTGGTTATACCTCAGCCTGCATTCCACTATTTAATTAGCAAAGTCTCAGAATAATTCAAGCATTCCACCCATCACTATTTTGCTTTCTTCGTTTCCCCGCTCTTAGTGCAAGAGGTTTGCCAAGACTTGGTGCTTAGACAAGCTATACTCTACTAAAGAGGCCCAAACTTGCCAAAACTGGCCTGCGATTGTGTGTGTTCCTATTTAAGGGAGTCTGGAAGTTTGGGTTGGACTGTTCCCATTGAACAAGGGAACGATTGATCTGCGTATGGCTGGTTCATATCTGAGATGGCATGGTGGGCAAAAATATGTTAGACCATTAAGCTGAATTTACCAGTGACTAAGATAATTGAATAAATCAATCTATTATTTTTTCTGTTCTTAAATACAAATCTTAAGCTGTCCTAGAAAATATGTCACTTTGCAATACATACCATAATTGCTCCCAGCCTAGAAACTAAAAGGGGATTTTTTTTAATACCCTATATTGTAGATCTAAAGATCATCAAATGCTTCTCCTCCCTACCAATCCACTACTTATCTCACGTTTCTGTGCCCTTCCTAATTCTTGTCTCTACTTAAGCATTGATCAAGAATGTCCTAGATAAAAAAGGGTTGGAGCAAGTAGTCAAGTGAAGCAGACCAGTAAACTCGAGAAACAGAAGGCATCTCATCTCTTCTCTTGAGTCACCTTCTAGGTGATTCATCGCCCGACGTCGGGAAACAATCTTTGCAACGCAACTTTTACAAAGCACTACCATTACAACAAAACTTTTACAACTCAAGATCCATATGGCCGAGATACCCGCCACCCCCTCTCAACACAATCCCCAAGAATTGGGAAACCGGAAACAGTTCTTGAACTTTTGGAAGGCGGGAAGGGAGTCACCCTTCCCGGCCGTATTTATTAAAATATGAAACAAAAGAAAACATTAAAATAACAGTTTCATATAATGTACAATTTCCTTTCCACATTACGATGTTGGCTAACCTTAACAGATCTCTAATACAAAGGTTCTCCTAGCCGAACTAACATCCTACAAAACATTTGCCTTGAAATTGTACATCCTAACGTTAAGGGCCAACGGCAAGGTCGTAACCGGTGTCAGATCCCTAAACCAGAAATACCCCCCTCACTTGTGAGAGGGGCGACCGCACAGAGGCGTACCTCAAGTGCATTTACCAATTTCCCTTTGTACTTGACGGGGGCCCAAATAAACTCAACGCCATTTAACGGTCGTTCGAGGACTCGTGTGAGGTGTCTAAAAGGTAGCGTAAACCCCTTCCCGCACCCCACACAACTTACCCATCTGCCGTCGCAGATGTCCTGGCCCCGGGAAATTCCCCAGGAGGGGCCGTAGCCCCTCCTATCCAGGAAGGGGCCTTGACCACCTTTCCTTTCCTTCCGGCGGCCTCTCCTTAGACAGGACTGCCTCCCCATTGAGGGGCCAATTGGCCACCTCCCCCGCGCGCTCCCATCCGTAATGGGTGACGCCCCCTCATAGGGATCTTCCAATTACTGCTCACCGATCATGACCTTACCGCCCGACCAAAATAAATACGACAGTTTTACCTAAGTCACTAAGATCTCTAAAGCAAAACAGCATTTATTATCAAGCGTAAATACTGATCAATCCTTGTTCAAAATTACTTTATTAGCAAAATATACTGAAAATAATCAATCTTTATTGCATCGTTAAGAACTATCACGACAATCATCACAACCTGTAAGAAAGCAGAGAAAACCAAAGATACTATATCAACTGTATTTACAACGAATCGCTGTCCTCAGGGGCTGGTGGGTGGGTCAAAATTGCTCTTCGTTCCGTCTCGAGCTCACGTGCAGCGGGGAGGTGCAGCTTCAGAGCACAGGAACAAGAGGATGTTTTGTTGGCTTCCGCTCCTTTTATCCGTCTTCAGGGTGGGCGTGAACCTGCCCCCGCCTGCCTCCCAGGGCGTGGCCGGCCGTGTTGGTGTCTAGGCCAGCCCACTCTAGGGCGGGAAAAAGGCGCGCCCCGGCTACGCCGCTTCGGGCATACCAGCCGAGACTCGCCTCCCGCCCAAGATGGCTTCCCGGGGAGATCGTGGTACTCGACCATACGTTCGGGGGGACCGATTGGTCGCCCCTTTCCATATGGCCGAGATACCCGCCACCCCCTCTCAACACAATCCCCAAGAATTGGGAAACCGGAAACAGTTCTTGAACTTTTGGAAGGCGGGAAGGGAGTCACCCTTCCCGGCCGTATTTATTAAAATATGAAACAAAAGAAAACATTAAAATAACAGTTTCATATAATGTACAATTTCCTTTCCACATTACGATGTTGGCTAACCTTAACAGATCTCTAATACAAAGGTTCTCCTAGCCGAACTAACATCCTACAAAACATTTGCCTTGAAATTGTACATCCTAACGTTAAGGGCCAACGGCAAGGTCGTAACCGGTGTCAGATCCCTAAACCAGAAATACCCCCCTCACTTGTGAGAGGGGCGACCGCACAGAGGCGTACCTCAAGTGCATTTACCAATTTCCCTTTGTACTTGACGGGGGCCCAAATAAACTCGACGCCATTTAACGGTCGTTCGAGGACTCGTGTGAGGTGTCTAAAAGGTAGCGTAAACCCCCTCACGCACCCCACACAACTTACCCATCTGCCGTCGCAGATGTCCTGGCCCCGGGAAATTCCCCAGGAGGGGCCGTAGCCCCTCCTATCCAGGAAGGGGCCTTGACCACCTTTCCTTTCCTTCCGACGGCCTCTCCTTAGACAGGACCGCCTCCCCATTGAGGGGCCAATTGGCCACCTCCCCCGCGCGCTCCCATCCGTAATGGGTGACGCCCCCTCATAGGGATCTTCCAATTACTGCTCACCGATCATGACCTTACCGCCACAGGCCGGATAGTTGACCGGCTATCCGGACCCCCCACAAAACACTCCTACCTAAAGGTCATGCTGTAAACTCCTTAACCATGCTATGAAGTCTCCTATGAGTAATTCGTTCCCCACCCGGGACAAATGAACACCGTCCCCCAAATACATACTGTCCCCTTTAATACAACCATGCAAAACAGAATGCAGTGTACTTGAACGAAACAATCTACTCATTTTATTATTAATTTTCCTTACTGAATGATTCAGCGCAGAAACAGAAATAGCCCCCCGCCACACTTTCCGTGGGATCATATGGGACCATGCAATTGTGCACCCTGGAACTCTTCTCGCTAACCAACTTACCGTGGAAAGCATCGCCTCAAGAAGAAGTCGTCTACCAGTGGTCACCAAATCATTGCCCCCAAGATGTACTATGACTACAGACGGCGGTGACCTTGTCCGCCCTAACAAAACCTCGAAAAATGCTTGAAACTGGTCAATACAGAGCCCGCCCTTTCCGTAGAAGGACACACTGTACCCGTATTCCCCAGCCACGTGAATCATGTCACCTGCTTTGAATACGTCCGCGGCACGCCTCACGTATGAGTGGCCCACGACCCACACCTCCTTTTTCACAGCCGGTAATGTCTGACCGCTGGCCCCCCGGTGTCGGGTCGACTGGACAGTCCGCCCCGCCTCGTAGGCTTGCGCAACTGAAAACCAAACAAAAAACAAGAAGCGTGAGTACATCGTTACAGTTTCACAACATGTGCAACCGTACATACCTCTTATAACAGTTCGAGGACCAACGCCCCACACGTTTTATTTGATCAACATTCAGACCCCTGGCTGTAGCTTCCGTAGCAGCCCCTATCCGAAAGGAATGGGTCCCAAAGTCGCCGGGGTTCAAGCCCGCGGCAGCAATCGACATCGCAAGCACCCGCTGAAACTGAAACCTCGTCAGTGGGGTGGCGTCAGCGTGTCTTAACAAGGTCCCCCCCCATGCTGCCACCCTCTGCGCTAAATATGCTTCTACGCACCCAACAGGGCACATGGCAGACCCGGGGATCCTCTGGATGATTACACAGTCCCCGATTGCATCCTGATCGGATTTGGACTTTACAAACGAGACCGTCATCGTCTCCTCTCTGACCTGAATGTGTTCCCGGCACAGTCCCCCCATCGTATCCTGCTTGTTCTTTGCCACTAATTCGCTTACCCGCATAGCCCCATGGAATGCTAATGCAAATGCGGCTCGGAACAACACTGCTTCGTACTGGGATGAACACGTTACCGGTAGCACGGATAATAACAGGGCCAACCTATCCAAACCTATCGGGTGCCTATCGTCTACTCTGCGACCCTCAAGGCGTTGCCACCCCCGTAGCGCTTTCTGCACAACGAAAGACGCTGTCGGGTCCTGGATCCCATGAGCCCTTGCCATGAAGGAAATGGCGGCCCGATGCCTCTGGGCCGTAGCTACTGACTTGCCTGCGTGACGTAAAGAGAGCAGGAATCTTACTACAGACTCTTCCAGACCCCAAAGCTCCCTCCCGGCAGTACCCAAAAAGGCCCAATAGGAACGGAACGCCCCTTCATATGCCTTCCTCGTCCTGGGTGCTAAACTCTCTCCCACGAGGTCTTGTAGTTCGGGGCACCGAGAGACCAGAGAGCTTCGGGAAAGGGTGCCGCCACCGGGTCCGCTGTGGGCAGAAAACCCCAGAAGGCCTGCATACGGAAACGAGAGAGCGCATCAGCCGCTTGGTTCATCACCCCCGGCACGTGCCGCGCCCTAAACAGTACATTTAGTTGCATGCACAACAAGACAATTTCCTTGAGTAGTCTCAGAATCAATTTGCAACGTGCTGCCTGACTATTGATACACTCAACCACGGTCATGTTATCAGACCAGAAAACCACAGAGTGACCCCTAAACCCTTCCGGCCATGTTTTCAAGGCCACCAGAATAGGGAACAGTTCGAGAAAAGCAATGTTACTCGTCAACCCGCACTCATGCCACCATGACGGCCATTTTTGAGCCGACCATTGTGTACCCAATATGGCGCCAAAACCCACACTCCCCGCCGAGTCTGTCCATAGTCCCAACTCCTCGGAAGACACTGCTGGTTTATTCCAGACAATTCGACCATTGAAATCCGCCAGGACTGCAATCCAAATGCGCATGTCCTGGCGAACCTCCGCCGAGAGTCTCGTACGATGATGTCCTTCCTTCAAGCCGACCATGGACTGTGCAATCGAGCGGGAAAAGGGGCGTGCCATCGGCATTACTCTTAGGGCAAAATTCAACTGACCTACCACCTGTTGCAACTGATGTAAGTTCACTTTCGTTGCACGAATACATGTCTCAAGGGATAACCTGAATTTTAACACCTTTTCTTTAGGTAAACGAAAACAACCTTCCACTGAGTCGAGCTCGATCCCCAGAAACTCGATTAAGGTCGAGGGACCCACCGTCTTACCTGGCGCCAATGGCACACCAAATTGATTCATTAGGACACAAAATTCATGTAAGGCCTGTCCACACTCAGAATCCCCGGCTGCCCCCAGAAACAGAAAGTCATCGAGATAGTGCATAACATGTTGAAAACCTGTTTTCCTCGTGAATACCCACTGCAGAAAACAACTGAATTTCTCGAAATAGGCACATGAAATCGAGCATCCCATTGGCATACATTTATCCATGTAATAGCGACCCTGAAACTGAAAACC
The DNA here is from genome assembly GCF_964263255.1 of Lissotriton vulgaris. Classification (NCBI taxonomy): domain Eukaryota; kingdom Metazoa; phylum Chordata; class Amphibia; order Caudata; family Salamandridae; genus Lissotriton; species Lissotriton vulgaris. The sequence continues at coordinate 175,642,607 of NC_141696.1, forward strand.
AAGGAGACGCTGATCGTCTGGGTGTACCGGGAGCAACCGGAACGCTGACTCGATGTCCGATTTGGCCATCAGCGTCCCGGGCCCCAGGCGATTCAACATGGCAACGGCCTCATCGAAAGATGCGTACCGCACCGAACATACTTCCGGATCTATCGCGTCATTCACGGAAAGACCATGTGGGGCTGATAAATTGTGTATCAGCCGAAACTCACCCGGGTCCTTCTTGGGAACCACCCCTAGAGGAGAACACACAAAATTAGCAACTGGTGGCAAATCGAATGGACCGGCAACACGACCTCGAGTCACCTCTTTCCTAATCTTTACTTGCACCACCGCCGTGTGCTGTAAGACCGACATTTGATTCTTACAGTCCGGTACCCCCTGAAAATCCCCCACTGAGATGCGGAAACCATATGAAAACCCGTTCCGCAACACCCCAGCGGAAGCATAATCTGGGTATTCGCTGAGCCAAGGAATCATTGCCATGGTATCAATCGGTGTCGGTAAAGGCGCCCCTCGGACTATATTAGACCTGTTTGGCGCCTCCCTTACCACCGTTATCACCCGTTTTGGCTCTGCACATGGACTCAGGATGGGATGGCTGCCCGCATCCCCCACACTCATGTCTGAATTTGCACGACCCCTGGGGCCTGGTACATTTGCCCCTGTTAAAATTCCAACAGATCCCCCTTTTACCTGTGTTGCCACTTGGCTTCGTGTGGGACTCGTTACCTGTACCCGTCCGAAAGGGCGTCCCAGAGTTTTGGCGGGAAGATTCCCCCCCGTTACTCCCTACTAATGGCACCTTCAACATCCCTGTACTCTCCATTTTTTGCCAAGACACAGAGTCGTAACAGTCCCAGGACAACAACGGGTTGTGTTCCTTAGCTTTTCTAAACAGATTATCATAGCAGAACCACTGATTGCCCCCATATGCCACAGAATACTCCATAATACGTGACTGATAAATGGGTAACTCGGTCAACAACTCAGGTCTGCGCTCCCCCATGATGGAAGTAAAAATTCCCCACGCTCTGCCCCAAGTACCAATGGTCTCCTCAACCTTAAAGGCGGCCATTTTAGCACGCCAAACACTTGGATGCATGAGCTCCTTTTGACTCTTTACATGCTCGATCTCGTAATGGTCGGTAAGCAATGAAAACATGTTTACATATTTATCCGCCCAAATCAATTCCTTGACTTCTAGTGGGACGTGCTGGGCAATCTTCTCCTTTCGAGAAGGTGCAGAGTCCCCCCCCGCAATCGGCAATGGCCGCTTACCTGAAGTAGACCCCACGCTTGTCGCCGAACTTGGGCCTGCTGTACTTCCAACCGCTGAGACCTGCGGGGGAACAGGAGATGGAGTCTTCGCAGCCTCCCTAGATTCCCGCAGTTGCCTCATCACTGCCCGGGCGTCGTCAGCCGTGGCGCCCTCGCTATCGTTTCCCAACCACGCTGCCAATTGCGCCGCTAACTCGGGGGGCATATCCTCCTCTCGTGGCGCTTCTGGAACCGGGGTCTCCCCCCCAAGTGCTCCCCTTCTGGGCCTCTTGCTCTTTCCACCGGGAATTGTTCCCTGTAAAGGCCGTTTCGGTCCTCCCTCCCCGTCCTTAGCCTCAACCTTTCTCTTCAGATCGGTTATCTCCTTCATGAGCATGCGGAGCATCTCCTCGGTACCGACCCGCTTTCCGACCTTCTTGGGCATTCTTAGACGGGATATCTGTAAGACAAAAAGAGGGATTACAACGCTCAAAATTGCTCTTTGTTCCGTCTCGAGCTCACGTGCAGCGGGGAGGTGCAGCTTCAGAGCACAGGAACAAGAGGATGTTTTGTTGGCTTCCGCTCCTTTTATCCGTCTTCAGGGTGGGCGTGAACCTGCCCCCGCCTGCCTCCCAGGGCGTGGCCGTCCGTGTTGGTGTCTAGGCCAGCCCACTCTAGGGCGGGAAAAAGGCGCGCCCCGGCTACGCCGCTTCGGGCATACCAGCCGAGACTCGCCTCCCGCCCAGGATGGCTTCCCGGGGGGATCGTGGTACTCGACCATACGTTCGGGGGGACCGATTGGTCGCCCCTTTCCATTACATCGCATGCAATTACAACGCAACCATTACAACGCATGACACTACAACGCATACCATTACAAAGCATGTCATTACAACGCAGTCATTACAAGGCATACCATTACAATGCATACCATCACAACGCATAGTACCCTTACACTATCCAACTCTTACCCTATTGTTGCACCCCCTGGAGATCGAATAGTTATTTTTACCCCTACACTATTCAACACTTACCCTACTGTTGCACCCCCAGGAGTTAGAATAGCAAATTTTACCCCTACACTATCCAACACTTACCCTACTGTTGCACCCCCTGGAGTTAGAATAGTAATTTTTACCACTACACTATCCAATACTTACCATACATGCAATGTATGGTAAGTATTGGATGTATGCAAGCACATTAGGCATGATCAATATGTGTCTGAGACATTAGTGTACATAAAAAACATTTTTTAACCTTTTATTTCAGAAACAGTATCACTTGTAAACTTGATTTACTTTTGTGCTTCAATCATGTTATCACTGCTTTACATTGTTTACAGATGAGAGGGGCAGCTGGCATCCACGCCCCCCCTACTGTCAGTGCCCATCTTCAACCACACTCATGCTCGTGTGTTTATGATATTGACACAGGCTCTGAGTCTTCCCTTTTAGTATGAACCATGGTCCTAAAAGTAGTAAATTAGTCATGTGGAAAAGCAGCGAAGGAAACTCTGGCTTCGTACACTTCTTCTTTTATTGCATTAATAAAATTATTAAACGTAGATGTATGTAGTCATCTCTACTCGTTTGGACAATGTCCTTGTTCCAATATAGTCTACATTTTCTAGCTGCTGTTACAGGGTTACACCCTAGTGGTGCAATGTCACATTGTCAGTTTAGAGGTATATGTGCTGCCAGCTCATTATCTGCACAGAAAAGTGCAGTCAATTTAGAACAGTGAGTTACAACTCTGACATGGACGATTACAGATCGAGTGGGCTCACCTGGCTGCAGTGAAGCGCGGTGCGTTAAGTGTAAATCATTTCCATGAGTACATAGAAGGCCTTCCATAAAAACATATGCCATGGCAACCTTCAAATGCAGATCTATACCTACCACAATCTATGACATCGTAGCATGCGTCAACAGTCATGTCCCATTTCCCTCTTCAACACTATACCTCCATCTATCAGCTGCCCAAAATCAGAACCAATTCCAGTAACCAGTTCTCACAATATTTCACCTTAAATCAAATGATTTCAGACAAAACTACCAGCGAGGACTTCAATCTTGACTGGGGAGATGCCAAGTGCAAATTGTGAGCATACAAAGCATGATGGACGAAAAGCTTGAATTAATCTGAGCCACTGGTTATAACTCAGCCTGCATTCCACTATTTAATTAGCAAAGTCTCAGAATAATTCAAGCATTCCACCCATCACTATTTTGCTTTCTTCGTTTCCACGCTCTTAGTGCAAGAGGTTTGCCAAGACTTGGTGCTTAGACAAGCTATACTCTACTAAAGAGGCCCGACTATGCCAAAACTGGCCTGCGATTGTGTGTGTTCCTATTTAAGGGAGTCTGGAAGTTTGGGTTGGACTGTTCCCATTGAACAAGGGAACGATTGATCTGCGTATGGCTGGTTCATATCTGAGATGGCATGGTGGGCAAAAATATGTTAGACCATTAAGCTGAATTTACCAGTGACTAAGATAATTGAATAAATCAATCTATTATTTTTTCTGTTCTGAAATACAAATCTTAAGCTGTCCTAGAAAATATGTCACTTTGCAATACATACCATAATTGCTCCCAGCCTAGAAACTAAAAGGGGATTTTTTTTAATACCCTATATTGTAGATCTAAAGATCATCAAATGCTTCTCCTCCCTACCAATCCACTACTTATCTCACGTTTCTGTGCCCTTCCTAATTCTTGTCTCTACTTAAGCATTGATCAAGAATGTCCTAGATAAAAAAGGGTTGGAGCAAGTAGTCAAGTGAAGCAGACCAGTAAACTCGAGAAACAGAAGGCATCTCATCTCTTCTCTTGAGTCACCTTCTAGGTGATTCATCGCCCGACGTCGGGAAACAATCTTTGCAACGCAACTTTTACAAAGCACTACCATTACAACAAAACTTTTACAACTCAAGATCCATTACATCGCATGCAATTACAACGCAACCATTACAACGCATGACACTACAACGCATACCATTACAAAGCATGTCATTACAACGCAGTCATTACAAGGCATACCATTACAATGCATACCATCACAACGCATAGTACCCTTACACTATCCAACTATTACCCTATTGTTGCACCCCCTGGAGATCGAATAGTTATTTTTACCCCTACACTATTCAACACTTACCCTACTGTTGCACCCCCAGGAGTTAGAATAGCAAATTTTACCCCTACACTATCCAACACTTACCCTACTGTTGCACCCCCTGGAGTTAGAATAGTAATTTTTACCACTACACTATCCAATACTTACCATACATGCAATGTATGGTAAGTATTGGATGTATGCAAGCACATTAGGCATGATCAATATGTGTCTGAGACATTAGTTTACATAAAAAACATTTTTTAACCTTTTATTTCAGAAACAGTATCACTTGTAAACTTGATTTACTTTTGTGCTTCAATCATGTTATCACTGCTTTACATTGTTTACAGATGAGAGGGGCAGCTGGCATCCACGCCCCCCCTACTGTCAGTGCCCATCTTCAACCACACTCATGCTCGTGTGTTTATGATATTGACACAGGCTCTGAGTCTTCCCTTTTAGTATGAACCATGGTCCTAAAAGTAGTAAATTAGTCATGTGGAAAAGCAGCGAAGGAAACTCTGGCTTCGTACACTTCTTCTTTTATTGCATTAATAAAATTATTAAACGTAGATGTATGTAGTCATCTCTACTCGTTTGGACAATGTCCTTGTTCCAATATAGTCTACATTTTCTAGCTGCTGTTACAGGGTTACACCCTAGTGGTGCAATGTCACATTGTCAGTTTAGAGGTATATGTGCTGCCAGCTCATTATCTGCACAGAAAAGTGCAGTCAATTTAGAACAGTGAGTTACAACTCTGACATGGACGATTACAGATCGAGTGGGCTCACCTGGCTGCAGTGAAGCGCGGTGCGTTAAGTGTAAATCATTTCCATGAGTACATAGAAGGCCTTCCATAAAAACATATGCCATGGCAACCTTCAAATGCAGATCTATACCTACCACAATCTATGACATCGTAGCATGCGTCAACAGTCATGTCCCATTTCCCTCTTCAACACTATACCTCCATCTATCAGCTGCCCAAAATCAGAACCAATTCCAGTAACCAGTTCTCACAATATTTCACCTTAAATCAAATGATTTCAGACAAAACTACCAGCGAGGACTTCAATCTTGACTGGGGAGATGCCAAGTGCAAATTGTGAGCATACAAAGCATGATGGACGAAAAGCTTGAATTAATCTGAGCCACTGGTTATAACTCAGCCTGCATTCCACTATTTAATTAGCAAAGTCTCAGAATAATTCAAGCATTCCACCCATCACTATTTTGCTTTCTTCGTTTCCACGCTCTTAGTGCAAGAGGTTTGCCAAGACTTGGTGCTTAGACAAGCTATACTCTACTAAAGAGGCCCGACTATGCCAAAACTGGCCTGCGATTGTGTGTGTTCCTATTTAAGGGAGTCTGGAAGTTTGGGTTGGACTGTTCCCATTGAACAAGGGAACGATTGATCTGCGTATGGCTGGTTCATATCTGAGATGGCATGGTGGGCAAAAATATGTTAGACCATTAAGCTGAATTTACCAGTGACTAAGATAATTGAATAAATCAATCTATTATTTTTTCTGTTCTGAAATACAAATCTTAAGCTGTCCTAGAAAATATGTCACTTTGCAATACATACCATAATTGCTCCCAGCCTAGAAACTAAAAGGGGATTTTTTTTAATACCCTATATTGTAGATCTAAAGATCATCAAATGCTTCTCCTCCCTACCAATCCACTACTTATCTCACGTTTCTGTGCCCTTCCTAATTCTTGTCTCTACTTAAGCATTGATCAAGAATGTCCTAGATAAAAAAGGGTTGGAGCAAGTAGTCAAGTGAAGCAGACCAGTAAACTCGAGAAACAGAAGGCATCTCATCTCTTCTCTTGAGTCACCTTCTAGGTGATTCATCGCCCGACGTCGGGAAACAATCTTTGCAACGCAACTTTTACAAAGCACTACCATTACAACAAAACTTTTACAACTCAAGATCCATTACATCGCATGCAATTACAACGCAACCATTACAACGCATGACACTACAACGCATACCATTACAAAGCATGTCATTACAACGCAGTCATTACAAGGCATACCATTACAATGCATACCATCACAACGCATAGTACCCTTACACTATCCAACTATTACCCTATTGTTGCACCCCCTGGAGATCGAATAGTTATTTTTACCCCTACACTATTCAACACTTACCCTACTGTTGCACCCCCAGGAGTTAGAATAGCAAATTTTACCCCTACACTATCCAACACTTACCCTACTGTTGCACCCCCTGGAGTTAGAATAGTAATTTTTACCACTACACTATCCAATACTTACCATACATGCAATGTATGGTAAGTATTGGATGTATGCAAGCACATTAGGCATGATCAATATGTGTCTGAGACATTAGTGTACATAAAAAACATTTTTTAACCTTTTATTTCAGAAACAGTATCACTTGTAAACTTGATTTACTTTTGTGCTTCAATCATGTTATCACTGCTTTACATTGTTTACAGATGAGAGGGGCAGCTGGCATCCACGCCCCCCCTACTGTCAGTGCCCATCTTCAACCACACTCATGCTCGTGTGTTTATGATATTGACACAGGCTCTGAGTCTTCCCTTTTAGTATGAACCATGGTCCTAAAAGTAGTAAATTAGTCATGTGGAAAAGCAGCGAAGGAAACTCTGGCTTCGTACACTTCTTCTTTTATTGCATTAATAAAATTATTAAACGTAGATGTATGTAGTCATCTCTACTCGTTTGGACAATGTCCTTGTTCCAATATAGTCTACATTTTCTAGCTGCTGTTACAGGGTTACACCCTAGTGGTGCAATGTCACATTGTCAGTTTAGAGGTATATGTGCTGCCAGCTCATTATCTGCACAGAAAAGTGCAGTCAATTTAGAACAGTGAGTTACAACTCTGACATGGACGATTACAGATCGAGTGGGCTCACCTGGCTGCAGTGAAGCGCGGTGCGTTAAGTGTAAATCATTTCCATGAGTTCATAGAAGGCCTTCCATAAAAACATATGCCATGGCAACCTTCAAATGCAGATCTATACCTACCACAATCTATGACATCGTAGCATGCGTCAACAGTCATGTCCCATTTCCCTCTTCAACACTATACCTCCATCTATCAGCTGCCCAAAATCAGAACCAATTCCAGTAACCAGTTCTCACAATATTTCACCTTAAATCAAATGATTTCAGACAAAACTACCAGCGAGGACTTCAATCTTGACTGGGGAGATGCCAAGTGCAAATTGTGAGCATACAAAGCATGATGGACGAAAAGCTTGAATTAATCTGAGCCACTGGTTATAACTCAGCCTGCATTCCACTATTTAATTAGCAAAGTCTCAGAATAATTCAAGCATTCCACCCATCACTATTTTGCTTTCTTCGTTTCCACGCTCTTAGTGCAAGAGGTTTGCCAAGACTTGGTGCTTAGACAAGCTATACTCTACTAAAGAGGCCCGACTATGCCAAAACTGGCCTGCGATTGTGTGTGTTCCTATTTAAGGGAGTCTGGAAGTTTGGGTTGGACTGTTCCCATTGAACAAGGGAACGATTGATCTGCGTGTGGCTGGTTCATATCTGAGATGGCATGGTGGGCAAAAATATGTTAGACCATTAAGCTGAATTTACCAGTGACTAAGATAATTGAATAAATCAATCTATTATTTTTTCTGTTCTTAAATACAAATCTTAAGCTGTCCTAGAAAATATGTCACTTTGCAATACATACCAGAATTGCTCCCAGCCTAGAAACTAAAAGGGGATTTTTTTTAATACCCTATATTGTAGATCTAAAGATCATCAAATGCTTCTCCTCCCTACCAATCCACTACTTATCTCACACTTCTGTGCCCTTCCTAATTCTTGTCTCTACTTAAGCATTGATCAAGAATGTCCTAGATAAAAAAGGGTTGGAGCAAGTAGTCAAGTGAAGCAGACCAGTAAACTCGAGAAACAGAAGGCATCTCATCTCTTCTCTTGAGTCACCTTCTAGGTGATTCATCGCCCGACGTCGGGAAACAATCTTTGCAACGCAACTTTTACAAGGCACTACCATTACAACAAAACTTTTACAACTCAAGATCCATTACATCGCATGCAATTACAACGCAACCATTACAACGCATGACACTACAACGCATACCATTACAAAGCATGTCATTACAACGCAGTCATTACAAGGCATACCATTACAACGCATACCATCACAACGCATAGTACCCTTACACTATCCAACTCTTACCCTACTGTTGCACCCCATGGAGATCGAATAGTTATTTTTACCCCTACACTATTCAACACTTACCCTACTGTTGCACCCCCAGGAGTTAGAATAGCAAATTTTACCCCTACACTATCCAACACTTACCCTACTGTTGCACCCCCTGGAGTTAGAATAGTAATTTTTACCCCTACACTATCCAATACTTACCATACATGCAATGCATGGTAAGTATTGGATGTATGCAAGCACATTAGGCATGATCAATATGTGTCTGAGACATTCGTGTACATAAAAAACATTTTTTTTAACCTTTTATTTCAGAAACAGTATCACTTGTAAACTTGATTTACTTTTGTGCTTGAATCATGTTATCACTGCTTTACATTGTTTACAGATGAGAGGGGCAGCTGGCATCCACGCCCCCCCTACTGTCAGTGCGCATCTTCAACCACACTCATGCTCGTGTGTTTATGATATTGACACAGGCTCTGAGTTTTCCCTTTTAGTATGAACCATGGTCCTAAAATAGTAAATTAGTCATGTGGAAAAGCAGCGAAGGAAACTCTGGCTTCGTACACTTCTTCTTTTATTGCATTAATAAAATTATTAAACGTAGATGTATGTAGTCATCTCTACTAGTTTGGACAATGTCACTTGTTCCAATATAGTCTACATTTTCTAGCTGCTGTTACAGGGTTACAACCTAGTGGTGCAATGTCACATTGTCAGTTTAGAGGTATATGTGCTGCCAGCTCATTATCTGCACAGAAAAGTGCAGTCAATTTAGAACAGTGAGTTACAACTCTGACATGGACGATTACAGATCGAGTGGGCTCACCTGGCTGCAGTGAAGCGCGGTGCCTTAAGTGTAAATCATTTCCATGAGTACATAGAAGGCCTTCCATAAAAACATATGCCATGGCAACCTTCAAATGCAGATCCATACCTACCACAATCTAAGACATCGTAGCATGCGTCAACAGTCATGTCCCATTTCCCTCTTCAACACTATACTTCCATATATCACCTGCCCAAAATCAGAACCAATTCCAGTAACCAGTTCTCACAATATTTTACCTTAAATCAAATGATTTCAGACAAACTACCAGCGAGGACTTCAATCTTGACTGGGGAGATGCCAAGTGCAAATTGTGAGCATACAAAGCATGATGGACGAAAAGCTTGAATTAATCTGAGCCACTGGTTATAACTCAGCCTGCATTCCACTATTTAATTAGCAAAGTCTCAGAATAATACAAGCATTCCACCCATCACTATTTTGCTTGGAGCAAGTAGTCAAGTGAAGCAGACCAGTAAACTTGAGAAACAGAAGGCATCTAATCTCTTCTCTTGAGTCACCTTCTAGGTGATTCATCGCCCGACGTCGGGAAACAACCTTTGCAACACAACTTTTACAAAGCACTACCATTACAACGAAACTTTTACAACTCAAGATCCATTACATCGCATGCAATTACAACGCAACCATTACAACGCATGACACTACAATGCATACCATTACAAAGCATGTCATTACAACGCAGTCATTACAAGGCATACCATTACAACGCATACCATCACAACGCATAGTACCCTTACACTATCCAACTCTTACCCTACTGTTGCACCCCCTGGAGATCGAATAGTTATTTTTACCCCTACACTATTCAACACTTACCCTACTGTTGCACCCCCAGGAGTTAGAATAGCAAATTTTACCCCTACACTATCCAACACTTACCCTACTGTTGCACCCCCTGGAGTTAGAATAGTAATTTTTACCCCTACACTATCCAATACTTACCATACATGCAATGTATGGTAAGTATTGGATGTATGCAAGCACATTAGGCATGATCAATATGTGTCTGAGACATTAGTGTACATAAAAAACATTTTTTTTAACCTTTTATTTCAGAAACAGTATCACTTGTAAACTTGATTTACTTTTGTGCTTGAATCATGTTATCACTGCTTTACATTGTTTACAGATGAGAGGGGCAGCTGGCATCCACGCCCCCCCTACTGTCAGTGCCCATCTTCAACCACACTCATGCTCGTGTGTTTATGATATTGACACAGGCTCTGAGTCTTCCCTTTTAGTATGAACCATGGTCCTAAAATAGTAAATTAGTCATGTGGAAAAGCAGCGAAGGAAACTCTGGCTTCGTACACTTCTTCTTTTATTGCATTAATAAAATTATTAAACGTAGATGTATGTAGTCATCTCTACTCGTTTGGACAATGTCACTTGTTCCAATATAGTCTACATTTTCTAGCTACTGTTACAGGGTTACAACCTAGTGGTGCAATGTCACATTGTCAGTTTAGAGGTATATGTGCTGCCAGCTCATTATCTGCACAGAAAAGTGCAGTCAATTTAGAACAGTGAGTTACAACTCTGACATGGACGATTACAGATCGAGTGGGCTCACCTGGCTGCAGTGAAGCGCGGTGCGTTAAGTGTAAATCATTTCCATGAGTACATAGAAGGCCTTCCATAAAAACATATGCCATGGCAACCTTCAAATGCAGATCTATACCTACCGCAATCTATGACATCGTAGCATGCGTCAACAGTCATGTCCCATTTCCCTCTTCAACACTATACCTCCATCTATCAGCTGCCCAAAATCAGAACCAATTCCAGTAACCAGTTCTCACAATATTTTACCTTAAATCAAATGATTTTAGACAAACTACCAGCGAGGACTTCAATCTTGACTGGGGAGATGCCAAGTGCAAATTGTGAGCATACAAAGCATGATGGACGAAAAGCTTGAATTAATCTGAGCCACTGGTTATAACTCAGCCTGCATTCCACTATTTAATTAGCAAAGTCTCAGAATAATTCAAGCATTCCACCCATCACTATTTTGCTTTCTTCGTTTCCACGCTCTTAGTGCAAGAGGTTTGCCAAGACTTGGTGCTTAGACAAGCTATACTCTACTAAAGAGGCCCAACTATGCCAAAACTGGCCTGCGATTGTGTGTGTTCCTATTTAAGGGAGTCTGGAAGTTTGGGTTGGACTGTTCCCATTGAACAAGGGAACGATTGATCTGCGTATGGCTGGTTCATATCTGAGATGGCATGGTGGGCAAAAATATGTTAGACCATTAAGCTGAATTTACCAGTGACTAAGATAATTGAATAAATCAATCTATTATTTTTTCTGTTCTTAAATACAAATCTTAAGCTGTCCTAGAAAATATGTCACTTTGCAATACATACCAGAATTGCTCCCAGCCTAGAAACTAAAAGGGGATTTTTTTTAATACCCTATATTGTAGATCTAAAGATCATCAAATGCTTCTCCTCCCTACCAATCCACTACTTATCTCACGTTTCTGTGCCCTTCCTAATTCTTGTCTCTACTTAAGCATTGATCAAGAATGTCCTAGATAAAAAAGGGTTGGAGCAAGTAGTCAAGTGAAGCAGACCAGTAAACTCGAGAAACAGAAGGCATCTCATCTCTTCTCTTGAGTCACCTTCTAGGTGATTCATCGCCCGACGTCGGGAAACAATCTTTGCAACGCAACTTTTACAAGGCACTACCATTACAACAAAACTTTTACAACTCAAGATCCATTACATCGCATGCAATTACAACGCAACCATTACAACGCATTACACTACAACGCATACCATTACAAAGCATGTCATTACAACGCAGTCATTACAAGGCATACCATTACAACGCATACCATCACAACGCATAGTACCCTTACACTATCCAACTCTTACCCTACTGTTGCACCCCATGGAGATCGAATAGTTATTTTTACCCCTACACTATTCAACACTTACCCTACTGTTGCACCCCCAGGAGTTAGAATAGCAAATTTTACCCCTACACTATCCAACACTTACCCTACTGTTGCACCCCCTGGAGTTAGAATAGTAATTTTTACCACTACACTATCCAATACTTACCATACATGCAATGTATGGTAAGTATTGGATGTATGCAAGCACATTAGGCATGATCAATATGTGTCTGAGACATTAGTGTACATAAAAAACATTTTTTTAACCTTTTATTTCAGAAACAGTATCACTTGTAAACTTGATTTACTTTTGTGCTTGAATCATGTTATCACTGCTTTACATTGTTTACAGATGAGAGGGGCAGCTGGCATCCACGCCCCCCCTACTGTCAGTGCGCATCTTCAACCACACTCATGCTCGTGTGTTTATGATATTGACACAGGCTCTGAGTTTTCCCTTTTAGTATGAACCATGGTCCTAAAATAGTAAATTAGTCATGTGGAAAAGCAGCGAAGGAAACTCTGGCTTCGTACGCTTCTTCTTTTATTGCATTAATAAAATTATTAAACGCAGATGTATGTAGTCATCTCTACTAGTTTGGACAATGTCACTTGTTCCAATATAGTCTACATTTTCTAGCTGCTGTTACAGGGTTACAACCTAGTGGTGCAATGTCACATTGTCAGTTTAGAGGTATATGTGCTGCCAGCTCATTATCTGCACAGAAAAGTGCAGTCAATTTAGAACAGTGAGTTACAACTCTGACATGGACGATTACAGATCGAGTGGGCTCACCTGGCTGCAGTGAAGCGCGGTGCCTTAAGTGTAAATCATTTCCATGAGTACATAGAAGGCCTTCCATAAAAACATATGCCATGGCAACCTTCAAATGCAGATCCATACCTACCACAATCTATGACATCGTAGCATGCGTCAACAGTCATGTCCCATTTCCCTCTTCAACACTATACTTCCATGTATCACCTGCCCAAAATCAGAACCAATTCCAGTAACCAGTTCTCACAATATTTTACCTTAAATCAAATGATTTCAGACAAACTACCAGCGAGGACTTCAATCTTAACTGGGGAGATGCCAAGTGCAAATTGTGAGCATACAAAGCATGATGGACGAAAAGCTTGAATTAATCTGAGCCACTGGTTATAACTCAGCCTGCATTCCACTATTTAATTAGCAAAGTCTCAGAATAATACAAGCATTCCACCCATCACTATTTTGCTTGGAGCAAGTAGTCAAGTGAAGCAGACCAGTAAACTTGAGAAACAGAAAGCATCTAATCTCTTCTCTTGAGTCACCTTCTAGGTGATTCATCGCCCGACGTCGGGAAACAACCTTTGCAACGCAACTTTTACAAAGCACTACCATTACAACGAAACTTTTACAACTCAAGATCCTTTACATCGCATGCAATTACAACGCAACCATTACAACGCATGACACTACAATGCATACCATTACAAAGCATGTCATTACAACGCAGTCATTACAAGGCATACCATTACAACGCATACCATCACAACGCATAGTACCCTTACACTATCCAACTCTTACCCTACTGTTGCACCCCCTGGAGATCGAATAGTTATTTTTACCCCTACACTATTCAACACTTACCCTACTGTTGCACCCCCAGGAGTTAGAATAGCAATGTTTACCCCTACACTATCCAACCCATACCCTACTGTTGCACCCCCTGGAGTTAGAATAGTAATTTTTACTACCCCTACACTATCCAATACTTACCATACATGCAACGTAATGGTATGCGTTGTAATGGTATGCGTTGTAAAGGTAGTATGCGTTGTAATGGAATGCGTTGTAAAGTTAGTTTTTAAAAATTTGTTGTAATGGCATGCGTTGTAATGGCATGCGTTGTACTCGATGTTGCGTTGTAAAAAATGTGTTGTAAAGGTATGCATTGTAAAAGTATGCGTTGTAACGTCATACATCCCTGACGTCAGCATTCTAAATACTCTTTGCAAATAGAAGAACATTTAAATGGGCAACAAAAATGTGAGGGTTGAGGAGCTAGAGGCGATTAGTTGTGTGGAAGATTCCGATTTACAACACATCTCCTTTCCTCTGAAAAGCAGAAATACCTTTATACAGTGGAATAGAAGCAGAAGTAGATCAGATCTGCGTTAAAAATTAATTATAGCGTTTGCTGTTCCCTCTTGTTGTTTGTGGAGTTTCTCATTGAACCTTTGTTGATTTTTACTGTTGAGGTGAGCTCTTGCCACTCACCCGTTATTGTGCCTGTTTTTAAGAAGGGAAGTAAGCAAGACCCAGGGTGATACCAGACGGTTTCTTTACTAGATTCCTCTGTAAAATAGTGGGACATATAGTCCTAAAGAGAATTATGACCTTGACAGAGACCTTTTGCCCTATTTCACCAATTCAGTATGGATTTAGAGAAGACTTACGTAACATAGAGAAGGCTTTAATCTCATGTTGTTTATTCCTAAATATACTGTGGCAAAAGAGGCAGTACTATATATTGCATTTATGAATCTTAGTGCAGCCTTTTATTAATTCAACTAATCAATGTGATGGGCTATACTAAAGCACACAGGGATGGACCAGGAACTGCTCAACTTCCATCGATCTCTTCACCAAGATCTTAATTCCTCTGTGTGATTTGGCCCTGGGGAGAGTGCACTAACCCTTTTAGACTTGAATGATATGTGAGGTAGGAATGTGTTCTTGCCCCTATTTTATTTTTATTATATTATTATTATTAATTAAAATTATATTGCACGCAGCTACCCTGGACAGGGTTTCCCAGCGCAGTTAGTTAGACTACTACAACTGAATAACTAGATAACTCATCACCGAGAAAAAAGCCAGGTCGTAAGATCTAGCCGGAAACTAAGATAACACGGTTCCTGTTTCATAGACCAGGAAAGAGAATTCCATAATCTGGGGCCGAGGAACGCAAAGGAACGACCACCCATTCTGAATAGTCTACAACTAGGTGTTACCAAGTTGCTCTGAGTGGCTGAGCGTAGGGGCCGCGAATGAACATAGGGGTGGACAATCTCCTTAAGATAGAGAGGGTCAAACCCTTGGTTGATTTTAAAAATAAGACACAAGGTCTTAAATTTAATACGGCTCTCAATGTGGAGCCAGTGCAAATCCCGCAAAACAGGAGAGATGGATGATCTCCTTGGGATCTGGCATACAAGACGGGCAGCGTAATCCTAGACTACCTGGAGTTTCTTCAGCACCTCCTGATTTCCTTCAAGGTACAGAACGTTCCCGCAGTCCAGGCGCGAGGTGATCAGCGCCTGGACCACAGTTCTTTTAGTGGAGTCCAGGAGCATCCAGATAATCTTCCGCAGCTATCTTAGAATAGTAAAGCATGTTGAAGCGACGCTAACCACCTGTTGCCGCATTGAGAGGGTGTTATCGAGGATAAACCCCAAATTACACACTTGGGTAACCGGTTGAGGGAGACTATGTCAACAGGTTACATGAATATTTAACAGCACATGGTCAGGATCTCCCAAAAATCAACAGCTGACCCTTGGTAGCTTTATTATATGCTGACAATTCTGTTCTGATCTCATGAACCTGCATGGGTTTGAAAAATAAGATCGACAACTTTGTATCATTCATGGATGGCCTCAACTTGGAGACAAATGTTACTAAAACACACTATATCGCAGTGGGAGATCGTCCATCAAGCATTAGCACTATTTTTGTCAAAGGGAGGCGCTTAGAAATGGGTCCACAGTTTCCCATACTTGGATATTACCTTCGATTCACGGTACGATTGCCCCCTATCTGACTACCAGGGGTAGTAGATTTGCACAAGCAACAGGGACACTTTTTCAATTCACTAAAAGAATTGGATGTAAGGCCATTCCAGCCCTATGAGAAATATATAGGCGCAATTGCCTTCCTGCTTTGACTTCTGTGGCCCCTATTTGGGGCTATTGTCTATCTGATCATCTCCAAGTTGAAGAGAATAGATTTTGTAGGAGACTTTTAAGGCTATATTCAGGCAGTCCCCATTTTTCATCCATAAAGAGCTGCAGTTTAAATATGTCTCAGATGACATTAAGCTGGCAACCTAAAAGTTATGGTTATCTGTATGGACTAATGAAAAAGACAGCCTCAAAGAGCCACACTTAAGTTTTGATCTCAGTTAGACTCAAGAACAAAACTTAAGTTAAACTGAGACAAAGATCTAACTTTACTACTCGTAAAAACCCTTTATGAACACTGAAAGTCATAAAGTTAGACTTTCGTCTCAGTTTACCTTTGTGAATCGGGCCAAAAGTGTCTTGGATGGCCTGGTGCCAATACTGATGATACTATGAGTAGCTGATGGAGGCTTTGACATATGCAACTGATATCGTAACAAATGTGTTGAAATAATGTACTGTTGCATGCCTAAGTGAACTATTGTTAGACTTTTGTATAATGTATTACTATGATGACCCATAACTGCATGTGAGGACCCATGACCCTAATAGTGTAATTACATTGTCCCTTTCTTACATTTATACTTTTTTCTGTTATTACTTTTCTTTTCCTAAAATAAATAAAGCATGCAAAAAAATGACAGAATGCCATCTTACTCTAGCTGAATTGGAGCTTCCTCAGGCTCAATGCTTCTAAAACCAAAGTTATGGTCCCCAGGAACTGACTATTAGTTTACTTGTTTAGGTGATCTACACAATGCTGTTGACAAAGGTAAACAACTTGTGTTTTTTGGTGGACTGAGATCTCAAAATGACAACTGTAACACTGTACTGTCAGCTTGGTATTTTCAAATGAAGATCTTGAAAAAATTACTTCATTTTATTCCTTGTCATCTGAAAGCATGTGTTGTCAATGCTAGCATCATCTCCAGTCTTGACCATGAAAATGCCTGCTATAATGGCCTTAATGTGTCTGACATAAACAGGTTCCATGAGCAGCAAAACATTGTCTAGAGTGGCACAGTGGGTGTAAAACCATTGATTGGAATGGTACCTCAAGCAATTGCCAATGGTTAGATTTTTTGTAAACATTTCTCCCATCACCTTTTGTGTGATTGATGTTACACCCTAAGAGACCAAGGGGCATATTATCAAGGGGGTTTATCTCCGCTTTGTTGGCTTTAAAAGCCAAGAAAGCGGAGAAAAAATTATCTCCCTATTACTTAGCTGTCGCTAACACCAGTTAGCGACAGCTAGTAGGAGATAGCTACCATCTTGGGCCCCGCTTTGCATGTCAGTGAAACTTATCACTAATGACATGCAAAGTGGGCGTGCCAAGATGTTAGCGACTGGAAACAGTTGCTAACATCGCTATCTCCTATTACCAACTTTTGGAGATATTCGCGCTAAGCGCGAATATCTCCAAAAGCTAACACCTGCCCTGAGCAGCTCTTAGCCATGTTATCCAATGGTAGGTGGATAACATGGCTATGAGCATTAGCTCGGTAATGCATGAATATCGCTGACTTTTCAGCGATATTCATGCATTTCGGCCGATTTTTATCGCTTATGAGATAAACCTTGATAATAGCATGGTTCCTAAGCGATCAAAATCGCCGCAGCTTGGCGATAAAAATATTGCCGCTAAGCCAACATAGCGATAATTATCGCTAGTTGTTGGTAATATGCCCCCAAGAGTCTGCTCAGACATGAGGCCTTTGTTTACTGTGCCACAGGATACAAGCTTTACCTCACTGATGAGGCAAAAAATGGCTGAAACGATTTAGGGGTTGATTGAGTTCCATTCTTGAGGTGGCCTCACCTGACAGTTTGGGGTGGACTGTTCCTCTGAGGAACCGGGTAATAATGACATGGCATAAGGCAGGCCTTAGCCTAAATTAGCACAGTAGGTGAAAAACGATGGGTTGGAATTCTACCCCAAGCAAAAGTAATTTTTTTAAATATTTGCAAGCATTCCTTCCATCATCTTTTATATGATCTGTGAAAAGCAGAGGACATGAGGTACGTTGCCTAGCTTTGATCAGAATTGGAGAATGAGGTCATGTGAGGCTCATCTACATACTCGCATCATTTGCAAATCTCAAGCCACTGCCTTTTAAAGACAGGTCAAGAGATATCAGTGACAGGTCACTGCCTCTTATGGTTATGCCAGGAGATTTCCTTTTAGAGCAGGTGTTGCCTTTCTGTTCTTGATACACTGTTCCCATCAGGGGCAGGGCCCTTGTTTATTTGAATAATGGGGGAACTTTTTCTAGAGTGGCACAGTGAGTAAAGAATGATAGTTTGGAATACTTCTCAGACCAATTGCTAGTCGTTAGACTTTTTAGAAGCATTCCTTCCATCAACTTTTGTGTGATTGGTGGTGGTGAAAACTAATGATTTTACATATTTTCCTCCATCTTCATTTGCTGCTAATAGTTCCATTTGCTTGATTTTTGTTATTGGAAGTTCTTAGTGTGATAAGGTGCATGGGTTCCTTATCTGTTACTTTATTGTTAAGTGTCTGCCTTGTACCGCACAATGTCAAATGAGCAAATCACAAGGCATGGACAATAATGAAAACAAAGGGCAGAATATATGTTAATATATAGTTTAATGCTCACTGCCCCTATGTGGGGCACTGAAGCTATTGTTCTTGAAGGTAGTATACTGCACTATGTGGTGTGTGGTTTAATGTGTGTTTGGGAGTTACAAGGTAAAAAAGAGTTACAAGGTAAAACAGGGAAATATTGGCTGAGTAATTATGTAAATAAATTAGAGCTGTTTAATAGGAACACCTCAGCTACTTTGCATCTCTATCCATTCTCTTGGCAAAAAGAGGAATAGCCATGCACTGGTAGGCCCAAGGGTACCCCCAGAAGCAGCTTGGGTAGGCGCCATGAAAAAATGGGTTAAAGCGGAAGTAGAGGTGTTGGGAGAAAAGGAAGTGAAGGGAATCCGTAAACCTCCCATATCTCTAGAATGGGCACAGTTATTACATCAATTTACACATAAAACAACCCCAGCAGAATCACTGGTAGACTCCCAATCCCAGACCACACTCCCATCCCCTATAGGGATGGTAGCAAATGTCCCAAGACAGGGCCCACTCGCCTAAAACCGGTGCCCTACTAAAGTCATATCAGGTGAACTAAACAACTACACTATGGTGACCTACCATGAGGGTCCCACCCACATACGTAACACTATACCGTACAAAGGTAACGCCACCGTCCACATTATCGGTTTCTTAGGCATACATTCCGATAGCTCCACAACGTTTCCCCTAGTTTTACCCACCTAGTTGGCAGTTTGTTTTTTCTCATCAGCAGTTACGACTCCAATGATTGTTGGATGGGAACATATTCAGGTAAACTCAGATGCGATGACACAGGGAAAGAAAACATGGGAGTAGAATATCTGTACATACCCATTGGAAGCATGCCTAGCTAGATTATAGCAAACTACCACTGATGACCACAAACAGGTAGGAGGGTTCCTCCCAGAAACTTTTTACAATGTCTAGTTTTATCATGTTTGTGATGCAGTAAAGATGTGCATGCTATTCCTCACAATCATTTCGCTCCTAATTGGAGTCATGCATCAATGCATTACAATGATATAAGATGTTAATATGTAATAAAAAGTGTAAAAATCCCAAAAAACATATAAAAAAGAGAGCGAGATGTCCCACTTCTCTCTCCTTTACATATAAGCCAAACTACGTAAGCAAAAAAACACAAAATAAGTGAAAAGACCTGAGTAATACTGTAATACTGTTACATGTACATACAAAGAAATTACTTACTGACATTATTATTAGCTGGACATTTGTACAACCTGGAACTGTTTCTGCCTACAACATATCTACATAAATTAAAATTACTAACTGACATAGTAATCAAGATAACCTGGATGTTTGTGAAACTTGGCTCTCTTCCTGCCTATAAGAGCACTGCTCATAGCACAACCCATACCTGTCTTATGTGGATAGTTGTCTCCTACTTCCTCATCACCTCTCAATTGTTTTGAGTCATTTGAATCTAACATAAAAACATGGGTCATGTTCCAGTTCCTACCTTTATCCATTTAAACAGCATTATAAACATCTCCACCACTTTCTGGGCTTTTTTGAAATTAGACCACTGTGCAAACCCCACTGGTGCATTTCCGTTGACCCAATTTCCTACATTAACATTTGCGTCTTTCACACTCCTCTTTATGTCAAAATACACTTTCCTTTTAACTGTAATCCCAGTTCTCTCAAACTCTCTGTTCACCCACACCATGGAACTTCACACCTTTTCCACTACTCATCTAAAATGAACACTGCATAGAACTGCAAATTCTTCCTGCAAAAAGCTCAAATTGAGTTTTTTCTGTAGATGAATACAGGGCCATGTGGTATGACATGATTCTTTGTTGTAAAACACTTCTCCATGCCACACTATTTACTCTGGCTAATTTAATGCTCTCTTTCAAAGTTTTGGTAAATCTTTCAACAGCTCCATTGGTTTCAGGGGGTAAATGGGGCTTTTTGTGTGTTATATCCCACAGAATCTAAAGTATTTATACAGTCTGACCCAAACAAAAATGTGGGCCATTGTTTAAATAATGGGTTTAAGAAATATCCTTCACATAAATTACTTCTATACACTTTAAAAAGAAAACACAACTATATATGGAGTTTCATGTCTCCCCTTTAACGGTCCAACTATATTAATTGCAATGAGACAAAATTGGAATTAGCACCCATCAAGAACTATCATCATAGTTCTTTTCAAATTCAGTAAGTCCAAAGAGATTGATGAAAAAAGCAGGTCCAGGAACCACTTGTAATCATGATAAGTTCTTTATTAATTAGTCCAAACAATTAAATCCAAGTAGTACAGGAATGATTCTTTTTAGCCGACACGTTTCGTCTCAGTCGAGACTTCTTCAGGGCTCAAGAATCAAAATTTGATGGTTTGAGTATATAACACTCTCAGCAGAAAACAGTTCAATGAAATACATCAGTTACATATCAGTAATAATCTGTGATCATCGAAGTAAACCAAAATAAGCATGAGCAGGCGTGGTGGCCAGCAGCAAATCAAGACGTCTATGCTCGTAGAGATTTGTGCTACGATGA
This sequence comes from Lissotriton vulgaris, assembly GCF_964263255.1. Classification (NCBI taxonomy): domain Eukaryota; kingdom Metazoa; phylum Chordata; class Amphibia; order Caudata; family Salamandridae; genus Lissotriton; species Lissotriton vulgaris. The sequence continues at coordinate 175,664,053 of NC_141696.1, forward strand.
TATTTCTTAATGGGTGCTAATTCCAATTTTGTCTCATTGTTATTTGGGTATTTACCCAATTGGAAGTAAAGAGGGGTGTACTTCCTAATCTTCTGAGCACCATCGACATACTATAAAGCCACTTGTATTAACAGGGGCAGTATTTTCCCTTGACGCTCCTGTGTTCTTGCTGTTTATATTAATTGCAACTTAATCCCATGGATGGTTCGAATGTTTTCTGCATACTATAGGTGCCTATTTAGTGACCAAGAGCTCCTTACAATTATTAAATTCTAACCATCCTAAACTGCCAATTCTATTTCTGCATCTACTCCTGGTCACCTCAAAGGGTAGATGCAATCTTTCCTTTGATTTAACTATACCTATGTAACCATCATGGACAAAAACCAGCAGTCTACTTCTGAGGCCTTTAGGAGGTACGAATTTAAAATCTCATACCAGTATGCCTCTTTCAACAGACAGTACATATTTTATTATATGGACCAAACTTGTCTAAAGAATCAATTTATCAGATTGTACCACACAGCGCAGTTGACAAAATAGAATCCTTCTTGATTTAAAATTTCCATTCTTCTTCAGCTATTGCACACATGGTTACTTCACACAAACGCAAATCTTTTGCAACAAACTTATCATGTGCATCATCTCTGTCATAACATGTCGCCAAATAAGGAAAGCAATCCTCTGATAGATGTTTCATGCCAGCAACATATTCTGCACAGAAATTAAACTATTGAAGATTGATCACTAAACTCTTTATTCTCAATGAGATAGAATCTTCTCCTTTCTCCATGAACACTCTTGTTAAAGGTTTGTGATCGGTAGAAACTTTAAATGTGGTGACCCACACTAAGTTCTGGAATTTCTTTAATGCACACATATTTGACAGAGTCGCTCTCTCAATTAAAGAGTAGTTCATCTCTGACAATCTCAAATGCTGGGAAGCACAAGCAATCCATTGTTCGACCCTTTGCCTTCTTTGCAGCAGTATCACTCCTAGACTTTTGGAAGTAGTGCATGTAATACTTAGGGTCTTCTCACCTGGCAGAAATGCCATTCTTCAAATTGACTTTCAGTGTATCAAATTCCTCCTGACATTTTTTGCGCCATTTAAATTTTACCTTGTTATTAATTGAGGCTCTAGAACACACAGATTTGTTCACATACCCCTTCATGTATTTGTTATAATATTCTACCATGTCCAAAAATAATATTAAATAACCTTTGGAGCATGGTTCCTTTTCCTATTTAATTTCATGCCCCAGATTTTTCTTGGGAGTAACACCTGCATCAGAAATGTGGTCACTTGAATAGTTTACTTCACTTACTTACCTCAAACTTACACTTGTATCGTTAATCCTGCTTTCATCAACCTTTAAAGACTAAGGGGGTCATTAGGATGACGGGTGGACTTAGTCCGCCCGCCATCCTATCGGAAATCGGGACTGCCCGCCATAAGGGCGTGGGTCCCGTGGGGGGTATTAGGATGTGCCCGCCACAGTGGCGGGCACATCCTGCATTTTTATCATTGTGGCTGGCGGTGCTCTCAGCACCGCCCGCCACAATGATAAAAATGCACATTTGCATTTACATTAACAAAGCGGCAGGCACCGAGCTGACGTAAATAATTAATTTACTCTCTTAATTTCTATGCAGGTAAGTACTTAATCAATAATAACTCAATCGGAAAGAAAGAAAACAGAGTCCGTGGTGTTAGAGTTCTTAGGGGTTTTATTCCTTAAAAAGGAATGGTCTAGACCAGGATATCATGTTCTGACCACCACAGGGGTGTCAGAAGGGATAGAGCGCTCTTTTATTACATTACATAGCTTATATACTTAATTCATGTCATAGGAAACAGTTATAATGGGCGTAACAGCTGAGAGAAGACAAGATAACAGTATACACGTGTTACAAGTACGTAATCAGAAGGCGTGAACTAGAGGTGTGTGCTAGAAACGTCACAGGTAGGTGTCACAAAAGGGGTGGCACTAACAGAAATGTTGCAATGTAAGCAGAAATCGGAAACTTGGATGCACGCGCAGCTGCATGACGTGTGATTGACGTGAAGCTGGAGGGTGCAGGGGCTTGACATTTGCACCGACGGAAAGAGACAGAAGTCTGGCATGTCAGATCAACTTGTACTTCTATCATATCTGATATCTGATGTTTAGGAACTAAGCTATCTGGGCGGAAAGGTCTCTAGGGCAGAAGCTATTCTATACTGACTGTGAGTGCGTGCATAAGCGCCTGAGTGTCTGTATGAGAAGCGTGGGGGCATGGGCCTTCCATGGGAGCATGGCAACAGAGGCTATGAATTACTTGATTTAGTTGCATAGAGACAGGCCGGCCCTTTGGCTCTGCAGCTGAGGAGAATGTTTACTGAAACTAGCAGGCAGGAATGTATTTTCGGGGAGCGGAACAGATAACTCGAAGGTTATAGTCAATCTTGGCAGGCAGCAGGCTGAGCTGAGCGCGAGGGGCCGCGCTGAAAGTAAGTCAGAGTTCACGGGTACAGAGGCAGCCTGGGCAGAGGCCCTTGGAGTCAGAAGCCAGGAAAGAGGCTCGGTGGCAGAAATTCAGGGCCTACTCAGCTAGAGCTGAAAAATGGAGAAGTACTCTACAAAAAGACGTTGGCATAGCATACTTAGGAACGGGCTATCCAACCCATTCAGGGTGGGTCTGAAAGAGGACATGTTAACGTTGGACGCAAATGTATTTGCGTCTTCATAGCTGGTACAGGAGGGAAGTTACATGCACTTTAACTCGTACATGGAGACGGTGGGGTACGCGCTAGGGAACACAACTTGACCATAAAATTTACATTTCCTCATTCCCTCCTTGTTCCCTACGGACCCTTCATGATATATCGATCATCATAAATTGATCAGTTTGTTCTTGTAACATAATTTGCTCATCTTTCTTTCTTTGACTATTTGAGAGAAAACTGGAATGTTCAATGCACGATGTGGCACACAGTCCACATATCGGCGGCCCACACTGTAGGCACAGGCAGCAGCTGAATACTATGACAAGGCCAAAACCTAGGAAGGATAGGATCTTCCATCCCCAAGCAGTTAACGTTGTCCAGAACTAACCGGACCAAGTCCAGGTGCCTGGATTCTGATGTATCTGATTTGCAATTTTATGCAGTCGGGTAATAGCTTGATAGACAGATGGCGCATTTTGTGGGATGAAAACGCAGCAACTTGACCCGATGACCTTACAGGCTCCACCTCTATCTGCCAAGATGACGTCAATAACAAGACGATTTTGAAGGACAACAACCCGTATAGCAGATTGCTCCTCTGTTAAGTTACCTAAGGCGGAGGCAGTTTCATGTACTACAGCTTCAAGTGTTCTAGTTAATCTACGTATTAATTTACTGTTTTGGACAGGTCCTAAAAAGAAAAAGAATCCTTTATTAAAATCGGTGTACTGTTCCCATGCCGTTTCTGTATAGTCGACAAGTGGGATATCTCTTCTGGGTCTATTCTTTACTAGATTTGTATTTCTATGGTAATCAGGGGGAGCTAGAAAAACAGGTGGCAGAAGGAATGCAATATAACAGGTACCATCCCAATCTGGAGGCAGACGTATGTATGCGGTATGACCACAAACAAAATAGGAGTGACTGATAGCTTTGAAGGACGATTTACCATGATCACTGAATTCGACCACGGTAGTGCATTTACTATGACCTAAGTGTACTGAACCTTTCTTTCGGACACATAATTCACCAGTGACTGGTAATACTAGCATATGGGGCAGGACTGGTGCAGCTTCGGATTCAACAGTAAGGATCATAAGGCTAATTGTGTAGTTACCTAATCCATATACTTCATTTTCTAGATCAGTTCCTATTCGAGTGGGGAGTCCCTCCTTATCAGGGTAACAGACGTCGAGCAGGACTAAGTTCAAGTTTCCCCAAACCCAGCCCCCATCGAAAACAGCAATATCAGGATCTAAGGAATTAATTATTTTAAACCATGCACCACAGGAGCCATTGTGAGTGAACGGGTACGGAAAGAGGGGCAGAGCTCCCTTGAAATTCTGGTAGGGAGGGAGTCGGCCACATATCCAGCAGTCTGTAGCATTGTTAGTCTGATGGGAATGATGTAACATACTAATGAATGTGTTGTTGCGCAGCGCAAGTCTGTAAGAGAGTTCGTGTGGCGGTAACTTGCTAAAAGTGTGTTCAGCAGAGACATTGTAAACAGATTGTTCACGCCTGAAAATAGGCCAGTAGATAGGTAGCAGAATGCTAGCAACAATAACTAAGATACTCAGAATAAACATTATTAATAGTGTCACTATACAGTGACTACGGAGTGATTTACAATATGCACTTTTCTTAACTTGTCTCTCTCTCTCTCTATCTCGATCTAGGGGATACATGTCAGAAACTATTTAACCGATTCACCTAGGGGAGGACTTAAACAATTAAACTGTCTGACTTGCTAGATCGGAGTTTCGACCTGTACTCCTCTTGGGGAGTTTTTTCTCGTTCGGTAACTGTAAAGTCTTTTGGCTCAACACAGTCTTTGGTGGGGGTGGACGAGTCTCGGTCTGGTTTCAGTTCATGGAATTTTTTCACATGACTCGTATGGACCCACCCCTTTCTCCCTTCGATCTTCACGGCGGTCCTCGTGGTGAGAAGGACGGTCTTCGGGAATTTCCAGCGGGGCTCCAGCGGACTCTTCCTGTCGAAATTTCGCACCAATACTAGGTCCCCAGGACGGACCTCGTGCGGCTTTACATCAGTGTTGTCAGGGAAGGCTGCGGCAACCTGTGAACGACATGATTGGAGTGCAGACATCAAGGAGGCAAGGTAATCTGTCAACATGTTACAATCAACATCAGTGATCCTTTTCGGAATGGGCGTCCCCCACATATTCGGTGGTCTACCAAAAACCACTTCGTACGGGGATAGCCCTGATCTCGAGTGGGCGACCATCCTCATGTAGAATAGTGCCACTGGCAGGGCGACTATCCAGTCGACCCCTTTCTCCTGACATATTTTTGCAAGGCGTATCTTTAGTGTCTGGTTATGCCTCTCTACAAGGCCTGCGGCTTCAGGATGTCGGACACAATGAAACTTCCACTGATATCCTAACAGTAAAGAAACTTGTTTCATTAGCTCGGACGAGAAGGGTTGTCCGTTATCTGAGTACACGACACGAGGCAAACCGTATCGTGGAAAGAATTCACGAACCAACTGCCGGGCAGTGGTCGGAGCAGTGTAGTCTGGGACTGGGTATGCTTCGGTCCAGCGGGACAGAGCACAAACAACTACAAGAACATACTTGAATCCTCGACAACGGTTCATCTGGATATAATCCATTTGGAGGACTTCAAAAGGGTGATCGGGAGGATGAAATCCACCTTGCTCTACAGGGACGCTTTTACCTGGATTGAACTGACAACAGATCATGCAAGTACGCACTTTCTGTTTTGCGGCTGCTCGTAAGTGTTTATTGCTCCAGAGATTTTGTAAACTGTCTAACATCGCTTTCTCTCCTAGATGTGCTGGGCTATGTGCTGTATTAATCATGACTTGAACCATAGAGTCAGGGAGAAACCATGTAGATTTTCCCTTCGTCATCCAACCTTGATCTGTCTGGATCCCTCCTAGTTCAATCCATCTCTTTAGTTCTTCTGGGGTAGCATGTGCCTGAATATCAATTACATCTAGAGCGGGATCCTTGATTGCCATACATTTTGTCGGTACTATTGTCTTTGTCACATCAGTTGTCTGGGTGTGAGTCAATGCTGTATGTTTTGCTGTCTGGTCTGCCAGGTCGTTACCCTGGGAAACAGAATCTGTGACCTTAGTATGTGCTTTACACTTCATGACTGATATTCCTGAAGGCAAATGTATTGCTTCTAACAGTGCTTGAATGAGGGGACCATGTTGTATCTTGGCCCCATGAGAGGTCAGGAAACCTCGTTCTTGCCATAACATGCCGAAGTCGTGTACGACTCCGAACGCATAACGGGAATCAGTATATATGTTAACATTTCTGTTCTTGGCTAGTATACAGGCTCGAGTCAGAGCGATGAGCTCTGCTGCTTGAGCAGACAGTGTGTCAATACGATGTGTTTCTTTAACTTTAGTTTCAGTGGTCACTGCATATGCGGCCACTAATTCTCCTGTACTTGTTCTCAGGCATGAACCGTCCACATAAAGTGTCAGGTCTGGGTTTGTCAGTGGAACATCTGTTAAATCTCGTCTAGGCTTTGTTACTGCATTAATGATTTCTATACAATCATGCGGGGCTGGATCTGTCATAATTGTAGGTAACAGTGTTGCGGGGTTCAGAATACTGCAGCGCCTGATTTCTATGTGTGGCTGGAATAACGTTAATTCATAACCTGTCAGTCGTGCTATAGTCAAGTGCTGAGTCTGGGTTCTGTTTAACAGAACCTCTACAGAGTGTGGAACCTGTACTGTTAATTGATGTCCTAAAACAATTGAATCGCTCTGTCTGATGGCTAACGCTGTTGCTGCTACTGACTTCAAGCACGCAGGGAGTGCCTGGGCTACTGAATCCAATGTACTTGAGAAATAAGCGCAAGGCTTATGTGAACCTGCTTGATCTTGAGTGAGGACAGACAATGCTGTACCATCACGTTCTGTAACAAAAAGTGTAAACGGTTTGCTGTAACATGGTGTCGCTAAAACTGGCGCTTGGCATAAGGCTTTCCTTAATTCTTCAAAAGCTTGTGTGTGTTCCTGAGTCCAAGGGAGGACAGTCGAAGTCGCTGCCTCCTGTGTCGTTAACTGGATGAGTGGTTTAGCTAGAAATGCATATTGAGGAATCCATTGTCTGCAGTATGAGGTGAGGCCTATGAAGGCCCGCACTTCCTTTTGTGTCTGGGGTTGTGGCATATTTACAATTAACTGAATGCGATCGGGAGTGAGCTGTCTCCCCACTTTGGACAGCAAGTGACCCAAGTACACAACTTGCTGAACACAGAATTGTAGCTTCGAAGGAGACACCTTGTGTCCCTTGTCGGCCAGAAAATGTAAAACTGTCAGTGATGCTTGTTCACATTCGGGCTCACTTCGTGTGGTGATCAGTAGATCATCGACGTATTGCAGTAAAGCGGTGTTAACTGGCATTTGAATACAATCTAATTGTCTTTTCAGTGCTTGACTGTAGATGCTGGGGCTTTCTGTGAATCCTTGAGGTGCGCGTGAAAATTTGAAGCTGCGTCCATTTAAACTGAATCCGAAGAGATATTGGCTCTCTGGATCAATAGGCACGCTGAAGAAGGCGTTCTTGAGGTCAATTACAGTAAAGAACGTCGCTTCTGAATCAATAGCAGTCAATAGGGATGAGATGTCGGGAACCACAGGGTACTGTGGTATAATGCATTTGTTCAGTTCTCGAAGATCAATCACCAGCCGATATACTGGCGGTGCCTTGGGATCAGTACGTTTAAGAATCGGAATGATCGGTGAATTACAGACATTGGAGTCGGTCTCTACGACCACTCCTTGGGCAATGAGCTCTTCAATGATTTTCAGTAAAGCCACTACAGCATCGGGTGGTAACTTGTATTGTCTGATTCTCGGTAAAACAACACCTGCCTTGAGTGTAACGCGGTATGGGGTGATATGCATGCAACCTACATCAGTTGGGCCTTTTGCCCACAAGTAATCTGGCACATTTTTCAATCTGACATCGAATTCTCGCAAAACATAATGACCCTTGAAATCCCGTAGAAAGAGTCTAACTCCCTCCGGGGAACAGCAGATTATGGCTCCTAGAGCCTTCAATGTTTTAATTCCTAACAGATTTTCCGGACATGATTTTGTAAGTAACAAGTCTGTAACACGTGATAATGGACCCACAGCCAGGGGGACTGGTTCCGATACCTCATTTACAATAGGCTGTCCTGAAAAACCAAGGGAAACATTCTGTGAGCCTGAGAGGGGTGCCCCTGGGACTTCATCATGGCTGATCGTAGTGCGACTTGCCCCTGTGTCAATTAAAAACTTTCTGTCTTTTCCCAATACGTGACTGTGTACATAAGGACCTTCTTGATCTACAGGAATTTCAATAAGAGGCAAGCCACCTTCCCTCTCTAGGCTGTTTCATGTATATCGGGGATAATCTGGATATGCGGACTGGGCATACTGGTACATCTGTTGCGAAACTTGCTGAGACGCGGCAATGGGCTGTGGCTGTGGTACCGCTACTGTCTGTGCTGCAGGTGAAGAAGCATGCATAGGCTGTGTATTCTGTGTATTCTGAGAAGACTGATGCTGGTTATGGTCTTGTCTAGGCGGATGCGGTCTTTCTTTAGTTTTACCTGTTGCTATATTATGTTTCAGGACTGGGCATTCATGTACGTAATGACCTGGCTGCTTACAGTAATTGCATGTCCCTTTAACGGGAGCTGTAGTGTGACTTGCCTGGGTCCCACCCTTTCTCTGACCGTCGGCTGGGACCGTCTGAGCTACTAACATTTTCATCTTCGTGTCTTTCATGCGTTTTTGTTCCTGATCTTGTTCTTCCCTAATTCTGTTCTGATGATATTGGAGCATCTGTAACATCTGGGATGGCGTATTTGCCTGCCAAGTACTTTCAACTTTGTACACTCGGTTTTTAACTAATGGTAGGGAATTCTCGACTAGTTTTGATACAAAGAGGTGCGGATATGACTCGCTACTTGGTTTGAGGCCACTATTGATAATGAAACATTTCTCGAATCTTGAATAGAAGTCACTAGTATCTTCATCATGTTTCCGTTTACAGGACGAGATCGCGTCCCAATCTTCCTTTCTAGTTGTCAATAATCTTGGCAGGACCTGTACTATCAAACCGGGTAATGCTTTAGTCTTATCCCCAAGGCCTACCCCTGGGACACGTTTATTTTCTTCCTCTTCTATTTCTGCCCAGGCAATCTTTGTGTCTCCCACCTCCCATTCCTTTTCCTTTAGTTTCTCGTAGATGCCCGTGGGCAACAGTACTTTTAACATTTTCATGATATCATCATATGTGTAATCCCCCATCAGTAACATGTCTTTAAGCTCTCTGTGAAAACCTGCGGGATCTTTATCATGACACGGTACTAGTTTCTTCATTTCTAACAGTTCTAACTTGGTCAGAGGCGTGTGTACATATACACGTTTCAAGAGGTGATCCGTACCCATAACAGGGTGTACTTCTCGTAAGGGGTTCTGACTTTCAATGCCACTCCCGCATTGCATGTGGTACGTTTTTCTTTCTGGAGGCGGGGCGGGAACATATTCGGAGCTTATGAAAGTGTCATATCTACGGCGTTGTTCTAGAATTATTTGAATTAATTTGGTACTTAAGCCTCTCCATCTATCCATGAGTAGTGCTTCTAGTATTTCGTGTAAGGGACCTGGATCAGAATGATGGTTTCTGTATTTGATTAGGAGGTGCTGAATCATGTATACACCTGCTAATTTCTGCTCGTCTGGGGAGAGGTTCAGAAATGTCTGCGCTACTGTGTCATCATTATATATGTCTGGATTTTCGGCCCATGATACGGCTGATCGGGCTAGTTCTTGTTCATCCATAGAATTGAGCACGTGGTACCCAACTCGATCTCGAAGCCTTTTATCAGTTTCCTGGAACTGATGTTCAGCAGAATTTGGGTTTGTCAAGGCAGAGAAAAAAACTCTCTTGCTTTCTGGACGGATGCCTTTCCTAAGGTACTTTCCCTTACCTACATATGCTATAGTATCTGCAGCTCTTTCTGGTTCTTCAAGTTCTTCTTCCTCCTCGGAGGAAGCTTTTTCTTTCTCTTTTTGGTGTACTGCTAGCACTGCTTTCCTAATTTTCCTGTACATAGTGGCTATGCAAGTCCCCTTATCATGTTTTCCTTCAGCTATATTTTGGCCCCACTTGTTCAATGCATCTAATTCACTCTGATCTGTTCCAGGCCTATCTCGTTCTCTTATTAGACAGTTTATGAAAAATCGTAGTATCTGTGCTTGAATGTCAACTTCCTGTTTCTCCATGGCCTCCTTAATACTGTCAGGGTCTTTCCCTGTCTGAACAAACTCATATATTCTATCCAGACGATCCTTCATTCCTACATAGCATAGCAAGATATCAGTAGCAGATCTTAACTGTAGTGATGCCAATATCATTAGATCGTCTTTTCCGGGTACTGGATCGTATCTGCAAACTGAAAGGTTTTCTTTAAATGCGTCAAAGCGGGGTGACCTGAACGTGAGAGGACTCTGCATATCCCTGAGATTTAATCTGTGTGTCAATGGCGGGGTCCGAGGACCCGCGGTCGCACCTCCTGTAGCGGAGGCTTGTGCAGTATCTCCCTGTGGAGTCTGTTTTTGAACTTGAATTTGTCGTTTAGTTAGATCAGGTAAACGTGGTTTCGGTAGGTCTATTTTGGGTGCGGGAAGTGGCGGGGCTGGCGGAACGGGGGAGGTCTGTCGCGGTACTGGCGGAACATGATCTGGGGGCGGGGTGCCCCCGTCCCCGTCAGTAGGCAAGGTGCGAACAGGCAGATTGGTGTAAGCCGGTGCTACATCCTCTAGATAAGAATTTAGGAATATATCTTTAGTAGTCTTATGCATTACTTTAGTTGGGATCAATGGTGACGGTAAGTTTTTCGATATTTCTGATAGGGCCTCAGGTGTACCCTCGGCCGCAAGATACATACCGTTTACAAGATTATGTCGTGCGCGGTCTATCTGTTCAGTTTTTACTCGGATCCCCTCGGTAACTAGTTCGTTTTCTTGGGCTTTCTCTGATTCTTTAAGTCTGTCTTCTCTACGGAGTGCTCTTTCAGCACGTTTATGTGATTCCTTACGCCAAAATTCTATGGCGTCTTTCTGAGATTGTCTGGCTTTCTTTTTCCATAGTGCTTCTTCTACCTTCATGATGCACTCGGCATCCCATGTTCCGTTAACGGGCCATCTGTGTCTTTCGTCTAGGTGTTTAGTATAGTCAGTCCATAAGTCTAGATACAATATGGCATCTATGCCGTGCTTATGGTACATAAAGTTACCTGGAGTGTCCCTAGGGGGGATAGGAATCTCTTCCTCTAGTATCCCTTTCCTAGTTCCTATCTGCTTTAACTTGTTAAAAAACGGCATTTTGCTTACTTAGTACTGAATGCTCAATCCTTAGTTTACTTAATACTGGGTACAGCTAATTGTACAAGAAACACAATAATTCACATTAAAAACGGTCACATTCACATTCATACCACGACATTAATCACATGAAAAGACATTTGAGACATAGATGACTACCCCCTATACTGGATGTACTGCTAAACAGTACAGATACACTGGTGTAACAGTGCAGAAATTCAGAAATTCAGAATACTAGATATACTGCTAAACAGTACAGATACACTGCCTAAAAACAGTGCAGACCGGACTTGTGTACCCAAACCCGTCTAGATACGTCCCAGCAATGGTACTCACCGGGAAGCACGGAAACAGAAGACCTCGGAAAACTCGACTGGACTCGATTCGACACTTCGGAAAACTTCGGAAAACTTCGGAAAACTTCGGAAAATTTCGGAAACCTGGTGGGCCTCTTGACACCTCGGACCTTGCTTCTTTCGGCTAGGCTCTGGTCGGGATCCTCCGCACTCCTCACCGCCTCGTCTGGGTACTGATCCCAGTCTTCGTCACCTCCGTGGGTCAGAGGGAGATGCAGGAAATCCTGCCGGTACGCGTAGTTTCCATCTAACTGATGGCAGGGGACATAGCTTGCAATGCACCAACCGGCGCGTGAGGTGGGGGAGGGGTCCCTATTCGGGCGCCAAAATGACGTAAATAATTAATTTACTCTCTTAATTTCTATGCAGGTAAGTACTTAATCAATAATAACTCAATCGGAAAGAAAGAAAACAGAGTCTGTGGTGTTAGAGTTCTTAGGGGTTTTATTCCTTAAAAAGGAATGGTCTAGACCAGGATATCATGTTCTGACCACCACAGGGGTGTCAGAAGGGATAGAGCGCTCTTTTATTACATTACATAGCTTATATACTTAATTCATGTCATAGGAAACAGTTATAATGGGCGTAACAGCTGAGAGAAGACAAGATAACAGTATACACGTGTTACAAGTACGTAATCAGAAGGCGTGAACTAGAGGTGTGTGCTAGAAACGTCACAGGTAGGTGTCACAAAAGGGGTGGCACTAACAGAAATGTTGCAATGTAAGCAGAAATCGGAAACTTGGATGCGCGCGCAGCTGCATGACGTGTGATTGACGTGAAGCTGGAGGGTGCAGGGGCTTGACATTTGCACCGACGGAAAGAGACAGAAGTCTGGCATGTCAGATCAACTTGTACTTCTATCATATCTGATATCTGATGTTTAGGAACTAAGCTATCTGGGCGGAAAGGTCTCTAGGGCAGAAGCTATTCTATACTGACTGTGAGTGCGTGCATAAGCGCCTGAGTGTCTGTATGAGAAGCGTGGGGGCATGGGCCTTCCATGGGAGCATGGCAACAGAGGCTATGAATTACTTGATTTAGTTGCATAGAGACAGGCCGGCCCTTTGGCTCTGCAGCTGAGGAGAATGTTTACTGAAACTAGCAGGCAGGAATGTATTTTCGGGGAGCGGAACAGATAACTCGAAGGTTATAGTCAATCTTGGCAGGCAGCAGGCTGAGCTGAGCGCGAGGGGCCGCGCTGAAAGTAAGTCAGAGTTCACGGGTACAGAGGCAGCCTGGGCAGAGGCCCTTGGAGTCAGAAGCCAGGAAAGAGGCTCGGTGGCAGAAATTCAGGGCCTACTCAGCTAGAGCTGAAAAATTGAGAAGTACACTACAAAAAGACGTTGGCATAGCATACTTAGGAACGGGCTATCCAACCCATTCAGGGTGGGTCTGAAAGAGGACATGTTAACGTTGGACGCAAATGTATTTGCGTCTTCATAGCTGGTACAGGAGGGAAGTTACATGCACTTTAACTCGTACATGGAGACGGTGGGGTACGCGCTAGGGAACACAACTTGACCATAAAATTTACATTTCCTCAGAGCGGTGCCTGCCGCTTTGTTAATGTAAATGCAGGGGGTACCACAGGTACCCACCGTGTACACCCCCACCTGTCCTTCACTCCGGGGGCCCGCAGGGATCCCCCGAAGTGAAGACCGCATGCCTTTCCGTGGCAGCATCGCCGCCACGGAAAGGCATCTGTTTTGGGCAATGCTAATATGGCTGGCGGTGTCTAATAGACACCGCCACCATATTAAACCTTTTCCGCCCCGGCCGCAAGGCAACCGGGGAGGAAAGGCGGCGGGCGGTCTTTCCATCCGCTGCGGTCTCCCCCGCCATGGTAATATGGCGGGGGTGATTAAGGGTAGGATGGCGGGCGGATCGCCCCCAACAGGCCGGCAGTGGCTACCGCCAGCCTGGCGGTGGCGATCCGCCCGACATCCTAATGGGCCTCTAAGTATACTCTTACATTGCATTCATCCATACTATTATAAAAATCGAAAGGTCATCATGAGAACACCAAACACTTTTGAATCCACTCAAAACGCTTGTCATGAACTGCTGGAAAACAAAGGCAGCAGAAACCAAACCGCACAACATGCTCTTAAATTACTAAACCCTATGATGAAAGCATGTGGTTCTTGGAAACAACTGTCTAATTCAACCCGATTATAAGCTGAAGTTATATTAAGAGTTGTGAATAATTTGCCTCAGGTAATTTTGTTGCGGTCTCATCAACACTGGGAAAAGGAAATCTATCCACATGATTTTTCAATTAAATGCTCTTAGGTCAATACATAAGCAAATTCCACCACTTGCCTTGCAGACTATGACAATGGAGCCAACCACTCTGTAGTTCTATCACTCCCATGTTGAGTTTTTTCAGTTATTTTCTAACACTATCTTGTATGCTTACTGGAACTTGTATAACATTTGCAGCAACGAGTACTGCTTTCCTTTTTAACCTTATCTAGTGCTTATAGCCTTTGGCACAAACCAGTTCATCATGAAATAATTGTATATACTCATCTCTACATTCTACCATTTATTGTTCGATTTGCTGTATCTGTACTTGTGGTTTTGCATTGGAGTTCAATGTTACACCTTGCAGGCTCAGATGTGGCCAGCCTATTATATTGCCATCTGTCTTTAAACATACACATTCCAAATAAAGCATCTGTTACCTAACATTAAGCATACATTTAAAAAAACTCCTTCTGCCTACATCACCGCTAGTAGCACTGCCCATATAAGCAACATGTACATTCTTGTCTCCTCCCTAACCATCTCTCAATGCATTTTAGTTATTTCAATCTAGCGCAACAACACAACCTATGTTTCATTTTAACAGCACATTTTTAAACGTTTTCTGGGCTCTTGTGGACTTAAGTTTGAAACTTACTTATTTCAATTATCAGTATCTATACTGGCAGAATTTAGAAAGTAAGTGTAAGAAATAAAGCTAATATTTTCAGTTAGTTTCCCAATATTCCTTTTTAAATCTTTCACAGTATGCCTGCTTTTAATTGGTGAAGTAAGTTGTGCCTGTCACCAAACTCAACAGCCTGAAGCCTTATTAGAATGCACCTGTCACCAAGAATGTATGTTTCAGTGAAGAGAAGTGCACAGCAGGCTGAAGCCAATAAAGATCTTCATACCATGTGACTTCCACTGTTTCACAAAGATGTGTTTCCTTGAAGCCAAAAGCCTGTTCTTCCACACCATTTTCAATGAGCAGTATCCTAATTATCTTTTCTTTTAACCACACTGAGATGCACACTGATGCCTCATGATGTATTGGTTGAACTAAGACAATCCAATCCTCATCGCTAGTGCAGCGAGGTAAAACAGAAACATATTTATTTATTTTTACTTAATTATTTGAAAGCTTTTAAATAGCTCGAACAAGACCCGCTAGGGTATCAGAGCAGTGTACATCAAATAGTAGACATTAAGCAGATACAAACAAAAATAATAAACCGAATAAGAGGTCAAATGCTCAGTAGGAAGGTAGGCCAGAGTTGTAGACAAAGAATAGGAGTTACTTTGGGAGGCTACTTGTTTTTTGTTGCATTTAGCTACTCAGTAGCATATTGGCTGACAAATGTTGTAACTAAAGTAGAGCTGTTTAATAAGAACACCTCAGCCATCAACATCCACTGATAACTATAAAGAATATTGACAATGGTACAAGAGAGATATCACATTGAGCATATGTGGGACATGGTCCCATGTTATTCATAATGATCACCAAGGTACAGTTACTGAGTTATGGTATGTAACTCTTCGCAGCATGATGGATGAGAATGCTTAAGAGATAGACGCACATTTTTAAAATATGTGTTATGCTGGCAGCTCTCTAAATAGTGTTAGGTTTTTTACCTATTATGTATTTGATCTGATTTCATTTGCTGGCAGTGGCAGTAGGTCATCCAATCTGAGATCCTATGGTATGAGGTAACAGGCATCAATAATAAATGAGTGGCAAAATCGGAGATCTGCATAATTTGCATTATAGTCTTCATTCATGTGATTGCCATTATAAGTTGAATACCTGTGTCTCTCCTCTTGGTATGTTACTGTTCCATAGCCATTGGACGAGCTTCTAGTAGTAGAAGGATTATCATTCTGGGTTCTCTCCCATGGTTAGTGGTTAATGTAATATTCTTGAGAACAAGCATGTTTTCACCTGCCTTCTGAACTTTACATGTTACAAGATGCTGCAAATCTTGGTGGAGAATGAGTTCATTAGTTTGGCAGAGAATGCAGACCCTCTGTCTGGAGTTCATATTGCAAGGTGGGTATACAAATCTGTGGGTTTAGCCTGGAGTGCATAGTCCTTTTTTGTTTGTATGGTTTAATTTTGGTTCGAAGTTAGAGTGGTCCTTTTCCTCTGGAGAAGCTGTGGAAGAGGCATAGTGCGTTGAACATTGAATGCGTAACTACAGGTAGCCAGTAAAGTATTTGCAAGACTGGTGTCATGTGTTCTATGGGCAGAAGGCTGAGGAGGAGTCTTTCTACAACATTTATAATTTGTTGAAGTTTTTATACTGTGAAACAGGGTGTACCAAGGTACAGGCAATTGCATAGTCAACCTTGAAGCTTACGAGAGGGAGGATATCTGTATTTTTTATTGTATTTGGGGTTTGGAAAGATGTGTTGCAGCATTTCATTGTGTAAAAGGTGCTCCTTGTAATCTCATCTCCATGTGGTATCAGAGACAGACCTGAGGCCAGGGTTACTCCAAGGTTTCTCACATCACTTTTCTCTTGCCATAGCTGGCAGGGCAACAAGTTACTTGGGCCATATGTCTTTAGGTTGGCAGTTGAACCATTGCCCTCAGTTCATGATCTCTGTCCATGTGGTGCTGAGCTTCAAATGATTAATCATCCTTTCATCTCAGGCAAGATAGTAATTGCAGAATCTTGACTGTGTAGGTCTTCTTGGCTATCCATGTTTAAAATCAATTGCATGTTATAACTTATGACATCCAGCACTAACCACCACAGAGCAAAGAGGAGTGTGCTTTCTCTCCAAACCAAACTAGATGATATCCAATTATACGCATGAGGTAGCACTCAATGTGCTATAGGGTATAGGATATTCAGAGTCCAAATAAAAAAAGACATTTCCTGGCATCGGAGCAGGAGGTTAAGTAGACAGGCAAGAAACCTATAATGTACCTACCTTTAGGATTTTAAGTAATCATACATTAAAGTTTTACTTACTAATGTACATACCTGCTGGATCCTTTCCTAATCAATGACCCACATAAGCTAAAACCAGGTTGGCCAATGTATCCCACTTATCTTCAGTGTGCATCCTTTGCCAGAGCTTGAAATGCTAGCTAGCGTATTAAAGGAAGTAGGAAATGAGAGTGTAATAATCATTGCTTACATCCCACGCCATGTGGACCCTTCTCTATCCAATGATTGATTCTAAAGCTTCAGAGTGCATGTAAGACACTGACAGCCTTGTCACCGCACACACAAAAAAGTACAACATACAGTTGGGATGTTAGAGCTAAGATCCAGGTTAGCACATGCGTGTGGAACATTACAAGAATGTGCCAATAGGCCCTCATTTCAGTGACACAGATAAAACCGTGTTGGAAATGGTCCTTTCTGCAGGGTTATCCCCAAACATTTTGCCTTGCTCTGCCAATTTTCTGACCTTCTGTTGACTGGCTTAAGGACTCTGGGCACTTTACCACTGCTAACCAGTGCTAAAGTGCCTGTGCTCTCTCCCCTAAGTATGGTATGATTGATTTACACCTGCTTGGCATATTTGATTTATGCATAAGTCCCTTGTAAAGTAGGCCTGGGCGGTAAACTCCACTCTGTTCAAGGAGTTTGCAGAGTTTTTCACACTCTGCACTTCGGGGAGTTCTAAAAAACTCTGCTTTGCAAAGCGTAGCAGAGTTTTTTTCTCATTCACGCTCACCAACGGTTAGTTGGCGAACGAGGAAAATCCAATGCTAGACTGCATCCCAGCAAGGTTTCTCAACGCGGGCGGTCGCGAATACTCGCTAACGCTTGCGATGAGAAACCTTCAGTTTGAGTTGAGGAAGCTGCCGCTCGAGTTGAACTGTCTTCTACTCAAGCAGCAGAAAGAAGCAGCACCCTCTTGTGCAGCATGTAATGCCATTCTTGCAGATTTTACTGTGCAGGGTTAAAATTCAGTGCGAATGGCGCTAGTTAAAGCACTCCACCACTTGCGGAACTCCGCGTAACTTAGCAGAATTGTTTTGTCACTTTGTGGTGTTCCGTGTAGCGGAGCTCCATGAACTCTGCCCAGAACTAAAGTAAAGTGGTATACCATATACCCAGGACCTGTAAATTAAATGCTACTAATGAGCCTGCAGCACTGATTGTGCACCAACAGAAGCATCCTTTCAAACCTATTGCAGGCCTGTTCGCTCAGGACCTCTGTGCACAGTTTGATGCCACTTCAACTGGCATTTAAAACAACTTGCCAATCCTTAAACTCCGCTTTTATTAGATATAAGTCACCCCTGAGGTAGGCCCTTGGTATCATTAAGAGCAGGGTGCTTTGTAAGTAAAAGGTAGGACATGTACTTTTATATTTTGCATGTCCTGGTAGTGACAAACACTGAATTTGTTTTTCAGCACTGTGAGGCTTGCTAGCATTGGAAATACCCTTAAATACTATGAAGTGGTAATTCCTGATCAGAAAGGAGTGGATTTTCACGTTTGTCATGTTCAAGATGGTAGTGATAAATCCCCCTTAATGGTGAAGGATTTTGCATTAATATTTTAGAAATGCCACTTTTAGAAACTGGTCATTTCTCTGTACGTATTACCCTTTGTGCTTTGCAGCCTGCCTCCAATACATAGCTGGGTTGGGTGACATCTACACTTTGTGCATTCCCTCAAGACATCCACACACAGAAAGGGCTGAGTGTGACAGGGGATACATCTCCGTTCATTTGCACACTGATAGTCTTCCTGGGCAGGGAGAGGTAGCTCACACTTACATATGAATATGTTGTGTCCTGTCCTCACACAAAGGGTTGATTTACTCCCCACAGAGTGTCTGGAGCTAGGGCTGGGCTGAAAGGTATTGTTTTTCACTTCTGAGGGTTCTTTTGAAGTCACCCTCTGCATCAAAGCATGTTTTGGTATAAGCACTGGGGCTCTGACCTCATCTAATCTTCTCGATCTTGAACTGGACCTCTGTCAGAAGAACTGCAATGCTGCTCAAAGGACTCAACTGTACTACATTTCTGGAAGGACTACTGCTTTTTTGTAGTCCTGCTGCCTGCAACTCTCTGACTTTGCTAAAGGAGAGCTGGACTCTGCCTTCCATCCAAAGTGATCTCCAAGGGTTTGCTAGCTTGCCTTCTGTTCTTCTGAAATCTCAGGGGCACAAAAGACTTTCTGCAATCCTGCTGTTGCTGGTGGACAGCTGTTGCTTTCTGTGAGTCATGCCCTTGCCCGTGGTTTCTCTCCAGTTATGGGTCTCAGAAGTGGGTGCTACAGCTGTTTTGCTATAGACAAACATATAATAACAACTCTGCACCAATACAAACTGACACATTTGCCCATTGACTCCGATGAAGGAACGGATCGTCGAAATCACCTCATCGGACTGCATGGCTTGACCTCGATAGACGCTGGCGCAGACGGCCGACAGTCGACATAGCTTCAATGGCCTGTGCAGGTTGACCTAGACAGAAAGTGCAACTCAACATCAACACAGTGCCTGCATTGCAAAGGGGTTTGACACTAAAATTCCCGTCAACAGCGTGAAACGTTGCCAATGCTTGCCTCCATCCATAGATCAATGATGATGTGGTGCCTTCTTGACTCCTTGCCTTGAGTTTTTATCATTGACACTTTGCTCTATCCAAGGTGCTCTGTTAGCGGGACATGTCTGGGTCCTGTACCCGGCCTGCCCCTGATCACGGTTGGCCTGAACTTTGAATGTGTACCGGTCCCCCATAACCCTCAAGTAGCCTTTTAGCTCCTCTTGCTTCCAAGCGCTATACTTCATTTATTCTTTTAAAATTCAATATCTCGACTTCAGATGATTGAATTTTTGTCATTGTGGTTTGTTTATAAAATAATCTATTTTAATAAACCTGTGTGGCATGTCATTTTGTTGTTCATTGTGTTACTGTGTGTGTGTGTGTTTTGCACAAATGTTCTAAATATTGCCTATTTAGATAAGCCTGACTGCTCTCTGCCAAGCTAACGGGGGGGGGGGGAGTGAGCACAGGTTATTTGCGGTGTGTATCTGGCTTACCCTGATTAAAGTGGTGAATCCTGCTTGTACAGGTTGCAGAAACCCCTTTTCTAACAAACAGTCTGGCCACAACTAGGGCTTCACAACACTGCTATCACTGCTCTATGTACTAAACTCATCATAGGGTCAGTAGTCCACAGCCAGTGCAACGCATGGTGCAACTCTCCATGTCACAGTAAAGGTCTGGGACCTCATTCATACCTAGGCCTAGGCTTCAGTGCACCTTCAAGATAATTGAGAAGCTAGAACCAAATTCAAAAGACCAGATACATACAACAGGAACTCCTGGCAGAAGAGCTTGGCTGTTCACCATGCAGGGGAAATTTTCATCCCAAAAAAAGGATTTTCAGGGCTAAAAAACATGCAAAACATCTGTGAGTACCTATAACAATATTAGATTACTGCTATTCTTTTCATTTTGCAAACCCAGCCCAGTGTTAGAACTGGGGGTCTCTAGTTGGCAGAGGTAGGAACCACTGTCAAAATAGGGACCCTTGCTTCTAGTCAGGATAAGGAGGAAACCTCTGAGAAAACCCCTGCTCACCCTCTAGGTAGCTTGGCACGAGCAGTCAAGTCTAATCAAAAGGCAATGTGTAAAGTATTTGTACCAACACTCACAGTAACACAGTGAAAACACCACAAACTGACTCCACAACAGTTTAGAAAAAAAAAGGTATTTAATCTAACCTACACAAGACCAAAATGACAAAAATCCAACATACACATTTTAAGAATATGGTTGCGAAAGAGTTCTTAAGGTTGAGATACAAATAATCCACAGTTGCGCGAAAAGTTCACTGTTGCGTCACGTTTAGCCAACAGTACCTTTAGATGCGACAAAGTTCCAAAAGCAGAAGCTGATGCGGTGGAAAACAAGCGTTGCACCTGAGACCTTGGGGAGGCGATGCGACAATCGCGCTGCAGCAGCGGGCGTGTTGCGACGAATCCGGTCTGTATGGGGAGGAAGGCCACTTGTATGGATTCCGGTGCGTAGGTTCCGTAGGAAGTTTGTTCTTGCAAAGGCACGATGCAACGATCTCGTAGGGGCTGCCACGCTCTCCGGGGCGACGATGCGCAATCCAGCGGCGATATCTCTCTCGCAGCTCCTCCATGTGATGGCTCTGCGACGATGATCGCAGTGACGTGATGCAGTCCGCAAGCAAGCGGTGCGGCGATCTCACCCAGGGACGACAGGCTCTGCGAGGACACTCGCAGCGATGTTAGTCTTCCCGAACCGGTCGGAAGCATCCCGCAAATGAAGGATGCAATGGCTCTGGCAGTGGCAACAGGCGCTGCAACGATCTCGGCCTTCGTAGGACCGGAAATTTCCTCGCACTGTCGGGGATGCGCTCCGTAGCGAGCGCTGCAATAACTTTTCTGAAGCAAAGTCTTTACAGCTTGGTTTCCAGCTTCCGAGCACAGGTACAACTTCCAGAGGCACCACACATGGGCCACGCACTGCAGGAAGGACAGAACTCTCTCAGTAGAGCTCAGGGGAAGCTGGGGGTGAAGTCCTTTTTTTCCTGGGACTTCAAAACAGGGAGTCAGCTCTTCTCAGGCCCTTGGAGATTCCTTCAAGCAAGGGGACACAGCACAGAGCAAAGTCCATCCCCTCTCCTTGGCAGCAAAGCAACAGCAGGGCAATCCAGCAGAGCAACAGCTGGACAATCTTCCTTCTTCAGTTTCAGCTTTCTCCTTGGCAGAGGTTTCTTCTTGATTCCAGGATGATCTAATATTCTGTTGTCAGGGGTCCTGTACTTATACCCCTAAAAGTCTTTTTTCTCTTTGTGCAAGTGGGCCCTGAGCCCGGTCTGAACCAGTTCTGGGTGTTCCTTGAGCACTTTGTTTTTCTGTCTTCTCCTTTCCTTTCAGAGTGAGGGGCAGGGTCGTCAGCCGCCCAGCAGGAGGTGGAGCCAGTATTGTGGAAGGCAGGCACAGCCCTATTCAGGCCCAGGAGCTATCTCCTCCCACCACTCAAGTTGCAAATGCAGTCATTCAGCCTAGGGCTGACTCAGCCAGCCTCCTAGGGAATCCCCAGCCCCTGTCACTCTCAAACCAGACAGTCAATACACAAACAGGCCAAGGCATACAGAAAGGTCAAAGAAGAGAACAGCAACTTTCTAAAAGTGCTATTCTCAAACACAGGATTTAAAAACAACCTTTCCTAAAAGATGTGTTATTAAGTTCAGGGATAACAGACTTTTATGTCCTATATTGATCCTATGGGAAGATCTGCTGGTAGCCACTGTAGCCAGCATCCCCCATGATGGCCTATGGAGTAAGATAGTCTTGCAGCAGTGAAAAACGAAAATGGGTGTAATTCACTACCAGAGCATGTTACCTGCACAAGCGCATGCTCTACCTTTCACATACACTGCACCCTGCCCAAGGAGGTACCTTGGGCCTTCCATAGCGCCGAGACACCCAAGGGTAATTGTTCGCGCTCTATAAGTGTCAGTAAATAAATAAATAAATAAATAAATAAATAGGGGTGACCATTGTGCACAAAAAGGGAAAGGTTAGGCCTGGTCAGTGGGGACACTGACCAGGAGGACATGGCAGTTCACAGACTGCACACAGGCACTGCGGTGGCAGGCCTGAGACACCCTTTTAGGGCTACTCATGTGGGTGGCACAATCAGTGCTGCAGGCCCACTAGTAGCATTTGTCATCTCCAGCCCTGGCACACCCAGTGCACTTTACTAGGGACTTCATGGTGATACAAATATGCCAATCATGTATATCCAATCATAATAACAATTTACACAGGGAGCTTTTACACTCTGACACTGATCAGCAGCGGCAGAGTGTCCAAAGCATCTAAACCAGCAAAAACGAAGTCCAGCACAGCATCATAAATACAGGAGGTAGAGGCAAAATGATAGGGGTAACCACGCCAAAGATGCCAGGTCTAACACCCAGCCTTTGCCCCTAATGTTGTACCTCAAACATGCAAGCAATTTGCTCTACTGGAGGTTGGCCTAATGATCAATACATTGACACTCATGATTTACAAATTTGAACATCTAAGATATCTGAGAAGACCTTAAATTGTAATTGAATTGTTATGGAGTTACTGATCTCATTCTTCTGGGTTTATCCGCCACATTCGTCATGTACAGTTTGAATGTTTTCCATCACCATTTGGATATGGGCAAAGTAGATATGGGTAGATATACTGATTCCTAACTGAGCTCTCTGACGTCTCATCTCTCTTCCCTAAGATATCATTTGTTGGTGTCCATGTAGGATTCACCATTGTCCTACCCTTACTTTTTATTCTCTAAATCTCTATCAGAGCTTTCTTTTCTCTTCATCCGATCATTCAGCCAAACTTGCTACATCTATGTTGATAACAGTCAAAATATCCTCCACGGTAAGCCACATGCCATCCTTGAATGCTCCCCGGGGCAATGCCTTTTTATAGTCAATGACTAGATGACATGGAGCCACATAAAGCTGAAGGTTAGCAAACCCAAAGTCAATAGACCTCATTTTGAGTTCACTATCACTGGCAGTTTTAGATTGGCTGCAGTGAGCCTCAAGGTGAACATGGATGTCTAAATAATGCTGGATCCACAGGTGAAGTCGTATGTGAAACACTCCTTCCATGTCTTGAAATTCCTTAGGCAAATATTCACGCTCCTAGAAATCATGCATCAGGCTCAAGCCGTGTTCCTTCCTTTTGACTCTGATTATTTACATGGATTCTTTGGCATCAGCCCTCTACTTCAATTTTACAGAGTAATGAGGATGTAAAACTATGCTGCAAGACTCCTATTTAATCAATGCCATTATGACTACTTAATTGCTTCTTTACAAGCACTAGAGTGTCTGTCATCTGCTAAAGATCATGTAAGGCCCTCTACATTGAGCCTTGTGCCATCCAGTATGTTGGCACAAAAATTAGTCCTCCAATGAGAGCTAAATTGAGTTTATCCCAGCAGGAGTCTCTGTTTTATTCGCTGACTGGTTAATATGATTCCCTAATTTTCCCAAGGATCATCTTGGCAGTTCATCTTTCTCAGCAAGATATGCCAACCTACATAATTACAAGCAGCATGCATCTGAAAAATGAAGAACAACCTCTCATTCTGGTTCCTTGCTTGCTGCCACCAAGAGCATGGACAACAGTCAATGATCTTCAATCACCTTTCCAAATATACCAATACAGCACTGAGGTATGTAGGGATAAGCACGTCTCCTTCAGCTAAGACAATGCACTAGAATGCTTAGGTGCAGGGATGTGTGTCCTGCATCAGGGTTGTAGCACACTGTAACACGAATGGCACCAAATACTTCTTTTACAGGACAGCGGTCATCATGTAACTCTAAATCACAAAGCAAGCAACAATTGCTACACATTCATTAAACCTCTTCTAGACACAATAGCAACTTCCTTATAAAGATGTGACATGATCAGAGCACAACTGATGCAAGACCACCAACCCTCTCTCAGTAGCATAACGTAAAATGATGGGGCTCCCTTGCAGAATGTGAAGAGTGGCCCTATGTTTTGGGTGGAATGTTGCCCCTCTGAGGTGTTTGGAGCTCCTGAAGTCTTACCCCCACCCCCCTGCATCACAGGGGCTGCAGGGGCCTGTGTAACACACCTGCCCTTCCCACACAGGGAGCCCTGCAGTTATTGATAGTGTGGCAGCAGCAGTTCCACAACTTCCCAGAAGTGTGAGGGACCCACTTCACCTCAATTATGGCTGGTTTGCAACACAACGAGGGGCTTGTGTCTATTGTCCTTGCTTGTATTTTTGCCAAGGGCACCTCTGCTTCCTAATGCATACAGGATGCACTTAAGACACACACCGCTTCCGTTCACGTGAGTTACGACTTGCAAAGCCTTGGGCCAGGCATCAGTGAGCAAGACCACAGACGTGGCAGCTTTGCACCTCAGAAATGCCAATGACAATTAACAACAAACAAGTGTAATTTTTTGTGTGTATTAAATAAGGATACAAGAAAAACAATTGACTGCACTCGCACAACTTCCTTTGGCAATTTCCCCACCCAGAATCAGCTCGACGAGTGTGGAAGGAAATATTCTAGGCTGCAAGGACTACTTGTTTAAGTTAAATAAGTGTGATGTAGTGACCTTTCCACAGAGTGCTTGCAAACCACAGACACTGTAGAACATCTGTCAGAAAAAACTTCAAAGCACAATTAAAGAGCCCGATTTTTACATACTTTCCTTGAGGGTATAATTTTAACAATAAAAAGAACGAGCATGAAAAACAGTGGTTTTCCCCTGGAAATCAGTACAGAGAAGTGACAGGATTAAAACAAAATTAAACATAATTACTAGGCTGGCATAATTTTAAGAATTGCTTTGAAGGGTGCGTGACTAAAAGGTTTCTTCTGTCAGCTCTATCTGATTAAACTGGCACATGTGTCTGGCTTTACACATCACTTTCAAAGTTTAAGAGAGAAATTGCTCTGAACTCAATTAAAGAAGCAGGTCATATGTGCATAATTGCAAACACTGAGTAGGAATTTGGGAGATTCGGCTTTGGATGGACTCCAAACCCACCGTGCGAAAGAAGAAATCAATCTGTTAAACACACAGAGGACTGCCAGGCTATCAATTGAAAGATGTTAAATTGATTTTCAATGAAGAACAGATTAGGAAAACTGAACACATGGTGGAAGAGATAGCGACTGATGAGGCGGGTTCAATATCACCCTCGGAGCCCCGAATGGGCTTGTGCGCTCTGACTGTCTTGTTTTTATGTTGTTCAGAGCATGTTACTTTTTTCACAGTGTTTGCTAATTTTGCTAAAACTTTGTACACGGGGAGTTAAGCATATTTAAATAAAAACTGCACTGCAATCTTGTCCTTAGCAGAGCTCGCATTCTAACTGTGAAGGGGCTCTGCTTTGCCTTTATGGTCAATGTGGTGTTACACAGTAGCGGCTCGTCCGCTAAGGCGGAGGAGCGTCGCCCACTGCTTGAACTGCAAGCTGAACACAAAAAAAATAAAAATATAATAAAGTTCGTTATTTTCATTCTGTTTTCTGTATTCAGCTTGCAGCTGAAACCAGGGGGGCGGGGGCTGGGCTCCTCGCGTCACAGGGAGAGGAGTGATGGCAGCACCTAAGGTGAGAATGATGGTTTGGTCGGCCGTCTCGGGCCGGCCAAAGCTTCATGCGCACTCTGTATGTTCTCCATGAAGCCTGTGTTACAGGCTGCATGGAGAACATGCACAGCCTGCCAGCCCCTGTCTGAGTGCCTAACCGCATTGCTCAATGGTTCGGCGCTCAGACCAATCACAATGCTGCACTTGGAGCGTTGTGATTTGTCAGGGGATTCTGGGAGGCTGTAAGCTTCCTGTAGAAGGAGGACGGAGGAAGAAGAGGCGGCATCCGGCGGTCAGTGGTATAGGTAAGTGTATTTGATTTTTTTATCTACCTCTTCCACCACCCCCGCCCCACCACCCCTGTTCAGTAGCAGCCGCTACTGGTGGTGTATACATGCATATAAAAAAGGCACAGTGTGGGAAGGGGGTTTAGGCGGTCTGTTTAGGAATAGCCAGTATCCGTCTGCTGTCTTGCTTCACTGCCCCTCACCAGGAGTCATGGTGGGCCTCCAAGGAGCCTGCAATCCAAGTGAGGCGCTTCTTCCACTAATTCCTTTCTTTTACTCCCTCCCTTCCACTTGTTCCATGGTCATATCATCTCTTCCTTTTCCCCCATTCGACCCTCAGGGGTGTAGTTATCACGAGGGAGGTCTTTGCATCCCATATGCTTCCTGTCACCTGCCTACTTGCTTTTATCTCCTCATGCATCCCACTCCTAGCAGATCCACACCTGCTTAATTTAATCCATACACTCCTAGCAGATGCGTATCTTCTCGATCAAGTACATCCACACTCCTTTCTGTTCTGCTTACATTCTCTGTTCTGCAAAAGGGCTGTGTGTGTGGTTTGGAAAAGCTGAATGGGAGAGTTCTCAGTGAATCTCTGGTCAAAAACTGTCCATTTTGCTAGATGCCAAACAGTATATTTAGTGCAAACCCGAGAGCACCGAGTGATGCTGGTGTCGAACTGTGAGGATGAGTTTACAGGGGTTAACAAAATACTTTAGTGGATCTGCGAATATAGCCAGACTCTGTAATTTTTCAGCCACTGTGAGGTCAACGGGTTCCAGTCTACCTCAGACATGATCTTGGTGGTGTATGCGGTGCCTCTGAAGGGGAAGCTGCATGGGAAAACATTGTGAGGTGTGGGTCCAGCTCATTCTGTGGGGACTCCTCTTTGATTGACCCAGCATGTACTGAATGGTCTTGCTGTGCCTTTTCCCGCTCTTCCTATCGACCAGTTCCCTGGATGTGCAACCCCTCCCTTACGGTTTCTACCAGCGCTCAGTACAGTTTACGAGCTCATTTCTCTGACTACTCGCGTTGTTACCCATGAACCATGAGTTACAGTACTATGGTGGCAGAGATTAGGAGGAGAATGTACCAGAGCATCAGTCACAGTCATAGAGACCTGGCACTACAAACATGGTACCGAGGAATCAATATATGCCCATAAGAGACCTGAAGCCTCAGGTCACATCACACTCCTCTTCGTTTCAATGAGAGTGAAGTTGGCTTTTTATTTCATTTTTGTGATGCATTCTGGTGCTGGTGTTCGCGCCTATTGCCCTGCGGTGCTCAATGTGCCAGGGTCATAAGAAGAGGAAAAGGAGGATGGGATTTTGCTTTTGTTATGAGGTACAGAACCTGGCTCAGGGCTCCATTGTTTGAAAGGGCAAAGGTGCTCCAGACACTCCTCTCCATATCGTACATTGCAGTGTCCTGGTTGGAATTTGGGAGGACCCTTTTGATAAAGGGTTTCGAAGGCCATGGTTCTGAGTTGGAAAGGAAGTAACAGGGGAGAGAGAAGAGAAGAAATTAGACTGTGAACCTCCACTGAGGCTTAGACTGTGTGGAGTTGAATGGATTGTCTGTTCAGGGACGATGATGGAAGCTAGGTGGAAGGCATTGGTGATCAGAAGGTGGACGGATGTATGACATCTCAATGCATGCTTTTACATTGCATGCTTTTACATCACAAGTTTTACAACCCATGCCTTTACAACGCATAGTGTTGAGGGGTGCTGGATAGTGAATAGTTTAATTTACTATTCCAACTCCAGTCCCAGTGGATAGTAGGGAAGGTGTTGGATAGTAAATTACATCTATTCCCTTTCCTAGAGCGCCCCCCAGCTCAATGCGTTGCAATGGTTTGCGTTGTAAAAGTTGCGATGTAAAAGCACTGCATGGTAAAAGTTGCGTTGTAAAGGATGTTTCCCAGGTGGACACCTCGTTTGTATAGTGACTGTCTTTGTTTTACCTAGTGGAGGGGGTTAAGGACCAGGACACTGATCAGCTAGACAAATGCTGGGAGCACCACTCATGGGCCAGCTTGGTCCTGTTGATTGCCTATCTGGCATTAGAAGGCTGTGGCGGGCCTGGTGGATTCTAGTTAATTTGGAGTGGTGAAGTGTTGGAGACTGTGGGCATGAGTGGGCAATGAGGTAGGGATGGGAATTACATTCTCCCCACTGCACTTTGGTCCAGCATGCCTATTTAGAGCAGTTACAGAAATGTGGCAGTATCCCAGTGAGGACAGAATGTTCATTGCATGGGTTAAATGCAGCAAAAAAAAAGCTGAGCTGCACGGTTCCGTGGATGGGTGAGGTTGGCAGAACATAAGTTGGATAGGGTGACAGAACCAAAGAAACATGGGAGATAAAGACAAAGAGGCTAGTCTGGGGATCCTGG
This sequence comes from Lissotriton vulgaris, assembly GCF_964263255.1. Taxonomy (NCBI): domain Eukaryota; kingdom Metazoa; phylum Chordata; class Amphibia; order Caudata; family Salamandridae; genus Lissotriton; species Lissotriton vulgaris. The sequence continues at coordinate 175,692,564 of NC_141696.1, forward strand.
GTATATATATGGATGGAAGAATGGTGGATACAGAATGGGGCCGGGGCACCGTTGGGCCAAGTAATAGGATCATAGTGGATGTGGGAAAATAGATTGAGATAGACAGATAATTCCAGATGCTAAGGTGAACTGTTATGTTGGGATACTGATAGCGCTGCTGATCGTCGAACCATGGATGTGGTGGGCTAAAGATGATGGGATATATCTACAGGTGGTGAAGTGGAGCAGATGGTGATGAGAGCTGCTGTGAGACCTGGCTGGTAGTGTTCGTGGATAGAATTGCAACTGCTAAGGTTTAACAGGGTGCTCGCAGTTAGGTGTTAGTGCTGAAAGTGAGAGTGAGGGCATGGATAATGGAGACACAGATGTTTGAAGGCACGCACGACAAATGTGGGGTATGAAGGAAGCAAATGAGCACATTTATCAGGTATATTCGAAATACTGAATTTGGGTCAAAATGACTGGGTAAAATAACAGGGCTTAGATAACCTGTTATGAAACCTTGACTTTGGTTGACTTTGAAAGTACCTTCGTTGATTGAATGAAATGGTCTATGGGGCTTGACTTGGATAAGTTATGGGAGAATTAATTTGACTTGCTGACCTAATCATCAGGGACAATCGGAGGAGTGACATCTGTAAACTGCCAAATGAACTTGTAAAATTCCAAATCAATTTAGAAAAATAGTACATTTTAATAAATATAATGACACCAAAAACAATAAGCATCCAATAAATAGACCCAGAGATATACATTTTTGAAGTTTGAAAAAAAATAGTCCCACAAAAACACATAACACTAACCGTGGTAATATGACATACATTGAGACTTGGATGATGGGGTAGAGGGGTCTGGGGACCAAAAAAGTTAGGCAATCACAATACAGCCGATGGGCTGGATTGGTAGTTGAGAATTAATTAAAAATAGATGCTAGTCGAGAACCAAAAGTTGTTTCTGGAGCTGGACTTGGACAGAGGCTCAGCCACCCAACACAGAGCTTTGAAAATCCCATTCAATTTAAAATATAGTTAATTTTAATAACAACAATTTCACCAAAAAGACGAAAATACAATAAGTAAAACCAGAGATATGAATGCGTTTGACGGTAGGAGGAGGGCAGTCTAACACAATCCAAGGGTCCAGGACCTAGGAGGCACCACTTGAGGGTGTTATATTAATTCCAGCTGAGGCCAGCAGCAGGATCAAGGGCAAGTCCAGTTAAAACCGTTCAGCTGGTCATTTACAGGGACGGAAGTATCTAGAAGCTTGTTGTTCTTCTGTAGTTCTGACAGGAGGTCTGCCAATTGACCCTTGGATGCATTTCTGTAAAGCTGGATACAAAGCAGACAGGTTCCGCCTTCCTTCTGGTTCTTCAGAGAGCAGGGGAGTCCTTCAGATTTTTTGCAGGTCCAGGAGTGTTCTATGGGGGGGGAGACTGGGAATGCAACATTTTTGCAAAAAGGCAGACTGCGGGTAGTTAAAACTCCTGGCTATTCCCTAACTAATGGGATAAAGGTTCCCAGGGGTGACCCTACCCACTTTTGCTGCACATTCTAAGTGATCTACTCTAAACTACCCTATAGTACCCCTTACCCATCACCCTAAATCCAACATGGTAGAATCTTTCTTCCCCTAAGGTGTGGCTATAATATTGGGCAAACCTTCCCTTGTGGTAAGTTCAAATCAGTTCTGAGGCAGTTCCCCCTTTACTGGGTTTGGAACCAAGCTTCATAGGAAGACAATGGGAGGTAGGCCTAGGTGTGGGCTACATCTGCCAGTGACAGCGTAGGCATCCTTCAGGCCCCCAGGCCACCGTGATCAAGAAGAAAAACACTTCCACACACCAAAACCCTTTGTCCACTCTCTGGGGGAATTACATAGGGGGAGCATGTAGTTGTCAAGTAACAGCTGGACTCTGATAGGAAGCCTTTTGGTTTTGGGCAGGAAAATGGCAACTTTCTAAATTTGGCATTTCCAATATAGTGATATAACATCCAGATTGTCCATTCAGTCCTATCTTAAGTTACTATTAAAATGAGGCCTTTAACCATTTTTCTAGTCGCTCCCAAACTGACTTTAATATTTATTAAATGTAATAGTGTAAACCAGTATTAACTTATGGAAGAGCCAGCCTTGCCACAGTGAAAAACTACTTTTTCACTGCTAGGGAAGTATTAAAAAGTAAGGTTCAGGCCTAGCAAAAGCTCTTTATTTTGCCAGGTGGAAATGGCAGTTTAAGAATACACACCCAGGCTGCAGTGGCAAGCCTGGAGACAAGCTTTACAATGCTACTGTAGTGGGAAGCACAGTTGATGCTGCCACCCACAAGTAGAATTTAATTTACAGGCATCTGCTATGGATAGAACCATACCAGGGTCTTAACCCCTTGCGTGCGGGGCGTATTTCCCGCCTGTGCTGACTCCGCCTTGCGCGGGCGGAGTCATGACGGAACTGTTCCGTCATCAGCACAGCTCAACCGATGCTGATGACGGAACCGTTCTGTCATCAGCATGGAAGGGGTTAAATGTGCCAATTTCACAATGTTTGAAAAGGAGAGCACAATCACTTTACCCCTGTTTGGCAAGGGCAAAGTCCACAGAATTCTATAGCCAACAAAAATGGGATCAGCAACAGAAATTAAAAAATCTGGGGGTATACCACACAAAATATAGTAATTTCCAACAGCATGTTAAGACCACATTCAATGGAGCAAAGTTGCCATTTAGGTAATCTCAACAAGCTTTCCTCGGAAAATGTACAATGTGCAAATATCTGACCCATGTAATTAGATCTCTCTTTGGTCTACCAAAAACATCCGTTCATTGACAAACCCTGGTCCTAATTTTGGGATATTATCATTTAGTATGTGATCATGACATTTATTAGCACATTTGCGACTAAAATAACTTTCTTCAAATACAGGGAGCAAGTGCTCAGATTGGTTTTACTCTTAGCCTTCTTCAAGGCTACTAAAATTCTGAAAACCATCTGGTAGTTTGTAAATTTAAGATGGCTCCCCCCATATCATGACTTACAATCTTTTAAAATGTTAATCATTTTATATAATTAATAGAGGTATTTGCAACATTGTATGACAATGCAAATAATTTACCCAAATTATGTCCACATATGCCATTTGCCAGCTAAATAATTGGTTCACTTCAGCCCTGTCCTTTCAGGAAAATTCAATAAGCCATTTAGGTGACATCCATGTACTCTACATGTTTAGGAGCAAATAACACACACTGTGTCATAGCACACAAATCCCCTATGCCAGCATAAGCAGATAGAAAAAAGGAGGGGGTGGGGGAATGATAACCATTTATGCATCAATGATATGCATGCAGGGGAGACATATGCCAGCGCACTTTACATGCAATTGGTTAGAATGTGTTTTGAAGACCTAAGAAAGTGTTCAGCATGGTTGAAACTTGCAGTCAGTCAGTCAGTCACATTAACTTTATTCGATTTGATTAAAATCATACAAAGTACATAAAAACAAAATTATTTACAATTAAAAAAGGATTAAACAGTTTCTTTGTGAACAAGTTAATTTGGCATAATGTATTCATTAAAAATGTTTAAAAACGAGTTATGCACACTGGTTTGGCAAGTTCATGCATCTTCTAGATCTGGACGCTGCCACTAGGAAATTGGCCATGGCGAAAGTAATACATATATTTCCTAGGGATTTTAAATATAGCATGGCTGGTCTCACCTGGGAGCCAGCTTCTCTTAAGACAGGTAGCAAGTATTTTTTTCTTTGTGCAGAGAAGAAATCACAAAACATAACAAAGTGCATGGTGTCCTGAACTGAAAAATTTAAAAGGTTAAATCTAAATTTTGTTAACAAAAATCTATGAAAGGGGTTTGTGACAAAACATAAATAAGGCTCAATTGCAAGTGACTGAAGTGACAAATAATGCATTCGAACAAAAGGCTTTGATAATTCTGATTCTTCTCGCAACAGGCATACCCTAGACATGAAGTGTTTTTTTGTGGTGATCACATCCTGCTTTGTAATACCAGAGAAGAAGTGAATAAGTCTGGGCGTCCCAGGTCGTTAAAAGATTTTTTCAGGTACGCCAGCCATGGGATCATATGGCTATTCTCCAGGCTCATCACGTCCCTCATGATCATGTGATTTAACGTTAGTTCGGGGTTTAGCCAAGTCTTAAGCCAGTATGTTAGCGGTGCCAATCTCAGTTTGTCCTGAACATAATCCAAACCAAGTTCCGTGTGGATAGAAAAAAATGGAGAGGATTGGGGGAGGGACAAAACGGATCGTAAGAATCTATTCTCTGCTTCCTGGATTTTATCCAGGCGCACATAGCCCCATAGAGATGCGCCATATAGAGCCACAGGGAGGGATTTGCTATTGTACACCTTGATGATGGCCTTCATAGGTCTATGACCCAACCTTTTGGCAAAGCCTAGAATGGCCATAGATGTCCTTGTGACCGCTAGGCTTTTGGCACGTATCTGGGGTCCCCAAGTACCCCTGCTCTCAAAAAGAACTCCCAGGTAGGGGAACACAGGGACTCCCGAGACTACCTCTCCTTTGCAAAAAAAGGTTTTCGTCTTCATCTTAGCCTTTTTCCCCTGTGGACCGACGACCATGGTGTGAGATTTAGAGGCATTAACCCTCAGGGCAAGCCGGTCCATAAAAGTCCCAAATGCATCTAGCAGTTTTTGGAGGCATACCCCTGTGCGTGCAATGAGTACAGAATCGTCCGCGTAAAGGAGAGCAGGGATCTTAACTTCTCCTACGTCACTTGCTGCCCCAAGTAAGTGCTTGCCTAGGTCATTTATATAGACGGTAAATAACAGGGGGGCTAATATGCAGCCTTGCCTAACTCCCCGCACCCAACTGAAACGTGAAGTGCATCTGCCATCTTTAGTTACCCTTACAGCGGCAAATAGGTCCCGGTGCAAGGATGCTATGAACACCACCAAATCTATGTCGATCCACATCTTCATTAAAATTTCCCATAACTTGGATCTATTGACCAAGTCGAAGGCCGAGGAGAGGTCCATGAATGCTAAATAGGACCCCTCCTTGGCCACCGTATACTTGGCGATCAAAAGATGCAAGTTCGAGCACTGTTCTATCGTGCCTCTTTTTTCCCTAAAACCATACTGTATGTCGGCCAAGCCCCCACTCCCCTCCAGACTATCTCTTAACCTAGCCAAAAGGACTCTGCCCAAGATTTTAATAGCAGAGTCCAGAAGGGACATAGGCCGATAGCACCCTGGGTCATCCCTTTGGCCCTTTTTAAATATAGGCACTATTGTGGAGGTGGCCCATGTACTTGGGGGGGGGCAGCTATTTGCAGCTGTGAACACGTTAGCCAGGATACCAGCCCAGAGTTTGGGTGAGTGTATATAAAAATCGGCTGGTACCCCGTCCAGGCCGGGGGCTTTGTTCTTTGTAGTGGCACAGATTGCCTTTTCCACCTCCCCGCTGTTAAAATGTAGAGGTGTGGCCACCAGACCTGCAATGTTTTGTAAATGAGAGGGGTCGCCCGTTTTGCCTTTAGACAGTGCTGAAATGGGCCAGCCACTTCTCATCAGGTATTACACAGTCAATGTCTGTGTTAGGGGAGTCCGAAAAATATGGGTGGTTGACTACGGCCCAAAATTGCCTACTGTCCCGCAAAATATTAGTGGCAATTAATTGTTCCCACGCCTCCTGTTTGATACTATCCCTTCTAAACTTAGTGGCCTTCCTATACTCTTTTCTCAAAGTTGAGACCAGAGCCCTGTCCCTAGGGTTTGCTTTAAGAGCAGATTTTAAGGCTCTAAGTGCCCTAGTACAGGCGGAATCAAACCACCTATGAGGCTTTGGCTCTCCCCTACCCCTTGGGGCCATAAGGTTATCAGACACTATGTGGCATATTGACTGGAAAGCAACCATGGTATCGTGGCCTGGTGAGGTCGGATCTTGGCAGATCCTAATCTGATCTTCAATCTGTGGGCCAATGTCGGTGTAAAAATCATCTGGTACCACGTTCCCCCACTTCAGCCGCCTACCTTGATCTATTGGGCGAAGGGTAGGTCCATGTTTGATCTGCCCTGGCCTAGGACCCATAGAGTCCCCCCAGCGGATGATCAAAAGGACAGGGTTGTGGTCACTAAAGGGGGATAACACAGTGCGGTAAGAAATAATAGACTCAAGGATAGCGGAGGTCACAAAAATATAATCAATAACAGTCCCCGGGGATGAGCCCTTAAACGTCGGTGATCTATGGGCCCCCTCCCCTGCTGGAAATGTTATGTTATGTTATATTGATTTATTATGCGCACAGATACCCCAGCCAAGGGGCGTCCCAGCGCAGAGACAAGGTAGAACATAACACAACAGGAAACTAAAAACATGAAAGCAGCTAAAACAGGAAAGTTTTTAAAGCCCTCCGGAAAGTCAAGAGGTCCTCCATCAGACGAATTTCAACAGGAAGGGAGTTCCATGCTGACGCAGCCTTTACACTAAACGAGCGGCCACCCATGCGACTAAGCCTAAATCTGGGGACCACCGCAAGGGCCAAACCCTGGGAACGGAGGGTGCGGGTGGGAACATAAAAGGAAAGACAGCTGGATAGGATTTCCGGGCCAATACCTCTCAGAATCTTAAAAGCGAGACACAAGACCTTAAAAAGGATGCGCTTCCTGACAGGGAGCCAATGTAGGGTACGAAGGACAGTTGCCACGAGCTGAATCTGGGCAGGCCGACAATCGCCCTCGCCGCAGCATTCTGAACCCGCTGCAGACGGGTTAGCTCGGCCTGGTTAGCCCCAGCCAGAAGAGAGCTGGCATAATCCAGGCGGGAGATGATAGTTGCCTGGATCACCAGCTGCCTGGTCGGGGCGTCAAAGAACTTGAGAACAGGTCTCAAGCCCCTTAGGAGACCGAAACAACAGGCCGCAGTTTTTTTAGTATGCCCTACAAAGGAGAGGCCCGCATCCAGCCAGACCCCCAGGTTTTTCATCTCAGATACCGGGGTCGGAGTGGGTCCCAGCTCAGAGGGCCACCATTGGTCACCCCACAGCTCCACTCCCTTACCGACAACCATCACCTCCGTTTTTGTGGCATTTAGCTGAAGGCAGTTGCCTGTCAACCAGCTAGCCACCGCCTTCAGTCCAGACTGAAACCTGGGGGCCTCAGTCTCCGCATCCCCGCTGAGAGTAACCGCCAGCTGTGTGTCGTCGGCATATGAGACCAAAGTTAGGCCCCACTGCCTAGCGACATCAGCCAGCGGTCTCACGTAAAGATTGAACAACGTGGGACTCAGCGAGGACCCTTGCGGAACCCCCATGGCCAGTGGTTGGAAATTGGACTTGAAGGGAGGGATGGCAACACAGAAGGAGCGGTTATCTAGAAAGGAGTGGAACCATTGCAACACCTGACCGCCAATGCCGGTCTCCTCAAGCCGATGCAGGAGGATGCTGTGGTCTACCGTGTCAAAGGCGGCGCTAAGGTCTAACAATATAAGCGCCGCCGTTTGACCAGCATCCAACCTTGCACGGAGATGTTCCACCATCACAAGTAACGCGGTTTCCGTGCTGTGGCCGGCACGGAATCCGTTTTGTGTGGGGTCGAGGGCATTGGTCCGTACAAGATGTTCAGACAGGGCCAAGTTGACATGGGCCTCAGTGATCTTGGCTGGCCAAGGTAGCAACGAAATGGGGCGATAGCTTTCAGGCTTGGCCGGGTCCAGGGAGGGCTTTTTGATAATTCAAGGAGGTTAAAGTTGGCTAGGAGGTCCTCCAGTTCCTCGCCAGCCCTGGTATGTTCAAAGTGCGGGCCCTCCTGTTCCCAAGTCTCCAAACCACCAATTGTAGTACAACCAAAATAACAAGGGTGGATGTTAAAGTCACCCATTAACACAAATTCATAACTGGTAAGGGTATTTTGGCTGAGTACGTTTAAAAAGGCATCCAATTTTGAGATGTTATCGCCACCATACTCCTTGTTGACAGAATTGTAAAAATTAATAAACAGAGTACTTTTTGACGAGCAGGTTTGCCTTTCTACAATTAAACAGTTTGGGGAGTCATAATTGATCTGTTTTAAGGATCCAGTGAGGTCAAGAGAGAAAAGAGTCAAGAGGCCTCCCCTCGCTCTGCCTGCAGTACTAGGGCAAGCCGCGACTAAGAAGCCTACAAAACCATCCAACCAAAAACGAGATGTCATGTCCCACGTTTCTTGCAAGGCAATAACATTGTGGTCTGAGACAAATGCAACCCATTCATTGTCACTCATTTTTGAGCTAATTCCGGCAATGTTCCAGCTAATGATTTTACAACCTTCTTCCTTGGTGGCTGCCATAGAGACCCTTACGTCCTCCTTAGGCGATGTTGACTCTTCTATCGTTAGTCAGTCCATATCATCCAGGCCAGGCAAGGGAGAGAACTGATTACTTAAGCTCACACTTATCCCATCTACCAAAGTTGCGGCCTGAGTGTCATGATGTATCAAGGTGGGTGGGTTAGGTAAAGTAGTTACTGGTTGCCTTATGGTGGACTTGTGTGCATTTCTGCGTGCCGCTGCTAACCTTTTACCCTGCCATCTGGCCTGGTAATTTATATTGGGTTTATGAAAAGGTAGTGGTTGGTAGAAAAAACCCAAGGGGACAGGTCTAAGGCGATCCCTGATTGAAATTGCTGAGCCATTCCAGAAAAGTCTATCAGCCACATCCGTCCTGCAGAAATTTACAACCACACAGTCGCCATAAGTTGTTTTGGGTTGTTTACCAATCCATCCCACCCTTCTTGCATGGATGATCAGATCCGCTATGTTTCCACCACAGCATTTTTCGCCACTCCATCGCTTGACTTTAGCAATTAGTTCCTCCGTTGATTCCCTTTCCCCTTCTCCCAGTGGGTCAACCCCAATGAACACTGCAACCAAAGGGGATGCTTCTGGTGGGAGGTGGAGTTTATATGTACTTGGCGAGGACCTTTTCCTGGGTAGTTGGCTATTATCAGGCGGTGCTAGTGGGACAGGAGCCACGCTAAGGTTACCTGTCGTTGTTTGCTGAGGAGGTGTACAAAGATCACAAGGCCTATTATCGCTAGGTAAGTTTCCGCCTATTGGATTAGTCACAAGTGTGGCCCCCTCTGCGTTCCTGTTCACTCTCGTCTGATCGAGCTTACCATCGCCCGTTTGAATGTGGTTAGGGGGGAACGATTGGATGATTCTGTCAATGAGGGAACATTTCTTCAATAATCCTTCCAGGCATGTGTTTAAGGTATCTACGATATCTTTGGCAATGCCCACCAGCAATGGTTCAATCCTCGCCACAAATATTTCCTCCGGTTTTTCCTCCATAGTGGCTGATCTGTCTGCAGTAAGTGGCATTTTCGCCCCAAACATGGGACAGAGACTGCCCTACTAGCTGTAACCGAGGATGCAAGGCGGATCTTGGATCGAGGGGGATCAGTGGCAGTGATCCTCCTCGATCTAAGCGCCGCGTTCGACACGGTACACCACAAGATCCTGTTGAACCGTCTTGCCGACCTGGGAGTATCCGGAGATGCCCTGTCGTGGCTGGAATCCTTCCTGTCAGACAGAACCTTCCAGGTCTTCGACGGCACATCTGTATCCTCCAGTAGGCCACTGGGGTGCGGAGTGCCGCAGGGCTCTTCCCTAAGCCCTACGCTCTTCAATGTGTACATGAGGCCGCTGGCTGGGATTGTTCGTCCGCATGGTGTCAATATCATCTCCTATGCGGACGACACCCAGCTGGTGGTCTCCCTTGCACAGAAGAGCGGTCTCCAGACTCCACCTGACCTGGCGGCCTGCCTGGAGGACATAAAAAGGTGGATGTCGAGCTCATGCTTGAAGCTCAATGATGATAAAACGGAGCTTATGCTCCTTGGCCCAGCAACTCCTTCCACTCTGGAGCTAATTTGGCCCTCAAGTATGGGTCCCCCCCCCCCCCCCTCCCCAAAGATAATATCAAAAGCCTGGGAGTATGGCTCGACAAATCGCTGAGCCTAAACACTCAAGCCATCAAGGTGTCAGCCACTTGTATTGGCCTTCTTAGGGTAATCAAAAAAATCCTTCCCCTCCTTCCATTCGAGGCCAGACAAATTGTCATACAGGGCCTGATCCAATCACGGCTGGATTTCAACAATGCCCTTTATCTTGGAGCCCCGGACTATACTCTACAAAAACTCCAGCGCACTCAAAACTGTGCTGCCCGGGCGCTCCTGGGAATCCCTCGGAGGACCTCAATAAAATCCGGCCTAAAAACTCTGCACTGGCGGCCTGTCAGGGATAGAGTAAAGTTTAAGGCTCTCTGCATCGCCCACCAGACCTTCTGGAGAATGGGCCCAGAAATCAACTCTTCCCTGATTTCCCCATACCAACCCAATAAAACTCTACGCTCCTCAACTGCTACTCTTGCCACAATCCCTCGAATATTTAGATCCAGAGCAGGAGGACGCTCATTCTCATATAACATTGCCAAACTGTGGAATACTCTCCCGCTGCAGATGCGAAACAACACAAATCTTACCAGCTTCAGGAAACAGCTCAAAACCCTCCTGTTCAACAACTAACAGCCTTAGTGGTCAGGTTTGTTAGGTTTAGCTCCAGCGCCTGGACGCCTCAGGGCAACTGCAGCGCTATATAAGCCTAATTTTCATTCATTTCATGCTATTGGCTTTTTTCCCTCTCTTGCGGGAAATAGTTTTAGTGGCTATCTGGGTTTGTGCTCTTGGGGATGAGGCAGGTGGGGCGGGTTGTGGGTCAATAGCTGGTTGGGCGTGAGGGGGAGGGTTGACAATGGTCACAAGAGGTTCCAAGGGAACGCCAGCTGGGGTGCATGAAGGGTGGGTTATGGCGTCAGCTGTGAGCGATGTTGATGGGGTGCTTGGGGAAATCAATGCAATGGCCAACTCTTGCTCCACTTTGGCAATCTCCTTCGTTAGAGCCCCCACAGCCGCGGAGAGGTATGACATAATAGAGTTAGAATGCCTGGGCATTTTAGCGTTTTCCCCCGCTCATCCATGGTAGTATGTTTCTTTCTCTTACCCATCTTGGATGTTGGATGTTAGCGATGTGGCCCAGCCCGGCCTCCTTCGGCCCCTGACGGCCACAGACGGCCCGCCCTCTGCCCGGGCTCCGCCCGGCACCGCCCGCGCGCGTCCGCGATGCGGAGGAAGCTGTCTCCTTTTGTGCGCCTCCTGGCGCTGTGTGCAGGAAGTGGGCGGTGTTGTGGCAAGGCAGGCTGGGAGTTGTGGTCCGCCCCGCTCTGCGGCCGTGTGATGGTGCTGCACGGCGGCGGGGGCGACCACAACGTCAGGAACCCAGCGGCTCAGTGCAGGCCAGTGCTGGTCAAAGCAGTGTGCTGTTGAGAGTTGCGACCCCTCCTGGGGCCGGTATCCGATTGTCAATGCCCCCCGCTCCGCAGTGGGAGCTGTCTCCTTTTGTGTGCCTCCTGGCGCTGTGTGCAGGAAGTGGGCGGTGTTGTGGCAAGGCAGGCTGGGAGTTGTGGTCCGCCCCGCTCTGCAGCCGTGTGATGGTGCTGCACGGCGGCGGGGGCGACCACAACGTCAGGAACCCAGCGGCGTAGTGCAGGTCAGTGCTGGTCAAAGCAGCGTGCTGTTGAGCATTGCGACCCCTCCTGGGGCCGGTATCCAATTGTCAATGCCCCCCGCTCCGCAGTGGGAGCTGTCTCCTTTTGTGCGCCTCCTGGCGCTGTGTACAGGAAGTGGGCGGTGTTGTGGCAAGGCAGGCTGGGAGTTGTGGTCCGCCCCACTCTGCGGCCGTGTGATGGTGCTGCACGGCGGCGGGGGCGACCACAACTTCAGGAACCCAGCGGCGCAGTGCAGGTCAGTGCTGGTCAAAGCAGCGTGCTGTTGAGCGTTGCGACCCCTCCTGGGGGCGGTATCCGATTGTCAATGCCCCACCTCTTGCTTTTTTTGTAGTTTATATAGCGCAAACTTGACCTGACTGTATCAGGTATCAGAGCATTTTACATGAGGACCAAGGGCCAGATGTAGCTAAATCTCATTTACCGATTCATAAATACCGAATTTTACCGATTCTGTATTTATGAATCTGTAAATGAGATGTGGGTAAAAATTCGGTATTTTTTACAGAATCGGTAAGATTCGGTATTTACCGATTCAGTAAATACCGAATCGGTATTTGCTATTGAATCCTATGGGCCTTGAAGCCCATAGGATTCAATAGCAAATACCGATTCGGTATTTACCGAATCGGTAAAAATACTGAATTGCTAAGGGGGACACTTTGACACCCTCTTGCACCCCTGTAACTGGCTTTTGCGCCATGTGGCAAACATACATGCCCTTAGGGCATGTCTGTGTACCGCATGGCACAGGTGTACATGCACAGATGTGCATGCATGTACACAAGAATTCGTATTTTACCATGCAATTGTATTGCATGGTAAATACCGAATTCTAAAGGCCCTGTAGCACTGTTCGAAGTGCTACCTACATCACAAAATAAATTTTCCGTATTTTTACCGAATGGTAAATTTACCGAATCGGTAAAATGTACAGAATCAGTAAATTTACCGATTCTGTAATTTTACCGATTCGGTAAAATTACCGAAAATGTACTTTTTTTTGGCCCTTACATCTCCATAGCCCTTTACCGGTCGGAAACGGCCGAAAATCGGTATTTCTGGCTGTTTCCGACCGGTAAAGGGCTACCTACATCTGGCCTTAATGCATTGCATAAGGACACATTCATTTTGGTTGGTGTGGTTCTGAAATTCTCAAACCTGTCTGCATTTTAATCTTCCCTTCACGTAGGCCAGTGCTGTGGGCCCATCGAACAAGTGGCTCTTCGTGCATATATTAATTTGGGTTTCTCTGACTCTGAATGAACTGCAGAGAGAGTAACCCTTTTCACCTGGAACTGACCTTTTGCAAAACCAGTTTCGTTAGCTGATTGTTATCTGAGTTTTCAATTACTGTTCAGGACCCTGTTAACCATTAGTTTCCTTTGCGCATATGCTATCTTAAACAACATCTAAATGGTTTCTTTCCTTAAAAGACTTTCTTTTCTGAAACTTAGGTTTTTGCTATGTGTCGTGGCTGCCATCTAGTGTCACTTCCTATGCAGGCTTCAGAAGTTAGTTTGTGAGCAAAGCAGTCTGACCTGTTGTGAATCACATATACACATTAACCAGGAATTTCTTCGTGCACTGGAGTTAATTTCAGAAGCTGGCCTTTCACCTAGGAATTGACCCTGCCAAGCCAATTTCCCTGCAAGATCGTTATTTACTTTTTCCAATCACTATTCAAGACATTTGTTAACTTTTAAAGTTTCTTTACGTATTTGTTATCTGGCACATTCTCTGAAACTACTTTTCTTGACTGTTCTTCATTTCATGGGTTACGCTTTCAATTAAGGGTTTGTGCGGGCCTTCCAGATTATTATTTAGATATGCCTAAATATTAACTTGTGGGTTGGGACACTGTAAAATGAGCTTTATTGTATGATGCTGTGTGATGTCATGTACTTTCTATTCGTTGAATTTTGGTGCAGGGGCGTGCATTTTAAATGTACCTTTTTGTGTATAAATAGGGATGTCTCGCCTTAGTAAAATTGAGCAGTTTCTTGAGTTGTACACCGTGTTGTATTGCTGGGATTTCTGCTACTAGCTGCAGCTAATAAATTTGATCTCTGACGCCACCTAGAAGTATTCCGTGTCTCTGTATACCAAGGCAAGGGAACCTAGAGGACTCCGGGCATGTCCCTGACGCCACTGGGTAGTTGAAAACCTGGTTCTTCATTGGGCACGTGGAAATTATGTGATTTGCCCAGAATCACAGGCTGTTAAGCATCATTGCTGAGACTCGAACCCGGTTCACAAGATTTAAGCTCAACCAAAACAGTGTAGGGTTCTTGAAGACTATGGGGTGCATCTGGATTACAATGTTTGGACCACTACAAACATTTTGCTAGGAATACATGATTTCAAAAAATATTTTCAAATACCAAAATAACCCCTTAAATGTGTTTAGGAAAACTGTAATACAATAAACTTGTGTCTCTTTTCTGAAATAAAATATGATACTTTTTTTTTATATATATTGCATTGGACACCGCTTTGTAGTACTGTGAAAGGTGTCACTATCACCCATATCCTTGGCACCCAATATATCTGCCTCTGATGAATGGAAGGCTGAGTCATGTCAGCAAGTGATCAAACCAATGACCGAAGTACACAGTCTTCCTTGCTTAAGCCACTGATCACTGGTGCCAACTATCTAGTAAGATCTGTAAAATGTTGATTTCCCACAGCCTGGTGGGCAGAAAATCTGGATTTTATTAAAGTTGCAGAGGTTAATATTAAGCTATCTCCTTTGCTTCCACTACTCACAGAAGTCCATTTAAAAACATAGTACACAACATGATTCTAAAGTACATAAAAGACTAGACCTTCCAACCATCTTCCTTCTTTATGATGACTGAAAACATGCAATCATATCTTAAAACCCTTGACTTATTCACAGTCACAAAAAATGTCTTTGAATTTTTTTTATTCTAAAGCATCCTTTGAACTCCTCCAATGGCAACTGCATACACCCATACACTGATAACTGAAGATCCCCCACAAACTCAAACTTGAAAATGAACTAAAAGAAAAAAAAATTAACAAATAAAAAAGGGTTGGGTGAATGGTAGGGAGAATAATAGCCCTAGGGGCCCATTCACAAAGGTAAAGTTATACTAAAAGTCTAACTTAGACCAAAAGTCTAACTTTACTACATTTCTGTATTCACAAAGGCAAGTTACTAGGGGTAAAGTCGGTCTTTTGGTCTAAGTTAGACTTGTGGCCTAACTTTACCTTAGTAAATACTAAAAAGTAGTAAAGTTAGACTTTTGATCTAAGTTAGACTTTTGGTCTGACTTTACCTTTGTGATTCAGCCCAATGACTTTAATAAAATCCAGATTTTCTGCCCACATAGCTATGGAAAGTCTATGTTTTATGGCAAGGAACAGTGGCTAATATTATGAAAGTTTGAAGCTTATCAATCAAATAAAAAGCTGCACTATCTATCATTTTTAAATGAAACTCCCTAAAGGTTTAATCAGTAGAACAATCAGCACACCTCTTAATATCTTGCAAAGCACTTCCCATCATAACAGCCTTTGACGCAGCTGCACCGCTTACAGAATGAGCACCAGACATGCTCACATCCACACTCACTCTATTCATTACAAGTCTTCTTACCCAAACATCCTGTGCCACACACATTCTATTTACCAGACAATGCCCAGCTGCAACTGCAGACTTTTGTACATTAATAATCCTATAGAACAAATCACACTTAAACATTTCTGACAAATAGTTACCGAACTCTACTACATCCCCTGAAACTGGATCAAAACCACATTCCATGCACCAGCAAACCTATTTCTGCAATGCCAAAATTATACAACGTCCGAGTGCCTGGAGCTCACATTTCTTTGATGACTGAAGAAGCTTGTTGAGTAGTGCCTGGCACTTTCCATACTATGCCAACATTCTCCAAGCCACCAACAGATACTGTCCTGAATACACCAAGCCATTACCCTCTCCTGTTAGTCCCATCAGAATCTACAGAAACATCGAAGAGAGAATCAGTAAATCTATTGACTACTCCAGAAGAATTGGAATCCAAACCTAGGCCCTCCAAAGCGGGGTAACTCATATCACAGTTTCCTTCCACTTGTGCACCATCAAGGTCACCTGAGCAACCATGGAAAAAGGAGGGAATGCGTAAGGGCTGACCTTCAATCCGGATGGGATGCATCTATCCCTGCTGACTCTAGATCTGGACGCCAACTGAAAATGTTTCTTATCTGAGCATACAACCTGTTTGCAAAGAGATCCACCATGAAAAGACACCAAACCCTCTCCAACTTCAAAACAACTGTCCTGTTCAGCCTCCAATAGCTGTAGTCCCTGAATTTCCTTGAATACCAATCAACCAACACATTGCTCAACCCTGGTTAATGCTCTGCCTGAACCAATAACATTGCTCCTCAAAGAATGCTCTCAAAGGATTCTGATCAGATATGATAAATCTTTGGACTTGGGACACCCTCAATTTGTTCACATACCTTTCCACTGAAGCTTTTCTTTTCTCAACAGAACTGAACACCTTATCTTGTCTTTCCTGTGATATTGTAATGCAAATTACCCTGCTTGCAACTCCAGACAATTTATGTGCATTTGCTCTTCTCTTTCATTAATCATCCACTTCTTGACACAGAACCACATTATGCAAGCTAGCCATCAAAACTCACATCTGACTCTATAAACAGGTCCAGTTTTCCCCCCAAAATTGCTCTCCCATTTCAAGCTTCCATGTTCTTTGACCACCACTGAAGATCCACCCTCGCTTCTTAAGAAAGAGCAATCTTTTCTGAATATCTCAAACCACTTCTCAAATGCAAAGCTTTCAATCTTTGTAACGCTCAATAATTCAATGGACCAGGAAAAACAAATCATTAAAGACAGAAAACCAACAATACAACCCAAACATCCTCAAAAAAATTAGATCCAAGCTTACAGTTCTCAGAATCTCCTTCTCCTCCTTGTCTCTAGGAAATAGCAAGAACCCTTCTACAGTTATCACCTAACCCTCCAAAAATTGAGTCTCCTGACTTGACTCCAAACTCAACTTCTAGCTGTTTACCACATAGCCAAAACTCTCCAAAAACTCTGTGCCAAATTTGTATAAATCTTCACTTTCCATCTCACCTGTGCTATAACCAAAATGTGGTCCAAGTAGATCATCAATTGTACACTTCTTTCTTTTGAAAAGATCATCACCAGTGGAAGAACTTTCATTAAATACCAGGGAGCCAATCATAGGCCAAATGGAATAACAGAGTCCGCCCCCAAAGGGTGCCTCGAGGGCCGGCGCCATTACGGCCGCCAGAGCCCCTAGGGAACAAATCTAGTTAGTACTGGTTTGCGCCGCCCGGCGAAACGCGCTGAGGCATGCTCCCTCCCTCCTTCCAAGGACAATGGGAAGGGGGATTGGGATATAATGCAACGCTCCACCTGGGCAGCTCACCTTTGCATCAGGAAACTGGGGGAGGGGCGATGGTGGATTTCGAAGGGATGTTACCCTGTCGGCGCGGCACAAGCTCTCCCCAGGCTCCTCCAGATGAAATTTACCCCACCCAACCAGGCCAAAGAGTGCCCAGAAGGGCCGGGGTGCTGTGCAGCGAGCCACTGTACACAGGGCGCATTACTGAAGGACTCTTCAGATTTTGCGGGAGGCAATCCAGAAAGATTCAGGATGCGAAATTACCGGCACCTGCAGCCATCACGGAGGTGCTGGGGGAATGGAGGTGAGCACAGGTCGTCGCAATGTAGCATATTAAAATAGGGCCATACTTGGAAGAGAGTGCATTCTAAGTACGTAATTTGCAAGGCAATCACTCACTGCACCATTTTTGGTTAAAGTCCCTGCGTGGAAGGCTGAGTTCTAAGGTCACGCTGCTATGCACATTTTCACTGGGTCACAGGAGTAGGTTTGGAATCAAGGCGGTGGGAAGCTTTAACCTGTGTCACACAAGACAGAGTATTACAGCGAAGGTTTCCGATTTAACAGCTATATAGCGCTTCATGTTGACGGGTGTGGCATAGCGGCCTCAGGGTACTTACGCAGGACGGGGAATAAAGTTAGCCCGGCGCAGTTGAGATCTTGGAGTGCAAAAGATCTCAGCAGGATTTGCCAGCTTCCCTATCATGACACTGTTTAATCCTCGACACACTCTGATTTTGCTGACGGCAGAAGCTGTATAGGTTGCAAAAGGAAAGGCATGCCCTCCAAAGCGCTAGATATACACTAGTGTCCTGGGATCTCCAAGCGGGTGCGTTATGGTGTTGAAGGCCTTCGAAGTGTGGTGTCGAAGGTATGCTAGGGGTGAGGATGCGGCCCCCACACAACGGTTCGTGGGGCAATGAGATGGTATTGTGACCCCAGCACAGAGGCTTACTCTGGACAAGGGTTTCAAACATGGGCGTAGGAACTGTGGGGGACGAGGGGGATATATCCCCCCCAGATTTTGGGGTGGGGGGGACACGGGGGACAAGACATTAGCACGCGAAGGCGAGAACAAAGGCCCTGCACAGGCTGTACTTGACCTTTGACTTGCTCCCAGTTACCTGTGATCAGGCTGCACGCCTGATGAGGCGAAAAGGGATTTAGCCACCCCCACCCTCCGTCATCGTGTCAGCCCGGGCTGCTTGACTTGCTGGGGCAGGGCAGTGTCTGGAGTCTTTTCTCCAGAGGGCTCGAGCTTTTCACAAGTCTTTTAAAGGCCATTTACATCCCGCTTGCAACTCGTTAAGGAGATTTTGTTGTTTTGTTCACTGGTTCGTACCCCCTGTGTCTCCACTCAGCCTATTCCTGTACTTTGTATTTAGTTTTTACTGCCGCAGTGGGAGAATGCATTCAGTGAAAAGGCATCTCACAAGTAGGGATGCCACCTTTCCCCCCAAAAAACGGCCATTTGTTGTGTTCTCCTTTACAGAGTCTGCAAGAGAACTTTAATAATATATTGTTACTTCATTTTTAAAATACACAACTCTCATGAATCAACACATTTGTACAAAGGCACCCACAGAATACTGGCTCTTTCGGTAGTATTAGATGCCTACTTTATTCCATCTGCAGCAATGGGGCTGGGGCAAGAGGGGAGAGTTGACTGAGAATGTGGGATGGCACGAGGAGGGAGACTAGGGCGGAGGCTTTAGGGTTTGGTGCTGGATTGAAGAACATGTGACAGCTTCAGTCATTCCTGGCTTTCCATTCACCACAATGCTTCATCTTGAGACATGCAGTTTTATTTCTTACATTGCAAGTTGGGTCTCAAAAACCCCAAAATGTAAAGTGCTATTTGATGAAATCCATAGTTGCCAAAGAAGTCAAACATTTCATAAGGTCAGCTGGATGCTGTGATACCACATGTTAGAATGTGGATTCATTAATTTCCAATACTGAAACTGCTTGATCAATTAGTGAAACCAAACATAAGCCCCGCACAGCTATTTTAAGAAGTGCATTTTTCATTCACATCATACTTGTAACAAACATTGTCAAGGCAATATAATATTATTTTGAATAACATATAGAGAATCTGTTTTTTTATTAAATTTCACTAAAAGGCAAGGCAGGTAAAGCAGAAACAGCAGGGCAAGCTTTTCTAACACAATAAAAGCAAATTTACTAAATGAATTGTGAGTGGCAGTGTGTGTGTGAGTGTCACGGAGTACAAAGGTACAAAAGAGTGCAAGAGATATAGTGAGAATGTGTGTGTGGGTGTATGTTATGCATGCAAGTGTGCTGCTGGTCTGGCATACTGGAGGTTATTCTTGCCTTATGGACATGGGTACTAACAGCATATGGATGGGAGGTGTGCCCTATGGCCATCTGCAGGCCTTGACATGCTTCTATGAAGGCACCGTCAGTGGCTGTGGGGTCTCAAACTGTCTAACTGAGAAAGCTGATAACCCATTCATACCCATCAGCAGGGACACAGAACACCCACCACCACCACACCTGGCTGAAGGTCCTGATATGATGCACATAATTTTTAGCACATGGGCTGGATCCATAGCAAAATGTTGGAACTGATATTTGAGGTAACTATTGTCATAAGATGTCCAGTACTCATTTTATAAATGGGTTGTTAATGGCAAAATTCTGACTCTTGTATACTGAGGGAATTGTTAAAGGTACCCATGACTGTGGCTGCAGTAACCATGGGTGCATTCTGGCACTGTCATATGGAATGTAGTCATTGGCCTAAGTGTCTCACCCATGAAAAATGTGGATCTTGGTATAGTGGAAGTTATTTCTGTCTTAAGACATTTAAAAAAATCAGATTTAATCCTAGGAAACCAGGCTTCCAAGGTGCACCATGAATACTGGAATATTTCATGAATGCCCTCTGAGGGTCTACTGCGTTTTCGAAATTTGATCCCAAAATGTTTTAACAATTCTCCCTAGTTGATGTCTATTATCCCTTAAATCATGTACAAGAAATGTGTTAAATCATTTTGCTTGCTGCAATTACATAGATCTTTTTCCTCCTATAATGGCTATGAGGTTAGCTCTGACCCCACTTCTGTAATTGTTTGTCCTACCCCATTGCTGGGAGCAGGACTGGCTTTAAGGCGGTGCAAACGGTACAACAGCATCTGGCATGGACTTTGGTGGGGGCGCTGTGTTTAAAAATAATTTTTAGTTTAGAAGTAAATTAACTTCCTTGGGCATCAGGCAGTTTTCAGGCAACAATAAAAATGTCAAGATAACTCTGGAGATTAATGTTCCTACTAATAAGCGTTCGAAATTTTGTCTAATGGAAATGTTGGCTCATCGTAAAGTAGTGTGGGGGGTTAATGTGCCTGCTTTAAAGAAGTGTACCTTGCAGATCATAGAACTGAGTGAACTATGAGTAGCACTAAAAAAAGTATACGTGATTTTTCCACATTCGTCTAATTACAGTGTGAATAGAAATAACAATAAAGCATGCTTACAAACTGTGACTACATGCCTGTCTTTCTCAATGTTTCACTTTAAAACTATCTGATTGTATAAACGGGCGTACGGTCTCATGCAACAGGCAATTTCTATAGGGTCACTGGAAAGACCACACGGTTGTCCCTGTCCCCCCCAGAAATGTAGTGTCTCCTACGCCCCTGGTTTCAAAAACCATATTGCGGTGAAAATTGCACACTTGGGAAGACAGGGTGTGCTGTCGGCCTGTGCCAAAGTTCAAATTATATATTGTCGAAAGCGCCTTGATAAATAAAGCAATGTGATGATGTGAAATGTTTGGGATGTCTTGTGTCGCTGAAAAAAATGAAAACATTAAATTATGGTTTACGAAGGTAAGATTTTAGTTGAAGTCACATTAGCAGTGTACATCTAGTCCTACTGGTGTGTTCGGGTGAACTCCCGGACTGGGAAATAAATAATTTGCTAGGCGCGCTGTGGCCCTCTTAGTAGAGGACACACACAATCGAAAAGAAATGACACACACATTTGTCACTATACTTAGCGAGACGCAAAATGCTTAAGAATTGAACGCGCTCTAAGAAAATGAAATGTTTAAACCAAATGCCAGGACGGGTCGCTTTCAAACACTCTTTGTCCGAAGACCCTCTCCCGGCATGAACCGCTGTTCCAATAGCTGCAGAGGCATCCACACTTTACAATGCAAGTAGTTACAGTTTCTGGGCTCGACCTTTCTACTTTCTGGTTGGCTACCGCCTTTTAGCAGCTTGTAATTACACCTTGGCAAGTTCTGCATTTAAACAGAGAGATGAATGCGTCCGTCACGCTGTGGGCACATTTCGGGCCATGACTCTGAATGTGTTCACCTCGCAAAAAAGGGGTGCTTCGAAGGAGAGTGCAAGCACAGAGAGATGAAAGTAACCAGCTTCAATGCAGGTTGAAATGCTTATCATTTTTGATACACTGTGTACCATCGACATTCTATGTAAACATTGAAGTACGTCGAATATAGGATACAGATTTCACAGTAATAGAAAAAAACCTTGGTGCAAACTGGGCAGTAATGGTACATACTTAAGAGCTCCGTTTGCACTAAGTGAATGGTTACATTTCCTTCGTAAATTCAGGGGGCCTCATTTATGAGGCTGTGCGTCACTTTTACGCCTCCGGTGCGTCACTTTTTGTAACGCACCAGTGGCGTAAAAAATGCGCCTTGTTGCGCCATATTTACAAAGTGACGCATCTAGGTAGATGCGTCACTTTGTAAACCCCTGCGCCACATTATACCTGCACAAGGTATAATGTATGCAAGGGGGCGTATTGACGCAAGGAAGGGTCGTAGAAGTGACGTAGTGAAATGTATGATATTTCTCTGCGTCACTTTTAGGACGCCGTTGCGTCAAAATCTTGCGTCTGCCTCACAGCAGGCGTAAGACTGACGCAGGCCCTTTCACATGGGGCTTGCCCCATGTGAAAGGACGCATTGCTGGAGTTGCGTCACTTTTGTGACACACTCCAGCAATTCGTCACTTTTGCGCTTACAGATACGTCAGAAATACTGACGTATCTGTAACTCCTTGCGACATGATGCATCAAACATTAAAAATGGCGTATCAGGAATGTCGCAAGGAGTGCGCACTGAGAAGTGACGCATCGCTGCTTTCAAGCAGTGATGCGTTATTTCTCATAAATGAGGCCCCAGGGTTGCCAATTTCCGATATGCTTATTACTGCTACTGCTAGGATACTGTGATCAGCACATGCACATTTCTTGCATCCGCCTCTAATTTGCATCTGCGAAAAGGGTTGCTGCCGACCGATGTGCAAGATATGTGCTGGTACAAGGATTAACAAACTAGTATTACGGCCAATTCCCCCTCGCGGGGGTAAACTACCGCATCACCAGGCTTTTTACCTAGTTTCGCCCGCAAACAAACCACTTAATCTCCCCGTACCTGAACGTGTAGCACACAGAGCTCAGGTGAGGCGCTCTAATACCTTCGGGTCGGTTTCACGCTATATAAATATGCAACAACGAAAAGGTAACATTTTACATAAAGGCAGGGAAACTGAATTAAACCTCAAAAAAGAATACTCTACATGAATTTAAATAAACAGTGTCATTCTGGCGAGGGGGGACGATATGAAGGGATATGTGTAAGGACATTAGACATGCTTTGTGCCTATGACTGAAGTAATTGCTGGGCGCCGTCTGCAGCTTTGGGCTGGTCAATTTAGGCAGAACTAGGCACTCTGCCTGGTGCCCCTCCCTAGAGATGTGAAATAGTAAAACATGTTTTGAAATACAAGTCTGGGCGCACAGGGGTTTCAGATTACAAAATAAGAAGGAGTCAGATGGTGGAACCAACCAAAAATAAATAAATGTTCAAACTGGCATGACACTGCCTTGTGCCAGCGAGCGATCATCTGGGATCCTTTCCAGAGAGGTGGGAGGGGAGCAACCCAGTGTCCAAGAGCTGCATATTACTTCCCAAATTTTACATATATATTATAATTTTTGATGTGGTTTATGGCAGCCAATGCTGCTCTGAATAAGCCCCCGCCCTTTCTGAAAGTCCACTGGGAAATGGTAGCTGTCCTTATGGCCATTTCGCCTCTGAATAGCACCTACATTTTTCTTGGAGGGCGCAAAAAATTGAACAGCTTTTCCCAAAGTCGTCAACAATAAAGTTTGCAAACACACTAGTAGTTTTCTGCATCATCCTCCCTAGCGGGAGAATGCCGGGATCACTTCTCAGTGAGCTGACAGTCACCCACAGACAAGAAATGCGCTTAGCTGTCAGAGGGCAGACTCAGACATCCATAGATTGTGCTCAGTACCATAAATAGTGTGGCAATAGTGGCTGTTGTTTAGAGTGCTTAGAATCGACAGAAGTGAGAAAGTTAGCACTATGGAGACCATAAGTCTCATTTTCATAGTTGCTTATCTATATCCACAGTCCTTTAGCAAGGCAATGCCATAAATAGTTGCCAGGTAGTACTGTAATACACTGAAGGACCATATTGTTGTGCAATTGGTATGTGAGCTCCACATTTCTGGCAAGAGTCCGGATAATTAAAAAATAAATAAAAAAAAAACAGGGCAGGAGTGTGGGGGCCATTAGCGAAGGTCCCACGCCTGCTGCAGTAACCTTTGGTCCTGGGTGCACCTAAAGTCCATAAAAGATAGGCAGTGATGCCCCTGTGTATCGCGTCAGAGCCTCGCAAGTTTAGTTGCAGTACTTTAGCGCGGAAAAAGGCTGACACGCGACAGCAGATTATTGTAAGTAATGCATTACTCTCCAGGTTTAACAGTGATGTGGTCTATACCCAGAGGATTAGCTGAATATTATATTACACAGGGATGAGCGGTGACCTAGCGGTACACCAGAAGCCAGCTGAGTGTAGACAAAAGAGTTTAAAATCATCAAGCGACAACTAAATTAAACTGGACCACTGAAGCTCGAGATTGCAGTGAGGTACCTCAACCCATCCAGTAGTTAAGGTAAACATAAGTTGCGGAGCGGGGGAGAGGTTGGGAGCAGCGGTCAAAGCTTCCTGACCTCGGACTAAGGGGTTCACGGTTGGAGCCTTGGTGCTGGCGCCTGGTTAGCCCTACTCCATGTGACTCGGGGCAATAACTTGTTTAATCCCCCCGACGACCTCCAGCGCCCAAATAAATAAATATTTAACTCTTTGGAGGTGGCTGCGCACTTTACAGAAAGGCTGGTATGTCATTCCTGATATCGGTGTATGTATTCAATTAACATCAATGGACAACCTCCCTATACCACAATGCCAGATAGGGATAGTATACTGAATATTTACCAGGCGGCAGTATAACGAGGGTTGTCTCCCTCCCAGTGTAAGGAATAAGCACAGTGGAGTGAGTAGTACAGCCGGGCGAATACAAATCAGGCACACAGATTTTCAGGAGTGCTTACCGGGGGAGCCTGCCAGGAGCAGAGGCGAAGTAGAGGATGTGATTTAAGTAACGTATGTTGTATCATGCCTCCACAAATGGTATCTGACTGTCTCCCAATTTTGTTTTTCATGAATGACCCATGGTGAGAGGAGATAGTGCTGTAAGACTCCGAACAGGACAAAAAATGTCCCACCGCATAATGGCGAGGAAGGAGCAGAGCACCATGGTGTTTGTGGGAAGATTTCCGTCAGAGCCTACCATACGTCAGCCTCCCCAAAACACAGCTAGAGGTCGGTAGCCTAGCGCTTGAATGGGGCAACGGCAAAGGCAGGCTGCACAGAGAGCAGCAGCAGGCGCATGGGAAGACGCAGGGATGGGGGAACAGCAGGAAGACGGTAGCCTCCCTGGTGGCGTGGCGGAAACAAAAAAGGTGTTTTGGTTTGGTTACGGGAACACACCGACAGGGCAGTGCGTAGAAGGAGGGCCACTCACTCTGGGATGATTCACAGCTGGGTGAGTACGCCTGACAACAATCGGGGTGGCAAAAGGAGACGGCACTCCAGCCCAGCCCCTGTCAGACTGCATGGCACAAAAGAGACTAGCAAGGTAGCGAGTTGGGCCCAACTCTGGGGAAAGGCTACCCCCCACACGCAAAGGGGCGTTGAAAACAACAAAGAACAATCTACGCGCTGCCAGGGTGATTTACGACCCTGCGAGATGCAAATGAGCAAAAGACAAACCAGTGATTTATGGCCAGGCGATGATTTATGGCTGATTATTTACGATGCCCATGCAGAATGATACATGACAACAGAATGATGAGAGATTTGGGACCAAATGATTTATGACATCCCAATGATTTATGACCATGATTTATGGCTGCTGATTTATGTTGATCAGGCAGAGTCATTTATGACAACAAAATAATGGCCGGTTGTGGCAGACTGATTTATGACACCCGATGATTTATAACCCATGATTTATGATGGCCAATGACACCAAGTGATAACCAACTTGGTATCATGTATGATAATTGATTTATGACCCCGGCCACCAGAAGGTGTCCAGGGGAGTGTACAAATATGACGTATGTAATGAGTAATAAAAACTGCGGCCAACAACCACCACAAAATACAATGACTACTGGCTGTGTTCATAATGCAGAGACACAAGTATGGTACGGTTCCCAGAATGGGCGCAGTGCGGGTGTTAGGCAAACAAGCTTTAAGAACTTTCTTCCCATCTGAACTGCAGAAGCCTCTGATGAGGTTCTCAAATGGTAATTGTAAGATAAGTATCTATTAAATCTGATCAAGTAAGCCAATCACATTTTTGCAAAATGTCCCTTAGCATATGCATATCCTTCATTTCAAAATAATGAAAAACTACCCAGTTGTTTAGACTCCATAAATATATCATGTAATGCATACCTTTGTCCTTTTTCTCCACTAGAAATATATTGCTCACAAAACCCACTAAGTCCTGAGAAACTTCAAAATGGCAGATTTTCCCAACAATTTCAGAACCTTTTTGTCTATTAATTTTGACTGTTTCTTGCTGAAGGCAATACCTTTTGAAACAAAGTCTGAAAGGGTACTTCTGTGAAATCAATTTGGTAACCTTACACCATTTCTAATACCCAGGATTCCCTTGTAATTCGGACCCAATTGTGATAAAACTGAGCAAGTCTGCCACCAAATTTTAATGGGAAAACATTAAAGTCTAGATTTACCTGAACTTAAAATTTGACCTTCACCACAGTTCCCTCTACTTCTAAATCACTGTCTCTGAGGAAAGAATCCAGATGATTGGGTTGAAACCTGAGTCTAATAAAAGGGGACCATTCACTACAGACCCTGTATCATTGTTTGCCATATCCTCCAATTTCAGATCAATATTGAGCAAAATATTCTTCCTGTGCTCCATTGAGTGAGCGATATTAGAATTTCCTAAAGGCAAACTGTGTACTAAACCCACTGTCATAGTTCCACATCTAACATCTCCACATCTAACATCATCTTATTTGCATAGGCCTCCTCAGTCATATCAAAAACCCTGGTTAAAGAGCCAATCACATCATGTAATCTGTCCTGACACATTTTCAAACCCTTACTCAGTCCTTTACATCATGTCCCCTTTTTCTTTTTTTTTTTAAACATTTTTTTTATTAGGAGATCTGACATGAATCACCATATACACAAAACAGTGCAACGGATATACTGACAGTCCCCTCATGCCATAGATCCCATTTTAAATTTATCACCCCCCCATCCCGCACGGTTCGTCCCAGGGAAGAGAAGAGATACAGAGAATTAATCAATAATTTCTTAAAGAGGATACAGGGATACACGGATATACAGCCTATTTACAAATATATACACATAAGTGGTGAAAACTTCCCCCAAACGGGCTCAGGCAAAAGAAAAGAAAGAACAAAATTATCTCTGTTCTAGCAATTTGGTTAAAGGTTCTCATATCTGCTCCCCATCCCTCCGAGCCCTTACTCCTCTTTTTTTTAAATACAGAAATTTCCCATTTATAAGTACTAAGAAATTTACTCAACCAAACATGTACAGTCGCGCGGGCTGGGTCAAGCCAGACCATAGCTAAACATAGCCTCAAAATAGTCATTGCAATAAATATCAACTTGTGTTCAGGTTCAGACATATTTTGATCAGTGACCCCAAGCATGATGTCCCAAAACACTGTTCTACTTTTTGCAATAAATAAACAAGAAGGGGACAGGACGCAAGCATATGAACACTGTCTGCCGCCAGTTCCCCACAACGTGGGCAGTTTATCCCCGCCACCCCTCCCCATTTATGTTTTCGAGAAGGAGTTATATACAGGTTAAACCAGGTTTTAAAACATTGCACCTGCAAGTTGGCAGAGAAAAAAACAGATTGACTATATAAAAGTGAATCTTCACAAACGCCTTGACCAGCTTGTACCCTAGCACCCCAACGCGTAAAGTGTTTACTCAAGTCGTCAGGTTTCTTAGCATTCAACATTTTATAGATCGAGGATATAGATGTTTGACCCCCTTTTATAGCTTCAATTACAGGATTAGGAACCCAGCTTGTTGTTCTTTTACTAAAAAAATCCCTAATCTGTAGAAACTTAAAAAATTGTCTATTACCTAATCCATATTTTTGTTTTATAGCTTCAAAACTCATTAATCTTGAGGTAGACATTATATCCCCGATCCTCCTAACCCCATGGGAGGACCAATCCTTAAAATAAGCATCCCCAAAAATGTCTGGAAATAGCCCATTATTTACAAATGGAGAGTATATATGCAGTCTGCCTATATCCAGCATTTTCCGAACCGATGTCCACACTTTGTACGCACCCACGAGAACCTTAAACCTAACCTGCTTAAAATACAAAAAATCAATTTGTTTAAACAAAAGTGCCTGTGCTGTAGGTCCTAAAATTAAATGATAGATCGAAATATCAGAACGATCTGGGGAGTCCACATCCAATAAATAAATCAGAAATGTGTCTGAGTGTTATAGACCAATAATATACCTGAAAGTTTGGTACCGCCCAGCCCCCCTGTTTCTAGGAAGAGTCATAAACTTAAGAGCCCTTCTTGGTCGCTTGCCAGCCCAGATAAACCATGATATTATCCGGTCCAGTTTTTTAAACCAACTTAGGTCAATCAACAGGGGAATGGCTCTTAAACAATACAAAATCATTGGTAAAAAAATCCTTTTTTTTTAACATTACATCTGCCCATTAAAGTCAGATGTAAGTTATTGATTCGACGCGCCTCGACTTCCAGTTTTTGAATTAAAGGACCCAAGTTCAGTTCTATTATCTCATCAGGTTTAAAACCAATCTCTATCCCCAGATATTTAGATTTACTTACTATATGAGGATCTGTCCAGTTAATTTTATCATTGCAAATGATTTGTATCTTCGCTTCATTTAGATGATAGCCAGATATTGCCCCAAATTGTGAAGTTAAAATTTGGATTCCTTGAAAAGATAACAGAGGGGAGTCTGTTAATATTGTGAGATCGTCAGCATAACCTAGGATTTTGGTATCCCCCCTTTAGCCTGTACTGGACGAATAGAGGCTTCATTTGAGATTTTCCTTATTAAGGGGTCAATATAGATCGCGAACAACAGGGGGGAGCAGGGGAACCCTTGCCTAGTTCCTCTCTCTATATTAATTCACGCCAACTGGATCCCCATTATTGAAACCTGGGCAGTATGTTGAACATACATGCTTTTAATAGCACCAATAAACTTTTTTCCTACACCATAATGCTGTAATGCGGCCCATAAAAAAGGCCAGGAGACGCTATCAAAAGCTTTCTCCGCATCCAGCAGAATTAAAGCCACAGGGTCTCCTGTAACCTTGGTATAGTCGAGGAGTGCAATTGTACGGCGGATATGTTCAATCATCTCTCGGACTGGCACAAAACCATGTTGTTGAGGGAAGACTAATTTTTTAATCACACTTGCAAGCCGGTTAGCAAAGATTTTAGAGTAGATTTTAATATCACTGTTTATTAATGTAATGGGTCGATAAGAACCAGTATCAGAGATTATCTTCCCTTTTTTTAAAAAGGTCACTATCCTTGCCTTCCGCCAAGATTCTGGGGATTTTCCCTCCTTTAACACTTGTGAAAATACCTCTAACATTAAAGGAACAAGTTGTACCCTAAATATCCTATAAAATTCTCGGGGTAGAAAATCTGGTCCAACTGCTTTGGCACTCGGGATGCTGACCCCAGTTCTTCTATTTTAATTTCGGCATCCAACATTGCCACATCATCAGATGTCAAAGCCCCCACTGCTAATTAATTAAGATAATTTTGAATTTCTGTCTGTAGCTCCTTATTATTCCTAATATCATCGGCATATAGTTCCTGATAAAATTTCTGAAACGCTACTGCTAGGGCCACTTCATCCAATACTAACCCAACATCAGGATCCAAAATCTCTTTAATATGTGACACAGCTTCTTTCTCTTTAGTTCTAACCGCTAACAGTGGTCCCGCTCTCTCATTATTTTCATATACCTTCGATCGCCAAGCCACGAATTTAGCTGCGGCTTTTGTCTGAGAGATTTCTGTTATTGCTGCTTTGATGATGATAATTTGTGTCTGTGCTATATCCTCGTTCCCGCCATCCGATAGTATCTTGGCTAGGGTTATCTCCACCCTTTCAAGCCTCCCCGTACACCTCCTGCAACTTTAATTTCTCCCTTCTTTGGCTCTCCCATCCATAACGTGTAGTCTCCCCCCTTATTCCCGCTTTCAATGTATCCCAGACATTTTGTATATTGGTACTCCCTATATTCTCAGGTATAAACCTCGTAATCCAAATAGCCATACAGTTTATATACCCGCTGTCCCATAGCAAACCTCTATTAAAAGTCCAGGTGTCAGGTTTCTTAACCCTGTGGTGAATTTTGACCTCAAGTACTAGCGGATTATGATCCGACATCACTCTCGGATATCTAATTATATCGGATCCTTGTATCAAACTTGAAGAAATAAAAAAATAATCTAGTCGGGAGTGAATTTTATGAGGCGCTGAAAAAAAAGTATAGCCGGGATCATTTCTTCTAAAATGAGCCGAGACATCAATCAAACCATGTAGCTCTAACATTTGCATCAAAGACCTATACACTTTAGGTTTCCGACCACGATATTCCTTGTCTGGACAGCTAAGAGGCTCACATCCTATATTAATGTTAAAGTCCCCACATATTATAAGCGGGGCAGGCCAGCCTACTAGCTCTAAACTGAGCCAGTTATATAATTCAGGATCGTCTAGTATTGGGCCATATACTGAACACAGTGTAAAATGTCTATTCTGGATATTACCCTGAATAATAACCCAACGACCAAATGCATCCGCCAAGGAGCGAGTTACATTTATCAATCCCCAACGGGCCAGTATTGCCACCCCTTTAGTTTTGGCTTCCAATCTGGTCCATGCCACTAGTTGGAATCCCCAAACTCTAAAAGTTTATGACAAGTACCTTCAATATGGGTCTCTTGAAGACAAATGATATCTGGCCACAGATAACGAATGTCTTCTCTAAACTGATGCCGTTTGCAATGATCATTAAGCCCACAAATATTTATTGAAGCAATCCTTATATTAGCCATCCCAAATTAACAATCTTGCAACCATTACCACTAACATCAATAAGAAAAAATAACCACTTAACAAAAGCAAACCTGTTCCCTGTATCCAATTTCTTGTTACCCCCCTCCCCTTCTCTGAAACGAGCTCCCCACCCTCCCTCACTCCCCCAACATCCAGGCAAAAAAGGTCCAAAGACCCTTGCGATGCCTCCCGCGATCCATGGTGCCACCTGGTCGCCCCCTGGTCTCCCAAAAACAACAAAAATAAGAACGAGAGAATAAAGAAAGAAGGAGACACCCCCTCATTTCCAATCAAACCAAACAGGAAGATATTGTGGAAAGAGAACCCTCTACAGGTCTATATATAACCCACAACCCATCCATATCATTCATCAACCTCCTAACCCCACACAAAACATTCCACAAGTAATGAATAGACTAGGATAAGAATTACTGGGAATGAATATTTTGACATCCTAAAAGGGAGAGAAAGCAAAAAAACAAAACCCCCCAAAAAATATTTCAGACAAGCAACGTGAGTCTCACACCAGGCCAATATCTTTTATCCATCTACTAGTTCTTTTAAATAGCTCTCTGCTTGGACTTCCGATATAAAAACCCGAATTTTTCCTTGATAGATGACTTTTAGCCTGGCAGGATTAATCAAATAGTCATCACATCCCTTTTTTTGAAATGGGGAAATCAATTGCCGCAGCCGCCATCTCCTCTCTACGGTTGTGTGGCAAAAATCCGACCGCACAAAAAAGGTCTGGCCCTCGGCAGCCCTTCTGGCATCCGGTCTTGCTTTTTCAAAAATAGCTTTTCTGAACAGAAAATTGCCCAAAAAAATCAAAATAGCCCGTGGTTTTGCTGCCCCCCTCCCTGTCTTTTAAGCATCAATGGAAAACGGTGAACTCTTTGAATCTCTGAATCCCATGACCAATGAGCCAGCTCCGGGAATGCTGCATTAAACAATTTCAGGACAAACCCTCTAATATCATCACCTTCAACCTTTTCTTCAATCCCTAAAAGGCGTAGATTGTTCCTCCGGAGACTATTCTCGGAATCCTCAAGTTTCCACAAAATGTCTGTATACCTTTCATCATTAGTTGCAGTTTTAGTTTCTACCATTTCTAGACCCGCTTCAAGATCCACTATTTGCTCCTCCAGAGCAGCTGTCCTGCTCTTGTCGAGCCTCACTCTGTATTGACTTGAGCATCGCATAAATCATGGTGTTTGAAGGGGGTATATTTGACTCTGTACCTGCCGACATTGCTCCTGGTTCCAGCCCATGTGGTCCTTTTAAAGTTGGAAAACCCGTTGTGACTCCCGAGTAATCCCACTGTAAATTATTACTAGCTTCAGAACAGTCACTTTCTCGCCGTGCTGCGCCAGTCTGTAAAGGCCTTTTTTTTTTATGTCTGGATACCCCCTTTAAAGTGTCCGCTGTGTTAGGGGGACTATCCTCACTGGAAGTGCCTTCTAAGTGCTCAGAGTCTGTAGTGTCCTCAGACCCTTCCGCCAAAGAGAAAAAACTGTCCCCGTCATGTGTATCTGGCATACTATCGGTACCAACATCAGTATCTGACCGGCCCTCTTCTGGGGTTTGATGAATAAGTACCACCTCGGGGGCAATGTCCGCATCATGCTCATGAGATACTGAGTCCTCAGCTATAGCCTTACCAACTACCTGGGGTGTTGTTCGGAACCCAACCGCCTCTGTATCTTGAGCCGTTTTTTCCCCATCCACAAAAGTTGCAGCGCCAGGAGTGGAATTGTTTGTATTTTTAGGAACTGCCGGTTTACCCGAAAACATCCCCGGGACGGTAAGTGCTTTTGCCAATCCGGTACACGTTTGGGAGGATAGGTGTTTAGGACCAGGGGGTATCCCCTAGGGGTGGGCGGCCAGCTACGCTCCGTCTGCGGAGTGTGCGTAGCGCCGCCTACTCCGCATTTTGCGGAGCTGGCGGAGCCAGGCGGCACTCCGCAGACGGAGCGTAGCTGGCCGCCACCCGCCTCCCTCCCGCCCTCCCTAAATACTTTGAAAGAAAGAAATGAAATAATTTAAAAAGCACTTACCTTGCCGCCGCTGCCCGCCGCGTCCCCGGGGCTCACTTACTTCCGTCTTCCGTCTTCCGTACTAATGCGCATGCGCGGGCGGCCGCGCATGCGCATTGTCACGAGAAAATGCGCATGCGCGGCCGCCCGCGCATGCGCATTAGTACGGAAGACGGAAGATCGCGAGCCCCGGGGACGCGGCGGGCAGTGGCGGCAAGGTAAGTGCTTTTAAATTATTTGATTATTGTATTTCAAAGTATTTAGGGAGGGCGGGAGGGAGGCGGGTGGCGGGGCTGGCGGCCAGTGGTGTTTGCGGAGTGGGGCTACGCGGAGTGCGGAGGTGGGCGTAGTTTCTCGCCCACTTCGCGTAGCTCCGCGAAGCCCCACTCCGCGAACTCCGCCCAGGGTTAGTATCCCCTCCTTCTTACCACCCATCTCCTGATTCACCGTCCCTGGGGGTTGCATCTTATCTCCGGTTTTTCCCTTAGTTACCGACCCCTTCTTGACACTCACAGCAGCTGTTTTTTCCAATTTCGCCTGCTTCTCTTCCATTGCAGACGCTTTTTTCCCCAGTGTTGCAGACGCCTTCTGGACAGACCCCGGGGTCTTTACCGCTACTACAGGTAGCGTTCCATTCTTGCATGGCGCATACTCCCCAAGCCGCCGGCGCCTCCTCCGACGGTTTTCGTATCCAGCCCTTGCTCCAGCTCCTGAGCCGGCTTCCGCCCAGACCACGCCCGCAGCAGCCTCAGGTGAGTGTGGGAGCGGAGTTCTGCGATGATTAGCCGCACAGTCCTCAGCCAGGGTTTTTGCTTTTCCCACTCGGCAAACATGTAAATCGAAAAGACACAACAGAGCCACCGCCGTAATACAAGCCTTTTTGCCAGAATCGCCTTCAATCCTTCTGACTTATTCCCTCATACATGCCACATTACTGCAGAGCTCGACCAGGGAGCAACACCCGCACAATCACGCGCCCTCTATCTTGCCCCACACAAACTCCATGTCCCCCTTTTCCTATAAAGGCCAATATTTTCACACCCAGCTCTCGTGTTGACATCACCTTATTGGACAACGAAGGGCTGAGACACTCCGCTCTTAACCTTATACAAACATCCTTCGGAACCTGCCTTCTTAACTAAAATTCCACATAATCCACAACATGAGCCGTAGGTATCCACTCAGGGGAAAAAGGATGTTTGAAAAACATAGAATCAAACATACAATATCCCAAAGGGTCAGTTCGAACATCAATGCACTTGCCTTTTATCACCTTCATACAATTCCACATTTTTTTTATTTTTTAAGAACCTGATGATCAGAATCAAAATCTGATGAGCAACTTAACTTAACTTTTGAACTGCCAGGGGACTCATCATAGCACACTACTGCATTATTGCACCCCTTCTTTGAGCTTTCTCTTCCTTTACCACAACCTTTAAACTGCCCTCCTTCACGAACACTGAAACAATATCGATTACAATAATATCAAGATACAGAAAGAGTGTGTCAAAAATATCAATAAAAAAATATTGTTAAGGGTTTGGGGCCAAATGGTCATGTGTTGTTTATACATGTGTCATAATATATTAATAAAAATATTTAATACTAAAAACATATTGTTTCCCAATACTTATATTGTAAGTACAAAAATATCAACAAAAGATATTGTTTCACACTAAAATATTTAAAAAAAACATAAAAAATATTGTTTTTAATGTATCTATATATATATAAATATCACATCCTAAATATGTTTATATCTAACATTAAAATGATGTAAATTCAATTAATTTAAATCAGATTTAATACTATATATAAATATATGCTTACATAAACACACACATATGTGTGTGTATGTTTATATATACAGAGATATAATGTAACACTTTCATTACAAAATATATATTTTACATTATGCTACATTTTTTGGATTATTTGTTTTGTTATTACTATAAAAAGCATATACATTTATACATAAATTAAACATAACAAATATTAAAAAATCAACTACAAACACTGAATACATTTCCAAATTTTCCAAAATATAAAAACAAAAAGAGATTTACTAAAAATATTATAAATATTATAATATATATATGTGTATATATACAAATAATATAAACGCAAACAGATAAACTAATAATAATAACGCGTATATTAACCGCTTCCGTGCGGCGCGAATTCCCCGCCCATGCTGACTCCGCCTTGCGCGGGCGGAGTCATGACGGAACGGTTCCGTCATCAGCACAGCTCAACCGACGCTGATGACGGAACCGTTCCGTCATCAGCATCGAAGGGGTTAAAAAATATTTTGAAAAGTTTTGATGTCTGGGATATTCTATTGGATTCAACCCAGATCTGTGAATGGGAGAGAGTGTCATCTCCTTGTGTTTGCTTTGTTCACCCTAAGTTGGTTGGTAGGTTGAGGAACAGGGACAAGACTGATTTGCATATAGCTGGGTCTGAACTGGGGTGGCAAAGTGAGCTAAAGAACGATGATGGATTCAACCCAGAGCTGTGACAGGGAGTGAGTGTCTGAAAATGTTCAGCTCTCCGTCTATCATCTCCTTGTATTTTTTTGGGATATACTACTCCCACTCCAGTCTGTCAACAGTAGGGAAAGCATTGGACTTCGGAGGGATCAAATGTAATGTTCCCACTAAAGTTTGTGCAGCAGTAGGGAAAGCATTGGACTTTGAAGGGATGAAATTTACAATCCCACTCCAGTCTGTGCAACAGTAGGGAACTTTTTTTTTTAATTCAGAGGGGTTACATTCGCTACTTCCACTCCAGTCTGTGAAAAAGCAGTGAAAGTATTGGATTTCAGAGGGGTAACATTTACTTTTCCCACTCCAGTCTGTGTAACAGTAGTGATCTCATTGGACTATGAATGGGTAACCTTTGCAACAGTAGGGAAAGCGTTGGACTTCGGAGGGGTTACATGTACTATTCCCACTCCATTCTGTGTAACAGTAGGGAAAGTACTTCACTTCAAACACAACATATTTGAATAACCCTATTAATTTACAACACATATAAAACAAAATATGACCATTATTAATTAATCAAAAAGAATTATATATATATAGAAAGAAAAAAACAATTAAACTATTAAAATGACATTTCAACATTTTAATAATTAATTCTCAATTTATTTATTTTTTCTCTGTTTATTATTTAATTAACTTCCCACGCTATACCTGTTGTAAGTTCTGCTGGCACCTCTGCTGGATGTTACTTATTTTTTAAAGTAACTGCCTGTGCTTTTCTTCCCCCCCGCATCTTGTTTTAATTATTGCAGCATTTTACATGAAGCATTAGGTTTACCTCACTTATGCAATTGTGTTGCTCTGACCCCGGTCCACCGCATCTGCTGCTGTTTGAGTGGAGTGTGGAGCTACACGGCACGGCGCGCCTCTTGACAAGTCAGACGCTAGGTGGCAGTCGGAAGGGAATCCCTTCTTAGCTGCCGATGCTGCGGACGTGCAGCGGACTGTTGTAAGTTCTGCCGACACCTCTGCTGGATTTTACTTATTTTTTAAACTAACTGCTTGTGCTTTTCATTTCCACAGCATATTGTTTTAATACTTGCAGCATTTTACACTGGGCATTAGGCTTTCCTCACTTACGCGCTTGTGTTACTCCACTGCAGCTGTGTGAGTGGAGGGTGGAGCTACATGGCACGGCACTCCTCCTGACACGTCAGATGCCAGACGGCAGGCTGAAGGGAAACACTACTTAGCTGCCGATGCTGCAGACGCGCAGCGGACTGTTGTAAGTTCTGCTGGCGCCTCTGCTGGATTTTACTTATTTTTTTAACTAACTGCTTGTGCTTTTAACTTCCCCCGCATCTTGTTTTAAATACTTGCAGCATTTTACACGGGGCTTTAGGCTTTCCTCACTTACTCGCTCATGTTGCCTCGACCCCGGTCCACTGCAGCTGTTGCTGTTTGAGTGGAGGGAGGAGCTACACAGCACGCCTCCTATCACGTTGGACGCTAGGTGGCAGGCAGAAGGGAAACACTACTTAGCTGCCGATACCGCAGACATGCAGCAGACGCAAGCATCAGGTGCACTGCTGGTGCGCCTATGGCAAGCCTGTCTGTGCCCGTCCGTGCCTGGCCCGGGCCTAGGGCCATTTCCCCTGGCTATACCACTACTTCATTTCAGCAATATTCAAAGGAGGAACTGCTTAATCCTAATGGAGTTAACCTTAATTATGAAATAGTTGAGATCATAAATAAATAAATAAATAAATCGTAAATCATACGTTCTTATATAGCGCCTTTCACCGTAAGGTCTCAAGGCGCTTGCTTTGGGAACCCATCCTGCCCTTTCCCTGCGAGATTACCCCTACTGGGCATCCCCAAGGTGAAGACCAGGCATCCCATCGCGGTGGGGCCGTGGTGGAGATTAAGCAAGCTATTGCCCAGAGTTGCAGAGTGTGAACCCACGATTTGAGTAGGCACCGATGCGAGAATTATCGAGTCCGTGGACATTTTGAGCTCAAGGCCCTGCCGCGTCGGGGATTGAACCCTGGCCCCGGGTCTGACCTCTGCATCAGGGACTGCCTCCTCTTACCGGTGAGCCACACTTCTCCACTAACCACCCATTAAATCGATATGCTCTTTATTACAGAAATATGGGCCGATACAGCCTCTGACCCAGATTTGCCACTGCAACGCCCATGGGCTTTCGGTCGTTTTACATAGATAGACCATTTAAAAGAGGAGGTGGAGTAGCAATCATTTTGAGAGAGCAGTTTGCAGTTAAGTTTGCTCCAGCCTTTACTCCTTTCTTTGAAGCACTTCACTTTTCCATTGAAATAGCCTCTAAGATAACGTTTATAGGTATGCTGCTTTATCGTCCGCCCAGTGCCAGGAGCACATTTGTGCAGAATCTAGATGGACTCCGGGAACCTGCACTGGCTAGTAATGATTTTACCATTCTCTGTAATTTTAATATGTATTTAGAAGACTTGGAAGATAAGGAGACGGTTATTCTATTAGAGGCACTAGGGTTGTTGGGCCTTTCTCAGATTGTTCCAACTCCCACTCATAAGGCAGGGCATACGCTTGATGGAATTTTCAGCTCCATAGCAGGGCTGTCACTGAAAGACGTCCTTCCTCTGACTTGGACGGACCATTTTTTTAATTACATTTAACCTTGTAGTTCCTAGAGCTCAGTCAGTCAAGACGACAAAAAAACCCTCATTGACCTATATGGCGTGGAGCAAAATAGATTTGGCTTCATTTCAAACTTTTTTAGAGGAAACACATCCTCAGTTTAATTTATGTGCAGATTTAAACGCAGTTCAATACACTGAGTGGCTAACAGAAAAACCCCAGGGAACCCGGGTACAGCTTCTGCCCCCTGGTTCTTGGATGCTCTACATAAGGAAAAACAATTGTGCCATAGAACGGAAAGGTGCTGGAGAGCTAACTAAAAAACTGTAAAACAGTTATATAAAATGATATTAAGCAGATATAAAAACGTATTAAAAAATGCTAGGAAGGACTACTTCACTCAACAAATCGAGAAAGCCAAACACATCTCCAAAGAGCTGTTCAAAGTAGTTAACAATTTAGTTTCACTGCCAAAGACTGATGCAACCAAATTTTGGTGATTGTATGGCATCAGCTTTTAAATATAAAGTTATAGATATTTATGATGTCTTTTTAACCACGCCTGATCATGATCCTATAGAGCCACCCATATATGATGAATCTCAGAGAATCTTTTTGCGGCCATTTGCCCCAATTACTTCTGAGGTGGTAGCTAAGCACATAATAGAAGCCAAATCCGGTTCACCAACGAATCCCTGTCCTACTGCTGTCCTTAAAAAAATAGCGGAGGTGGTTAGCCCTATACTTACTCAGATCTCTAACACTATGTTTAATGCAGGCAATATCCCTTCCTTATGGAAAGATTGTTCCATTCTTCCTTTGTTGAAGAAACCTAACTTGGATGAGTCCGACCCAGCTAATTACCAACCCACTGCCCGTCTACCACTGCCCGACTAAGATAGTTGAAAAAATTATGAACAAGCAACTATCTCAGTTCATTCTGGGAATATAGTACTGAGACTGCACTGATTATTGCCAGTGAGAAAATCAGAACAGTGATGGATGGAGGAGTGTAACTGCCCTGATCCTCCTCAATCTATCAGCTGCTTTTGATACGGTGGATCATAATATGCTGCAACAACGGCTGGAATCGATGGGGGTCCAGGGAACGGTACTGACCTTATTGGCCTCCTTCCTGAAAGAAAGGAGATTAACAGTCACTATGGACAGTTTCCAATCAAAACCTTATGTTTTGCCCTGTGGAGTCCCCCAGGGATCATCCTTAAGTCGAACTCTTTTTAATATAACTGCCCCCACTCTACAGTTTCAAAACGGTATGAGAGAAGTCGACAGATGGATGGGACTGCACTGCCTGAAGCTGAACTCTGAAAAGACCGAGATTATTATTTCAGGTGAGTTATCACCTAGATGGGTCAATCTTTGGTTGCCAGCAGAGATGGGTGAAGCCCCTAAACCTGTGCAATAGGCAAAACATTTAGGTGTGTGGATTGACAACAAACTAGCACTATCACATCAGACCAACGCTATTGTCATCCCCTCCCATTTTCTGATAAAAAAAATTAAGAAAATCATGCCTTATATCCCTACAGACTCTAGAAAGTTGGTAGTCAACGCACTGGTCCAGGCTAAACTGGACTATTGAAATAGTCTCTTCTTGGGCATGCGCAAGTGATTCTGTCTTCAAGGAAATTTGCCAACTCCACTGGCTTCCAGTGGCCAAACAAATTGAGTTTAAAGCCCTCTGCTTAGCATTCAAGGATTTGAATAATACAGGACCTTTATCGCTTAAAAAGCTATATGTCTGGTACCAACTGGCCAGACAATTGCAGTCCTCAGGCACAACACTGATGAAACTACCCAGAATACGCACCATGGGTTGGGGTGGCGGGAGTCTTTCTTAAGGTACCGCAAAGCTGTCGAACACGCCTCTAGCCGAGCAGCCTTCCCCACCATCTTTAGGAAAAAGTTAAAAACTTGGCTTTTCCAGAACTGAGTAACTGAGAGGAATTGCTGCAGTCAATAGCGCCAAGACACCCCCGGGTATTTGGGCGCTTATGTCCCATTAACATTAACATTAAGTCCCATTAACAAATACCCCCACAAAACCCGCAGCTCACACTTAAAATATAACTAAAATAAACAAGTATTACGCAATTAAAATTACTAATCAGCAATTAAATAATTAAATAATACATTAATTGGTAATTAATTACACATTTAACATTATTAATATTCAATTAAATAATTAGTAATACATGAATAATTATTTTTTCAATAATTATACCTCATTTCCTTCCCGTCTATGCCCTTCCAAACCTAGCAACCTGCATCTAAAACATAACTCCAAAAATATAATTATTACACAATTAACATAATTAATGATCACTTACATAATGAATAATACATTAATAATTACTTGGTAATTATTATACTTAATTAACTTCCCACCCTACACTCCTACAAACCCAGCAGACCGCAACTGATATATGACTTAAACATTTTAATTATTACACAAATGGCATCATTTATTTTTAAAAATATTTGTATTGGCTTTTGTAAATAACAAAACATGGTACTATCAATAAATTCAATGGTGCATACATGTTGTTTCTTTGCAATATGTGTCAGTTGCATGACAGGTATTTCCACAGTGCCTCTCACCGTAAGACCACAGAGGGTACTGGTGCTATACATATCTT
Organism: Lissotriton vulgaris; assembly: GCF_964263255.1. NCBI lineage: Eukaryota > Metazoa > Chordata > Amphibia > Caudata > Salamandridae > Lissotriton > Lissotriton vulgaris. Next base: position 175,732,962 of record NC_141696.1, read on the forward strand.
TTTTGTATTAGTTTTATCAATCACTGACATCTAACAATAAGTCCACACGCAGGGGTTCACAGATATGTCCACAGTAAGTGTTACACCTGCCCCATATCCGTGTCCACTTCTTGGGGCATCCTCTGGGTATATAGACCAACTTCTCAATCACCATGATATTGTCCATGTCGCGACACCATAGAGGAAGGGTAGGGGCCTGTCGGGACCCCCAACTTTGAGCTATATTCGCTTCGCCAGCGTTATACTGAGTGTCACCCATTCCTAAGTCATGTGGTTGAGATCTGTGGGCTCCCATATGTTAAGAATGCATCTCTTTGGTTCTGGTAGAACCGTAACTTCCGTGGCTTGTAAAATTGTGCGCATAACTGGCCCCAGTACCTTGCAATCTTCGGACATTGCCAGATCGTATGTAAGAATGTGCCTGGATCGCCACATTGACGGAGGCAGAGCGGTGTATCCGACCTGCCTATTTTATGTACGAGTGTGCGCGTATAGTATGTACAATGCAGATTTTTTATTGTATTTGCTTGAATTTAGAAGGTATCGCCACCTCCTTAGGGGACGCAAGTGCCTCATGCCAGTCTGTCATCTATGTCACCCAGCTCCAATTCCCACCTGGCCTTTAGGGCTGTTGCAGTGTCTGGTTGATTGTTAATTAATTTCCGATAGGTTTGGGAGATGGCCTTTTTTTGTCAGATGATCCGTCAGGAGTCTATCCTCCAACGGTGATGCCTCTGCGAGTTGTGTGCTCGGTGCAATCTTTCCATTGAGTGCATGCCTTATCTGTATATAACAGAACATTTCCTTTTGTCTCAGACCATAAGTGTGCTGTAGTTGGGCAAATATGACTATCTCACCTTTCTTCCACATATCTCCAGCCTTCGAGATGCCATTGCTTAAAGCTTTTAGTGTTCCGCAACATACCTATCCGTTTCGTGTCCCATAGTGGCGTGGCTTGTGTTATAAACCCTTCCCAGCCCTTCGCTGCAACTCAAACCACACCTGTGTGGTGTGTGGCGTTGGACCCATGAGGCCCGTCTGTTTGAACTTATTATAGAGTTCTCCCATAATCCCAACAGGTTCCAGCATATGTCTGTCCATGAGGTATGCTGATGCGTGAAGCCACTGATTAATTACTGTGAACTGTGAAGCCCTGTAATATATGTTTATATTTTTATATTGGGGAGGGCAATGCCACCATCGTATAAGCATATAAAAATCTGGGGCGTGCCATCAGTTTAAAGAGGGCTGCCCTCCCTAGTAGTGTGAGTGATAGGGAGCGCCAGTGTTTGCCATCACACCGAAATCGCAGTAGGGGCAGTGTGAGGTTTTCAGCAGTAAACTGTGTGTTGTCATGTGTTCCGTATATCCCCAAGTATTTAAAGGCTCTGGTATTGATTTGAATTTCGCAGCCTCTTGGGAATCGTGGTGGGGGACCGTGTAGTATATATAAGAGCGATTTTGCCCAATTTATAGTGTACCTGTAGACCCAGCCATATGAGGCACAGATATCCAGTAGACAATTCATGGATCATGCCGGGGATGTCAGATACAAATGGCATAATTAATAATCGATTACATTCTTAATCTTAAATTCATAATTAATTATACTTAATCAACTTCCAACTCTATACCCCTACAAACCTAGCAACCCCCTACAACACTATAAATTACTATTAGCAACTAAACTAAAAATTATGAATCATAAACTATATTTAAAAATATTCTTAACAATTAAACAACCAATGATAACACATACAGTTAATATATGTACTGAAACACATAACAATAGTTAAAAAAACTAAAAAACTATATTGTAAACAATAATATTAACAACAATGATATTCTTGACAATGATATAAATCATCTGAAAAATGTATACTCTTGACAATAATATTTCTGCTCATAATCAGAGGGGAAAGAATCACTTGTCTGGGACGCCCACAGACCATGGGTGATTATTAGCGTTATTACTACACTTAAGACTTGGCGTTTCTGGAATCCTTTGACCAAGCGGTGTGGTTATCTTTTTAATAATAGTTGTGTTGTATTTTTATTTTGCTTTTCGTCTGATGCATTGCATAAGTCTGGGGTTCCTCTCATCTACACAGCTGCCCCTGCTTGATTGCTTTTACTTCGAGGGCTTTGGTCTGAGCTTCAAGTCTTTTTGCTCAGCAGCCCTGGTGCTTTTAAACAGCTAGTCTCACCTTCCTCTCCCACTGTGTGCAGCCTCTCCCTCATTGCTGGTGTCTCATCACCACAGCCTGATCCGACGCCGGGTTTTCCCGTTCGAGTGGAGGGCCTGTGCGGGTACGAATCACCTGACCTCGCTACACCTGGTCCTGGGGGGCGGAGCTTCACCTAAGGCATCACGTTGGTGGACTACAAAGCCCACATGTCATTCTGGCCGCGCAGCGGACGTGCGCAGACCACGGGTGATTATTAGCGTTATTACTACACTTAAGACTTGGCGTTTCTGGAATCCTTTGACCAAGTGGTGTGGTGATCTTTTTAATAATAGTTGTGTTGCATTTTTATTTTGCTTTTCGTCTGATGCAGTGGATAAGTCTGGGGTTCCTCTCATCTACCCAGCTGCCCCTGCTCGATTGCTTTTACTTCGAGGGCTTTGGTCTGAGCTTCGAGTCGTTTTGCTCAGCAGCCCTGGTGCTTTTAAACAGCTAGTCTCACCTTCCTCTCTCGCTGTGTGCATCCTCCCCCTCATTGCCAGTGCCTCATCGCCACAGCCTGATCCGATGCCGGGTTTTCCCGTTCAAGCGGAGGGTCTGTGGGGATACGAATCACCTGTCCTCGTTACACCTGGTCCTGGGGTGCGGAGCTTCACCTAAGGTGTCACGTTGGTGGACTACAAAGCCCACATGTCATTCTGGCCGCGCAGCGGACCCGTGCAGAACACGGGTGATTATTAGCGTTATTACTACACTTAAGACTTGCCGTTTCTGGAATCCTTTGACCAAGTGGTGTGGTTATCTTTTTAATAATAGTTGTGTTGCATTTTTATTTTGCTTTTCGTCTGATGCAGTGCATAAGTCTGGGGTTCCTCTCATCTACCCAGCTGCCCTTGCTCGATTGCTTTTACTTCGAGGACTTTGGTATGAGCTTCAAGTCTTTTTGCTCAGCAGCCCTGGTGCTTTTAAACAGCTAGTCTCACCTTCCTCTCCCGCTGTGTGCAGCCTCCCCTTATTGCCGATGCCTCATCACCACAGCCTGATCTGAGGCCGGGTTTTATCATTCGAGCAGAGGGCCTGTGGGGATACGAATCACCTGACCTCGCTACACCTGGTCCTGGGGGGCGGGGCTTCACCTAAGGCGTCACGCTGGTGGACTACAAAGCCCACATGTCATTTTGGCCGCACAGCGGACGCGCACAGAGGGCCCGCCGGCGGCGCGCCGAAGGCGCATCAAAGGCAAGCCCGTCTGCGCCCGTCCGGGGCCAGGTCCGCGCCCGACCAAGGCCAGGAGCCCGGGATGCTGCCCAGTTTTTCATCTACACTCCGTCAGAACTAATGGTGTGTCAGGGTAGATGGCCTATTTCTAAACTTATACAGGTCAAGCTAGTCACCTTGGGTCTTTTTGGTCCTTCTGCCTCTCCCTCTTTGATCCCTGTAGCTGGGGAAGTCCTTGTCCCCAAAGATAGTGAGAACCTGCCTACAGTGCCCTCCTCGTCTGCCCTCCTGTGGTATTTTCGGCATGTCTGCTTAATACTCGGTCATTAGTTAAGCATCAGCTAGAGACTTTTTGCTTTCTTGATCAAGTCCAACCTGACTGTCTATTTCTTACGGAAACTTGGCTCTCCCCCGCATCCTCTGCAGATATCTTAGTGGCCCATCCTGAAAATTACTATTTCCTGCGTTCAGATCATGTGACAGGTAAATGTGGGGGTGGGGTGGCTGCCATCATTCATTCTAGATGGTCTTTTTCTTTAATGCCCTCCCCGACGATCCCTGCTGTGGATTACTTAGTTATGAAAATCTTACCTGTCTCTCCCCCGTTGGTTTGTGTTTTGTTTTACCATCCTCCTCAATCTATGCCCGCTTTTCCCTCTCTAATGAGCGAGATCTTGGCCAATCTGATCGTTAATAACTCGCGTATAGTGATTTTAGGTGACTTTAATTACTGGCCTGGTGACCCCATGGAGCACTCTCATTCTAAGGAGTTCTCTGATCTGCTTACTAATCTGAACCTGATACAATTGGTACACTCACCTACCCACAAGTTTGGTCACATTTTGGACCAAATTTGGTAGGCCAATTTGGATATCTCTTTACTCTCAGTCTCTCCCTGTTTGTGGCCCGATCATTGTTTGCTCTAATTTTCTTTGTTATTAAAACCCGGGACTAGTACCCCTTTATCCACCAACATCAAAGTGAGAAACTGGGGGCGAGTTAATATGAACTCTCTTTGTTCCACGCTTTCCGCTTCCAGCCCGACTAATGCTGATAACCCAGACTCCTCCCTCCATGACCATGCTTTGGCCATTAATTCTTGGCTCATCTCATCCTGTGATGAACTGGTCCCTTGGAGATCGATTCAACTTAAACGTCCACATGATGCGCAGAGTTGGCTTTCCCCCTCTCTACAAGCTAAGAAACTTCAGCTTAGGCATGCAGAACATAAGTGGCGTCGGCATTAGGACCCCTCTGACAAAACTATTTGCTCCGCCATTCTTAGGGAATATAAAAATGACATCCTTGCTGCAAAAACTCAATATTTTTCCGCAATGATACTATCATCTTCCAATAAGCCTACGGAAATTTTCTCCGTTCTCAATAGTCTTTCCAAACTTGATCGAGTAACCGCCAAACCCCTTTTCTCTCAGGACCTGTGTGATTCCCTTCACGATTATTTCTTCACAAAAATTTCCACTATTAAACTTTATATATCTCCTCCGTCTCCCTTTTTTGCCCCTTCTTTACCCCCTCCTAGTATACATTCCTTCTCACATTTCCCACCCATTCTGACAGAGAATTTTCTCCGTTTGGTGAGCTCCACGAAATCCGGCTCTCCCATTGATAGTTGCTCTTCACATATCCTCCGTGAGAGCTTTTCGATCTGTGTCGATCCCCCGCTTACTCTCCTCAATAAATCACAGTCCTTGGGCGTCGTCCCTAATCTTTTTAAATCGGCCATGATCGTTTCTGTGTTGAAAAAGGTGGGAGCTGATCCGACCATTTCTTCCAACTTTCGTCCCATCTCCCTACTCCCCTTTTTGGGTAAGGTCTTGGAGAGATATGTCACCAACTGCCTTAGCTCTTTTATAGAGGCCTCTGATTAAGTTAACCCTTATCAGGCTGGTTTCCACCCTACTCATTCTATGGAAACGGTCACTCTCGCAGTGCTAGATGAACTGAGAGTTAGTGCTGACCGTGGATCCACTCAGGCCCTTGTACTTCTCGATCTACCGGCTGCCTTCAACGCGGTCGACCATCACCCTTTGGTCGATCGTGTCCGGGCAGCTGGCATTTCCGATGTGGCCTTGAGTTGGGTCTCTTCATTTCTGGAGAACCGCCAACAGGCGGTTCAGCTTTCCCCTTATTCTTCTACTTCGTGCACATTATCTTGTGGTGTCCCCCAAGGTTCTGCTCTTTCCCCTCTTCTTTTCAACCTTTATATTTTTCCTTTAATTTTTGCTTTACGCAATCGGGAGGTCACAGTGTTTAATTACGCTGATGACCTTCAACTTATATTAAGTTTTTCCTCCTCTTCTGACTCTATCTCCCATTTTCAGAATACTATGATTTTTATCCAGGACTGGATGAGCTTAAACCCTTTAAAGATACACCCCGACAAAACGGAGTTTGTCCTGTTCACAGGCTCATTCAATCCTTGGTCTTCTAATTTTTGGCCCCCTTCCCTTAGATCTGCCCCTTCCCCCGTCAAGACGGTAAGAAGTCTGGGCATCAAAATCAGTGACGATCTTTCGATGCACACCCAGATTAGTAGGATCGTCTCTTCCGTACTATTCGCAAGGTTTCTCGGTTCTTTACTATTGATGCTCTTAAGGCTATTCTGCTCGCCTTGGTTATTTCCCGGGTCAATTATGCCAATTCTCTTTATATTGGTATTCCGGCCTATGAACTACGCTGACTCCAGCTCATTCAAAATCAGGCAGCTAGGCTGATTTATAATCTGCCCAGATTTCATCATGCCCTTCCATTGCTGAGGCAACTGCACTGGTTACCGGTTGCCCATAGATGCCTATTTAAACTAGGGTGTCTTATTTTTAAATCATTAGCGGGCTTAGCTCCCTTCTACGTAGCCTCTAGGTCTCAAACAATACCCCCTCTAGGAATTTACGGTCTTCCTCCAAGAACCTCCTGGTTGTTCCTCGTTTTGTTAGGAAGAAGCATGGGAGGTCGAGTTTTTCTTTCCAGGCTCCCCGATTTTAGAACTCCCTTCCTGATAACCTTCGATCTTCTCAATCTTACTTGGAGTTCCGCAAAGGTTTCCCAAATTTCCCCAACTTCAACTTCGTCTTACTTTTCCAGGGTCTTATTATAATCTTTGTTCTGGAAACCCTCATTCACACTAACTCAGGGTGAGGTATATTTTGATTCTCCACTCGGTCAGTTGAATAGCATCATCATTGGATATTTATCACTTGAGTTTTCAGTTCTCCACGTAATCTATGTTCCTCCACCTGGAGGGAGACTGTCTGGTTTCAAGACAGTTAAAAAAGGTGAATATTGTCAAAATGGGTGAGTTTAAAATTACCTCTGTTTCCTTTTTGGTTTTTTATGTGACATGGAAGGGGCAATGTTACAATTTTTTGTAGGTGGTGTTCAAGTGGATGTGTTATTGATCCACCGCACCTGGTGTTAGGACGTGATAGATCAACATGTTTCAGCCCTTGTTTGCCCAAACTGATACTATTCAACTAACAGATAGAGTCCTACCAAATCCTCTTCCCCAACCTTCAAATAATTCTGGTCAACTATTCAATATTCTCACAAGCGCTTCACTACTTGACATCAGGCGCTCACAAGTTTCCTGATCGCTCAAATCACATTGCCATAGACAAACATGGAAATCAGCCAAATTTGACAAAATGGCCACCAACTTATGATGCAACGTGCAACTCACTTTACCGCAAATACCAAGTCTCTTCTGACTGCCTATTACCCTCACCCGAAGCCACGTCACTTCATGATTCTCTAACAAAGCCCCACTTGCACTCTCAACACTGATATTTGAAAGAATGCACAATGGCCACAAACAGGCAGGGAAAATACTACCATTATTAAACCAATCTTGATGTAAATTCACCATGCTCAAAGTAAAATTACCTTGCACGGTAAACCAATAATAAATTCAGATCGGGGGCACACTTAATACTTTCCGAGTTAAATAAACAGAGACAAACACTCCATATTACATTTCACATTCAAACCAATGTCCTATCACAAATTATTCCTGCATATCCTTACCAAAAAAATAAATCAAGTGTTTTACAAACACTGTCTGTCATACCAAATTAACATTCATTACTCAAAGACAACAGGGCACAAAAACAGTGCTTATCTGGATGGAGCAGTAGCAAAAAAAGGAAGATGGTTGGGGTTCTGGTATTTTATGTACTTTAGAATCTTGTTGTGTTCTATGTTTTTTTAAAGGGGATGCTGTGAGTAATGACAGTAAAGGAGATTGCATAATGATAGCCCCTGGGTCTTGCCATAAAATTGATAATAAAACATTGAGAAAACTTTAGCTCAAGGTTATTTTTTAAAAAGTGTTCCACAGGGAGAAGATATGAGTCAATTCACAAAGGCATTTAGGAGTACATGAAATTATACTACTTGAGTGCTATTTCACGTTCTCATAAATGCTTTTGTAAAATACCGCAACTCGCTATTAGTAAAACTGTAAAGAAGGTACAGTCCTTTCTAATTGTACTAATTGTCTATAGATGTTCCCTGAATATTACCTTTTATTTCCATTATAGATGTTATAGGGCCAATTAAAGAAGTCATCTAATAGTATTATTAGTACTGCACCAGTGCTACTTCACAGACTGCTAAATGCCTTTGTGAATTGACCCAGTGGTCTGGTGGATAAGATACTGGTGCGGTGATCTGTACATCATGATTCCAAACCTGGCTGTGGCATTCATAGACAATTGTCAAATGCTGGACAAAACATATTATCACTATGTAACTCAAAGTTTAAGCAAGTAATGACAATTTGTTATAATGCATGGTCCAATTTCTTGATCCAACCCTAGACCCACATTTAATCAGATCCTGATTTCTGTAATAAAGTCTTACTTCAATCTACACATTACAATGTTCCACTATATGTACATATGCATTGTCTATTGTTTCTTTTTTATTTTTAAAGTTCTTATATGGTGAGCTAGACCTAGGAAGGGTGAGAGTTTTTCACAGAGAGCAGATAAACATATAGTGTTATAGGAAGAGTAATATTGTATGTCATATTCATTGTTCATAAAGACACAATGATATACAGCCAGAGAAGCATAACTTAGGTATTTTCATTTGTTCACAGACATACCTCTATCTGCTATGGTGACACAACATAATTGGACCTATTCATTAGGCATGTTTGAGTGGGTAAAGTATTACTCCTGTACTCTTGTACATACTCTTACATGCCTTTGTGAATAGACCCAAAGATCTGAATTGGAAATTAAATTGGAATAACATGGAAATCTATACTACTATTATAAAGAGAGAACACAAACCTTTGAGCCAGGTAAACTACAAAAGTAATGCACCAATCACTGCACCCCATACACCATTTGAAAGGGGAGATGTGGCAGAAGGACATAGGCTATAGATATGTACACCATATACATTAAAATAGCAAAAACGCCAAAAGTGGTAAAGTAGTCCATTGAAGGCGTGGTCGTGGGCGTCTCAAAAAACAAATGTGGGCATTTACAGGGCCGTGCCAAGTGCAAATAACAAACATAGGCCAAGCGACTTCACAACACACTTACATATGCACACATAGAGCAGAAATGCGCTTTCACTGAATTTAGAACGCACAATATGCAGACATAGAGCGGAAATGCGCTTTCAATGAATTTCTAACAAACATTTTCAAATCCCAACACATACAGTGGAAATGCGCTTTCAATGAATTTAAATTCACACATACAGCGCGGTAACACCAATATACAAAAACAGCAGTGGTGCGCGCTATAAAAAATATACACACATTTGTTGCAGTTACCCAGACAACATTGGCGCCTTCGCAATAAAAACGGGGCAGGCCTTCCATCAACGAGGAGTGTCAAATGACGCCACACAGGGGGCAGGATTAATCGCATACAACACCAATCACAACGCACTAAAGAAAACACACACACGACTTCGGCTTACCAAAAAAAAAGGTCTTTAACCATTGGCCATTGACCAACGACGTCACAGGGGGGTAAACACGAACAAAAAAAGCCGACATTTCTTAATGGAGAAACGCAATCGACTGCGCATTCATGAGACTTTCCTCACATCTTGCGGACAAGATGAAACTCTTACAATAAGACATACGAATAACGAAAATAACACAACTGCCCATAATCACTCGAGCACTGCCAGGACTTCACCACACAATTGACAAAACGAAAGGGAAACTTCTTTGAAGGGATACAAAAACGAACACACGGAAAAAGCCTTCAAAAGAAAAAAAAACATTAAACAGGTGACACAACACTTTCCTCACATCTTGCGGACAACATAAAACGCCGAAAACAATACATACAAATAAAAAAAATAACACAAGTGGGCCAAATCAGTTGAACAGGGCCAGGACTTGCACAGACAACTCTTCTGCGGGGCGGGCGGGGGCCCTGAAGCAGCCTTTTGCTCCCAGACAACGTCGGGACAGGCTGCTAGTATCCATATACAGGCAGTATAAATAAACAATAGTGTCTTCCCTGCACTTTTAGTAAATGCGAATTAAACGTTTTTGGGGGGGATTCACAAAAACATTTAAGAGTATATAGGTGTTATTACCATAGCATTACTTCCTGTGCTCACAACTGCTTTTGTGAATCAGCACCATTATTTCCGCCTGTGAGTCATGGAAAAATACTCCTAGTTGCTTTTCTTGAATGTTACTAGGTATTGCGCTACCATGATGTGCATTGGAAGGGAATTCCAGGCCATCTTATCATTGCCAGAGAACAATCACTCATTAGCAGTCAATGTCTTGAAATGTGGTAATTCATGTTGTAGAACTATTCTGTATCCACTCAAAGTTGTACATTTGTGTGCTACATAGAAATTAGTGTTATTTATAAGTGATACAAACTTACTTAGAGGTGCTGCATGGGTCCAGGGAATCTTTTTTTTTAATACAGAAATGAGTAGAGAAGAAGAGTAAAAACTGCTTGGATGGTGGAAATGCTACTAAGCACATAGCAAAGCTTGCCATTCTTAATTCACCTTGTTTACCTGGCCTGCACCATGAGATAGATGTCTACCCAAAATACCCAGTGAGCACACTTCCCCCCTTGGCCACACTACATTTCCTTCCAGAACAAGAAATCTTCTGAATTTGAGGACAAACTCACTGACCTTAGTCAAGACCTACAGCCAGTTAAAGCCAATCTCCAAAACCTTATACAAATCACCTGTAAGATCAAAACACAGTAACATCTTAACTGGACCTCTGGGGAGAATAAAGCCCCTCATACGAATCATATCACTCCATTCCATATGGTACAACCTAACTTCTCTCCCCATGTTTCAATAACTAACTAGAACTCAATGTAAGTGCCTACAAGGTCTCGACCCTACTCCAATCCCATCTCCAGACCCCATAGGGTCACTGAACATGTGTCTGATATTGACATAAACTCCATTCTGTTATCATATTCCAATATTCATAATGACTCAACACCCTCTCAGAGAAACTTCTAGACAATTCCCTCCTCGAACCTTACAGAGAACCTACTTTCAACAATAGATCTCTGAATAAACATAACCTGCTACAAGTCCGCACGACACAACATGAGACATTAGCAACCAAATTTCTTCCTAGATCTCTACTCCTTACCTACAGATTGGTTGCAAAACATGCAGTTGACATCACTGATCTCATTCTTGCTCAAGACCTTGATCTTCTTATCCTTACTGAAACATAACTCGATTTTCCATCCCCTCCCACTTTTGATATACTAGTATCACCCAACTACAACATCATCACACTTGACACATCTGGAAGAACTGCTGTTTGCATACCATGTATTTATTGTTCCGTGCTCATCCTAAAACATTAGCAAATGGTTACTCTGACATTGTGTAAATACCTAGGTATTGGAACATGGAAAAATACCAAACCTGTATGTAAACTTCACACAATTTACCACCCCGGGTAACAGCCTACCTTTTATTGCGCAGATGATGGAGACCATCTCCTCTAATTCAGATCAACACAGATTTTCCTCGGGGATTTCAACATCCACTGGGATTACTTAAATGTACCCATTCTTAACACCTTCTAGACCTTTCTAACCGACCACAACCTCACCCAATCTTGCAATGACCCAACACAGAATAAAGGCTCTACCCGTGATCTAATCCTCACCAAGGATAACTTGATATAATCTGAATCCTTAACCCTATGTGACTGGTTTTATCACTAATTAATCTCCTTCCTGATCCTGGAAAGTCTGCTGCATAGAAAGGGGCAACCTCTTAAACCCAGACAATGGTCTAGAGACCTAAGAAATATTAATCCTACTAAACTAACTGCTATTTAAGGGTGGGCGCTGCACTCCGCTCCGCCGACTGAGTTCACAGAGTTTTGTCCATTCTGTTCTCCTCTTGAAGCGCGGAGTTCGGCAAAACTACACCCACCAACAGCGTAGCAGTGTCTACCGCTTACCGGCGAGCACAAGAATGAGATATTGCTTCCCTTTCTGGCAGACAGAAGAGTTGGCTGATGTGTGGTTGCCATGGAGGCGCTGGCTACACCTCCAGGCTGTAATTGGCTCAGGCTGTTTGATTCCCTTTGCCCTGTGCCTTTCTCACTTCCTGCTCCTCCTCACAAGTGCGGCCTGGACGAGGCAGTTCCAGAGGAGAGGAGTCACTCTGTATCCCGCACCATGAAGTAGAAACAAATCCCGTCCTGCATTCACCCGTGCCCTAAACTACTTTGCCCTGCTCTGGCTGCTGGGCTGGCTGGGTATCGCGTATTTACTTGGGGCTGGTCACAGGACCCATGAGCAGCGGCAGCAACAACAAGCCATGAGGGGAGGGGCTGGATATGCGAGCACTTGTTATGGGCGGTTCTATTTTGGGCACCATTGCCAAAGATGTGGTATCGGGTTGGGGGCTGATGCTTACCTGGGACAGATATTCACCAATGTAATCCCAAAGGGTAAAGCCCACAAATACTCCATTGTAAAATCAATTTACTCCAAGCCACAGGAGGGAGCAAATTATCATTAAAAAACTTAAGCTGGTGAAAGGACAATTGGACCTATATGTTCCTGGTAGCTGAAGCTGGCTTCTGCCTTGTTTAACAAACCCACTAGCCTGAAAACTAAATGAGTCTGTTCTTCAGTGTAAGAGAGGACAGCCACCTTAACATCCAACCTATTCTTTTCAACGATCACCTACCACTGTGAAATGGTAAGCAAGAGGACTTTTCAATCCAGGTGAAAAGTTGGGTAGGGTGGAGTGGAACTGGTTTTATGCGACTCCGTGAAATTCCGCATAGTGCAATTCAGCGAGCTCCACCCACCCTTGCTGCTATTAGGAACAACATCCTACCTCCTCCGACAAACATGATGAATGCTAATGAGCTGATCAGTCACTACACTCAATCCATGACAGACTTACTGGATATGATCTCTCAAAAGCAGTTTAATAGCATACCAAGCAGACAAACCAAACACTGGCTAAATGTAAATTTAAATGAGGAAAGGTGCATTCTAAAGCTCACTGAGAGATCATGGAGATTATCCCAATCTGACTCTCACCTCAGGCATTTTAGAACAGTAAGAAGCTACTATTAGAAATACATCAGAAGGTTAAAAGCAGAATACTTCAGGTCACAATTGGATAATGCTAAAATCAGACCCCCAAAAACTTTTTGAAATCAACAAACAACCTGCCATTTTATACAACACTCTATAAACATGGAGATGCTACATAATGGTGATGAGTTCTACGCCCACTTCATTGATAAGACTAGGAAGATTGAATCAGAATTGCAACTCACATCTCAGCGTATGATCACCCTAGACCATCCCAGTCTTCTCCCAGTGCAGCCCCTGGTCAGATCTCCTTGTACTGGATGTACCACAAAAAATAGAGCTATGTGGTTCACCTTTAAAATCTTTGACATAATTACCATGCTCACAATAATGAACTCAATAAAACCCTGTAACCAGTTTAATGATCCTTACCAGCCAAGCTAGTCAAAGAACTTTGGGCCTCATTAGGATGGCAGACAGACTTCTGTCCGTCTTTCATCCATTCGGATTGGGTACCGCCTGCCTACAAGGCGTTGATCCCACATGACAAATTACGATGTGACTGCCACCACGGTTGTCGCAATGCCTATTCTTTGTATTGTGGTGGGTGCTGCGGTCTGCAGCAGTCACCGCAGTACAGGGAAATTACATGTCCCATATCCCTGCACTATGTGGTAGGTACCATGCGGTGCCACATGGTACTAGGATATGTGCCCATGTCCGAGGCCCAGGGGGAAGGGGGCCCGCTACAAGACCCCAAGTCTGTTTCCATCTGCCTTGTTACGACAGGTTGAGCCCGCTGACAGAAGGTGGAAAGGGATATCGTTATCCCTACGGCGGTGCCGGGCAGGCACTGGCACCATTCTGTGCATTGTGGGCAGGCCGACGGCCTGTCAGAATCATTCCGACAGTTGAAACCGTGGCGGTCGGTTTTTCTGACCATCACCGAAAGACCGACCAACATTGTAATTTGATGGTCGGAACGGCCCTTAGAATTGGCAGGGGGACCGCCACTGATGGCATGCTGGTGGCAGTCTTCTCACCATCGTAATTGGCCCCTTAGTTCTTACCTACTCCCTTTATGGTCAAAGAGAATCAAAGCATCTCTATCGCAGAGCATGGTCCCTGAGGGCCTAAAGATAGGACAGGTTATCCCAATTTTAAAAAAAAACCTAATGCTGACTAGTCTGACCCCAACAATTTTTGCAAAATCTTCAACATCCCGACTCTAGCAAAACTTCTGGAGAAATGTGTACACCTTCAACTTTGCAACCACATTGATCAATTCCAGCTTCTAGACCAGTACTAATCTGGTTTCAAAACTTGGCATAGCATGGAAACGGCTTTGATACATATTGTTGATGATGCCCTGAGATTGCTTGTTCAGAATGACTCCTGTCTACTCATACTTCTTGGTCTCTCATTGGCCTTTGATAAAGGTCAAACATGACAACATGATTGACCGCATTGAATACAGGATGGGGCTATTTGGTCCTGTTTTAAAATGGTTCACTTCTTTTCTTCAAAACAGATCTCAGAGAATCAAAATCATCCAATCCTTATCAGACATTACACCTGTAACTCCTGAAGCATCTCAAGGCTCCTAATTCTCACCTACTCGATTCAACTTGTTCATGGAATCTCTAACGGACACTTTGAAGAAGTCAAACATTAAATACCACATGTAGGCTGATGATACACAACTGTTTATGAAAATCTCTGTACCTGAAGAAATCAATATGTCCAACCTGCAATCACCTCATGCTCAACACCCTCAAAACTGAATTCCTTTTGATTGCCCCTACAATCGTTTAAACCCCATAGAAGATTGGATCAAACAACTCAGAGCTCACAACTACTCCCACCACATTATTGGCTCTACTCAATTTGTAGACATTATTGTGGACAAACATCTTAACAAGCAAGATCATATCAGTGCAACCATCCAAAGAGTCAATCATAAAATGAATATCCTAAGAAAAATCAAACCCTTCTTGCCCCCTGTGGATTTTCAATTAGAAGTACAGTCTCTGGTCATCTCTCGATTAGATTATGCCTGCTGCCATTCTCAAAGTAAAGTTGGCCCATAAAAAGGCCACATTGAACTCCAGAGCCAGAATCATAATAGGTTCTAGGAAAATAGATCACAATATTCCAGACTTAAAACATTTTAGTTGGCTCATGTGTGAAGGTAGAATCCAATTAAAGATTGCTTGCATGATGCACAAGGCCCTCCACCACAATACTCCTGAATACTTTCCCAAAGAACTTGAGTTATCCAGGGGCAGTCATTCCCTAAGAGGCACCGAAACCACAGAAGTTAAAAAAGGGGGCAAGGCATCTTCTTCTCTGGCCTTGCCCCCAGAATTCGGAACACTCAGCCTGCGGAAATCAGGACAAACCCCTCATAACTTACTTCCAAAAAGAGACATTCATTTTTTGTGGGCTTTCATATTTTTCAAAATGTTTTAATGTTCTCAAAAGCACTGATAAACATAGTTAGCTCTTAGTTATCATTTTTAAACTGAAAATCACAAAAAGTTAAAAGTATTTTATTTTGTATAGGATGCATGGATTTGTGATATTAATTAAAACAAATATAGAAATATAGAAAATTATCATATTGTGCATGGTGGTAAAGTGCCTGTGCTCCTCCTTTGAACATGTTGACATTGGTATTCTTCTAATTGGCATATTTAACTTGCCTATAAGTCACTAGTATCTGGTACAAAGCATACCCAGGGCCTGTAAATTAAATATCACTAGTAGACTGCAGCACCCATTGTCCCTGAAATATAGTGTAACACATGACTTCGTAAAGCAGCTTTAAATAGAAATTCAACCAAAACAAACCCTTTTAACAGGTCTAAACCTTACTTTTAAATATTAATCGGTCACTCCTAAGTACGCATTAAAGTCCATAATTTACGGTGCATGGTATTAAAAAGAAGCACATTGTTGCATAATTACATTTGTATTTACACCGCTTTTGTATGTTATGGGCTATTGCTTTCAGGCAACCTCTCTGTATCTGTGTGTGGTACCTTAAGAGTATTGTTATCTTTCAGATATTCTTCTACTGCTAGTTGCCCCATTGGTTCTGGCTCTAGAATGATGAGCTGAGTTGGGAGTTGACTGTCTGGTTGTGTGGCAGACACTGTGCTGTTCTCCTAATAAATTTCCAGCAACTTTTACTTGGATGGACATTTTCATTTTACAACACACAGAAATGTCATGTTAAACATGCCTATACAATGAGTAATACCTAAAAGCTATTTTCATTGTAGCAAGGTTAACTGTTCCTCAAGAAAATATTGGGATGCAATAGTACATTTATTAATGTTGTCTCTGACTAGGAAACACCTAGAAATTAGCTTCCTGGACTCTTTACAATCTTTGGGACAATTTCACTGGTGAAGTCAGATTTTTATTAATTATTAAGGAAAAACTACTTTTAGTTACCTTTTCCCTGTCTAAAGCCTCTGGCGGAAAGTGTGCCTTAGCCTCCAGCTGCTGCCTTCAGAGTGCTTAACCCTGAAAGAGCTGTGAAAACTGGTCCCAGCACAGAACACAAAGGCTTAGGAGTTGGAGATGTTCCAGTTTCTCTGGCAAGATGACCATTTTTACAGTTCCCAGAAACTTGATTAACTTCAAAGAGGCCTCCCCTGCCTTAGCAGATGTCAGATGACACCCGCACAAACACCGCTCTTTGTTCCCCTAGTCAGGCAGGCTCCACTCTCAGTGGGGAGGAAGCTGCCCCAGACTAAATTTGAAGTCACCACAGAGAAGGGGTTGCTAATTTGCCTGCCACAACTCTCGGGTGGGTACACAGGCTCTGTGCAAGGGGAGAAGGGTTTCACCATTTTGGATTTAGGCATCGAGTAACACTGTGGGATTGTTTGAGGTAGGGTGGACAGGAAATGCTGTAAAAGTGGGTTGGGTAACCTTAGGAACATATAACTTGCTGGTTCAGAAGGAACTGGATACCACCCACACCCACAAGATGGTGGCAGGCATAAACATGTTGTCCCCAGTATATTCCTTACTGGGCTTTTAGTAGTTCAGAAGAGGACTCAACCTGTTGCCCAAGACTTAAGACAAGCCCTGAAGGACTCTACCTGCTCCCTATTATACCCAATGCAAAGAAGTGGACTCCTGCGGTCAAAAGACTGACTTCCATGTTTAGGCTACAGGGACACAACAAGTTACAAGAGGACCTTCTTGCAACTTTCAAGCCAACCAGTTCCAAACGGACCTGACCTGAACCCTGGTTTTGGTCTCTGCTGAAGTCAGTCTCCAAATGCTGTTCCTCAGGTCATGGAACCTTAGCTGTATCTGGCTGGACTTCTCCTACCAACCTTGATAACTTGAGACTTAGAAATATTTTGTCTTCAAAGAACTCCAAAGGACCGGGACAAACCTGCCAAACTTATCATGCAGGTTGTGTGTTGCCACCTGGCCAGAGATTCAGGTTTCTCTTGCTTTGAGGTTTTTTGGAAGATGAAATCTGATTATGCTGAACCTCGCGAAGAAGGTATTTTATGTGGTGGAGCCCTCTTCAGCAATAGCCTACATCCATGCCACACCGGAAGAATCCGAGAAGCAAAAAAGTGACTACGTCAGAAAAATGTTTTTTAAGTAGGCAAAGGCACCAAAAGTATCCAGCCAGCGAGGGAGAATCATTCGATGTGAAATAAAAATTTCTCCAGCTGAACACTTTGCAACAAAAAACACCAACAGCATCACCAAGAAGTTGCCAATGGTTATCTAACCTCGTAGAACCCACGTTGACAACAGCCTGTTGCCTAACCCTGCTGAAGATCTTTGACTTTCCCTTTTAAGACTAAGGGTCTGATATATGTTGGTGAAGAGGGTACTCCATTACACCAGCGACGGAGTTCCCTCCCTACCAATATACGGGTCCAACTGCAAAAAGTAACTGTAGACGGATGTTAAAACTGGAATTCCTTGTTGGCTGCTATATGCATTTAGGCCAGGCAGGAACCACCACTCTAGTCATGGTAAGCTAGACACACAATAAGATAACCTGTGCTCTCCTTCTGGTAGCTTGGCATAAAGCATGCAGGCAATATGTAAAGTATTTGTGCAACACACATACACACAATAGCACAATCAACACACCCCAAAACGACTCCACACAAGTTTAGACCTATGGATTATTGTATTATGATCAAAACAATACCAGAATGACAAACATCCAATCAGTGGATCTCACAATATGCATCTTTAAAGTGTAATTGTGAAAGGTGCCTAAAGATCACTAATGCATTCAAAAAGCTTATTTGTGGTCATGCAGATTGGGGTAATGTGACACAAATCACTCAGAGGCTCTGTTGCAGTCACCTGTATTAAACTTGATGCTAGCCTAGTCTTTGAGAGGCGCCATCACAGGAAGTAGCAGATCTGTGATGGCTTGGAATGGGATCCATCGATGGAGCAAATGGAACTTGGGTGAGACACAATATGTGCAGCGAATTCAGTGCTGACATTTTACCCAACCCACTGGGAATGCATATATTTATTGAATGGGCAACCGCAATACCACTGGGGAAAAAATTGATTTTGCAGGACTACCGTTACCAGAATACCTATTGGTCACATAACACTCACTTGGAGCGAAACTTTCATCAAGTTTAAAACAGTTGATTGCAACAGTGCCGTAGGCTCATTCTTTGGCCCGTGAACAAGTGCGGAGATGCCTGAAATGCGTAAGGCTGTATTTCATGGATTTTATGCCTGCTGATGGCCTAGCTGCAGATCTCATTAAAAGAAGGGACAATCTATCTGGGAGTGCATCATCTTTTAGGGCAAACACTTTGATTGTATATATATATATATATATACATATTAGCAGCCCGCCCGATGTTGTCCAGGGGCAATGAGGCTTCAGGGCCAACTGCCCGCCCAAGCCCGCCCGACATTGTCCGTGTCTCGGAGCCACCTCCAGCCCCCGGCCCTCTCCCGTCCCAACATTTTACGTGTCCCTTTGCCTTACCTGGGCCAGCGCTCCTGACTTCACCGCCCTCCTCGCCGCTCATCACCGCTCCTCCCCGCCCGCCCCGATGTTGTCCGGGGGCAATGAGGCTTCAGGGCCAACCGCCTGCCCAGGCCCCCGCCCGCTCCGACATTGTCCGTGTCCCGGAGCCACCTCCCGCCCCCGGCCCCCTCCTGCCCCGACATTTTACGTGTCCCTTTGCCTTACCTGAGCCGGCGCTCCTGACTTCACCGCCGCTCATCACCGCTTCTCCCCGCCTGTCCGCCGCTCCTCCCCGCCTGTCTGCCGCTCATGTCCGTCTCTCACCCTCGTCATCACGCACGTCGCAGCCAGCGCTACGTCGCGGCCGGCGCTACTTCCAGGGGACTACTTTTTTTTAAAGTTAAATATTTAAATTTACGTTTAATTTTTATTTTATATAGCCTATGTCCATCTGCACACCCTGACATTTTCAACAATGTATCGGGTGTGTGGATTGGCGCTGTGGTTTCCGAGTTTACCTGGCTCAAAGGTTTGTGTTCTCTCTTTTTAATAGTAGTATAGATTTTAAAAAAAATGTTTGCCAATGATATTAGTGAGATCAATATTTTTGTTTCAATATTTTTGTCATTTCCATTATAAGTATTGGATGTCAATATTTTTCTGGTCGATATTTTGGTGTCCATAATTGTGTAGGTCAATATTAGTTACTTGGATATTTTGTCAGGTAACCCCCAGGCAAGGCCATGAGAATGCAGGTGTATGTAGGTGGGTACTCACCTACACGTCCTGTGTTGGGGCTGTCCAGAGGGAATGCACGAAGTGTAGCTGTCATCCAGCCCAGAAGTGTCTTGGAAACAGACTGCAAAACACACAGAGTTATAAGGACAGAGAAATGCCAGCTTTATAAAAGTAGCATTTCCTAAACAGTAATGTTAAATCCAACTTCACCAATAAGGAGGATTTGTCATCAACATTTCAAACGAATGAAGCATGAAAAAGCAACTCTTCTATGATCAGGACTTACAGCTTAAAAATGCATTACGGAATTATCAAGGCTTACCTGTGAAAGAAGTAGGCCTCACAGTAAAAAAAAATTAAATAGGCTGTTTGTCCCTACCAGGACTTGCAAAACATACCAGTACGTTTCCTACCTTTCATTACATAGCACCCTACCCTTAGGGATGGCTAGGGCCTACCTCAGGGGTGACTTATGTCTAATAAAAGAGGAGATTCAAGCTTGGCAAGTAGTTTTTAATGCCAAGTCAAAGTGGCAGTAAACTGAGACAGGATTGAAAGGCTACTTCTGTGTGTGGCGCAATCGGTGCTGCAGCCAACTTGTAGCATTTAACTTAAAGGCCCTGGGAATATGTTATTTCACCTTACAAGGGACTTGCAAGTAAATTAAATAGCCAAACACGTTTCGAGAAGAGATCAGGGGTTATCAGTAGTAAAGTGCTCAGAGTCCTACATCCATCAAAAACAAAGTCAGAAAAAGTGAAGGAGGAAGGCAATAAGTTCGCGGTAACCATTCAGAGAGGTCCATTTTCCAACAACAGACATTAAGCTTGGTTATGGTGGAGACGGCTCTGTCTCCACCATGGTCAAACTTGTCTGATGCCCCTGGGAAGTAAGAGCAATCGGAGAAATGGCAACATGTCCACCCACCAAATGTAGATGGGCGGACATACTGTAAGAACAGTAAAACCATTATCATTCGTCCCCCTCCCCCCTTAGAAGAAGCCTGCCATATTAGATGTTTGCCATTGTAGTGTTATTTATTAAAATGTAATTTATTTTTTTATATTGCTTTAGGATTATTCTTTTGTTGTGCTTTTACGTTATTACTGATTTGGTTAATACATGAATACTGATTCATTTAGGGACTTTGAGGGTTCACCATGAGAAGGATTGTGGTTATTACTCAAGGCAGGTAGTCTCCCCCACTGACTAATACTTTCATTCCTTACAGACATATATAATACAAAAACACAGTAGAAATACGAGTATAACTCAATATTTTAGTAGAACTTTGAAAACTGAGGGAAATGTAACAAGTCTAGAAGTCATAAAACGATAAAGATGACTTTAGAAAAAAAAGTGTGTCCTGAACAAAGCCTTGATATTCTTTATTGACTTACCTTACCTTCTATCCTGTGGGAACTCTTTATGTCCTATGGTGTTGTTAACGGAGAAAATGATTTTCTTGCCCCTTCTTTGTTTCTGTAAACGAAAAAGATACACATGACGGGACAGTCATCAATAATTGTTCCTGGACCATTGTGCTATCAAGCTAATGTGTTTACCAGAATTTACACCAGAGAACTAGTTTGGGTAGACACCTAATCCAATTTCACTAATCCTTTAATATAGTGTGGGAGAGGTTAGTCGTCATATCTGTTGTCTGTGCCAGTGCAATATGAGATTCCCATTTCAAAACGTGTGTACGTTTCCCTATTAGTGTGCTCTAATGAAATAAGGGCCCGATTCACAGAACTAACTTAAGACAAAATCCTAAACTTACTACTTTTGGTATTCACAGAAGTTAGGATTTTGTCATAGGTTTCTCTTAAGACAGACAGACAGATTTTGTCTTAAGTTAGTTTTGTGAATCGGGCTCCTAAGTGTTGATTTTAGAACCTACTTTAAGGTTTAATTACCATGATTGTACCTCTTATATTATTTTTTGACACATTATGAAGGTGTATATTCAAATAAATCTTTAAAATCAAAGAAACAATTGTTTCTTTCAAATGATTCTCCAGTTCCTCTACATTTCATTTTTTAAACATCCTTATGTAGATACGCCTTTTGTATGAATAGCAATAGGCATCTCTTTACCTTTCTCCAATCGCTGTTTCCTTTTTGATTACACTTTTTGCTAGTTTTATCATGACATTTTTTTCAATGATTAATCGAATTCCAAAACCTTAAAATGTATGCCTTTAAAATTACATGTGACACAGAAACCCCTTGCTCGATCAAATTGGAAGTCATTGCATTCACTTCACATTGAACATTTTCTGAACGATCAAAGGAGTGTGCATTATAAATGAAGAATGCTTTAAAAGAATAATGGAATCCTTTGAGTATCCAATAAGGTATGGGTGAACCATTGAGAAGGATATCCACAATGAACTACATTTTATGCATGCTGCACCTCCAATGTCAATCAGGAAATACAATCGCATTCCTTCGCTCCTTTGTTCCATCTCCATTCCACATTTCTATAACCAATTATGACACAATTTATTGAAGCAACAATAGAACGCCTCTTGCAGAAAATGTAATATGACAATGAATCTCATTTAAAGTAGGAAATCGAAAGACCCATTTAAATGTAATGCTTATTACAATCTGCAAGAAAAATACATTGTAGTGTGTTTGATGTGAACTGTTACATTAAATAGTGCTGGAAATGCAACAGGCGATTTAAAATAAATGCCATTGTAAATCATTGCAAGTGAACTATTTACTTAAACATTGATTTCCAGAGTCTTGAAATACAAATTAGATTTTTGCTCATAGATCTATTGTCATGCCGACACTTGCCACTCTTGTGTGAATTGGACAAAAGTATTATCGTGCTGTATTCAGATGAGTTGTTCTGATGTATTTAAAAACCAAAAAGTGATGCACGTTACATTGCACATTATCTAATTACCATTAAATATAGCTGTTCAAATGGATAGTGTACTTCGTATAAAAACACTGTGTGTTATTGTAGCTAGGACATTAGACCACCTATGTGCTTCAATTTGGACATTATGTAGAATTGCATGTTCTGTATTATGCTGTCACTGCAATGTGATTTTTGAAACCATCTCCATTATTCATATGAGCAATGTCTCAAATTCCATATTTTCTATACAACCACTTTCATAATAGGTTATTGTGATTTTTATGTATTTCTAATTTGATTTGACTCCAAAGAAATGAACAATGCATAGTCAAACAAGGAACTGAAATGATTTTAGGTAAGCTGCAATTGCCTGATAACAACGTTATTACATCTTTATTCTTAAAACGTTGCTGTGCCCTAGTTGCTTTCCTCTTTCTTTCTTCTTTCAAAGTTGAGTTCAAAGTTTCAAGAGTTTTGCCTTAGTCAACCCATATTTGCAAGCAGTTATTTTCACATTATTATAAAAAAATACTACTAGGGGCTTTGTTAGGTGTGCTCGGTGCTATATTAATTGCACACCCCTGGGATTACGGATTTAACCCCGGGAATCCCTTGAAAACTGAGGACTTTTCTAGGTTACATTAATTTGCGTCTGTTTATAGACTAATTCCTCTTTTTTTGAAGCAGACCTTGTAATTCCCGAAAGGGCAGCTAACAGTGTTCGATGGTGCAAAGTCATGAAAATTAGCACAAACAAGCTAAAAAAAACTATGTATTTTTCAGTGCAAACTTAATTTTGATTTTATTAAATGTGTATGCGGCTAGTGCATTGCCATATTTTGCATCAGGGAGCCAAATCATGGATGGTGCATGGACGTTCCCATACTTCCATCCATGGTTTTCGATACAGAGCCCTAAATAGTAACAATTGTAGGCAAGGCTTTGTCCCAAAATAATTCCTCTTCAAGACAGGTGTTAAGATGGAGAAATATTTTAATTTCTCCTAACTCTTTAAATGTTACATGTATCCTGCACTGCACTGCACACACCCAATGTGTGAAAATAAATGTATTTCACTACTTTGCATCAGGGAGGCTTAGCATGGTTGGTACATGGACGTTCAAACACTACCATCCATGTTTTTTGATACAGAGACCTATCGAGTAACATTGGTAGGCAGGATTTGCCCGCCAAATAATTCCTCCTCAAGGCAGGTGTTAAATTTGAAAAATCTTTAAAGTTCTCCTAACTCTTCAAATGTTACTTGTATCCTGCACTGTACAGCACATATCCAGTGGGTAAAAATAATACACTTTATCTAAGCACAGTATTATGTACTGGAAGGTTCCCCTTCAGTTAAATACCTATGCTGCACATCACACAAAGGTCTGGGTGGTGATAAGCAACCTTATCATTCAGCTGAACTGGAGAAGTGAACAGCAGCATTTTATCTTAGTAGGTTTGGCTCTGTGGTGCTTCCCCCACCCCTGCAATGCAGGGCAGCAACTTTAGTTAAATTAGTTACACGTGAAATGAATAAATATGCCTTTGGGTGTTGGTCTCTTGAATTACTGCAGTGTTCGGACACTGTGAAAACAATATTTGAATTGGTTCAGCATGTCTTACTTTAAAAGATTTTAAACTTTATGAATTTTTTGTTTCATTTGGACTATGGGTTCAGTGTTTCTTGAATTTACACCCACCTCAGTATTTCAGTCCAGTGGCCTAGATGACGCATGACACCACATAACACTCCAAATTCATGATTGAACAAATGCATGCACCTTCTTAGTTAGATAGTTGATAGATACAAGGTCATGTGTTTGTTCTTACAATCAACCTTCTGCTGATAGTTTCGGAGTGTGCTTTGGTGCATTGTGTTTACTGACATAACAGAAGGAGTTGGGAAAAAATAACAGTGGGCCCGATTCACAGAACTAACTTAAGACAAAATCCTAAACTTACTCATTTTGGTATTCACAGAAGTTAGGATTTTGTCTTAAGTTTGTCTTAAGACAGACTTAAGTTAGGATTTTGTCTTAAGTCTGTCCTAAGTCTGTCTTAAGACAAACTTAAGACAAAATCCTAACTTCTGTGAATACCAAAAGTAGTAAGTTTAGGATTTTGTCTTAAGTTAGTTCTGTGAATCGGGCCCACTGTTATTTTTCCTAAGTTTAGGATTTTGTCTTGTTAGTTCTGTGATGTTAATACATTTTAGAATAACATCTCATTTTATTAGGTTTGAACTCAATAATACATCAGAAAATAAAAAATGTAAATAAATGATCTGCTTACATGGCATGGTGTAAATCACAAAGGAATCAAGAGACAGAATGTCACTCCCAGGCAATGCTTTACTAGAGATGTTAAGGAATTGCACTGAAGATGGAATTGCACACAAAAGGCTTTAAAAGCCTAGAGTTGGGAACATTTGTGAACAGATGGCACGTTAACTGGAGGATCTCAGGATCTAGTAAAAAAAGGAACTTAGAGAGATTTGGTCAGTAGTACCACTGTGTGGCAGATGAGACGAAGATGTGGTAAAAGAGGAGACACAGAGGCTTATGACTGATGTCTTCAATCCCTATACACTAAAGGAAAGCTCAACCCGATAAAAACCAACCCCAAAACCTACAGTTTGCAGGTTTGAATTTTGAAATGGCGTACCTAGCCTTTCATACTTCTGCATTTAGAGGAACAATGGACATTTTGATATTTCTTAGTATTATAGTTTAAATATGCATCTAGAGACAGTGGGAGTGATTTAGGGTTTGGCAGAAGGGGTACACTATTGGTATAGTGATGGATTACCCTCTCAGGCAAATTCACAGTCTACCCATCTGATTTAGAGGCAGATGCACCAAAAGTATGTTGACGACTGAGCAGTCAGAATGCTTGCCCAATTCAGAGTGGGCGATTGGTTGGCTTTTTGCTGTCCATTACTGCTAGGTAACACATGCCTGTGAGGGACAGTAAAAAAAGTACTAATGACCGCCAAATCATAGGAGAACACATGGTGTGGAGGTCAGAGTCATCAGTCTAACTTTTACAGCGTTAATAGGAACTGCCATGTCGGTGGTTGGTATACAACTCTAGATTTGACACGCGGAGGTCCCTCCAGATGGGTGGTGTAATGTCCTCCGCCATCCTGACGAAGTACCCTCCATCCACCAAAGTTTAAATCAGCCCCTGTGAGCTGTATAAATAAATATTCTGTTTCATGCTATAATTTAGCAATTGAAAAAGCTAAATTTCAGGTCTCAGAATTCACATATAGCATACAAGGACAGAACACTATAGTTTAGTATAAACTCAGCACTGGGCATTTCAAGGCTATACTGTCTACATTTTGTTGTGTCTATTTGTACTGCACCTCTCAATCTTTTAACCTCAACTGTGAATTGACACCTGACAAACAGGCATCGGCTTCTCTAAATTGGTATCACTATCTCCTCTTATTGGAGCTCTGTTATTATGATGCTCGCCTGATTGCCTATGAAGGTCCCAGGCTGATATTTGCTAATGGTAAAAAGTTGATAGCTAGTGCACTGAAAAGCAACAGAAAAAAAGGCTGAGCAACTTAATTGTTTCTTCTGGACTAGGTAGTGATTGGCGTATGTGGATAATGTTTTGCACAATTCAATGTGAGTGGCATACAGCTTAATCATTGCACTGCCCTTTGACAGATGTGCTGCAGAACCCATGGCTCATGATGGTAAATATACATACATAGTTAATTTGGATTGTAAGCCATAGTAATGAGTGAACTTAAATTTTACAGCCAATGTAGATGACAGGTTTAAACCAACATTCATGTTTGAGTTACCAACCTACTAATGAGATATGGGATATTGGGGCCTTATGTCAGCATAAGGGAATGAATAAGGCAGTCACACATGTCCCTGGAGGATTTCACCTATCTTTATCGCTCTTGATACCCTGCCTAAAAAACTGATATCCCCAGAATCAAAGAGAACACACACAGTAAACACAATATGGGAAGTGATTTACCTGGCTTGCCACACATTTGTTTGTGAAAAGCACTACAATAAACCGTTTTTTTTTCAAGAAGGGACCCACTTACATCTCATCTCTAGTCCACTGTGATCCATACGAGCAGAATGTGCCTGAATGCTTCAGGAGTGGGCCAGGTGAAACTGGGTTGATGTCCTATTACTTACCGGTAATCTTCATTACTCCTGGTCCCGTTGACCTCGTCCCATTCCTTAAAATATGGAGATGACCATCTCCACGACAGAAAAAAGAAAAGGAGCATGCTGGGATACCCTACCTGCTCCCTCCCACTGGGAGTACATAAGCGGTACCAGCCCAGCATGCAGCCTGAAAACACCAAGCCAACAACAGGAAGGCCAGCCGCAAGGGAGGGAGGGAGGGAAGTAAGGAATGGGATGAGGTCAACGGGACCAGGAGTAATTAAGATTACCGGTAAGTAATAGGACATTATCCCCAGGTCCCTCCTGACCTCGTCCCATTCCTTAAAATATGGAGAATACCAAAGCAGAGAACCCGGCCTTCCGGAACCCCACCAACAAAAAGGGCACCAGACCAAAAAACAGCACCCCACAGGCCCGAACCAAGACCCCAAAAGCCAGAAGGGCACTGCCACGGAAACAAGAACCACCAACCAGGCAAGCCAGAAGGGAGGCACAGAAGCAGAGCCAAGCCCCCAAGGGAGCAAGCAGAGGGGCCAAAACCAAGGCCCACCCCCCCAAGACCAAAGGAAGCCCAGGAGAAGCGCGCGCGCCCCAACAGAGAACGGAGCCAGGAGAGGGCAACCAACCAGCGAGAACCCCCCAAGGGCGAAGCACCCGGCCCCAGGGCCCACCAGGCCGCCAAACAAACAGGGACCAACAGGCCAACCCAGCCCAAAGGACAAGGGCAGAAAAGAACAGCCCGCACAGGGCGGACGGGCCGAAGGACCAGGAAGGAACAAAGCAGAGGGACGACCCCAACACAGCAGGGGAAGCCCCCAGCAGAACCGAAAAGAGGGCAGCAACAGGGAACCACAGAGGAACCAGGCCACAGGGCAGGACCGACCAAAATCCAACCCCCGTAGAGACACCGAAGAGCCGCAGCAACCAACCGGGATAAGATCCCGGCGCCCCAGAAACGACCAAGACCAGGGCAAACCCCCAAAGCAGGAGGCACCCGGACAAAAAACCAGCAATCACCACAACAGAGGTCAGGGAGAGCAAAAAGCCCAACCAAAAACAGACCCGGCAAAAACCAGGGCACAACCAAGAAAGACAACAAAGGCCCACACGGTACCAGGGTAACCAAAACCCCAGAACCGGAAAGGAGGAACCGACCCCCAGGAGGAAAAAGGGAGACACCACGGAACCACCGAAGGCGAAACCCCAAAGGCAGAGGGCCAACAACAAGGCCCACAGCCCAACCCCAAGAAACCAGCCGCAGAACAGGCAGGCCAGCCAGCCAGGAGGCACACAACACCGCACAACCAGGACCCAGAAGGAGAGCCAAAAAAGGAACCTACAACCAGGAAGGGGCCCAGGAAAGGCACAACAGCCAACCATACCCAGATCTCCCAAGAAAGGAGAACCAGAGGGAGGAAGCCCAGAGCCCATGAAACGGACCCAGCACCTTAGCCAACCTAAGGGTGCGGACCCGGAAAGGACCGAAGACCATCCCAGGACCGCCACAAAGCCCAAGAGAAGGAGCAGCCAGGAAAGGACCCCAGCAGGGACCAAAAACGACCCAAAGCAAAGAAGGGCCCCACAGCACAAAGACCTACACAACCGAGCCAATAGGAGCACCATCGACCCAAACGCAAAGTGAACGGGACGCAAAACCAGGGACCGGAAAGGCAAAACCACAGCTGCAAAGCCCAGGCCCCCAGAGCACACGGGAAAAACCCTGGCACCGAAAGCAAAGGAGAGGAGTTCGAAGAAGCCCAAGGCGCACCACTCAACAAGGGAGCGGGAACGAACACCCCAGCACCAACAAGAGAGCAAAGGGCACAGGCCGAAAATAGCCTGCGTGGGAGCACAGAGCCAACGCCAGGCCCCCAGAGCCCCAGACCCGAAGCAAAGCCAACCGCAATCCAAGGCAGAGCGAGAGGGGCAGGAAGCAGAAACCCGGCCACACACCAGGAAAGGCAGACACCCAAACCCCACAAGCAGGGAAAAGGCACTGCCAACAGGGCAGGGCACAAGAGCCGAACAACCCAAGAACAAGAGGCCACCCAAAGCAAAAGCCAAGGAAGACCAACAAATCCCAGCCACCACCGGAGGGAAACAGGGTGGCAGGCGAGGAGAACCCCGAGCCAACACCACCAAAAAGGCCAAGGCCCACCAGCACAGAGGAAGGGCAAAACAAACCCCCCTCGCCCCCCCCCCCAGAAACCCGGGGGGGGGACACCACCAGAAGGCAGACACCCCGAGCACGGGGCAGGCAAAAGCACCTGAAGGGAGCAAGAAGCGTCCAACAGCGAAAAACCGCAGGCAGGCTGGCAGGCAGGCAGGCCGGCACCCAAACAGGCACACACCCGGTCGAACCAACAGAAGGGCAGGAACTAAGGGGCGAAAGGAAGTTGCAGAGAGGCCACACACCCGGGGAGACCGACACCCAAAACCCACCAGCAGGGAAAGGGCACATCCCAGCCAGGACCGGCAAACAGGGTGGTGCACAGGAGCCTGGGACATGAAGAACAAGCGCCCAACCAAGGCAGAGCCAACGACCCAGCCACCACCGGAGGCAAGAGCGGCCAGCGAAGCAAAGCCCCAAAGCACAACCCACCATCCAGAAAAACAAGAGGGGAGAAGGAAACCACAACAGGAAACCAAACCCCACCAGGCAGAAGGCGGGAAGCAAATCCCACAACAACAGGACCCACCAGGATCCCAACCAGCCCGACCCGGAGCCAACAGCCGAACAAGGACAAGGCGCCACCAGGACAGTGGAAGGGCCCAACAGTCCCCCGACAAAGAAACAAGGGGAGGACACAGGAACCCACCAAAAGCCAGAAGCCCCGAGCAGGGACCAAGCAAGGCACCCGAGAGGAAGCAAGATGCGACCAGCAGCGGACACCGCAGAAACCCGACAGGCACGCACCAGGACCAAACCCACAGGAACGCCAGGAACCAAAGGGCAGCAGGCCTCAGAAAGCGAGCCACAGCCCAGCAGGAAGACACCCCACCAGGGACGGCCAGGCAACAGGAGGACCAGAAGCCAAAGCCACAGGGCAACACAGCCGCAGAGCACAGCACAAGCGGCAACCGACCAACTCCAAGCGACAAGCACCAGAGGGACATGCCAGATGGTAACAGCAAAGAAAACAGCAAGAACCCCAGAACCAGAAAGCACAGGGAGCCGCAGCAGCAGGAGAAGGCCAGAACACGAACCCGACAAGGCCCAACCGGAACCCCCAAAACAGCACGCAGGCCAGGGGAACAGGAAAAAAAAAACAATCAACGCCGCAAGGGCAAGCCAACCCAAGAGGCACGCCAATGGCACACAGGAGAAAACAGAGGCGACCCAGGAACACAGAGGGCCAGGGCGCAGGCAGGAAGTGAGAACCACCCAACCCCAAAGAAAAAAAGGGGAATGCACACCACACCAAGGGCACAAGCGCATCCCACCAGGGGTGGAACAACCGCAGTGCGGGGGCCCGAGCAACAGGGGACCCCCCCAGCAAGAAAGGCGGCCTGAAGAACTCCTGAGAGAGTCAAAAGGAGGGTGCCTACCCGAACGAAGCAGGGGACCCCACAACAGGAGAAACACCCCAGGACCACTCCAAAGCCGTAACTCCAGAGAAGGAGAAAGGACCTCAAGGAGGCAGGAAGAACACACCCCCAGCCCACCGCCTCGACCAACAGAACACAACCAGCCGAGGAGGCACGGGGAAGGCAAACCAAGGCAGCAAGCATGGAACAGTAACCCCAGCAGCAGAAGAGCCAAGGCAGCACAGGAGACCAAGTGACAAGCGGATACTAGCGGAGGAAACTGAGGAAAACAGCACCCACCCCACACAACCGGCAGAGAGACGCCCAGAGGACGACTCCCACCAGCAACAGCCCCGGACAACAGGCCAAGAGACGGAAACATGTCCAGCAAGGCCAACCAGCCCATACACAGCCTTAACCGCCACTCAGCCCACAAGGACAGTGAACAGGAAAGAAACAGGGATGTAATATACATGGTACTCACCAGGGGGGCAGGAAGAGGGCCCCAACAGAACCCCCTGCCCCCAACAGACTGTCCAGGTGCCTACCAGAACACCAGCTCCGGGCAGAGAAGTCCTTCCCCCCCCCCGCCGAGGCCGCAGCAAGAACCACACCGGCCTCAGGCAGGGAGCCCAGGACCAGGCCCAGGAGGAACCTGTAACAGAAAGACAGCAGGAAACCCGGGCACACAGTAAAAAAAGAAAGAAACAGGGACCGCTATGCGGTACTCACCAGGAGGGCAGGAGGAGCGCCCCAACAGCCCACCGCCCTCCAAGAGACTGCCCAGGCGCCCTCCAGGACATCAGCGCCAGGCAGAGCAGACCACACCACGAAGGAAGGCCGGAATGAGACAGCACCAAATCCAAGGAAACTGCCAAGGCTAAGGCCCCACAGCACGAGGGGATCGCATCACAGAGGCACGGCAACCCATCCAGAATCCAGAGAGCCAGCCCGCCACACGTCCAAGCCTCATGTAAAAACATTGCAGCGGCACCCAGTCTTCGTAGTAGTGCAAACTTCTGAAGCGCCGAACCCCAGGACACAGCAGCAATCCAGGAACCACACCAAGCAAGGATCGCAAATTCCCGGCGAAACACGCCTGGGGAACGAAGGCAAGCAAACACCACGGAGGCCGGAAACCCAGGAGCAAAGCCCGGCAGAGCCCCCAGGAATCCACCAACATCCAGAGCAGCGCGTCTCCCACAAACGGCCAAGCCCCAGGGAGACGAGCACAGCAACCCGGAAGAGGACCGGGAGAACCAGCGCCCCCGCCGCAAAGGGCTGGGCGGCATCCAACGCGGCTCCTGGCAAGCCCGGCAGGCCAAGAACGCGGAGCAGCAGCAGGACGTCGAGAAGCCCAGCAGCACGACGTGGCCCACAGAGAGGAGGACTTCAGGAACGGAGAGGACAGCCCAGCAGCCCGACGAGACGACCCTGAAGCCATCGCAGGGAAGAGAAAGCAAAATCTCCATCCATTCTGTCGGAAGACAGAAAAAAGAACAGGATGCATGCTGGGCTGGTACCGCTTATGTACTCCCAGTGGGAGGGAGCAGGTAGGGTATCCCAGCATGCTCCTTTTCCTTTTTCTGTAGTGGAGATGGTCATCTCCATATTTTAAGGAATGGGACGAGGTCAGGAGGGACCTGGGGGTAATGCACAGTAGTTGAAGGAAAGAAGGAAGCTTCTCAGAAACGAAATTCTCTCCCAAGCTGAATTTTCATATGGAAGTGATTCTAGGAGGATTATAATGCTACAAGAAAAGGAACAAGCTTATAATATAATACACCCGGAGAAAGAGCGTGTGTGACC
Organism: Lissotriton vulgaris; assembly: GCF_964263255.1. Taxonomy (NCBI): domain Eukaryota; kingdom Metazoa; phylum Chordata; class Amphibia; order Caudata; family Salamandridae; genus Lissotriton; species Lissotriton vulgaris. The sequence goes on from NC_141696.1 coordinate 175,765,058, forward strand.
ATTAAGAGGGTAAATAAGTATTATCTACCAATTATATGCCACTTATCATTATAAAAACCTGTGTTTAGCCCATGGCCATGATGAAGCAGATAAACTGCTAAATCCTTCTAGCTGACACATAAAACTGATTTTGACACCTTTGAGAGAAAAATGGCAAACGTGCACAAATTGTGCTAAAAATACATTGGATAGTTATGAAAGAGATCAGGAAAAGATTACATTACTGCATCGTAGAATCATGCAGAAGAGAGTGGGCTAAATAAAACCATTCATTAAAATAACATAGGTTTGTGGTTTAGTCAATTGTGCTGGTATACTTAACGTGTAGTGGAAAAGTGAAGGTGATGACTCATGTATTATAGAAGATTCACGTAGGATGCTGCACGCTTATAAGAATAAATGTCTTGAAACTTTCAGAGAATAATATTCATATATGCTTAAAGGAGAATTACTAGAAACAACATTTACATTCTATATTTTAAAATATTTTGATTTGTTGATACTTTGAAAATGTAGTAAGACGTCATAGTTATGTGTTCCAATTTCAATGAAACTAAATTGCATTATGAGCACAAATGAGTTAAAGACCTATGTAAGAATCTCAAGACTAGAATGAAATGTATATTTCCATTATTTTATATCTTATATTATATGAACCAAATTCATTTTAGGCCTGCATTTTCCTTACTTGCTTGCATTTCGTTCTCATGAAAAGGCTTTGTGACTTACAATGTGGACTGAAACTGTTTCATAGGAAAGAGTTCCCATGCGCACACTACGACTACTCGCAACTCTTTCTCTTACTTTGGGGACATCTGCTGTGAGAAACTGTCCTCTTGAACTCACTCATGTGCTTCTGCAAAAGGGCCATTGTTTAAAATAATATACATTGGATGGGTGGATGGCTTTCATTGTGATCATTACCTTTCTTGCTACAATATGTGTCTTCTTTGTGCTGCATGACAATCAGTTTATACAAACTGAACTGAGTGGTCTGAACAGATGAGGTGACCCAGGAGGTGTCCCCCGGAACTTGTGGATTAATATACTCTTCGTGACGAAGTGACATTGCACTGTTGGAGACCCTTTCCTTCTCTTTTGGAGATCTTGCTCTATTGAGGACTAAGGGACATCATTCACGCCTTGCAGACTCCATTGGCTTTCACATGCACTGTATGCACTATCCCTGGACCTTGAGCTGAAATGCTTTATGACCTTTCTTAAACTTTATCAGCAGTTTGGTAATTGATGGCCCACGAAAAACTGCATTTGGTTATTCTGCACTCCTAAATTTAAATGCCTGATATTGATGTATTACTTTTCTGACATCCATACTAATATTATAAAAAGAGAGCCACAAGGCGGGTAATCTCAGGAACCACAGCACCAATCACAACACCCAATACAGCATTAGAAAGGGCATTTGTAGGAGAAGAACATAGGCTATACAGATGCCCACCATATACATTTGAAAGGTAAAAGAACCTTACCAGCAAAGTAATCCCTTGTGGGTGCGGCATGACGACAAAAAAAGTGTTCCTTAAACGTGTGCGTTGTGCTGGGGGGCGTGAACAAGGCCAATGGGTGCAGCAATTGGAATTGTGCGGCATAAAGGGGTATGCCAATGGGCGTGAGAAACGGCAACAATCGCGTGGCACACCCCCCCCCCCAAAAAGTGCCTTGAGGGCATGTGGAAAACAAACGTGTGCGTTGGGCCGGGGGCGTGGCTAAGGCCAATGGGTGCGGCAATTGTGCGGGAGCAAGGGGCGTGGCCAATGGGCGCCACAATTGCCGGATTTTTAGGCGGGGGCAGACGCGACTGATAGTGACTGCGGGGACAATAACTGCACAGTATCCTGCGCGCTGTCAGCCAGTCAACTCTCTGCATAAAGGACCGTGCCTGCGGGGACACTAACTGCAGCATCTCCAGCGCGCTGTCACACACTCAACTCTCTGCATAAACAAATTGACACCCAGTGCACAACATCAACCAGGGCTGGAGCCGGGCTCCGGCGGCGGATGACGCGACTAAGCGAGCCTGCTGGGACACTAACCTTTGAACTGACTGCACTTTCCCATACGCGCAGCATCTCCAGCACGGGCTGTCACCCACTCAACTCTCTGCATCAACGACTTTACACCACAAGCACAACATCAAACACAACTGGAGCCGGGCCTCAAGCGGGGGATGACGCGATTCAGCGTGCCTGCGGGGACACAAAATTTACAACTGAATGCACTTCCACACACGCTTACCTATGAAGTGAAGTACATACACACTAGAGACATCTGCTAATACTTCTTACTCAGAGGTACACACAGTATCTGCACACACATGCCTAACTATTGTGACACTTCATGCTAAAAATGTTGTCTACCGTGAGATTTTCAAATAAATTTCCCTTGCCAATTACACACATTGCACACATTCTATTTCATACCCGGACAACGTCGGGATGGGCTGCTAGTTGATTAATAAAACTAAGCCATCCTCAAATCCTGATTCTGTCTCTCTATGTCTAATCTTCAATTATGGAGTGTGCATTCCAATTCAGTCTTAATGAGGGACCGGAATCTGAATAGAGAGATCTCTTGACAGTAGAGTCTAATGTTAATATTCTGTAATGCTCTAAGTTATTAGTTTCTATGATTTTATTTTGACTGAATTTCTTCAGGAGATTTAGTTTATCTGTGATGATCTTGTATCGTAGTGTTAAGGGTTATATACATGAATCTAATTACTGGTCTGTAGGTCAGTTATTCAATTCCTGGTCCTCAATGGATAACTGATTTGGAGCCCCTATCTCTGACTCCTCTCAGCACGATTTACGATCCACCGGACCACCAAGAAAATGAAACCTGAAGTGTAGCATTAGGAGAGAAGGTTAGAAAAAGTAAATGGGCCTAATGGCAGTACGGCAGCCACGTCATAATCAGTCACATGAAAATTAATGTACAACTTCTGGGGATGTTCTTGTACAATGACTTCTGGCTGTCTGCCAGAATAACATTAGAAGAGGTTTATTTTTAACTACGTCTGAATGTTTACTCTTTAAGACCCAATTCCAATCAAAGGTAAAGACATTTTCCTTCCCAGTTCCACTAAAAGAGTTAGGGGAATCCTGCTCTGGACAACTGTCTTCCTTATGGAAAGCATAAGGTCCATGGGTCCTTGAGCATTGAGAAAGTCCATGACCGGAGGACGGTGCAGACCAGTGGAGGCTGGTAATTTTTGCAGGGATGGGGTGGGTGGTCAGGCAACACACACACATACACACAACACAAACACTCACTCATACCATTGGATTCACACACAAGCACACATACTCCAATTCACAACACTCACTCCCAAATATTCATACATAAACACACGCATGCATGAACCAAATAATACAAATATTTATTTGCTGAAGCTCTCTCAGAGCGAAGCCTCTGAGGTCCCATGGGGGGTGGAACTTCCACGTTCTCTCATTGGCTGAAATTAGGTCTGTGAAAGAGAGAAGACATCAGTTCCTGTCTTGTCACAGAGTGGCATGGAGATGGTGATAAGGTGTCAGTGTAAGACAAACAGAAGAAGATATGCAGTTTCTAATGAGGCAGAAGGAGTGAGGTCAGAAGAGAGAAAATGTTATCCCTTATTAAAAGAGGGAAAGGGGGATACCTCCTTTTGGAAGTAGGGCCCTCACACACCCAGCCAGCTGGTTGTCATGCTTCATCATAGGGCTTGCTCCTCTTCAGGTCGGTGCTGCAATACCTGACGGGCACCCTATCAGGGACTCTTTGGTGGAGATCGGTTATTCTCGCTGTATGGTGCCATGGGCGTAAGGGACCTAAATGTGTCATTGTGCTAACGTGAAGGTTAATAGGCCTGCAAGGATAAAACTGGAGATGGAAGTCCGAACAGAATAATTTGAATGAATCTGGCTTCAAATCGGATTAAAAATATATAGAGTGGCGCCTTTCTGATGTAATGTATCAGGATACCGCACTCAACTTCATGTGGTCATCATGTTTCTTGCCTGTGTATCAGAATGATCTGGCGGGCAATTCTTCATGGCCTAGAAAAGGAATGTTTAGCTACATTATTTGTGGGGTTCTGGTTTACTAACCGTGATGTACCACACAGTGCACCTAAAGTTGCAAGGGCCAACCCATAATCTATTTGTGATTTGATGGTGCAGGTCACCAATAGATTTTCTGTTGTCAATTGCATGCAAACTATTCTGTTCAGACTTCCAAGGAATAAAAGATCTATTTTTCTCTCTTCTGACCTCGCTCCTTGTGCCTCAATAGGAACTGCATACCTTCTTGTGTTTGATTCATTATGGGCATGCATGCTGGACCTTAAAAACCCTTAGTCCCCTTCTTTTGGTTAAACAGTCAGTGTAGACACTCAGCACTGGGCATTTCAAGGCTTAAAACTAAAGTGCCCAGGTCTAAGACGATCAATGACACTCTCCATCATAACGAGGGGGAGGGCCTCAAGGTGCTTTGTCAGGGTCAAGAAGTCAACCCCATAAGAGCTGTGATATCTTCAGCCCAACAAATGTTAGCTCTTGCAGTCAGGAGCCTGCACACATTTAGCGTATATATGGCTCCTGGCTGACTGACCTGAACAAGAAAAGTACCTGTCAGGGAAAATGTTGGCTGGGTTGTGTGGCCTATCTGCCCCTAAGGACTGGCCAGAGATCTGCAGACCAGTTCACATCATCACAGTTAACTTGGGTTCTGGTCTGAATACTCTAGATAAGCTGCACCAGTTGTATGTAGCCACAAACAACTGATTTTAACAAGACTCTTGGATCAGCTATGCAGTTTTAATAATTAAAGGTTTTGTTTAAGCAGACTGAATACCCAGAAGATACAATTACTATTGATGTGTCAGCATACACATCTGAAACAAGAAAGGTAAGCCAAGAGATGCTGTCTGCAGCCAGAGGTAAGTAAAACATCCAGTTCCCTAAGGTTGCTGGGGGGAAGGTTCTGTCAATATGAGTGAACAAGGGTTCTAGATATAATGTTTGTGATGCTCCTTGTAGAGGGCACATTTAATACAAGATTCATTTGGAATGTAGATTTTTTTTCTAAACTATGATTGTTTCATTTTTTGATGGTATTTTTCACTTTTTACTTACTATGGTATGGCTGAATCTCCATGCACAAAACTCCCTATTTGACTTTGTGGATTGCTTTGCTTCAAGATCAAGTTACCCTCACTGACTCAAGTTTACACCCATTGAAACCTTTGAGGACTGTTCTTCTTGAGCACTATGGAAGCTCAGCTATAGCAAGTGCTTACTTTGAGCCATCGGTATCCGTTGCTTGGCACCAACACTTATTTGTCAACACCGGCACTTATGACAGTTGCTACATGTTGGAACTGTTTGTATAATTTTAAATTTAGAGATGAGCAGACTGGTAATTGTTTATTTATTTAGTATGCATTAAAAACAACTAATTCTTGCAGCCCAAGCCCTTTTTATAGCATTGGGTGCCTGTAATAGTCTGAATTGTCCCACTTGCAGCAGTGAGCCGGTTAGTAGTTGGGTAGGTACGTCCATTGGCAATGCTGGAATCTGTGGAGGTCTCCTGACTAGACCCCTGACACTTATTGTTTTAAAAATTAAGCACTGATTATATCTCATATCAATTCTGTGGCTTCTCTCATTTATTTCCACTTCATGCACACTTTGATAATAATGCCAAACTCAGTGCATAGTACTATTTGCAATTCCACTGTTTTACATGGGGTAAAAGTGTGAAAGCTACTAATTCTATTTTTTGTCCATTTAATAAGGGTGATTGCTATAGCCACTACTGAGGTAAGCAACATCAGATTGTTCAATCATTTTACTAGTATCTGTGGGGCATATTTCCAATCCCCTATCACCAATAGAGCGTCACTTTTTCGGAAGCTGTGAAGAACCGGGTTTTAGAACCCAGCAGAGCCAGGGGCACGCCCAAAGTCTTCGGGTTCACCTGTCTTAGAATACAGAGACACAGGATACTTCTTGGTGGCGCTAAAGATCGAATTTATTGGCTGCAAACAGAAACAGAAGTCCACGAAGTAAAACACAGGTAGATTCGTAGGAGACTGCTCAAATTCGCAAGGCAAGTCATCCTCTTTTATGCCAAAAATCACATTCTGGACAAACACCCACTATTTACAATTTGTCCAATCACAGGTAACATTGCAAAAGGTAGAGCATGACGACAAATCCACTTTTCAGTGGTCCGGCCCACCATTAATTACACGGGAAAGCCCAACATTCTTTCTTGCACAAGCCGGACAAACCCATAATAAAAGACCACAACCCATATCATAAATACACCATAATAGAAGGAACAGAAACAGATAAGAAGCAGGATAAGGGGTGTGTGTGTGTGCAATAAACTCAACAATGTCCTGTGCTTTGATCCTCAATCTCGTTCAGCTACTGGGCAAGGAACTGGCTTAACAAGGTCAGCTTCAGGCAACGGGGTCAGTTCACTCAGGTCATTCAGAAGTCAGCTAAGGTGTACGTGTACTAAAGACTCGTTCGGCCGTAGTCATCGGCCTATGTGAGGGCAACCACAAAATGGCTGCCATACACAAAATGGAACCCATGATTCGGAACGAAATCCCTAAATACATAGTGATTCCATCGGTCTAACATGACAAAATCACTCGTACTTGCCGTACTTGCTAGTTACAGTTCGCTACTATCAAATTTGTAACGAAACCATAACATTTATGAAGCGGGTTCAGAATTCACGGAACCTCAGCTGCGGTGGCGTTGTGCCAATTCCCACATTTACAAGGTAGCTCTAAGCCACCTAACATGGCTTAACACAACCTTGTAAATGTGCCCTTTTTTCTGCGGCAAAAGGGCGTGCAATGGGTGTTGATTTGGGTATTTCTCCACAACACCCATTGCCTTTGGATGCTGGCCCAGTTTTACAAGTCTGAGGCAGTACCAAAAACCGCGCCTTTCTAACACCATTGATTGCTTTGCATTAGAAAAGTGATATGAGGAAACATTATTAATTTCTCCTCTGTTATTGTAATGGTCGTTGGTCGCTCTTTGTTCTTATCTTGCCTCTTTTACCCCCAGTGGGCTCTGTCAGCAGAATACTATGGCCCGAAACCTTCTGACTGATTAGGAGGTTGGCCCCTCCATGTACTTTGCAGGGGGCCCCACAAATTTTGTTACACCACTGTTTACCCCCCTTTGAGAGTGGTCCTTGGGTTGTTATATATGTTTCCTCTGCAGCTGAAAAGTTTGTCTCACAGTAATAGGCTATACTATTGAATCAGAGCCAGCATATATGTTTAAAGATGCCATCTGACATGGGTTTTCTTTCTCTGGTTATACGACTGAATTAGAGCCAGCATATATGTTTAAAGATGCCACTTTACATGGGTTTATATTCTCATACTCCAGTGTTTGGAAATTCCTTAAGCAAGTTTTTATTTTTGACGCATCTATCCAGGCACAGTAGTCTTGATATAGATTATAGATCGATCAATTAGTCACAAGACACTTTTAAAACAAAAAATGGATGCCTAAAACATTACAGATAATGATGATAGCTTTGGGAAAAAGTTGACCTCGTATTACTTTTCATTTTAGTCATTAGCATTTATTTCATAGTTACAGTGATACATTTACTAATGTCTTGATCTAAAATTTGATAGAGAGACTCACTTGGTGTACACATACATTTTCATGACATCAACGTAGATAAACAAAAAAGTAAAATGCCAGTTAGCAGAGAAATATTTAATCAATTTACCACTTCTTGTTTTCCTGTATTCCTGACGGTTTGGTTTTGAAATATCCATGCTTTGCGCATTCCTAAAATATTTGGTCACATCCAATAGATAGCTCTTGGCCTATGGTGGGCTGGCATAACATCATTGAAAGTGAAGGAATACTAACATTTCAGTGAAGGGCAAATGGAGAGGTGTCCTACCTCCCCTAACTCAAAACCCTTACCTGAAGAAGCATCCATAGTGCCCCTGCCAACAGATCTTCCACAGACAGAAGTTATAGAAGAGTTCCCTTTCCAATCATTGAGCAAACACACGCAACATCTGGACTATTGTGTTATTATAGTGTTTTCCCATAAGCCAAAATAGTGCTCAAAATTTTGTACATTCTCGAGAATGTGTTGGACAGTATCATCATGTCAAAAGTTTTGGGACATCCAACTCATCTTGGGAAATAATATCGAAAGTAAGTGCATATTGTTTTCTTTTTGAATTATTGGAGGTCGAAGACCCCAAACCAGCCTATTTAGTGAACACGATACACAATAACTACTCGCAATACTGTTTTTGGTAGAGAGTGATCAATTTCAATTTATAATCCAAACTAGACCAGACGATGGAAGTCAAACCCTGTGTGCACTGGAAAGTTATTCGTTAAATTATCTACAACCTATTCATTTAACATAGATACGCTCTACTTCTTGTGGTTCAACGTCACCAACCACTAATAACTGCAATCACTCAAATCCAGAAGATTAGATTGATTGAAGGTGAGATTTCCTACCTTTGTTTTTCAGGTAAATTGAGCACAGAGTGGTGGGTCATGACATCCTTCCGCCCAGTATAATGCCCTCATTGCGTACACCTAGTATAGGCATGTGGTATTAGGACTTCAAGGGAAGTTCACAGCACTATATAATACAGGGGAGTAGATAGCTAGTGTTAGGTTAAAACAAATATTTGATCAATGAAAGCTACTATCCGCATCAGAGTGTTGTTTTGCCATGTTCTTTTTCTATTTTACAAATGCAGCTTTGTTATGTTATCTAGAGCAATTCAATGTTCTAAGATTGTTATATAGGCAGAGTAGGAGTGATACGATCTATTCGATACCATCCATACTTTTGGATCAAGGTTTTGTCATGTTCTTTTTCTATTTTACAAATGCAGCTTTGTTATGTTATCTAGAGCAATTAAATGTTCTAAGATTGTGATATAGGCAGAGTAGGAGTGATATGAACTATTCAATACCATTCGCACTTTTGGATTAATGTGTTAGTAATTTGTAATGTATATTTCTGATGTTTATGGTTCAATTTTGATTTTGTAATTTTTACTTTACAGCCTTGATGATGTCCCGGAAGGGGACAAAATGCGTTGGCTGTCAAAAGTACTAACTGTTTTTCAAGTTGGCTGATATTGATATTTGATTGAATAAAGAACAAGAGCTTGAGATCATATATCTGGAAGATCTTCTTTTGTACTTTTATATTTACTTGTGACAATGTTTTGAAACCATTAACGCTCCTTCTGGATTTTAGTGATTGCAAATTCAATTTATGTATCAGTTCTAGAGGTTAAATAGGTATTTTCATCTACTGCTTCAGTGGGGCAAATATCTCTATTAATACATTTAATAGAAAAAGTATTATACAAAGGACTTTTTGAAATAACAATGGCACGTGCAAAAAACAATTACAATGAATTTTCAGTGAAACACCCAATACATGTTTTGCGGAACTTAAATACCTCTTCTTCTGGTCTTTCTAGATGAAAATGATGTGCATTAAATATCCAACGTTTTAATCTAATTAGTTTGGTGGTTATTTTTGATGTTCAGGAGTTCAGGCCACGTTTTTGGTATTGAGGATTTCAGGCAACTGTCTGTTACTGATATGTCTAAGATGTATGTTCTTATTGTGGCTACATTTTGCAGCTGCTTATTTAAGGTAACAAATACTTCTTCCATCAGAAAAATATCCTCTTTGAGTCTTGAGATTTTCCACAGAAGGGAACCAGTCTTCTATTCAAATGAAATCTAGACAGATACAGAAACACTCATTATTATCCTTCAATTACTATTTTTATATATATATATGTTCAATAGCAAAGCCCTTGAGCTTCAAGAAGGCAGCCCAGCGCTACTTCACTATCCCTCGAGGCAGCGTTCACATCATTTCTCCTTTGGAGTCTCTGCATATTTCCGACGTGTTTCGAGGTCTACTACGCCTCTTCTCCTGGGAATTTCTGACACTAAATGGCTGCTAAAAACACCGTGGGACTTCAAATGCAGTTTATTTGAAATCAGCACCTCCCTAAGTGGGCGTGGCTTCTGACGATGTCACCGATCAGACTTCTGGTCGGTGTAGTTTCAAGACAGTGTTTTTCCTATTTGTACCTTGAGTAGGCGCAGTCCATTAGTGTTCTGATTAAATATCATGATTCATACCTTGAGTAGGCAGGGGAAATCGATATAGCGCTGATGATCTCTGAGCAGCGCTCTGCAAGGCCAAGGGGGCATGCCTTGGCACAGTATCACCCACAATTGGTGCCATCTCTGTGGGGTGGAGGGTGCCCTTCTTCACGGCCAGGGCAGCCGTGTGGGGTAATGTTCAATAGCAAAGCCCTTGAGCTTCAAGAATAACCATTAAGAAAATGGGGTAACCCATAAGGTATGGACCTGGGCGTTTAATAATATCAAAAAAACAATGGTCCTAGACCTATTAATTATACAAATTGAATTAAATCAATACTATCCGCAATATTTAGTGAGTAGAGCAACAATCCGTCTGCTCTATTGTACAGAAAAAACTTTTTACCACAAAATGAAATGAACCTAAAGCACCAAAACGAAATTACTTTTGATTTATTAACTTATTCATCATCTTTTTTGTTTTTCTTGTTTTAACAATTCATTTTAAACACAACATCTTATTTCCAAATTGATAAAAACAGAGGTTGCCCAAGAGAAAAATTGTGCAAAAAAAGGAGGGTGATCAAGAGTGTGAAAACAAGTGAACGGAAAGGAAACAAATTAGTGGATAGAGAGAAATTATTCACATTGTTTGCAAAACATGGCGTCCTCGACCTGAGCGAGGCTTGGCTGCAATACGCTACTCGAATAACCGGCAGAAAGAAATTTGACTCGAGGAATAGGCACCCCTACCATATGCATTGACAAACGCGCATACAAGCTACCGGATTGATCAACGGGAGCTATCTAGAATTCTAATGAAAAAGTCTCTAAGGTATTAACCCACCAGGGTGCTTGTATGAAGCACTGTATCCCTACCAAGATGTGGTGAGGATGGAATCAACAAAATAAGGAATATTATAAGGAAAGTTGGAATTCAGGACCACTTCCTCTTGCTCTTGTACTATTGAAGGGGTTATTATTATCCCTTGGTTGCCTACGTTTTGTATCTCCAGTCCTGATGAAGACTCGCAATCCCCAGGTTTAAATTACCGGTCGGGCATAAGACGAGTCGAAACGTCGACGGTGTTTTTAATCACCCTTGGACCAACTAAAAAAGAACTTTATAAAGTGCAAATTACTTTTCAGATATATGTCTACTCAAAAGTGCTCTGATTGAAAAACCCAAAAATAACGTTGGCCAGGGTCCCAATACGGTTAAGCATAAGTCCGGTATTGTTTTGCAAATAATGTGAATAATTTCTCTTCATCGACTAATTTGTTTCCTTTCCGTTCACTTGTTTTCACACTCTTGATCACCCTCCTTTTTTGCACAATTTTTCTCTTGGGCAACCTCTGTTTTTATCAATTTGGAAATAAGATGTTGTGTTTAAAATGAATTGTTAAAACAAAAAAAACAAAAAAGATGATGAATAAGTTAATAAATCAAAAGTAATTTCGTTTTGGTGGTTTAGGTTCATTTCATTTTGTGGCAAAAAGTTTTTTCTGTACAATAGAGCAGACGGATTGTTGCTCTACTCACTAAATATTGCGGATAGTATTGATTTAATTTAATTTGTATAATTAATAGGTCTAGGACCATTGTTTTCTTGAGCTTCAAGAAGGCAGCCCAGCGCTACTCCGCCATCCAGCTTCACTGTCCCTTGAGGCAGCGCTCACATCATTTCTCCTTTGGAGTCTCTGCACATTTCCAACGCGTTTCGAGGTCTACAGCACCTCTTCTTCTAGGAATTTCTGACACTTAATGGCTGCTAAAAACACTGTGGGACTTCAAATGCAGTTTATTTGAAATTGGCACCTCCCTAAGTGGGCGTGGCTTCTGACAATGTCACCGATCAGACTTCTGGTCGGTGTAGTTCCAAGACGGTGTTTGTCCTATTTGTACCTTGAGTAGGCGCAGTCCATTAGTGTTCTGATTAAAAATCATGATTCATACCTTGAGTAGGCAGGGGAAATCGATATAGCGCTGATGATCTCTGAATGCTTCAACACCCTGCGCATGCTCCGCAAGATCTTCAGATGGGTCCCCACGGAAACCAGGAAGACTGTCACCGAGGCACTCGTCACCAGCCGACTGGACTACGGGAACACCCTCTAAGCCGGAACCACAGAAAAACTTCAAAAAAGACTCCAACGCATCCAGAACGCCTCCGCACGACTCATCCTCGACATCCCCTGACACAGCCACATCACCGGACACCTGAGAGACCTGCACTGTCTCCCCGTCAGCAAGAGAATCACGTTCAGACTCCTCACCCACGCACACAAGGCTCTCCACGACCTGGGCCCCAAGTACCTCAACGACCGCATGACCTTCTACACGCCCACCCGCCGGCTACGATCGACCAGCCATGCACTCGCCACCGTACCACGCATCCGCAGAGCCACCGCCGGTGGAAGAATCTTCTCCTACCTGGTAGCCAAGACGGAACTCCCTCCCCACCCACCTTCGGCGAACCCAAGACCATCTCGCCTTCAGGAAGCAGCTCAAGACCTGGCTGTTCGAGCAGTAACTTTCCCCTCCCCCAGCGTCTTGAGACCCTCCTGGGTGAGTAGTGCGCTTTACAAATGACGTGATTGATTGATTGATTGAGCAGCGCTCTGCAAGTCCAAGAGGGTATGCCTTGGCGCAGTTCCTCCCACAATTGGTGCCATCTCTGTGGGGCGGATGGTGGCCTTCTTCACGGCCAGGGCAGCCGTGTGGGGTAATGTTCAATAGCAAAGCCTTTGAGCTTCAAGAAGGCAGCCCTTGCTACTCCGCCATCCAGCTTCACTATCCCTCGAGGCAGCGCTCACATCATTTCTCCTTTGGAGTCTCTGCACATTTCCGATGTGGTTCGAGGTCTACAACACCTCTTCTTCTGGGGATTTCTGACACCAAATGGCTACTAAAAACACAGTGGGACTTCAAATTAAGTGTATTTGAAATCGGCACCTCCCTAAGTGGGCATGGCATCTGACGATGTCACCGATCGGACTTCCGGTTGGTGTAGTTTCAAGACGGTGTTTGTCCTATTTGTACCTTGAGTAGGCGCATTCCATTAGTGTTCTGATTAAATATCATGATTCATACCTTGAGTAGGCAGGGGAAATCGATGTAACGCTGATGATCTCTGAGCAGCGCTCTGCAAGGCCAAGGGGGCATGCCTTGGCGCAGTTCCTCCCACAATTGGTGCCATCTCTGTGGGGTGGATGGTGCCCTTCTTCACAGCCAGGGCAGCTGTGTGGGATAATGTTCAATAGCAAAGCCCTTGAGCTTCAAGAAGGCAGCCCAGCGCTACTCTGCCATCCAGCATCACTATCCCTCGAGGCAGCGCTCACATCATTTCTTCTTTGGAGTCTCTGCACATTTCCGATGCGTTTCGAGGTCTACAACGCTTCTTCTTCTGGGAATTTCTGACACCAAATAGCTGCTAAAAACACCGTGGGACTTCAAATGCAGTTTATTTGAAATCAGCACCTCCCTAGCAGCCATTTCCAAAATACATTTCCAATATGCACCATTCATTTTTTGGCAGCATTACATACTAACATGAGACGCAATGCAATGCAAAAAGAAACAGTACCCTATAAGCTAAGAGATGCAAACTGTGAGGAGACACAGGTGACATTATAGAAAAAGGTGAAAATATAGGGGCATATTACCAACAACTAGCGATAATTTTTGTCTCTAGCTTGTTTAGAGACAAAAATTATCGCCGCACATAAGCGATTTTTATCGCAGATAAACCTTGCTATTAGCAAGGTTTGTCGCAAATGCGATAAAAAACGGCCGCAATGCATGAATATCGCTGAAATGTCAGCGATATTCATGCATTATCGAGCAAATGCTCTTAGCCATGTTATCCACCTCCCATTGGATAACATGGCTAAGAACTGCTCAGGGCAGGTGTTAGCTTTTGGAGATATTCGCGCTTAGCGCGAATATCTCCAAAAGTTGGTAATAGGAGATAGCGATGTTAGGGACTGTTTCCAGTCGCTAACATCTTGGCACGCCCACTTTGCATCTCATTAGTGATAAATATCACTGACATGCAAAGCGGGGCCCAAGATGGTCGCTATCTCCTTTTAGCTGTCACTAACTGGAGTTAGCGACAGCTTGGTAATAGGGAGATAATTTTATCTCCGCTTTCTTGGCTATTAAAGCCAGAAAAGCGGAGATAAACCCCCTTGATAATATGCCCCATAATTCCTTATTTCACACAGACACTCAGTGTGATCCTTGTCAAAAATGTTAAAGCCATACATTTTACCAAAAAACATTTAGCATAGTAAATCGTTTTAGGCACAGAGCACAGCCCATATCAATGACCACTTCATTACAATGCAGAAACCTGACTCATTTCCAAAATACATTTCCAATATGCACCATTCATTTTTTGCCAGCATTACATACTAACATGAGACACAATGCAAAAAGAAACAGTACCCTATAAGCTAAGAGATGCAAACTGTGAGGAAACACAGGTGACATTATAGAAAAATGTGAAAATATAATTCCTTATTTCACACAGACACTCAGTGTGATCTTTGTCAAAAATGTTAAAGCCATACATTTTACCCAAAAACATTTAGCATAGTAAATCTTTTTAGACACAGAGCACAGCCCATTTAAATGACCACTACATTACAATTTTACTATTGTACTATTTTAAATGAATCATTACTCACCTTTAAAAATACTTTAGAATATTTAGAACAGTGTCAGTCACACACACCAGATTTTCTTAAGCAGAATCTCTGAAATGCACCTCAGACACTGCAACCACAAATGGCCCTGATTTCCTGTAATTCTTCACACATATCCCTGGACTTAACCAATCAAAATTTTTCCAACACTATTTCAAAACCAAACTAATATTTTAATTGGTTCTACATTTTAACACTTTCAAACTCACATAATATTCAACCATCCTCCCAGTGCTCATTCAGCCTGATACCATGGTAACTCCCACCTAACTAAGCACACAGGTGAAAAGTTCATCATACTATGTTGCAAAAGAACCCAGCAAGGGTGTTTGACCTCTCAAAATACCAGCTTATCCTCTGCAATGTTTCTTCAAATGACTTTTTCTCAACCATTAGAATTACTTCTTTGAAAAAACAGAAGCATGCACCATAATTTTCAGTGTTTAATTTTCGAGAAACCACCTATTATTTCTTCTTTTTCAAGTGCACTGAATCTCAACCAGTTTTTTTTCAGAACACCTACTTTCAAACTGCCATTTCATTTCCACAACTCATCTGAGAACAACCACATCTACCTTCAAGATGCCTAAAGTCTGGATTGTAGGACATGGCTATGTTCACTGGAGTGAAAAGTATGCAGAAAACAGAGGTATTCCCAACCTTGATTTACCAAATGTGGATATTATGTGGATTGGCCAGAGAGGATTGAGATGTCACCAATTGATACCATTGGTAAAATCCTTTATGCATCTACCACACCCTGACCTCATAATTGTGCACTGTGGTGGCAATGACCTGGGCACTTTGACTGGGGTAGGTCTTGAAATGCTTTTAAAGGACACCTTTGGGCAATTGATGTCACTTTTTCCAAAAACTGCCTTGGTATGTTCTAATATATGCCAAAGGCAAAAATGGAACTGGTCCAACCAATTTTGTCCACAGATTGAGAAAGAAAGGAAACTTGAATAAATCGGTTTCTGTTTTCCTGAGAGACTACGGTATGGGTTCCATATACGACAATGACTTGCGTTACAACATGCAAGGCATCTATATGAGAGATGGTGTACATTTCTCAGATGAGGGGAACAAAGTCTTCCTCTTGAATTTTAGACTGTGCATCGGTACCTACTTGTAGGTACTTAAATAACCCACATAACACAACAGCTCTTTTCAGAGCTACCCTACCTCTAAGCACTCTAAATTATTATTTTACTCTAATTTTTTTCACTGTTTTTCCCCATGGTGCGCTCAGGGTACGCATACCTGTAAACGCCCGTGTAAGCGCACCCTGAGCTTACTCAGCGAAATTTTCAAAAAAAATAATAATAGTGGTTTTACCCTTCAGGGTCCTCCTAGGCCCCCCTAAGAGTACCTAGGGGATCAGGGGGTCTCTACCCTGCCCCTTTTGGGTAGGTTGAAGATTATGTGAGTTTGAAAGTGTTGATCTGTATAACCAATTAAAATGTTAGTTTGGTTTAGAATTTGTGTGTGAAGAAATTTGACTGGTTAGGGACGGGTATAAGTGTGAAGAATGAGAGGGAATGACGGCCATTTTGTGATTGCAGTGTCTGAGGTAGATTTGTGAGGAGTTTTTGGTTTTCAGTTTCTGGTATGAGAATTTTCAACAGCATTCTAAAAGGTTAGTTGTTAATTTGTAAGGGGAACTATGTTGTACACGTTAAGTTAATAAGAATAATGTTTTTTAATGTTGAAGTTTCTTACTCCAACTGTCTTTCTCTCTCTCTCTTTTTATACTACCCTAACAGCAATTATGGATCTTAATGAGGAGTCAGTTGACATTGTTTTTTAAATTTCTGTGACTAATATAGACAATTTGAATGATCCAGTTGATGTGAATACACATAATGAAGACCTTATTGAAGAAGGAGATGGCATGGGGAATTTTTATGATGAATCTTTGGATTCTGAATTAATTGAATATTTGGAGTTCATTGAGTTCCAGGATTCTTCTTGGGAGACTACCGATGACGAAATTTCTGACGATTTAATGTTAGAAGTTCTTTCAAATTACGAAAATTCAGAACAATACATTTATATTTAGTAATTAGAAATTGTTTGAGAAATTATACTTTTTTAAATGTAATTAATGAGGTAGTGGCCAAGTGATTGTGGTATGAATTGAGACTTGTAGTATAGAGTGCAACATTTTTGAGTTACATAGTAAATTTACTCACAGTTACTCCCCTTCTCACACTATACTTTCTCCTGTGTGTATCTGACATCTTTTTTCTTTTTTAAGTATTTTTTCCATCACTGTACCTCACTTACTGTCCTTTTCTCATTTAAATCCTGAGTTCCCTCTTTTCAATCTAGTTTTGTAACTCTCTCCATCCCCTCACTGCTCTTCTCTGAAGGACTTCAAAGGATAAAAAAAATGTTTATTTTAAATAGAATTTGATAGGTCTACCCTACCTCTAAACACTCTAAATTCTTTTTTCACTATAATTTTTTTCTCTGTTTTTCCCATGGTACGCATACCTGTACACGGAACCGGAGCGCACTCCGCAAATTTTTTTAAAAAAAATGATGCGTCAGAAGAAAAAAGGTAAGAAAAACAAATTTATAAAAACGGGGGCAGGGTAAAAACACCCTGACCCCCTAGGCCTGCTCAGGGGGTCAAGTCAAAAAAAGCATTTATTTAAAAAGAATTTTGGCCAGAGTCACGCCGGACGCATGAATCCGGCTGGAAATAAAAAAGCACAGTCTCCTGCTTTTCATTTTTTTAAAACCCCCGGGTGGGCCAGGTCACGGGAGCAATGTATCATTATACTGCTGGGGACCGCAGGGGCCACCACAGCCACGGAAACCGCCACCTCCCCAGGGCTTTTATTATAAAATGTATGTGGGGGGGCTCCTGCTATGAGACCTCCCCATGGCTTAAATTTTATTTTAACAGTGTGGGGGTCTGTTGCGGACCCCAGCCCCAGGACCACCACCTCCCTGGGGCTTTAAACATGTTGAAAATGGCCATGCTGCCCCCCTCGTGGGGCCCTATATGGCCCTCAGGACCGCCAGCCCGCAGGGCCAGCTCTAGCCATGTCCCGGGTGCCCATCCCCAGGATATTGCCGTTTCCAATGACAGGGAGGGATCACAGCTCCCTCTCTGTCATTGCAAACTCTGCTTTGCTTCATGGACGCAAAAGCAGGAAAACTGCTTTTGCTTCCATATAGCAAAGGAGTTTGCTTTTGGACAAGGGGACCTGCATGTCAGCAGCTCCCCTTGTCCAAAAGCAATGCCGGCTCCCGCAGGAGGCCGGAAGCCGGGTGGGACAGTGCAGGCATTGGGGCTCCCCCCATGGTCCCCAACACTCAGGCCAGCCCTGGGGTATGGGGTCCCCAGGGCCAATAGTGGTCCAGGGAAGGGGTGCCACCCAGCCCCCCTCCCGTAAAAAAAAGAAAAGAAAGTGAGACCAGGACCTGGGGGATGGGGTTCCCGGGACCAAAAGTGGCTCAGGGAAGGGGGGCCACGTGGCCCCCTCTCTTATAAATAATAATAATATAAAAAATAAACAAGTCCAGGCCAAAAATCAGCCTCGGGAGGAAGGCCACACAGCCCTCTTCCCAATTTTTTTTTCAAAATATTAATAGAAGGGGGCCACACAGTCTTCCTTCTAACAATAAACAAAAAAAGAAAAGCCAGCATCTTGCCTGCCAGAAGCCCCGCCTCCTCCCTGCACCACTCTGCAAATGCACCTCCTGGCAGGTTCTAAGTTGGGGGATTAAGTCCCCTTAAACCTGGGGGTTCTTGGGGCCCAACTAGCCCACCGGGTACCTCCAGTGAGCACCACACAGTGGGAATGCGGAAAGGTAGCACAAGGCCACGTCCATCTTTACACCACTCTGCAAACGCCCCTCTTGGCGCATTGCTGGTGGGGCAATGAGGTCCTCTTGTTCCTGAGGATCTCAGGACTAAAGTGGACTTCATCCTCCGAGTAGCAGTGCTCCAGGAGGCGCATTCGCAGAGTGTTTTAAAAAGGGGATGTGGTCTTGGACAAGTCTCAGCAATCCACCTGTGTGGGGCTTACTAGCGATAACACAAGCGCTAGTTGGCCCCCGGGGACCCTCAGGAGGCAAGGGGACTGCATATCCCAACCAAGAGCATGCCTGGAGGCACACTTGCAGAGTGGTGGAGAAAGGAGGCCTATCCTGTACACCTCTCAGCAATCTCACTATCTGGGGCTTACTGGAGGTGTCAAATAGGCTAGTCAGCCCCTAACACCCCCGGCAGTGAAGAGGACTATAATCCCCAGCCAAGAGTGCACCAGGGAGCGCGTTTGCAGGCTGGTGGGCAAAGGGGGCATGGCCTGCTTTGGGAACATAGCAATCCTGTTGTGTGGGACCTGCTGATGGTAGTAGGAGGGGTAGTTGGCTCCTAAGGTTGTCCTTGGGGGCCAACTTCCCCTCCTGTTACCTCGAGTAAGTTTCACAAAGTGGGATTGCTAAGAGGTCATTGGAGGCCATGCTCAACTTTCTCCTCCACTCTGCAAATGCATCTCCTGGGACAGTACTGGTTAGGGGATGAAGTCTACTTTATTCCTGAGAGACTTTGGGGGCCACATAGCCCTCCTGGTACCTCATGTAAGTCCAATGCAGTGGAATTCCTGAGCACTAATCGAGGCCCAGTCCACGTTCTGCACCACCGTGCAAACACAACTACTATGTTATAACTAGAAATTAGCATTTAAAAAACCTTAGAAGAATCCTTAGAATTCAGTAGAAATTCACTGAAATAACCAAACGTTTCATGGACGTTATAGTTAAAAATTAGCATTTAAAAAACTTAGAAATTCACTAAGAAAACCACAGGTTTCAGTGAATTATAGTTAGTTGGTCATTTCACTCGTACAAAACCAGAGAAATTCGGCTGTTATAGTTAGTTGAGCTAACTATAAATCGTGCCCCTGCAATGCACTACTGAAGACATCACATATTACATCACTCATGACATGTTCAGTGACATCACTGATGACATCTCAAATGACATCACTCATGACACACATCACTCATGACATCATCCAGTGTATGTGTGTTTCTCAAAAATGTAAGTATGTTTTATATATGTTTATATAGATATATATATATATATCTATATGTATATACTAGCAGCCCGTCCCGACGTTGTCCGGGTATGAATTGCTGCCAGACAGTAGTATATTGTTTTGTAGGATTTCGTTTTGATAGCATTTCTTATCTGTGACAGGCCTGTGAAACGCTCCGATTCACAGTGCACTGCTGATGCACTTAAGAGTGCGCGTTCAGTAGTGTGTGAACTCGAGTTTCCCTACTTTATTTTTCCTTGCAATATTATATAGCGCAAACTCGACAACATGGCATGAGCACAATTTACATTACAAAAGAACACATTCATTTGTGGTAGGCACGGGGAGACAAAGCGATTTGCCTGGAATCACAGGATGTTGAGCTGATGCTGAGATTCAAACGTAGCTCCCCAGCTCTAAAGTTCGCAATTCTAGAACTTGTGGTGGGAGGTGTGTCTAAAAGTGTATGTCGGTGCTTGCCATCAATGAGAGAGACCTGTGCATTTTTCAAATCAGTGGTGAAAAAATATGAGTATGTTGCTGGAGATGTGGGCCGCCGTGCCATCAATGTACTTACCGGGGGAGGGTAAACACCCATTATTGTGCAACTTTCTTTCCGCATACCATCACTCCGCATACTTTCATTACCAAAGTACCATGACTCCGTAATGCCATTATAACGCATGGCATTACATTTTATATGCTTTTACCACACATACATTTACAACAAAATTCGTTGTAAATACATGAATGGTAAAATCATGTTTTTTTAAATGTTTGGATACGGTAAGTATGGGTATATGGGTATATGTTTTGGGGTACTGAGGTATATATTTTGGGGTGTTTTGGTTATTTTAAGGGTTCAGATATAGTTTTGGGTTATGGGGTACAGGGGTAGATTTAGGGTTTGGGGATAGGTATGGGTCTTGGGGTACAGGGGTATTTTTAGGGTTCAGGGCTAGGTTTGGGTTTGGGGTATAGGGGTATTTTTAGGGTTCAGGGGTAGGTTTGGGTTTTGGGGTACAGGGGTATTTTTAGGGTTCAGGGCTAGGTTTGGGTTTTGGGGTACAGGGGTATTTTTAGGGTTCAGGGGTAGGTTTGGGTTTTGAGGTACAGGGTTATTTATAGGGTTCAGGGCTAGGTTTGGGTTTTGAGTTACAAGGGTATTTTTAGGGTTTAGGGATAGGTTTGAGTTTTGGGGTACAGGGTATATGTATAGGGTTAAGATGGGTTAGTGTTTAAGGGTGTTGTGGTATTTTAAGGAGTAAGGGTGGGTTATGATTATGGGGTGCAGGTGTATTTCAAGGGAGCAGAGTGGACACCCGGAGCTGGAATGTACAGAACCTGGGAAGAAAAAACAATGAAATATTGGGCACAACGCCCGCTTTTTTTTCCGTAATCCCACGCCCGGCAACACTCCCCCAGCACACGCCCACAGCACACGATATGAGACATGGCATGAAGGGCGGAACGTACCACACGCCCCCAGCGTTTGTCCGCCCGCAGCACACGCCCACACTACAAC
Organism: Lissotriton vulgaris; assembly: GCF_964263255.1. Classification (NCBI taxonomy): domain Eukaryota; kingdom Metazoa; phylum Chordata; class Amphibia; order Caudata; family Salamandridae; genus Lissotriton; species Lissotriton vulgaris. The sequence continues at coordinate 175,786,519 of NC_141696.1, forward strand.
GCAGGCACGCCCACAAGGGACTACTTTGTTGGCACGGTTCTTTTACCTTTTAAATGTATATGGTGGGCGTCTGCATAGCCTATGTCCTTCTGCTGCAACTTCCCTTTCCAACGCTGTATTGGGTGTTGTGATTGGTGTTGTGGTTCCTGAGATTACCTGCCTCAAAGGTTTGGGCTCTCTCTTTATTATATTAGTATAGATATGAAACATACATATATATGTATGAGTGGGTGTATGAGTGACGGAATGGCCGATGTAGTAGGTTCTTAACAGACTGTAAAAGGGGAGGCCTTGTTATCTACATCTCTTTGGCTGTAGAGTGCAAAATATCGGTCCTGTCGACAGAGAACCCATGTTTACAGTCCTTGGTATTTTGTAAGGGGTGCATAAATTTGGTATTATCAATTTTTATAATTCACTGTCCTGTGCAAAGGGTATGTGTAATATCTCTCTTTTGGGCTCTTTTTTAAGAAAACATTGTAACACTGCCTTTAATAATTTCATGATTGCCAGTGATTTTAACATTGATCCGTGTGGTGACCCTAGGACCTATAGTCTGGCAGATCTGGGTTGTCCACATGGGAGAGGAATTCATTTTGAACACACATTACAAAACGGAACCGCTGAACGGTCTCTTACATGATTATGATTTATAGTCCCTCATGTGCTTAATTGGTCCCTGCAGTAAGGCCCCTATACCATCTTTTAAAGGGCAAGGATGGGGTTGTTTATTGATTTCATGTTGGTGTTGACACCTTTACTTGAGTTTTTTTAAGGAGTTAACATTCAAGCTAGGGTATCCAGTGACCATAACCCTTTGCGCATACAACTTTGTGGGTCTCTATTGTCACATAGAGGAGGGGCCAGGCAGAGAGGGGTGGTGAGACCAACAGATGGTGGGAGACTGCTCAAATGGGCCCAGATGTCTCCAGATACTTTGTTGCTACATGCATTAAAGTTTTATCCCTGTGCACTACTCCTTCAACAGCCCCGGGCGAGGTGATTAGTGTCTTAGATACCATTTCTGCCAAAATGAGTGACTTTTTAAGTTCCCCGGATTGGCATATAGCTACCCAGGTACCCAGGTGGTTTGATTCAAATTGCTACTGGGCTTCTAGGAATCTAACAGAAGCACTGAACAAGAGCCCAAGAGATGTGACTTTAGTCAGAATCCACTGAAGGGAGTATAAGTGGGAAATGGCAAGACGGAAGTCCATATTGAAGGAGTAAGACTGGAGGGAGTTACTTGAGGCTAGTACATTGAGGGATAGTTCCAGGTTCTGGTGCATAATTAATAGCCCTTATCTTGAATAATGAGGAAAGAAGTGTGTTTGGTGCCCATATTACTGAAGAAGAGTAGGTCCTTCATTTTTAAGCTATGTTCCAGGGTCCCCCTGACTTAAACTGCTTCTCAGGTCACGAGGTAGATACCAACAAATTGGTTTACAATATAGATGAGGTTAAAGATGGCGTTGTTGGACTGTTAAGCAATAAAGCCCCGGGTCCTGATGGTATTCTGCCAGATCTTTACAAATCAAACCCAACCTTTTGGGCACCAGTCCTTACGGCAGTCAGAAATGCTGCCATAGAGACAGGTTGCCCTGAGTCATGGGCTATTTCTACGATATTGCCTATCATTAAAAAGGGCAACCAAGATAGAACCCACTGCTATAGACCAATCTAATTGCTGGATTTGGTAGTGCAAGTGGTAGGTCAAGTACTCTTGGAAAGGCTGTCTACTTGGGCAGAGGAACATACTATCCTATCGGATGTTCAATATGGGTTTCGACCTGGGCGGTCCACTGTGGCCCAGTGCCTTAATGTATCTATGGTCTTGAACAAATATACAGTGGCCCACCCCGGAACCATATACCTAGCTTTCATGAACCTGTCATCTGAGTTTGATCGCGTGAATAGGGTTAAACTTTGGCAGGCCATGGTGGCTATGGGGGTGGATGGCAACATTGTCCACCAATTAACCAAGGCGCAGGTTAGATTCTCCCAAGAACTAAGGGTTTCAAGTAAGGTTGCAATAAGGAGAGGAGCATGCCAAGGGTGTATTTTAGCCCCCTTTTTGTTTAATTTGTATACTAATGATTTAGACAAAGTTGGAACAAAGACAATGATAGATTATCCGCAGGTAGGCAGATGTGGTCTGCCTGTTTTATAAAATGCAGACAACACAGTACTTTTATCTAGGACCGCAAGGGGGTTACAAACATTGCTTGACTCCTTTTCCTCCTTTATGGCAAATTTGGACTTGTCAATAAATGATTCTAAGTCATATGTGATGCAGGTGGCTCTTCGCTAGAAAAAACCTTTTCAGTTCATGGTTGGATCTGCTCACAATCCTCGAAAATATTTTTTTCAGTATTGGGGGGTTCCAATGGGAACCAAGTATGTGCAAATATGGCTGTTTTAAACTTTGCTTCCAAATTAGGCAGGAGATCGATTGATGCACTTTTAAAGATAAACCAGGCTAAGAGTGTCGCTAAAACCACCTTACAGCTGCAAAATATGGGGTTGTTTTTCCTTGAATGAGTTACAAGTAGTTGAGAATTCATTCTTGAAGTTTTATTAGGTGTTCCTTGAGGACTATCGAATTTGGTCACTTACTGGAGGAACCTGCTGGGCTAGTTGGCCCCCAGGCACCCTCAGGTTTTAAGGGGACTTAATCCCCCAACTTAAAACCTACCAGTACATGCATAAGCAGAGTGGTGCACGGAGGGGGCTGGGCCTCTGGCAAGATGCCAGCTTTTTTTGTTTGTTTTTTAGAAGTGGGCTGTGTGGCCCCCCTTCTCATAATATTTTGCCCCAGGGCCTTTGACGTATTTTATTACATGCGGGCAGGGATCCACAATGGACCCCCGCCTGTAATAAAAGTTAGCCCTGGGAGGTGGTGGTCCCTGGGGCAGTTTGTGGAGGGGCAGAAGCCCACCCACACTTTCTTTAGTTATATTTAAGCCCCAGGGAGGTAGCAGTTCCTGGGGGTTGTGGGGGGCCGCGTGCCCCTTCACAATAATAACAATGCACCGGGGAGGTGACAGTCCCTGGGGTTGTGGGGGCCCCAACAAATCAATGATACATTGCCCATGGAACAAAAAATGTCAGCAGGATTCACCCACCCTTTGCAAATCCTGCCAAAAATATTTAAAAAAAAGATTTTTTGGACTGACAGGCCTAGGGGGTCAGGGTGTTATTTCTATTACGGTCTGTCCGGATACGGTTTACTTTGAGTGTTATAGTGTCCATGTTGTGGTCAAGCGAGGTTTTGATCTCCACTATTGCCTCCATGACATCCTTAAAGTTGGGTTCTTGGTTCGGGTTCCGTTGCTCTCCTGTATTTTTATGCTTAGGGGAAGGCTCCGGCATGCTCTCTTTTGGGAATGTGTATTTGTTAGTTTATTAGATTGAACTGTCTTGAGGCCCCGTATGGACGTCATTTTATCTTTCTTCGGTTTTTACTACTGCACCGTGTAGTGGGGCTCACTATCTGTCTTGTTTATGGGGAAACCCCGCTCTATGGCGCCGTTTCTAAAGAGACTGCGGGTGCTGGGTTCAACCCCCGGGTGTTGTACCTTCCGGGTATGGATGTGCATGGCCAGTGATCATTCTGCATCCAGGACTCTGCTGCTTGCTAGGTGTGGCCCTTGAACCATGGCCGAAAGCAGTGGGTTATCCCGTTCTGCCGAAGTTTAATTACCACCTCTGTTTTGTCTCTGGAATGCCCTTTATGGGGGCTGTGACAAGAAAAGAAATTCCCTCCTGGCCTAAATACTTCTCTTTTTGTCACATACTTTATATACTTTTGCAAAAAGTCCTTCAAAACATGGCAATAACACTTTCAATGATATTTATATCAATGTATTTATTTTTTCTCCATGTATATCAAAATTTATTTTATACTTTTTTTGAGTTCATTTCAATAAATAGTAAAATTCAAATCATCATATATATATTTTCCAAATTGCATATACAAATTCAAAAACAAAGGACACCCTACAGAGCACACAATTAGACATACTCACACATATCTTCACACATACACTAACTCATACATTCCTTCTCATTCAAAAAACTCTCTTTTTTCTGTGGCTAAGGAATCACAGGTTGTCATGTGATCTATCACGCCGAAAGCAGTGGGTTATCCCGTTCTGCCGAAGTTTAATTACCACCACTGTTTTGTCTCTGGAATGCCCTTTACGGGGGCTGTGATCACCCTCTTTTAAGACTGGTTTTCAGCCGCAGCTCAGTGGGGTTTTGCTCAACTGACCTAGTTGCTTCCTGGTTTCTTGGTTACACCTGGTGGATTGCCTCTCCTAGTTCTGCTCCCAGTGGCCACCAGGCCCGGACTGGCCGTTGCGGGCACCGGGCAATCCCCCGGTGGGCCGCATGGTTGGGAGCCGGTTTTGGACCCCTGGGGGCCGTTTTTGTTACAGGCCTGTTATGCTGCAAAAACGGCCCTGTAACAAAAATGGCCGAAAACCGGCCCTGGCACACAGCGTGGTTGCACCTCCCCCTCCTCCCCGAGGGAACAGAGGGGGCCATTCGAGCACTTTACCAGAGCTGGTTCTCGTTCCCAGTCCGGCCCTGGTGGCCACTGTTGTGTTCGGAGTAGCACTGTTGTGGTGGGGCCTCGCATTCGTTTTAGGGGTCCCTCTCTCGCGCCGGTCGAAGGCCTCAATTCCGGATTCACCACGTCACTGGTAAAAGCTCGACTGGTAAAAGCTCGCCCAAGCTTCACTTGGGGTCCTGGCGCGTTCTGGCTCTGCAGGCCTCACGCTGCTGAAGGTGTTATCACGGTATGGAGATTAGCTACAGTCTTCGTTCTTTCAGCCTTCAACCCCTGGTGTCTTCTGATTGATGTTTTCCTCTGCAGTTGCTCAGGATATGTGAGTTGGATATGTGGGTTAGGTTCGGTGCCTCCAGGACTCTACGAAGCAGCGGCCATCTCCCTATGCTGCGTAGCATGCCCCCGACTGTACATTTATAATTGATCATGTTAACTCTATTCTTGAAGTTTCTGATGAAAAATGATTTGATTTTAAATGTAAGTATTTCAGGACCATTGACTTAATGATTGAAATGTTGATATTGGTATGAGAAGCAATAAGTAAACTAGATGTGTTTCTTTCTCTTTTTGTCCTTGCTTTAATGTTTACACAATTAGGAAAGTCGAGCATCAGGACAGCAATTAAGAGGATCACTGAAAAGGCTTAAAGTGATTGAATGTGTGGACTTGGGACTACATAAGCTGCATAATTTGATTTAATCAATTGGCCTATTTGGCTGAGTTTTTTACAGTTTGTGCATGACACCAATATAAGCAATGATTAAAACATTAGCCCACTGGGGCAGGACTGTTCTTGCTATATTGCCAAACTGCTTGGAGATTGTCAAGTAGCTCCTAATCATGTAAGCATCAGAAACAAGAATTGGCTGAGTTTTTTACAGTTTGTGCATGACACCAGTATAATCAATGGTTATAACATTAGCTCACTGGGGCAGAACTGTTCTTGCTATATTGCCATATTGCTTGGAGATTGTCACGTAGCTCCTAATCATGTAGGAATCATTTGTATTAATAGTAACATGAATTTTTTTATGGCGACATAGAAACTTTGAAGCTGTTATTAGAATTGGTGCATGACACAAATACATACCATTGTTACAGCAGTTGCCCATTGGGGCAGGATTCATTCCGCTATGTAGGGCAGCGAGAGGTAAGTAGTTCCTAATCACGCATGCAGCATATGTATTATCAACTTGAAATATTTTGTCAATATTTATGATACAAGGGTATTGTACCCGCATGTTTAAATCTTGTTGATGATGATATAAACTTACATATCCTTTCTCGAGAGATTCCTTCAAAATGGTGCTCATGTTAGACTATGAACATAGAGGTCTATTGAAGTCCTTTCTCTGTGTTATTGAACAAAATTGTATGTAAATAAGGGTACGATGGAGCATTCGCCATACCGTGATCAAGCTGCAAAGCGAAACGCATTGGTGAGGCGTCACCTTGCCTATATAAATCTTGAAAAGCGCTCCTGTGAGTCTTGGATTTCTTTCCTAATACAGAGAGTTCGCTGTATATATATATATATTCAACAAACAGTCGTTCTCCTTTCTCTCCACAGAACGATATCCAGGCCACAGCTCGATTCAAATAAGTGTTTTTATTCTTAAACGCACTTGACGCGTTTCGGGAAACGGGTTCCCTTGTTCATATCTTCCACAGAATCCGGTTAAAGGTAGAGGCCGTCAGCAGGGCGGTCCGCGTGCAGGGTACCAGAACCCTGTAACATCCAATTACAAAAAAAATCTCCCACTCCAGAAAGTTTCACTGACACCGTAGATATGCAGCAAAACATTGTTTATTGCAGCAAAGTAAAGCAACACGTTTCAGTTTTCGCCTTGATCACGCTTGGTGATAGGCATCCATTTGCACGCGTTAAATAACACAAAGTAGTGAAAATAAACAACAAACCATAACACCACAGTGGTGAGGTGAACATAGTATGGCGGACATCTTAACATGGCTATTTACAAACAGTATCTGTGGACATTCGCATTTCATATTTAGAATTACATACATACTGCTCACTGCCGTTTTTAAAATTCAAGGCAAATTACTGTCATTTGTAAATGTATTACAACATGGTAATTTATATACATTTATCTCAAATAATGATCACGCATATATGTACAGCGGAGAAATTATATATATATATATATATATATATATATATATATATATATATATATATATATATATATATATATATATATATATATATATATATATATATATATATATATATATATATATATATATATATATATATATATATATATTACCTACTGGCGGTCGCCAGTAGGTAGTTATAGTTAGGATTTTTTTCAATGTTAAATCTCAAAATTCTATTTGGAATAACTTTGGCACCGGTTGACGAATCTGCCTGAAAATTTCCTGAAAATGGCCTCGTCGAGCTCCGGTCCTTCCCTGAAAGTTTGGGGGGGATACGTCAAGCGGGGGCCGAGATAGAAGGGGGGTCCCAAAACGCATTTTCCCCATGTTAATTTCCATAGGGCGGTCAATTTCACTTTTAGCCCGAACGGCTGAATGGATTTACACCAAACTTGGCAAAATTGTAGGGACTGGTAGCCCGATGTGCCTTTGCTATGTCTCAAGATATGTGCTCCAGTGGATTTTGAGTAATTTAGGTGCCAAAAAATATATATATCTATAGGCGCTCTCCGGTGCGCGCACCGGAGTGCGCTCCTGGCGCGACACGCGACTTGCGCGCAGAAAGCTGATTGGCTCTTGGGTGTCTGTAAACATTCTAAACAGTCTGGAGCGGCCGCCATCTTGTGTCTCGGTAAAATCGAGACACAAGGGGTTTGAAAAAAAAAGGGGCAAATGACCATAAGGGGGAAGAGTAGACCCCCTCTGACCCCCTAGGTTTGATGTAGGGACTAAAATAGGGTCCTGCAGGGCATTCCATTTTTTTTTTCGTTTTGCGCGGGGGAAGCGCATGGTACGCGCACCGGCGAAGCACGGGGAAAATCCAGGACCATATTTATGAAGGCCTTGCGCTGTTAGTTTTGCGCCTCCTGTGCGTCAATTTTTGTGACGCACCAGCGGTGTAAAAAAATGCGCATTGTTATGCAATATTTAAAAAGTGACGCATCTATCTAGATGCGTCACTTTTTAAATATAGTGCAACGAGGCACATTTTATTACACTGCTGGTGTTATGCGTCACTTTTCTGTGCGCACTCCTTATGACATTCCAGATGTGTCATATTTAATGTATGACGAATCATGTTGCAAGGAGTTACAGATACGTCAGTATTTCTGACATATCTGTAAACATAAAAGTGATGCGAGGCAGGTGCAAGATTTTGACGCAACAGCATCCTAAAAGTGACGCAGAGAAATCTTATAGATTTCAGTACGTCGTTATTACCAAGCTTTTTGCGGGGGAATGCCCCCTTTGCATACATTATACCTGACGCAGATATAATGTGGCGCAGAGTTTTAAAAAGTGACCCATGTACCTAGATGCGTCACTTTTTAAAAATAGCGTCAGGTATAATGCATGCAGAGGGGGTGTTCTCCCGCAAAAAGCTTTGTAATAGTGACGCAGTGAAATCTTTGAGATTTCACTGCGTCAGTTTTAGGATGCTGTTGCGTCAAAATCTTGTGCCTGCTTTACAGCAGGTGTTAGACTGAGGCAAGACCTTTCACATGCTGCTTTCCCCATTTGAAAGGACGCATTACTGGAGTTGCGTCACTTTTGTGACGCACTCCAGCAATGCGTTACTTGGAATGTAATAAGGAGTGCGCACAGAAAAGTGACGCATCGCACCAGTGGTGTAAAAAAATGTGCCTCGTTGCGTTATATTTAAAAAGTGACGTATCTAGGTAGATGGGTCACTTTTTAAAATCAAGCGCCACATTATATCTGCGTGAGGTATAATGCATGCAGAGGGGGTGTTCCCCCACAAAAAGCTTTGTAATAGCGACGCAGTGAAATGTTTGAGATTTCACTGCGTCACTTTTAGGATGCTGTTGCATCCTTTAAATATAGTGCAACGAGGCACATTTTATTACACTGCTGGTGTGATGCGTCACTTTTCTGTCCACAGTCCTTATGACATTCCAGATATGTCATATTTAATGTATGACGAATCATGTTGCAAGGAGTTACAGATACGTCAGTATTTCTCACATATCTGTAAACATGAAAGTGACGCGAGGCAGGCGCAAGATTTTGACGCAACAGCATCCTAAAAGTGACGCAGAGAAATCTCATAGATTTCAGTACGTCCTTATTACCAAGCTTTTTGCGAGGGATTGCCCCCTCTGCATACATTATACCTGATGCAGATACAATGTGGCGCAGAGTTTTAAAAAGTGACCCATGTACCTAGATGCGTCACTTTTTAAAAAATAGTGTCAGGTATAATGCATGCAGAGGGGGTGTTCCTTGCAAAAAGCTTGGTAATAATGACGCAGTGCGTCACTTTTAGGATGCTGTTGCGCCAAAATCTTGCGCCTGCTTCACAGCAAACCTTTCACATGGTGCTTTTTCCATGTGAAAGGACACATTACTGGAGTTGCGTCACTTTTGTGACGCACTCCTGCAATGCGTTACTTTTGTGTTTACAGATATGTCAGAAATACTGACATATCTGTAACTCCTTGCGAATTGATTAGTCATATATTAAATATGACATATCTGGAATGTAATAAGGAGTGCGTCCAGAAAAGTGACGCATCGCTGTTTTCACGTAGCGATGCGTCACTTTTCAGAAATGAGGCCTCCAGTTTATTCACTGTGTCATAACTTTCTTTTCTAACACTCACCTTCTTTCATTCCTCCTACTTCACTTCCTTTCACCTCTCATACCTTTCTGTTCTTTCTTACTCATTCTCCTTTCAATTATCAATGCACTATATTTCACTTACTCTTCATTTTTTAAGAATATAGCTCTTTGATGAGAATTGGAGGTAGTTCTGAAAAGAACTTTTGGTTTTCTTCTTTTAACTGAACAGGAACAAAAACAGGGAATGGAAACTGCTCAACAGGAGCAAAAAGAAAAGAAAAAAATTAGGGGTGGGAAGGGCAGCGATGGTTCTCCAATGCTCGAACCATGAGCAGGACACTTTGCTCCCCATAGGTGAGGAGTTGATTGCAGTATCTGCATTTGACGACCCCATGGTTAAATGCAGGTTGTATGTTTGCTACCTGCTCCTGTGATTGTTCTCTTCCAGAAGAAGTTGCTCCTCCTGTTGATGTAGAGGCCCCATCTCTGGGAACCTCTTGTGCCAGAGCCCTGACACTTTCCCGGGCAAAATTCTGGGGGTGCCTCCTCTCCACATGGCGAATCATGGTGAAGTTGCCAAAAGAGTATTTTTTTGGGGGGTTACCCCGTGACAGGACCTGTTTGCAGATCCTGCACTCTACTTTTGGTGCATTCACCTTCTTCTGGTCTGCTGGAAACTTAAAAAATTTCCAGATGAAATGTTCTTTGACCTTCGGCTGAGGAGGCTCTTCATCAATGAAATCATTGGAGTCATCTTCACTGCTGGATGGTCTGGCAGCCATGATTAATCAAGGAATATGGAACAGCAAAAAAGGCAGGTCTTTCAGTCACAAAAGTGAAAGAAGAAGTGAAGGAAATGGGTGGGGATTTCATTCATTGTAAAAAAAAACTGTTAGCAACCAATGAAAAGTGTTATTTTAGGGTCACATGACCCGACGCGTTTACGCTGCGCGCTCCGGAGCACTTCCGGTGCGTTTACGCAGCGCGATCGTAGGCGCTTCCGGGGCGCAAACGTGGCGCGATCGTAGGCGCTTTTGCGTGCGTTTATGCGCCGCGAACGTAGGCGCTTCCGAGGGCACTTACGTTGCGCGCCGAAGTGACGTCATCAATCTTTTATAGAAATGCATAATCATTTTCCTTATTAAAAAAAACTAATTTTATTTGTATGGTACGAAATGTTTTGCATTATTATTAAATTTTCATTCATATTTTTTTTCACGAACGACAGTTGCGCTCTGGGTGCGCTTTCAGATGAGCTCTCGGAAAAGCTTACCGGAGAGCTTAGCTGAAAGCTTCCCGGAGCGCGCACCCAGAGTGCAAAAGAAAAAAATTATATAAAAAAAATGAATACTTAAAAAAAAACAGCAAATTGTAAAAAAAAAAAAAGGTTAGAAACTCGATATACAAAGGAATTAGCATTTAAAAAACCTATGAAATTCACTGAAAAAACCATAGGTTTCACACCAGTTATAGTTAGGAATTAGCATTTAAAAAACCTATTAAATTCACTGAAAAAACCATAGGTTTCACACCAGTTATAGTTAGCTGGAAATTTTACTGATATAAAACCATTGAAATTCCCACGTTATAGTTAGATGGACTCACTATAACTTGCGCGTGCAATGCACTGCTGATGATGTCTTATTAAGCCAGTCATGAGTGATGTAATATGTGATGTCATCAGCAGTGCATTGCACGCGCAAGTTTTATATCAGTAAAATTTCCAGCTAACTATAACTGGTGTGAAACCTATGGTTTTTTCAGTGAATTTAATAGGTTTTTTAAATGCTAATTCCTAACTATAACTGGTGTGAAACCTATGGTTTTTTCAGTGAATATATATATATATATATATATATATATATATATATATATATATATATATATATATATATAATACACACCGTTTTTGAGCTTGTGTACCAACTGTTGCCACAGAGCATACCTGTGCCCCTAACCTTATTTCATGTCTGTTAAGGCTAGTTTTTCAATAAAGTTATCTAGTATTGTATTGTGTCCAAAAAAGCACGCAAATAACGCCCCAGTATGCAGTCGTTAACCCTGTATGATGCGTGTCACGCCCAATGCCAAATAATGTATACGATTGGGAGCCCAGTCCGTATTGACTGCCTCTGCCCGGGGGATCGTTTGTGTGGTGTTTCAGGCTGCAGCGGTACGAGGGACCAAGGAAAACGGCAGTGGACATTCTCTGGTGCCATGACTGCGTGCCTGCCTCCACCTACCTGCTCGGCTGCACGAACCCATTGTTTCACTCACTCCTCCACGCCACCCGCCTGGACTGACCGTGATTGTGCATTCTGGGAATTGGGTTCCCTTAATTTACTCGGACTGCTTGGGAGTGACGACTTCATAAGGGGGAGAAGATCCAGGTGTTGCCAAGCATTTCAGCAGGGAGGAGTTACCTGGGGGAGGCCATGTCACAGTGATTGGGCGCTGAGGAAGGCTAACTGAGCCGATATGCATTCGCCGCCGCTGGACACTCGTGCATTAAACAAACTGTTTTCTCGCACTTCCTTCTGGCCTCTGAGTTCTTCTTTGATGAGGCAACTTGTACGTTATATATAATATATATATATATATATAATACACACCATTTTTGAGCTTGTGTACCAACTGCTGCCACAGAGCATACCTGTGCCCCTAACCTTATTTCATGTCTGTTAAGGCTAGTTTTTCAATAAAGTTATCTAGTATTGTATTGTGTCCAAAAAAGCACGCAAATAACGCCCCAGTATGCAGTCGTTAACCCTGTATGATGCGTGTCACGCCCAATGCCAAATAATGTATACGGATGATGACCTCACGCTAAATACCCATTACATCTAAATCATTTAGTGTGAATTTAAGCAGCTATTGGATGTTACTATATAAATTGTCATCACATTTGTTTGAAATAAAGACTGTTGAATTACGCCCAAGTGGGCGTGACATGCGGGTGAAACTACACTTATTACATAAATTTATAGATATAATCGGCTAATGGACACAGTTTAATAATTCAATCTCGCCCCAGTGGGCATAGCATAAATAGATGTTAATGCGACTAGTAACACGTACATTTTCCAGATCAATGCAGCAACAATTTAGTCCAACTGGGCCCCAGAGGCAATTGTAAGATGGCCATTGATAATAAAGTGCAAGAAGAACACCCTAAAAAAAAAAAAAAAATTCTAGTTAAAAACAATTCATGATTCATTCTAAACAACAGCAAAGAATTTTACAGTCTTCAATTATGTAAGTGCACAGACAATTCTTCATTCGAATTCTTGCCTAGCGGAACCATAGTTTCAAAATCAATTATGTATCTTGACTCTAATTTCCGTAGAGTCAAGAGTCTGTTTTCTCCAAGTGTATTCTTAGCAACTGAATCAATTACAACCATTTTTTAAAATCGTTCATTCTGCATATGATGTTCAAAAAAATGTCTTGCTACAGGGTATTGCTTATTATGGTGGTGGATGGCCCTGATATGCTCCAATACGTTTAGCCCGGTGTATGGTACTCCCAATGTACATTTTGTAGCATGGGCAAATTAGTGCATAAATACGTACATAGTATTGCAAGTCAGGTTCTTTTTGATTATGAATTCTCTGTTGCCACCTAGTACTTTTAGGCTCTCACAGTCAGTGCTATATTTACAGGCTTTGCAGTTTCTGCAGCATTTGAAACCACTTCTCCCTGTTGGACTATGATGTTGCCCATCCGTAACAAGGTTAGGACTCAACTCATCTCTCAATGAGCGATTCCTTTGGAACGTAATCTGAGGACTGCTGCCATTATGCTTTTTTATATGGCTGTCAGTCATCAGAGTGTGCCAGTGTTTTGTTAGAATTTTCCTAACATGTTGTACTTGTCCTGAGTAAGTTGTGATAAATCTCAGAGTGTTGTCTTCCTTAGTTTTTGCCTCAGGATGTGATAATTGGGTGCGTGTTGCCATTTCCACCTTTTTAACTGCATATTTGATGTTTTTTTTGGAGTAGACCCTCTCACTGAATTTCCTGATCATCACTGTTTTTTCCTCACTATATCCTACCTCTGAACTACAATTTCATTTGGCACGAAGTAGCTCGCCACACGGAACACTTTGTATCAGTTTCTTAGGATGAGAGCTGGACGCACACAGAATACTGTTTCCAGCTGTTGGTTTACGAAACAGTTTCGTGGTAACAGCCTGTTGCTTGATTTGCACCAGAATATCAGGGAACTCGATTTCGATTTCACTCATATTAGCCGTAAACGCCAAATTGTAAGGATTGTCATTCAATTGGGCTACAAAGGTCTTGGCAGAATTCATGTCACCATCCCAAATAAAAAAGATGTCATCTCGTAGCCACAGGACACAATGATCGTGCTCTGCCATATGGGATGCCACCTGCTCCTCCCACCAGCCCATGACCAAATTGGCATAGCTGGGGGTGAAGCAGGTGCCCATGGCTGTGCCCTGTGACTGATGATAGATGACATCACTGAACAAAAAATAATTGTTCCTGATGCAAAACTCAATCATAGTTATAATCATGTTAGAATGACCACGTAAAGATATAGATCGTGATCGAAGAAAATGTTTGATGGCTTGCAACCCAAAATTATGTCCAATACAGGTATAGAGGCTGCATACATCCATGGTTACCAATAAGTAATTGGGCTCCCAGTGTATGCCATCAATAATAGTTAGGAAATGGGTGGTATCCCTTAAGTATGAGGGTAAATCTACCACATATGGTCTCAAATAGTGGTGTATGAAATGTGAAGTATTCTCAAGTAGGGAACCAATTGAGAACACAATCAGCCTCCCTGGTGGATTAGTGGGTTTTTTGTGCATTTTAGACAATAGGTAAAGAATGGGGAGTTTTGGACGTGAACATTTGAAAGAATTGTTCTCTTCCCATTCAATCAATCCTTGTTCCCTCCACTGTATCAGTAGGTCACCATGTTCTTTGTTAGCTAGGGATACCTGTTTTTTATCTCATACACAGTAACATGAACTATCAAATAATTTTTCATGAATTCATCGATAATATCTTTTGATTCAATTCGATATTTCCCGCCCAACAGGGTGTGACCCAACTCGCAGCTTTCTGGGATATGCAGCACACAGCGGGGTCTCACTCGCTGCACAGCCCTGCTGGGACGCCACATGACGAGTCAGCATTGGGGCAGGCAAATGCAAATTGAAAGATGCAAAGCAGCACCCCTGGATTCAGAATCGCTTTGCCAACCCACTTGGGAATTAATTGTAAAGAAATACAGAGAAGTTAGCAGGCGACTCACGGAAGGAATATCCGTGCACTACATATCCCAGAAAGCTACTGTGTAGGGAACCAAATGAGAACACAATCAGCCTCCCTGGTGGATTAGTGGGTTTTTTGTGCATTTTAGACAATAGGTAAAGAATGGGGAGTTTTGGACGTGAACATTTAAAAGAATTGTACTCTTCCCATTCAATCAATCCTTGTTCCCTCCACTGTATCAGTAGGTCACCATATTCTTTGTTAGCTAGGGATACCTGTTTTTTATCTCATACACAGTAACATGAACTATCAAATAATTGCCTTCTCCCCTCATTTAGATAATCCTTCCTCTCCAATATAACGACATTCCCACCTTTGTCTGAGTGTCGTATTACAATTGTGGGGTCCTTTTTAAGGTTATCCAGAGCCACTACTTGATCATAAGTTAGATTCTCGTCACATTGTGGTGTTTTTTATGTACCTTATTTTTTAAAAATCATTCACCTCTCTCAAAAACTTCAATGGCGTCGCATTCGATTTGCGGCAAAAACATTGATTTTGGTCTGAAGCCACTGCCAGGGTTGATATTCTCCTCAATACCAAACTCCTGCAACTCAAAATTGTCTGCATTCACACTATCGGGTTGAGATGTTAAAACATTTAGCAATTCACAATCATCAATTGTTAAAGTGTTATTTGCCCGCTCAGTACTATTAGATGTATTAAGTGAGCATTAAGTTGCAAACCACTTTTTAAGTTTCAATTTTCGCACAAAATGAAACACATCAATTCTACTTTGAGCAAAATTAAAGTTACTGGTAGGACAAAATGACAATCCTAGTGACAGTAGATTGATTACTTTATCTGTCAAGATCCTTTTAGACAAGTTGACCACAGTGATATTTGTGCCTTCTTTTTCCTTGTCATCATTCCCACGAGGTTTGTTTAGTCTTTTTTGACTCCTTGCTTTTGCTTGCTGGTTCCTGCACCTCTGCCTCTGTTTCCTTGCCCTCTCCCTCTATGTGAGCCTGGGGTTTGGGCTTGTTCTGTCCGCCCTTGATGCATCATCTGAAACTGGGCTAAAACATTATTTGACTTTTTTTTACTTATATGTCGATGCATCCGATAATCTTCCGTCAGAAACATCACTTTATGATACCTCCACTCTTACTGGCGGCTTCACAATGGTTGTTGATATAGTTCCATCTTGGTCAAAAAGATTATCATATTTTTTTTGGAAGGTTAGTGTGCGACCACTTTGATAGTCCCTCAGAAACATTCTCTGTTTCTTGGCAGTAATTTCCTACTCCAAGTTATCCATACGTTTAGATCAATTTTTCATGAATTCATTGATAATATCTTTTGATTCAATTCGATATTTCCCGCCCAACAGGGTGTGACCCCACTCGCAGATTTCTGGGATATGCAGCGCACAGCGGGGTCTCACTCGCTGCACAGCCCTGCTGGAACGCCACATGACGAGTCAGCATTGGGGCAGGCAAATGCAAATTGAAAGATGCAAAGCAGCACCCCTGGATTCAGAATCGCTTTGCCAACCCACTTGGGAATTAATTGTAAAGAAATACAGAGAAGTTACCAGGCGACTCACGGAAGGAATATCCGTGCACTACATATCCCAGAAAGCTACGAGTGGGGTCACACCGTGTTGGGCGGGAAATATCGAATTGAATAGTGGTGCCGGAATAATGCCTGCTTCTTCGTATGTCAGTCTTAAGTCCCCAGATGAAGTGCTTGGACACACACGAAACGCGTCGGGACATGGACATTATTTGAGCAACAGCGATATGATGCTTTGAGTGCATTCTCTCAATTAAAAGTGCGATAAAGACAATTTACCTGTGTGTGGTCCCCTCTCCTTTTCCAAGCAACTCTTGGTGGATATATATATATATATAAAAAGCTTAGTTATTTTGACTTGGGGAGTATTGTTCCAGCTGGTAATCAAGAGAAGATCTTGACTCTATATGGCACTGCTCCCCCACGTCACCCGACTGCATGACCTCAACATCATCTCTTACCCTGATGACACCCAGCTGATCTTCTCCCTCACCAAGGACCCCCACACCGCCAAAGCCAACCTCCATGAAGGAAGGGAGGTCGTCACCGAATGGATGAGGAACAGCCAACTGAAGCTGAACTCGGACAAGACAGAGTGTAGTGTAGTTCCTATATCCCTAACCCCTTCGCTGCTAGGCCTTTTCTCCCCTTGTGCTCAGCCTTTTTTTGACTATTTGGTGTAGTGCGCACTTAGGCCCCTGTAACTTTTTGACCACATAAGGCATCCACGCAAAATGTGCGTCCTTTTCTTCCAATATCATGGGGATTCTAAAGGTACCCAGGGTTTGTGGATTCCCCTGGAGGGGTCCCAGAAATTAGCCAAAATACAGTAATATTTTTGTTTTTTTCAGAAAAATTGGAAAAACGGGCTACAAATGAAAGAGTCTGGGATTTTCCCTGCAAATGTTATCAAAAAAGGGTTTATGGGGCTGAAATCACCATTTTCCTAGCTTTTAGGGAATGACAGTCTTTTGTCAGAGAACCAACATTTTTTACACAGTTTTGGCATTTTTCTGGGACATAGCCTAGTTTTGCTATTTTTAGTGCTTGCAACCTCCTTCCAGTTAATGGTAAAAATGAATATGAAAGCAATAATGGATCATGGAAAGCTATGCATTTTAGTAAAGTAGATGGAATTCTGAATTCAGAAAGGGGTTATTTGTGTAAATCCATCAAGGTTTCTTTATAGAAACTAACAGTTAAATATTGGAAACATTGAAAAATAGTTTAAAAAAACAGCCTTTTGTGTCAACATATTCACCTATAACTTCTTATAATTAGGACAGATCTTGGAAAGCAATACACCGTTAAATCCACTGGATCTTCCTGGTTGTGGGGATATATAGGACTTGTAGGTTTACCAAGAACCAGACGAACCCAGAGTCAAAAATTGAGTAGCAATTTGCAATGGCTTTTTATTATGTACCGGGTATATAGCAACTATTGTGTGAAAATGTATACATGGAAAAAATGGTATGAAAGACGCCTATGTATTTCTGAAATGGGTACAAATTATAGAGTTTAGAAACAGTACATATTTGCACATTTTCAAAATTGGGAATACTCATACTGGAATGATAATTATTGGTCATTTTTCAAAATGACTTATTTTTTAAACAATGTCTTTCATTTGGAAGGCAGAAATGCATCAAAACTCAATAGGTTATAACAGTTGCCTTACAAATCTGAATTACTCCAAGTCTCCCGATACAAATGGTATGTCACTTGTGTGGGTAGGCATAGTGTCCACTATTGGAAAGGGCTCAAAACCCAAAGTGAACATGCCACATTTTCACAATGAAAATGTACCCTTTTATTGCGAAATGTGTAGCTGTTCTTTTTGAACCCAGGCTCTGCTGGCACCTATGGAAACCTAGCAAACCCATACATTTTCGAAAACTAGACACCCAGGGAAATCCAGGATGGGGTGATTTGTTTGCCTGCCACCAAGTTCTGTTACTCAGAATCCATTGCAAACCTAGAAAATTGTCCAAAAAGACACATTTTCCCCACTTTTCTGTGGTGGAAAGTTTTGGAATCTGAGTGGATTCACACATTTCTACCCACCCTGCATCCCCCAAAGTCTTTCAAGAAAAACGGTACCTCACTTGTGTGGGTCGGCCTAGTGCCTGCGACAGGAACGGCGCAAAACGCAATGTGGTCCGACCTCAATTTCGCAGTGAAAAATGACCCTTTTTTTGGCAAATTGCCTAGCTGTCGTTTTTTAACGCTAGCCCTGCTAGCACCTAGGGAAACCTAGCAAACCTATACATTTTTGAAAGCTAGACACCCATGGAAATCCATAATGATGTGACTTGACTGCCTCCCACAAGGTTCTGTTACCCAGAAACCCTTGCAAACCTAAACAATTGTAAAAAAAAAAAAAAATCTCCAAATTTCTGTGATGGAAAATCCTGGAATGTACGTGAATCCACAAATTTCCTTCCACCCCTTGTTCCCCAAATTCTTCCGAGAAAAATGGTATCCCACATGTGTTGGTCAGTTTAGTGCCTGCGACAAGAAACAGCACAAAAAGCAACATGGTCAAACCTCAACTTCGCAGTGAAAAATGACCCTTTTTTGGCAAAGTGTTTAGCTGTAGTTTTTGAACCTTAGCTCTGCCAGCACCTCGGGAAACCTAGCAAACCTATACCTTTTTTTAAACTAGACACCCAGGGGAATCTAGGATGGGGTGACTTGTGATGCCTCCCACCAGGTTATGTTACCCAGAATCTGTTGCAAACCTAAAACATTCACACAAAAAATACATTTTTCCCACATTTCTGTGGTGGAAAGTTCTGGAATCTGCGTGGATCCACAAATTCCCATGCACCCCGGGTTCACCAAAGTCTTCTGAGAAAAATGGTACCTCACTTGTGTGGGTCGGTCTTGTGCCTGTGACAGGAAACGGTGCAAAACGCAACGTGGTCATACCTCAATTTCAGAGTGAAAAATGACCCTTTTTTTGCAAAGTGCCTAGCTGTAGTTTTTTAACCCTAGCTCTGCCGGCACCTAGGGAAACCTAGCAAACCTAAACATTTTTCAAAACTAGACACCCAGGAAAATCCAGGATGGGGCGACTTGACTGTCTCCCACCAGGTTCTGTTTCCCAGAAACCCTTGCAAACCTAAAACATTGTCCAAAAAATCAAATTTTCTCCACATTTCTGTGGTGGAAAGTTCTGGAATCTGTGTGTACCCCCAAATTTCCTTCCACCCGACGTTCCCCAAAGTCTTCAAAGAAAAATGATACCCCACTTGTGTGGGTCAGCCTAGTGCCTGCGACAGGAAATGGCGCAAAACACAGTGTGGTCACACCTCAATTTCGCAGTGAAAAATTACCCATTTTTTGCAAAGTGCCTAGCTGCAGTTTTTGAACCATAGCTGTGCCGGCACCTAGGGAAACCTAGCAAACCCATACATTTTTTTAAAACTAGACACCTAGGGAAATCTAGGATGGGGTGACTTGACTGTATCCCACCAGGTTCTGTCACCCAGAATCCCTTGCAAACCTAAAAAGGTTACCAAAAAAACACATTTCGCCACATTTCTGTGGTGGAAAGTTCTGGAATCTGTGTGGATTCAGAAATGTCTACCCACCCTGTGTTCCCCAAAGTCTTCTGAGAAAAATGGTACCTCACTTGTGTGGGTCGGCCTAGTGCCCGTCACAGGAAACGGTGCAAAAAGCAACGTGGTCATACCTCAATTTCACAATGAAAAATGGCGCTTTTCTGGCAAAGTGAATAGCTGTAGTTTGTGAACTCTAGCCCTGCCGGCACCTAGGGAAACCTACCAATCCCACACATTTCTGGAAAGTAGACAATCGGGGGCTTACAAGGAGGTATGGCTTGTTTGGATCCCCAATGTTTCCTGACCCAGAATCCCCTGCAAACCTCAATTTTAGCTGAAAAAATCAATTTTTTCACACATTTTCATGTGGGAAAGTGTGACATCACCGGGCTCACACAAATTTCCTACCACCCAGCCTTCCCCCAGGTCTCCCGATAAAAATGGTGCCTCACTTGTGTGGAAGGCACAAGTACCCGCGACAGGCAAGGGCCCAAAACATGGTAAGGCGACATCAAAATTGCCTATCTCAAAACCACCTGCTTTTGCAAGGGGGGGTCCCATGAGTTTCTGGGGGTGGGGTTGCCCGATATGCCCCCAAGGGGGGCAGAAACACTGTGGCTAGTTTATTTGGGGGGTGGGGGCATTGGTATGCCCATTCTGGGCAGGCCCCACCCCTACACATAGAAAAGCCCACGTAATTGTTGGTGCCTAGTAGGCTTTTTGCCCCCAGGGGGGCAGATTGGGGGCTACTGAGGCTACTGGGGGCTGTAATTGTTGCGGGGGTTTGGACAGCCTCCACCCTAATAAAAATTTGCCCAAAAAAATCCCTGGCGTCAAGTGGGCTTTTAGCCCGCCTGAGGGGCAGATTGGGGGCTACTGCCCCTTCTGCCCTCCAGGGTGGGGCAGGAAGGCTGTAATTTTTGCGGGGGAGGAGAGGGGGTGGGGTCATGTGCATGCCCATTTTGGGAGTCCTAATTCAAATTTGCCCCCCAAAAATCCCTGGCATCTAGTGGGCTTTTTGCCCCCCCCCCCTGGTGGGGCAGATTAGGGGCTAATGGGGGGGGGGCAGAAAGTCCACCAGATGCCAAGGAGTTTTTTGAGCAAATTTAAATTAGGGTGGGGGCTGCCCAAAACTGGCATTCCAATGCCCGACCCTAATTAAAATGTGCCCGAAATAATCCCTGGTGTTAGTGGGCTTTTTGCCCCCCAGGGGGGCAGATTGGGGGCTACTGCCCAATATGCCCCCCAGGGGGGCAGGAAGGCTTTTATTTTTTCCAGGGGGAGGGGGTTGGGGCATGGGCATGCCCGTTTTGGAGCCCCCACCCTAAATTAAATTTGCTCCAAAAAAATCCCTTGTGTCTAGTGGGCTTTTTGCTCCCCCCGGCGGGGTAGATTAGGGGCTAATGCCCCCATCTGCCCCCAGAAGTCCAACAGATGAACATTTTAACTGAAATGAGCCTTTTGGCTCATTTCAAGTTTTGGTTCTACTGAAATTACGTCAGCGCGACATGCACACTGATCATCATTTCAGGGAAACCAGGGGGGCCTCAGGAGCTGGAGAAGCTCTTCCCCAGCTCCCGAGGCTTTGGGGAAGAAAAAGGACTCCCTCTGGTGCCCGCACTAGAGGGATTTCGGGGGCTGGCTGTCATGACGAGCTGAGCTCGTCATGAGCACACGAGCACTGTGTGCCATGACGGGCTTAGCTCGTCATGAGCACCGAAAGTGCTAATAGGCTCCGCGAATTGGAATAACATACACAGATTTGACATAAGACTGAGGTCAGTATGTCAGCATCAAGTATATTAAACTTAATTGTGTGTGAGCCAGCTAACTCAAGTCACTAGAAACGTTCTTGAATAAACAAGAAGGGATTAGCCTCTGACAACCGCATACACATGACAACTTTGTTTCGCTTAGAGTCGGAACAATATCTTCAGAGTCGTGGAAACAATAGATATCTTTTTCACTCAGTCAATCATGCATGCTTCGTTTCTACAGAGTTGCATAGAAATAGAGAGACGGGCGTTCCAATAAAAAGGGGTTTATTGAACAGTCTTATTTCTCATGCTAGAGATAGACAGAATGCGAAGTATAATGCGTACAGCGTAAAGAGTAATATAAAATAATACTGTAATGGCATTTTCTGTTGCTATGACATTTATAAAAATACATACATGAATAACAGAGGCTAAAATACTCAACTGGTGCTTCTAAAATACGCCTACCCCACTGTACCTAACCTAGTTCTAGTACGAGGGAATAAGTAGATGCTGCCTTAGCATAGGTTTTAGCACTGCCAAGAATTGCCAAAGGTTTCTCTAATTTCTAATCAGCTTCATACCTTAGAATGGGAGAGGTTGGTATCTCTTTCTCGGGACTCGATTTCCCAACAGCCCGTAAGGGGAGTCAGAAACACTGGAGCTGGATTCTCGGCATGAGGATGACATCATCTAGTCAGTGTTTAAGCTGGGGAGTTGACTTCCTTTAGTACTTGCTGTGGTGAGCTGCGTCGTGCAAGTAGGTAGTCGAACTGCACCAAACCACACTGTGCTTTGCCATAGCAAGTGAAGGTATATTCATACCTTGAAGGTGTTTAGGAATGCCAGTATTGACGTAAGAGTTGGGCATATGAACGTCATGAATGAACCCCTAAGGAATAGATGTTCATGCATAATAAATGAGTTCTTGGAGAAATAAATATTCAAGAAAGGGGAAGTTCCTAACGGCTTAAGAGTCTGGTTTTCCAAGAAATCGTTGTGACGTAGATGGACGGATGTAAGTAGCCGTGCCTGTATTTGGTTAGTATGGGCTATGCCTAAATAAGGATTGGATTTCTATGCCCATATAAGGGCAATGTGGATTGTACCTATATAGGAGCATAAATCGGGAAATTCATACCAAATCTAAATCGATACAAAACACCCACTCCACTTTCGTATGTACAACATTACTAAATTCTAAACACGATAACATATTTAAAACATATCTATACATGAAGTGCTAAAAGCATGTTTCAAAGGCATTGTAAATAATGCATTCAAACTATTGCATTGGTGTTGTACACATTAAAGCAATGTTTCATTCTAAGCATATATTGTCATTGGAATGCTAAATGAATGAATCATAAAAATATACTTTTATGAAATGGCTCGTAAATACAGAAGAAAAGGTGCCGTAACCAGTTCATTACAGATTACATGACATTGTTTGTTAAGTATTCAAAGAATTCTTGTTCTCTATGAATAGTTCTACTTTAGGCAGATTACTTGTGCCAACAAATGAAAAATACAAATTTGTAGAAAAAAAAGTAATCATAGAAAAAAATCCCAAAGTTAGTACCTTGTTTTGAAAAATGAAGGTCAAATTCAAAGTCTCTCAAAACACTGTGTGCCAAAATCAAAAATTCAGTGTTAGGGCTGGGAGAAAACTTGAAATCTTCGATGTCTGTTGACAAAAAATTGTCTACCATTGTAGGTGAAAGTTGGATTACCTGGTTTAGAAGATTAACCGCACATAGATGTGAACTATCACCTTCAGCATTGGTCGCATCAGCAATGTTTGTTTTGGATGGTACCTGTGCGCCTGTTGTTTCCTCTTGTACCTCAGCAGTTGCAATTTGCATCTGTGAGATCTCAATGAAGGCCGTCATCAGAATTGGTAGCCGCTGGGGACAACACAGAGCATGGGCCGTTACCGGGACAAGCAAAGTAACAACATCTGTTGGCATGACTGATGGGAGTGTTAGACAGGTGTCTAAGCATGCATTCTTCTCAGCATAGCAGGCAGCGTAGAACAGGTAAGATACAATCTTGCCAAATTGGTCTGAATGACAGAAACCATATGGTATTTAATTATCGTAGACGAGATAGTCCCAAAATTTGGACAATGCGCTCACGACACTTTATCGCCAGTAGAGTTGTCTCCATGGAGAACTGGGTGTTGTTGGTGAATTGGCTTGCCATATCGTAGCAGTAGGAGCAAAAATATTACCCCTGCAATGAGTCCAAAAAGGAGGGGCACGAAGTTTGGAAGGATTTCGAGGACTGCTTGAAAAGGTGCTAACTGTCCGGAAAATACGGTCTTAAATACATGATACGACTTATTATTTCGGAGAAATTTATAGGGCAGTTTGTATTCAAAAGGGCATGTATCTCGGCAGAAGTCCTTGCGACTTGTAGATATTAGGTCTCTTTGGCCCAGGTCAGTGACACAGTTTTTTGCAAAAGAATGGCTTTCATTTTGCTTAGAGTATCAATTCGTATACAAGAGATGTTCAGTGAAGGCCAAAGTGGCGACTCCCTGACTGTCTTGGTTTTTTAAAACAATACTTGCATACAGCAAGTGACACTGGATGAAACAGTTACTAGATATGCTGTTCCTGGCAAAATGACACAGCAGCTGTGATCGTTCAACATGAGGTAACTTCCATTTGAAAGCTGTCCAAAAATTGGATCAGTCACCGCAGCTGGTGAACCTTGCAGGTGGCAGGATAAATGTTAGAGGAATCATCGCAGGCCCCGTATAAGTTTATACCCTGACAAAGGAGAGAATCGCTTAGTGTGTTTTCACAGTTTGAACCGCAAAGAAACACTTCTCGTCCCTCACTCCAACATATGTGTGTGTTTGGTAAATCCCAGGATGTCTTGATGTATTCTTTACCCAACCTTTCATATGTGCCTGCTGTAATGTGTTTTACAAGAAACATGAGAGAATTGCCAATACGGATACTCCATTTGTCTCAAATAATAATAATAATAATAATAATAATAATAGGGAGGTTTATAAAGCGCCTGGTTACGCACACCGGCTATAGTAAGTGGGAGTAACAGAGTCACAACAAAGAGACAGAGCTAGTCTACTGGATAAACAGATGAGTTTTGAGTTTCCCCCTGAATCTAGATTCTGATGATTCAAGGCGGAGTTCTAGCGGGAGCCTATTCCAGCTTCTCGCTGCTAGAAACCGGAAGGACCTTCCCCCCATACGTGCCTTTTTTACTTTGGGAATTTTTAATAGCCCAGAGACCGAAGATCTCAAGGCTCGGGCAGGCTCGTTGGAGGCAATAAGGTTCTGTAATGGCTTTGGTGCCTTGCTGCATATAATACGATGGCACGTGCACAGAGCCTTAAACTCAATTCTGCTCCTGACAGGAAAGCCAATGAAGTGCTTGCAGCGCTGCCTTGCAGGCAGATCTGTGGGTAGCCACAGGACCAAGCGAGCCGCTGCATTTTGTAACACCTGAAGGTGGTCAAGGCTCTTTCCCGTGGCACCCAAATAAAGAAGATTGCCATAATCCAGTCGTGCAGTGACCAAGGCATGCACCAGCGTCTTACGGGCCTCCGTAGGGAGAAGCTCAAGAGTCTTCCGCAGGCCTTTCGGAACGCCAAAGCATACCCCCACCACACGACTAATATGGGCCACAAATGTTAGCTCCGCATCGAGCCAGATGCCCAGGTTTTTGGCTTCCTGACAAGGAGTAGGGGCCGACCCCAGGCAGGACGGCTACCATGCCGATGACCACACAGACGGGCCCCCCCCTACCACGAGCTTTTCCGTCTTGCTACCATTCAGCCTCAGGCAGTTGGTCGACATCCAGGATGCAAGCTCCTGCATGCATGCTCTGAACCTCTCAGCAGCAAGACCAGGCGCGCGCGATAGTGAGGCCAGCTGCATGTCATCCGCATAGGACACTATGCGCAGCCCATGGGCCTCAACTATGGCTGCCACTGGGGAGACATATAGCTTAAATAAGGTTTGGCTCAGGGACGAACCCTGAGGTACGTCCTGACCCAAGTTGATGTCTCTAGAGTAGCAGTCCCCCAGCCGGACCTGAAAGCTCCTGTCTACCAGGAATGACTGAATCCATTTCAGCGCGGCACCTGAAATCCCACCTTCATTCATACACTGCAGCAGAGTGGCATGTGCTACAGTGTCAAATACCGCGCTGAGGTCCAGGAGGACCAGGGCCATAGTTTGGCCCTCATTCACCCCCTGTCTGATGGTCTCGACCGCCATAAGCAGGGCCGACTCAGTAGAGTGGCGGGGTCGGAATCCAAACTGAGTGGCGTGAAGAAGATTAGCTTCCTCAACATATTCCATCAGCTGGATGTTCACGACCTTCTCTGCCACTTTAGCCACATAGGGTAGAAGAGATATAGGGTGGAGGTTCCCCAATTTCTCAAAGCTGATGTTCAGCTTTTTTTGAAGAGGGAGTACCACCGCCTGTTTCCACCCTGTAGATACCGTATGAGTCCTAAAAGATACCTCCAGCAGATGTCTGATATAAGGTTCAGGGGTCACCAGTCTTTCAGCGAGTCGCTTGGGCGAGGCAGGATCCCTCGGGGAGCCCGACTTTATCGATCTGCAGATCTGTATAAGTACCTCTGGGGAAGGGGTAATACATTTCTCCAATCCCTGTCGTCCCCTGACTACCCCTGTATCTTCTGAAAACTCAGACCCTGTTACAATTTGCCCCGGAAAAGAGGAGTACATTTTTGCCACTTTTTCTGTGAAGAATTCTGCAATACGGTTACATGAGTCCACAGAGCAATCCGCCGGCGCAGTGGAGGACTTCACGTTGGAAATAGATTTATAGATTTTAAACAATTTCTTTGCGGAGTTCTCTGCCTCCCTAATCCTCTTGGCAAAGTGGGATGCCTTATCCCTTCTAATCAGCCCATGGTAGGCTCGCCTCTTTGCCAAGTACTCCTGTTTTGCCTGGCTCGAGAAGGCCTCCCTCCACTGCCTCTCATAGCGCTTACATGCCGTCTTTGCCAACCGCAGCTCGTCGTTAAACTAAGGAGCCATTCTCTGTGAGCGGCGGCCCGCATTAGTCAAACATAGTGGGGCGGTAGAGTCCAAAGCCTCTTATCCAAATTACTGCTAGCTGTTTCCATATCCATCCCGCCCGGTCGCCCTCCTTTGGTGAGTGCTTCGTCAAACTTGGCCTGAGAGAATTTTGCCCATTTCCGGCTTGGATAGTTATGGGGTGCCTGTTCCAGTTCTCTTGCACCCGGAATCAGCACCACAAACGGCACAAGAAAGTGGTCTGATCAGGGAACCGGGATGGTAGGTTTGATCTCCACTTCCTCCCAATTAGCAAATATTGGGTCCAACAAATGGCCCTGCTGATGGGTGGGGGTCTTAACTCTCAGGTCTAGCTGTAATGCCTGCAATTCCTGACAGAAACTAACCGCCCCTCTGTCCAGAGGATCTTCCATATGCATATTCAGATCCCCTAACACGAGGAACTTGTCTCTGTGTAGAGCGGCTTCAGTAATACCTTCTACCAAGCTGTCTGTAAACCTGGTGTGAGGACCCGGAGGTCTATAAATCAGGAAGTCCTTCACTGTAGTACCTGCATTCACCCTGATAGTGAAGGCGCCTACCTCACTCTCCGTAACGGTCATTTGCTCTATTTGGCAGCACAGAGGCTGCTTGTAAACAATGGCTATGCCTTCGCCTCTACCCTTAGGCCTGTCTTGCCTAACCATCCGATATCCTTCCGGCAAAGCCTCGATAATATCCGGGTCAGAGTGCGCATCTAGCCACGTTTCCGTAAGGAAAAGGAGGTCAAATTGTTTTTCTGTAAGGAGATTATAAATATCCAGTCTATGTTTGCTTAAAGATCTAACATTAAGTAATCCGCAAACCAGACTGGTATACTCCTGTTCTCCCTTACCTCCCGTACTACACACAAATTGACAGCGCTTACATCCTGTGTCCTCCTCCACTTTCATGCTATGGAGGCATGAGTTAGGGGTGCCTCTACAGAAGCTCAGGAGTTGTTCTCTGCTCCACTGTGTTCTTACCAAAATCTGACCAGGGGTTGGGGCCCTGGACAGGTCGGGCCGCAGACGGGCACAGACGGGCTCGCCGCCGGTGCGCCCGCTGCGCTCGTCCACTGTGCTGCCAAGTAGGCATCCACCTTTTTATCCCCCCCCAGTGTCTAGGAAGGCTAGAGCACTGACCGTCCTCCCCCGTGCACTGGAAGTGGCTGGCTCGGACCTTCCACGCCCTCTGCTCAAACGGTGCTTGTCACGGG
Source organism: Lissotriton vulgaris (assembly GCF_964263255.1). NCBI lineage: Eukaryota > Metazoa > Chordata > Amphibia > Caudata > Salamandridae > Lissotriton > Lissotriton vulgaris. Next base: position 175,814,298 of record NC_141696.1, read on the forward strand.
CGTCAGGACAGGGCGGGAAGGAAGAAAACTAGCCCAGCCCCCCTGCGCGATGTTGCTGCCTTCAGGTAGGAGACCTCAGCAGCCCAACAGTGCCACCAGTGAACGTTTTTAAAAATACCTGCGGGGTAGCTGTCAGCAGGAGACACAACAGTCCAGCAGTACAGTACAGTGCACAAGTGAATTAAAAAACAAACACGAAGGGAGCCTAATCACTCTCCTCCCTATGCTCCCTTACAGTTAAAAGCACGTGTAAAATTACACCACAGGTCGCGTTAGCCATATATATATGTAGCCAAAGTACAGACACAGTTCAATACTGGTTTGCTATTTAATAGCTGTTTATTCAAAAATATTTTGGTAATGCACATTTTAAATTTAGTGTCATTAAATCAACCAATTTTCTGCAACAGTGAGGACACAGCCGGTGGAATAAAACCTCATATATACCATCACTCATAACTCATCATACATATCACAGTCAAACCACATACATTCAAACAATCAACCTAGGTACCTCACACACTCTGGAAAAACAAAAAAACAGTGGGTGAAGTAATGGGTCTGCTATATGATCTAAAACAATTACTAATATTCTCAACAATATACTGTAGAGCAAATCAGTTAAATCACAAGACTTTAAGCATAATCCTTAAATTATCAGTGTATAAGCACTACTAGAGATATGAAACAAGTTAACATCGAAGTGCAACCAGCAGACCAAAACGGCCTAAGCGTTTCGAATCCCTATCAGTCTCAGGATTCTCTTCAGGGCCAAACTCTGTGGAAAAAAGAAGAAAAAGTGGAACCATGTATCTGATAACTCAATAAAGTCAAGAAAACTAATGAACGCTACTACACCTAAGTGCCACCACAGCTTGCCAGTTTCTCTTTAGCCAACAGATTGCATTTCAGAAGTGTATACCCCTAAAACAAATTAGAAAAACAGAAAAGAAGGGGTGTATCAACAGAGCATGTTAGCATCAAACCACTGTCTAAATGGCGTATGTCAGTATTTCTCAGAATTTACCTATGAGGGGGGTTATGTAGACCGAGTCCTCAGCTGGCTGGTAGCAAGTCTTCAGCACGCTGTATAAAAAGGGGGACCTTTTTTTAGGGGTATATACTTCTGAAATGCGATCTATTGGCTAAATAGAAACTGGTAAGCTGTGGTGGCACTTAGGTGTAGTAGCGTTCATTAGTTTTTTTGACTTTATTAAGTTATCAGATACATGGTTCGACTTTTTTCTTCTCTTTTCCACAGAGTTTGGCCCTGAAGAGAATCCTGAGACTGATAGGAATTCGACACGCGTAGGCCGTTTTGGTCTGCTGGTAGCACTTTGATGTTAACTTGTTTCACATCTCAAGTAGTGCTTATACACTGATAGTTTAATGATTATGCTTAAAGTCTTATGATTTAACTGATTTGCTCTACAGTGTATTGTTGAGAATATTAGTAATTGTTTTAGATCATATAGCAGACCCAGTACTTCACCCAATAGTTTTTTGGTTTTCCAGATTGTGTGAGGTACCTAGGTTGATTGTTTGAATGTAAGTGGTTTGACTGTAATATGTATGATGAGTTATGAGTGATGGTATATATGAGGTTTTATTCCACCGGCTGTGTCCTCACTGTTATAGAAAATTGGTTGATTTGATGACACTAAATTCAAAATGTGCATTACCAAATTATTTTTGAATAAACAGCTTTTAAATAGCAAACCAAAGTGTTGAACTGTGGTCTGTACTTTGGCTACATATTTGAGACAAATGGAGTATCAGTATTGGCAATTCTCTCATGTTTCTTGTTTTCAGGCTCATGCTTATTGATTAGAGCCAGCCCTTACTGTTATTAGTAATGTGTTTTAGGCAATACTGAAAACGGAAAATTGTAACAGGCAGAGTGATTGTTCCATGTATAATCCATTCAATAGCTGGTTTTTCTCCTACCGTAAATGGCAATCTTTCCAGTTTTTTATTGCTCAGAACCGTATAGTCTGCTCCCCTCTGTGCCAGTTTTAACTGTTTAGCAGTGAGATTGAATTCCGAAAAAAGTGACGTAGTATTGATTAAACGTCAAGGCACATAGCCTGAATGAAAGTTTTGCAATGTCCAGCTTAATCGCAAGATTGAACGTAGCTGAGACTGACCATGTTGCAACATGACCAAGTCCTGTTCCATGATATCTATGGGAGAAGACACTATGCTGTCCAATGAATATATCCTGGATGAGTTGTTAATCTATTGTCAACCACAGAGAGAGATTTCTCTAAATTAATACTATCAATTTCTTATATTCGTTTCTGCAGTCTCTGCTTACGTAATCTTCCATATTTAGTTATATGCAGCATATATACTGGCATATATAAAACGTTTGTGACGCTGTTTTCTTGGTCCTATCGAGAATTCCCAAAGGTCTGCGCCATCTTTAAGTGAAGATACGTGTTGCTTTTCATCCTTAAGTGTAGATTTCTGTAGCCAATCAAGGCGGAGTTTCCCTACACTGTATGTTGTTACTACTCCAGGATGCTGTCTTTGAATGTATCTTGAGTCTGGCCTATTGAATGTGAAACCCCGTGTTTTGTTGAGGAATCTATCTTGACAGTTGTTTGTATCTGTGGACCAGATCAACCATTTTTTCCAATCTGAATCTGTTCTGTTGTGATGCAAAATAGTATGTATACCGACCTCCCCTCTGAAGTGTTATCACTCTCAGGTGTAGGTGTAGGCATTGTTCATGTCTTTAATCTTGGCTAACCCAAGGCAAGACGTCTGTTGGGCAGTGGCAATCAAAAACAGAATTTGCTCTGGGATGATACAGGCTCTCAACATAGCTTCTACCCCCTGTACCTGCAAATCCTTTGTAACCCAGACAGTTTTTGTCTCTCAAGGTTGTCTTTCCAAATGCCGAAACCTAGTCAAGACAGTTGGGCATAAAAGGCTTCAGATTAACTCTGCTTGGTATTTGTTAACATACTTTTCATTCCTGTTTTGTTTCATTTACATTCTTAAAGTAAAATGATTCGGCATTGGAAACATTTAACCCTCAAAAGTATGGAAATTTCATAGCAAATGTTTTTGAGCTACCCTTTGGTGGAGTAGGACTATATTCCCATTGGTTATACATTAATACATTTCTAGGATTTGCAGATTTGTGCCAGAAATGATGACCATAATGGTTATAACAATACATTTGTTTATAGTCTGAAGAACCTTCTAAATATTCATGATTTCTGAATACTGCAGACATTTCTAAATCTAAATCTGACATCATAATATTAACAGTCTCGAAGTCCCAATCATCAGAAAAGGTACTAGATGTAACAAAGTCACTTAATGAAATCTTGAATAAGTGTGGAATCTTCAACAGCTCCGACGGGCCAAAAATGTCATATTCTGTTTTGTCCCAAGCTATACCATCAGGTATAGGATGTCTGTGATGTTCACCGATGACAAGTCTATTTGTTCACGTTGGGATGATTTGTGTGGCCTGATGATTAAGTTGACTTTCTTACTTGCTGTGTCCATTTTGTCGTTTCTTCCATTTATCAGCATACCCTGAGTTATTACCAGAGTTAACCAAAGTAGAAGAAAGAATATTCCCAACACAATCCAAAGTTCAATCCATGGTGAAACCAGATAAGTTTTTCCCGGTGGTGAAAAAGGTCAATTGCTTGATCTTTGAAAGTTCTTTTCGCTGGCATCGTTTCAGGCTCGCTGGGATCCTCAGAAAATGTATCAAAGTTAATGTAATAGCCAGAGGCAGTTCTGTCAATTTGTTGGGATTGCATCCGGATTTGTTAAAATCGCTGGAACCACTTGATCACTTGTTACTTCATTGTAGACAGGTGCTACTGCATTGTAGACAGGTGTTTCATGACGAACTGTTACTTGGGTCTGAAGAGGTACAAGTTCCATAGCATTGTTGCTTAGTCTTCCTTTTCTCACTGCAGATTCCTCAATTGTGATGAGTCTCTCAGTTTGAACCTCTTGGATTGTAGCTAGAGGAGTGCGACTGCTTTATTGTCGTAGTCCACTTGGCCTACTGCTTAGTATCGGCCACATAGTGTGGTTTGTTGAAGTCGATGGACATAAATCTGTTCTCCTTTTTACCAGCAAAGAGCGGCAGTAAAACTGTTCTTGATCCTTGGATTGCTAGGACAGGTACTGGTTGTCCGTAAGAAGGCCCAAATTCCTTCTTGTTCTCGATCTTTTCTCTGACTAGATCACCAAACTTTGGGATCCATTCAGGCCTTGCTGGGATGTTTGGGCTTTTCCCAGTGGTGGTTGGCTTCTGGAACACATTGCTTTGTTTCGCTCTTAGTTCGCTTAAGTCCTGTAAAACAGCCAAACGATCTTTGATATCAAATTTCTTTGTTTCCACCACTGATGTGTGACAATCAAGGTCCGGGACCAACATTCTTTTACCAAAAAGGACCTCATATGGAATGATACACCCTAGAGAACCTTTTGGCAAGTTGTTGAGACTACGTTGGACAATTATTAGAAGTTTGACCCACCCATCACCCGAACCTAATACCCTAGCTGTTATAGATTGCTTTATGTCCCATTTTATTCTCTCCACAACCAAATTTCCCTCAGGATGGACTGGATTAGAATGCCTCAATGCAACACCCAAACTGGCCATGGCCTCTTTGTAAGCTTGAGAGCTAAACGCAGGACCCTGGTAGGAATGTAGCGTGCCAATTGCATATGTGCCGTTAAAGATTCCTAAATCTTTTATAACAATTCGAGTGTCAGCCGACTGCTGAGGCAACATCCAAAAGAGCCTTCAACACGAGTCCACTGCGACCATGATATATTTATAGTTACCATCCTTTTGTAAGGGACCGCAGTGGCTTCTGTGCAGGACGTTTCACAGTAGAGACTTTCATCTTCTAGCATATTTCACATTCTAAAACATAGTTTCAGGTTTGTTTCCTAATACCCAGCCACCAGTATCTCTGTTTTAATAATGATACTGTGGTGGAAACACTTGCATGAGCAGAGGCGAGTCACTCATGTGCTGCTAGGATTAGTCCTAATCTATGTTCCATGTTTGGAACTACCCTAACCCCCCACTACAGGGATTTGAGCAAACGGTACATTATTTGGATCAGTTATATATGAGTATTTGAGAGGAAATGATTTAGGTAACGCTGCACCGCTACCTTTGCTTGTAGCATTGACAGCTAGCATTATTTCACCGTCTATTTTTGTTTTTGAACAAAAGCCATTTGCACAGCTGTCTTTGCGGCTTCATCAGCCAATGAATTCCCTTCAACGTGAACGCCATCACGTTGATGACTCAGCGTGTGTATCACATGAGTGTTTTGTAGTCCTTCTCGCAACTGAACTACTTGTTCCCAAAGCGTTTCATGCTTGATTGTGCCACCTTTTGCATCTTTGAAACCATTTTGATGCCAATTCTGTAAATATTCATTATATGATTGAACACAATAGAAAGAATCGCACACTATGAGTGTCGGGAATTTGCGATCCGTATTTTCAAGTGCCAATTTGAATGCTTGTAATTCAGCTCGCTGACCTGTACGATCTCCTAGAGATTGCGCTTTTGTGACCATAGGTCTGAATTTGCCATCGCGCATACGACCTTTAATGATTGCGCATGCAGCACTGTATGCTTGTTTACCCTCCGTAGCGGGTTGAGCTGATCTGTCAGTATAACTTATACATTCATACTGTTCTAGAGGCAGAATTTCAGTAGGCAGAGGACTTTTTTCTTTGTATTGCAGGAGGGAATGCTAGCAATCGGCTCCTCAATGGCAATCAACAGCCTAAGTTGAACTCCGATAAAACAGAAGTAATGATTTTTGGCAGCGTATCCCCTGGTTGGCCCCCACTTGGTGGCCAAACGATCTGGGATCTCCTCCAGGACCTGTTACAAAGGTCAGGAACCTGGGCGTAATGCTCGATGACAAGCTCTTGTTCACCCACCATGTGAACTTGGTCGTCTCCTCATCCTTCTACACCATGAAAATTATAAGGAAACTCCTACCATTCTTCCCCCCAGTGCTAGCAAAACACTCATGTGCACACTGGTTATGTTGAAGGCCGATTACTGTAACGGACATCTCCTAAACGCCCAGGAGAAAGTCCGGAACAAATTGCAACTAGTTCAGAATTACCAGAGTTCTCTCCGGCACCCCAAGTTCAAATCGATCTCTCCAGTCATACGTCAACTTCACTGGCTGCCGATTAGAAGCTGAACCAAATTCAAAGCACTTTACATCTCATACAAAGCGATTAACAACTCTGAACCTGAGTTCCTAAAAAAAGTACTCTGCCCATACACTCCCAACAGACCCTTGCACTCCTGCTCAGCTCGCCTTCCCACCATTCCTCGTACAAAGAAAACATAATGGGGAGACAGACGATTCACAGTTGCTACAGCTAGGCTATGGAATACCCTCCCCCTTCACATTAAAACTAGTCCCACCCTCCTGACCTTTAGGAAGCGATTAAAAACCTGGCTCTTCAACCAGTATTCACCCATCTCATCTGCTCTTCTTTCACTCCACAGCGCTGAGACACCCCAGGGTATTTGTGCGCTATATAATTGCTATATAATTTGCATAAATAAATAAATAATGCTTGTGTTTTTAAATAAGGATCAAAAACGTAATCAACATCAGTCGCAGCAAGAGAATTAACCCATTGTATCCATCTCGGATGTAAAGCTTTAGAATTTGGAATGCTTGCTTTTGTCACTGCCTCTAAGGCAGGTACAGGAGTTACGACCATAACGCGTTTGCCCTGCACTAGGGCTCTTTCTTTTGCTACAGCGGTTTGAACATCTGTCAGAATTTTCTTCTGTAGAAGTGAATTTAATTTCTGCTTGTGTGTAAAATTGTGATTTTTATACAATCGGTACTTTTTCACCTTCATTAAAAGTTAAGTAGGTGAATCCGCCTTGACCCGGAATTATTCGGATCACTAAGTTGCGTGCGTTTGCGCGTGTTTGTAAATGTTTAGTTGCTAACATGTCTGTTTGGAGTGAATGCAAACTTTTTGTATGTTCTTTTTTCCAATGAATGATTTTAAAATCAGGTTGGATTAATTCGTAGAGAGGTTGTACCCTTTCTGCATAGTTTAGAATGTAAGTTCTTATGAAATTCAGGAAACCTAGAATCAACAGTAAGTTTTTTTGCGTTTTTGGAGGTTGGAGTAGCGCACACTTTTCTAAAAAGTTGCCTGCCAGGCTTTTGCCTTCACTTGATAATTCATATCCTTGAAAGAAGACTTTGAGATGGGCAATTCGCGATTGCCTAAAATTGAATTTATACCCCTCAGAGTCAAAGCCCAGTATAATGATGTTCACCCTGTTCAAGGGCCTATCCAAGTCATCGTCTGTCAGATAAATATCATTGACGTATGACAATGCCTCATCATCATAAGTTTGTAGTAACTCTGTTACCCTTGCTGAGAATAACCCAGGACTATTCTTGAAACCCTGAGGGAGACAACAGAAGTGACGCTGTGTCCCCATTATTGAGAAAGTGGTCAAATACCTACTTTCTGGTACAATGTTTTGACAAAAGAAACCATTCGAAAAATATCTAATGCGGTTTTATATTTTTACGCACAATGTTATTCATTAATGCTGTGCTGTGTGCATTTTGCACTGCAAATGTGTTGCAACAAGAGTTTAGATGTCTGTTATCCAATACTAGACAATATGTATTGTCTGGTTTGGAGACAGGAAACAAAGGATTGTTCATCGATTAGGTGCATGTTTCAATCACCCCCTTGGAATTCAAGTTCATCTAAGATCTCTCTGACCTGTTTTTTAGCTTCTTGCTGAACTGGGTACTGCCTTTGTGCAGTTAGTTGATTTTTTTAATTGGATTTTATGGTGAGGTGAGTCCTCATCCAATCCTACATGATTTTTAAATAATGCTGGAGCTTGGGTGACTGCCCATTTCCTGCCATAAGTATATTTTAAATGTGCCATGTTGGCACTCCCTGACAAATTCTGGTGGCCAGTCTTGTTCAGCTAGAAGAATATCATAGCTCTTAGAAAGTCGCTCCCAAAAGAGTGCTTCACTTTTCTTGGTATGTCTCCCTCCATCTGGAGTGTTATTTCATATAACTTATTTGGACAGCTAACCCTGGTATCCTTAGTTTCAACTTGAATGCCTTCATTCAAGTCCACTGTCCCCATAAGACCCTTCGGGTTCCGGCGAGCTATTGTGACTTCTTCTGCGCTGTCCAACATTCTCTGAGACCATTCTCTGTTCTTGAGTTGTGTCCTCAAGATCCTCTGCATGTCTGATTTTTAGACCTGCTACATTCTTTTTGGTGAATTGAGGTTTTTTGTTCTTCTGAACATGTGGATAGTCTTTGGACTTCACACGTTCTTCCTTATTTTCTGACTGTCCTCCTCTTTCAGATTTCTGTGACGAAGTCTGAAAGTTACAAGAGGAATGTGTATCAGTATCTGGATATCTGTCAGGTTTTTTCAAATTATCCCTATTCCTGAGGTTATACCTCCTTTCAGAGGGCTCCTTTGGAGTTGACCTACCTCGGGAATAAGAATGCTGCTCTTTAGAAGTTTGTTTGCTATTTTCCCACTTCTTTTTAGAAGGAGTAGGAGTTGTCTCTGCCTAATTCTTCAAAGTTTTTTTCAAATATTCTGGCTAGTTCTTGTGGTTGTTCTGCTACATAAAATTCCCTTAATTTCTGGTGATCGCCACTGATGCTGCTTCTCCTTTAATATTAGATAATATTATTGTAGAGACCTGTTTGAAATCTTTCAGTAGTTTCCTAAGTAAATTTAGAGCTGGCTCTGACCCATATTTGTTTTGAATCTGTTTCAGGATATCAGGTATTACCGCCATGGACGGAACACCATGTGTTGTAGTGTAGATTGCAGCGAAGACTGTACCCCAATGATGCTGTCCTCCAGATGTGGTGTGATCCCCCTTGGTAGAAAGATTGTTAAAGTTCTGTGTTTTTCATGAGGGCTAGTATTAGGAAATATTGCTTCGATCTGAGTACTTTTTTGAGCTATCCAGAATGGAATTTGTTCACTGACATGGCAACTCGTGATCAAGGAGTTCTTCCCCGAAACACGTTGAGTTTGTCTAAGCCTTTCAAATAAATCACCACTTTGCAACGTTTTTGGTCCACTGCGTACTGTTTTGTTAATTGAGGTGTCAGCATTGGATTTGCTGTTTTGGGACTCACCTCCCCGCACTGGAACACCGTTGTTAGAGGCAGGAGTAAGGCGACTGTGTTGCTTTGCGCACTTGGCTGTGGGATTGTTTTTTAAACTCCTGCCCGCCATTATTGTTCATTAAAAGTTGAATAGACCGCCGGAAATTCCACGTCCTTACTTTGCAATTGGTTAGATTACAGGATGAGAGGAGTCACTACGCGGCTTTGAACATACAAGGAGTACAAAGTACATGATGCAGACGGCTTCCCCGCTTTGATTGACTTTTGATCAAATGCTGTGATTTGCAAGTGGTGGCGCATATTGCGTTTAAACTGTTGGGAATTATTATGGCTTTGACAAACAATATGATCAAGAGGTAGGGATTCTCTCTTTGGACTTATTTTTTTGTCTATCTAATGATTTTAACTATACACAGAGTCGCATTGACTTGTTTCATTTTACCCGTAAGCTTAGAATTAAGAAGTGGTATGCCACTAAGCTTACAGAGAGAGCATTGACGCCCAAAGTGAATCCTAGCATCATGCGTATTGGTGATATAGACCTTCCACACACTATGAATGAACTTGCTAATGATGAAAATTTTATGGATCACCCTATTATGAATTTGATAAATGATGATATATGTATAAAAATGAGTGCACAAAGTGGGTTTACATCCAAATCTATATTTCTCCCCCAGATTAAAAACAATGCCATCAACGTTTTTGAGAAAGGGGTGATGAAGGAATTTCTTAATCTTTCCAAAAAGAAGTGGTATGGTGGAAAAAATGTTTCATTGACACAAATGGCTGATATTGAGAATCTCAAAAATTACCACTCCATAATCATAAACAAAGCTGACAAGGGGGGAAATGTTATTGTGATGTCTCGTGAGATGTATATCAGTGAGGGTATGCATCAGCTGTCTTACCAAGACAAATAAGAACTCAGTAATAAGAAAGAGTTTGAAAAATCGGTCAAAATATACCAAACACAGTTGATGGATTGGAAGGACAGATGACGAATAACATTTTTGGCATGTAAATATCCTAAATTGCCAGCCCTGTACCTAGTTCCAAAAATCCACAAAAATAGGCAGAAACCCCCTGGTAGACCGATTGTATCTTCCAGGGGGAGCTTCCTAGAAAACACATCGAAGTATGTGGATTTTTTTCTACAGCTCCTTGTGCAAAAATTACCGTAGTATGTTCAGGATACTCAGGATTTCCTCAGACGCCTGGAGACCAATGAGTGGAAGGAGGGTTATGGTCAGTTATGTTTGGATGTGACAAGTTTATACATTTGTATTCCTCATGATTTGGGGTAACAGGCTTGCCGGCATTTCCTTAAGGACAGATCAGTATCCTACCTGCTCTACACTGAAATGTTAATCTCAATGATGTCCTGTTGCCTGACTCAAAACTTCTTCATCTTTGACACCAAGATCTTTAGGCAGACCCTCAGAACGTCAATGGAGACCTGCTCTGCTCCCTTATTTGCAGTTCTCTATTTAGGGTATTGGTAAGAATTGGTAGTCAGGAAGTTAAATGTTGTCAATGAGAAAGTGGTAACATGGGCAAAATACATCGATTACATTTTTGTGGTTTGGAATGGCAATGAAGATGAAGCAAGACAATTTGTTGATATCTTCAACGACAATAATTATAATTTGTGATTTCCAAGCCAATTTTCAGAAAAAACAATTGTTTTCCTTGATCTAAAACTCACTGTAGTAGAAGGCAGACTAGAAAGCAGTCTTTTCCAAAAATAAATGCCAGGGAACAGCCTTTTGCATGCCCAGAGTTGCCACCCTGACAGCTTGATTCAAAGTGTCCTCCTATGAGGAAAATAGAAATTTTACGTGGCCAGTGTGTCCCCCACATGCACCCTATGTATGTACATATACCCCATGTATGTCCATGTCATCATGTAATTCCCTTCTCATGCCTGTAATAATAATGCCTCTGCATTTCCGTCCAATGTTAGCATGTCAGTTATCAGGCCCTCCATGAATGAAACGTTAATTCTGCACTGAGGCCTATATTGCCAATGCATTTACATGGTACACGTTTAAAAGTCGAGATGAACTCGTTTTCGTGGCTCAGCCGAGCCAGGGCCCGAATTCAGGCTCCAAGCCTCCTGACACTCTGAAAGCTGCAGTTTAGCTATGTATCCCTGACCTCTCACATACTTCCTGCTCAGCCGAGAGGTGCCCAGCCCGGCCTGCCAAGACAGTATTTTGCTTACAGTTATCTGCCCTGCTCCACAGAAACACATTCCTGCTTAATGAAAAGGGTAAACATATTCTGCCTGCAGTAGATAGGGCCTAGCCTTTCTGTCTCCATTCAAGTGATTTACAGAACCCGAATCCATAGAAGGCCCATGGCCCCACGCAATGCACGAAGAAATATATGCACACACTAGCATTTAGTGATGAGCAGCCTTTGCTCCAGCGACCTTTAAGTCAGATAATACATCCTCCAAACTCAAGATATCCGATAATATCAGAAGTGCAGGTCGTCCTGACATCCAAGACTCCTCTACTAGCACGAAAGTCAGCTCCCCCCAGCTCCCCCCAGTTACACGTCAATTCTACGTCTTGGCCAAGTTTGCGCGCACAAGTAGGGTAAAGGTTCCTGCTGACCATGCAGACCCCCTCCATGTATCCACCCACCTATGACACACCTATGACTCATCAAGTGAACACCCACGTGTACGCCTTCTTACACGCCCTTTTTCACGCCCATGTGCTCTTATCTCTCTCTTTCACTTGCTCCGCCTGGAGCGCTCCGCCTTCTCTATCCAAGTTAATGTATGTTTTAACTATAAATAATGCACTCTGTTAATAAAGTTCAGATGACGATCCTTCCTGAACCCTAGTGGTGATGGAACCCGATTCTCCCTTAACTCGAGTTACTGAATTAAAGCCCTTCTGAATCGGACACCACGGACTCTGCCTCTCATTATATGCATCATCCTTGTTAATGTATAGAAATTCTGACAGGGTAATTATTTTATTTACAACATAATCTGGCACCCGAATAGGGACCAGTCCCCTTCCCCACGCGCCGGCGATGTAGGTCCAGCCCCCTGCCCCCTTCTACAGCCGTGACGGACTTCAAGTGTACACGACAGCGGGACTTCCTGCCTACTCCCTCAGGTCCACGGAGGAGACGGAGACTGCGACCAGGCATCCACACGAGGCGGTGAGGATTGCGGACCATCCCAACCAAAGCCCAAGCCGAGAGAGCAAGGTCCGAGGTATCCCGAGGCCCACCTGTTCCGAGGTGCATGCGCAGCAGGAGCAGTAGCAGTCACGCAGTATCGAGTTTCCGAGGCCTTCCAGTTCTGCTTCCAGGTGAGTACCGTTATTGGGAACGCATAGAGACGGGTTCATTTATTTGAGCCCGGTAAAGACGTGTCTGGGTACACAGACACGGTAAAGACGTGTCCATTTCGGTTGACGTGGTAAAGACGTGTCTCTTTACGAGACCGGTATGGTTGTACTGTTTTTCAGTACATAAAGTAAACAGTTTTTCAGGATCATGTTTTTTTCTATGTACTAGTTAGGATGTATCTGTTTTTAATGTTTTAGTATTGTTGTGTGAATGGTTGTTTTTGGTCTATTCTTGTGTAAATTGTGTTTCCATTAAAGTTAAGTTCCAACATGCCACTGTTTTCGAAATTACGTCAGATAGGGACCAGGAAAGGGATACTCGAAGAGTCAGTTCCCGTCCCGCCTAAAAACACTCATGTACCAGAAACATGGGCTAGATGCCATACTGTTTTTAGACTTATGGGTAGATTACACGAAGGATCTAGAAGAGAAGTATAGATGGCCTACCTCAGGAACATGGGATGCTGAATGCATTATGAGAGTAGAGGAAGCACTATGGAAAAAGAAAGTTAGACAGTCCCAGAAAGATGCCATTGAGTTATGGCGTAAAGAAGCGCATAGGAGAACAGAGAAAGAATTCCACAAAGCAGAGAGAAGTAAAGAAGCAGCAGAAAAAGCCAGAGAAAAAGAGCTAAAGGAAGAGGGGGAACGGGTCAAGGCAGAACAAGCAGATAGAGAAAGAAATGCCCTCATCATGGGTATGTATCCCGTCCTCGCTGAAGGACTAGCTAAAGTGACCCCCTCGGCAGTACCCGGTAATTTGCCGCCACCACTGATCCCGACTAAAGTACGTAGGCATAGACAGACAGAAGCTGAGGCTTTTATTTCCTCCTATTTAGAGGAGCCCGCTCCGGATTATGTTAACGCAGACTTCCCCCCTCCTCCTCCTGGCAACAATCCTTTTCTCCCTCTGCCCGCATCACAGGATCAGCTTACACAAGTGCGGCCTCCAGTGACAGTGAAAGACGATTCAGGACAAGGGGCAGTGGGAGGGGGGCTACCGAACACGCCACAAACACCGTCACCAACGCGAACACTGCAAGAGCTAGGACTACAACGAACGCCACAAATGATAGCATCACCCTATAAGCATAATGTAACGATTTCACATTGTATATACGATCCAGTACCAGGTGTGGGTGCAATGCTTGTGTACTCACTACGATTAAGACGCGCTGTAGAGTATCTGATCGCATTACCAGGCATGAAGGACAATTTAGACAAAATATGCCATTTCATTAGAACGGGGGAGGGACCCGAGAGTATAGAAGAGGCCATGGATCAAAGAAAGGTGGAAGTTCACCGCACAATTTTACGTTTTTTGATTAACTGTCTGATCAGGGAACAAGACCAGCCTGATAAAGGAGTAACTAGAGGTATGACTGATTGGAGTGACAACATAGCTGCCGGTAAACATGATATAGTGGCAAAGACAGAATGCATGTACAGGAAAATACGAAAAGAGATTCTAAACTTACACAGGAAAGAGTCTGACGAGAAAGAGGACTCAGCATCAGATGATGCTGAACACGAAACAGAGGAAGTGGATAAAATGAATTACGTAGGCAGAGCAAGACAGTTTGCAAAGCCCAAGTGCCTTGACTACAGCAAACATGGACCTCCCATAAAAGAGAGATATTCCCTCGAAAATCTATTCCAAGCTACTGAGAACGCACTGAAAAGACGAGTAGGGAGCGATAGACCCCACACCGTACACGAACAGGAATTGGCCCGGTCAGCCGTTCAATGGGTGACTAATTCGAACATATATAGCAGTGACGTAGTTGCTCAGACGTTTTTGAGCCTTCCTCCGAACGAACAGCGTTTGGCTGGTATTTACATGGTCCAACATCTGATCACGTTGTACGAGAGTCAACGTTCTGATCCCGGTCCCTTGTATAAATTACTGGACGATATACTCCTAGAGAGATGGATAAGTCTAGGTACCGAATTAATTAATGTCATTCTGGACCAACGACATAAGTACTTGACTTTTCTGACCACGCACATGATTCCTGCCCCACATCACGACAGATGGAGCTTTCCAATAGACAGACAGAACCCCCTACGAGAGGTACATCCCGTCAAAAATGCAAACAATGAGCTCCTGCGAGTATATGCTTACACACCCTTGACGAAAATAGAAATACTGGAAATGAAAAAGATGCTGCCCTGCCATGATAAAGACCCAGGGGAGTTCCACCGTGAATTAAAAGACATTCTCCGCATAGGGGATTACACGTACGCTGACATCATTAAATTATTAAAAGTACTGTTACCAGCTGGCATTTATGAAAAGCTTAAAGAGAAAGACTGGGAGGTGGGAGAGAAAAAGATAAGTTGGACAGAATTGGAAAATGAGGATAAAGGCAGGGACCCTGGTGTGGGTCTTGGGGAAAAAGCTAAAGAACTACCTGAACTCTTGATACAGGTCCTGCCAAGATTATTGGTTACTAAAAAGGAAGATTGGGATGCTATTTCAGCATGTAAACAGAAACAAGACGAAGACACAAGTGATTTCTATTCTAGATTCGAGAAATGTTTTACTATTAATATTGGCCTTAAGCCAAGTAGTGAATCATATCCACATCTTTTTGTGAGCAAATTAGTAGAGAATTCCTTACCCCCGATCAAGAATAGATTACTGAAAGGTGAGAGTACCTGGCAAGCAAATAGCCCTTCCCAAATGTTGCAAATGTTACAATAGCACCAGAACAGAATTAGAGAGGAACAGGAACATGAAAAGAGACGCATGAAAGATACGAAAATGAAAGTGCTAGTTGCACAATCGGTACCAGACAATGGGCATAAAAAGGGCACGACACCTGTTAAAGGGAACTGTAATTATTGCAAGCAACCAGGTCACTATGTAAATGAATGTGCTGTCCTGAAACACAATATAGCTACAGGAAAGACAAAAGAAAGACCGCATCCCCCCAGACAGAATAGCACCCCACAGAATAGCACGCCACAGAACACGCAACAGACAGTAGCTCTACCCCCACCCATAGCTGCCACACAACATGTCACGCAACAAATGTACCAGTACGCACAGTCAGACTATCCAGAATATCAACAGTACTCATGAAACAGCCTAGAGAGGGAGAATGGCTTGCCCCTTATTGAGGTTCTGTAGATCAAGAGGGTCCCTATGTACATAGTCGTGTATTGGGAAAAGACAGAAAATTTCTGATTGACACAGGGGCGAGCAGAACTACCATCAGTCATGACGAGGTTCCAGGGGCACCCCTCTCAGGCTCACAGAATATTTCCCTGGGATTTTCAGGAAAGCCTATTGTTAACGAAGTGTCAAAGCCAGTTTCCCTAGGAGTCGGTCCATTGTCCCGTACCACAGACTTGTTACTTACTAAGTCATGTCCAGAAAATTTGCTTGGTATAAAGACATTGAAAGAACTAGGAGCAGTTATTTGTTGTTCTCCGGAAGGAGTGCGATTGTTTTTACGTGATTTTAAAGGACATTATGTGTTGAAAGATTTTGATCCCAGACTCCAGAATGTACCACAGCATTTATGGGCACAAGGTCCGACTGATGTAGGTTACATGCACATTACGCCACACCGTGTCACTCTCAAACAAGGAGTAGTACTGCCACGAATCCGACAATACAAGTTACCACCTGATGCCATGGTAGCATTACTGAAAATTGTTGAGGAACTCATTGCACAAGGAGTGGTGGTAGAAACTGACTCAAATGTATGTAATTCACCTGTCATCCCTATTCTTAAACGAACAGACCCTAATGCACCACCAGTCTACAGACTAGTGATTGACTTACAAGAACTGAACAAATGCATAATACCCCAATACCCAGTGGTCCCAGACATCTCTTCATTACTGACTGCAATTGATTCCGAGGCGACGTTCTTTACTGTAATTGATCTAAAGAACGCCTTCTTCAGTGTCCCAATACATCCAGAGAGCCAGTACCTCTTCGGATTCTGTTTAAATGGACGCAGTTTTAAATTTACGAGAGCTCCTCAAGGATTCACAGAAAGTCCTAGTATTTACAGTCAAGCATTGAAAAGACAACTAGACAGTATTCACATGCCTGCCAACACAGCACTGCTCCAATATGTAGACGATATACTGATCACAGCACGAACAGAACAAGACTGCGAACGTGCATCACTGACAGTCTTATACTTTCTGGCAGACAAGGGGCACAAAGTGTCCCCTTCGAAGTTGCAATTCTGTGCACAGCAAGTGGTGTACCTTGGATACTTGCTGTCCAAGAGGGGTAGACAGCTGACACAAGACTGTATTCAGTTAATTGCCAATCTTTCACAGCCCAAGACACAAAAGGAAGTACGGGCCTTTATTGGCCTCAATTCTTACTGCAGACAATGGATTCCCCAGTATGCATATCTAGCAAAGCCACTCATACAGCTAACAACACAGGAGGCAGCGTCTTCGACTGTCCTCCCTTGGACACAAGAACATACACTTGCATTTGAAGAATTGAAAAAAAGCTCTATGTCAAGCACCAGTTTTAGCGACTCCCTGTTACAGCAAGCCTTTTACGCTTTTTGTCACTGAACGAGAAGGTACAGCATTATCTGTCCTTACACAAGATCAAGCAGGAAAACACAAGCCTTGTGCTTATTTTTCTAGTACATTGGATCCAGTGGCCCAGGCTCTGCCTGCGTGCCTGAAATCAGTTGCAGCAACAGCCCTAGCAATAAGACAGAGTGATTCCATAGTGTTAGGACACCCCCTGACAGTACAGGTTCCACACTAAGTGGAAGTTCTCTTAAACAGGACTCAGACACAACATCTGACTGTAGCAAGACTGACAGGATATGAACTGACATTATTCCAGCCACACATAGAGATCAGACGATGCAATATTCTTAACCCTGCTACACTCTTGCCCTCAAGCACAGCAGACACTGCACCACATGACTGTGTGGAAGTAGTAAATACAGTGACGAAGCCAAGACAAGACTTGACAGACATTGCATTGCCAGACCCAGACCTGACACTTTATGTAGATGGTTCATGCATGAGAACAAGCACAGGAGAGTTAGTGGCCGCATATGCAGTGACCACTGATACTGAAGTCATAGAGACACAAAGAATAGACACACTGTCAGCACAAGCAGCAGAGCTCATCGCTCTGACACAAGCCTGCATACGAGCCAAGAACTTGAAAGTAAACATATACACAGATTCACAGTATGCCTTCGGAGTCGTTCACGATTTCGGAGTGTTATGGCAGGAGAGAGGTTTCCTGACCTCTCATGGGGCCAAAATTCAGCATGGTCCCCTTATTCAGGCCCTGTTAGAACCAATACACTTGCCTACAGCCATAGCCATCATGAAGTGCAAGGCACATCCGAAAGTCACAGACACCATTTCCCAGGGTAACGACCTGGCAGATCGAACAGCTAAACCCACAGCCCAGACTCCAACAGACACTCCAACAGACGCGACCAAGACAAAAGTTCCAACACTAACAAACTGAATGCAGTCAGGGATCCCTCACAAGATGTACTCGACATCAGACACATGCCACTCCAGACGAAATAAAGAAATGGACTGAACAAGGAGGGGTCCAGACTGACCAGGGTTGGATGACAAAAGGCAAAGCTACATGGTTTCTCCCTGACTCTATGGTTCAAGTCATCATAAATACAGCACATAGTCCCGCACACTTAGGAGAAAAGGCTATGCTTGACAGTTTACAGAATATTTGGTTCAACAAGCATCTGCGTACAGCAGCAAAACAGAAAGTACGCACCTGCATGATCTGTTGCCAGTTCAATCCAGGCAAAGGCATTCCAGTGGAACAAGGTGGATTTCATCCTCCTGACCACCCTTTTGAAGTCCTCCAGATGGATTATATCCAGATGGACAGATGTCGAGGATACAAATATGTCCTAGTAGTTGTATGTGCACTATCTAGATGGACAGAAGCGTACCCAGTCCCAGATTACACTGCTGTGACCACTGCCAGGCAGTTGGTTCGAGAGTTCTTTCCGCGGTACGGATTGCTCCGTGTCGTGTACTCAGATAACGGTCAGCCATTCTCCTCTGAATTAATGAAACAAGTATCTCTTCTGTTAGGGTACCAGTGGAAGTTCCATTGTGTACGACACCCAGAGGCAGCCAGACTTGTAGAGAGACACAATCAGACACTTAAGACAAAATTAGCGAAAGTCTGTGCAGAAAAAGGCGTGGATTGGATGGTAGCTTTGCCGGTTGCCCTCTTTTACATGCGTATGGTAGCTCATTCCAGAACAGGACTGTCCCCTTACGAGGTGGTTTTTGGTAGACCACCGTATATGTGGGGTACGCCTATGCCAAAAAGAATTACCGATGTTGACAGTAATATGCTGACAGATTACCTGGCTTCCTTGATGTCTGCACTCCTCTCTTGTCGTTCACAGGTTGCAGCCGCCTTCCCAGACAACACCCAAGTTAAAGAACACTCCGTCGTTCCAGGAGATGTGGTGTTAGTCTGAAATTTTGATCGTTCAAGCCCTCTCGAGCCCCGCTGGCGAGCACCGAAGTTAGTGCTGCTTACAACGAGGACCGCCGTCAAGGTCGAGGGACGGAAGGGCTGGATCCATGCCCAACACATAAAGAAATTCCATGGACATACCGGAACTGTAATCGAAACTAAGGACTGCCCCGAAACCAGTGATTCAAAGCCCCCTTTCCTAGAAAAGACTCCGCAACAGGAGTATAGGTCAAAATTACGGTCTAGTAATTCAGACAGCGTTTAATTGTTTAAGTCCACCCTGTGGTGAATCGGTTAGACAGGTTCCTGACATGTATAAGATCGTAGACCAGAATAGCAGACAGAGAGATAAGAAAGAAGAATACTGCAAGACCTTATGCAGCAGATGTATATTAACACTGATCATTATGTTTCTTCTAAGTATATCGATTATATGTATAAGCTTGACGCTACATGTTTTCTTTCCTCCTCTTGGTTCACATATACATTCTTCCTTTAACGACACTGTAGAGCACACATTCAGTGACCTGCCACCCCATGAACTATCATATCGACTAGCACTGCGCAACAATACTTTTATTCGAATGTTGCACCATTCTCATCAGACCAGCAATGTAAAGAATTGCTGGGTATGTGGCCGACTCCCACCTTATCAGAAAACGAAGGTAGTTCTGCCCCTCTTTCCTTTCCCGTTCTCGCACAATGGTTCGTGCGGAGCATGGTTTGCTTTAATGTCATCACAAGACAGAAAGTTCACAGATTCCCAGAGTGAATGGATTTGGGGAGATTTAAATAAAGTAATGAATGAGGCATGCTTTCCAGACGAAGATGGTCTTCCCCAGAGAAAAGGAACAGATCTAGAAAATGAAGTGTACGAACAAGGAAATGCTTCCCTTAACTTTATGATTCTGAATGTCCAGCCCGAGAAAAATACAGGTCCACCGTTCATAACAGTCTTACCAGTAAAAGATGAATTATGCGTTAGAAATAAAGGATCAGTGCATTTAGGACACAGTGATTGTAATACTGTGGTCGAGTTCAATGATAAAGGAAAGTCTACTTTCAAAGCTTCCCGCCATTCCTATTTCATTTGCGGTCAGACAGCCTATGTACGTCTGCCCTTAGACTGGGGTGGGACGTGTTATATAGCGTTCCTACTGCCACCCGTTTTTCTAGCCCCATCCCATTATCATTGAGATTCCCGACTAGTACATGTTAGACACAAGAGGGAGACTGATTCCCCAGTTGTCGATCAGACTGAGACAGCTTTGGAGCAATATACAGATTTCAATAAAGGATTCTTTTTCTTCATAGGTCCCGTCCAAAACAGTAAATTAATACGCAGGTTAACAAGAACACTTGAAGCAGTAGTGAATGAGACTACTTCTGCTCTAGCTAACTCGACCGAGGAGCAGTCTGCTATGAGACTTGTTGTTCTTCAGAATCGCCTTGTTCTTGACGTCATCCTGGCAGATAGGGGCAGGGCTTGTAGAGTGATCGGCTCCAGTTGCTGCGTGTTTATTCCTAATAATGCGCCATCCGTGTACGCAGCAATAACAAGACTCCATAAGATAGCTCACGAGATACACCAAAATCCAGGCACATGGACTTGGCCCGGTTGGCTCTGGAGTGTAATATCAGCATGGGGATGGAAAGTATTGTCATTCCTAGGAACAATACTACTAGCTATATTCAGTTGCTGTCTCTGTCTGCAATGTGGCCCAGCGATTTGCGGCTTGTGTGCCACTGCCTGTATTCCCCATCCACGTATACAAAAGAAAAAAGACGAGCAAATGATGCTGTATGATCAGATATATGGTATCATGAATATAGATGTGTCCTGAAGGGCACAGTAGGGGACAAGGAGGGAATGAGGAAAATAGAAATTTTACGTGGCCAGTGTGTCCCCCACATACACCCTATGTATGTACATATACCCCATGTATGTCCATGTCATCATGCAATTCCCTTCTCATGCCTGTAATAATAATGCCTCTGCATTTCCGTCCAATGTTAGCATGTCAGTTATCAGGCCCTCCATGAATGAAACGTTAATTCTGCACTGAGGCCTATGTTGCCAATGCATTTACATGGTACCCGTTTAAAAGTCGAGATGAACTCGTTTTCGTGGCTCAGCCGAGCCAGGACCCGAATTCAGGCTCCAAGCCTCCTGACACTCTGAAAGCTGCAGTTTAGCTATGTATCCCTGACCTCTCACATACTTCCTGCTCAGCCGAGAGGTGCCCAGCCCGGCCTGCCAAGACAGTATTTTGCTTACAGTTATCTGCCCTGCTCCACAGAAACACATTCCTGGTTTATGAAAAGGGTAAACATATTCTGCCTGCAGTAGATAGGGCCTAGCCTTTCTGTCTCCATTCAAGTGATTTACAGAACCCGAATCCATAGAAGGCCCATGGCCCCACGTAATGCACGAAGAAATATATGCACACACTAGCATTTAGTGATGAGCAGCCTTTGCTCCAGCGACCTTTAAGTCAGATAATACATCCTCCAAACTCAAGATATCAGATAATATCAGAAGTGCAGGTCGTCCTGACATCCAAGACTCCTCTACTAGCACGAAAGTCAGCTCCCCCCAGCTCCCCCCAGTTACACGTCAATTCTACGTCATGGCCAAGTTTGCGCGCACAAGTAGGGTAAAGGTTCCTGCTGACCATGCAGGCCCCCTCATTGTATCCACCCACCTATGACACACCTATGACTCATCAAGTGAACACCCACGTGTACGCCTTCTTACACGCCCTTTTTCACGCCCATGTGCTCTTATCTCTCTCTTTCACTTGCTCCGCCTGGAGCGCTCCGCCTTCTCTATCCTAGTTAATGTATGTTTTAACTATAAATAATGCACTCTGTGAATAAAGTTCAGATGACGATCCTTCCTGATCCCTAGTGGTGATGGAACCCGATTCTCCCTTAACTCGAGTTACTGAATTAAAGCCCTTCTGAATCGGACTCCACGGACTCTGCCTCTCATTATATGCATGATCCTTGTTAATGTATAGAAATTCTGACAGGGTAATTATTTTATTTACCACACCTATGAGAATTTTTACATGCAAAACGAAATCGCAGTACAGAGGTTGATTTTGAGTTAGAGGAAGCAGTAATGACAAAAAGATTTCTACAGAGGGGATATAAAAGGTCCACTACCAAAAAGTAAAGTCTAGAAGTAGGAAATAGAACCAGGTCAAACTTACTCAGAGAAAAAGATAGGAAATCCGAAGAAGCCCACCAAAAGATTAGATTCATCACCACCTACAACAGACAGGCCAAAGAAATAAGAAAGGGCCTTGAAAAAAAAGTTCTTGCAGGTTTTGAGTACAGACAAAGATATTGGAAATCAAGTGGAATCATATCCACAGATAACGTTCAGAAAGGCCAAATCCCTTAAGGACACCTTGTGTAGAACCCTTGAACTACCTATCACCAAGATATTGGCGATAAGGGGGTTTTATACATGCCAGAAGTGTAAGGCATGCAAAAACAGCAAGAACTGTAAATAATGTAAATTGTTGCAAAACTGTAAACCCTTTCTCATTGAAAAGCATCTTTCATGCAATACGGAGTATGCCGTTTATGCCCTACAGTGCCCCAGTGATAAAACATATATTGGGAGCACATTACATAAAGCAAAAAAAGTGTAGTAGAACATTTACGGGCTATAAGAAATGGCGATAAACAATACCCAGTTGCGAGGCATTTCCAGAAACTCCACAATCAGAATGAAAATCTGTTGACCGTCTGTGTCTTGGATACAATAGGTATGACTGTAAGAGAAGGCAATCGGTTACGAGACCTAAGGCGCCTCGAATCAAGGCTCATCATTCAATATCAAACGATGGCCCCCACAGGACATAAATTTGATGAAGAATTGTCTGTTCATTTAGGGTAGTCGTGTATTGTGGGGATATATCCCGAAGGAAAGAGAGAACACTGTGTTCTTAAGTTGGATACTGCCATTTTAAATCTTATTACTGGTTGTTATTAGACCTCTGATTTTAAAGTATTTCTGCAGTACATACCATACCTCTGTTGGGGTTTAGTTGAATTATTAAGTATAACTAGAAGATGTATTGGTAACGTTCTAAACTGCAGCCTCGCTGCTATATGTATATATATTCTGTGTGTTTGTATATGTTTTTTGATTTGTGATACTGACAAAAGCTTTCTTAATGCACTTTTTTCTGTTTCCTTTTAGATAATATGTAAACTGCAGAGCGGAAGAAGAAGATAATTGAGTTATTTTTTCTACCCTTAGTGTGCACTATTTGCCAATTTACTATATCCGGAAGGTTGAATACTTTTGAGACGCAGAGGCCCACATGCATCATTGTGTCATTTTGCATTTCTTAATTTGCGAAAAATAAGGAATCGCAAATTAAGAAGTGCAAAATGCTATGCATCATTTTTTTCGGTATTTCTTTGTGATTCGGTAAAAATCGCAATTTTTACCGAATCCCAAAGAAATACCGAATTCTTAAGTTAATTTTCGCAATTCCCATTGATTCCTATGGGCCAAAAGGCCCATAGGAGTCAATGCAAATTGCGAGTGGCACTTAGAAAATTTCATGGGTGCAGGGGGGGGGGTCCAAAGGACCCCCCCATGCACCCCTGAAATGTATTTTTCGCATCATGTTGCACACACACATGTCCTAAGGATGTTGAAAAAAAAGCATTTTCAACATTTTAAATACTTTTTCCAAATTTACCGAGTGGTTCAACCACTCGTTAAATTTGGCACCCTATTTGCGAATTTTCACTTTTTAAACTAATGATGCATTGCTTTTAAGAAATCGCACATCTGCGACTTCTTAAAAGCACCCGCAATTTTAGAATTCGCAAACATGTTACGAATTCTAAAATTGCTTCATGCATCCCAAAAAGCACTTTTGCATTCGCAAACGGCCGATTTTAAGGAATCGCACCGTTTGCGAATGGAAAAGTGCTTGATGCATGTGGGCCTTAGTGATTAATTGTTTGGACTGTTTTGACAGTTTTGTCTACCTTTCAAGTTGAAAATGTAAGTATTATGACCATGGTAATTTTGATCATAGTATGGGGTTGGTTTGTGATACATGTGAAAGCTGTAGAGCTTCTGGAATAGGTTACGCCCACTGGGGCTGGAACCCTTAACAATAAGTGCACCCGAGAGGAACCTGATTAAGGTACAGTCAGACTGACGATAGCCCACTTGGGCGGTATTCACGTCTCACCAATTTGCAGGCAGCGGAACCTGCAGGATATGTATTGTCGATTCATTTCCTGCAGAATGGGAAAATAGGAATTAGGTGGCTGCACATGTATCTAACTTTGGCACATTTTGTGAGTGGGCTGTGAGATAATAAATTTTCAAACATTTGAATAATGAGTGAACCGTGATTTAATTCCTTTACGCACTGCAATATAATTAAAATACTCAAAAGTGAAGATTATGAACTTCATGAGATATATTATTTAGGGAAACAGCTTGCATTAGTTTATACAATTACGAGTGATGGAACTCAGGAGTCTTTTTACTATGTTGTATCACATGGGATGTTTATTTAAACAACCAAGACACTGACATGGCTACTCGTGATCAAGGGGTTCTTCCCCAAAACGCATTGAGTTTGTCTTTCAAATAAATTACTACTTTCCAACGTCTTTGGTCCGCAGCATGCTGTTCAGTTCATTGAGGTGTCAGCTTTGGATTTGCTGTTTTGGGACTCGCCTCCCCACCGTTGAACGCCGTCGTCAGAGGCAGGGGTAAGACGACTATATATATATATATATATATATATATATATATATATATATATATATATATATATATATATATATATATACACCACACCACAAAGAGACCAGTACTGGAGTAGCAGGCATTTATTCACCAGCATAGCAGCGCAGAAGATGCCCCATGTCCTTTCGGCGTTACTTCAGCCTTGATCACAGGTGGGGTTCATTAGGTTGCAATTTGCATACGTGCGTGCTTTTGACCTATGAGGTCACATGACTTGCTATTAAAAAATACAATCCCCATGGTGTACTTCGCTGTTATTCAAAGTTCAGGATCTTAATAAATCCATTTTCGTTTATCATTTTAGATGTTAAAAGTTCTTTTTGCATGCATCCATGTCACAATAATGTTCTTTACTCACGCAGGCATGTGATGAGAAAATCTTCGCATCGTCTTGGTTTTCAATGTGCATCTGGTGTAAATGCCCCGGCTCCAGCACGATCGTAGTGAGGAGTCCCTCACTATGATCTGCGCTGCTATGCTGGTGAATAAATGCCTGCTACTCCAGTACTGGGCCTCTTTGTGGTGTGTTGTTGAATTGACGGGCTGCTCCGTGCCCGTTGTCAGAGGCCGCCCTGCAGGGTCGGGGGCTCCATAGCTCGGAGGCTGTGTTTGAAAATATATATATTTATATATATATTTTCCAAAACAGGTTGCCCTTGTGAAGAAGTCGCACATGGGGGGGAGTAACGCACACGCTCAGCCGGCAGCCATAGCCATCATGAAGTGCAAGGCACATACGAAAGTCACAGACACCATTTCCCAGGGTAACGACCTGGCAGATCGAACAGCTAAACCCACAGCCCAGACTCCAACAGACACTCCAACAGACGCGACCAAGACAAAAGTTCCAACACTGACAAACTGAATGCAGTCAGGGATCCCTCACAAGATGTACTCGACATCAGACACATGCCACTCCAGACGAAATAAAGAAATGGACTGAACAAGGAGGGGTCCAGACTGACCAGGGTTGGATGACAAAAGGCAAAGCTACATGGTTTCTCCCTGACTCTATGGTTCAAGTCATCATAAATACAGCACATAGTCCCGCACACTTAGGAGAAAAGGCTATGCTTGACAGTTTACAGAATATTTGGTTCAACAAGCATCTGCGTACAGCAGCAAAACAGAAAGTACGCACCTGCATGATCTGTTGCCAGTTCAATCCAGGCAAAGGCATTCCAGTGGAACAAGGTGGATTTCATCCTCCTGACCACCCTTTTGAAGTCCTCCAGATGGATTATATCCAGATGGACAGATGTCGAGGATACAAATATGTCCTAGTAGTTGTATGTGCACTATCTAGATGGACAGAAGCGTACCCAGTCCCAGATTACACTGCTGTGACCACTGCCAGGCAGTTGGTTCGAGAGTTCTTTCCGCGGTACGGATTGCTCCGTGTCGTGTACTCAGATAACGGTCAGCCATTCTCCTCTGAATTAATGAAACAAGTATCTCTTCTGTTAGGGTACCAGTGGAAGTTCCATTGTGTACGACACCCAGAGGCAGCCAGACTTGTAGAGAGACACAATCAGACACTTAAGACAAAATTAGCGAAAGTCTGTGCAGAAAAAGGTGTGGATTGGATGGTAGCTTTGCCGGTTGCCCTCTTTTACATGCGTATGGTAGCTCATTCCAGAACAGGACTGTCCCCTTACGAGGTGGTTTTTGGTAGACCACCGTATATGTGGGGTACGCCTATGCCAAAAAGAATTACCGATGTTGACAGTAATATGCTGACAGATTACCTGGCTTCCTTGATGTCTGCACTCCTCTCTTGTCGTTCACAGGTTGCAGCCGCCTTCCCAGACAACACCCAAGTTAAAGAACACTCCGTCGTTCCAGGAGATGTGGTGTTAGTCTGAAATTTTGATCGTTCAAGCCCTCTCGAGCCCCGCTGGCGAGCACCGAAGTTAGTGCTGCTTACAACGAGGACCGCCGTCAAGGTCGAGGGACGGAAGGGCTGGATCCATGCCCAACACATAAAGAAATTCCATGGACATACCGGAACTGTAATCGAAACTAAGGACTGCCCCGAAACCAGTGATTCAAAGCCCCCTTTCCTAGAAAAGACTCCGCAACAGGAGTATAGGTCAAAATTACGGTCTAGTAAGTCAGACAGCGTTTAATTGTTTAAGTCCACCCTGTGGTGAATCGGTTAGACAGGTTCCTGACATGTATAAGATCGTAGACCAGAATAGCAGACAGAGAGATAAGAAAGAAGAATACTGCAAGACCTTATGCAGCAGATGTATATTAACACTGATCATTATGTTTCTTCTAAGTATATCGATTATATGTATAAGCTTGACGCTACATGTTTTCTTTCCTCCTCTTGGTTCACATATACATTCTTCCTTTAACGACACTGTAGAGCACACATTCAGTGACCTGCCACCCCATGAACTATCATATCGACTAGCACTGCGCAACAATACTTTTATTCGAATGTTGCACCATTCTCATCAGACCAGCAATGTAAAGAATTGCTGGGTATGTGGCCGACTCCCACCTTATCAGAAAACGAAGGTAGTTCTGCCCCTCTTTCCTTTCCCGTTCTCGCACAATGGTTCGTGCGGAGCATGGTTTGCTTTAATGTCATCACAAGACAGAAAGTTCACAGATTCCCAGAGTGAATGGATTTGGGGAGATTTAAATAAAGTAATGAATGAGGCATGCTTTCCAGACGAAGATGGTCTTCCCCAGAGAAAAGGAACAGATCTAGAAAATGAAGTGTACGAACAAGGAAATGCTTCCCTTAACTTTATGATTCTGAATGTCCAGCCCGAGAAAAATACAGGTCCACCGTTCATAACAGTCTTACCAGTAAAAGATGAATTATGCGTTAGAAATAAAGGATCAGTGCATTTAGGACACAGTGATTGTAATACTGTGGTCGAGTTCAATGATAAAGGAAAGTCTACTTTCAAAGCTTCCCGCCATTCCTATTTCATTTGCGGTCAGACAGCCTATGTACGTCTGCCCTTAGACTGGGGTGGGACGTGTTATATAGCGTTCCTACTGCCACCCGTTTTTCTAGCCCCATCCCATTATCATTGAGATTCCCGACTAGTACATGTTAGACACAAGAGGGAGACTGATTCCCCAGTTGTCGATCAGACTGAGACAGCTTTGGAGCAATATACAGATTTCAATAAAGGATTCTTTTTCTTCATAGGTCCCGTCCAAAACAGTAAATTAATACGCAGGTTAACAAGAACACTTGAAGCAGTAGTGAATGAGACTACTTCTGCTCTAGCTAACTCGACCGAGGAGCAGTCTGCTATGAGACTTGTTGTTCTTCAGAATCGCCTTGTTCTTGACGTCATCCTGGCAGATAGGGGCAGGGCTTGTAGAGTGATCGGCTCCAGTTGCTGCGTGTTTATTCCTAATAATGCGCCATCCGTGTACGCAGCAATAACAAGACTCCATAAGATAGCTCACGAGATACACCAAAATCCAGGCACATGGACTTGGCCCGGTTGGCTCTGGAGTGTAATATCAGCATGGGGATGGAAAGTATTGTCATTCCTAGGAACAATACTACTAGCTATATTCAGTTGCTGTCTCTGTCTGCAATGTGGCCCAGCGATTTGCGGCTTGTGTGCCACTGCCTGTATTCCCCATCCACGTATACAAAAGAAAAAAGACGAGCAAATGATGCTGTATGATCAGATATATGGTATCATGAATATAGATGTGTCCTGAAGGGCACAGTAGGGGACAAGGAGGGAATGAGGAAAATAGAAATTTTACGTGGCCAGTGTGTCCCCCACATACACCCTATGTATGTACATATACCCCATGTATGTCCATGTCATCATGCAATTCCCTTCTCATGCCTGTAATAATAATGCCTCTGCATTTCCGTCCAATGTTAGCATGTCAGTTATCAGGCCCTCCATGAATGAAACGTTAATTCTGCACTGAGGCCTATGTTGCCAATGCATTTACATGGTACCCGTTTAAAAGTCGAGATGAACTCGTTTTCGTGGCTCAGCCGAGCCAGGACCCGAATTCAGGCTCCAAGCCTCCTGACACTCTGAAAGCTGCAGTTTAGCTATGTATCCCTGACCTCTCACATACTTCCTGCTCAGCCGAGAGGTGCCCAGCCCGGCCTGCCAATACAGTATTTTGCTTACAGTTATCTGCCCTGCTCCACAGAAACACATTCCTGGTTTATGAAAAGGGTAAACATATTCTGCCTGCAGTAGATAGGGCCTAGCCTTTCTGTCTCCATTCAAGTGATTTACAGAACCCGAATCCATAGAAGGCCCATGGCCCCACGTAATGCACGAAGAAATATATGCACTCACTAGCATTTAGTGATGAGCAGCCTTTGCTCCAGCGACCTTTAAGTCAGATAATACATCCTCCAAACTCAAGATATCAGATAATATCAGAAGTGCAGGTCGTCCTGACATCCAAGACTCCTCTACTAGCACGAAAGTCAGCTCCCCCCAGCTCCCCCCAGTTACACGTCAATTCTACGTCATGGCCAAGTTTGCGCGCACAAGTAGGGTAAAGGTTCCTGCTGACCATGCAGGCCCCCTCATTGTATCCACCCACCTATGACACACCTATGACTCATCAAGTGAACACCCACGTGTACGCCTTCTTACACGCCCTTTTTCACGCCCATGTGCTCTTATCTCTCTCTTTCACTTGCTCCGCCTGGAGCGCTCCGCCTTCTCTATCCTAGTTAATGTATGTTTTAACTATAAATAATGCACTCTGTGAATAAAGTTCAGATGACGATCCTTCCTGATCCCTAGTGGTGATGGAACCCGATTCTCCCTTAACTCGAGTTACTGAATTAAAGCCCTTCTGAATCGGACACCACGGACTCTGCCTCTCATTATATGCATGATCCTTGTTAATGTATAGAAATTCTGACAGGGTAATTATTTTATTTACCACACCTATGAGAATTTTTACATGCAAAACGAAATCGCAGTACAGAGGTTGATTTTGAGTTAGAGGAAGCAGTAATGACAAAAAGATTTCTACAGAGGGGATATAAAAGGTCCACTACCAAAAAGTAAAGTCTAGAAGTAGGAAATAGAACCAGGTCAAACTTACTCAGAGAAAAAGATAGGAAATCCGAAGAAGCCCACCAAAAGATTAGATTCATCACCACCTACAACAGACAGGCCAAAGAAATAAGAAAGGGCCTTGAAAAAAAAGTTCTTGCAGGTTTTGAGTACAGACAAAGATATTGGAAATCAAGTGGAATCATATCCACAGATAACGTTCAGAAAGGCCAAATCCCTTAAGGACACCTTGTGTAGAACCCTTGAACTACCTATCACCAAGATATTGGCGATAAGGGGGTTTTATACATGCCAGAAGTGTAAGGCATGCAAAAACAGCAAGAACTGTAAATAATGTAAATTGTTGCAAAACTGTAAACCCTTTCTCATTGAAAAGCATCTTTCATGCAATACGGAGTATGCCGTTTATGCCCTACAGTGCCCCAGTGATAAAACATATATTGGGAGCACATTACATAAAGCAAAAAAAGTGTAGTAGAACATTTACGGGCTATAAGAAATGGCGATAAACAATACCCAGTTGCGAGGCATTTCCAGAAACTCCACAATCAGAATGAAAATCTGTTGACCGTCTGTGTCTTGGATACAATAGGTATGACTGTAAGAGAAGGCAATCGGTTACGAGACCTAAGGCGCCTCGAATCAAGGCTCATCATTCAATATCAAACGATGGCCCCCACAGGACATAAATTTGATGAAGAATTGTCTGTTCATTTAGGGTAGTCGTGTATTGTGGGGATATATCCCGAAGGAAAGAGAGAACACTGTGTTCTTAAGTTGGATACTGCCATTTTAAATCTTATTACTGGTTGTTATTAGACCTCTGATTTTAAAGTATTTCTGCAGTACATACCATACCTCTGTTGGGGTTTAGTTGAATTATTAAGTATAACTAGAAGATGTATTGGTAACGTTCTAAACTGCAGCCTCGCTGCTATATGTATATATATTCCACTGTCTGTGTGTTTGTATATGTTTTTTGATTTGTGATACTGACAAAAGCTTTCTTAATGCACTTTTTTCTGTTTCCTTTTAGATAATATGTAAACTGCAGAGCGGAAGAAGAAGATAATTGAGTTATTTTTTCTACCCTTAGTGTGCACTATTTGCCAATTTACTATATCCGGAAGGTTGAATACTTTTGAGACGCAGAGGCCCACATGCATCATTGTGTCATTTTGCATTTCTTAATTTGCGAAAAATAAGGAATCGCAAATTAAGAAGTGCAAAATGCTATGCATCATTTTTTTCGGTATTTCTTTGTGATTCGGTAAAAATCGCAATTTTTACCGAATCCCAAAGAAATACCGAATTCTTAAGTTAATTTTCGCAATTCCCATTGATTCCTATGGGCCAAAAGGCCCATAGGAGTCAATGCAAATTGCGAGTGGCACTTAGAAAATTTCATGGGTGCAGGGGGGGGGGTCCAAAGGACCCCCCCATGCACCCCTGAAATGTATTTTTCGCATCATGTTGCACACACACATGTCCTAAGGATGTTGAAAAAAAAGCATTTTCAACATTTTAAATACTTTTTCCAAATTTACCGAGTGGTTCAACCACTCGTTAAATTTGGCACCCTATTTGCGAATTTTCACTTTTTAAACTAATGATGCATTGCTTTTAAGAAATCGCACATCTGCGACTTCTTAAAAGCACCCGCAATTTTAGAATTCGCAAACATGTTACGAATTCTAAAATTGCTTCATGCATCCCAAAAAGCACTTTTGCATTCGCAAACGGCCGATTTTAAGGAATCGCACCGTTTGCGAATGGAAAAGTGCTTGATGCATGTGGGCCTTAGTGATTAATTGTTTGGACTGTTTTGACAGTTTTGTCTACCTTTCAAGTTGAAAATGTAAGTATTATGACCATGGTAATTTTGATCATAGTATGGGGTTGGTTTGTGATACATGTGAAAGCTGTAGAGCTTCTGGAATAGGTTACGCCCACTGGGGCTGGAACCCTTAACAATAAGTGCACCCGAGAGGAACCTGATTAAGGTACAGTCAGACTGACGATAGCCCACTTGGGCGGTATTCACGTCTCACCAATTTGCAGGCAGCGGAACCTGCAGGATATGTATTGTCGATTCATTTCCTGCAGAATGGGAAAATAGGAATTAGGTGGCTGCACATGTATCTAACTTTGGCACATTTTGTGAGTGGGCTGTGAGATAATAAATTTTCAAACATTTGAATAATGAGTGAACCGTGATTTAATTCCTTTACGCACTGCAATATAATTAAAATACTCAAAAGTGAAGATTATGAACTTCATGAGATATATTATTTAGGGAAACAGCTTGCATTAGTTTATACAATTACGAGTGATGGAACTCAGGAGTCTGTTTACTATGTTGTATCACATGGGATGTTTATTTAAACAACCAAGACACTGACATGGCTACTCGTGATCAAGGGGTTCTTCCCCAAAACGCATTGAGTTTGTCTTTCAAATAAATTACTACTTTCCAACGTCTTTGGTCCGCAGCATGCTGTTCAGTTCATTGAGGTGTCAGCTTTGGATTTGCTGTTTTGGGACTCGCCTCCCCACCGTTGAACGCCGTCGTCAGAGGCAGGGGTAAGACGACTATATATATATATATATATATATATATATATATATATATATATATATATATATATATATACACCACACCACAAAGAGGACCAGTACTGGAGTAGCAGGCATTTATTCACCAGCATAGCAGCGCAGAAGATGCCCCATGTCCTTTCGGCGTTACTTCAGCCTTGATCACAGGTGGGGTTCATTAGGTTGCAATTTGCATACGTGCGTGCTTTTGACCTATGAGGTCACATGACTTGCTATTAAAAAATACAATCCCCATGGTGTACTTCGCTGTTATTCAAAGTTCAGGATCTTAATAAATCCATTTTCGTTTATCATTTTAGATGTTAAAAGTTCTTTTTGCATGCATCCATGTCACAATAATGTTCTTTACTCACGCAGGCATGTGATGAGAAAATCTTCGCATCGTCTTGGTTTTCAATGTGCATCTGGTGTAAATGCCCCGGCTCCAGCACGATCGTAGTGAGGAGTCCCTCACTATGATCTGCGCTGCTATGCTGGTGAAAAAATGCCTGCTACTCCAGTACTGGGCCTCTTTGTGGTGTGTTGTTGAATTGACGGGCTGCTCCGTGCCCGTTGTCAGAGGCCGCCCTGCAGGGTCGGGGGCTCCATAGCTCGGAGGCTGTGTTTGAAAATATATATATTTATATATATATTTTCCAAAACAGGTTGCCCTTGTGAAGAAGTCGCACATGGGGGGGAGTAACGCACACGCTCAGCCGGCAGCAGCAGTCACAGACAGCCTCCATCCCTCCTCTCTGAGTTAGCCAAACGCGTTTCGAGCAATGTGTTGCTCTTGATCACTGGCAATTACATCACCACACGGAGCCAGCGGACTTTCGGCGGGATCTCATTTTATTGTGATTGACAGTCCCGCCCATGTGGGCGTAAGCAAACACAGCCTGATGGTACTTGTAGTTTGCGCTAAAAGGCGGATCCACGGTGCTCTGCAACTGGGGCACTATTTGGAATGGAGGGGGCCTGCCTGCCGGATCACATTGGGAGCACTACAGTGAGTCTTCATTCCCTCCCACCCACTGGAGTGATATTACGAGACAATTTCACCGCACCCACTTGGGAACATTTAATCTTGCAACATGGAGTGAAACGGCACCTACCCAGGTTTTAACAGGGATCTACAGTTCCAGCAACAATTAGCGCAAACTACAAGTACCATCAGGCTGTGTTTGCTTACGC
Organism: Lissotriton vulgaris; assembly: GCF_964263255.1. Classification (NCBI taxonomy): domain Eukaryota; kingdom Metazoa; phylum Chordata; class Amphibia; order Caudata; family Salamandridae; genus Lissotriton; species Lissotriton vulgaris. The sequence continues at coordinate 175,848,003 of NC_141696.1, forward strand.
CCACATGGGCGGGACTGTCAATCACAATAAAATGAGATCCCGCCGAAAGTCCGCTGGCTCCGTGTGGTGATGTAATTGCCAGTGATCAAGAGCAACACATTGCTCGAAACGCGTTTGGCTAACTCAGAGAGGAGGGATGGAGGCTGTCTGTGACTGCTGCTGCCGGCTGAGCGTGTGCGTTACACCCCCCCATGTGCGACTTCTTCACAAGGGCAACCTGTTTTGGAAAATGTTTATGCGGCTGGCTCAGTCGCGAAGAGGTCCCGCCGCTGAAAAGGCGGATCCACGGTGCTCTGCAACTGGGGCACTATTTGGAATGGAGGGGGCCTGCCTGCCGGATCACATTGGGAGCACTACAGCGAGTCTTCATTCCCTCCCACCCACTGGGGTGATATTACGAGACAATTTCACCGCACCCACTTGGGAACATTTAATCTTGCAACATGGAGTGAAACGGCACCTACCCAGGTTTTAACAGGGATCTACAGTTCCAGCAACAATTAGCGCAAACTACAAGTACCATCAGGCTGTGTTTGCTTACGCCCACATGGGCGGGACTGTCAATCACAATAAAATGAGATCCCGCCGAAAGTCCGCTGGCTCCGTGTGGTGATGTAATTGCCAGTGATCAAGAGCAACACATTGCTCGAAACGCGTTTGGCTAACTCAGAGAGGAGGGATGGAGGCTGTCTGTGACTGCTGCTGCCGGCTGAGCGTGTGCGTTACACCCCCCCATGTGCGACTTCTTCACAAGGGCAACCTGTTTATATATATATATATATATATATATATATATATATATATATATATATATATATATATATATATATATATATATATATATATATATATATATATATATATAAATATGTATATATATATATATATATATATATATATATATATATATATATATATATATCCAAGCTGCGTTTGTTCCCGGGGCCTCCCGGGTTCAAAACAAAAGAAGCCGCCACTCCAGTCAGTGTGTTTTTCAGAAATACATCGTTTTATTATTCGAACCTCTGCAGCATAATGTCACAGCGAAAAACCAACGCGTTTCGTGAGCTCCCAACTCACTTGATCACGGTTGTTACAAACACTGTTTGCCTAGAATAATTTAAAAGGGAGTCCCTCCCCCCCATCGGTCACATGATTTCGACCATGTGTTTCTATGACACTATGGCCTTCTGGGATTCGTAGTTTTCACATTGCAAAATGTAATTTCATGTTATTTTCACAAGAAAAAACTTTTTACACACCCCTTCCCAAAATTTGACTGTTTTTTTGCAAATTCTTTTTTTCTATTATTTACATTCTCATTTTCTTATGTGCAGGGAAATTGAAATAAGGTTCAAATGAAAAATAAAAGCCCTCAAGTGGGCTGACTCAGTCATATGAAAACATTTCTATCATTTGCATGGATTATTTTTGCAAATTCAGTGTTTCCCTACTATGCATTATTTAAATCTCTTCAACATTACTTTTCAAAATTCTGCCAAACAATCATTGGGGTCCTTTTGATTAACCCGTAGGTCCCGGTCTATTTCATTTAGACCCTTTGGAGCCCTCTGGTGGGCTGACATTGAATGGGGTGTTGAATTGTGTCCTCAAATATCCCAGAGGTTCATTATATGATGGGTTGTAACGTGGGGTTAAGGAGGGAAAAATAGTTATTATGGAGTACATTCAGAGAAGGCTTTCATTATTTTAAATGTGTACATAAAGTTCCTCGGACTGGTTCAGACCAAAAGGGGTCATTGTTCGAAAGTTCAAGATATGGCGTGATTCCTTTTGGCGCAATAATTTTTCTCGATGTCCCCCCCGTTCTGTTGGGGGCAATGTTTCCAGCCCTAGAAATTTCAAAAGTCGCCAATTGCCATTGTGATTTGTCTCCATGTGTTTGGCCACCGCATTTCCTCTATCCTTGTTTGTTGTGGCCCTTGTATGTTCCAAGATACGCTTTTTGAGTTCACAAATAGTACTTCCTATATAGCGTAACTTGCACGGACATTCAATTAGATAGACTGTGTATTGACTTTTGCAAGTGATTAGCTCTTTGATCTTCCAAATTTTTCCATTGGCCATTTCAATTTGTTTCGTTGGTTTAGCTATCTCGCAAACTTTGCAATTATAACATTTGTTGAATCCAACTGTTTTCAACCAGGGTGTTTTTTTGCGGTTCATGAAGTGGCTATGGATCAATTGGTCCTTCAAATTTTTGGTTCTGCGGTATGTAACCACTGGGTGATCGCCCATTTTTTTGCCAATTGTCGGATCCAATTTAAGTAATTTCCAATTTTTTCTTAGAATTTGGATCACTTTTTTTGCTTCTTTGCTATAGTCAAGTATCAGTCTTATTGGTTCTTCCATTTCTTTTTCTTTTGTTTGGGGTTTCAGACACTCTGCCCTTGGTTTCTCATTGGCTCTTTCCCAACACTTTCTCGTCAGATTTTTTCCATATTTCCGCTTGTGGAATCTCTCCATTGTTTTGGCACTATGTTTTTCCCATTCTGTGTTTTCGCTACATATTCTTTTTACCCGGAGAAACTCTCCGTATGGTATGCTCGATATCAGGGCGGGTTGATGAAAGCTTGTGGCTTCCAATGTTGAATTTGTAGCCGTTTTCTTCCTGTGTAAGGTGGTTTCCAATTTATTGTTTTGGATATACACTTCCGTATCCAAGAAGGATATTGATTGCCTGCTTTTTGTGTAGGTGAATTTCAGATCTTGTGTACTGTTGTTCAGGACATCAAAATACTCTTCAAATTCACTTTCACTTCCCCTCCACACTATGAATAGATCATCAATGAATCTCTTCCATTGTACAATGTGTTGGGTATATTTGGCATTTTGTTGATTCCAGGCTATCTCTTCCTCCCACCAACCCATTGCTATGCAAGCATAGCTTGGACTGAATGAAAACCCCATTGCCGCGCCACTTCGCTGGCAATAGAGTTGTTCTCCAAAAAAGAAGATGTTATTGGAGAGTAATAGGTTGATCATTTCATACAACATATCATTATGTTCTTTATAGTGTATGTTGCGTCTTTCCAGAAAGTGTTTACAAGCCATTAGTCCCAATTCATTATCGATGTTTGTGTAGAGTCCGATAACATCCATGGATATTAGCAAATAGTTATCCTGCCAAATCAAATCAGATATGGTACACACAAAGTCTGTAGTATCTTTCAAGTAAGATTTCAGATTTTCCACAAATGGTCTCAGAAAGAAATCAATGAAATTTCCCAACGGTTCCATCAGTGATCCGTTTGCTGAAACTATCGGTCTTCCTGGTGGTCTAGTGGGATTTTTATGAATTTTAGGCAGGAAGTACATGGTTGCCATGCGGGGAAAATCGACTGTTAGGTATTTCCTTTCCTCATAGTCGATTAGATTTTGGTTTTCCCATATTAGTAGTTTTTGATCTAATTCTCTCTTGAGTTGGTCCGTTGGGTTCTTTCCAAGTTTTTCATAATACTTGGTGTCCGATAATTGGCTCATTGCTTCCTCCATGTACAAGTCCTTGTCCCAGATCACCACGTTTCCACCCTTATCAGCAATTTTTATTTCCACATTTATATCGTTGATGAGGGTTGTTAGTGCAGCCCGTTCTTGCGCGGTTAAGTTGTCTTTAAATTTTGTTTTTGGAATGTTGTATAAGTCCTGTATAACCGCCTCCTGGAAGATGTCGATTTTATTGCCTGGGGTGAGTTGTGGATAGAATTTGGATTTTGCCTTCATTTTGCTTGTTCCGGCTCCTAATTGTGGTATCGCTGAGGTTAAAGATATTTCATTGTCTTCCTCTGCATTCAAATTAAGGAGGGTCAAGTACCCGTCAGCGTCCTTCACTGTTAGGTCTGAGAATGGTTTCATGGGGATTCTGTGGACTTGAGGTTTGTTTTGTCTCTCTAAGAAATGTTTAGCCAATTTGATCTTTCGAATATATAGATATAGATCTATCCTTGTTTGAGCTAAATCCATTTTTCTTGTTGGACAAAAATTAATGCCCCTTTTAAGTAGAGTCGTTTCAGCTGGTGTCATTGTTCTCTTGGATAAATTGACCACTTGTAGTTCTTCCATCATTTGCCCCTCTTCTGTCTCATCCCCCTTGTCTCTGGGCCACTTTGTAAGTTTTGTGCGCTTGCTTCTCCTGCCTCTTCTGGTTTTTTTTGTTGTTGTTGTTGTTGGTTTTTTGGTCTTGGTTGCCAAGATTTTCCACGGCCTCTTCCTCTTCCTCGTGTTTGTCTGGGCGCCCCCTGCTCCTGTTCCCATTGCCGCTGTTGGAGCACGAGGCGCATATCTCCTAAAAAACGCTTCTGTTCTTCGTCCAGATTTGTGTCTTCATCTGCCAATTCGTTTGATGTAATTGAGGATAGGCTTGAGGATGAGACGTTTTTGGTTTGTGATGGTTTCTTATAGAGATCGTATTTTCGGGCAAACGTAAAAATTCTACCCTCAGCGTAGTCATTTGCATCACGTACAAATTTATTGTGTTTTCTCAATCTCACAGTTTCCTCATGTTTCTCGATTTGTTGTTCTAAATCCTCTTTGAATTTAGTCATTTCTGGATTTAATTTCAAGGCTTCCAGTTCCTTTTCCACTTCTTTCAATTGTTCCTTTATTTTTTTAAGGGCAATCTCAATGTGCCTGACCAGTATCTTTATTAAGCCCAATGATGAGTTTAGGATGTATGCCCCCCATTCCTGTAGCAACTCATTGGTTACATCCTGCTGGCTAGGCATCAACATTATTCTTAGGCCTCTTGGGACCCTTTCTGCTTCCAAGTATTTACGTAGTGCAATTACTTCCCACGATTTATTGATTTCTTTTCTGGTTAATTTTTCCCAGGCTCTGATTTTCCCTTTTGTATCATCCTTTGGTGTATCACTCTGTTTGGCTTGAACTTTCTCCATGTTCCCCTTGTCAAACATATTGGTAACAAGTTCCTTTCTCTTAGCCTCTCTTTGCTCCATTTCTTCTTCAAAGCTGTGAGTTGCTGCTTTGGTTCAATTACTTCGATTTGTTATTTTCGTTCTGTTTCTGTTACTGACTGCCGGCTATTGTAAAAACCTACTGGGCTGTTTCTGGTTCCATAATGGATATGAATTTTGTTGGATGAATGCGCGTGTCTCACTGTGTGTTACGCGCTCTTTTCCACAAGTTTTAACTCCTCAGAAAACTGTGCCTTTCGTTTCAATTAGCCGTTTGCATAATCGCTCGGTTTGCCTTTAAGTTTCAAAGTTATTCTGCCATTTGGAAAAAGTTCAGACTACACGTTTGTTTATCCGTTACTATAGAGACTGAGAGAGGGGGATCCCTTCTTACCTCGGATGTGTATCTCCGGGCAGCGTGGGTGCCCGTCCTCCTTCAAAGTCTCCCGAGTCTGCTTCCTTTGGCTCAAAACTTTCGGTGCGATGAGCGCTTCAAGAGGAATATAAAATAAACCCAGATTGGTTCCGCTCTCCTCTTGTTTTTCAGCGCTGCTGGCAAGTGCGTCGCTTCACGCGGTAGAACCAAACCGCAATATGTCCAAGCTGCGTTTGTTCCCGGGGCCTCCCGGGTTCAAAACAAAAGAAGCCGCCACTCCAGTCAGTGTGTTTTTCAGAAATCCATCGTTTTATTATTCGAACCTCTGCAGCATAATGTCACAGCGAAAAACCAACGCGTTTCGTGAGCTCCCAACTCACTTGATCACGGTTGTTACAAACACTGTTTGCTGAGAATAATTTAAAAGGGAGTCCCTCCCCCCCATCGGTCACATGATTTCGACCATGTGTTTCTATGACACTATGGCCTTCTGGGATTCGTAGTTTTCACATTGCAAAATGTAATTTCATGTTATTTTCACAAGAAAAAACTTTTTACACACCCCTTCCCAAAATTTGACTGTTTTTTTGCAAATTCTTTTTTTCTATTATTTACATTCTCATTTTCTTATGTGCAGGGAAATTGAAATAAGGTTCAAATGAAAAATAAAAGCCCTCAAGTGGGCTGACTCAGTCATATGAAAACATTTCTATCATTTGCATGGATTATTTTTGCAAATTCAGTGTTTCCCTACTATGCATTATTTAAATCTCTTCAACATTACTTTTCAAAATTCTGCCAAACAATCATTGGGGTCCTTTTGATTAACCCGTAGGTCCCGGTCTATTTCATTTAGACTCACAGCTTTGAAGAAGAAATGGAGCAAAGAGAGGCTAAGAGAAAGGAACTTGTTACCAATATGTTCGACAAGGGGAACATGGAGAAAGTTCAAGCCAAACAGAGTGATACACCAAAGGATGATACAAAAGGGAAAATCAGAGCCTGGGAAAAATTAACCAGAAAAGAAATCAATAAATCGTGGGAAGTAATTGCACTACGTAAATACTTGGAAGCAGAAAGGGTCCCAAGAGGCCTAAGAATAATGTTGATGCCTAGCCAGCAGGATGTAACCAATGAGTTGCTACAGGAATGGGGGGCATACATCCTAAACTCATCATTGGGCTTAATAAAGATACTGGTCAGGCACATTGAGATTGCCCTTGAAAAAATAAAGGAACAATTGAAAGAAGTGGAAAAGGAACTGGAAGCCTTGAAATTAAATCCAGAAATGACTAAATTCAAAGAGGATTTAGAACAACAAATCGAGAAACATGAGGAAACTGTGAGATTGAGAAAACACAATAAATTTGTACGTGATGCAAATGACTACGCTGAGGGTAGAATTTTTACGTTTGCCCGAAAATACGATCTCTATAAGAAACCATCACAAACCAAAAACGTCTCATCCTCAAGCCTATCCTCAATTACATCAAACGAATTGGCAGACGAAGACACAAATCTGGACGAAGAACAGAAGCGTTTTTTAGGAGATATGCGCCTCGTGCTCCAACAGCGGCAATGGGAACAGGAGCAGGGGGCGCCCAGACAAACACGAGGAAGAGGAAGAGGCCGTGGAAAATCTTGGCAACCAAGACCAAAAAACCAACAACAACAACAACAAAAAAAACCAGAAGAGGCAGGAGAAGCAAGCGCACAAAACTTACAAAGTGGCCCAGAGACAAGGGGGATGAGACAGAAGAGGGGCAAATGATGGAAGAACTACAAGTGGTCAATTTATCCAAGAGAACAATGACACCAGCTGAAACGACTCTACTTAAAAGGGGCATTAATTTTTGTCCAACAAGAAAAATGGATTTAGCTCAAACAAGGATAGATCTATATCTATATATTCGAAAGATCAAATTGGCTAAACATTTCTTAGAGAGACAAAACAAACCTCAAGTCCACAGAATCCCCATGAAACCATTCTCAGACCTAACAGTGAAGGACGCTGACGGGTACTTGACCCTCCTTAATTTGAATGCAGAGGAAGACAATGAAATATCTTTAACCTCAGCGATACCACAATTAGGAGCCGGAACAAGCAAAATGAAGGCAAAATCCAAATTCTATCCACAACTCACCCCAGGCAATAAAATCGACATCTTCCAGGAGGCGGTTATACAGGACTTATACAACATTCCAAAAACAAAATTTAAAGACAACTTAACCGCGCAAGAACGGGCTGCACTAACAACCCTCATCAACGATATAAATGTGGAAATAAAAATTGCTGATAAGGGTGGAAACGTGGTGATCTGGGACAAGGACTTGTACATGGAGGAAGCAATGAGCCAATTATCGGACACCAAGTATTATGAAAAACTTGGAAAGAACCCAACGGACCAACTCAAGAGAGAATTAGATCAAAAACTACTAATATGGGAAAACCAAAATCTAATCGACTATGAGGAAAGGAAATACCTAACAGTCGATTTTCCCCGCATGGCAACCATGTACTTCCTGCCTAAAATTCATAAAAATCCCACTAGACCACCAGGAAGACCGATAGTTTCAGCAAACGGATCACTGATGGAACCGTTGGGAAATTTCATTGATTTCTTTCTGAGACCATTTGTGGAAAATCTGAAATCTTACTTGAAAGATACTACAGACTTTGTGTGTACCATATCTGATTTGATTTGGCAGGATAACTATTTGCTAATATCCATGGATGTTATCGGACTCTACACAAACATCGATAATGAATTGGGACTAATGGCTTGTAAACACTTTCTGGAAAGACGCAACATACACTATAAAGAACATAATGATATGTTGTATGAAATGATCAACCTATTACTCTCCAATAACATCTTCTTTTTTGGAGAACAACTCTATTGCCAGCGAAGTGGCGCGGCAATGGGGTTTTCATTCAGTCCAAGCTATGCTTGCATAGCAATGGGTTGGTGGGAGGAAGAGATAGCCTGGAATCAACAAAATGCCAAATATACCCAACACATTGTACAATGGAAGAGATTCATTGATGATCTATTCATAGTGTGGAGGGGAAGTGAAAGTGAATTTGAAGAGTATTTTGATGTCCTGAACAACAGTACAAAAGATCTGAAATTCACCTACACAAAAAGCAGGCAATCAATATCCTTCTTGGATACGGAAGTGTATATCCAAAACAATAAATTGGAAACCACCTTACACAGGAAGAAAACGGCTACAAATTCAACATTGGAAGCCACAAGCTTTCATCAACCCGCCCTGATATCGAGCATACCATACGGAGAGTTTCTCCGGGTAAAAAGAATATGTAGCGAAAACACAGAATGGGAAAAACATAGTGCCAAAACAATGGAGAGATTCCACAAGCGGAAATATGGAAAAAATCTGACGAGAAAGTGTTGGGAAAGAGCCAATGAGAAACCAAGGGCAGAGTGTCTGAAACCCCAAACAAAAGAAAAAGAAATGGAAGAACCAATAAGACTGATACTTGACTATAGCAAAGAAGCAAAAAAAGTGATCCAAATTCTAAGAAAAAATTGGAAATTACTTAAATTGGATCCGACAATTGGCAAAAAAATGGGCGATCACCCAGTGGTTACATACCGCAGAACCAAAAATTTGAAGGACCAATTGATCCATAGCCACTTCATGAACCGCAAAAAAACACCCTGGTTGAAAACAGTTGGATTCAACAAATGTTATAATTGCAAAGTTTGCGAGATAGCTAAACCAACGAAACAAATTGAAATGGCCAATGGAAAAATTTGGAAGATCAAAGAGCTAATCACTTGCAAAAGTCAATACACAGTCTATCTAATTGAATGTCCGTGCAAGTTACGCTATATAGGAAGTACTATTTGTGAACTCAAAAAGCGTATCTTGGAACATACAAGGGCCACAACAAACAAGGATAGAGGAAATGCGGTGGCCAAACACATGGAGACAAATCACAATGGCAATTGGCGACTTTTGAAATTTCTAGGGCTGGAAACATTGCCCCCAACAGAACGGGGGGGACATCGAGAAAAATTATTGCGCCAAAAGGAATCACGCCATATCTTGAACTTTCGAACAATGACCCCTTTTGGTCTGAACCAGTCCGAGGAACTTTATGTACACATTTAAAATAATGAAAGCCTTCTCTGAATGTACTCCATAATAACTATTTTTCCCTCCTTAACCCCACGTTACAACCCATCATATAATGAACCTCTGGGATATTTGAGGACACAATTCAACACCCCATTCAATGTCAGCCCACCAGAGGGCTCCAAAGGGTCTAAATGAAATAGACCGGGACCTACGGGTTAATCAAAAGGACCCCAATGATTGTTTGGCAGAATTTTGAAAAGTAATGTTGAAGAGATTTAAATAATGCATAGTAGGGAAACACTGAATTTGCAAAAATAATCCATGCAAATGATAGAAATGTTTTCATATGACTGAGTCAGCCCACTTGAGGGCTTTTATTTTTCATTTGAACCTTATTTCAATTTCCCTGCACATAAGAAAATGAGAATGTAAATAATAGAAAAAAAGAATTTGCAAAAAAACAGTCAAATTTTGGGAAGGGGTGTGTAAAAAGTTTTTTCTTGTGAAAATAACATGAAATTACATTTTGCAATGTGAAAACTACGAATCCCAGAAGGCCATAGTGTCATAGAAACACATGGTCGAAATCATGTGACCGATGGGGGGGAGGGACTCCCTTTTAAATTATTCTCAGCAAACAGTGTTTGTAACAACCGTGATCAAGTGAGTTGGGAGCTCACGAAACGCGTTGGTTTTTCGCTGTGACATTATGCTGCAGAGGTTCGAATAATAAAACGATGGATTTCTGAAAAACACACTGACTGGAGTGGCGGCTTCTTTTGTTTTGAACCCGGGAGGCCCCGGGAACAAACGCAGCTTGGACATATTGCGGTTTGGTTCTACCGCGTGAAGCGACGCACTTGCCAGCAGCGCTGAAAAACAAGAGGAGAGCGGAACCAATCTGGGTTTATAATATATATATATATATATATATATATATATATATATATATATATATATATATAGTCGTATAATGTGACCAAGAGCCCGTGAGCTCGAAACGCGTCTGTTTATGCCCTGAAATAAACAATCTTTCCGGTACCTGGTGGTGTGGCTTGTCGTCCTTTTTCCTGACTTGAAGAGGAATCCGTGGAGATATATATATATATATATATATATATATATATATACCTTGTTTATATTCAAAAAGTGTTTTTTCTTTTGCCGAGATCTTTGCCGCCGTTTGACAAATCTTCGCGAAATTTTCAAAACTAATTTTTCACTCAGGTCAGCTCTTGTCTTGAAAGTTGCTTGGTGATTTGTCAAGTGGGGGCTGAGAAAAAAGGGGGGTCCATAAAACATGTTTTCCAATGTTAATTTCCGTAGGAATTTTGAAACAGGTTACAGCCGAACTGCTGAACGGAATTACACCAAATGTGGTAAATAGGTAGCCTTGGTTCAGAAAGAGACTTTTTTTTAAAATGATGTAAATAAGTTCAGTAGTTCGTGAGAAATTAAAAATAGAAAAATATTGATATCTGAACACCGAGGATGAGTCGCAAACCCAATCCGGCATGAGCTTCACTCTGATTGGCTGCCAACACTCCAATTCAAGAAGTGTTGGCAGCCATCAAATGACTCGGTAACCGAGTCACAAGAAAAAGGGGGGGGGGAATTGAAAAAAGAAGAAAAGGGGGCAGGGTGGAAACATCCTGACCCCCTAGGCCTCCTGGGTGTGCAAATCCGGGCGAAAAAAAAACAAAGCGCAGGCTTCTGCGATTTGTTTCTTAAGCCCCAAATTAGTTTGCGGGGGAATGCGGGCCCTCGCAGCCCTGGGACCACCACCTCCCCGGGGGCTTTCTTTATTTATATGCTGGGGTGGTATGCGGCCCCCCGCTGCCCCAGGGGACAGCCACCTGCCCGGGGCACTGTTCAAATATATGCGGGAGGCCTCACATTCCCCTAAGCTGTGCTGCCCCCCCCTCCTGGAACCCTTGATTAAGCATGGGCGGAAAATCCGTTTCGCTCACGGATTTTGCGGATTTTCGGTAAATTCGCAATCCGCGAGATTCGCGAATCTCCCGCAAAATCCGCAAATCCGCGAGCAGCGGATTTTGCTCGCACTGCTCTCACTGTTCGCGTGAGTTCGCGACTTCCCAGTACAACTTCGCGCCCCGCGAATAAGTGCAAAATTGCAGAAATACGATCTTAGCAAAACTGAAACTACTTACCAGGTTCAAAAGTTCAGGCTCATCATTAGTAGCCATTTCCTGTAGTGCTTCCTGAGGGGCCCCTCCAGAGTTCAGTTGCCAGTTGCAACTATTATGTGACCCTGCTCTGAACCTCAGAATAGTTACACATATGCCACAAAGGTCCTGAATTACAGCTAAGGGAGACAAGCAGGAGCCAGGCTGGAAGTTCAAATCCATTAATCAGCCCCTAATTCATTATTGTCAGTTGGGGCAGGGCAGGTGTTGTAACTAATTTTGCAACAATGAAAGCACTTAGCAAGTGCAAAAGATCACTAATCAGGAAGCACTAAGGAAGCAGGTGCCAGCTAAAAAAATATTCTGTGACACATTAATCAGCCCCAAATTAATTCAGGTCACTTGAGGCAGGGAAGGTGTGCTTGCATTGCCACAATAATGTACACTGACTGGACAACCAGAGGGTGCTGTGATGAAACAGAGGGTGGCATGGGTGGGCCAGAGGGTGGCATGAGTAGTCAGAGAGTGGCAGTGGTGACAGAGAGTGGCAGTGATGAAGAAGAGTGTCCCAAACAGGCTGGACACGTAGAAACAACAAGTTCGCGAAACTTGCGACCCGACAGGTAAGTTCGCAATTTGCGACATTGTACAAAACCCTCGCGAACTGGCAGAAACCCGCGCAAACACAAAAAAAAAAAATCCGCAAATTCGCGAGAATTCGCGGATTTTGCGGATTGCGAGTTCGCAAATCCGCAAAATTCGCGAACGCGAGATTCGCAAAATTCGCCCATGCTTACCCTTGATATCCTGTTGGCCGCCACCTCCCAGGGCCGGCTCCTGTAATGTCCGGGGGACCGACCCCAGGACATTGCCGTTTGCTATGGCAGGGCTTGAACACGTCTCCCGCCATTCCATAGCAAACACTGCTCTGGTTCGTTGTAGTGAGAGCAGGAAAACCTGCTCTTGCTTCAACAAACGATAGCAGGATTGCTTTTGAGCAAGGGGAGCTGCATGTCAGCAGCTCCCCTTGCTTAAAATCAATGCTGGCACCTGCAGGAGGCGGAGAGCCGGCGGGACTGTTAGGGCATTGGGGCTCCATCCAGAATCCCCAATGCAAAGGGCGGGCCCTGGGGGATGGAGTCCCCGGTACCAGAAGTGAGTGGCCCAGGAGGGGGGCCACTCAGCCCCCATCTGCTTTAATTTAAAAATAAAAATAAAAATACAGAAGGCTGGCCCGGGATATGGGGTTCCCAGGGCCAATAGTGGCCTATGGAAGGGGGGCAATGCACACCCCCTTCCCATTAAATATAATTTTTTAAAGAGGCCATACCCCGAGGGATGGGTCCCCAGGGCCAAAAGTGACCCAGAGAAGGGGGGCCCTCTTACCTAGAAATACATTTTAAAAACAGAGGCCATGCCCCGGGGGATGGGTTCCCCAGGGCTGAAAATGGCCTCGGGAGTGGGGCCACGTAACCCCTTTCCTATAGTTTTTGATAAAAAAAGGTCAGGCCCTGGGGAATGGGGTCCCCAGGGCCACAACAGTTCTGAAAGAAGGGGGCCACAGAGGTCCCTTCTATGAAAACAATGGTAAAAAAGCTGGAATCTCGCCGGAGGCCCCGCCCCTCCCTGCACCACTGTGCAAACTCCCCCCCTAGCTCGTTGTAAGTTGGGTAATTAAATAACCTTGAATACTGAGAGTCCCTGGGGGCCAACTAGCTCACCAGGTACCTTCAGTAAGCGCCACACAGCCGGATTGCTCAGAGGTGGTCCGAGGCCATGCCCCTTTTTACACCACTCTGCAAACGCACCTTTTGGTGCACTGCTGGTAGGGTGATGAGGTCCTCTTTTGTCCTGAGGACCTCAGGACTCAAGTTTACTTCATCCCCATGAGAAGCAGTGTGCCACAAGCCGTGTTATTTATTTTATTTATTTATTTTATTTTAGCTGTTTTATAGCGCGCTCAGTTACTACCAGAGTGTCCTGGCGCGTGAAGAGAAAAACAAACAGGTGACCAAAAGAGAGAAGGTTGAAGTTCATGTTTCTTTTTTTTTTTTCCAGTTTTTATATAAGCTAATAAGCAGTTCTGAAGAGATATGTTTTAAGTGCCTTCTTAAATGATACAAAATTTTCAATTAATCTCAGGGAGTGGGGGAGAGTGTTCCAAGTCCTAGCCGCGGTGACAGCAAGCGACTGGCCTCCCAAACGTACTCGCTGAAATCGGGGCACTCTTAAAAAGTTGCAGTCGGCTGAGCGTAATGCCCGAGTGGGGACATAACGGTTAAATCTTTTCCTCAGATAGGAAGGGCCAAGATCATGAACTGCTTTAAAAGCTATGGTAAGAATTTTAAAAGTTATCCTCTGTGCTACTGGCAGCCAGTGTAGTTCCTTCATGTGAATCCGAACACTTTCTCTACACGGCACATTGCACAGCAAGCGTGCAGTCGCATTCTGGATAATCTGAAGCCTTGCGATTAAAAAAGCCGGAGCTCCACACAGCAGAGAGTTGGCATAATCGAGCCGAGATAGAATAAGGGCCCTCGCAACCTACTCTCTTGCTGAAGATGGTAGGTAAGGAAAGATCTTTCTCATGGCTTTTAAGGATCCGAAGCACACCCCAGCAAGTCTCTTTATGTGTGCTTCAAATCGCAGATCCTCTCCAAACCAGACTCCCAAGTTCTTAGCAGGAATATTAACGGAGCTTGGCTGGGGAAAATCGGAAGGCCACAGAGTTTCTCTGAAGTTAGACGGAAACTGCCCATACAACAAGATTTCAGTTTTATCTTCTTTGCACTTCAGCTGTGCTGCTGCCGACCAGTTGAACACAGCAGAAAGACACGAACGAACGACCTCAGTATTAGTATTCGCATCCGGCCACGTAAACAAAAGTTGCGTGTCATCCGCATATGCTATTATTTTTGCTCCCATTTGTTCAGCTAACACAATAAGAGGGGTAAGATATACATTAAAAAGGAGGGGGCTCAACATAGAGCCCTGGGGCACTCCTGTAGTGAGGGGTTTGGTCGAGGATGAATAGGGTGGGATCCAGACCTGCTGAGACCTGTCTGATAAAAAGGATTTCACCCAATCCAATGCTGAACCCAATATGCCGATGTCCGCCAGACGCGCCAGGAGTAATGAGTGCGGAACAGTGTCGAACGCGGCAGAGAGGTCTAATAAAATCAGAACCGCTCTGCCGCCACTGTCTAAGCACTCCCTGATCGCCTCTGTAACCTCTACAAGTGCTGTCTCCGTTCTGTAGGCTGCACGGAAGCCAGATTGGGCTGGATGTAACGCCCCTGAGGATTCAACAAAGGCATTGAGCTGGGAAAATGCAAGTTTCTCACCAATTTTTGCCATAGCTGGCAGAAGAGAAATAGGTCTGTAATTACTCGGCACCGCTGGGTCTGCTCCTGTTTTCTTTAGCAGTGGCAAAAGCTTAGCCTGTTTCCATTCTTTGGGGACTATTGCAGAAATAAATGAAAGTCCTATTATTTGAGAGACCTCAGATACCACTATTTCAGCTGCTTCGGCCAACACCCGGGCCGGGCAGATATCCCCAGGAGCACCAGATTTTAGTGATTTAATTGCACCAAGGTATCGGCGACCGAAGGGGGGATAAATCTCTCCATGGTGACGATGGGTGTTAGGTGTTAGCAGAGTCGTCTAAAAAATGGGGCCATGGCCTTTGAGCACACTCAGCAATCTAGCTGGATTGGGCTGACTGGAGGTAACAGGGGGGCTAGTTGGCCCCCAGGGGCCCTCAGTATTCAAGGGGACTTAATCCATCAACTTAGAACGCGCCAGGAGGGACGTTTTTAGAGTGGTGGAGAAAGGGGGTGTGTCCTCCATCCAGATTTCAGCAATCCCACTACCTGGGACATACTGGAGTTATCAGGTAGGCTAGTTAGCCCCTAAAGACCCTCAGTAGTGAAGGGGACTTCAATCCCCATCCAAGAGTGCGCCAGAAAGTGCGTTTGCACAGTGGTGGGGAAAGGTGGCATGGCCTGAAGTGACAACTTAGCAATCCTGCTGTGTG
This sequence comes from Lissotriton vulgaris, assembly GCF_964263255.1. Classification (NCBI taxonomy): domain Eukaryota; kingdom Metazoa; phylum Chordata; class Amphibia; order Caudata; family Salamandridae; genus Lissotriton; species Lissotriton vulgaris. The sequence continues at coordinate 175,863,606 of NC_141696.1, forward strand.
GGACTTACTGGAGGTCATAGGAGGAGTAGTCGGCCCCCAAGGATGACCTTGGGGCCAACTACACTCCAGTAAGTCCCCACAGTGGGATTGTTAAGATGTCTTTGGAGGCCATGCCCCCCTTTCTCCACCACTCTGCAAAGATGCCTCCTGGCAGAGTACAGGATGGGGAAGAAGTCCAATTTACTCCTAAGGGACTTTGGGGGCCAAGAAGCCCTGTAAGTACTACGTAGCAGAATTCCTGAGCACTGGTTGGAGGTCCAGCACCCTTTCTCCACCACTCTGCAAACACGACTACCAGTTAAAGAAGTGTTTGCAATGTTATAGGTTTTGCATTTGTGAGAGTTAGAGCTATTGGCAATTTAAATGTAAAAGTTTTTCAATGTTTTTCGGAGTGGAGTGGATGTACGTTGTGTGTAGTGGAATTAAGTGGAAAATTATGCAGTGAAATTATGTGGATGGAAAGTATGTGGTATTTATTTTATAGGAATTATGTAGAGTGGGATTATGTGTTATGGAGAGTAATTACATGGTATGGTAGCCTGTGTTGTGGAGTGGTAATGTCAGGTTTAGTCTTCCTCGTTTCCATAGAAGCTCAACTATGAAGTGAACTCAATGAGACAAAAAAAGAAGGAATCACTGAGGAGCACTTCTGGACCTAGTTAGAGGTCTGAGCAGGGCCACTGGAATTATGTGACTGTTTGGCTGCACCTACTTTCGCACAAATATACATTTTCCACATTAGCCACATAATTCATCATCTGCTCCCTAATCTGCTGATTTGACTAAAAAAGCCTTGTTTCTGGCTCAAACGTTACCAAAAATGCAGCGATAGGTTTTACAGTGTGGTGGAAGGCCCTTTGCGCACCTAGAATGGTCACCTGTTACTTATTGCTAAATGAGGGTGTTAAATTGGTACTAATGGTGTGCAAGCCACTCTTGCTTCCTTCTGCGCCTCTCTCTGCACCTCTCTTGCCTCTTTCTGCATTTCTGTTTCTGTACCTCATTTGGTTTTTTATGTACCCTCTTACCTCTTTATGCACCCGTCTTCCCTCTTTCTGTACCTCTCTTGCCTTTTTCTGTACTCCTCTTATGTCTTTCTGCATCTTTTTTGCCTCTCTTCTGCATCTCTGTTCCTTCTTTCTGCACTTCTTGTGTTTCTTTCTGCACCCGTCTTGCTTCTTTCTGTACCTCTCTTGTCCCTCTCTCTACCCCTCTTCCCTCTTTATGCACTTCTGTTGCTTCTTTCTATACTTATCTTGCTTCTTTCTGCACCTCACTTGCCTCTTTCTGCACCTCTATTTCCTCTTTCTGCAGTTCTCTTGCCTCCTTCTGCACTTCACTTGCCTCTTTCTGTAACTCTCTAGCTTCTTTGTGTACCCCTCTTGCCTCTTTCTGTACCTCACTTGCTACTTTCTGCACCCCTTTTGCCTGTTTCTGCGCCCCTCTTCCCTCTATATGCAACTCTCTTGCCTCTTTTTATACCTCTCTTCCCTGTTTCTGCACCACTCTTGCCTCTTTCTGTACCTCTATCCCTTCTTTCTTCAACTGTCTTGTCTCTTTCTACAACCTTTGTGCCTCTTTCAGTACCTCTGCTGCTTCTTTCAGTTCTCTTCCTCTCTGCGCCCTCCTGCCACTCTCTGTACCCCTCTTGCCGCTTTGTGCACCTCTCTTATCCCTTTCTGCACCCTTCTTGCTTCTTTTTCTACCTCTGTTGGTTCTTTCTGCACCTCTTTTTCTTCATTCTGCAAGTTACTTGCCTCTTTCTGTACCCCTCTTGCATTGCTCTGGCTTCTTCCTGCATCTCTGTTCCACATTTCTGAATCCCTCTTGCCTTTTCCTGCACCTCTCTCCACCTGTTCCCACTTTCTGCACCCCTTTTGCCTGTTTCTGCCATTCTCTTGCATCTTTCTTAAGTTCTTGTGTCTCCTTCTGCACCTCTGTTGCCTCTTTCAGCACCTCTGTTGGTTCTTTCTGCACTGCTCTTGCTTCTTTCTGCATCTCACTTGCCCCTATCTGCACTTCTCGTGCTTCTTCTAAACCTCTGTTGCTTCTTTCAGCAATTCTCCTGCCTCCTTCTGCACTTCTCTTGCTGGTTTCTGCACCTCTCTTGCATTTTTCTGCACCTCTGTTGCCTCTTTATGCACCTCACTTGCTTCTTTCTGCACCCCTCCTGCCTCTTTCTGCACCCCTCTTCAGTATTTGTCCAACTCTCTTGTCTCTTTCTACACCTCTCTTCCTTCTTTCTGTACCACTCTTGCCTCTTTCTGTAGCTCTGTTGCTTCTTTTTGTACTCCTCTTGCCTCTTTCTTTACCCTTTGTGCCTCTTTCAGCACCTCGGTTATTTCTTTCTGCACTTCTCTCCTTCATTCTGCACCCCGTGCCTCTTTCTGTACCTCTGTTGCTTCTTTTTGTACTTCTTTTGCCTCTTTCAGTACCCTTTCTGCACCCCTCTTCAGTATTTGTCCAACTCTCTTGTCTCTTTCTACACCTCTCTTCCTTCTTTCTGTACCACTCTTGCCTCTTTCTGTTGCTCTGTTGCTTCTTTTTGTACTTCCCTTGCCTCTTTCTGTACCCTTTGTGCCGCTTTCAGCACCTCAGTTATTTCTTTCTGCACTTCTCTACTTCATTCTGCAACCCCGTGCCTCTTTCTGTACCTCTGTTGCTTCTTTTTGTACTTCTCTTGCCTCTTTCAGTACCCTTTGTGCCTCTTTCGGCACCTCTGTTATTTATTTCTGCCCTTATCACCTTCTTTCTGCACCCGTGCCTCCTTTTGTACCTCTTTTGCTTATTCCTGCACATCTCTTGCCTCTTTCAGAACCTCTGTTGCTTTTTTCTGCAGATCTCTTGCCTCTTTCTGCACCCCTTTTTTCTATTTCTTCACCCCTGTTCCCTGTTTCTGCATCTTCCATGCGTGTTTCTGCATCTCTCTTGCCTCTTTCTGTACCTCTGCTGCCTCTTTCTGCACTTCTCTTGCTCTTTCTGCACCCGTCACACCTCTTTCAGCACCTCTGTTGGGTCTTTCTGCACTGCACATTTTTTTTTTTTTGCACCTCACTTGCCTCAACATGCACTTCTCTTCTTTCTTTCCATACATCTGTTGCTTCTTTCAGCAATTCTCTTGCCTCTTTCTGCACTTCTCTTCATTCTTCCTGCACCCCTCCTGCCTCTTTCTGTACCTCTTTTGCCTCTTTGTGCACCTTTCCTACCTCTTTCTTCACTCCTCTCGCCTCTTTTTGTACCTCTGTTGGTTAATCCTGCAATGCTCTTGCTTCTTTCTTCACCCTTCTTGCCTCTTTCTGTATCCCTCTTTTCTCTTTCTGCACCTCTCTTGCCTCTTTCTGCACCCCGTTCCTTCTTTATGCACCTTTCCTGTCTGTTTATGCACCTCTCTTGTGTCTTTCTGCACCTCTGTTGCCTCTTCCTGCACTTCATTTACTTCTTTCTGCACCTCTCTTGCCTTTTTTGGCACTTCTGTTGCTTCTTTCTGTACCATTCCTGCCTCTTTCTGCACCCCTCTTCCATATTTATATAACTCTTGTCCCTCTTTTTGCACCACTCTTGCCTCTTTCTGTAACCTTCGTACCTCTTTCAGCACCTCTGTTGCTTCTTTCTGTACTTCTCTTCCTTCTTTCTGTACCCCTCATGCCTCATTCTGTACCTCTGTTGCTTCTTTCTGCACTTCTCACTCATCTTTTGGCACCCCTCTTGCCTATTTCTGTACCTCTGTTGCTTCATTCTGCACTACTATTGCCTCTTTCCATACCTCTCTTGCTTCTTTCTGCACCTCACTTGCCTCTTTCAGCACCTCTCTTGCTTCTTTTTGCAGCAGATCTCTTGCTTCTTTCTGCACCTCACTTGCGTCTGTTGCTTTTTTCTGCAGGTCTCTTGCCCATTTCTGCACCCCTGTTTTCTCTTTCTGCACCTCTCTTGCCTTTTTCTGCACCTATGTCCCCTGTTTCTGCATCTTTCCTGCCTGTTTCTGCATACCTCTTGCCTCTTTCTGTACCTCTGTTGCCTCTTTCTGCACTTCTCTGGCTCTTTCTGTACCCTTTGCGCCTCTTTCAGCACCTCTGTTGGTTCTGTCTTCACTGCTCTTGCTTTTTTCTGCACCTCACTTGCCTCTTTCTGCACTTCTCTTGCCTCTTTCTGCACCTTTGTTGTTTCTTTCAGCAATTCTCTTGCCTCTTTCTGCACTTCGCTTCCTTGTTTCTGTACCTCTCATGCCTCTTTGTGTACCCCTCCTACCTTTTTCTAGACCCGTCTTGCATCTTTTTGCATCTCTGTTGGTTCTTTACGCACTGCACTTGCTTCTTTCAGCACCTCACATGTCTCTTCCTGCACTTCTCTTGCTTCTTTCTTCACTTCTGTTGCTTCTTTCAGCAATGTTCTTGCCTCTTTATGAACTTCTCTTGCTTCTTTCTACACCTCTGTTGCTTCTTTTGGCAATTCTTTTGCCGCTTTCTGGACTTTTCTTCCTTCTTTCAGCACCCCTCCAGCTTCTTTCTGTATCTCTCTTGCCTCTTTGTGCACCCCTCCTACCTTTTTTTGCGCCCCTCTTACCTCTTTTTGCACCTCTGTTGGTTCTTTCTGCACTGCTTTTGCTTCTTTCTGCATATCACTTATCTCTTTCTGCAATCGTCTTGCTTCTTTCTACACCTCTGTTGCTTCATACAGCAATTTGTTTGCCTCTTTCTGCACTTCTCTTTCTTCTTTTTGCACCCTTCTTGCCTCTTTTTGCACCTCTGTTGGTTCATTCTACACTGCTCTTACTTCTTTCTACACCTCTGTTACTTCTTTCAGCAATTCTCTTGCATCTTTCTGCACTTCTCTTGCTTGTTTCTGCACCTCTTTTGTAAGTTTCTGTATCCTTCTTGTCTCTTTCTGCACCCTCTTCCCTATTTCTCCTCCTCTTTTTTTTCTTTCCGCACTGCTCTTGCTTATTTATGTACCTCTGTTGCAAATTGTTGCATCCCTTGTGCCTATTTCTGCACCCCTGTTTCCTCTTTCTGCACCTTTCCTGCCTGTTTCTGCACCTCTCTTGCCTCTTTTGGCACCTCTGTTGCTTGTTTCTGCACTTCTCTTGCCTCATTCTGCACCTCTGACTAAGAGGTAGTTTTAATCCCCTTGCCCTATTATGTACTAGGGCCTTACAGAGGAGGTCATGCCAATCACAGGGATACCCCAACCCATAGTGTACCCTATTGTATGTAGGTGTTTTCACTGTATCCAAAGTGTCTTTCAGGATAGCACTGGCCCGGGGCCTGGTTAGTCAGAGTCAGTTACGACCAGTACCAGTGAGCAAAAAGTTGTGGGCAAAGGATGACTTTGCAAAAGGCCTCTTTCAGCACCCTGTTGGTTGTTTCTGCATATCTTGTACTCCTTTCTGTACCTTTCTTTGTCTTTCTGGACTTCTGTTACCTCTTTCTGCATTTGTCTTGTTTCTTTCTGTGTGTTTCTTCCTCTTTTGTCACATGACCTACCTCTGTAGGAGTAGTTAGAAATTAGCATTTAAAAAACCTTTAAAATGTACTGAAAAAACATAGTTTTTAGGAACATAATAGTTAGAAATGATCATTTAAAAAACCTTTGAAATTCACTGAAAAAAAACATAGGTTTCAATGACGCTATAGTTAGAAATTAGCATTTAAAAAACCTTAGGAATTCACTGAAAAAACTACAGGTTTCAGGGACGTTATAGTTAGTTGAACATTTCACTCGTACAAAACCAGAGAAATTCAGCCATTATAGTTAGTTGCGCTAACTATAACTCGCGCCCCCGCAATGCACTGCTGATCTCGTTACATATTACATCATTCATGATATGGTCAGTGACATTACTGATGACATCTCAAATGACATCACTGATGACATCCTCCACGTTATAATCTGATGCACCTCCGCACACCCTAATATAACCTTTGATACACCCACTCTAAAATACAGACTACCATTTTCAAAACCATAGACACACCAATACCAGTTACTACATATCCACTCACTGATTCCTAGGTCTACACACACACCCACTCATTCACCCATACAGTCACCCCTACATGCAATCACTCATCAATACAGCACTATCATATGCACTCATAACACCTATATAGACACTCAAACACCGCCACTCATCCATAGAGTTACTCAGACACCTAGTCACTCATACAAAGAATCAATCACACTCCATTTTACTCACCTATACAGTTATACACCCACCACCTCACTTATTCATACAGATACTAACATATACTTACTCTCTTATACAATCACTGATACAAGCAAACACTCCTCCATACAGCCATTCTCACAATCACTCACTCTCACATATAGTCATTTATATACTCCAATACTCAAATATACTGCCTTTCACATATGTAGTTACTCACACATATACCACTGAGACATCCATTCACTCACCAACACACCCATAAACACACTCATCCCTCCATACATCCCTTCACAGATGTACATTTGAACCCATACAATCAGTGACTCACCCACTCACACATCTATGCAGATCATCACACACACCCCACCCACCTACACAGACACTCAGACACCGATACAGATATTCAGACAACCAATCAATAACCCATTTAGACACTCATGTAGCTACTCACCAACCCATGCAGCCACTTACACACCAACAAATAGACAGCTACAGATATTGACACAGTGTAATCACTAATCCATCCATTTAGTAAAACACATTTAATCACTCACTTATATAGTCAGTCATGCACCTACTAAATCATCCATTCAGACACTTATACACCCTTCCTGAAGTGCTCGGAGGTACAGCGGCAAAGACCTGGACTGCCGTTAATCCCCAAGAAGCAGCGGAATCTGTTGTCAAGATGGCAATCCATTACATATGGACAGAAGCGGCCACTAGAACCGACGTCTCCAGATGTGCTGTGGATGGGACCAAGCGGCTGGAAAAGAGGACTTTAAATACCGCTTATGGTCCAGCACAAGTGCAGGGGTTCAACTTGAGTTGCATCCCTATCAGCCCCTTAGTGGAAGGAATTAAAACGTAGGCTGACAGAAACACTCACTTGCAAATCAGAACAAACTGCATGCTGGATAATGCAGTCTTCCACCATCAAACAGCGTGAGTGTTTCCGGTTGTGATGCGGCGCAGGTGTGGCCAAGAATACTTTAGGGGGATGGGCTGATCAACTCAATGAGAAACTGAACGGACCCCCAGCACACAAGGCATCTGATGAGGCTAATCGCCGAAAACGCGTCATGCCAGAAATCAAATTAAATGGTTTTAAAGTCCCGCCGTGCCCCATATCTCTTTTACGGAAGTGATAACCTTGGACATATTAGCGCGCAGCCAATGTCGCACAATGGGGACCCTTCCTATATATAAGATATTTATACTTTACAGAAACACACAGTCACTCGATTATGTCATCAGTGATGTCATTTGAGATGTCATCAGCAATGTCATCAGTTATGTCACTAACCATGTCATGAATAAGTATGGGTGGAAAATTCGTTCCACTTCCGGAATTTGCAGATTTACCGCGATTTCACGATCCACGAATCGTGCAAAATCACGGCAAAATCCGCGAATTCACGAGGGGGACAAATTTTGCTCAGGAAGCACTTAAATGGTTTTAAAGTCCTGCCGTGTCCCCATATCTCTTTTACGGAAGTGAGAACCTTGGACATATTAGCACGCAGCCAATGTCGCGCAATGGGGACCCTTCCTGAAGTGCTCCGAGGTACAGCGGCAAAGACCTGGACCGCCGTTAATCCCCAAGAAGCAGCGGAATCTGTTGTCAAGATGGCAATCCATTACATATGGACAGACGTGGCCACTAGAACGGACGTCTCCAGATGTGCTGTTTATGGGGACCAAGCGGCTGGAAGAGAGGACTTTAAATACCGCTTATCGTCCAGCACAAGTGCAGGGGTTCAACTTGAGTTGCATCCCTATCAGCCCCTTACTGGAAGGAATTAAAACGTAGGCTGACAGAAACACTCACTTGCAAATAAGAACAAACTGCATGCTGGATAATGCAGTCTTCCACCATCAAACAGCGTGAGTGTTTCCGGTTGTGATGCGGCACAGGTGTGGCCAAGACTACTTTAGGGGGATGGGCCGACCAACACAATGAGAAACTGAACGGACCCCCACACCTGAGGCATCTGAGGAGGCTAATCGCCGAAACGCATCATGCCAGAAATCAAAATAAATGGTTTTAAAGTCCCGCCGTGCCCCATATCTCTTTTACGGAAGTGATAACCTTGGACATATTAGCGCGCAGCCAATGTCGCGCAATGGGGACCCTTCCTATATATAAGATATTTATACTTTACAGAAACACACAGTCACTCGATTATGTCATCAGTGATGTCATTTGAGATGTCATCAGTAATGTCATCAGTTATGTCACTAACCATGTCATGAATAAGTATGGGTGGAAAATTCGTTCCACTTCCGGAATTTGCAGATTTTCCGCGATTTCACGATCCACGAATCGTGCAAAATCACGGCAAAATCCGCGAATTCACGAGGGGGACAAATTTTGCTCAGGAAGCACTTACAGGGTTAGAGCAGGTGCCCAAGTTGAAGCTAATTTCTTTCTAAACATTTACAAAATGGTTACAAAGAAATTAACTTCAACTTGGGTACCTGCTGTAACCCTGTAAGTGCTTCCTGAGCGGTGCCTTGTTGCCTACATGCAACTATTATTTGACCCTGCTCGGACCCTTGAAGCAGGGTCGTAGAGAATAGTTACAAGTAGACAACCGTCGAAAATTAGCTATGATGCTTGATGGAGGCCTTCGCATCCTTGACTTTCACGAGTGCAATCCCCATGCAGTTCCTGTGACCAGGAGCTTCTTTCTCCCCATCTGCTGCTCTGATCGGTGCCTGACCTTTTATACACACAAGAGGCATGTGAACTTGCAAAGAAGCCCACCCCGTTTGCCCCCTCAACACACTAGCAGTGTGCACCGTCTTCCAGCCCTTTACCCACTATGATGGGCATCTCACTCGAGGGACCCCGGCGACCTTAGGCGCGATGGCAAAGTTAATCAGCCCCAAAAAATTGTGCGCTTTGTCGAGGCTGGGCAGGTGTGCTTTCTCCCCATATCTACAGTCGAAAATTAGCTATGATGCTTGATGGAGGCCTTTGCATCCTTGACTTTTACGAGTGCAATCCCCTTGCAGTTCCTGTGACCAGAAGCTTCTTTCTTCCCATCTGCTGCTTTGATCAGTGCCTGACCTTTTATACACACAAGAGGCATGTGAACTCGCAAAGAAGCCCCTCCCATCCCCCCCTCACACACACACTAGCGGTGTGCACCGTCTTCCCGCCCTTTACCCACTATGATGGACAGCTCACTCGAGGGACCCCGGCGACCTTAGGCACGATGGCAAAGTTAATCAGCCCCAAAAAATCCTGCGCTTTGTCGAGGCTGGGCAGGTGTGCTTTCTCCCCATATCTACAGTCGAAAATTAGCTATGATGCTTGATGGAGGCCTTTGCATCCTTGACTTTCACGAGTGCAATCCCCGTGCAGTTCCTGAAACCAGTAGCTTCTTTCTCCCCATCTGCTGCTCTGATCGGTGCCTGACCTTTATACACACAGGAGGCATGTGAACTCGCAAAGAAGCCCCCTCCCGTTTGCTGCCCCCCCACACACTAGTGGTATGCACCGTCTTCCCGCCCTTTACCCACTATGATGGACAGCTCACTCGAGGGACCCCGCCGCCCTTCGGCGCGATGGCAAAGTTAATCAGCCCCCAAAAATTGAGCACTTTGTCGAGGCTGGGCAGGTGTGCTTTCTCCCCATATCTACAGTCGAAAATTAGCTATGATGCTTGATGGAGGCCTTTGCATCCTTGACTTTCACGAGTTCAATCCCCGTGCAGGTCCTGTAACCAGTAGCTTCTTTCTCCCCATCTGCTGCTCTGATCGGTGCCTATCCTTTTATACACAGAAGAGGCATGTGAACTCGCAAAGAAGCACCCCCCGTTTGCCCCCCCACACACTAGCGGTGTGCACCAACTTTCCGCCCTTTATCCTCTATGATGGACAGCTCACTCGAGGGACCCTGGGGCCCTTTGGCGTGATGGCAAAGTTAATCAGCCCCAAAGAATTGTGTGCTTTGTTGAGGTTGGGCAGGTGTGCTTTCTCCCTATATCTACCGTCGAAAATTAGCTATGATGCTTGATGGAGGCCTTTGCATCCTTGACTTTCACAAGTGCAATCCCCGTGCAGTTCCTGTAACCAGTAGCTTCTTTCTCCTCATCTGCTGCTCTGATCTGTGCCTGACCTTTTATACACACAAGAGGCATGTGAACTCGCAAAGAAGCCCCCCGTTTGCCCCCCCTCCCACACACTAGTGGTGTGCACCGTGTTTCCGCCCTTTACACACTATGATGGACAGCTCACTCGAGGGACCCCGGTGCCCTTCGGTGCGATGGCAAAGTTAAACACACATGGTCACTGGAGGCAACTCTGGCCCTACGCAGCAGTAGTGCAGTAAAAGCGCTATACATTTACCCAACGAGGTAGCACTTACTGATTAGCCAGTAGAAAGTACTCCAGTTAAGTATGGTGCAAAATCGCAAATAATCTGCAATTTCGCAGGGAAATTCACAGATTTATTTGCGATTTCACGCGAATTTGCGAACCGCTGATTCGCAAAGTTCGCCCATACTTAGTCATGAATGATGTAATATGTGACGTCATCAACAGTGCATTGCGGGGTTGCAAGTTATATTTAGCTCAACTAACTACAATGGCCGAATTTCTCTGATTTTGTACATGTGAAATGTCCAATTAACTATAAAGTCCCTGAAACCTGTGTTTTTTTCAGTGAATTTGTAAGGTTTTATAAATGCTATTTTCTAACTATAACGTCCCTGAAACTTATGTTTTTTTCAGTGAATATATATATATATATATATATATATATACATATATATATATATATATATATATATATATATATATATATATATATATATATATATATATATATATATACAGCACTTTTTGGGAAAATTCATCAACTTGCCCGAAGTTAATCAGCATCCAAAAACTCATTTGGCAACACAATCCTAATGATAACTCTGTAGCGGCGACAGTTGCCACTGGGATGTTAAAGTTAAATCCGCATTTGGACAGGAACTGCCTTGTTTGTTTTTCTAATAACTTTAATGCCATTTGATAAACTCCAACAAAACTTTCCCAAAAAGTGCTCTTGTTTGCTTGGAAAGTTTCAAAGCAATCCGTCAAGCAGGGGCAGAGGAAGACGTGGGTTCCAAAACAACTCCCCATGCATCCTTCATTGACTTTTTTAAAGAAGCACTACCGCAAAAATTGCTGAAAGAAATTTCTCCAAATTTGACAGAAAGCAAATCAGATTTTTTTTATGTTGCAATCCTGCGGGACTCCCATTGAACTCACATGAAATCACAATTATCTTAATCTGGTGTTTTTAATAATATATATTTAAGGGGGACAAGCACCCCCCCCCAAACTACAGATGGGCCATGTCGACCTTGTTCCCCAGGGCCAAGTATTCTTTAAAGGGGAGGGGGCATGCAGACCCTTCTTCAAGCCTTAAAAGGCCCTGGGCACCTGTGGCCAAAAAATATATTATTTGGAGAAGGGGAGGATGTAGCATGCCACCCCCCGACTTGAGCTTGTACAGACCCCAGGGTCGCTGTCAGATGGGCCAAAAAGTAAATTTAGGGGCGGACCACCTGTTCCCACTTACCAAGCTTTAATAGGTCACAGGAGACCCATCCTCCAAGGCTCACTCTTTCAGTGTGTCTTGGGGGCTTTCAAAATCAGAAGTCTCTTCCACCTCAGCTCCTTCTGGGAATGTTTTTGGGCCTGGAGTCTGGCAAGACCCTGAGAACCACACTCCATAGGTTGCTAACCTACAGTGCATGTGGTCTTCAGCCATGGACAGTGCATACAGTATATATGTAAAGGAGCAGAGTATAATATGCTATTTATTACTATTTGTTAGTTCAGAAAAGGGTCAAGACTCACGAGGGTCAAAGCACACCATACGACAGACAGGCAGGAAGCAAAGCGAATGAGAGAAAGGCAGTGGCACTTGAACTGCATGAAAGAAAATGGAGCATGGTGGATGAAACCCATGCAGGTATCTCCAAGGAGAATAAACTCTCAATAAAACAGAAATGACAAACATTGGAAAGACTGTATAAAATGGAGCTCAGTAAATTGTAAAAGACAACTGCTTTCCAAAACTATCTGGCTGTGGACCGTGTAATTTAGGTCTAAGGAATTATACAGTACCCTCACACAAACATCCCAATCTCAGGATGTTTGAGGATTGGGTCCAGAATTTAAGGGAATGTTCAAAAGGCATGCTGAAAGTAAAGCAAATCATGTATGGTAAGACTGTGAAACAAGACTGAAATAATCTGAAAGAATAGAAGAACAATTAGGCAAAGGAACAAATCTAAATGATATCATAAAATTCAAAGGGAGGATGGAGAAGAGACTAACAAACTATGAAGATGATATTAAACAATGCTAGCAGTGGAAATTATTGAGAGAAAAAAAGGATTAGGAAACTGGCAGAAGAACCACATTTTCTAGTAAGTTTCTTAGAATAAGGGACATTTAACAATAAGATGCCATCAGACCAAACAGGAAAACATTAATAAGGACTCTAGTTTGAAATGAGTTCTGGCTTGGACCAAGTTGACTCAATCGAGCAAACTTCCAACCTACAAATATACTTTTTTAAGGCGGTTGGGATGATAAAAAGAGGTTGCCAATAAGTAACAAGAAAGAAAACAGGAAAATATGTGAAAGTTTCCGCAGAAGATGCAGGACCAGAAATGGAAACTGAAAAACAAACACCAAAAAAAGTCGACTCACAAAAAGAAATGAGAAAAATGGCTAACGTCCACGATCACTAGGTGACTGATGACATGACACTATGTTTGACAAGTTATTGACACATGTGAAAGAGAGGGTGCTGTATTTTGATTCATCTTAGTCCCATCCCAACATTCAACTATGTTCACAGACATTCCCATTTATCAGAAGATTAAAGCATTTTGACGCTAACAAACAGATTATCAAAGTGTTAAATTCACAAAGGAAAACCCTGTAATGTTTTCCCTAATTCTTACCATTGTTTTTATACATGCTAAATCTCAGTGCAGCCGTCCGTTCAACACCTAAAAAGCCTATGAAAGGAAATAACAATTAGATTTGTAAAATGCATGGTAACACATGTAAAAGGATTACATCAGAGGATAAAAGTGTGGTGTAAAGGAATTCTGAACCTATGAAAGAAAATGTTTAGGGTGTGGATGCATAGTGTAACAATACAGATTACATGCAGTTTCGTTTTTGTTATTGGAGGAAGGGAGGTAGGACCTGGCTGTTCTTTAGAGACAATCACTTTACGGTACTAATGTAGTAGTAAGAGAACAGACGAGGGCACATATTTTTAGCAGAAAAACGTCCTTAATTAAGGTTAAGATGCAGGAGTCACGTGCAGTTAGTAGAAAACTAAAATATGGATAAACCAAGCACAACACAATGATAAATAAAATTAGCCATATTCAAATTTCATAGTGCTAAGATATTAGTTTAAAAATGGTACATTTTTTCAAGATCTTGCAGGTCGTGTGCACCAGAACTCATTTTTGGGAACTGGGAGGTATTTTTCATAATTAGACTTTCCCCCAGATTCATCAAAGTCCTGTTTTGCGAGTCCTTAATAGCGATTTTTAAGGAATCGCTATTAAAGACTCGCAAAACGGGATGCATGTAGAAATCGCAATATTTTTTGCGATTTCTACAGCTTCCTTATTTGCGATTCGCTAATTGCTAATCGCAAATAAGGAATGGCTGTCCCATTCATTCCTTTGGGCCTAAAGGCCCATAGGAATGAATGGGGAGTCATTCCTTATTTGCGATTAGCCAATAGCGATTCGCAAATAAGGAAGTGAGTTCAAGGGTGCCAGGATGTCCAAAGGACACCCTGTAGAACGCCTGAAATGGTAATGTACACTGGTGGTGCGCACACACATATCCAAAGGACATGTGTGTGTGTAACATACAATTTAGAAAAATGCACTAAAGTGCATTTTTCTAAGTTTTTGCTATTTACCACGTAGTTAGACTTCACGGTAAATAGCGGCCCCAGATTGCGAATTCACAATTTTCAAATTGTTCATGAATTGCATTTAAGGAATCTCAAATAGAGATTCCTTAAATGGAAGTATTTGCAATTTAGCGATTTTTAGAAATGCGATTTTTGCATTCGGGATGATGAATCCCAAATGCAAAAATAGCGCTCGCAAAGGGCCAGATTCTCAGAATCTGGCCCTTTGTGAGACGATTTCGGCTTCATGAATCTGGCTGTTTGATCGTAGGAAGAGGGAGAGAAAGACAGAAATGGGAGAAAGAAGAAGCAACAGAGCAATTGCAAAACAGTAAAAGCACGAAAAGCAGGTAAAACAACAGACCCGTCGACAGTGGGGTAAAAAGAGCCAGGAAGTGTAGGCCACTTGAAACAAGCATTGGCCATGCCAATCGGTCTCGCCATATTAGTGTATTATGAAAATATGATAGTAATAATTTTATTTATTTTTTATTTCAAAGGTTTTATATAGCACTACTGGACCCGGGAGTATCAGACAGATAAACATCATGAAGTAAAAGTAGCTCAAATGGAAACTGTTTTTCAGTTAGAGGAGGGAATTTAGGAAAGCGAGTAATTAGATATGGATTGAGGGAGAAGGGGAAAGGGTGAAAGATAGGAGAGAGAGGGGAAGAGGGAAAGGGGGGAGATAAAGAGAAAGTGGGAGAAAAGGGGTGGGTTGAGGAGAGTAAAAACAGAGGAATACATAATTAAAGAGAAGTTAGGTACCCCAGTATTTGTTGAGAAGAAGCACCTTGAGTCTTTTTTTGAAGAGAGGGAAGGATGGGTTGCAGCGAAGATCTTTGGGGAGGGAGCTCCGGATCTTAGGGGCATTCCCAGAGAAAGCACGTGATTGTGTCTTTTTACATTTGAGTCTCGGGGGGATGAGGACCAGGGCATTGGTGCTTCTCAGGTACCTGGAGCAACCAGCTTTTTGTAGTTTGTTAGAGAGGTAAGAGGGGGTATTTTGGTGAAGGGCTTTGTGAGTAATACAGGCCATCTTCAAGGTAGATCTACATTCGATAGGGAGCCAGTTAAGGTTTTTGAGGATAGGAGAAATGTGTTCAAAACGTTTACAGTCAGAGATTAATCTGGCGTCCAGGTTGAGGACAGATTTAATAGGGGCAAGGTGGATTTTAGGGGTGCCAACATGGGTGGCATTGCCATAGTCAATTCTAGAAAGTACAAGGGACTGGACAACAATTTTGAAGTCATCCGCTGGAATGAAAGGTTTGATTTTTTTAAGGTGGAGAAGGAAGAAGAGAGCACCTTTTGCAGCATTTATAATGTGAGGGATGAGAGTGAGATTCTTATCAATGCTGATGCCCAAGGATTTGACAGAGTTAGAGGTGGAGAGGGTGCAGTTGAGTGCATTTATTTCATTGATCCAGAGTTGAATAGGCAGGGAGCTTTTTTCGGGAGTGAAGAGGATGATTTCAGTTTTTTGGGGATTTAGTTTGAGATGATTACGATGGAACCAGGATTGGACTTTGTTTGGTGTATCGTTGAGGAGAAGAATGTCATGGTGGGATTTTATCTTGTAATAAAGTTGAGTGTCATCGGCATAGAGGTGGTAGTTGATATTAGCTTGTTTAAGGATAAGGGTGAGTGGTTCCATGAATAGATTAAAGAGGGTAGGGGAAAGGATAGAGCCTTGAGGGACTCCCAGTGAGACAGGTTGAGGTTTGGAGAGGCAGTGATTGAGTTTAATTTGTTCGGATCGGTTATAGAGATAGGAGGTGAACCATTGGTGAACAATGCCCTCAAGCCCAAAACGGTCTTTGAGAGTATTAAGAAGGGTGGGATGGTGGACAGTATCAAATGCAGCAGAGAGGTTGTTCTGACATGGTTTTTGGCTCTATTTCTGAGTGATGATGACTTTAAGCTTGCTAACATCTTGAATCTGTATTCTTACCTTGTGTTGGCCCTTTTAAGCCCTTTTTTCCAGACCTAGAAGCATAAACTAGAGGATAGCTGCTTAATATGATGATAGATCCCTTATTCTTGACTCTAATCCATCTATTGCCTATTGGCTTTGACATAATTATGTGTCCTTTCATCATCCTGCCTATAGTAGAGGGTGGATCCTGTAGTCCTGACTTTATATTACATATTGGTATGGTTTGTGTATGTACTCTGACAGAGCTAAGTGTTATTTCATCCTTCTCAGGCCTTCAAGGCCCAGAACTAGAGAGACTCCATTTTGCTTTCTGTCCCTGCAGAACTGAGATGCTTGCAGGGTAAAGGTAATGTTTTAGTTATAAGCTGTTTTTCGCTAGGGAAAAACCAGCCGGGACTGGTTCTTTTCGGAAGAATGTGTTTGTCTCTTGGGCCCAGACGTAACATGCAGATGCGCACTGCGGTTGCGCGGAGAGCTCTGGAGCTAGCATAAGAATTCGGAGGGAGGCAGCCCTCTGTTTGAAATTTCCATGAGGGGAGAGGATTCCATATTAGCGAAGTGCAGGAGAGGAGGTGTGTCAGTTAAGCATGGGTGAATTTTGCGAATCTCGCGTTCGCGAATTTTGCGGATTTGCGAACTCGTAATCCGCAAAATCCGCGAATTCTCGCGAATTTGCGGATTTTTTTTTTTGTGTGTTTGCGCGGGTTTCTGCCAGTTCGCGAGGGTTTTGTACAATGTCGCAAATTGCGAACTTACCTGTCGGGTCGCAAGTTTCGCGAACTTGTTGTTTCTACGTGTCCAGCCTGTTTGGGACACTCTTCTTCATCACTGCCACTCTCTGTCACCACTGCCACTCTCTGACTACTCATGCCACCCTCTGGCCCACCCATGCCACCCTCTGTTTCATCACAGCACCCTCTGGTTGTCCAGTCAGTGTACATTATTGTGGCAACGCAAGCACACCTTCCCTGCCTCAAGTGACCTGAATTAATTTGGGGCTGATTAATGTGTCACAGAATATTTTTTTAGCTGGCACCTGCTTCCTTAGTGCTTCCTGATTAGTGAACTTTTGCACTTGCTAAGTGCTTTCATTGTTGCAAAATTAGTTACAACACCTGCCCTGCCCCAACTGACAATAATGAATTAGGGGCTGATTAATGGATTTGAACTGCCAGCCTGGCTCCTGCTTGTCTCCCTTAGCTGTAATTCAGGACCTTTGTGGCATATGTGTAACTATTCTGAGGTTCAGAGCAGGGTCACATAATAGTTGCAACTGGCAACTGAACTCTGGAGGGGCCCCTCAGCAAGCACTACAGGAAATGGCTACTAATGATGAGCCTGAACTTTTGAACCTGGTAAGTAGTTACTTTCAGTTTGCTAAAATCGTATTTCTGCAATTTTGCACTTATTCGCGGGGCGCGAACTCACGCGAACTCACGCGAACAGTGCGAGCAGTGCGAGCAAAATCCGCTGCTCGCGGATTTGCGGATTTTGCGGGAGATTCGCGAATCTCGCGGATTGCGAATTTCCCGAAAATCCGCAAAATCCGCGAGCGAAACGGATTTTCCGCCCATGCTTAGTGTCAGTTTGGTTCTTGGAGAGAGAGAAGTAGGATGGTTGCTGGAGCTGAAGAGTACAGTTCAGTTCAATTGGTTTTCTGGAATGGAGAGAGAAGGCAGATAATTGCTGAAGCTGGAGAGAGCAGTCATATGAACAAAGTTGGAACTATCAGCTGGAGCTGCCAGTTTATCAGAATGCATTAAAGCAGTTACCAGTCAGATGGAGGAGTTGAAGCTGCCAGCTGGAGCAGTTGAGCCAGAGGAGTGAAGCTGTGGTGACGGAGGGAGAGAGAGAGAGCCCTGATTCCACCAGATAGAGAGAGAAACATTCCTTCTAATAGGGTGAGGTATTCTAAACTAGTTTGCTTTACACTTACACCTTAATCTGGTCTTTTATTTCCTAGGCTAGAGCCCCCTATTGTATTGCTAATCCTTTTTCTTTCAGCGGTGTGCAGTCTATTTACAGTCCCTGTTAGTTACATGTGGATGTGGTATAGTAATAGAGCTATACAGAGACCCGGCATATCTGTGTATGTGTCTATTCCCATTTTATTGTTATTGTAATAAAGATACCCCAGTTCTTAGTGAACCAGTGTGCATGTGTTGTCCTTATGATAGAGCTAACCTTTCTTCTAACCAGATGCTGTATAGTAACTGATGGATTAAAAGGGAGTAGGAGCGCTTAAATCAGGGAATAACTTTTGCATACAGTGTGTGCTTCTTGTTCTTATAGTGCAGGTAACCTTTTCTTCTTGTCAGGTGTTACAGCCAGAACAGATGCTACCCATTATCAGGTAAGTAGCCACTGAATAATTAGGGAGAATGAGGAGCCCTTGAGCTAGGAGAATAAGTTATACACTAAGTAATTCGGCCATTCCATAATAGTATTGTAGTAGAGAGCTGAAGGTATTCATAGGAAAGTGATCGTCGTTGGGATGCGGCGTTATACCCACAGGATTGTGGCTTGCGAGAGCACCGAAGGGACACGGTGTGTAGTGAGATTGCTGCTAGAGAGAGAGTGGCATTAGTGAGAGCACTGATTGTGGTCAGTGTGTATACCCACAGGATTGTGGCTTGGGCCCTGGATGAAATAATGAGAGCACTGGGGGGATACAGTGCCTATCTTGAGCGAGCACTGGGTGTAACCAGCGTGTAATGGTAAATAATCAGAACTGCCCCAGGGTAGATTAGTCTGGGCCCATGTGGTCGCGAGACTATGAGGTATGAGTGTGGTGTAGGGCATGGACGTCCTTAGTAATCAGTGAGTATTCCTAGTAATCCCTATAGATTTAGTGGTGTTTCTGATGATATGAGCTTGTATATTGCGAGTTCCCCATCCTCAGGTAGGTACCCAGGTGCCTGGATAGATGGGTCCTGAGGAGGGAGGTGGTTACGTTTCGGCTGGGTTGGTGGTGCTCTGGTGAGCTGATTCTATCTGGTCTGAGAATCCGGTCGTTACATCTGGCGTAGTCGGGCAGTTTCGAATTAAGCGCAGAGGAGGGAGCCCTAGACATGTATTTGGACTTAAACCCCTTTAAATTTGACATCTTGGAACAGTCTGTGACTTGCATGTTGAGGTGTAGTGCCTGACCTATGGGCTTGAACAGTTGGAGTGTAAGGAGATTGCAGTACATCATGGCATTTGACTTATGCAGGGTGGAAGAAATGCTTTTCATCTTGGTGTTTGAACTGTCAGGCTTGAAGGGTGACATTACGTGAGGGAGCCAATTACATCTTGGTGTTGATGCAGTTGTACATATGTGTGTGAAAAATGCTTTTAAATTGCCCAATAAATTGCTTGCTACATTTGCTTATGCTGTGCAATGTGAAATGTATTCAATGTAATATGACTTGTTGAGTTCCTTGTAAATAGCTCCTTGTAAATATGGCTTGTGAGGAGCATGTTCTCATTTTGACTTGCTGAGTTCCTTGTGAATTGCGCCTTGTATATATGCCTTGTGAAGAGCAGGTCATTATTATGACTTGTTGAATTTCTTGTAAATATGGCTTGTGAATAGCGCCATGTGGTTATGGCTTGTACAGAGCATGTTTTCATTACGTTAGGCAGGAGAGAGCTGGATCTCTTTCAATTGCTTGGAGAAAATGTTTTGAAGCTGTGCGCGCGTGTTATATGAAAACGTGGAGAGATAAGTTCTTGAATTTCCCATGTACTGCAGACATTGGGGAATGATTGTGTTTGAGCTGCCAAAGGGTTAATATCTTGGATTGAGACCGCTGTATTTATTTTAACATGCTGTTTAACATGCATGGTTACGTGAGCTGACACTAAAAGTCAGTGACTGTTTAGCTGAATGATGGTTTGATTTGACATTTTTAATTGGTTGCTGGGTTCGCCTATGTGCTTTGTCAGCTTGCTGACAGAATGGTAACATCTTGCATGGAGAGAAAAAAGCAGTGTTCATTTAACATTCTATTTGAAATGCGTCCACGAGTTTGTGTGGGTTTGCCTTTGAACACATGATTTAATGTGTCTGACTCGGAGGTCGGAAAGTTATAAATCAACCAGTCGGATTGAGATAAGGGTTTTCAGCTGAGCACGGAGGGTGCTTTAACGGTTGTGAAGAACAAAATAAAGCAGACCCATCATGGAATGTGCTTTAATTAGTGAAATATAACTGTGTGCTTTTAAAAAAAAATGTTCTAGAAAATATACATGTGTATTTCCCTAATGCAAGTTGCCCTTTTGTCTAAAGTTCTGTATTTTGCACATGATATGTAGCAGACCATCGTGTGAGTAAACCCACTCAGTTAGAAAAAAATGGCTATATGAAAAAATGAATCTGGCCCTTTTAATAGGTAGAATAGAAAAGCTTGCACACTAAATTATGAATTCTTGGTTATGCCCCTTGTTTAATTTGATGTTGTTTCACATGTTATTTTTTTTAAAAAATGAAATGTGTCTGCATGAAATGTTGTTCTAATATTTTTCCTTTTCAGCAAGTAGCAGTACATTATGACAGAAATATTTTAAAATGCTAGCATGTGTCTAAGTTACAAAAAATATGTCTTTATTAATTCCTGTTTTTAGGATGCTTTTTGCCACGTTTAATTCTGCTTCAATTAGTTAGAATTAATGGTCAGTGTTTCTGGGCTGGGAACGGCTGTATGTTTTCAGTTAGAAAGAATTTGTTTTGACCTTGGCTGATATGGCATCTGTTCGCGGCTCAGAGTTTGGAAAGGGTGGAGGCCCCGTGGGTGACTTCTGAGAGCAGAGAGAGCCAGTTTGTTATTCTTGGCTATGTTACAATTTCTTTCCGCGGAGAAATGTTTATATAAGGGGGGGTCAAGTTGCTCTTCCTTACAGTCAGTGCAGACAGCTTCATTTACTTCAGATAAGGGATGCTTGCAAATACAGAATATTTGGCAGACGCTTGGCCCTTGGAGTTAGATAAATATAGTAGGCCCAGGAAGCTTCCCTGACTAGAGATTAGAGATGCTTAAACAGAATACTTGGCAGGAGCTTTGCTCCTGCAATGAGATCAGCATTTGGCAGTGATTCAGAATTACATCGCAGTGTAGCCCGGCTCCTGCTTATTATGGTTGGAGCTGATTCAAAACTCTGAGCGCGAACATCTTTCTAGAGGGAGGGGCTGTTTCTCAGAGGAGTGAGTAGCTAGGCCCCAGCCCTTCTGGCTGTATATGACAAAATTAGATTTTGCCCAAACAAATTTAAAGAATATGGTATAGGTAAAATGTTTAAATCATTCCTTGGATTTAGAAGAATTCTTTTCATGAATTAGGAGGTTTCTTTCGAAAATAAAAAGCACTTGGGGTGCTTTTTGAATGGAAAATGTGTTTTTGCAAGATTGATGATGCGTGTTTCTCGTTTCAGATGGCTATTTTCGTGTGGGGGCCCTGGATGAGTGTGACTTTCTTATTTTGGAGTGATGAGCTTTTTTATTTTCGGAGTGAGTGGCCCCTAACCCCCAGAACCCCCCAGGCTGAATCCAGGATTAGAAGCAGACATACCAGGCTGACCAGACTGGAGGGTGTACTTCCTTTGCACCGGATACAGATGAAGATGGAGAATCATGGCCTACAAGAATGAACTGTTTTCCTAAGGAGAAACCAACTACAGAAGATACCGTTTTAAAGTGACTGAACTTTTTTAAATTTACTTGACAATCTACAGTTGGCTGCCTCAGCAGTCAGGTTCAAATCCCATATACTCAATTTAAAAAAAAACAATTTTCATTGACCGTAAATGTAATTCCTTGGCCTGCATTCTTGAATCTTGCATTTTTTCCCATGTTTCTATTTAAGATGGACATTATGCCACTTTTGCAGTTACCATGTACAGGCCCCACTTGAAAAAATTCTCAGTCCTGTTCATGGTTTTGATGTTTCAGTTTAAAAGATGCAGTGCCACATTAATGCAATGATTCAAATGATGTTTTGATTTTAGTATGCTACGCTATTTCATTATTGATACACTTGTTTATCTTTCACCTATTTTATAGTTTTCCTGTTTTCTGCAAAACAGTCTTGTCACTGGAAAGAAAGCAATGTTTTAAATGATGGTGCACACATGTGTTCCACAGATTGACCCAGATGGACTAGGTGCAAACTGTTTTCTGAGTTAGATGATTTGTGACCTTTACCTATTGCCTTTGGCATGGTCTACTATTATTCAATTTTCCAAATTTAAGTCTATGATCTTTTAGAAGAAAATATATACACCACACTTAGATAATTTTCTTTGATTTATTGCTTGATATGCATAGTGCTACACCAGCTATTTTGTAGGAATGGGGTTATCCTTGTTTTCCTGTTATTACACTTTCACTTTGATACATCAACTCTTATTTAGAACAGTGGGATTAGTTCCAAGGGTGGTCACCCTAGACTTTAAGTTGTCCTGGGAGGTGTGTCTTTTAGTCAGGTTATGCCCTACATCTATTAGTAATAGTTGCCCAGACCTTGAGGACCTTTTGTCATGTTTATTTGTCAGATTTTACCAAATCCTTTCTTAAGTTGAACAAAGTAGGTAGGCTTCATTTAGGCCCCTTAATGTTTTTATTCCACAAACATGGCCCTACACCGATACTACCTACCTACTTCTAGTTATCACTAGAAGTTGAGGCACATTTAGTTCTTAAGTTGACCAAAGTAGGTAGGCCCCATTTAGGCCCTTTGTTGTTTTCATTCCACAAACATGTCCCTACACCAATAGATTTCATCAGTTTCACTAGAAGTTGAGGCACATTTAGTTCAAGGGTGCTTTGGTTAGTTTATGTTGTTATCAGATCAATCTTAGTTACATTTCAGCATTCAGGTCAAGGGTGCTTTGATTTGTTTTCAGTTGGTTGTTAGATTTACATTCCCTACATCAAGTTTTAGGTGGTATTTCCTTAAGTTGTCATTTATTTTAGGGAGTCTTTTGGTTTTTTGTTTTTGTTGATAGATTATGTTGATGTTTGTTTATTAGTTTGTTGTTGTTTACAGATGTTAGCAAATTAAAGTCAAGGGTGGAATGCCCTGACATGGTTTTTGGCTCTATTTCTGAGTGATGATGACTTTAAGCTTGCTAACATCTTGAATCTGTATTCTTACCTTGTGTTGGCCCTTTTAAGCCCTTTTTTCCAGACCTAGAAGCATAAACTAGAGGATAGCTGCTTAATATGATGATAGATCCCTTATTCTTGATTCTAATCCATCTATTGCCTATTGGCTTTGACATAATTATGTGTCCTTTCATCATCCTGCCTATAGTAGAGGGTGGATCCTGTAGTCCTGACTTTATATTACATATTGGTATGGTTTGTGTATGAGTGTTGCCGGCGGCAGAGGCGAGCTCTACCCACTTAGCGCTGAAATTCTGTCAGTTACACTACGTTATCATAGCGTTCCTGTTTTATGTAGCGATTTAAGGCTATTTTTAAAACGTTCAGTGTTTTCCTGATTGTACCTGTATTCTCACTGCACCTCACTTCAGGCTGTTTGTTTCCGCCCACTCCCGCCCCGGTCCGCCGCATCCAATCATGGGCGTTTGATGCGGAGGGTGAGGAGGAGCCTTGCACTTCCGGGCTCAGGGAGCACAGGTCAGCGCTCTAGCGACGCTGTCAGCGGAAGACTACTTAAAGGTCAGCTCTGTTAGTGCGCGCTGTGGAGAAAAGTGTTGCCGGTGGCAGAGGCGAGCTCTACCCACTTAGCGCTGAAATTCTGTCAGTTACACTGCTCGCGCTGTTATCATAGCGTTCCTGTTTTATGTAGCGATTTAAGGCTATTTTTAAAACGTTCAGTGTTTTCCTGATTGTACCTGTATTCTCACTGCACCTCACTTCAGGCTGTTTGTTTCCGCCCACTCCCGCCCCGGTCCGCCGCGTCCAATCATGGGCGTTTGATGCGGAGCGTGAGGAGGAGCCTTGCACTTCCGGGCTCAGGGAGCACACGTCAGCGCTCTAGCGACGCTGTCAGTGAAAGACTACTTAAAGGTCAGTTCTGTTAGTGCGCGCTGTGGAGAAGAGTGTTGCCGGTGGCAGAGGCGAGCTCTACCCACTTAGCGCTGAAATTCTGTCAGTTACACTGCTCGCGCTGTTATCATAGCGTTCCTGTTTTATGTAGCGATTTAAGGCTATTTTTAAAACGTTCAGTGTTTTCCTGATTGTACCTGTATTCTCACTGCACCTCACTTCAGGCTGTTTGTTTCCGCCCACTCCCGCCCCGGTCCGCCGCGTCCAATCATGGGCGTTTGATGCGGAGGGTGAGGAGGAGCCTTGCACTTCCGGGCTCAGGGAGCACAGGTCAGCGCTCTTGCGACCCCTCCCTACACCATAAATGTGTTTTGGTCAGCAGGCGCGCCGGAAGCACGCCGAAGTCGAGCCAAAGTCAAGCCCGTCTGCGCCCGTCCGCGCGGACGGGGCGCGGGGCCATAGACCTTGGCTCTCCCACACCAACCATCATAAGGTATGGCAGACAGGAACTGTTAGACATCCAACCTAACACTCCCCTATGCTGCAAACATTCTATGAATGCCCTATTGCTAAAAACTTGTACTATATGCTCATTTATCCCGGACAGTCATGCCGCTACTGCTAGTACGACTAACACAATTAAAGCAGCCCTAATTAATTGTAGATCTCTTCAGAAACATCGTATAGAAATTTTTCATCTACTCGAAGATGATGACATCAACATCCTGTTTCTCACGGAAACATGGCTGGACGAATACTCAGACCCCGATATTATTCAGGCCCTTCCTCCCGGATACTCCCTTTCCAGACTGGATAGGAATGTTGGCAGAGGCGGTGGCATTGCCATAGCCACTAAAGCCCCTCTAGAATGCACCCTCTCTCCTATCTTGGTTGACCATAGTGAAGCTGGCCATTTTACCATTAACACTGGTCCCAGCCACTCTATTTCAGGTATTTTTGTCTATCGTCCTCCTGGAAGGCTCTATGATTTCACCTCCACTCTCATGGAAGCCCTGACCCATCTAGCACTTAGGAAAAATCGAGTCTTAGTGCTAGGGGACTTAAATGTCCACTTTGACGACCCCCTAGATAAGGAGGCAACAGACATTAAGTCGGAGTTACTCTCCTTACAACTAGAACTAAAAAATAACGATCCATCACACCTACTAGGACATCTATTGGATCCAGTCTTTGGTAACTGGAAGGGAGTTCAGACCCTACCTCCCCAGCCTATACCATGGTCTGATCATTTCATTATCCCCATACTATTCCAACTAGATAGGACTGAGCATCACAAATTAAGCACCCAGCGATATAAACGTAGGAAATGGAAAAACTTCTCGGGTGATTCGTTCATCAAAATTGTTCAGGAGGCAGGGCCTCCTAGAGGAACCGATTGTGAGACAGCATACAAACACCTTCAAAACTGCATCACAAAGGCTCTTGACATCACAGCCCCGGTTCGCATTGCAACCAACGCCATGAGAACTAAAAAAACGGCCCCTTGGTTCAGTCAGGAGCTCCAGATCCTTAAAACGGCTTGTAAAAAGCTCGAAAGAGAATGGCGTCTCAAATTCTGCCCTGAAACTAAAGCCCAATATAAAGCAGCGCAAAAAGACTACAATAAACAAATACGCTTGTCCAAGGCATCTCACTATAACAACCGGATCCTGGAAGCCGAAAACTCCTCCAAGGAGCTCTATCAGATTTACAAGGAAATATCTATAATTGACTCTAATTCCATTTCTAAATAAAATTGCCAAGTATTTTTCAGGTAAAATCTCAAACATATATGCCAACTTCTCTAGTAGTATCAAACCGGGCATTGAATTCACAGAGAATGAAGAACACATACGCACACAATTTTGTCTAAATGCATTCTCTGTCCCTCCCACCGAAATACTGGCAAAAATGTGTAAAAGCATCAAATCCGGCTCTCCTCGAGATCCTGCGCCACCTAAAATCTTAGGCTGCAACTATCTCGGTCTTAGAGCCCCACTTTAGACACATGTTGCAAGTATCGTTCTCCACGGCTTGTCTACCCAATGAATGGAAACAAGCCATAGTGCTCCCTATCAAAAAAAGCCTAATATAAGTCAGGACATACTGGAGAACTTACGTCCAATCTCCCTGCTACCCTATCTGGCAAAACTGGCAGAGAAAGTAGCCAATGTCCAACTCATGGCCCATCTTGAAGCCCAGAATGCTTTCCATATATCGCAGTCAGGCTTCAGATCAAGCTTCTCTATGGAGACCGCTCTATTGAGAGCAACTGAAACCCTGCGGGAAGGAGCTGATGAGGGCAAGACCATGGCTCTCATCATGCTGGACCTCAGTGCCGCGTTTGACACTGTAGCACATTCCATCTTGCTACAGTCTCTAAACAGCGGGGGTCACCAAGCAGGCGCTGGGATGGCTGAAGGCCTTTCTTACCAACAGGAGTTTCAAGGTCCAAAGAGGGACTTTTCTCTCGGACAGCTTGATGCTAGAACAGGGGGTACCTCAGGGCTCTGCCCTGAGTCCCACCCTGTTTCACCTGTACATGGCACCGTTGGCCGAGGTAGTACAATCGTTCGGCGTAGAGCTTGTCTCCTACGTCGACGATACTCAACTTCTAATCTCCCTGTCCCAGGCTCCCTCCTCTGAGGCCGAAAATTTTAAATCTTGCATGTGCAAGCTTGCTGCCTGGATGACGGATCACTGCCTCAAGTTAAATGGAACAAAAACGGAGGTACTTATAATTGGAGGAAATGACACAAAATGGACGAAAGACTGGTGGCCTACATGTCTGGGACCCTTACCTACTCCCAACCAGGGAGCTAAGAACTTGGGTGTCTGGATAGACAACAAGCTCTCCTTTGACAGCCATATCAAAAAAACAGTAGGAAAGTGCTTTGGAGTCATGAAGACCCTCAATCGTACCCTGGATTTGCTCCCGCTGAATTCCAGGCGTACCATGGCTCAGGCACTTATCACCTCCCGAATAGATTATCGTAACGTGCTGTTGCTGGGCACGTCTGAAAAAACATCAGAAGATTACAAGTCTTGCAAAATTCAGCAGCACGCTTAGTGCTAAGACTTCCCCGCAGAGCTCCTTCCAGACCTTCCCTGGCCACCCTCCACTGGCTGCCTGTTAGCAAAAGGATACTATTTAAAGCACTTCTCTGGTGCCACAGGATCATTCATCAAAAAGCCCCCTCCTACTTGTCCGATCTGGCTTTATTGTATGAACCCAACAGGTCCCTCAGATCCAAAGGAATGGGCCTGCTCAAAACATCGCTCCCTAAAAGAGCCAGAATGGGAGGTAGGTCCTTCCGAACTCTTGCAGCCAAGAAGTGGAATACCCTCCCTACAAACATCAGACAAGAAATTAACGAGGCAGCTTTTAGAAAACTGCTGAAAACCCATCCATTCACTATATAGTTGGATGTATCTCTGTCTCCCCTCCTAATACTTTCTCTCCACAGCGCGGGGACACGCCGGGAGGCGTCACCAGGAGCTTTACAAACCCCTTTAATAATAATACTCTGACAGAGCTAAGTGTTATTTCATCCTTCTCAGGCCTACAAGGCCCAGAACTAGAGAGACTCCATTTTTCTTTCTGTCCCTGCAGAACTGAGATGCTTGCAGGGTAAAGGTAATGTTTTAGTTATAAGCTGTTGTTCGCTAGGGGAAAACCAGCCGGGACTGGTTCTTATCGGAAGAATGTGTTTGTCTCTTGGGCCCATACGTAACATGCAGATGCGCACTGCGGTTGCGCGGAGAGCTCTGGAGATAGCACTGGAATTCGGTGGGAGGCAGCCCTCTGTTGGAAATTTCCATGAGGGGAGAGGATTCCATATTAGCGAAGTGCAGGAGAGGAGGTGTGTCAGTTTGGTTCTTGGAGAGAGAGAAGTGGGATGGTTGCTGGAGCTGAAGAGTACAGTTCAGTTCAATTGGTTTTCTGGAATGGAGAGAGAAGGCAGATAATTGCTGAAGCTGGAGAGAGCAGTCATATGAACAAAGTTGGAACTATCAGCTGGAGCTGCCAGTTTATCAGAATGCATTAAAGCAGTTACCAGTCAGATGGAGGAGTTGAAGCTGCCAGCTGGAGCAGTTGAGCCAGAGGAGTGAAGCTGTGGTGGCGGAGGGAGAGAGAGAGAGCCCTGATTCCACCAGAGAGAGAGAGAAACATTCCTTCTAATAGGGTGAGGTATTCTAAACTTGTTTGCATTACACTTACACCTTAATCTGGTCTTTTATTTCCTAGGCTAGAGCCCCCTATTGTATTGCTAATCCTTTTTCTTTCAGCGGTGTGCAGTCTATTTACAGTCCCTGTTAGTTACATGTGGATGTGGTATAGTAATAGAGCTTTACAGAGACCCGGCATATCTGTGTATGTGTCTATTCCCATTTTATTGGTATTGAAATAAAGATACCCCAGTTCTTAGTGAACCAGTGTGCATGTGTTGTTCTTATGATAGAGCTAACCTTTCTTCTAACCAGATGCTGTATAGTAACTGATGGATTAAAAGGGAGTAGGAGCGCTTAAATCAAGGAATAACTTTTGCATACAGTGTGTGCTTCTTGTTCTTATAGTGCAGGTAACCTTTTCTTCTAGTCAGGTGTTACAGCCAGAACAGATGCTACCCCTGATCAGGTAAGTAGCCACTGAATAATTAGGGAGAGAGAGGAGCCCTTGAGCTAGGAGAATAAGTTATACACTAAGTAATTCGGCCATTCCATAATATTATTGCGTAGTAGTGAACCTCTAGTGAATAGTGAGAGAAACTTCCCAACATAGAGAGAGAGAGAGCTGAAGGTATTCATAGGAAAGTGATCGTCGTTGGGATGCGGCGTTATACCCACAGGATTGTGGCTTGCGAGAGCACTGGAGGGACACGGTGTGTAGGGAGATTGCTGCTAGAGAGAGAGTGGCATTAGTGAGAGCACTGATTGTGGTCAGTGTGTATACCCACAGGATTGTGGCTTGGGCCCTGGATGAAATAATGAGAGCACTGGGGGGATACAGTGCCTATCTTGAGCGAGCACTGGGTGTAACCAGTGTGTAATGGTAAATAATCAGAACTGCCCCAGGGTAGATTAGTCTGGGCCCATGTGGTCGCGAGACTATGAGGTATGAGTGTGGTCTAGGGTATGGACGTCCTTAGTAATCAGTGAGTATTCCTAGTAATCCCTATAATTTAGTGGTGTTACTGATGATATGAGCTTGTATATTGCGAGTTCCCCATCCTCAGGTAGGTACCCAAGTGCCTGGATAGATGGGTCCTGAGGAGGGAGGTGGTTACGTTTCGGCTGGGTTGGTGGTGCTCTGGTGAGCTGATTCTATCTGGTCTGAGAATCCGGTCGTTACAGAGGCCTTTGTCAAGAGAGCGATGGATATCATCTGTGATACTGATCATGGCGGTTTCCGTACTGCATCCTTTTCTGAAACCGGATTGGAAAACGTCGAGGAGATTGAATGACGTGATATATTTGTCTAACTGGGAGAGTACACATTTTTCAAGGGCTTTGGAGAGGAAGGGGAGATTAGAGATAGGGCGTAGATTGTTCAGGTCGTTAGGGTCTGCAGAGGGGTTTTTGAAGATGGGGGAATTTGCATAGACCAAACAATTTGAAAGGAGGGTCCAAGGGCAAGTTTAACGACTGACTAGGTAAATGCCCCGAACCATATATCACAATGCACTAAATAGTACCTAGGAGTCAAACAACAGATGGGTCATTCACCATGGACAACAAACTTGATACCATACAAATAACACAAGTGGGAACACACAGTGCAGACCTTGGTGTGATAATGGCCGAGTTAAGACTCAAGGGCATAGGGAAAAATTCCCATCAAGAGCCACACTGTACTGCCCTCTTTCGCATCATTTGGGTTCTCCTTGCCCAGGAGACAAAACAAAACAGCTGCTCAGTTGTTACCGTGACCGTTTGTAAATGAAAGAAAAGAAGTGTTGTTGGAGGGAAGTGTGATTGGATGGGGGAATTTGACCTAGTTGAAGGGATGCTGGGACACAGCCAGTGGCAAGGGAGGAATTGATGATATTGGTCCAGATGGGTGCAATGATGTGTTTAAGTTCTTTAACCAGCTGGGCTGGAAGAGGATCATTGGTGTGAGACGAAGGTTTAAGATTAGAGATAATGTTGAGGACAGTAGATTCAGATACTGGACAGATTTCGTTCCAGGCGGCATTGTTTTTGGTAGGGGTGTCTTTAGAGATAGAGTCAAGATGAGGTGGGGTAGGGAGGGGTAGAAAGGGCCCATGGCAAGAAGGGACAGAGGGGCAGGGTAATGTAGGAATGTTAAGGAGGATGTGTTGGCTAGGGGTAGCTTGGTATGGGAGAGGGAGAGAAGAGAAGGATAGTTCAATCGAGTTGATTTTATTCAAAAAGAAACTGGCTATTTCTTCACATCTTTCAACAGTGGCTAGTATTTTAGGGGGACCAGAGGAAGTTTGTTTTTTAATGATGCTAAAGAGTTCTCTGTTATGGTTTTTGGCCTGGTCAAGTTGTGAACGGAGGAAGGATACTTTTTTAGTGAAGATGTGCTTCTTGTATTTGGCTCTAGCATTTCTAAGGAGTATCAAGTTATCCGGGGAGGGGTGATTCCTCCATGAGCTTTCAGATTGTCTGAGGGCCCGTCTTTCATTATTAAGGTCAGAGTTAAACCAGGATTTCGGCCGTATATTTTTTTGATGTTTAAGTTTGATTGGGGCAATTTGGTCAAGCACTTGAAGGATAGAGTTATTGTAGTGATCAGTAAGGTCATTGGTGCTGAGAGGGGGGGGGGGGAGGAGTAAGCGGGTTTTGATAGAGGCTTCTAACTCGCCAGGGGGGATAAGGTGAAGATTACGGGTATGTTTCAAGGGTAAGGTGCTATTGGTTGTGGGGATAGTAATAGAGCAGTTCATGGTGAAGAGGATAAGGTAATGATCCGACCAGTTGACTGGAAGAATTGTTGAGAGAGAGGCCAGATCCTTGCTAGTCATAATAGCGTCCAGGGTGGCGCCTTTAGTGTGAGTCAGGGCTTGGCAGAGTTATGTCAAGTTAGTCAAGTCCATGATATCTTTAAGGAGGTCGTCTTTATTATTCCAGTGGATGTTAAAGTCGCAGAGAAAGAGATTCTTGGTGTGAGAGAGCAGAGATTGAGTGATAAGATCAGATAGCTCTTCGGTGCTGGGGGGGTGGTAGATAGTATGAAGACGAATGGTGGGGGAGTCAGGAGCAATAAGATCAACACAAAGGTATTCAATGGTAGAAGGGTTCTGGAGATAAACAAGCGTGAGATTGAGTTCCTTTTTAAAAATGAGGGTAAGGCCACCTCCTATTTGCTTTATTCTGTCTTTCCTAAAGATGGAATACCCAGGAGGAATGAGCAAGTCGAGGATAGGAGTCGAGTGAGGGTTGAGCCAGGTTTCGGTAAGGAAAGCAATATCTATGTTTTCATGTAGAATGGTTTCCGCAATATCAGTCGCATGGCAGGATGCGGATCGGCAGTTAATCAACATGCAGTGAAGTGGTGAGAGGTCAGGGTGTTGATAGCAGTGATCGGGGGATGGAGGATAGTTGTTGAGGGGGTCTAGGAGAGGTCGGTAAACGGGGGAGACGGCTCGTTCCTAGGTGAACAGGGATAGTAGACAGCGGGAGAGGCGTATTAGAGGACGAAGAGGGAAGGAGGAATACGGTGGGGCTCATGGATAAGTTAACCTGCACAGGATTTGAGTATGCAACAAGATGAGAGGTAGAGATCATAGATGCTGTGTGAGGTTGGGGTGAAATGGAAGGGTCGGTGGGATTGGGGGGTGGTCAGGGAGTTTGTGGGGAGGAGGGATCCGTGAGAAGAGTAATCGATGATACCAGTGCAAGGGGAGCTGTTAATGGAGGGGGAGAGAGGTGGGGTGGTGTGTGGAGGTGTGTGTACATGGTTAGAGGAGTGGGCTTTAGCAAGGAGTGAGACAGCGGCTCTTAGGGAGGAGAATTCTAAAACAAGGGACGAAAGGAGAAGTTCAACATTAAGGAGTGAAAGAGAAAAAAGTGAGGACTGGAGTGGGTCAGAAGTTATTGGGAGGAGTGAAGAGTAGGGATAGGGATTAGGGAGAGGTAAGGAGGGTAACCAGGGGGGGAAGGAGAATGGAGTTATAATGCAGGGGCGTAACACAGGCCCCCGCAGCCCCCGCATTGCGGGGGGGCCTCGGGCCCGTGCTTCAGTTCAGGGGCCCCCCTCGCTCCAGTGACCCCCTCACACACTCAGCGGAGGAATTAAATAGTGAGCACGGCCATGGTGCGCGAACGGCCTTTTAATTAAATTGTACGTGCACGGCCAAGGGAGCAACACAGGAGGCCCCCTGCAGCCCCCGGGCCACGTTGCGGGGAGCCCGTGGTTGTGCTGCAGGTGTATGTGACTGTCCGAGCCGAGGAAGGAGGGAGTGGTCCTTGGTGGCAAGGAGTCCCTCTTTTGTCCGAAAATGGAGAATAACTGTCCACGTGTCCTTTTCTGTCTGACTTGGCTAACGATTTTGCCTGCAAGAGCTTTTGTACGTATGAACCTTGCACCTTTATAATATCTCGTGCATTTACTTGTTGACCCGAGTGACGAGTCGACTTTCGAACCGGAGTCCACATCAACATACCTCCCCCTCTGCCTATTGAGCTGGTATGTGTGTGGATCAGTGGGTGGTAAACAATAGCAAAGAAGGAGACCGTCACCGGGCTGGCAAGGAGGGCAGCAATGAAGCATCCGTCAGGGGTGTCCAGGGAGCAGAGTTAATTCTAGCAGGGTTGCCTCTGTACTTAACCCCCGCCATGCCCTCCCCCTCTGGGCACCCAGGCAATCCAGTCAGCCCGTGGATAACCAACAGGAATCACAGGTCAAGCCTGTGAAAATTCAAAGGTGCAGATACTGTTTGCCACATGTTGGGACCAGTCAAATCCGTCCCACGCCTGTCCCGGTGGCCTACAAGTCTGCGGCGTGGGTTCCGTTTACAATTAGACTGTGTCAAGTCAAGTCAAGTCAGGAGATTTGTATAGCGCGCTACATACCCAGAGGGTCTCAAGGCGCTGGGAGAAGGGAGGGGAATTACTTGTCAAATATATTTTAGGTTGCTTTCTGAATGCTAGGTGGTTCTGAGTGAGACGAAGGTGAGTGGGGAGTGAGTTCCAGGTTTTAGCTACGAGGTAGGAGAAGGATCTACCTCCCATGGTAGATTTATTGATGCGAGGAACGGTAGCAAGGGCTTTGTTGGAAGATCGTAGCTGGCGAGAGGGGGTGTAGAAGGAAAGTCGTGTGTTGAGGCATTCGGGTCCAAGTTCGTAGAGTGCTTTGTGAGCGTGGGTTAGGAGGCGGAAAGTAATCCTCTTATTGACGGGGAGCCAGTGGAGGTTTTTCAGGTGGCTAGAGATGTGGTCTTTACGCGGGATGTCTAGTATGAGTCTGGCTGATGCGTTCTGGATGCGTTGGAGTTTTTTCTGGAGTTTTGCGGTGATACCGGCGTATAGGGTGTTTCCGTAGTCCAGGCGACTTGTAACCAGTGCATGGGTGACTGTTTTTCTGGTTTCGGTGGGGATCCAGCGAAATGTTTTTTTGAGCATGCGGAGAATGTTGAAGCATGATGATGAAACGGCGTTGACTTGTCTGTTCATAGAAAGTGAGGAGTCCAGGATGACGCCCAGGTTCCGTGCGTGGTTCGTCGGGATGGGTGCTTTTCCAAGGGCCTCTGGCCACCAAGAGTCATCCAAAGCGGAGGGGGAGGTACCTAAGATAAGGACTTCTGTTTTGTCTGAGTTCAGTTTCAGACGGCTGTGCTTCATCCACTCGGCTACTTCTTTCATTCCTTCATGTAGGTTGGTTTTGGCGGTGTTAGGGTCTTTGGTGAGTGATAGGATCAGTTGAGTGTCGTCAGCGTAGGAGATGATGTTGAGGTTGTGTTGGCGTGCGATGGTCGCGAGGGGGCTCATGTATACGTTGAAGAGGGGTACACCGCAGATGACTTCAGTGGCCTCAGACTTGAATGGTGGGAGGCGGACTCTCTGGGTTCTTCCGGTGAGGAACGAGGTGATCCATTCCAGTGCTTTTCCTTGGATTCGGATGTTTCTGAGGCGCTGTAGAAGGGTGCTATGGCAGACTGTGTCGAAGGCTGCGGAGAGGTCGAGGAGGATGAGGGCGACTGTGTCTCCATTGTCCAGTAGAGTTCGAATGTCGTCTGTAGCTGCGATGAGGGCGGTCTCCGTACTGTGTTTGGCTCGGAAACCGGACAGTGAGGAGTCGAGGGATTTGTTGGTTTCGAGGAAGGCGGCGAGCTGGTTGTTGACGGCTTTCTCGATGACTTTGGCCGGGAATGGTAGGAGCGAGATGGGTCAGTAGTTTTTGAGTTCGGTGGGGTCAGCTGTGGGTTGTTTCAGAAGGGCGCTGAGTTCGGCGTGTTTCCAGCTTTCTGGGAAGGTGGCGGAGTTGAGGGAGCAGTTGATGACGTCTCAGAGGTGTGGTGCTATGATGGAATCAGCTTTGTTGAAGATGTGGTGAGGGCATGGGTCTGTGGGGGATCCTGAGTGGATGGAGTTCATCAGGCGGATGGTGTCTTCAGTGGAGATTGGGTTCCAGTCATTAAGGATGTTCAGGGGGGTGCAGGTACGGAAGAAGGTTGGGTCGGTTGGTCTCCGGGTTGGTTGTCGAAGCTGTTGTGGATGTCTGCGATTTTGTTGTGGAAGAAGGAAGCTAGGGAGTCGCAGAGGGCTTGAGAGGGGGTGATGTCGTTGCAGTTGGCTGAGGGGTTGGTAAATTCTTTGACGATGTTGAATAATTCCTTGCTGTTGTGGGCGTTGTTATCTAGTCGGTCTTTGAATGCGGCTTTCTTGGCAGTCCGGATCAGTTGTTGGTGTATGCGGGTGGCGTTTTTGAAGGCGTCCCTGGTGATGGTGTTTGGGTTTTTTTTTCCAGGCCTTCTCGAGGGAGCGACAGAGTTTCTTCGATTTCTTAAGATCATCGTTGAACCAGGAGGCGTTTTTGCTGCCTAGTTTGATTTGACGTTTTTTCAGCGATGCTAGGATGTCGGCGCTGTTGGATAGCCATTGGGTGAGGTTAATGGCTGCTTGGTCGGGGTTTGAGGAGTGGACAGGGGGGTTTTGAAGAAGCGATGAGGAGATCTGGTCGATGGTTATTTTGTTCCAGTTTCTTCGCAGAGTAGGTTGAGGATGGTTGTGAGTGGTAGTTTTATTATAGAAAAAGTGTACGCAGATGTGGTCCGTCCAATGGAGAGTAGTGGTGTGACTGAAGGAGACATGTTTGCTGGAGGTGAAGATAGGGTTGAGTGTGTGACCTGCGATGTGGGTGGGCGTAGTGACAATTTGTTTGAGTCCGAGGTTGGCGAGATTTTCCCGAAGGGAGGTGGTGTTGCTGTCGTTGCTCTTTTCCAGGTGAAAGTTGAGGTCTCCCAGTAAAATGTATTCCTCGGAAGGGAGGGCGTGTGGGGTGATAAAGTCAGCAATAATGTCGCTGAATTGTGCACGGGGTCCTGGAGGCCTGTAGAGGAGGGTGCCTCTGAGTGTGGTCTTGGGGTCGGTGTGGATCTGGAAGTGAAGGTGTTCAGTGCTGGCAAGGTTGACGTCCGAGCTGGTTGAGATGCGGATGGAATTCTTATGGACGATAGCAATGCCTCCTCCTGTTTGGTCGGTGCGGTCCTTACGGATGATCTTGTATCCTTCCGGGATGGCAATGGTGATGTCAGGGGCTGATGAGGCGTTCATCCATGTTTCTGTTAGGAAGGCGACGTCCGGAGAGATGGTGTCTAGTAGATTCCAAAGTTCGATCGCGTGTCTGTGGACTGAGCGGGTGTTGAGCAGGATGCATTTTAGGTGGGTGGAGTCAGATATCTGTTCGTGGGTGAGGAATTGTTCTTGGTGCCGTCGAACTTGCAGGATTTGCAGGAGAAGGGTCCATGGGTGTGTCCAGGAGTGGCTTGGGCGCAGTTGGGGTGTCGGCCGGGGTTAAGGGCTAGGAGGGTGGAGGCATCGTAAGTAATGCGGGGTGGGAGGGAGGGAAGGGGGCCAGGGGGTCTGGCGCTGGGTGCGGTCCAGGCGCGGACGGGCGTAGACGGGCTTACCTTTGGCGCACCTTCGGCTCGACTGGGGCGCGATCGCTGCGCGTGAACGCTGCGCGCGCGGACATCTGACATAAATGGAGAGTGGAGGGGGCGGAGCGTGGGAGGGGCAGCAGCTGGGAGGCGGTAGCGGGGAGGAGGGGCGGGCCAGGGAACACGTAAACAAGATGGAGGGTCAAAGGGAGAGTAAGGCAGGGGCAGCAGATGCACCACGGCACCGGGGGCACAAACAATCACAGGGAGAAAATAGAGCCTCAGCAAGTGTCGCGCTGCAGAGTACAGCAGAGCGAGCTACCAATGCACAGCCAAATGCGCGCTTCACGAGCGCGATGCAAATTAAATAAATGAAAGCGCGAAGCAAATTAAATAAATAAATGCGGTAAGATTTCTGCAGTCTCGATACGATACCACCATCAAGCCAGATCACGAGCAGGAGCTGGGATCAGGGAGCGTGGGGGGAGCGACCGTGCTGGAGCAGGTCCAGGTGATCACAGCGCGGCAGAGGAGGTAGGGAGCCCTCTATTCGTGGGTGGGAGGGGCAGCAGCTGGGAGGTGGTAGCGGGGAGGAGGGGCGGGCCAGGGAACATGTAAACAAGATGGAGGGTCAAAGGGAGAGTAAGGCAGGGGCAGCAGATGCACCACGGCACCGGGGGCACAAACAAATTCACAGGGAGAAAATAGAGCCTCAGCAAGTGTCGCACTGCAGAGTACAGCAGAGCGAGCTACCAATGCACAGCCAAATGCGCGCTTCACGAGCGCGATGCAAATTAAATAAATGAAAGCGCGAAGCAAATTAAATAAATAAATGCGGTAAGAATTCTGCAGTCTCGATACAATACCACCAGCAAGCCAGATCGCGAGCAGGAGCTGGGATCAGGGAGCGTGGGGGGAGCGACCGTGCTGGAGCAGGTCCAGGTGATCGAGTAAGAGCATTTTAATCTTCTTGGAGCCAGTGTAGGCAAACATGGCAGGTTTAACATGGTCTCCACGTTTCATCTCTGCAATCTCACACTACTGATAACACTCACGCCACTCACAGACTAGCAGTTTCAACTTCCAACACTACTTACATACTCTAAACAGTGGCAGTCAAGCTCCAAACAGTACGTTTGAAACACCCAAAGACTGCCACTCACTCACCCTCTAATATGTCATACACTCTCAACAACACTTTCACAGAGAAGCAGTCTCACTCTGCCAACATTACCCTCACACCCATCACAGACAGGAGGTCACACACTAATGGAAGCACTTACACTCCTCACACACTAGCTTTCATACACCATTGGAAAAACTCTAATACTCTTCACAGACTTTCCATCCAACACTGCTCACTTTCACACACTTCAAAAGCTAGCAGCCATACACTCCTAACAACTCTCACACCCCTCACTGAATAGCAGTCTTGCACTACCAACAGCACTCTCACACCACTCACAAAGTAGTCAAATGGAAGCACTTTCGCACCTATCACAGAGAGGTTGTCACATACTGCCAAGAGCACTCTCACCCTCACGGGCTAAAAGTCACAAAGTACCAACAGAACTCACGCCCCTCACAGATTAGCATTCACATAAAAATGGTAACGCTCACACCCTTCAGACACAATATCAGAACCATTCTCAAACCCCAACAGAGTAGCAATCACGATATTGACAGCACTCTCCCACCCCTAACCAACCATCAATCACACACTACCAATAGCACTCTCAAACCTCTCAAGGGCAAGTCTTGGGTCAGAGAATTCTATAGTTAACAGTGGTGGTTCTGTTACAGGTCTGTGACAGGCCACCACTCCTCCGGCACCCCCACCTACATGACCTGTCTCGATGTGCAGGTGATCCAGTGGAGGAGGCCAGCCTTGCCTGCAGCAAGACCCCATGCTATCCCGAGCACTGCTTAATTTGTATAAAACATAATTGCAAGGCCCTTGTCAAAAGGCCAACGCAGCTTGCACCACACATTGCCACTGACAGCACTGCCAAAAGCAGTACTTACACAACTCCTAACCATCACACTGCTACAAGTGTGACAATTCAAAATGTTTGAGGCCCCTAAAGCTATAAGAATGGCTGGGTGTCAGGTATTAGTTGTTTTTAATGTAATTCAATTAATAATCAACTGTTGTTCTGCTCATCTTTACATTTCAGAAACAATGTCACCATGTGGCAGCTGACCACCAGCTCATATTAAGCACTGGCCAAGGCCCTCTAGCCATCCTCCAGTAAAATATCAAGGAAAAGCAAAGGCAATAGGTTTGCCTAGAACTGAAAATGCATGTCTGACGTATAGGCTTTGCCATTATTTTAAATACGTGTTTTTATTTATCAGCAATTTTAAGCTGTATTGGTGAAGAGTGCCTGTAAGCGTACACTGCTCCGGTTTATGCAGGAGCGTTTTGTTTCTCATCACCTTTGCAGAATTGAATTATGTACATTGTTCTGTAGAACAAAAACCCATGGACAGCTCTTTCTTTGCTTTCATGTTTAGCTGTGCCTGCTCTGAGCAAAGTGTCTGCGTTGTCTTCTTTAAACTCAGTGTCCCTCACTGAAAATACAACTCTTTGTAGAAACCACCATCTTGATTATTGTAGCAAGACGCCCTTGACCCTTGCTTGGCTCACATTTTGCATCTTACAGACAGTATTGTGGCAGCTGTCAGTAGGAACCTTGTAACCAGGCACGAGATCTTTGTTCACTATAATGCCCCGGTTATTTACCAGTAATCTTCATTACTCCGAGTCCTGGTCTTCCTAGATGGAAGGAAGTGATTTGTATGTTTTCCTCCCTTTTATGGTGGATCATGGGTAATGGTGGCCATCTTGGGGGAACTTTTTAGAGTTTTCAGCTTGGGAATTGGTCCTGCCAGAAGGGAGCTCTATCTTTTGCACTGCGTTGCATCCAGCAAACGCAAAACTTTAGAAAATTAGCATCAAGTTCTGCCTTAGGACCTTAAAAATGGAAACAAGCCCTTGTTGTTCTGCTGCTTGAAATGCCTTTCAAGGAACTCATCATGCTCACTTCCCATCTATCTCGCTTCTGTTGGCTACAAAAGTTCTCGAAAAGGAAGTTTATTGACAATGATTCACATTAACAGAAGTCACTTCCTCTACTCATCTCAAGCTAGCTTCTGTCTATACATGGTACCAAAGTTGCACCCATATCAGTGGCTTAATGATAGCCCCCACAGACCCCTTGGTACAGGGAACCCCAAGCTCCAGGGGGCCCCCTCCGGCACTGTCCAGGGTGACGGGACTCTGGCCTGAGAGCTCCTGACAGGGACTGGCGTGAGGGGGGCCCCCTGGATGTACCTTGCAGGGGGGCCCCCTCAAGTTTTGTTACGCCACTGTTATAATGGGTGGGGGGTTTTGCATTGGGTAGGGGAGGGGTCAAGGAGATGGGTGAGGTTGGGGGATTATATTTAACAAAAACGTTAGTTAAATGAGGGGGAGGGGTAGTCCAGGATGTAGATGTATGTGAATTGAAGGTTGCAGGAGAGATCAAGGGCTCGTGAGAGGGAGTGGTCAGTGGAGGAGATGTAAGAGTTGCAGGAGAGATCAAGGGTGCGTGAGAGGGAGTGGCCAACGGAGGAGATGTAAGAGTTTCTAGGGGAGTATGGGGTGCGATTAAACTAGGGGGGAGGATATGGAGCATTAATGGGGTGGGTATTACAGGAGACAGAAGTAGAAAGGTGAATGGACGACGGTGTATTGTTGAAAAGAGGGGGCATAGGGGGGTCCAAGAGAGGGGCTGGAGGGGACGAGGGAGAGTGGAAAGAAGCGGAGGATGGAGGAGGTTTGTTCAATGGGAGATCGCAAGGAGAGGAGAGTTCAGAAGCACTTGTACAGACTATTCGATATATTGTTTTAAATAAACGACTGACAGTGCTTTAGTAATTTGGTAAGATCTAGTACATATACGAAGAGGGACTAGACAGGGTTGTCCGTCTTCTCCATTGCTTTTCGCCCTATACATAGAGCCACTACTCCGCAAACTAGAGGGAAATCCTGAGATTCCGTCTATGTCATTAAATGGTTGTACTGTGAAAACCCTCGCCTATGCGGATGACGTTGCTATATTGACTCCCAACCCAGATATAGCTATGGTGGGAGTAGAAGCAGAGGCGCAGGAATTTGGACTGGTCTCAGGATACAGCCTAAACAAAACAAAAACCCAAATAATCATGAAGAGGTTTGCAACTAGTCGGGATATTAGGGTGGTCAACAGTGCAATATATTTAGGGATTGATATTTCTGCAAATTTGGAGGACGTAGTCGAGTGTAATATCAAGCCATTGATCGCGAAGGTAAAAAGCGATTTGGAAAGGATAAATAACTTGCACCTTTCTCTGGTTGGTTGCACGAATGTATTGAAAATGATGGTATTACCCAAATTCTTGTATTTATTTAGGTCTATACCTCTAACTTTTGAGAATAAATGGTTCAATATGTTGGAGAATGTAGTTAACAGATTTATCTGGGCCCAAGGAAAAACTCGCAGGGCTTATAAGTTCATCACTTTGCCAAGGGATAGAGGGGGTTGGGGTGCACCGGATTTTAGGTTGTATTATCTGGCTGCTGCTCTCCAGTATATGCAGGGACTAATAGGTGGAGGTGGAGGGTCATCAAAGTCTATTAATACGTCAATTGAAGCCTACACAGCGGTATTAGGGCAGAATGCGGTGATCTGCTTCCTGTATTTTACAGATTTGGGTCATCTTAGAAGACAGACTTATAAGACTCTTAGGGCGGCACTTAAAATATTGAGCTCCTTTTTGAAGAAAACAGGCATGGGCAGATTCAATAGATATACCAAAGTCTATAAAAATAAATCCTTCCCTGAAGATATTTTTGCTGATCCTGTAATGGCTGGCTGGGAAGATAAAGGGATACATCAAATCGGGGACTTAATAAACTCAGAGACTATGGTACAATTTGAGGATTTGGTGAATACATATAACATAAATAGAAGAGATTTTTTTGAATACCTTCAGATTAGGAGCTTTTTAAGAAACAAGCAAGGGGGGCCGTCGGGTTTTCAAACAAATGAACTGATGGAAGGGATAACCGCGGGAGAGGAATATTCCATTAGGTCAATATATGCCGTTTTGGCAAAAAATAGACCAGATGACCTAGATAAGCATAGGGTTAAATGGGAGGAGAGAATAGAGGCTACTCCGGAAGTTTTTAATGAATCTCTGGAATTAGGTCGGTCTATGCTCTGTTCTGCCCCCTTGCAAGCCCAACATTACAAAACCTTATTTTCGTTGTATTATACTCCAGCTAGGATTGCGAAGTGGGGGGATACAGAGGGTATTACTTGTCCCAGATGTAACTCTACTGAGGCTGATGTTGTCCACATGCTTGCTACATGTCCCCAGTTACATACATTAATTAAGGATATTGAACACTTTTTAGTTAATTCACTAAGGATACAGATAACCTTTACAGTAAGTTTAATTATGTTGGGGGTCGACGAGGGAAATGCCCAAATGGATTCAGGTGATGCAATGTTTTTGTTTATGGCAGCCGCTGTTTTTAGATTAATGTTAGATAGAGTGTGGCTAGATAAGAGTCCACCATCCATACAAACATGGTTAGCAAATCTTATTGCTATACATAATCTAGAGAAACATATATATGCAAGAAAAGGCAGGGTATGGAGGATTCGAGGTATCAAGATTTGGGGACCGCTGGAGATGTGGAGAACAGGAATAGGATGATAGGATTTGTTGATGTTTTAGGAACTGCCTTTAAAATGTTACAATATGATATGTTTATGTTTTGGCTTCCTTCTCTTGAGTTTATATTGTTTTGATTAAGGATTCCCTTTTATGTTGTGAGGTGAACAAATGTAAGAGGAAAATTTGTTTTTCTTTTAATGTGTGCTTTTTTTTGAAGTGTAAAATAAAAATATATTTAAAAAAAAAAAAGTAATTTGGTAATAACAGAACTAAGAAAGTAAAAGAAGCTTCGGTGTAAGTCCGCTGGCTTTGTTCATAAGCATAGGAACAATGCTGGCAAACACACAGCACAAATGTAAACAACGTGGGAGCTGCACATGAAACTAAAAGTAAACATAGGCTCGAAGGAAATGCTGCATATGACCCGCTGGCTATGGAAGGGCAGAGGTTAGTGTTGCACCACAGTTATATTTGTGAAGTTCATTGACGTTTACTGGACATGCATTAAGAATACGGGCTGAGAAATGCTGTTGCGAAAACGCAATGAAAAACACGATAAAAGCAAAGCAGTTGCAACAGCGGAACAAAATTATAAAGTTTAAAAAAACATCACCTGATAAAAACTGCTAAGGGTGTTGATGAGGAGGCAGTAAAAG
This sequence comes from Lissotriton vulgaris, assembly GCF_964263255.1. Taxonomy (NCBI): domain Eukaryota; kingdom Metazoa; phylum Chordata; class Amphibia; order Caudata; family Salamandridae; genus Lissotriton; species Lissotriton vulgaris. The sequence continues at coordinate 175,906,100 of NC_141696.1, forward strand.
GGAACGCACTTGGAGGTCCATATAGTTTGCTACAATATAGGAGTACTTATAGCACTGTACAGGCAGAGAGGGTTGAGGGTGAGGCAGAACCAATATCCACATTTTCTAATTAAATGTTTAATAACAAATGATGAAGCATTCCCCAGAAAGAGGCGGCGATATTGCCCAAATACTGCAGCGTCGCGAGTACCATTGGATTGACAAGATCAATTCCATAAATAAAGGTCTTAACACGGCTGATGAATGGAGAGGCTTTGTATCCAATATGACATAGACACTATGTTAGATTCTGTAAACACTCAATTGGTTGACTCGATGTTGTGACATTGGTATTGGTTCCAGTATGCGCTGTAATGTATTTACCAACTATCAGCATTGTGCACTCAGTGTTTCTGTAAAGAAAGGAGTTTTTTCTTGCAAAATGTTTTTAAAAAAATGTATATATGTGCTAATGCCTGTACATAGTTCGAGATTCATTGTGGTTTCATGAGGGTGGGTGCCCACGAAATTGTAGAGCTCCATTGTAATTGACTGGTTATATAATGCAATTTGTCTTTATTTTTAATTGTTGTTTGTAAAATGCTCATTATTTGAATTGGTAGCTATGAGAGAACTAGATATAACACGTAGATATCGGCACAGTGGCCATCTGTAAGAGTAAACACTATAAGGACGCACAAGTCCTCTTTCTATGCTGATACACGCCGTCCATCATGTCATAACGGCGATCACGCCGCCTTCCGTGACACTCCCCTTACTAGAGGTTGATCGGAGCCAGCCATCGAGCAGCACGATTTGAAAGCGCCAAGGTATGTGAAAGCCTTGCAAAAGCCTGCATACAACTAGGAAATATAGCGGAATTATTTCGCTCTACAAGAGCGCTTGACACAGTTTCACATTTTATTTTTAGCACACCTGTGAAACTTGGCGGTGGAACGGCATTGACCGCGAATATCTAAAACTAAACAAAATAAAGACACGCTACCAACTGTGCCTACAGTGGTAAGTTGCATTTATAATTAAGCACCCCCGCTTTTGATGACTCAGTCATTTTCAGATATATTGCATTGACGCTTGGTTTCTCCCTGTTTCTGACAGTGCCCGGCCGGGTTCACTGTAAGTAAATTCAGTTTACTTTCACACGCTTGGGCTATTTACACCCTGGTGCAAGGTATAAAACCTCCCTGACTATATTCATGAATATTATCTATTCATGGTGACTGCCAATAGTTACAAATTATTTTTTATTTTTGTATTTTGATAGATGTCCCTCACTGCCCAGTCCTGATGAGACCTTTATTCTAATGGTCGAAACGCCGTCGACGCCCTAGGAAACAAATCAGACCAACACAGTTTCTATAATTTTATAGCAGCTGGCTAATCATTTGTTGATATAATTGGTTTAGAGTCTAGTTTCCTGTTTTTTGTAAATATTCAAAGCTGAAACCTGTATAGTTCACCTTGTTATACACTTTCTTGGTTTGCTTAATATTCACTTGGGATACACTGCACTTTGTATAATATTTGTATGTCGCAAGTTATTTACATGTATTTTTCATTATCAATTGTTAAATATAAGGAAATATCCTTCATGGTACAAGTGTGCGTCTCTCTTTCTTTTGCCACCCTCCCTCCAATGTTTTCATTGCCATTGAGCCTGTTATAAATATTAAGTTATACAAAATTGTATGCCATAGGAACCATTGTTTTTCTATATAAACGTACTGCCCTGGTTCCGCTGTGAGTAGGGTTTCCCTTGTTTTTACATTTCGCATTTTTGTGCGGTGGTTGCACCGCAAGGGTTTCATCCACGTTGTTGGATTCCCCTTTTCCCTATACAATTATAGGGTTATTCTTTGATTGGAAACTGGGATGGCAGAGAGGGAAGCACCATTGTACACAGAAGAATACATTACGAAATTGACAAGTGGACCGTCCTTGTTTTCTAATCTACCTGTAAATACTAGTAGCCCTAGGCAGGCACTGATTGAGAAATTGGAAAAAGCTAAGAAAAAACACGTGCGCACAGAGCTGCATGGTCGTATGTTATCAGATTATCTACGTGCCGGTATTATACCACAAGGGTTGCAAATAAGAAACGTACCGGGGATCTTTAAAGAAGGCCCTATATTTAAGGGTAATTTCTGTGGAATTTCTGTCACGTGCTCTCGCCATTGGATGGTCCTTGGCGTCGAGACCTCTATAGAGCACTCCAAGGCTGGGATTAAGGAGATAGAGGAACTGGAGAAAGAACTCTTGGGTGGTGACGCGGTAGTGGAAGCCAAGTCACTACTTGAGAAACTTAATAAAACCATAGAAGAGTTTAACTCGTTTGAGCTAAAAACGAAAGCAGACAAGGTCACAAAGGATATTAAGAATTATAGTAAAGAAAGAGCCTTTCCATACTTGAAAGAGGATTATTTCACCACTTTTCCCACTCAGAACAGACAAAATACTTGGGGTCGATTTAGAAAGAACCAGCCAGTTACATTCTCGGAATCATCTGGTGGGTCCAGTGACTCTGACGGTCAGCCAGGCCCGAGCAACTTTAACCATCAAGGCCAACCTTTTTTAGACAAAGGGGGCAAAACCAAGAAAAGAGTCTGGCATCAATACTCAGGCGAACGCCAAACGAGAAACAAGCATTATCAGTGGGGACCCCAGCCATACTAAATTCAGTGGACAATATGGAAATAATACCGATTTTTAATTTGTCCAAACATGTGTTGTCATCGCCTGAAACTTCCTTACTAAGTAGAGGACTGTCATTTGTGCTTACTGAAAAGCCTAACTATTTTAATTTAAAATCTGAACTTTTTCAGTTTTTTAGGAAAATTCGTTTGAAACTCTTCTTTAAAGATCGTGAATTTAACATGAAAGAGTCAGTGACAGGGTTAAAATTACCATCAACTTTTTACCCTACTAATAACATGATGCCCCCAGAATTACTCACGTTTGAGAAACTCGTTTTAGACGGAGTAGATAAGTTGAGAACAAGCAAACAGTTCATACCATACAACATTACTCTCGCAGAACGACAGGCACTTAACAGCTTAAAAAAGGATACCTCCATTATTTTGAAACCCGCGGACAAGGGTGGGGGAATTGTTATTCAGGAAAGGACTGATTATGATGCGGAGATTAAAAAACAAATCTCAGAGGATAAGCATTATAAAAAACTTGCCCGCAATCCCCTGTGTGAAATCAGAAAGGAGATTGCTTTTATCACTAAGGAAGGACTAGAGGAAGGTTTTCTTACAAAAAAAGAATTTGATTTCTTAAACTCATCTAATCCTAGAACCCCAGTTCTGTATACCCTTCCCAAGGTCCACAAAAGTATAACACATCCCCCAGGTAGACCAATCTTGTCTGGCTGTGGTTCTATTTTAGAACCGTTAGGTAAATATATTGATTTTTTTATAAGAGACTTCGTTCCCCTTCAACAGAGTTATGTGCGTGATACTATGCACATGATTAACCTAGTTGAAGGTGTATCATATAATGAAGACACTGATTGGTTGGCCACTTTGGACATATCGTCTCTATATACAAACATCCCACAGAGAGATAGTATCCAATGTATAAGAGAGCTTCTTGACACTAGGCCTAGGCCCTGGAATGTGCCAACTTCATTTATAATTGCACTATTGGAAGTGGCACTCCAGAGAAATTATTTTGTATCCAATGGACAGTTCTATGAACAATGCTGTGGGACCAGTATGGGCGCAATTTTTGCTCCTAATCTGGCGAACATCTATATGAACCATGTGGAAGGACTATATGTCCTGAACAACCATAATCCATACTATGCCAGCATTAATGGCTGGCATAGATATATTGATGATATTTTCCTCACTTGGAAGGGGAATGAAGAGGATTTCACTGGATTCATTCTTTATCTCAATACGGTTCAAACCCATCTCACTTTCACATCCACATTACATAAAGAAACCATTCCTTTTCTGGATCTCAATATCATGAATGTGGATGGGAAACTAATAACATCTCTTCATAGAAAGCCTACGGAGAAAAATACGCTACTATCGTATGAGAGCCAACATCCCAGGGCTCTAAGAGATGGATTGCCCTTTGGGCAATTCTTGAGGATCCGCCGTAATTGTGCACGACGTGAAGATTATATGAGAGAGTCAGAAGTCCTAAAAAATAAACTACTAATGAGAGGTTATCCAAATAAATTGGTTAAAAAATCACTAAAACGAGCCTGGTACTGTCCCCGAGAGGAATTGTTGGTCATTAGACCGAAAAAAGTAATGGATAAAATTGTTTGTGTCACGACATTTGGAGTTCATACTAACATGATTCGCAAAACCATCACGAAAAACTGGAACATCATTAGGAGCATTGACCCAGCGATCGAGATACCCCTCTTTGCTTATAAGAGAGCAAAAAACTTAAAGGATCATTTAGTTAGATCGTCCACTGAAACAGCTGTCCAGAAAAGTGGCACGTTAGAATCTAATTGGAACCTGCCTCCCATTTTGGGACATCACCCGTGTGGAAATTGTGTGATCTGCCCATTAACATGTAAGACATTGAATTTTAAACATGGCAATTTTGACTATAAACTTGATTTCTTTTCAAATTGTAACACACGTAATGTCGTGTATTGCATTTGGTGTCCCTGCGGCTTACCCTATATTGGACAAACGCAACAACTAGTAAAGGCCAGAATAGGACAGCACCGCAGTCGCATAAGGAAATCTGTTTTGACTGCACCTCTTGTTGCCCATTTCAAAGAATTAAACCATTCTGCGGATGAAATGAGGTGGCAAGTGGTAGATATCGCAACACTACCTGAAAGAGGCGGCGATATTGCCCAAATACTGCAGCGTCGCGAGTGCCATTGGATTGACAAGATCAATTCCATAAATAAAGGTCTTAACACGGCTGATGAATGGAGAGGCTTTGTATCCAATATGACATAGACACTATGTTAGATTCTGTAAACACTCAATTGGTTGACTCGATGTTGTGACATTGGTATTGGTTCCAGTATGCGCTGTAATGTATTTACCAACTATCAGCATTGTGCACTCAGTGTTTCTGTAAAGAAAGGAGTTTTTTCTTGCAAAATGTTTTTAAAAAAATGTATATATGTGCTAATGCCTGTACATAGTTCGAGATTCATTGTGGTTTCATGAGGGTGGGTGCCCATGAAATTGTAGAGCTCCATTGTAATTGACTGGTTATATAATGCAATTTGTCTTTATTTTTAATTGTTGTTTGTAAAATGCTCATTATTTGAATTGGTAGCTATGAGAGAACTAGATATAACACGTAGATATCGGCACAGTGGCCATCTGTAAGAGTAAACACTATAAGGACGCACAAGTCCTCTTTCCATGCTGATACACGCCGTCCATCATGTCATAACGGCGATCACGCCGCCTTCCGTGACACTCCCCTTACTAGAGGTTGATCGGAGCCAGCCATCGAGCAGCACGATTTGAAAGCGCCAAGGTATGTGAAAGCCTTGCAAAAGCCTGCATACAACTAGGAAATATAGCGGAATTATTTCGCTCTACAAGAGCGCTTGACACAGTTTCACATTTTATTTTTAGCACACCTGTGAAACTTGGCGGTGGAACGGCATTGACCGCGAATATCTAAAACTAAACAAAATAAAGACACGCTACCAACTGTGCCTACAGTGGTAAATTGCATTTATAATTAAGCACCCCCGCTTTTGATGACTCAGTCATTTTCAGATATATTGCATTGACGCTTGGTTTCTCCCTGTTTCTGACAGTGCCCGGCCGGGTTCACTGTAAGTAAATTCAGTTTACTTTCACACGCTTGGGCTATTTACACCCTGGTGCAAGGTATAAAACCTCCCTGACTATATTCATGAATATTATCTATTCATGGCGACTGCCAATAGTTACAAATTATTTTTTATTTTTGTATTTTGATAGATGTCCCTCACTGCCCAGTCCTGATGAGACCTTTATTCTAATGGTCGAAACGCCGTCGACGCCCTAGGAAACAAATCAGACCAACACAGTTTCTATAATTTTATAGCAGCTGGCTAATCATTTGTTGATATAATTGGTTTAGAGTCTAGTTTCCTGTTTTTTGTAAATATTCACAGCTGAAACCTGTATAGTTCACCTTGTTATACACTTTCTTGGTTTGCTTAATATTCACTTGGGATACACTGCACTTTGTATAATATTTGTATGTCGCAAGTTATTTACATGTATTTTTCATTATCAATTGTTAAATATAAGGAAATATCCTTCATGGTACAAGTGTGCGTCTCTCTTTCTTTTGCCACCCTCCCTCCAATGTTTTCATTGCCATTGAGCCTGTTATAAATATTAAGTTATACAAAATCGTATGCCATAGGAACCATTGTTTTTCTATATAAACGTACTGCCCTGGTTCCGCTGTGAGTAGGGTTTCCCTTGTTTTTACATTTTGCATTAAATTGAGGACAGCATTTAAAAAAAGGGTGCAGTGGGATATCGATATAGCTAATTAGAACACCTATTTTGAAAATGTTTGGCCTCTTTTATGAACACAGCAGGGATACAGTGTGTGAAGCTGCTTAAAAAATGTGTTCGTTACCTTTGTGGCCTTAGTGCTGAGTGCACCATTTGATGCAAACTTTTATTTGAGCTTTTATTAGAGCTTACACTACTACTGGGCTAAGTAATGCATAGTAAATGGGGTAAGGAGGGGGGGGGCAGTACTGGTATTTACTGGCTAATTTAATAACATTTACATTCTCGGATGTTGCTGCATAAAGTATGTACATTGTTGTGCTATATAGCAGTACCTATGAGATGTTGATATAGTTGTTAAAAGTCCGTGCTTATTTACTTTTTTTGCCCGTTTGCTAAGTGCACCAATTGATGCGGGCTATATTTTTTTGCTTACGCTGACAGTAGAATGAGTAAAACAGTGTCAAAAGAGGCACAGTTGGTTTATATAGTTGCTTTAAATATCTGCTCACTAAGGGGCAGATTTACAAGCCCCTTGCGACTCTTTTACGGTGCCTTTGCGTCACTTTTGTGACGCAGCGGCGACACAAAAGATGCACCTTGGTGCGGGATATTCACAACGTAACGCATTTGGGAGATGCGTCACGTTGTAAAGCCCTGGGCCATAAGGAGGCGTTCCGGTGTAGGGGGGGGGGCGTTCCTGCGCAGGAACGCCTCCTAAAAGTGGCTGAGTGAAATCTACAAGATTTCACTCAGTCACTTTTAGGCCAATGCTGCGTCAAAACCCTGCGCCTGCTTGAAGCAGGCGTGAGGCTTGACGCAGCATTGGACAGATAGGGCCCCCCAGAGCACTGCTGGAGCTGCGTCGCGCTTGTGACGCAACTCCAGCAATGCGCCGCCTTTACCGCACAGATGCGTCACGCATCTGTGCCGTTTTTGCCCCATGGTGCGCCGCATTGTAGATGCGGCACACCATAGGTGGCGGAGCTGCGCCGCACAATAACTGGCGCATTCTTGGGGGATGCGCCAGTTATTGTAAATCTGCCCCCATGTATTTGGTGTGTTTACTAAGCGCATCAATTGATTCAGAGTGTAAGGGTGTTTTAAATATTTGGCAACAATTTGGCTCTTGTGCTGGGGGCACCGAACGATGAATACTGTTATTTTAGCTTCCACTAAGACCAAGCTAAGTATAGCATTTAAAGGGGGAAGTTCAGAATGAAAAATGTCTTGGCTGTGGCTACAACAAAACGGATGTTAGGACAGACAGTAACGTATAAATATGTTAGTGCTAATATAGTTTGTGATTGTTAATGAGCAACATAAATGCTGTGTTTGTTAGCAAGCAAGCATCAATGTAAACGGCGGTGGAGCTGTCGCTGAAAGTGAAACATTGTGTTGAATGAAATGGGGAAAGAAAAGCAAGTATCTTTGTAACCCTGCTGCCGAGGTGTATAAGTATAGGATCAATATCGACAAACACGGAGCATCAATGTAAACAAGGGGGAGCTGTACCTGAAGCCTATAAAAAACATAGCCTCGAAGTAAATGCAACATATGTGCCGCTGGCTATGGAAGCGCAGAGGTTAACGCTTGCACCGCAGTTGTATTCTTAAATCTCCTTAACGTTTACTGTACATGCATTAATAATGCGGGCTGAGAAATGCTGTTGCTAAAGCGCAATGAAAAACACGATAAAAGCAAAGCAGTTGCTACACATTTGGATGTCCATATAGTTTGCTATAATATAGGAGTATATTGTTGTATTTTTTGGCTAATCGCGACAACTGATCAAATGTGTGTCAGTGTTTTTTCCTTTTTTGCCCTTTGGGCTAAGCGCATTAAGTAACACAGCTTCATGTGAAAAACAAAGTTTTTGTGACAAGTTTTTGTACTAGAAAACACCGCGTAATATTAAGCCACCGCTAAGAAGCAAGCACAGCAGTAGGGCTGTAGCTCTAACAGAAACATTGCCTTAAAAGAAGTTGGAAAGTAAAGCAAGCTTCTGTGTTACTCGGTTGGCTATGTCGATGTGTATAGGAGCAATATCGGCAAACACACAGCACTCATTTAAACAACAGGGAAGCTGTCCCCGTAACGAAAAAAAAACATAGCCCAAAGTAAATGCTGCATATGTGCCGCTGGCAATGGAAGCCCAGAGTGTAGTGTTGGCGTTCTAGTGTTCACGCTACGTCATCATGTAGCGTGAACGGCGGCCATTTTGAGTCACGCGCGAAGGGCGCCAGATCGGGCGCTGGAGCGGGGCTGAGTGGCAGCAAGCTCGGCGCTCTCTGTGAGGAGAAGAAATGTATTAATAAATATAACGTTGCACAGCTCGGAGTGTCCTAGGAGGAACCTCACCTCCACACAGAGGTTGGTACTAGCGACACAGTTGTATTTGTGAAGCTTCTTAACGTTAACTGAACATGCCCACAATGCGGAGGACAAAAGTCGTTTCACAACCACAATGAAAAGCACGTGCAAAGCAGTTGTTACTGCATAAAAAAATGCCAAAGTTTTAAAAAAACATCGCCTGACAAGAACCGCTAAGGGGTTTGATGAGGAGACACAGCATAACGAATGCAGTTTGACAAATGCTGGTAGCGAAAACAAAAGCAAAGCTGTTGCTACAGCGGAAGAGCTGTAGTTGAAACCAAAACATTGGCTCAAACAAAATAGCAAAATTAAGCAAGCTTCCTTTCTAGTCCCCATAAAAAACAAGAAGGATGTGTGCACAGCCTCAGGTGGTAGCAGAAGGAACCGAGGGTAAGAGAAGGCCCTGGGAGGATGTTTGCATATGGCGTGTGCTTGTATCTCCTGTGAACTGGCGGTGCTTTGACTGTGTATACAGGGTTCGTCAGTGTACAGCAGAAATCTGTACTCCTGTGTACAGGGAGAGGCTTTGATTGCACGTGTGCCGAGAGTCCGTATCTATGTGCACTGTAAGAGCCGCTTTGTACAAGTTTGATTTGAGTACCCCTGTGCACAGTGAGAGCATGTACCCAGTATGTGCCTGCATTTATTTCGATTTACACCAAGGGTCTGTGTTGCGTGTGTGCCCCGGGCTCTTATTTCTGCGCCTATGTCTGCGTGCAGTGAGTGACTGCATCTTAAAGTTCAGTGAATGTCTGTATTTTATTATAACAACCTGTACCTCTGTGTACAGTGAACAGGGCTTTAAGTAGGATGAAAAAACCTGGGGAGTTTCTCAAAGTCGTGATTGATGTAATTAAGGGCGGCTTATTAACACTTAAGCCGAAATCGGTGCTACCATAGTGTGCCACCCGACTGGCATTTAGCTGCTTCTGCCATTGCATCAAGATAGGTAATACAACAAGTAACATTACAGCTTCAACAAGCAAGGACTATTGGCTTTGTGAATGGTTGACCGTTCCATAAGCTAAATAACTGACTATGGCTTTGTTGTAAGAAATGTGTGTAGTGCCAGTGCCTCTTTCTTCTATAAGTATTGAGAGTGCAAAGGCTGCCCAGGGGGCCATGTAGGGAACCCTCCAACAGGGCAGCCACCTCAGTCCTACAGGAAGGCACACTAGTCAGTACACTAGTGCCGCCGGTCTAGGGACCAGTGGGTCAGTTGGCCATGACACTTCCGGCCGTGGTGGGGGAGAACAAGGGTACAAATAACCTCCCCCGCCCACAGTGCAGCCTCTTGTCTGCTGCCGGTCTTGCTGTTTCCCACCCTACCACTTTCCCTGCAGACAGCCAGAGGGTGGTAAGGGGAAGGGAATAATCTAACTTATTGTTTTGTGTTGCAGGAGGAGTTACAGGGCGATCCAGAGTCTGCTGGGTACAGAAGGCTTCTACATGCAGCAGCACATTAAGGGTGTTAAGCCAAGGATACTCAGGGATGTCTTAGCATGTCCCCTGGAAGTACGATGGCGCCCCGTTAGTCATACGGGCGGTTGTGGGCCTGAGCAACTGGGGACTGCCTGGAACGCTCCACTCCCTTTTGGGGTGGCGTGAGTAAGTGCGTGGAATGGCGGTCCACTGATGGGAGGGGTGGCCCCTCCCAATATTGGTAACCACCGATTGGCGATGGCCACGGTGTTATTTGGCTCATCAGGCGGGCAGGCGGCATAGGGGCTGGTCTGCCCTTGGATCGCCCGTAAGATAACCCACCATGTTGGCATATTTGTTATGCAAAGTAAACCTGCAGCAAATTTCTCCACTAACAAGGTGTCTTGTTGTTTATTTATTTATGTTGCTGTATGAGAACTGAGGAGTGTTGCCGATATTGGCACTATGCTTGTATCTCTCTCTACTAAGAGTGCCCATTGTTTACAGTGAATGCTTGTGTATTTGTGTATGGTTGGAGTTCGCACCTGTGTGTACAATGAATGCCTGTGCCCCTGTGTACTGAGTGGCACAGCCTCTGAGCACTATTTCTGCCCGTACCCCGGTGTACAGTGGGCCCCTTGTCTCTGTACAGAGTGTGTATGTGTTATTGTACAGTATTTGACTGAATTCATGTGTACACCGCATCTATGTGTCTCTGTGTACCGGAAGTGGCTGCTCTTATGTACCATTTTTTGTCCAAGTCTGCCTCAATATACATTGAGTGCTAACACCCAAGTGTACCACGAATCTCGTTCAGCCCCGTTAACAGACAGTGTACAGTGAGCATCAGGGAAGGGCAGTGCCATGTGGGGTCGGTGGCCTCTGCTTGTAATGACTATGCTGTAGCCAAGGCTTTAGGTGTGCCGGGTCCTGCCGGTGCTCAGCAGCAGAAGATGTAAAAAGTAAGTGCTGAAACGGGTCCATATCAGGCTTTTCTTTTTCGCCCTCACCCTCAGGATGAAAAAATATCTTAACTGTGCAGCAGCCCCACACTTCAATGCGTTGAGGTAACTTCAGAGACTTGTAATAGTTCTTTCAGACTTATCATTTCAAAAGGGAAGCATTTTCATTATTCGATACAACGAAGACATAGTTGTTGCCTATTTATGTAATGCAACTAACAACCATTGGCATAACTAAACGGTCCTGGCTTGTTGTAGGTGTAAATTTACTTATTTTATTATATATCTGGATGGAATGACAGAAGCAGCAAAATACTTGATGGGCAGCAGACTATGCTAAGCACGGATTTTTAACTTAAGTGGTTTTAAAGCCGCTCTTAATTACTTTGGTCTTGCCTCTTTGAGAGCCACCCCCGTATTTTCATCCCACTTAAAGCCCTTGCTGTACCTTCATAATCAGTCTATTATTACAGACTGAGCCCTCCTCCGCGCTTCCCCTGTAGGTGCATAGGCATGAGATAGATGCTGTTTGTGTTGGTGCACAGACATAATATCGACTCCAAAATATCGATTGGACATAATATCGAGTTTTAAATATAGACTGGACAAAATATCGACAGGACAGAATATAGATAACCAAAATATCGTTTTTAAGGTAAGTGATGTAATATCGACTGTTAAAAATATAGAAAGTTAAAATATCGAAGTATATAATATAGATAGTTAGAAATATCGATTTTTTAATAATATCTAATTTTTTATAGTGCATTTTCATGTTATAATATGTGTGAAAAGTGTGTATTTATGTTATAATTAATTTGAATTAATAAATTTTGTTTTTATAATTATTGCATAATTTAATTCTGTAGCGGGTTGTGGGTTTATAGGGAAAAGGGTGGGAAGTAATTTAATAATAATTAATTAAATATGTAAATTTATTTATTGATAGTACATTTTAATTATTGTTAATTAATTTACATTTGTTAATTAATTAATTTTTAATTGGTAATTAATTTTAATTAATTGATTAATTGGTAATTATGTAAATGTTACTATTTTATTTTCTGTAGCGGGTTGTGGGTTTATAGGGGAATTGGGTGGGAAGTAATTAAATTATAATTGAATAAATATGTAAAATTATTTATTGGTATTTATTTAGAATTAATTATTAATTAAGTATTTATGGGTAATTATAAAAATGTTATTTGCCAATTAATTAAATGTAATTGATTAATTGTTAGTTATGTTAGTTTTAATAATTTATTTTCTGTAGCGGGTTGTGGGTTTATAGGGGAATAGGGTGGGAAGTCATTTATTAATAATTAATTAAATAATTAAATGTATTTAAATTTCTTTAATTGGAAATGATTGTTAAATAATTTTTAATTATGAAATAATTAATTGTTATTTTTTAATTAATTAGTATTAAACAGGTGATCAATTGAAATAATTATTGTTAATTGGTAATTTTAACATATTAATTATTATATTATATACCACATTTAATTATTTTTAATTAATTATTAATAAATATTCATTTCTAAATTTTTAAATAATATATGAAGTATTTACTTTCCCTAATGTTGTATTCTCTTGAGTGGGAACAGTCATTTTAACCCTTACGCTATCCAAAGCTTTCCCTACTGTTGCATTCTTTGGAGTGGGAATAGTAATTTTTACCCCTACGCTATCCAACGCTTTCCCTACTGTTGCATTCTTTGGAGTGGGAATAGTAATGTTAACCCCTAAGCTATCCAACGCTTTCCCTATTGTTGCACCCTCTGGAGAGGGGATAGTAATTTAAACCCCTACGCTATCAAACCCTTTCCCTACTGTTGCACTCACTGGAGTGGGAATAGTAATTTTAACCCCTACGCTATCCAACGCTTTCCCTACTGTTGCACTCTTTGGAGTTGGAATAGTAATTTTTACCCTTACACTATCCAACGCTTTCCCTACTGTTGCACTCTTTGCAGTGGGAATAGTATTTTTTACACTTACGCTATCCAATGCTTTCCCTACTGTTGCACCCACTGGAGTGGGAATAGTAATTTTTACCTCTACGCTATCCAACGCTTTCCCTACTGTTGCACTCTTTGGAGTGGGAATAGTCATTTTAACCACTAAGCTATCCAATCCTTTCCCTACTGTTGCACCCACTGGAGTGGGAATAGTAATTTTTACCCCTATGCTATCCAACTCTTTCTCTACTGTTGCACTTTTTGGAGTGGGAATAGTAATTTTTACCCTTTCTCTATCCAACGCTTTCCCTACTGTTGCACCCACTGGAGTGGGAATAGCAATTTTGTACCCCTACGCTATCCAACGCTTTCCCTACTGTTGCACCCACTGGAGTGGGAATAGTAAATTTTACCTCCACGCTATCCAACGTTTTCCCTACTGTTGCACCCACTGGAGTGGGAATAGTAATTTTAACCTCTACGCTATCCAACGCTTTCCCTACTGTTGCACCCACTGGAGTGGGAATAGTAAATTTAACCTCTACGCTATCCAACGTTTTCCCTATTGTTGCACCCACTGGAGTGGGAATAGTAATTTAAACTAAGCATGGGCGAATTTTGCGAATTTGCGATCCGCGAATTTGCGGATTTGCGAATTCGCGATCTGCAAAATTCGCGAATTTGTGTATTTTTGTTTTTTTGCGTGTTCGCGGGTTTTTTTGAGTGTTCGCGGGGTTTTTGCCTGTTCCCGGGGATTTTTGCGTCTTCGTGAGCCGCTTGCATAGCGAAGTTACCCATGCAGTCGTTTATGGGAGAGGGAGAGAGAGATAGATAGATAGATAGATAGATAGATAGATAGATAGATAGATAGATAGATAGATAGATAGAAAGAGAGAGAAAGAGAGGGAAAGAGAGAGGGAGAGAGAGAACGAGAGAAAGAAAGAGAGGCCGGATCTCTGAAGGGCCAGATTCCTGAGTTGCCCCTACAGAACATACAGCTTTTTATTTTTAGCAAAATGCATATGAAAATTGTGCTGTAAAGATCTCTTTTAGTTTAACCCCTCCTGACAACTCAAAATGGGTGTATTTGCCATCCTCTCCCTTCTTCCTGTTTTTTATATCTGTAAGTGCTTCCTGATGAGGTTTAATTCCTTGGACAGTTGCCTCGTTGCCTACTTGTAACTATTCTCTGACCCTGCTTCAAGGGTCCGAGCAGGGTCAGAGAATAGTTGCAAGTAGGCAACGAGGCGCCAGAAAGCAATTAGCAGCAGGTGTCCAAGTTGAAGTTAATTTGTTTGTAACCCTTTTGTAAAAGGTTACAAAGAAATTAGGTTCAACTTTTGCACCTGCTGCTGTAACCCTTGCTTGGCTGAAAATTCGTCCCCGCTGATTCGCGGATTTTACCGCGATTTGGCGAGATTCGCGGATCGGGAAATCCGGAAAATCCGTAAATTCGCACACAAAACGGATTTTACGCCCACCCTTATTTTAAACCCCTACGCTATCCAACCCCTTCCCTACTGTTGCACTGACTGGAGTGGGAATAGTAATTTAAACCGCTACGCTATCCAACGCTCTCCCTACTGTTGCACTCTTTGGAGTGGGAATACTAATTTTTACCCTTACACTATCCAACGCTTTCCCTACTGTTGCACTCTTTGGAATGGGAATAGTAATTTTTACCCTTACGCTATCCAACACTTTCCCTACTGTTGCACCCACTGGAGAGGGAATATTAATTTTTACCCCTACGCTATCCAACGCTTTCCCTACTGTTGCACCCACTTAATTAGGATTAATAGGTGATCAATTGAAATAATTATTGTTAATTGGTAATTTTAACATATTAATTATTATATTATATAACACATTTAATTATTTTTAATTAATTATTAATAAATATTCATTTCTAAATTTTTAAATAATATATGAAGTATTTACTTTCCCTAATGTTGTATTCTCTTGAGTGGGAACAGTAATTTTAACCCTTACGCTATCCAAAGTTTTCCCTACTGTTGCACTCTTTGGAGTGGGAATAGTAATTTTTACCCCTACACTATCCAACGCTTTCCGTACTGTTGCACTCTTTGGAGTGGGAATAGTAATTTTAACCCCTAAGCTATCCAACGCTTTCCCTATTGTTGCACCCACTGGAGTCGGAATAGTAATTTAAACCTCTACGCTATCGAACCCTTTCCCTACTGTTGCATTCAATGGAGTGGGAATAGTAATTTTAACCCCTACGCTATCCATTGCTTTCCCTACTGTTGCACTCTTTGGAGTTGGAATAGTAATTTTTACCCTTACACTATCCAACGCTTTCCCTACTGTTGCACTCTTTGGAGTGGGAATAGTAATTTTTACACTTACGCTATCCAACACTTTCCCTACTGTTGCACCCACTGGAGTGGGAATAGTAATTTTTACCTCTACGCTATCCAACGCTTTACCTACTGTTGCACTCTTTGGAGTGGGAATAGTAATTTTAACCCCTAAGCTATCCAACGCTTTCCCTACTGTTGCACCCACTGGAGTGGGAATAGTAATTTTAACCCCTATGCTATCCAACGCTTTCTCTACTGTTGCACCCACTGGAGTGGGAATAGTAATTTTAAACACTAAGCTATCCAATCCTTTCCCTACTGTTGCACCCACTGGAGTGGGAATAGTAATTTTTACCCCTACGCTATCCAACGCTTTCTCTACTGTTGCACCCACTGGAGTGGGAATAGTAATTTTAACCACTAAGCTATCCAATCCTTTCCCTACTGTTGCACCCACTGCAGTGGGAATAGTAATTTTTACCCTTTCGCTATCCAATGCTTTCCCTACTGTTGCACCCACTGGAGTGGGAATAGTAATTTTTACCCCTACGCTATCCAACGCTTTCCCTACTGTTGCACCCACTGGAGTGGGAATAGTAATTGTTACCCTTTCGCTATCCAATGCTTTCCCTACTGTTGCACCCACTGGAGTGGGAATAGTAATTTTAACCTCTACGCTATCCAACGCTTTCCCTACTGTTGCACTCACTGGAGTGGGAATAGTAATTTTAACCCTTACGCTATCCAACGCTTTCCCTACTGTTGCACCCACTGGAGTGGGAATAGTAAATTTAACCTCTACGCTATCCAACGTGTTCCCTATTTTTGCGCCCACTGGAGTGGGAATAGTATTTTAAACCCTTACGCTATCCAACCCCTTCCCTACTGTTGCACTCACTGGAGTGGGAATAGTAATTTAAACCCCTACGCTATACAACGCTTTCCCTACTGTTGCACTCTTTGGAGTGGGAATAGTAATTTTTACCCTTACACTATCCAACGCTTTCCCTACTGTTGCACTCTTTGAAATGGGAATAGTAATTTTTACCCTTACGCTATCCAACACTTTCCCTACTGTTGCACCCACTGGAGTGGGAATATTATATTTTACACCTACGCTATCCAACGCTTTCCCTACTGTTGCACCCACTGGAGTGGGAATAGTAATTTTAACCCCTACGCTCTCCAACGCTTTCCTACTGTTGCACCCACTTGAGTGGGAATAGTAATTTTTACCCCTACGCTATCCAACGCTTTCCCTACTGTTGCACTTTTTGGAGTGGGAATAGTAATTTTTACCCTTACGCTATCCAACGCTTTCCCTTCTGTTGCACCCACTGGAGTGGGAATAGTAATTTTGACCCCTACGCTATCCAACGCTTTCCCTACTGTTGCACCCACTGGAGTGGGAATAGTACATTTTACCTCCACGCTATGCAACGTTTTTACTACTGTTGCACCCACTGGAGTGGAAATAGTAATTTTAACCCCTACGCTATCCAACGCTTTCCCTACTGTTGCACTCACTGGAGTGGGAATAGTAATTTTAACCCTTACGCTGTCCAACGCTTTCCCTACTGTTGCACCCACAGGAGTGGGAATAGTAAATGTAACCTCTACGCTATCCAACGTTTTCCCTATTGTTGCACCCACTGGAGAGTGAATAGTAATTTAAACCCCTACGCTATCCCACCCTTTCCCTACTGTTGCACTCACTGGAGTGGGAATAGTAATTTTAACCCCCTACGCTATCCAACGCTTTCCCTACTGTTGCACTCTTTGGAGTGGGATTAGTAATTTTGACCCTTACGCTAACCAACGCTTTCCCTACTGTTGCACTCTTTGGAGTGGGAATAGTAATTTTTTCCCTTACGCTATCCAACGCTTTCCCTACTGTTGCACCCACTGGAGTAGGAATATTAATTTTTACCCCTACGCTATCCAACGCTTTCCCTACTGTTGCACCCACTGGAGTGGGAATAGTAATTTTAACCCCTACGCTATCCAACGCTTTCCCTACGCTTGCACTCTTTGGAGTGGGAATAGTATTTTTTACACTTCTGCTATCGTACGGTAATAATATTGGATATTATTTAATTATATTATGTTACTATATATATATGTTTTAACAAATATGATTGTAATTTTTTTTAATTAATTTCAATATATATTTAATTAGTATAAGTTAATTTAAGTATTTTTAAGTATATTTTAGTAATTCAATTTTAATAATAATTTATTTTTTAACACTGTTTTTAATAAAGTCGATATTTTTATAAACTATATTTTTGTAAACAATATTTTGTAGTCGATATTTTTGTACTTACCTGTTTGTATATACAAACTCGATATTCTGTCTGTTGATATTTTGTCGATGATATTTTTGTAAGTCGATATTCTGTCCCTCAATACTATGTCAGTGATCCGTTTGTGTTCTGTGACAGTTCATGTCCTTCAGAACTGCCCCCAGAAACCCGGCAGTACAGAGCATGAGACACAGCAACGCACTTTCCTCACCTGATTAAACCATTCCCCAAGGTGCGCTCCCTACAGCTTGATTGGAGAAGTGCAGCTGGGCCTAAAAGCCACAGGATATTCACAGCAACAAAGCAAATCTAAGTTACAAAGTAGCTCAAGCTATTAACACCCTAAGATGTTTTCAAGACATTACGCTTTGCAGAACTATGTGGTAACTATGTGGTAACATAGCTGCGAAAACATCCCTTTACATCTGCAGCCAGATGCGCAACTAGAGTGAAATTGGGGGGGTGGGGCTATTTCTTTCAGCAGTTGGCAGGGTGAAGACACAACGGCTCTGAGAAGGGGTGAAAGGACAACAAAAGCCTCATTAACGAGTAAATGGTCTTTTTAAAGACCTGTGAAGTGCTCAGGTGCGCTGTGTGTGCCCGGGAAGCTGTGTGCGCCCGGGAAGCTGCCTTAGCCGGGCTGACACACACAAGGGTGGGGAAGGGGGGCGCCTGTCTGCAGCTGTGAGGACGCCCATTGAAGCGGAGGCACAATTTAACAGCTTGAACACAGCAGATTAACAAGTGATTTCACTTTTACCTTACCACTGAGGATCCCAGAGCTATAAACAAGGAATCAGCGTCGAGCTGGAGACAATGAAACTCCCTGGGGGCACGGGTTCATAAAGAAGAAAAGTCCCAGGCAAACCAGCAGGTATCCTGTCGTGTGTCCTTAACAACTCAAGGCCGGCTCTGAAACTGCTTGTGGACCGAAGAGCGAAGGGGGAGGAATGCTGCCTGCTCTTTTTGCTTGAATGGCAAGTACTTCAAGTTAATGCTGTACCTCAAGCAGCTGGGACGGAATATTGGGGGCCTGAGACGGGACATGGGAGGCTGGGACGGGATATGGGGGGGCTGGGATGGGACATGGGGCTGGGATGGGAAAAGGATTGGTAGGGAGGGCGCAACAGGCAGGCTCTTCTGTGGACATGCGCTGCCGCTATAGCCTCCACCTAATGAAGGAAAAATAGGAGTTTCTGACACAGATGCTGGCCTTTTATAGGACCTAAAAATGTGACAAGACCCTGTGTGTTAGATGGCCAACGAAATTTGACCCTTAAGTTTAATGTTTTACGACAGTGTAGTCTTAAGAATTCGGGGTAAACTCTTAAGGAGACTAGGGTATCTATGCAGTGATTCTAAACTTCATGGTCTTAGATGGCACAGGAAGAAACGAATAAAACTAAAATGTGTTATAAAAATATATAGAGCAATTTATTGGGTACCTCCCATACAGGGTTACACTCTAAAATTAAAAACGTTAAAAACAATAAAAACAATGCTTTTATAATTTGCAAATAACATAGTATACATAATCACAAGAAGTCAAAAAGACAAAAGTCGACGCGGCGTTTCGGTGATTGGTACAATAGTTTTCACCTTCTTCAGGACGTTTTTTGACTAAGGTTACACCAAAATCTGCAAACAGAACGACATGTTTTAGATACTTGTTCCTGTGCATTAATACAAATGTATTATCTACCCACTCTATAGTTCCATCTCCGTCATTTCATTTTATCAACTGAGACTCTCAATACAATTTACAAATACATTCTCTACCCCCTGCATAGTGCTGTCTCCATCTCATTCTATTATTTAGAAAGGCTCTCAATGTGTTCATGCAGCCTATTTATCTAAACTTCATCTACACGTTCTTTGTGTACCTTCAGATCGAAGACTTCAATGCTGCCAAGACCCTCTTTGATAGTAGTGCCTTGTTCTTGTAAACATCCGTTAAAAAAATTGGAGCAAGACCTTATGGAAAAATTAAAGGACAACAAATACTAGTAATTGTATAAAATTGTACTAGAGGTTTGCTATAGCTGATGGTGATCATCAGTCTCTATGATTATTACCTTCATTTACTTGCTTATTCCTTTTCAATTGGTGCAGAGGAGCCACCGATGCTTGATCTAATAGAATATTCACTGTTACGGCTTTTCTCTGATTCCTTTTTTCAATTGGAATCTTTAAAGGAAAAAAATGATACAGGCAATGTGTCTAAGCTGTTTATCCTGATTTTTCGCCTATGTAGTGTAGTATAAATTACTTACCAGAAAGGAAGCAATTTATTACTCCGTTTAGTACACTCTTCGGTGGGATGCTCAAAGGGTGACTTGTTTGGAGATTTTTTCTCTCTCTGTTGGGAAAATATATGAAGCGTATTACAAGGATTGTTTAGCCCTTGGTTCACACCTTATTTGCATTTTTTTAGATATACTGGGCTCTTTCTACTATATGAGCCTGGCGCTTTTGGTTTTATCTCATTTACCAAACAGTATGTCTCCGGGCATCGTTAAGCAGTTTGCCCCGAGTTGTGCCTCTCCCCCCCATTGGGATCCAATTGTTTTTAATTTAAAAGTTTCCTCTTGGATTACGAGGCTCCCGTGTATTTAGTGGTGTATTCAGACTTTCGTCTGTTATTGTTTGGTAAAAAATCCTACCCCTCGGTCAGATATTTGTTAAAGCCACTACCCGCCATGGGATATAATTATTTTTTAAAAGTTTTACCACTAAATTTGCGAGGCTCCCGCTCGTTAAGCGGCTTGTTAAAGCCTACAGATTCAAAGAGACAAACGGGACAACATATCCTTTGTTTGACATACCTGGGCTGAAAAATACGGCCTCCCTGCTCCTCTGCCACCGGGTTTCCATCGATAATGATGGAGAGGTCTTCTGCTTCCGGTTTTATGCTGACTCTGTTCTCGTTAACCCGGAAGTGCATTCAGGGCGCATTTTAATCCCTACTTATGTTTCTAGATGTTATAATTTGTCAACGGTGCCCTCAATTGGAAAAATAATGTTTTGCTATAGTTTGGATCCATATGCTTAGTATTAAAATGATGGAAAAGTCGGCTCGTAGATTTTGCCGAACAAAAATATATTTATTATTTGTTGTTAAACGATTAACTCCTTGAATGGGCTAAATGGGGGTTACTTGCAAATGCGTATTGACTTTTGATTCTCCAAAAGCCCCACATTGTGTGCCCAATAGTTTATTCTCACGGGACCGCCGTTTCTATAGAATCTGGCCGCCATTTTGGATTGGGATGCGGTTCTGATGTAGTTACTTAACACTGCTGATTGATTTTTGCGCAAAGGTACCTCTCGCTCAATCACGGGTCCTAAATGATCTATATATATCCCGAAACAGTATCGCTTGAGTATAACATGTGAAAAAGACTTTTGGACCAATGATACTAATACTATATAGAGCGTATTTCTCTATTGTGGTTGCTTGGTCTTTCCTACCTCATTTTAAGCTGAAATAGGGGCTTTGCACTTAAAAACCACATAGGTGTGATACTGTGACTGGATTATTGCATTTCATAACATTTTACATATTGACTAACTATAATGCAGTATTCTTAACAGTTCTATATTGTGCATATTAACATCACTATTATGCAGTATACTACACATGTTCTATACGTATTAAAACATTTCGCATTGTTATATAAGCGCAGTTAGTATAGTCAATATATACTATAGTGATTGACTCATTTTAAGTTGTGCACTTTGTAATTAAACCGCATACGTTTAGTAGTGTAGCTAGATATTGCTGTTCATTAACTTGTACACATTGACTATCTATAGTGCAGTCTACTTTGCAATTCTCTAGTGTGCACCTTGACTCACAATAATGCAGTTTACTTCACATGTTCTATACATATCAAACTCTTCACATTGTTACATAAGCACATCTTGTTGTAGTCATTACATGCAGTTTATTTCCGGTTGCTATAGGGGGTGTCTGCCTTACATACAGTGAATATTAACATTCTCTCCTAAAGTAGTCTTTCCCAATCCTCCTTATTGTTTAGGCCTGTTCTGAAACCATTGAACAGGGACATGAAAAACTGTTCTCTCTTTTTTCTTTTTGTTTGGGTATTCCCTCCTCTCAGGCTTTGATGTACTACTTCTATCCCACACCACTTTAGGTCGTCTATGCTATGGTCATGGGTCATCCAGTGGTCTAGAAGGGGTGCAGTTTTTTTCTTTGTCCTGATTGCCGATTTGTGTTCTGTGATTCGGGTTCTTAATTCTCTGGAGGTTTCGCCTACATATACTTTTTGACATGGGCATGATATCAGATAGATTACATTTTTTGTTCTGCAATTAATGAAACTCCTTATGTTATGTGTTACATTGTTGTGAGATATTTTGTTGACCTTCATCATAGAATCACAGTTTGTGCACATATTACAGGGAAAATATCCCGTGGGTAGTGGTTTCCTATCTATTGTAGTTTGGTTTATGCTTCTATCTTCCTTGTACGTATGCACTAAGCAATTTCTTACTGTTTTATTTCTCCTGAAACTGAACATTGGTTTCTCAAGTTTAGTGCCGTCTTTGTCTTCTAGCAATGACCAGTTCCTATTAATTATGTTTTTGATTTTATTGCTCACAACGGTGTAGTTGGTGACAAATATCGATTTCTCATTGGTTTTCTTGGTTCCCTCGTCGTTTTTATTAAAGAGGGAATCTCTATTATAGTACCTGGCTCTCTTGTATGCTTTTTTTATTAGGTGATTTGGGTACCCTCTGTCTCTAAGTTTTTTTGACAAATGGTCAGCATGCGTATTAAAGTCATGTAAGTTGGTGCAGTTTCGCCTGATACGTAAATATTGCCCAAATGGGATATTATCTCTCTGGCTTTTCGGATGGTTACTGCTGTAGTGCAAGAGAGTATTGCGATCCGTGGGTTTTGTGTATAGTGTTACCTCTAGTGTTCCGTTGTTGTTTCTAATATTGATGTCTAAGAACTCTATTGTCTCTTTGCTATATTTGCTCGTGAACCGTAGGTTTGGATCGCCCAGGTTCAGCCACGTGATAAAATCTATCAAGGTTTCTTCGGTTCCTATCCAAATGAAAAAAATATCATCAATGAACCTTGACCAAGAAATTAAATTTTCAAAGAAAGGTGCTGCACTGTTGTAAATGTGTTTGTCTTCAAAGCTGGCTACATACAGGCATGCCAGGCTGGGAGCACATGTGGCTCCCATACTGGTGCCCTTGATCTGTTTATATAAATCTTTTTTAAATAGAAAGATGTTATTTTTAAGAATGATATCAGTACATTCTATTATGAACCTTTCATGGGCTTCTAAGTCTCCGGTGCCTGTACTTAAGAGGCCCTCCAACATTTTGATAGTGTCATCTTGCGGGATGTTGGTATAGAGGGCCTCTATATCTAATGTCACTAGCCATTGGTCTTGGGGATTGAAGGGGTGACCTTCTACCTTTTCTATCATACTCGTAGTGTCTTTGATGTATGCTTTCTGTGTGGCAACTAAGGGTTGTAGGAATCTATCTACATATTTACTCAATGGTTCCGTGGTGGAATTAATACAGGAAACAATAGGTCGCATTGGGGGATCCTTAAGGTCTTTGTGGACCTTGGGGAGTCCATATAGTGCGGGGATGATTGGAGTTTCGTTTTTAAAAAATCTATACTCATCCTGACAAATGATGTCATCTTCCTTTGCTTGGTCTAGTAGTGTTCCTACCCTTAAGATCAAAGCATTCCATTCTTCTTTGCTCGATTTGCAATAATGTGCTTGATTGTTCAATAAGGTCATTATTCTCTTTTCATAATCCTCTTTGTCCATTAGGACAATGCTACCCCCTTTGTCTCCTGGCTTTACTGTCAATTTATGGTTGTTTTCTAAGCCTTTGAGGGCTTCGTTTTCTGCTTTGCTGAGATTGTGCGTACCTTTATGAGGGTGTTTTAGAAGGTCAGCTATGTTTTTTTCAACTACCTGTTCAAACAGATCGACTTTTTTGTGGACCATATTGATTGGTGGTGTCCATTCGGATTTGGGTCTAAGACCTGATTTGTTGGAGGACCTATCTTTAGGGTCTTTATCCTTAAAGAAGTCATTCAATCTGACGTTCCGAAAAAAACTTTGGAGATCCCTCTCTAAGTTAAATTTGTCAATTCTGGTTGTTAAAGCATATCCTAATCCCTTTTCTAATACAGAGTGTTCATCTTTGGTCAGGGTAATGCTGGAAAGGTTAATTATGGCTGCCTTTTTAGCTAGTCCCATTTGGACTGACTCCGTGTCCTCATGTATGGTCTTTTCTGTTGTGGAGGGTGAGGGTAATGGTTCCCTCTCCCTCTCCCTCTCCCTCTGTGTTGATTGCCTCTCTGGGGACGGTGATCTAAAAAAGGCAATGAGCTTGGGTTTGAAGATTCGCTCCCGTTATTTTCTATATTTGTTTCATTTTCTGATTCAGTGCTGGTGTAGGGTAT
The DNA here is from genome assembly GCF_964263255.1 of Lissotriton vulgaris. Taxonomy (NCBI): domain Eukaryota; kingdom Metazoa; phylum Chordata; class Amphibia; order Caudata; family Salamandridae; genus Lissotriton; species Lissotriton vulgaris. Next base: position 175,930,393 of record NC_141696.1, read on the forward strand.
GTTTTTTTTGGATGTTGCCAATGATTACGGTTATGGTACTCTTCCCTAGGTCTATCGAAGAAGTCCTTTTGTGTATATGGATATACTGCCTCTAGATTGTAATTGGCTACATCCTTTCTAAATTTGTTGGATTTTTTATTTAGTAAGTAGTCTGTGTAGCCTGCGACATCTTTCTGTATGTCGTCTAATTTTTTCTTTGCATCTTCCAATGCATTGCTATCATGCAATGCCTTTTCTAGAACCTCTATTTCTTTCTTTTCAATAATGAGGATTTCACTGGCTGTCTCTATGATTAACAACATCCAGTCTCTACTGCAACGGTTTGCAATTAGAGCCCAGCTGTCTATAAATTTTGCATCGCGTATGAATATGCCTGGCTCATTTTTAACTTGTAAGCCTTTAGGGATTAAGCCCTTTTTGCAATATTCAATTAAGAATTCTGCATGCAGTTCTGTTCTAATGGCTTTTTTCTTACTGTTCCAGAGCTCTCGCCATTTGTCTTCATCGTTGTTGGAAGATGCTATGGCTGTAAAGTTTTTGGAGGTTCCATTCACAATTTTATTAAAGTCTTCTTCCGTAAATCCTTTGGTTTTAAAAGTATCCATTTTTAATTTGGAACTTTTTGATATTTACCCTTGGTGATGGGGTATGTTGAATATCCTTCCCAGCTAACAAGCTGTACAGTAAACTGGAAAATAAGTTGGAAGGTTCCCCTGGTTCAGTAACAGGGAGGGGAGCGAATACCAAAAAAGTGTGACAAGACCCTGTGTGTTAGATGGCCAACGAAATTTGACCCTTAAGTTTAATGTTTTACGACAGTGTAGTCTTAAGAATTCGGGGTTAATTCTTAAGGAGACTAGGGTATCTATGCAGTGATTCTAAACTTCATGGTCTTAGATGGCACAGGAAGAAACGAATAAAACTAAAATGTGTTATAAAAATATATAGAGCAATTTATTGGGTACCTCCCATACAGGGTTACACTCTAAAATTAAAAACGTTAAAAACAATAAAAACAATGCTTTTATAATTTGCAAATAACATAGTATACATAATCACAGGAAGTGATTATAAAAGCATTGTTTTTATTGTTTTTAACGTTTTTAATTTTTCCAGCATTACCCTGACCAAAGATGAATGTATTAGAAAAGGGATTAGGATATGCTTTAACAACCAGAATTGACAAATTTAACTTAGAGAGGGATCTCCAAAGTTTTTTTCGGAAAGTCAGATTGAATGACTTCTTTAAGGATAAAGACCCTTAAGATAGGTCCTCCAACAAATCAGGTCTTAGACCCAAATCCTATTGGACACCACCAATCAATATGGTCCACAAAAAAGTCGATCTGTTTGAACAGGTAGTTGAAAAAAACATAGCTGACCTTCTAAAACACCCTCATAAAGGTACGCACAATCTCAGCAAATCAGAAAACGAAGCCCTCAAAGGCTTAGAAAACAACCATAAATTGACAGTAAAGCCAGGAGACAAAGGGGGTAGCATTGTCCTAATGGACACAGAGGATTATGAAAAGAGAATAATGACCTTATTGAACAATCAAGCACATTATTGCAAATCGAGCAAAGAAGAATGGAATGCTTTGATCTTAAGGGTAGGAACACTACTAGACCAAGCAAAGGAAGATGACATCATTTGTCAGGATGAGTATAGATTTTTAAAAAACGAAACTCCAATCATCCCCGCACTATATGGACTCCCCAAGGTCCACAAAGACCTTAAGGATCCCCCAATGCGACCTATTGTTTCCTGTATTAATTCCACCACGGAACCATTGAGTAAATATTTAGATAGATTCCTACAACCCTTAGTTGCCACACAGAAAGCATACATCAAAGACACTACGAGTATGATAGAAAAGGTAGAAGGTCACCCCTTCAATCCCCAAGACCAATGGCTAGTGACATTAGATATAGAGGCCCTCTATACCAACATCCCGCAAGATGACACTATCAAAATGTTGGAGGGCCTCTTAAGTACAGGCACCGGAGACTTAGAAGCCCATGAAAGGTTCATAATAGAATGTACTGATATCATTCTTAAAAATAACATCTTTCTATTTAAAAAAGATTTATATAAACAGATCAAGGGCACCAGTATGGGAGCCACATGTGCTCCCAGCCTGGCATGCCTGTATGTAGCCATCTTTGAAGACAAACACATTTACAACAGTGCAGCACCTTTCTTTGAAAATTTAATTTCTTGGTCAAGGTTCATTGATGATATTTTTTTCATTTGGACAGGAACCGAAGAAACCTTGATAGATTTTATCACGTGGCTGAACCTGGGCGATCCAAACCTACGGTTCACGAGCAAATATAGCAAAGAGACAATAGAGTTCTTAGACATCAATATAAGAAACAACAACGGAACACTAGAGGTAACACTATACACAAAACCCACGGATCGCAATACTCTCTTGCACTACAGCAGTAACCATCCGAAAAGCCAGAGAGATAATATCCCCTTTGGGCAATATTTACGTATCAGGCGAAACTGCACCAACTTACATGACTTTAATAAGCATGCTGACGATTTGTCAAAAAAACTTAGAGACAGAGGGTACCCAAATCACCTAATAAAAAAAGCATACAAGAGAGCCAGGTACTATAATAGAGATTCCCTCTTTAATAAAACCGACGAGGGAACCAAGAAAACCAATGAGAAATTGATATTTGTCACCAACTACACCGTTGTGAGTAATAAAATCAAAAACATAATTAATAGGAACTGGTCATTGCTAGAAGACAAAGACGGCACTAAACTTGAGAAACCAATGTTCAGTTTCAGGAGAAATAAAACAGTAAGAAATTGCTTAGTGCATACGTACAAGGAAGATAGAAGCAAAAACCAAACTACAATAGATAGGAAACCACTACCCACGGGAAATTTTCCCTGTAATATGTGCACAAACTGTGATTCTATGATGAAGGTCAACAAAATATCTCACAACAATGTAACACATAACATAAGGAGTTTCATTAATTGCAGAACAAAAAATTTAATCTATCTGATATCATGCCCATGTCAAAAAGTATATGTAGGCGAAACCTCCAGAGAATTAAAAACCCGAATCACAGAACACAAATCGGCAATCAGGACAAAGAAAAAAACTGCACCCCTTCTAGACCACTGGATGACCCATGACCATAGCATAGACGACCTAAAGTGGTGTGGGATAGAAGTAGTACATCAAAGCCTGAGAGGAGGGAATACCCAAACAAAAAGAAAAAAGAGAGAACAGTTTTTCATGTCCCTGTTCAATAGTTTCAGAACAGGCCTAAACAATAAGGAGGATTGGGAAAGACTACTTTAGGAGAGAATGTTAATATTCACTGTATGTAAGGCAGACACCTCCTATAGCAACCGGAAATGAACTGCATGTAATGACTACAACAAGATGTGCTTATGTAACAATGTGAAGAGTTTGATATGTATAGAACATGTGAAGTAAACTGCATTATTGTGAGTCAAGGTGCACACTAGAGAATTGCAAAGTAGACTGCACTATAGATAGTCAATGTGTACAAGGTAATGAACAGCAATATCTAGCTACACTACTAAACGTATGCGGTTTAATTACAAAGTGCACAACTTAAAATGAGTCAATCACTATAGTATATATTGACTATACTAAATGCGCTTATATAACAATGCAAAATGTTTTAATACATATAGAACATGTGTAGTATACTGCATAATAGTGATGTTAATATGCACAATATAGAACTGTGAAGTATACTGCATTATAGTTAGTCAATATGTAAAATGTTATGAAATGCAATAATCCAGTCACAGTATCACACCTATGCGGTTTTTAAGTGCAAAGCCCCTATTTCAGCTTAAAATGAGGTAGGAAAGACCAAGCAACCACAATAGAGAAATACGCTCTATATAGTATTAGTATCATTGGTCCAAAAGTCTTTTTCACATGTTATACTCAAGCGATACTGTTTCGGGATATATATAGATCATTTAGGACCCGTGATTGAGCGAGAGGTACCTTTGCGCAAAAAAATCAATCAGCAGTGTTAAGTAACTACATCAGAACCGCATCCCAATCCAAAATGGCGGCCAGATTCTATAGAAACGGCGGTCCCGTGAGAATAAACTATTGGGCACACAATGTGGGGCTTTTGGAGAATCAAAAGTCAATACGCATTTGCAAGTAACCCCCATTTAGCCCATTCAAGGAGTTAATCGTTTAACAACAAATAATAAATATATTTTTGTTCGGCAAAATCTACGAGCCGACTTTTCCATCATTTTAATACTAAGCATATGGATCCAAACTATAGCAAAACATTATTTTTCCAATTGAGGGCACAGTTGACAAATTATAACATCTAGAAACATAAGTAGGGATTAAAATGCGCCCTGAATGCACTTCCGGGTTAACGAGAACAGACTCAGCATAAAACCGGAAGCAGAAGACCTCTCCATCATTATCGATGGAAACCCGGTGGCAGAGGAGCAGGGAGGCCGTATTTTTCAGCCCAGGAATGTCAAACAAAGGATATGTTGTCCCGTTTGTCTCTTTGAATCTGTAGGCTTTAACAAGCCGCTTAACGAGCGGGAGCCTCGCAAATGTAGTGGTAAAACTTTTAAAAAATAATTATATCCCATGGCGGGTAGTGGCTTTAACAAATATCTGACCGAGGGGTAGGATTTTTTACCAAACAATAACAGACGAAAGTCTGAATACACCACTAAATACACGGGAGCCTCGTAATCCAAGAGGAAACTTTTAAATTAAAAACAATTGGATCCCAATGGGGGGGAGAGGCACAACTCGGGGCAAACTGCTTAACGATGCCCGGAGACATACTGTTTGGTAAATGAGATAAAACCAAAAGCGCCAGGCTCATATAGTAGAAAGAGCCCAGTATATCTAAAAAAATGCAAATAAGGTGTGAACCAAGGGCTAAACAATCATTGTAATACGCTTCATATATTTTCCCAACAGAGAGAGAAAAAATCTCCAAACAAGTCACCCTTTGAGCATCCCACCGAAGAGTGTACTAAACGGAGTAATAAATTGCTTCCTTTCTGGTAAGTAATTCATACTACACTACATAGGCGAAAAATCAGGATAAACAGCTTAGACACATTGCCTGTATCATTTTTTTCCTTTAAAGATTCCAATTGAAAAAAGGAATCAGAGAAAAGCCGTAACAGTGAATATTCTATTAGATCAAGCATCGGTGGCTCCTCTGCACCAATTGAAAAGGAATAAGCAAGTAAATGAAGGTAATAATCATAGAGACTGATGATCACCATCAGCTATAGCAAACCTCTAGTACAATTTTATACAATTACTAGTATTTGTTGTCCTTTAATTTTTCCATAAGGCTCCAATTTTTTTAACGGATGTTTACCAGAACAAGGCACTACTATCAAAGAGGGTCTTGGCAGCATTGAAGTCTTCGATCTGAAGGTACACAAAGAACGTGTAGATGAAGTTTAGATAAATAGGCTGCATGAACACATTGAGAGCCTTTCTAAATAATAGAATGAGATGGAGACAGCACTATGCAGGGGGTAGAGAATGTATTTGTAAATTGTATTGAGAGTCTCAGTTGATAAAATGAAATGACGGAGATGGAACTATAGAGTGGGTAGATAATAAATTTGTATTAATGCACAGGAACAAGTATCTAAAACATGTCGTTCTGTTTGCAGATTTTGGTGTAACCTTAGTCAAAAAACGTCCTGAAGAAGGTGAAAACTATTGTAGCAATCACCGAAACGCCGCGTCGACTTTTGTCTTTTTGACTTCTTGTGATTATGTATACTATGTTATTTGCAAATTATAAAAGCATTGTTTTTATTGTTTTTAACGTTTTTAATTTTAGAGTGTAACCCTGTATGGGAGGTACCCAATAAATTGCTCTATATATTTTTATAACACATTTTAGTTTTATTCGTTTCTTCCTGTGCCATCTAAGACCATGAAGTTTAGAATCACTGCATAGATACCCTAGTCTCCTTAAGAGTTTACCCCGAATTCTTAAGACTACACTGTCGTAAAACATTAAACTTAAGGGTCAAATTTTGTTGGCCATCTAACACACAGGGTCTTGTCACACTTTTTTGGTATTCGCTCCCCTCCCTGTTACTGAACCAGGGGAACCTTCCAACTTATTTTCCAGTCCACTTTTATAGGACCTGCCTGACGTCAAAGCCACTTTCAGTCCCTCCACCAGCCCGAGGTGAGGGGGATAATGCACGTCTGTCCAATTAAATCTAATTTCTGCGGACACCCCACCTCAGCAAACCGCACCCTGCCACTTCTCGTCCTACCAAAAAGCCTTTTAGAGACCACTTGCAAGGCTGTTTGGCTATCTGTTGTTATATCACAAGCAGGCTTGTTTCTGTCATTTACACTAAGGGCCAGATGTAGGAGCCCTAATACCGGTCGGTAACGGCCGAATTCGGCCGTTACCGACCGGTATTTGGGTTTCCAGATGTAGGGGGCCTATATTTTACCGATTCTGTAAAGTTACCGAATCGGTAAATTTACAGAATCGGTAAAATACCGAATCGGTATATTTACCGATTCGGAAAAAACATATGTAGGTGGCACTCCTAAGAGTGCCACAGGCCCTTATAAATCGGTATTTTACCACCCAATCCTATTGGGTGGTAAAATACCGAATTCAGGTGTGCATGCACATCTATGCATGCACACCTGTGCACTGTGACACACAGACATGCCCTTAGGGCATGTCTGTGTGCCACATTGCATACAAGTCCTGAATTGGGGTGCTAGAGGGTGTCAAAGTGACACCCCCTGCACCCTTGCAGGATTCGGTATTTACAGATTCTGTAAATACCGAATCTGTATTTCACATTGATTTCTAAGGGCTTCAAGGCCCATAGGAATCAATGGGAAATACAGAATCTGTATTTACCGAATCTGTAAATACCGACTCTTACAGATTCAGTAATTTTTTACCTACATCTGCCTCCTTCCAATTTACCGACTTTTAAATACCGAATCGGTATGACTCGGTATTTAAAAGTCGGTAAATTGGATTTTACATCTGGCCCTAAGAGTGTTAAATTCCTGGCTTCGGAAAATTATGGCGGAGGTGGGGGTAGGATGCTAGGACAATGAACATATCTAGAAGGAAAGAGGGAAAAATTGCCTGAAAAAGTATATCGGCCCTGGACGGACAACGCAAGCAGAGAGAGGGTGACAAGGAGCAGAAACATCAGAAGTCTTAGGGCGAAAACTATAGAACACAAGCATTAGCAATGCAATCGGTTTCGCATTTACAAGCGTTTGAGCTATTGGCATTGTAAATGACAATGCCTTTTATTTATGAGTAGTTTTTGAAAAAGATAAAAGGCATTGTCATTTAGAATGCCAATAGCTGTCTCTCTTACACTTCTCTGTAATGCCTGCTCGCACCCTAAAAGTTGCACTAAAACGTGCACTGGGAGCTGCAAATTGCCATGCCGTGTCAGTCGCATGTTGCACTCCGACCCCAGCCCCTGGCAATAGCGGGCGTCGGGCAACAGAGATCGTGCCGGAAACACATTGCGTAACCAAAGCACACAAGGCTGCCATGCATGCCCAGCCTGTAGCAGAAACCGGCCACAGAGGCTGGGGTGGGGGGGGCAGCAATACCCCCCTCCCCTGGGAGTCAATGTGGCGCCCGCTCCAAATACGATGCCCCCGCAGCATGGCGGGCAACACCCCGGAGCAGTGGGACCACCGCCAGTGATGGCACTTCAACCACCCTTACCGCCTGCACCTGCCCAGGCATGCGGGGCCCACCCCCCAACTCCCACCATGGCCCTTCTCGACCGAAACAATTTTCACTTTCAGTTAATTCACGTAGTCCTGTTGTTTCATATTAAAATATATTTTCACTTTTTTTTCTTCTGTGGATAATCTTCCTTACAATTGTTTCTTTCTTTACCATCAATCGTCGCCAAAATTATGATTTAAGCAAACACAACATAAATATAGATGTTCCAAAAGTTGAATTTATTGAAGAATTTAGCTCATAAATAAATCCACAAAGAAAGCGGAGCTTCTGATGTGTTGCTGCTCAGTCCGGTAGTCAGATAAGAATGCCTGAACAGCAACGCATCAAAATAAGAACTTAGAACAAAGAATGAAGAATACAAAGCAATCTAATAAATTAAAGGTATACACATACAACAAGGACCAGCAAGAGATGGTCAAGGGGGGGCATTTGGCAATGGGGACTGCTGCTAGGAACAAACGAGGATAGGGAAACAAAACTGTTTCTCAAGTAAAGGGACTAATAGCCTCGGGACAGGAAAAATGGCGTAATAGCAGTCAGGAGGCGGGACTAAGTGGCAACAACCAATGAAATGCAGGATTTTTCAATGTAACCAATCAGATGTATGGCCTGAGAGTGGGCGGAGCTTCGCCCACTATACTATATACAGCATTTTCCCCGAGACAGCGCATGCGCTGCCTAGGCAAAACCTAAAAAAAAGTCACATGAGGTTCAGTCAAAGCAGGGCCTGCTTGGTATTCGACAACCACAGTATTTGGCAGCTCGGCAGTGGGCCCCTGAGAAGTACTTTGGATTCTCCACACTCATTTATTTTACATGTTCTGCGCTGTGCCCAGAGAGAGCTACATTCGTTTAGGTCTTTTCTTACCTGTACACAAAGTGCATTCTAGTGTTGCCTGCAAAAGATGGAGCTGTCTTGATTCTTTCTGATGTAAAATGATACTAATTAACAACTGGGAAGCTGAATTGTGAATAGCATTTGGGATGAGAAAACTCACAACAATGAGGTAATACAGATCATCATGGTTGTATTATATGTCAAATGATGTACTGACACATATCGGTGATGCATTTGGAAAAAGTCACAACTTGGCAGACTATGCAGAATTTTCAGACCATGAAAAAATCACTTAAAAAATAAAATTTTGCATTGTGCAAGAATTAAATAGAATATTTTGTGGAAAGAGAAAACAAAAGTTATTATGCTTAACAGCATATAGCATACAATTAAGTCCTCTTACTACTCTAAGCAAAGATCAAATGAATGAATTAACAAGAAATTATCAGCATTTATGTATGAGAAGGTATTTTTTACCCAGTGCCACATATCCATTCAACACAACTCTTGGGTCTTTCAACAGTATAACATATGTAAATGTTGTATTACTTGTATAGCGCCCCCCACCCCACATGCGGTCTCTTTGGCGCTTGTACGAATACCGCTGTGGAACCCTTCCTGGCTTTTTCCCTGTCAGGCGCCCACTCCTGGGCACCCCCAAGGTGCAGCCAGGCATCCTAGCACTGTTGGGGTCGTTGTGGAGATTAAGCAAGCTATTGCCCAGAGTTGCAGAGTGGGGCCCGTGATTAGAATAGGCACTGAGGCGAGAATTATCAGGTCCGAGGAAATTGAGCCCAAGAACCGCCAAGGTGGGAATTGATCACTGGACTCGGGCCAGACCTCTGCATCAGGGTCTGCGGCTCTAACCATTGAGCCACACTTCTCCAGACTTTCATGGCTCCTGGCCCCACACATTTATCTTAAGAGTTAAAGATCTTTTCAGTATGTCCTTTTGAAATACCTTTATGCAAGGCTCTCAAATCATGACTTCATGCAATGAGAATCCATTTTGCAGATGTGTGACTTTACTTACAGTGTCCCCCCTGCAAGAAGTGAGATGCAAACTTTCCTATCACTGCTAGACTAGACGAAAACAAAGGCAGGAATGGGCATTCTCCAGGGCCCCTATTTAGCCTTTCATAGACAGCATACTAGAGTGTATTTTTCCAGAGGTCTCTAAGGCATAATTCCTTTTTTACCCATCTTGTAATAAATTACTCCAGACACTAAAACTTGATTTCCATTACCATCTCTGTGTTTGGATTCAGCACTTACAACCTTCTAAAGAAGATAGAAGAATGTTCAAATTGGAATGTCTGGAAGACTGAACCAATTTGAGCATCTTTAAAAATGTATGTCCATCTGCTCACTATTCTCTTGTAAGGATGTATGACATCACAACGCATGCTTTTACTCCGCATGCCATTACAACGCAGTTTTTACAACGCAAGTCGTTACAACGACTTGCGTTGGGGGGCGCTGGATAGTGGAATAGTTTAATTTTCTATTCCAACTCCAGTCCCCGTGGATAGTATGCAAGGTGTTGGATAGAAAATTAAACTATTCCCTATCCTACAGCGCCCTCCAGCGCAAGTCGTTGTAACGACTTGCGTTGTAATAGTTGCGTCGTAATGGTAGTGCGGAGTAAAAGTTGCTTTGTAAAGGATGTTCCCCTCTTGTAATCATGCTCAGGATTGCTTTTATGTGTTACATGTCATGCACTGATACAGCATCCCTAGCTCTGATGAAGTCCATATGGGCACAATCCTAATTGAACTTAGCAGAAACAAACTTCTAGTAGCAAACCATCGGGATACACAATTCTATGCACTGACATAAACAACTATTAGAATATTGATAGATTATGTACAGACACTGAGTTTTGGCCACTTTAGACCACTCATGTATAACTGGTATTTAGACAGTGAATATCTTGTACATTGTCCTTTTAAAGCACAACTGGCTTTAACATAAATAAAATATTCGAACACTTTTGATTTGTAGCAAAATGTTTTGTTAGAAATGTTTTTTCTGGTGAGTTTTTTATTTTAAAGACAAGCAACTGAAAATGCACATGTAAAACACTGGGAAAATGAAAGGAAATTCCCAAATGCAAGGCAGTGGACTGTATCCCATAAAGTGACCATTGGAAGCTTTTATTTAAAAGTGGTTTCGGGATGAATTGGTTCTCAAATAAATATTGTCTCCGGGACTTTAAAAGAATATACTGCTTTTAACTAAAAATGTAGTGACATTTGTTCACATCTCCTAAGTAAGCATGCATTAGTAAATCAATTAAGTTTCACCGAAGTGATTAGTAATAAACTTTTTGTTGTAAGTTGCAGCTTGCTGAGTAGTTGTACAATATAAGCTACATAAAGTCTGTTAAAGTGTTATGACTTGCTTATTTACAAAAAGGCAATATATTGTGCTGTTAGTAATGATATCATAAAGTGGGTAGATTACGTAAATGGTGAAGGACAACAATAAAAAAAATTACTTTTTTTTTAGAGTTTTATATAGCACGAACTACAGGATGTTGAGCGCCCTTTCTGAGACTCAAATCTGGTTCCCCAGCTCAATCGTTTTCTTTTATTACAGATTTCTCTTACAAGGTTTTCTTTTAATTATGCTCTTTACTTTTTTTTATTATTTCTAAGAAATTTAAACATGACCAAAAACTGTGAAACAATAATGAGCCTATGGTAATGGTTTGCACTTGCATTGTCATTGACATTGTGTTACTTATGGATTACATTTTTTCTTTATTTAAACACTACACTGTGACATTTTCAATTATACTTTGAAGGTTGTATGTTGTAACAAACACTGTTTTGTTTCAAGGCATTTGTTATATTAAGTCTTGGTGCCAATGCACCTGCTGCACTATTGGAATCATGAACCTACTGCTTGCTAGATACCCACACTTTCCCTGTTTTAAGAATGTTCAGTTGGTATTCTTTATATTATATAGCAATGAAAATAAAGGAGGCTGTTTAAATGACTTTGGACAACTCAAACCCTTTTAAGTAATTATTACGCTAAAATACCAGCCATAAAGTGAGCTAATTTACACAAAGCATTTACCTGTTTTAAGAATGTGCAGTTGATGTTCTTTATTTTATATCACAACGAAAATACAGGAGATTGTTAAAATTACTTTCAAGAACTCAGATCCTTTTTAGCAAATATTAAGCTAAAATACCACCTGTTAAAAGTATGCAAATAAATATGAATGCATTGTACATCCACGGAAAGATGAACAGCAATATTTTCACTATTAGGCTATAACTCTTGCTTTGGATTACAGAGTATTGCTCAATCACCATGTTGCTTACTCATATGGCTAAAGAAAAATTCTGCAGTATGATACAACAAGTTTTTAGTGCTTGAACAATACATTCTGCACAGTAAAGGACAGTCCATAAAAAAGCCATTCCTACTAAGCTAAATACTCAGGGGCATATTAGCAAGCGGCAGTGATAATACCGCTGACCACTGCTAGCGTGAGGAAATCTATTGCCGCTATCGCTGGCGATAATCTGCAAGTTAGCGTTGTATTAACAATGCTTAACGCCATGGAGATAAAAATCCCAGCGATAGCGAAGATTTTCGCCGTTTTCAATGGAATATTGCTGGTTTTCCATCGATATACCATTAAAAATGGCAAAAACCTTGCTGATAGAGCAAGACAATCGTAGCCATGTAATCCACCTCCCATTGGATTACATGGTTAAATCAGGTCACAAGCAGGCTTTAGGAAAGTAGCGTTAACTGTGGTTAGCCCTACTTTTCCTAACGCTCTGCTTGTGAGCGTGCAGCTTGATAATAGGAGAAATGTCGCTTAGCGACATTTCTTCTATTATTTTGCCCTGGAACGCCCACTTTGCATCTCATTAGAGATGCAAAGCTGGGAGTTGTTGACAAGGGCGCTAAATCAGCAAAACACGCGATAGCGTGTCTTTGCTGATAGGGCGATAAAATTATTGCCGCTTTTCAGGCAAAAAGGGCTGCAAAAGCAGCGATAAATTCATATTGCCTGCCTTGCTAATATGCCCCTCAGTGTTAAAAACGTGGAAAACTCACACTAAAGAAGAACAAAACTGTTTTATTCTTAATTAAAGTATTCAAACATTTTAGATACCTTCCATAAAAAGACCAACAGCACAAATCCGATAGAGCCACCAAACACGCTTATTCACAAAGACAAGCTTTGACGCAATGCGACAGCAACGCTCAGCAGCTGGCATTTTCTAATTCACTGATCCTGAAAATATATAGCCTCCGTTCCTGGCCAGTAGAAGGACCAGGCTGCAATCACAAAACTCAAGGAATACTTTTAGAACAGGCACATGACAATATTTACAAACCAAGAGTCTGCTGCAGTTTTCTGACGCTGCAATGATAAAGAGAAAAAGTACCAATGAATAAAAGAAGTTAAAACACTCCTTCAGAGCACCATGGAGCATGCTCATGGAAAACAATGCAATCACTTTGTTCCGGTTTCCACTACATAGTGCGCCAACAACAAACACATGACACAGAAAAAAAACTATTTTACTAGCGACAAACATGACAGAAACAAATTCAATTTTATTGGCTGAACAATATCATAAAGAATGCAAAAATTTGTTCTAAGTTCCACCCACTAAAGCAGAATTAAAAAAGCATGTTTTAAATGTGTGCAGCCAGGAAATATGAATATCAGTAAAGAGTAAATGCTGTGCATCCTTAACGTAAGAAAGAAAATTGCACACATTTTGGTGCACCATTCAGATCATGTACCTAGTACCTGTAAGATAACTGCATTTGTGACTGCCTCATCAGTTGTAGAATAGCAATAATCGGTGTTTAGTTGGATGCCAAGAGCTTTTGGTCTCAGTGCCACTACACTTGCTGCACTATTGAAATCATGGCCCTAGTGCATGCTAGATACCTGCAGTTATGACTGCCTGTTTAGCGTTAAAATATAGTAACATTTGATGTTTAGAGGAGTTAGGACAACTTTTGACCCCAGTGCCACTGCACCTACTGCACCATTCAAATCATGACCCTATTGCTTGCAAGGTAACTGCACTTGTGACTGCCTGTTCATTAGTCAAATATAGCAATATTTGGTATTTAGCAGTGTGCCTAGAGCTTTGGGTCACTGCACCTGCTGCACCATTGTAATCATGACCTGACTGCCTGCAAGTGCACATGTGCCTGTCTGTTAAGAAGTAAAATGTAGCAATAATCTGTGTTTAGTGGGGTTCCTAGAGCTTTTGATCACAGTGCCACTGCACCTGCTGCACCATTTAAATCATGCCCCAAGGTAAGAGCAATTGTGACTGATTGTTTAACAGTAAAATGTAGCAATGTTAGGTGTTTAGAGGAATTCTGACAGCTTTTGAGCCCGGTGCCACTGCACCTGCTGCACCATTCATATCATCACCCTAATGCCTGCAAGATAACTGTAGTTGTGAATGTCTATTTAGTAGTACAATTTAGCAGTAATCTGTGTTTAGTGGGTCCCTTAGATCTTTGAGCTCCAGTGCCACTGTACGTGCTGCACCATTTAAATAATCCTATTTTAACTGCAAGGTAACTACAATTGTGACTGTCTGTTTAGTAGTAAAATATAGCAATATTAGGGGTTTAGAGGAGCTATGACAGCTTTTGGCCAAAGTACCAATGCACCTGCTGCACCATTTCAACTATGACCCAATTACCTGCAAGGTAACTGCATTTCTGACTGTTTAGTAAGGAAATATAGCAATACTAGGTATTTAGGAGTGTGCCTAGAGATTTTGGTCCCGGTGTCATTACACCTTCTCCACCATTGTAATCATGACCCTAGTGCCTGCTAGATAACTGCATATATGACTGTCTGTTTAGTAGTAAAATGTAGCAATAATCTGTGCTTAGTAGGGTCACAAGAGCTTTTCATCACAGTCCCACTGCACTTGCTGTACTATTTAAATCAAGCTCCTTTTGCCTGCAATGTAACTGCAATTATGACTGCCTGTTTGGTAGTAAAATATAGCAATATTAGGTATTTAGCGGGAAATATCGGGTGTCACTGCCCCTGCTGCTCCATTGTAATCAAGACCCCAGAGCCTACAAGATAGCTGCACTGTTGGCTGCCTGTTTAGTTGTAAAACATAGCAATATTCAGTGTTTAGGGGGTCTGGAACTTTTGAACCTGGCCCCACTATTGAAATCATGATACTGGTGTCTGCTAAACAACTGCACTTGTGACTGCCTGTTTAGTAGTAAAATATAGCTAGAATTGCATTTAGAGGAGTTTTGACAAATTTTGGCCCTCATGCCACTGCACCTGCAGCACCATTTCAATCATGACCCTATTGTTTGCAAAGTAACTGCACTTGTTACTGCCTGTTTAGTAGTAAAATATTGCAATATTAGGTGTTTAGTAGTGTGGCTAGAGCTTTTGGTCCTGGTGTCATTATAATCATGACCTTAGTGCCTGCTAGATAACTGCACTTACGACTGTCTGTTTAGTTGTAAGCTATAGCACTATTATGTGTTTGGAGGGTGTTCTGATAATGTTTGGAGCTGGTGCCACTGCTCCTGCTGCACTATTCAAATAATGACCCTATTGTCTGCAAGATAACTGCACTTGTAACTGCATGTTTAGTAAAACAATATAGCAATATTAGGCATTTAGTAAGGTCCTATGACCCTAGTGTCTTGCTGACATGTTTCAGCCCTTCAAAGAGGCCACTTAGGTCCTGGGCTTTCCTCAGGGCAAATAGAGGTTCCCTCCCTGGTTACACTCAAAGGAATTTCTTTAACGTTTCAAATGGAGAATGTAGAAAGCTGTATTCTCAACAACTGATGTGGAAGATATACTTATCTTCCTTTCAATGTTCTTATATCTTATATCTGCCTGTAAGAGAAAGAGAGAGGCGACCAAAAACGTTTTATATATCACATTTTATACATTTCACCCATGTAGTAACAACATACCAGTTGCCATCAAGTGCTCTAACTCTAAACACATGAGATGGTTTGTGGTCACAAATGGTGAGCTCATAGTGGACTTATTTGTCCCATTTGGTCGCGTTATGCAGTGTGCCGATAATGCACGTACATTATTAACAATCCGTGACAACCAACTTATTAAAAACTCCACGTTTAAAACTATGTAATCGCATAATCATACCATGATGACCCGCACACATGCATGTCACCTTAAGATCAATCTTCCTCCATTAATTGTGTTGATTTATACACCACGCATTTCTTACCCAATTAAGGTGGATTGCATATTTCTCAAGGGGAGTAGCACTTTATGATAGATTAAAGTACGTTCAAGTTGGGTGGGAGACAAAAGGAGGGAAAACCATATCACCTATTACTCCTCTATCGATTCATTTTTGTCAATCCAAAAGATGAAAAAGGTGTGCTCCTCCTGTCGGGGAGAAAGCCCTGTGGTCTTGACTTACTTCGTCAAGGGTCCTGCCCCATAAAAACCTTTTTCCGTCCGGCGTCTCCCGGCTTTCGCATTTGGCTTCTGCCAAGGCGTGGTTTTTAAAGTCAGCGGGCCCGATTCACAGAATGAACTTAAGACTCAATCCTAAACTTACTACTATTTTGGTATTCACAGAATGCACTTACTCATTTCGGTATTCACAGAAGGCACTGACTCTTTTCGGTATTCACAGAAGTTAGTAGTCCTAACTTTAGGACTCCTAAATGCCTTCTGTGAATACCGAAAGTCTTAAAATTAGGATTTTTCCCAGTTTAGTAGTAGTAACGTTAGAACTCCTAACTTTAGGACTCCTAAATGCCTTCTGTGAATACCGAAAGTCTTAAAATTAGGATTTTTCTCAATTTAGTAGTAGTAAAGTTAGGACTCCTAACTTTAGGACTCCTAAACTGAGAACAATCCTAATTTTAAGACTTTCGATATTCACAGAAGGCATTTAGGAGTCCTAAAGTTAGGAGTCCTAACTTTACTACTACTAAATTGAGAAAAATCCTAATTTTAAGACTTTCAGTATTCACAGAAGGCATTTAGGAGTCCTAAAGTTAGGACTACTAACTTCTGTGAATAATGAAATGAGTAAGTGCCTTCTGTGAATACCGAAATGAGTAAGTGTATTCTGTGAATATCAAAATAGTAGTAAGTTTAGGATAGAGTCTTAAGTTCATTCTGTGAATCGGACCCAGCGTTTCTGGGTGTGTACTTGACAGTGGGGCGCAAAGCCCGTCCCATGTCACGTTGACACCACGTCAGTATCGTGAATATTTTATTGATCTATACAAATCCCACTGCCTTCTTGGAGGTGTGGTTTTATATTGGTTTAGCGAAGGGGGTCAAAATATGTACTTTCCAAATGTATAATGTATAAATTTTAACAATAGAATACATGTGAATCAGACTGCGGAGATTACTTCTGCATTATATAGCGGTCTGAATCTATATATTCGAAATGTGGGTGCTGGTTCTGGGTCCCCCACTGCTTTCGATATTTAAGTTTAGATGCCTGTTTGGAACACCAAACTGCCTTTTGCCTAGTTTCTGTGCTGCAAAAAAAACACAGGCTTCAGATGAGTCATAACGCATACAGATGTTACTCTTCTCTTTGTGTCTGAAGTGGCAAGATAACGCAACAGACTAATGCAAAGTCGCACCAGGGGTACTAAGCTCTATATAAACGTGTCCGCATTCTGTCTGACACATTTCTGCTAGCTGCGCATGCATGACTGTGCCTATTTCTATGAAATTCTTAACTCTATTTCTATGAAATTCTTAATCTTCATGAGTCTTATTGTAACTGTAACTGACTGTACATTTTTAATTCAATTTCGCCATAATTGTTTGTATGTTTATATGACTGTGCTATTTTGTCTTTATATGGTATTAATTTATCAAGAATAAAGGAATTGACTGACTGACTGAATGACTGACTGACTGACTGACTGACTTACACATGGGAAAATTGGCTACAAAGCTCAGCAAATATCGCCAACCAAACCGACAGATCCAGACACTCTGTGGTGCCACCACTCCTTTCCCCACCTCCTGCTTGGGATCCTCACTGCGACCTGCTGGTCCACTGGGCACCAACAATGTGCCCGACTGGCCCTACTCACCAGGCTGTGTTGTGGAGGGAACTGGGGGCAGGCTGCGATCAGCAGCACAGAGCCCACGAGGCTCTGGTCCTTCTTCTGGAATCCTTTGAGGCTCAGATCCCCCTCTCCGTTGTAAGAGCAATCGGGGAGGCTCAGTCTTCCTTTGGCTGGTGTGCGGGGCTCTCATCGCTGCACAGGAGCCCTGCAAACACTCAGGCGCAAGACGCCTGACTTCTGTTCTTCACGCTTCCTTTTCGGGCCCCACCTGCAACCAGGCACGGGCGCCTGACTTCCGGGTCGCGCTGCTTTCTCTTGCTCCTAAGTGCCGTGTAGGCTACCGCCTTTAACTGAGCACAACTGCGGGGTGGGCTACCACCTCAAGGAACACAAAAGGCAGGGTGGGCCCCCGCTCAACCATAATGCTGGGTGGGCTCCCGCTCACAGAGTGGCACAAACTGCGAGGTGGGCATGCTTGTAAATGACTGCGCACTACTTTAAAACAAGGATTTACAATGCATTACGACTCACATTTACGCAAGAAGTATTGCTTCACAAATGGGAGTGCGGGTATTTAAGAAGGTACGAATGGGAGTGGAGGGGTTGATGGGGGTGCCGAAGTGACAAATTGGGGGAGGGGCGGGGGGCACAGAGCAGAAAATAGTGTTGGAGTAAAGGGGCCAATAGCCAGGGAAAGATACAAATGACAACATGGCCGTTAGGAGGAGGGACTAACAAACCTAAAACCAATCATACTGCAGCATTTAGGATGTATGCCACTCAAAAAGATGAGCAGAGAGTGGGTGGAGCTTCAAGAAAGCTTCCACACTATAATATATACTGCATGTCTCAACGCTGCCTAGGCAAAACCTAAAAAAGTTCGAACCACCAACGTGGAAGGGAATAAGTAGTTAGGTCATGAGAAACTGATATGAGAGACATAGAAGGGAGAAGAGGCTACAGCCAATAGAAACAAAGTAGAGTAAACTGGGAAACATAAAGGCCGCCTGCGTAGCCGTTGCTGAGACTGTTTCCTCACACCACTTGCCTGCCTGCCTACCAGAGGAGCTCCGCTCCAGGAGCATTCTACCAGGGATTCCCACCTGCAGGGGACCGGGACAGGACTGCGAGACCCAGCATCCACAGCGCATTGAAGAACACAGCGCAGCTGGTGTCTCTTCCCACCCCCAACACTCCCTACTTAACCCCGCCTTTTCCGCAGACCGCGGGACGCGCGCGGGATGCAGCTCGGGGCGAAGACCGGGCAAAGAGTGGGCCGTTTGAGGCCGTTCGAGTACGGTAGAGTACGGACCGGGCCCTCCCCTTTGCCATTCTTTTTCTCAAATGACTGAGCGATGTGTACAAGAGAAACCAGGAGCAAATCATCCCTGACTGCGGCTGGAGCCGCTAAAGGCACCATCGACAACTACTTTGTCAAAGCTGGATCACTTTTGATCGAGGAAATAGAAGTTTTGGAGAGACGAATTTCCCAAGAAATAGACTGGGTTAGGAGATCTTCAATGGGGCCAATGGCTCAAACCAAAACCCCGGAGGGGAGGCTAGAACTTATAAACAGTGCACTGAGGGATTCGGGAGAAATTCAGCCACCCAGTGTTCTAACAACTGACCCAGACTTTACAATCGAGGCCCCTAGTGACCTCGAGGATCTGAGCCTAATGGCCCTCCCTAATACCCAAACACCTCAAATTTCACCAGGAATCCTGCCTCTGATACCCGAATCTAACACAGTGTCAGCTAATGACAAAGAGACCAGCTCTGATAGAGCCAGGGGGGTCAGGAAAGGTGCAATCCAAAAAAAGAAGAAGGGGGGACAAAACAAAGAATGCTATAGGATAAAAACGGTAACTGGACATAATATCGACTACATAATATCGAATGGACAAAATATCGACGGAAAAATATCGACAATACCAAAATATCGACTATAGGAATATCGTTGAAAAAAATATCGACTGCAAAAATGACCCAAAAATATCGAATACAAAAATATCGACTCAAAAATATCGACTAGACAAAATATCGAAATATAGTGAAAGTAAAAAATATCGAGAAAATGTTAGAAAATATTGATTTTATAAAATAATATATATATAATATATAAATAAATAGTACCTAATGTTTAGGAGCGGGTTGTGGGTTTATAGGGGAATAGGGTGGGAAGTAATTTAATAATAATTAATTAGTTAATATATGTTTGGTAATTGTTTTAATTAGATTTTAATTGGTAATTAATTAATATTAATTAGTTAATTGTTTAATTGATTAATTAGCATATAATTTAATTGATTAATTGATTAATTGATTATTAATAATTAATATTTTTAAAAAGTAATTTGTATATGATTTTAATTGATACATTGTTTATTAATTAATAATAATTAGTGATTTATTGTATTAAGAATTAGTATATTATTTACATTTATTAATTGCTAACACATTATTTATAATTAGTTAATGATGTAATTAATATATTGCATATCATTTAAATAAATTAATTGGTAATTAATTTATATTAATAATGACTTAATTACATTAATTGTATACATTTAAATGTAATGTGTTAATTTATGTTGATGTTAATTAATTAATTGGAATTAAACAATATTAATTAATCTAAATTATTATTATAGCTAATGTGATAATATATTTTATAATAGTTTGTTTAAAAAAATGTGTTTTTTTTATATATTTATGTTTAATGTAGTGTTCATTAGTATTTATAGTGTTCTGGCTCACTTTCATAGTTTTTGTTATAGCTTAATTTTTTAGGGATATGGGTCATTTTTCTAGTCGTGAGTAAAGGTGTATTTAGTGGGATTTGGGAAGTTTTTACGTTTGTGGGTAAATGGGTATTTTTGAGGTTGAGGGTCAGTTTTCAGTTCTTGTGTAAAGGGCTATTTGTAGAGTTCAGGGTCAGTTTTCAGTTTGTGGGTAAAGGGGTATTTGTAGGGGTCAGGGTCAGTTTTCAGTTTGTGGGTAAAGGAGTTTTTTTGAGGTTCAGGGTCAGTTTTCAGGTTGTGGGTGTAGGGGTATTTGTAGGGTTCAGGGTCAGTTTTCAGTTTGTGGGTAAAGGGGTATTTGTAGGGTTCAGGGTCAGTTTTCAGTTTGTGGGAAAAGGAGTATTTGTAGGGTTCAGGGTCATATGGCTGAGATACCCGCCACCCCCTCTCAACACAATCCCCAAAAGGAGGGAAACCGGAAACAGTTCTTAAAGTTTTTGGATGTGGGAGGGAGTGACCCTCCCGGCCGTATTTATTAAAACAAAAAATTAAAACATTAAACGTTTCATGTTATGTACAATTTCATTATCACATTGCGATGTTTGGCTAACCTTAACATATTCTCTAATACAGAGGTTCTCCTAGCCGAACTAGCATCCTACAAAAACATTTCTCTAGAAACACTGAAATTGTACATCCTAACGTTTAAGGGCCAACGGCAAGGTCATAACCGGTGTCAAGATCCCTAACCAGACTTACCCCTCCCCCTTGGGAGGGGCGACAGCACAGAGGCTTACCTCAAGTGCAACTACTGACAATTTCCCTTGGCTTGACGGGGGCACTTAAGACTCGACGCCATTTAAAGGTCGTTCGAAGACTTGTGTGTGGTATCTAGAAGGTATCGTGGACCTCCCCCCACCCCACACAACTTACCGCATCTGCCGTCGCAGATGACACTGGCCCCGGGAAATTCCCCAGGAGGGGGCTGTAACCCCTCCTACAAAGGAAGGGGCCTTGACCGCCTTTCCTTTACTTCCGGCGACCCGCCCTTAGACGGGACCGCCTCCCCATTGAGGGGCCAATGGCCACCTCTCCCGAGCGCTCCCATCCGTGTTGGGTGACGCCCACTCATAGGGATCTACCAATTAGTGCTCACCGATCATGACCTTACCGCCTACCAAACTAAATACGACAATTCTTACTCAAACCTATGAAAACATTGGTCGCTACGACCGAAAGAACATGCTTAAAATGCAACAACACATATAATCATTTTAATCGTAACAGCTTACACGATATTCACCATACTTTATTATGATCAACAACAAACTGATACTTTCACAGCCTGTAAACGAAACGGAAAAACATACTTATAAAATTCACTTTATTGTACAACAACTTGCTGTCTTCAGGGGCTGGTGGGTGGGTCAAAATTGGCTCTTCGTTCTGTCCCGAGCTCACGGGTAGCGAGGAGGTGCAGCTTCGGAGCACAAGAACAAGAGGACGTCTTCTGGTCTTGCGTCTCTTTTTATCCGTCTTCAGGGCGGGCGAGAACCCGCCCCTGCCTGCCCCCTGGGGCGGGGCTGGCTACGTCGGTGTCTAGGCCAGCCCACTCTAGGGCGGGAAAAAGCGCGCCCCGGCTACGCCGCTTCGGGCATACCAGCCGAGACGCGCCTCCCGCCCAAAAATGGCTTCCCGGGGGGATCGAGGCACTCCGCCATACGTTCGGGGGGACCGAGTGGTCGCCCCTTTCCATATGGCTGAGATACCCGCCACCCCCTCTCAACACAATCCCCAAAAGGAGGGAAACCGGAAACAGTTCTTAAAGTTTTTGGATGTGGGAGGGAGTGACCCTCCCGGCCGTATTTATTAAAACAAAAAATTAAAACATTAAACGTTTCATGTTATGTACAATTTCATTATCACATTGCGATGTTTGGCTAACCTTAACATATTCTCTAATACAGAGGTTCTCCTAGCCGAACTAGCATCCTACAAAAACATTTCTCTAGAAACACTGAAATTGTACATCCTAACGTTTAAGGGCCAACGGCAAGGTCATAACCGGTGTCAAGATCCCTAACCAGACTTACCCCTCCCCCTTGGGAGGGGCGACAGCACAGAGGCTTACCTCAAGTGCAACTACTGACAATTTCCCTTGGCTTGACGGGGGCACTTAAGACTCGACGCCATTTAAAGGTCGTTCGAAGACTTGTGTGTGGTATCTAGAAGGTATCGTGGACCTCCCCCCACCCCACACAACTTACCGCATCTGCCGTCGCAGATGACACTGGCCCCGGGAAATTCCCCAGGAGGGGGCTGTAACCCCTCCTACAAAGGAAGGGGCCTTGACCGCCTTTCCTTTACTTCCGGCGACCCGCCCTTAGACGGGACCGCCTCCCCATTGAGGGGCCAATGGCCACCTCTCCCGAGCGCTCCCATCCGTGTTGGGTGACGCCCACTCATAGGGATCTACCAATTAGTGCTCACCGATCATGACCTTCCCGCCACAGGTCCGGATAGTTGACCGGCTATCCGGACCCCCCACAAAAAACTCCTACCTAAAGGTCATGTTTTAACGATTTTAACCAAGCTAAGAAGTCTCCTATGAGTAACTCATTCCCCACCCTCGACAAATGCACACCATCCCCCAGATACATACTGTCATCATTAATACAACTATGCGAGATCGAATGCAATGTCTTGGAACGGAACAACCTACTCACTTTGTTATTCAACTTTCTAACAGAATGATTCAAAGCAGGGATCGATATAGCCCCCCGCCACACTTTTCGTGGGATCACATGAGACCACGCAATTATGCACCCCGGAACTCTCCTCGCTAACCAACTTACCGTGGAAAGCATAGCCTCCAGGAGAAGTCGTCTACCGGTGGTGACCAAATCATTGCCCCCCAAATGCACTATGACTATGGACGGCGGTGACCTCATCCGCTCTAACAAACCCTCCAAAAATTCCTGAAACTGGTCAATACAGAGACCGCCCCTTCCGTAGAAGGACACTCTGTACCCGTATTCCCCAGGTACGTGAATCATGTCACCTGCTTTGAATACGTCTGCGGCCCGTCTCACGTATGAGTGGCCCACGACCCACACCTCCTTCCTCACAGCCGGTGACGTGCGACCGCTGGCCTGGTGTTGGGTCGACTGCACAGTCCGCCCTGCCGCGTAGGCTTGCGCAACTGAAAACAAACAAAAGACAAGAAGCGTGAGTACATGATTACAGCTTCACAACATGTGCAATCGCACGTACCTCTTATAACAATTGGAGGACCAGCGCCCCACACGTTTCACTTGTTCTACATTAAGACCCCTGGCTGTAGCTTCAGTGGCAGCCCCTATTCGAAAGGAATGGGTCCCAAACTCGCCCGGGTCCAAGCCCGCTGCGGCAATGGCCATTGCAAGCACCCGCCGAAACTGAAACCTCGTCAGCGGGGTGGCGTCTGCATGCCTCAACAATGTCCCCCCCCATGATGCCACCCTTCGTGCTAGGTAATCTTCTAAGCACTGTACCGGACACATGGATGACTCGGGGTTCCTGCGAATGATCGTGCAGTCCCCTCTCCCATCTTGGTCAGTCTTGGACCTGAGAAAGGAGACAATCATCGCATCACCCCTGATCTGAACATGTTCCCTGGACAAGCCCCCCGTCACATCCTGTTTGTTCCTTGCAACTAGCTCACTAACTCTCATAGCCCCGTGAAATGCCAGCGTAAATGCAGTCCGGAACAAACAGGTCTCAAAAGGGGACGAGCATGTGTTAGGGAGTGTGGCCAGTAACTGGGACAACCTGTCTAGACCTATCGGTCGTCTTACGTCTACTCTGCGACCCTCTAGGCGTTGCCACCCACGCAGCGCTTTCTGTACTGTGAAAGACGCTGTTGGGTCCAGGATGCCATGGGCCCTGGCAACAAAGGAAATGGCGGCACGATGCCTTTGAGCCGTAGCCACCGATTTCCCAGCCCTACGTAAGGACATCAGAAAAAGTACTACCCACTCTTCCTGACCCCAAAGTCCCCCTCTCTCTGCCCCCAAAAAGGCTAAATAGGCCTGGAACGCCCCTTCATATGCCTTCCTTGTCCTGGGTGCTAGACTCTCTCCCACGAGGTGACGAAGTTCGGGGCACCGAGAGACCAGAGAGCTTCGGGGAAGGGTGCCGGCTCCGGGTCCGCTGAAGGAAGGAAACCCGAGAAAGCCTGCATGTGAAAACGAGACAGTGCATCAGCAGCCTGATTCATCACCCCTGGGACATGTTTTGCTCTGAATACCACGTTCAGTTGCATACACAGTAGGACAATTTCTTTGAGCAGCCTCAAAATCAATTTACAATGGGCTGCCTGACTATTGATGCATTCTACCACGGTCATATTGTCGGACCAGAACACGACAGAATGATCTCTGAACCCTTCTGGCCAGGTTCTCAGGGCCACCAGAATGGGAAATAGTTCAAGGAAAGCAATATTACACGTTAGCCCCTTCTCGTGCCACCATAGGGGCCACCTTTGAGCAGACCATTTTGTGCCGAAGATGGCGCCAAAGCCTATGCTTCCTGCTGAATCTGTCCATAGCCCCAGCTCTTCTGAGGACACGGCTGGCTTGTTCCAGACGACTCGGCCATTGAAGTCCGCCAAAAATGCTAACCAAATCCGCATGTCCTGGCGGACCTCAGCCGATAACCTCGTGCGATGATGACCCTCCTTTAGGCCAACCATCGCTTGGGCAATTGAGCGGGAAAAAGGGCGAGCCATTGGGATCACCCTCAAGGCAAAGTTCAACTTTCCCACTAATTGTTGCAACTGATGCAGTGTAACCTTAGATGCATTCAAACATACTTGGAGGGCTGCCCTGAATTTCAACACTTTGCTAGCTGGTAAACGGAAACACCCTTCCCTTGAGTCCAACTCGATCCCCAAAAACTCGAGGCAAGTCGTGGGACCCATAGTTTTACCCGGTGCCAATGGCACGCCAAAATGACCCATCAACACACAGAATTCAGCTAAGGCCTGAGCACATTGGGGATGTCCGGCGGGACCAAGGAACAAAAAGTCGTCAAGGTAGTGCATTACATTTCGGAAACCCGTTTTCTTAGTGAACACCCATTGCAGGAAAGTACTGAATTGCTCAAAATAAGCACACGATATAGAGCATCCCATTGGCATACATCTATCCATGTAAAATGACCCCTGGAACCCGAATCCCAAAAGACGCTGATCGTCTGGGTGTACCGGGAGCAACCGGAACGCTGACTCGATATCTGATTTCGCCATCAACGTCCCGGGCCCCAGGCGATTCAAGATGGCTACTGCCTCATCAAACGATGCGTATCGCACCGAACAAACTTCTGGATCAATTGCGTCGTTCACCGAAAGGCCGTGAGGAGCAGACAGATTGTGGATCAAACGAAACTCACCTGGGTCCTTCTTGGGGACCACCCCTAACGGAGAACAAACAAAATCCGGTACCGGGGGTACACTAAACGGGCCGGCGACCCGTCCCCGGCTAACCTCTTTCTGAATTTTCTCTTGCACCACAGATGTATGTTGTAAAACGGAAAGTTGATTTTTGCAAATCCCTACACCCTGAAAGTCCCCCACCGGGATGCGGAAACCATGTGTAAAACCGTTCCGCAGCACCCCAGCAGAAGTACGATCCGGGTATTCACTGAGCCAGGGAATCATTGCCAAGGTATCAATCGGGGTTGGTAAAGGCGCCCCTCGGACTAGTTTAGACCTGTTTGGCGCCTCCCTTACCCCCATTCTCACCCGTTCTGGCTCTGCACGATGACTCAGGATGGGACGACCCACACGTACTACACTCATGTTTGAATTTACACGATCCCGGAGGCCTGGTACATTTCCCTTTGTTGAAATTAAAGCAGAAACCCTTCCTCCCTGTATTGCCTGCGGGCCTCGACTGATCGTCGGTGCTCGTACCTGGTCGAAAGGGCGTCCCCACATTTTGGCGGGAGTAATCTACAACATTGCTCCCAACCAATGGCATTTTTAACATTCCTGATTCTTTCATTTTATCCCATGTTACAGAATCGTAACAATCCCAAGTCAAACCCTTGTTATGTTCCTTTTCTTTCCTGAACAGATTGTCATAACAAAACCAATGGTTACCTTGATACGCTGTCGAGTAACCCATAATTCGTGATTGATAAATGGGAAATTCAGAAAGCAACTCGGGCCTACGTTCCCCCAAAATCGATGTAAAAATTCCCCATGCATTGCCCCAGTTGCCAATATTCTCATTTACCTTAAAGGCGGCCATTTTTGCGCGCCAAACACTCGGATGCATTAGGTCCTTCTGACTTTTAACATGCTCCACCTCATAATGATCAACAAGCAAGGAAAAAATATTCACGTACTCCCCAGCCCAGATCTTTTCCTTTATAGCTAAAGGCACATGTTGTCCCAATCTCTCTCTACGAGAGGGTGCTGACTCGTCCCTTGCAATCGGCAATGGCCGCTTACCTGCACCGGACGCAGCTTCGGCCGCTTGCGGCTTGTCTATTCCCGCCAACGGCGCAGTCCCTTTAGCTGCATCTCTCTTCTCACGAAGCCCTTTTATCAGCGCCTGTGCCTCGGCAGCCGTGGCGCCATCACTACTATCCCCCAACCAAGCTGCTAGCTGTGCTGCCAGCTCGGGGGGCATGTCTTCTTTGGGTGTCGGGGTGACGACAACGGGGATTGGATTCCCCTCCATTGGTACTGGGGTCGGCGCCTCGAGCGGTGCAGAGGGGACCGGGACGTCTCCACCGGCTGGAACCCTTCTCGGCCTCTTAGGTCTCCCTCCAGCCGGCGCAGGGCCCGAACCCCCCTCCCCGTCTCGTTCCGCCAACCGTTTCTTTATGTCGGACACCTCTTTGCAAAGGGCCCGCACCATCTGGTCGGTCGTCATTCTCTTTGCGACTTTCTTTGGCATCTCTCCGACGAAGTATCTAGAAGACAAAGAAAAAGATCAAAACGCTCAAAATTGGCTCTTCGTTCTGTCCCGAGCTCACGGGTAGCGAGGAGGTGCAGCTTCGGAGCACAAGAACAAGAGGACGTCTTCTGGTCTTGCGTCTCTTTTTATCCGTCTTCAGGGCGGGCGAGAACCCGCCCCTGCCTGCCCCCTGGGGCGGGGCTGGCTACGTCGGTGTCTAGGCCAGCCCACTCTAGGGCGGGAAAAAGCGCGCCCCGGCTACGCCGCTTCGGGCATACCAGCCGAGACGCGCCTCCCGCCCAAAAATGGCTTCCCGGGGGGATCGAGGCACTCCGCCATACGTTCGGGGGGACCGAGTGGTCGCCCCTTTCCAGTTTTCAGTTTGTGGGTGAAGGGCTATTTGTAGGGTTCAGGGTCAGTTTTCAGTTTGTGGGTAAAGGGGTATTTGTAGGGTTCAGGGTCAGTTTTCAGTTTGTGGGTAAAGGGGTATTTGTAGGGTTCAGGGTCAGTTTTCAGTTTGTGGGTAAAGGGGTATTTGTAGGGTTCAGGGTCAGTTTTCAGTTTGTGGGAAAAGGAGTATTTGTAGGGTTCAGGGTCAGTTTTCAGTTTGTGGGTGAAGGGCTATTTGTAGGGTTCAGGGTCAGTTTTCAGTTTGTGGGTAAAGGGGTATTTGTAGGGTTCAGGGTCAGTTTTCAGTTTGTGGGTAAAGGGGTATTTGTAGGGTTCAGGGTCAGTTTTCAGTTTGTTGGGAAAGGAGTATTTGTAGGGTTCAGGGTCAGTTTTCAGTTTGTGGGTGTAGGGGTATTTGTAGGGTTCAGGGTCAGTTTTCAGTTTGTTGGGAAAGGAGTATTTGTAGGGTTCAGGGTCAGTTTTCAGTTTGTGGGTGTAGGGGTATTTGTAGGGTTCAGGGTCAGTTTTCAGTTTGTGGGTAAAGGGGTATTTGTAGGGTTCAGGGTCAGTTTTCAGTTTGTTGGGAAAGGAGTATTTGTAGGGTTCAGGGTGAGTTTTCAGTTTGTGGGTGTAGGGGTATTTGTAGGGTTCAGGGTCAGTTTTCAGTTTGTGGGTAAAGGGGTATTTGTAGAGTTCAGGGTCAGTTTTCAGTTTGTTGGGAAAGGAGTATTTGTAGGGTTCAGGGTCAGTTTTCAGTTTGTGGGTGTAGGGGTATTTGTAGGGTTCAGGGTCAGTTTTCAGTTTGTGGGTAAAGGGGTATTTGTAGGGTTCAGGGTCAGTTTTCAGTTTGTGGCTGAAGGGGTATTTGTAGAGTTCAGGGTCAGTTTTCAATTTGTGGGTAAAGGGATATTTGTAGGGTTCAGGGTCAGTTTTCAGTTTGTGGGTAAAGGGGTATTTGTAGGGTTCAGGGTCAGTTTTCAGTTTGTGGGTAAAGGGGTATTTGTAGGGTTCAGGGTCAGTTTTCAGTTTGTGGGTAAAGGAGTATTTGTAAGGTTCTGGGTCAGTTTTTAGTTTGTGGGTGAAGGGGTATTTGTAGGGTTCAGGGTCAGTTTTCAGTTTGTGGGTAAAGGGGTATTTGTAGGGTTCAGGGTCAGTTTTCAGTTTGTGGGTAAAGGGGTATTTGTAGGGTTCAGGGTCAGTTTTCAGTTTGTGGGTAAGGGGTATTTGTAGGGTTCAGGGTCAGTTTTCAGTTTGTTGATAAAGGGGTATTTGTAGGGTTCTGGGTCAGTTTTGGCCTTTAGGGTGAAGGGGTCTTTTTAGTGTTTTGGGACAGTTTTGGGTATTTTAGAGTGCAGATGTATAGTTTAACTTAACAGTGATACATTAAATTTATTACACAAAAATAGCTATTATTATAACTTTACATTAGTACCCTTTATTTAGATCAAAACAATTTATGTATTAGCATGTTTCCAGACAGTAGCTAGAGTGGAGTTGGAATTCTAATTATTAATTGGTTGGTGTCCAGCACCATCAGTAATATTACCAACACTGGAGTTGGATTAATAAAAATACATTGGTTAGTCTCCACCACATTTTATGGTATTACCTTGAGTGCAGTAGGAATAGTACAATAATTTTTGCTAGTGTCCTGCAGCTTCTATGATTTTAGATTGACTGGAGTAGTAACAATACATATAAAATTGGTCAGTGTGCAGCACATTTGTATACATTTGTTCATTACTGTATTTAAAAAAAAATTAATGCAACATACATGTTTTCAAATAAGTTTATTAAATAATTTTTAAATTTTTTATTGTGTACTACAATAAAATCACAAACAAATATAACATCACATTTTTTTTGACTTTTATTATTCACACAATAACATCTTTACATTTATATACATGTGGTCAATGTAAAAAATAATTTGGATTACTAGATTCTTTCAGTAAATTTAACATATTCCCATCAGTCACTTACAATTTAAAGTATTTATATAGAAATACATTAAACAATGATTTGTTATATATTTCTTACATTAATATGTAATAATGGTAATATTAAATATTAATATAATAAAATATATAATACATATTTCTTGGGTGAAAAGTCTCCGTTATAGATGTGTCGTGCTTTTTTTCCTTCAAGTTTAATTTTAAGTGTTCGGAAATGTCTTCTTACATGGTTAATGTTAATTGTTAGTATATTTACAAATGTGAAGGGGGTATTTGTGGGTGGCTTTCGTTATGTATGTTATTTTACAGGTTTCGGTTCCTCGCATGAAAACTACATGGAAGGAAGCGTGTTTTTTAACGGAGAAACAAATGTTTAAGTTATTATGCTTATATTTTGACTTTTTCTCCTATTTTTCGTGTTTGCCAGGAGCGGTTTTTTAACTTTTTAAACCTTTTTCGGGTTTTTTGGAGGGTTTCGATTCGGATTGATACATTGATATGCGTGACCGTTTTTTTAAAATAGTGTGTATATAACTTTAAATCCTAACGTATACACACTACTGTTTTCGGGATTTCCTGGAGCGTTTTTTTACGTTTTACTATTTATTTTCGGGTTTTTGAGGGTTTCCCATATTGGAATAGTAAGATATTGGATTGGATTGTATGGATTGATTTTTCCTTGATTGCGTCTCTCAAGTCCAAAAATTGTAAGTATTTATTTTACAATTTTGATTGGGTGGGAAATGTCGAATTCTAATGTTATGTGTATGTTATAAAAAATTATAAACATTGCATATTTGTTACGAATTTTTTTACATAAATTTTAAAAGTTTGTGAAACAAATATGTTTTATTTATAATTCATTATATATGTTTATGACATGTGAATTTTATTAGGATTGTAAGAAGACATTCGTATATTTACTTGACATTTTTATAGTAGACTTTTTGCTATTATTGCCAGGTATTCTAAACCTCTAGTTGTAGGGTATAATGTGACTTGACTTTGAAGTAGTCGGAACAATTGTTGGGTTTGTTTAGTGAGTTTGGGCCCTATTTGTGACACTGATTGTTCCATTCTTAGTTCCTGATAGCTTTGTTCTTTTTTCAAAGCTTCAAGAAGGTTGTGGAATGTGGGTTTGCCTCTGTTTGTAGTTGCTTGGAAAGCATTATGCCACCCTTCAACACTGTTGTTGGTTTTAGCCTCTTGGTTTAAAGTACTGAGATAGACATTCCACCAAGGGATTTGGAATTTGGGCTGGCGTCGATGTCCTGATCTGTGCAACCTTCCCACCCAAGTGTCTTCAAAATAGTCTAGCAATGGTGTTAGCTTATCCTCATTCCTCTTATAATATGCGCTGTCAATTAATAAATTGTAATGTTCAGCAACATCTGTAACAGGGACGTAGGCCAGGGCTATTAACTTTTTAACTTGATAGGCAAAGGTGCTATCTGTAGAGTATAGTACACTTAAAGTAGATTTTTGGAGATGCCTCCATATACTCTGATTAAAATGATAATAGCAACCCTGGATTGCTGTGTGGGGAAATGTTCTCAAAATGCTATTTATCATAGCTAATTCGAAATCAATAGTTATTTTTTCGGGAAAATAATTATTGATTTCCGTTTTGAGAACATTTAAAATTTCGGTGTAGGTTGTTTGCTGTTTGTTGGGTAGCAAACAGTAAATGAAAGGTATGTTAGAATGATGGTATAAACCGTGGATGGAATACAGTTGGTAAAAAGGTTTTGGGCAGGGTTTAAATGTTCCATCCATCATCCATTGGGGACACTGTTGGATTTTTCGTAAATTACTTGCAGTTGCAAACATAATTATTCGGTTTGTACTGCTTTCATTATCAAAAAGAATAAATTTATCTTTATTGTGTGTGATGGCCATTTCGGGTGAAATAATAATTTCTTCAAAACAAGTTGGGTTGGGTTGGGTTGTGCTAGTGAGTCGTTTGGTGCGTGCAATTGTGCGTTTCAGGGAGTCAATAGAGGGTAGTTGCCCTGAAGCATGGGCAGGGGTTTTTACCAGTTCTCCTTTAAGTATTTGTGTGGTGGGTTTGTCACTTTGTGTGCTAGCACTTTTAATACTTTCTAAGGCATCTATAATTTCAATTTCTGTGACATTTGGGGGATGATTATGTTCTCTAGTAAATAGCACATTAGTTTCCTCGGTAGTGGCCCTCCCATAACATTTGTTGGAGTAATATTTTGTACACTTCCAAAAAACCTTTCTACCACTTTGTCTCTCCTGATTATACACATAACCCATGTAGCATAATAGCAATTTATTTTTCTGAGACATGACAAATTCTGCACCTTCAGTCATTTTGATTTACTTGTTCTAGGAAAGAGTAGAAAGAAAAAAAATCAGTACACAGTTTTTTACTTATGTGGTGCTAACATCATTAGTGATGAATTTATACTTACAGTTAATCAAAGTAGTAGTCACAGAAGCAGAAATGTCTTTTGAATGATGTTCTTGTATGTATGTCTTTATTTGCTGTTGGTATGAAAATATAGAAAAACAACGTTAATGTTTATATATAACAAACGTATTTCCTACTCAAAAGCAGTTGTCATTTTTGTCTACTAGTGCATTTGATGTAAACATTACATATACTTACTTGTTTAAATAGTAGAATAGTAGTAATTGCTGGAGTTCATCAATTTAGTACAGGTATGATCTGTAGAGTAGATAGAAGAAATAAAAGCAAAATATTATAATTTTAATACTGAACCGTTTGGAAATGTAACAGATTTAAACGTATACTAACTTCTAAATATGTCGTTTTCTTTGTTGTAGGTAGAATAGCTGTATGATGTATTCAGAATATCTGTAGAGGAAATATAAAATAGATAAGATGTTGTTAAGAACATAGTCTGGGTTATTTTCGGCAGTTTTAGAGAAATGATAAATATACTTACATTTTTTACAAGGCTATTCTTCTATATTGGTATATTTTGTGTAGGATGTTTTCATATGATATGTAGAATAGATGTATGATGTTTTCTGAATATCTGTAGAGGCAATTCAAAATAAATAACATGGTTTTAAGAATATAGTTAGCGTTTTTTGTGCCCACATTTTAGCAAATAACAATTATACTTACATTTTTCTGAAGGGTATTCTTGTGTTTTGCTATAGTTGATCTTGGAACTTTCAAATGATCTATAGGGAAGATGTAAAAAGCAAGATATGTTGTTTAAAAATGTGCATTATTGAAATTTGCCGTTTTATAACAAACACATCTATACTTACATGTGTAATTAGGGTAGTTCTATCGTTTTTGCTGTAGAAATAGCACAATTTCAGTATATCTGTAAATATAATGTTAATGAAAAATAAATACTCTTGTAAATTAGTGTTTAAAAAAAGCTGTTGGTGTGTAACAGAGAATTATTATATACTTACTATCTGATTTTGCACATGAAGAAATATGACCATGTAATAGGAATTGTGTTGGAGTAGTTTCTATCAGAAAAGTAGGAAGACATGAAAATAAAATAAGTGTAAGACTTAGGAGATGTAAGGAAAATAGTGCACTTCTAATTTAGTTTTCTACAAAAATGCTGTGTTACTTACTTGATTAATTAGCTAGTAAGCTGGATCTTTAAAGATGTTTATTCTGCAACAAAATCTTCAAAGTGTTGGCATCTACTTTCCAGAGAGGTAGCAGCAACAAATGGTAGAATGCATGTAGGCCTTTTATAGTATATGTGTTATGTGTGCTTTGATTTGATTGGTTGTAGGATGTAAGGAAGCATAGTATAGGCTAGTTTGAATTTTTTTAAGTTAATTGGAGTGTTTGTTGATGTGAGAATGGTGGTATGTGGTTATTCCCGCATTAAAGCAGGTTCGTGTTTAAATGAAATATATTTATATGTGAAAATAAGTAATGAAAATGTTAGTTAAATGCAAAGAATAATAGAAAATGATAAAATGCATGTAATAGAATGTATAGCAAATGTGGATTAATAGTAATTTTATGTAAGAAACAGGTATTATATTTGAAAAGTTTTTTTAAGTGAGAAATGACTTTTATTGTTGATAAAGATGGTATTTTAGAAAGAAAAGTGTGCAAACATGAACTTGATATTTTTTTTTTTACGATATTGTGGTAGTCTATATTTTTGTAGT
Source organism: Lissotriton vulgaris (assembly GCF_964263255.1). Classification (NCBI taxonomy): domain Eukaryota; kingdom Metazoa; phylum Chordata; class Amphibia; order Caudata; family Salamandridae; genus Lissotriton; species Lissotriton vulgaris. The sequence goes on from NC_141696.1 coordinate 175,964,294, forward strand.
CGATATTTTTGTAGTGTTAGGGCTAATTTCATGTCCAACGATATAATTGTAGTCGATATTTTTTTATGCGATATTTATGTATTCGATATAGTTAGTACTCGATATTTTTTACTCAATATTTTTGTAGTTTGTGTAATAAGTATAGTAAGTCGATATTTTTGTCGTCGATAATTTGTCAACGATATTTTGGTAAGTCGATAATGTGCCCGTCGATAATATTTCAGTGATCCGATAAAAACACCAAAATCCAAACCATCGAGCGAAAGGAGGCACCACAGATATCAACTCAGATAAGCCCGGTATAACAATCTCACCCTTAGTTCACAGTCACACGGCCCTACCAGCCGCTACAAACATCACTTTAGTGGACAACTCCAGTGATGACATCACACTGGTGATATTGGCTCACTTCTTAAGTCCTTACTGAGCCCCCTCGAAGCTTGCCTGATTAAGATCGAAGCTAGGTTGGTCAACATTGAAAAATCTACAGTGCAACTAGCTGATTCGATGTAACTCGAACTCAAAGGAGCTAAAGGAGCCAAAGGGGGCCCAGATCCAAAGTCTAAAAAGGGAAGTGAACCTACTTCAACTCTAAAGAAGAAGGCATTAGTTACTGACTCTCAAAATCCACAACCCAATCAAAACAAGACACCGCAATCCCGAATAACCCCAACACAAACATCGCCTCTCCAAAAACCCAGCAGACATTAATTCCAGCTCCAACTACCATTCCCCCATCTAAAGATTCTGCTCTTATCCCGACAGACACAAAGAGTGAATCAACACTTCTGGGGGAAAAACATAACCCTATCTGAAAACCTAAACCTGTCAATCTCCCTCCAGAGGCGTCCCCCTATACCATGATCCTGGCAGGGGTCCCTGAATTAAAATCTATGGTAACTGAATCAACTTCTTCCCTTAGGAACAAAGTTATTAGCTGGTTATCTATATACATACCACTCCCGCGAGGTACAACCAGTGACATTACCATGGTTAGGCAGGTTCCCTGGGTGGGATATTCCAGAAAATCAATTAGAGGAGACTGTGTTTTGGTCACTTTCAGAGAGCCGGGCACAGCTGCTTACATTTGTGCTTGGGCTTCTGATGACCAAGGCTGTAACATTCAAGCCCTACCCCTCTCATTCTTTTATCCCTCAAGTTTATACAATTTGGAGGATCAGAGATGGGGGCAACACCAAGAGCTGCTGGATGACTGGGAGAGCTGTCGCAGGGAGAGAAGTGTCCCATTTCATCATAGGGGAAGATCTTTTGACCACTTCTTACCGTATGGGGAGGAGGCGGGTTGGGAGACCATTACCAGGAGGAGGGGCGGAGGGGGGGGGGGAATCACGAGAGGAATCCTGGGGCCCCACAGAATGCACTAACCAGCCCACTTTCCCACCCACAATAGATATAGCTGTCTCAAAATGGTAGATTGACATTCTGAGATTCAGGGGAGGGAACATTCTGCACCCCTTTGGATAGGGAATAGCATACCCCTAGAACAAACGCTACACACAAGGGCTCAAAATGAATTAACACCAAACCTAGTTCTGGAGCCTACTCTAGTGGACACAACTGAGACTTACACCAATATAAGATTGGTCCAGAGGCACTCGCCCCCTTCTCAGATGTCCACCAAGGAGACTAATGGTGCTAATACCATTGTCATAGGGCCATCTACTACCAAATCACATCCCATGACTTTGATTTCACGGAATGTCGCTGGATTGGCCAGCAAAATTGATTGTCCGGAGTGGGTTTCTTTTATCAACTCAAAAAGTATATTACTCTTCCAGGAGACTTGGGCCCGAGAAGAACTCCCATTTCAAGGATACGCAGTATTCTCTAAACCCGCTAAGTGGGGGGGACGGGGCAGGCCATCTGGAGGACTGGCAACTTGGGTAGCATCAGACCTAGGCTGCCAGGCTAGCTGCCTGAAGACAGATTCCGACGATATTCCGTCCTATTAGAGTGGCCAAATTCCACGAAACTGGCCGTATTAAATGTATATTCACGACCGGTACCCATGTCAAGAGAATCCTACACTATAGAGGAACTCTCTGCGTTCCTTGATGGCATCCCATGGGAACTCCACTGCCTGGTGGGAGGTGATTTAAACTTTCAGTACGAACCACTACCAGGCCTACGTGATGGTCCCTCCCTCGAGGAAGATTCATGTTGGCTAGTCCCGGCGACGGTGGCGCCCCCTCCCAGAGCTTGGTCTCCCCTTGCCCTGCAGATAACTGCCCTTACTTTAAATCAAGGACTATGGGCCTGTAAGGGGCGTTGTATATCAGACACGCCAAGTATCTGCACCTATAACAAATCTGGTAGCGAATCGAGACTTGATTATATCCTTGTCAAACTATCAATGTGGTCACAAATAGTTGACTTTAAAGTTATTGAGAGAAGGGATAGTGACCACAACGCCCTGGAACTCTATTATGTCCTACCAGGTAACGAAGATATATCGCTTGGCCCGAACAAAGACAAGTCAGGTCTTCTCCTAGAAAACAACCGGAGAAAAGTCAGGTGGGAGAAACTGGCTACTAGCGGTGACAAGTTACCAAAATTACATGCAAGAATTACCCCGCTTTTAGAGAGGGCTTTCCTGATAGGGACGAATGTTGGAGAAGGGGGGAATAGAGAAAAGTTGGGCCAGATCCATGCAGAACTAATCAGTACTCTGGAGCTGGACCTATTTTCAAAAGGAGGGGCTAAAAAAGGACTCACAGCTAAGAGGACGTGGTATAATGCCACATGCAGGGACTCAAAAACCAAATTGCTACTTGCAATTAAGGGGCGCAAAGGCAGGGAAGAAATCCAATCCAGGAGAAGGTCCTACAGGAAGCTCCTGGCGAATGCCAGGGCTGAGTGGGATCAACAATACTGGGAGAATCTCTCAAGATCACTTGCCATTAAAGACTCGTGCAAATTCTGGTGAATAGTGTCCAATGGAACAGAGGACCTATCCTCAGCAATAGAGCCCAACATAGCTCCTAGTTTATGGCAGAGTCATTTTCAGTCATTGTACTCAATGGAGGAAGGGGCTCCGAACTCACCAAACAATATGATAGTGCCAGGTCCAACAGGAGACCCTTTCACTGAAAAAGAGGTGAGGGTGGCTATAGCTGGGTTATCCACAGGGAAAGCCCCTGGTCTCGATGGGGTACCCGGCGACCTATTTAAGCAGGAACCAGGGATATGGGCCCCATACCTTACGTTGATATTCAACGCTGTTCTGGGGGGGATGGAGGTGCCGGATACTTGGCTGGGAGCAGAAGTCATTCCAATTTTCAAAAAGGGTTCCCCTCTGCTCCCAGCCAACTATCGTCCGATCAGTCTTATTGATATATCCCAAAAGCTTTTCGGAAGACTGATTCTGGACCGGCTACAGAACTGTATGGAGGAGACGGATATCCTGACTCCCTATCAGGCGGGATTTAGACAGGGGGTCTCTACAATAGACCAAATTTTTAGGCTGAACCTTTTATACTGGAGGACAGCATCAATCGAGGGCGGCACCTTGTACACTGTTTTTGTGGACCTGCGTGCCGCCTTCGATTTGGTGCCCAGAGTAAAACTGTGGAAAGTCATGGAGGAGATGAATGTCCCGGGAGACATCTTGGCAATCCTGATGAGATTACATCATAACAACTACGCCCGCGTTAGGTGTGGCAGAGGTGGCAATTTAACCGAAAGGTTTCCCGTTCGCAGAGGGGTAAGACAGGGCTGTGTGCTCGCACCGACCCTGTTTTGCCTCTTCGTGAACGGGGTAATTGCCCACCTGACCAGGATTCCCAACACTGATGTCCCAAAACTGACTGGCAGCAGGGTGCCTGCAATTATGTTTGCCGATGACACCCTGCTGCTGTCCAAATCCCCAATGGGCATACAACAAGTCTTGGACGGGTTTATGGAGTTCTGCTCAAAGCGGGGACTCAAAATTAACCCACAGAAAACACAATGCATGATTCTCAACCCCAAACTCCTTAACCGCCCACCGCCCAAGCTGGGAACAGTTCAACTGGAACGGGTGCACACAATCGAATATCTGGGGATCACCCTCAATGAAAATTTAACGTGGTCGGCCCACCAGTCAAAAGTAAACATCAAACTGGCACAGTTGGTGGGTGGCACCATGAGGCTAGTGAACAAATCACCCTACCGGCCACTTACCCCTATTATTCACATTTACAAAGCACAGGGGGGTGTCAAATACGGGGGCGAGCTGTGGGGCCATATTCCATCACCAAAACTACTAACTATTGAGAATAAATTCCTGAGACAGATTGTTGCTCTTCCACAGAGTACCCCATTACTCCCTCTCAGGCTGGATATGGGCCTTCGGCCCATAACGGAGGAGCTGGGGATCAAACCCCTAGCATTCTGGCGGCATCTATGGAGCAGTCCAGACCTCTCAACTTACAGAGCTGAGTTGCAGGAATTTGTACAGTTGCCCAACGCCACAAGAACATCTTGCCTGAATTACATCAAGAGAACTTTTGAGGCAATTGGACTCCCTGAACTATGGTTGGACCCAGTAAATACTAGCACTAAGATCCCTAAAAAGGTGCTCTCAAGAGCCTATTACGATCGCATGCTCTTCAGAGCTGCCGAAGGCACTCGTGATGGATCATTGTCCAACCAGTTCATAAAAATTAAAGATTCTTATCAACTGGAAAGTGTCCTAGATGCCATGACTCCGGCACTAACCAGAAAACTATTCCTCCAATGGAGATATGGAACTCTTCCTCTGGCATCATTTACAGCATCATGGTCTTGTCGCTCCTCCACAGAAACTTGCCCGGCATGTGCCCACTCAAAGGAGAACGATGTCCATGTGGTCTTCTTCTGCCGGGCCTATGAGAGGAGCAGGAAATATTGGCTAGTCCCCCTGCTTAGAAATTTGGGGTTCAGAACTTTTTTACCTGCTTACAGAGTCTTAAAGACAGATCTAGCTCCTACTACAGTTTTTGCACTATCCAAATTTTTAACTTCAATGTGGTACGCCCGAATTCGTTGTATAAAGAAACTTGGAGACTCAGGACAGATTTGAATTATTGGCACACCTTTTTTAAATGGACCTTGATCACTAATGTTGTTTAATGCGTTTTTAAAACGTTCTTATAATGTGATGTAATGTATATCTTTTATGATCATGTGATCGAAATAAAGATTTTTCGAATCGAATCGAATAAAGACCATTAAAAAGTGAAGGCGTAAATCCTGAATAAGATGTATTTAAAACAATAGATTTCACAAGTACATCACTGCGCTGTGCAGGCAAAACCTAACAAAACAAATACAACAAAAAAGTAAGACAAAACAAGTAATAACACAACCAAAACATAGCAGGGCGAAACAAAAAAAGGCAATCTAAAAACAGCAGTACAAAACAGAAGTAAAACAATTGCCACAATGCAGCACAACATAACAAAATGCAACATAATAAATGTGTGTAAATATTCAACTACATGTTATCAATCCCAAATGTCTGCTCCATAATACAGTGATAGAGAACTGGTCACCTTTCTGTTCCTTACTGCTATATTTATTAAACTGGTACTAATCAGGTACAACCCATTCCCTGACAGTGTTACTAAGTCTTAAAATAACAAAATAATGAAGTTATGCTGTTACAAAATATTCCACATTGTGCCGCCTGATTTCATTTGTGGCTTTAAATAAGAAGGAGTAAGAGTCTATTTGGATTTTTTTTTTTTACATTTGAATGATAAATAGCCACTTAATGTGTGTGATGATAGTCATAATCCTAATGCATAGCTAGTATTTAATTAACATGAAGGAACAAGATCTGTGAGTGAGACAAGTTATTGAACCACCATTCCTTAAGATTAAGTTGTTTTTCATCCCTTACGTCCTCATTTCAGATCAGATGTTTTTTCTAGGTGGACTTGATGGCTCTGGATGGCTTCACTGATTCCATTACATAACTTTCTCTACAGGGAATGAAATATAGACCTATTTTTTAAAATGATATTAAATAGACAAGTTAATTTTTCACTCCTTTGGTACATTATCTTGTATGATTAGAGTATATGAGATATGTCTCGGGTGTAAGGAAGGGAGTGGTCATATTTCACCACAGTTGACGCTGCCGCTGAGTAATGGAGAATAGGGCTATGATTTATCCTCTCTCCTCCTTCCACAGTCGTGTACTTCAATTAAGATGGGAAATCATTACTGTCTTTGATAAAATGTGTTCCTCTGACCCAAGCCCTGAAGCGAGTTTAAGCAAAGGTATTGCTCTGTTCAGAATGTATTCTCCTGCAGCACCACATAGATGCATGCCCTGCTTTCAGTCTTCACAATTTAGTTCCGTTTTCTAGAGTTGACAGGAAGACGTTGTGCTTTACCGAATACCAAAATGAAAAAGGGAAGAAAATGGTAAAGGAAATAAAATTGCAAAACTTTTACCAATTGCTCTACATAAAGGTTCTCTGATCGATGAGCAGTATTCCTATTTCCCAGGTAGAGAAAAATAGAGAAGGGGGAGGGAGGGCAGTGGGTCTGTATGCATGTGTATCCAATATCTCCAATATGGCGACTGGACAGTATCATGCTTAGGTATTTTACAGTTTTTCTGAAATGTGTTACCCCAGAAATACTTGGGGGCATATCATCAAGCGACAGCGATAATTATCGCTGGCCGCTTTTAGCGTGCACAATTCTAACGCCGTCTATCACCGGATTCCATTGCCCGGTCAGCGCACTATTATCAATGTGCATCGCTGAGGCAATAGAAATCCCAGCAATAGCGGCGATAAGCGGCAATATCGCAGGATTACCAGCGACAAAAAAAGCGTTAGGGAAAACATTGTAGCTAGGGAGATGTGGACTTAGCATATGATACATATAGCTTCATCGGGAAATTAGCAGGCATAAGGAACCAGCGATATACCTGGTTAGCACTACTTTTTATGTCGTAAGACAGATTACCAATTTCCTAGTTGATAGGGAGAAGCTGTGTTAGCGATTATTACCGCTGAATTTCAGTCGGGAACGCCTATCTTGCATCTCGTGAGTGATGCGAGTCGAGGCACAAACAAAATGGGTGCAAACTGCAAAGGCATGGATTCACAGGGTTACTGGTCCCTAGTGAACGTCAACTAGTTTCGAGCTTCCCCAGTTCTTTTCTTCAGGACAAACAGTGTCCAGCCCTGTGTGTTCCACTCCTAAAGTGACCTAAAGTGAGGAAAAAATGGTGGTGCTGCAACTATTAAGCAAGCGAGGTTAATACATACGATACAATGATCACGTAGTATTGGTTGAATAGCAAAATTGTGCTTCATGGTCTCTGAGGGACTTGAGAGGTGCGGTCTCGAACGTTGGAGATAATATCCTCTCGGGCCTGTTCACCTACTTTTCCTCGCGACAGCAATATGCAACAAGAGACCATGAAGCACAATTTTGCTATTTAACCAATACTGCGCCAGAGGTTACTGGGGCGGTGGCCAAAGAAGATGATCTCCGATTTACCAGGATTACATTTAAGCTGGTTGCACTGGAGCCAGGTAAATACTTCTGTTAGACAGCTGTTAATCATGTCTCCCTTGAAATCTGTGCCTTTGTTGCAGGTGAAGAGCAGCTGCGTATCGTCGGCATATGATATTATTTTTGCTCCATGGTTCTCAGCCAGAGTTGCTAGAGGTGTCATATATAGATTAAAAGGGATGAGGCTCAAAATAGAGCCCCGGGGCACACCAAACCTCTAGAGGGGGGTAGGAGCAGCAAAAGGTGGGGCCCGCACTGTTTACTGGCGGTCCTTTAAAATGGAGGTAAACCAATTGATTACCCCACCCCCCGAACCCACACTCCCGAAGTCTCAGCAAGAGGTGGTCGTGTGGGACGGTATCAAAATGCACATCTGTCTATCACTCATGGTACACCTCTTTGGCACAATGAAGAATAAAGAATTACTTTGCATTACTTTAGGCAACGTTCCAAAGCAAATCAATCAAGTTTCAACGTAGTCCATCCTCAGATGAAAGTTCCCATTCAAATGTATGCCTCTACTGCTGGCCCTTAGTCCTCCATGCAACTGAGGCACCCTTGCACCATGGTACCAAGGTGCCTGCATTGGTGTATGGGTGCCAGTGCTGGCACTAGGCTGCTAAAAGGGCAGGCATGTGCCATATTGACTTGAGTACAGTGCATTACTGCCTTTTCCCTGTCACACAGTGCAGTGCACCAAGGTGACTTGCTGCACTGCACTGTGTGACAATCGCACAAATCTGCCTCTTGTGGTTTTGAGACCCTTCACGGTTGATTGTATACAACCTTTCATTTGAAGAGCAGATAGCCAAATAATTTAGAAACGTTCATTAGAATTATTTTTGGCTTTACTCTGAAAAGTTCCATTGACAAGTGTTATGAGTGAGTTTAACGGATATAGCCTTAGAGCCCAACGTAGCAGGCTCTAATGGCTATTCAGGACAGCACCAGCATTAACAACCCGAGCCAAAGACGAGTCTTTTGTTCACAGCAACAGCTGTGAACAAAAATTGGAATGTTGCTGCTGTGGGCTGCTATGAGCCATTAGAAGTCCAGAGCACTCCATTGCCTACAAGGGATCACTCAACATTCCACTATTCTAATAAAGCATAGACAATTGTTCAGCCACTCTCCTCCTTAGCATACTAGATGGATTTCCTACACCAACATTCCGCTCCCATCCAACTGCTCCTCTATGTGTGGCTATGTGTGTATTGTTTGGTATTGTATGTTTCTGTGTTGTATGAGACTCTCTGGGCACAATGGATGTGATGTCTCTGACTATATGTGTGTTTCTTGGTGCTTGGGCATGTGCATATGTGTGCATATATGAATTGTCTGTCACAGTGTGTTTTTGAGCACAAGTGATTCTGGGTCTGTATAGCTGTATGAATGTCTTTATGTCTGATTGAATGAGTACGTGGATGTCTTTTGGCCTGTGAACATAGAGGCTGCATGTCCCTTGGTATGTGCACTTGCATGCCTTTGATGTTCATAAAGGGAGTGTTATGTCTGTTTGCCACTTCATGTGGTGTTTGTTAAATGTCTCTTATTAAGTGTCTATGTGTGCCTTTAGGCATCTTACCTCTTGTGCATGGAATTATGCCTCGGTAGGTTAGTCTACGTGGATATTGGTAGGTGTGTTATGCATCTGTTTATCCATCACTTGTCTATCCATATGTATCTGTATTGTCTGTTCCCATGTGAATTATTAAAATGTTTGCTGTGTTTGCATGTGTCTTTATAGGTGAGCTTTTGTGTGTTGTGTTTTAAATTCACACTGGGAGGGTACTTTGCTTATTAGATGATTTAACAGGAAACCCTCCATATGGATGTGACATATCAAGGAAAAGCAAGGAGAGTCTAAATTATGGAAATGAGAGTAAAATATTAGTTATGAGCCCATAGATGAGTAGATAGCTTCAAAGAATACAATAGAGATGTATTGGTGAGGTTGCTTAAGAACAAGTGCCCAACTTCCCACAAACTTCTCCAATACGTCTGTTGACCTGTGGGCCTGCAAACACAAGTGGGTTTATCCACTGCTTAAGCAAGGTGAGAACTAGTACAGCAGATCAGTATTTTGGTTATAAAGGCTATGTATATGATACTGTCACAGGCCCTGATGATGACTCATGCACTCACAGATCCAGATAAACGGATCCATTGCTGAATATTACTCAGAGGTTGTACAAATTCTGTGTGTGATTGTTGGAAATTGCCCTTCTTGCAGGGTTATCCCCAAACTTTGTGCTTCTTCCTCCTATTTTTTCCTGACTTGTCTGTGTTGGTTTTAGGACTCTGGGCACTTTACCACTGCTAATCGGTGCTAAAGTGCATATGCTCTCTGCGTAAATTGTATTATGGATTGGTGTTTCCATGATTGGGCATTTGATTTACTTGTTAGTCCCTAGTAAAGTGCCCAGAGTGTGCCAGGGCCTGTAAACTAAATGCTACTATTGGGCCTGCTGCACTGATTGTGCCACCCAAGTGAGAAGCCCTAAAATGGTTAAAATGGTAACTCAGACCTGCCATTGCCCAGACTGTACACAGTTTGTAACTGACTTGGCGAGTGCACCCACTTGCCAAACTCTAAACCTTCCCTTTTCTACATGTCAGTCACTCCTAAAGTAGGCCCAATGTACCTCTGAGGGCAGGGTGCAGTGTATGTGAAAGATAGGACATGCCCTGATGTGTGTGTGGCATGTCCTGATCGTGAATTACAGCCCATTTCGTTTTTCACTATTGGCAGGCTACCTGTCCGCCATAGGACAGAATGGGAACTTTGTTTATAACATATTATAAACATAGCAGGCCCTGGGAACTAGGTGGGAAAATAAAGTTTAGTATGTCTGAACTCAGAATCTAAAGATGCATCTTTTAGTGAAGATGATTTTTACATTCTGTGTTTGAAAATACCACTTTTAAAAAGTAGGTATGTTCTTGCTCATTCATCCCATGTGCCGCTGCTGGAATGTGGATTGCCTCTCTGGGTTTTGGATAACAGAAGGCTGTGGAGCAGGAGTGACTACAGATAGTCTAGGTAGGGTCAGGAAAGGGCTGAATAGACCTGGGCTGCAATGAGAGAAGGGACTGGAGATTACCTTGCACCTCAAATGGCCTGGTCCGACTCTGACAATGCCATTTTCACCTCCTGCCAGGAAATCACAGCAGAGAAGGCAGAACTGGTTCTGGCTGGGCACAGATACTCTCTGCCTAAGAGATCCAAGGATTTGGGGAAATAAATATTGGGGCCCGACCCCTGAACTTTAGAACTATTTTGGATCAAGGAGAAGCTTTGTGGAGGACCTACCACTTTGCTGTGTGCTTTGCTGTGATGGCCTGCAGTGCCTGCTTCTGTCTTGGGCAGTGATACAAATGAACTGAATTTTCTGCAATCTGCTTTATGACTTTCTACAAGGGCTTGAGGTAGATCAATAAGTCTCAGGAACAACAAAGACGTCAAGCTCTTCTGCCCGCAGCACTGGGGGACTGTGTGTTTTGTGCTGTAACAGACGTGCCGACTCTGAGTCCTGAAGGCAACGCAAAGGGCACTGCTGCAACGCCGCACCGCGACCCTGGTCTCACCGACGATGCCTTTTGATGCCGCCATATTGTCACTGCTCACACCGTGACCTGTGGGCACCACACTCCGTACTGCCTCTCTTCACGAAGACGCCTTGGCACCGCAGAGGGCACTGCCTTAATACCACAGCACAACCCTGGTCTCACCAACAACGCCTGCTGATGCCACCACTGAGCAGTTGCTCGCACCGCGACCTGGGGGCACCGCACTCTGCACCGCCTTGCTTCACGACGACGCCTTGGTATCCCCGATGACGCAGCTCATGCCAAAATTGATGCCCCTGCTTGCACTGTGGTTTGAGGGCACCGCTCGTAAAGTTACACGATGCCCTACCCTCATCCCGCACCGCAGCCTTGACCTACCCACGCCATCGACTCCAGTTTGCCAGCCGACGACATCGCTTCAGCAATGACAAGGCTACTGCTTGCACCGTGACCTGCTGTCACCGTGTCGAGCACCGCCTTCATCTCTCACCGCGACCCTGGTCTCACCGACGACGCCATCTGATGCCGCCACCAAGCTGCCGCACCGCTGCATTTCGCACTGCTGCACTGAACAGAGAGGAGATCGACCTGCAACCTGTGTGACTTTGAGGGCCCCGACGACTCCTGCACCGACCTCCGGAACCTACACCTGCGGACTCTCTGTTTTCGGAAACTCCACCAGAGGTTGCTGGCGTCCTGGATTTCTAAAAGGTACTGTTTGCTGGTCTTCCTGACACCATAGATGCCCCGCGACTCCGCGGTCAGCCAAAACTGTTTGGAATTGTTTGCTCATGACACTGCGAAAGCCCTAGACAGAGCTATCAACATCAATGAACTGTTTTTAAAGCGTATTTTGATAACTGTAGATTTTTAAGTACAGTATTGTGGATTCTTATCATTTTTGATCTTGTATATAAAAATATTGGCTATTTTTATAAACTGGTGTGGTGTTCTTTTGTAGTGCTTACACTGTATTACTGTCGGTTATGTGCAAATACTTTACACAGCCTCTAAGATAAGCCTGACTGCTCGTGCCAAGTTACCAAGTGAGTGAGCAGGGGTTATTTTAGGAGTGTAACTCACTTATCCTGACTGAGTGGTGTTTTCTGCCTGGATTTGGCACATAGCCAAGCCTTCCAAAAATCCCATTTCTAACAGTGATCTTGAGCAGGTCTTAATTAAATATGAACTTTCTGAATAATCAAAACAATATATGCCAAGTTTATTTACGCATGTACAAATAGCTATTGGGGCAATCTCCTGGTGGCCTTATGCTCTTCAGAATCTATGGTGAGAGATGCTCACAAAAGTGCAAATTCTTTATGTCATTAAACTTTTACAACTAACTGTCATAAGTGTATTTGTGAGTTTGTTGTTTTTCATTCGCATTGCTATTTTGCCTTTAACTTTAACTGCACCAGATGCTTTATCTAAGAACATTTACACATCACATTGTTCACCTCTAGATTTTTATTGATAGATACCAGAAAAAAGGAGCAAATAAAGGTGTGTGTTTTCTGACTCATTGCTATGTTGAGCCATATTGAGGAACAGACAGTTGGAGTACCAGTGCCTTATCATCTATTATAGGATACAAATATATCATCCGGTAGTGTAATTCACTCAGAGGATTGAATTATTGGTGATGGGTGTGAGTCATGACTACTGAGTAGGAAATATCGCTATACCTTAATATCATAGCCAAAATATTGACGACAAAAATATTGACAGTCAAATATGTAGAGATTTTCTGTAACTAAATACAAATATATGTATCTTGATGCTAAATATATCTTTGTGTTAAGTAGCTGTTGCGTTAGTAACAGTAAAGGTATACTACCCTATATGACTCACCTTTTTTGTCATAGATAATTTGGTTAAGATATCAAGGTAGAAAGAGATTCCTCATTTCCCACCAGCGAGTATTGCTCACAGTAAATATGTTTATATTGATAAACCTGATTTCAGGGGCTAAATCCACTGTTAATTCATGCAATGTATGTACTGCTCAAAATGTGAGGGACTTGGAGCTATTCTTAAGATAACGTCCATAAGGAGCTACTGTAATGTCAAATTTTTATTTTGTTGTTACTTATGTTTTTAATGATTCCTCGGTTTACATTTCGCATGCAGATTTGGTCATATTACTTTGCTGGACACATAAGTCTATTCTCAGTGTAGAATGAGTTTTCCTTTACCTTCACAAATAGTTGTTTTCATTTTATTGCATTCTTTTATTTTATTGCATCAAATCCACCACACAACAGCCAACATGTTTTGTTCAATAGATTACCATTGGACAGCCTGGCACTAAAAAGTCTGTTGTTGGCTGCAAGCCTCTTGCGAGAGATAGAGAATGAGAGAGAAATTAAAGCAAGTAAAAAGAGGATAACAATGCAAACAGCTTCAAATGGGCACTATCTAGTATGCTGTGAAATAGCAGCAGTCAGAAAAACAAAACACTCCGAATGGAATTTACAACAGAGTTGGCAGGAGATGGGATCTAACAAAGATGGACTGTGCATCAGAAGCGTGCTGCTATCACATTGTCCTGCTAACACATCGGGCTCTAAACGCAAAGTCAACACTAAAGTAATATAAAGTGAAAACAAAAACACTGGCACTAAAGGAAACTAGCCTGTGTACGGACATGACCTTGTGAGAGAGCAAAATGCAGTCACTCAAAGTGAAGTTAACCAGTTGCTTAAGTACCCTGAGTCACTGCCCCTTGCTAAATACTGTAACAGACAAAAGCCAAATATGATCGACACAATAGGAGGCCAATGGAGGAAGAGAGGTGGCTGAAAGTAAAATTAAAAGGTCTTGGCTCCTGCCAGACCTAAACAGGAATAACACATCTTTTATACTTGGTGGGAAAAATTCCCCACTCCATATAACAATGTTAGAGGGATCTTGGATTTATAGTGGTTTTTTTCTATTATAAATTAGGTGTTGAAAGTGTCTTTTTGCAACTGATTTGAAAAAGGCACATATGGCACCTCTATGAGTATTTGCTTTAGAGCTGTGGTGTGCTATGTGGTGGTTCGGGCTAAGGTCATAAGCCATGTTCTGCCAAGGTACAAATACATTTTGACACTCTATTTTGTCAGACCTCAACATACAAGTACATATCTTTTTTCTATTCAGCAAATATTAGTATTTTACTTTTGTGACTAGTAAGTAATATGAAGGATGTGCTTACCTGCGACAGGGTTGGATATGTTCATTTTTTCTTGCAAACCAACCAGTATGATCAAACAAAATTAATCATTTGCATACCGAAGTGAATGACAGAGAAAATATCCTAACTATACATTGATTTTTGCAGCCAGTGCTTAATTTTTAAAAGAATCAGTGCCAGGGCCCTTGTCAGGAGACCACTGCAGCTTGCAGCACTCATTGCCTCTGCCCTTGGTGCCAACCCAACTACAAACCATCACATTCCTATAAGTGTGACTATTAAGATTAAACCAGGCACCCAACACTATAAAAATAGCTTGAGTGGCAGGTATTAGTATTTTTCTTGGAAATTAAATTACAAAACAACTATTGTGCTAGTTTCAAAATTAGTAAGACAGCGCCACCATGGGGCAGGCAATTATACGTGCGTACAATTAAGTGTTGGTGCCAAGCATCGGAAACTACCAGCTCAAATTAAACACTGCTTGCAGTTTTTCAAAGATACGCTTTGTAAAATTTTCACACTGAATAAATTATGGCTGTTTGTGTATGATCTTGCAATTCATTTTTATCCCTTTTTACAGTGGTAAAAAAAACTCCATGATTTCAAGATTACTCCAATTTTAAATAGTGATGAAAATTCTCATCCATGTGCATGCCCCAAGTGGCATAATCTGTTTTTGATAGAGCTACATGTATCTTCTCGGGACACGTGGCACTGAAGTTTCTTGCAATTTGAATGGAATTGGTGATCTGTAAAGCTGAAGAAGGGAGAATTTATATGTCAATGTTAGACCTGGCATCTTTAGCTTGTTTTTCCCCTGTCTTTTTTGCTTCTGACCTCCTGTTTTTGAGTGTGTGGTGAATTTGTTTTTGATGGTTTTAGAACTCTGGGCACTTACCACTTCTGATCTGTGCTAAAGTGCAAGTACTTCCTGTATAAATTGTGATTAGGATTGGTTACCTGTGATTGGCATATTTGATTTACTGTTAAAACCCTGGTAAAGTGCACTGTGTGTTTCCCAGTGTCTGCAAATGACAATGTTACTGGTGGGACTGCAGCACTGATTGTGACACCCACATGAGTAGAGCTGCAAACATGCCTGCCTCTGCAGTGTCTGTCAGTGCAGTTTTAAACAGCCATGTCGACCTGGGATGTGCACCCACTTGTCAGGCCCAAACTTTCCCTGTTACTACATTTAAGGCCCCCCAAACGTAGGCCCAAGGTTGCCCCATGGGCAGGTTGCAGTGACTTTAAAAGGTAGGGCATGTACTGGTGTTTTTACATGTCCTGATCGTGTAATACTGTCAATTTCATGTTTCCTATTGCAAGGACTATCTACCCCATACGTTATCATTGGAGCTGCCTTGCCTTGCAGCCTCCTACAGGTGGGGAAGAGATGAAGAGTTGGAGTTTGAACTCCCAATTTAAAAATACATCTTTTAGTGAAGTTGGTTTTTTAACTTCCATGTTTGAAAATAACACTTTTAGAAGGTGGGCATTTCCATCCTACCTGTGGAATCCAAGTTTGGTTTATACTGACAGTTGGGATGTTTGTGCATTCACTCTAGACAGTCCCACAAAGAGAGCTGAGTTGTGCCCTCCATAACCTGATGGTCCATCACCAGGCTGATAGGTCTTCCATAGCTAGTATGATGGGAGGAGTTGCCACTGAAACCTGAATACCGAGGTGCCTGTCTTCACACAAAACGGACTCCAACCCCCAGTAGTTTGTCTGGAGCCTGTCAGGGACAGGCAGGGTTGTGTGCACTACAAATACTTTCCTTTCAGGTTTGCCTACTTCAGAGGCAGAAACTTCAGAACACTTCTGTACCAAGAGAGGATTCTGCCAAGAACAACAGCTGGGGAAGCTGCAGGAGGGTAACTGCCACTCTGCTTGTTGCTATGCTGTGCTGGCCTGCTGCTTGGTGCTTCTGTCTTGGACAGTGAAAGGGCAGAACTTTGCTTTTTGCATCCTGATCGCAAGGTTCTCCAAGGGCTTGTCTGTGCTTGCCTTCAGTTAGGAAGTCTCAGAGCCAGCAAAGACTTCACCTTCAGCCCCTGAACTCCTCTGGTAGGCGTTCTGACATGCGAAAGAGTGGGGTTCCAACCCGCACACCTGTATGCAATAGCTGAACTAAAGTGTAATATTGTAACTGATTTATCACAATGCGTGCTGCCGTGTGCTTACGGTCCAGCCTATTGGCCTGTGTTTCAATGTCTCAGAAAGGATACGTAAAACCTCAGTTCCTGACGCACAGAGCACTGTCAAGTAGTCCCTGAGGTTTCAATGTGTAGCTAGTACAAACATTTATCTAAAAAAGAACAGACATTTAATAAAGAATTATATATGAGTATTTTGCAAAATTCTGCAATGGCCTTACCTGCCAAGTGGAGCCTATTCCAGGTCTGGGCCCTTGGAGGTGACTTTGCTGCAAAGAAGAGAAGAAAATCCATGCATTGCCCTTTAGAGCCTGTTTTTACTGATGCAGCACCTCCGCGCTGAAGAAAAATCCATGCATTGCCGCTGTGCAGCTAAAGAGTGAACCCCGCGCCTCCTGTGCCACTAAAAGATCACCACAGCCTGAGTTCTGAACACTGTGTTGCCGATGTCCAAGGCACCAGATTCTGACTCTGTTGCAGGCCCTTCTGTGTGGCTGAAAAAATGGATGCATCACTTGCCACACGGCTGGATAATGGACACAGCACACAATTAGCCAACACTGCATCGACCCAGAACATCTGGATTTTTGATGCAGTGCACCTGTGCGCCAAGTTCTTCAGCGACGTTGCTCAACTGTAAGGAACAAAGGCCATTTGTCCAAAGTTAGCTGCATCAAGTACCCTCACAGTAAGGAATTGATGCATCACCTCCCTTGACAGCAAGGAATCAACTCATCACCTCCTCTGCACCGCAGCAAGGAATTCATGCATCACGCCCTCTGGCAGTACGGAATCAATGCATCACTTCCCCTGCTAGTAAGGAACTGACTTATTGCTTTGTTTTCCAGCTCCACGTCTCCTCTGCACCTGTTTCCATTTTTTATGCATCCCAGGTACTTTGCCATAAAAGTGATGCATCCATAGTTTCCTAACTCTTTCAAACCTTTTAAAAGTGATATCTTTGCTTGTATATGTTGGATCTTTGTCGTTTTTATCTTGCTTTAATCAGATAGAGATTGGCTGATTTTCTAAACTGATGTGGTGACCATTTGTAGTGATTTCACTGTGTTACTCTTTGTGTTTGGTTCAAGTGCTTTACATGTTGCCTCTGAGATAAGACTGCTCGTGCCAAGCAACCAAGGGGGTGAGCAGGGTTTATTTTAGCTGTGCAAATCCCCTTACCCTGACTAGAAAAAGGGTCCCCACTTGCAAGGGTGCAAGCCTCTGCCAACTAGAGACCCCCATTTCTAACAGTCAATATATGTATTGCACATTTTTTCATATAGCGCTTAACAGCCCAGTGAGGAATTTGCTTTCAAATGATTAAAAATATAATACAACAGCTCCTGCTGTGGGACGAAACAGTGTGACTATTTATTCTTAATAAACATGATTTCACATAATTTTCCAAAAATGTAGTGTAGTTTATTCCTAGGCTTTGCTCTCCAAATCATTGCATTAGCTCTGACATCTAATGACTGCAAAAAATGATTACATATCAACGTGCCCATTTCCATAGATAAAGCATAGTCCATTTCATCTCTTGGAACAATCTTGTTCCATCTCACTGTAGATCTCTGCTCAGTGGCTTTTGAGACTGTGGCCAGGCGTAGTTTATAAACTGGAGATATAATCTATTATTGAGGCTGCACTTTGGTGTTCAAAGTTGCTGTGACTGGAGTTCTCGTGCTTCCTCCACCTTCTATCTGACTGGCTGCTTGTCTCTTGGCCAACTTGATCTCAGGTGGATCTCCGGTAGCACATCACAGCAGCAGCCTGTGGGAGGACCATCAATCAACCAATCAATCAATCAGGGGAATTGTAAGCACGCTACTCACCTGTGAGGGTCTCAAGGCACAGGGGGGTACATGGAAGCAGCTCCATTCAGGGCAAAAAGCCAGATCTTGAGTGTCTTCCTGAAGATGCTCAGGGAGGGGGTGCGTCTGACGTTGATCAGGAGCTTGTTCCAGGTCTTGGCCGCGATGTAGGAGAATGTTCTGCTGTCTGTTCTGGCTCTGTGGGTGAGCGGGGTTTTGGCAAGGTCGAGGTCGGTGGATCTGAGGTTTCTCTAGGGTACATAGAAGATGTTCTCATTGAGGTATTGGGGTCCAGTGTTGTGAAGGCATTTGTAGGTGTGGGTGAGTATCTTGAAAGTAACTCTTTTCTCAAGGCGGAGCAAGTGGAGGTTCTGCAGGTGTTGGGTGATGTGTTTGTGTCGAGGGATGCCGAGGATGAGTCTGGCTGCAGAGTTCTGTATGGTCTGGAGCTTGGGGAGAGAGACTTGTTGATCCCGGATTAGAGAGCCTTTCCGTAGTCCAGTCTTCTGGTTATGAGTGCATGGGCGATGGCCTTCTTTGATTCGGGGGGAACCATTTAAAGGTTTTTCAGAGGATGTGGAAGGTGTTGAAGCAGCTGGAGGCGATGGCATTGATCTGTTAGCTCATGGAAAGGGAGGGGTCGAGTACGATGCTGAGGTTTCGAGTGTGGTCCGCAAGGGTGGGAGACCATGGCCTAGATGTATCAAGCCTTTTGCGATTCGTTAAGGCCGAAATTCGCAGAATTTCGGCCTTAAGGAATCGCAAACGGACATTTAGCATCTTTTGGGATGTATCAGAAATTAGCAAAATAAGGAATCGCAAAAAATTGCGATTCCTTATTTTGCTTATGCATTTAAGGAATCGCAATTTTGCGATTCCTTAAATGGCATGTATAAAACTTTTTAAAATTGCGAATTTGGGTTAAGGAATCGCAAATTAACACCAATTTGAGGTTCGTGTTAATTTTCGAAATCCTTTTAAAACACAAAATATGACTATTTTGAAGGTGGCATGTGACACACATACATGCCCATAGGGCATGTATGTGTGCCATATGCTCACACATGTACGTTTCAGGGGTGCAGCAGGGTGTCCATGAGACACCCCTGCACCCTTGAAATAATTCTCAAATTGCGATTAGCAAATTGTGAATTCGCAATTTGAGAATTACTGCACAATCATTCCTATGGGCCTCTTGGCCCATAGGAATGCATGGGGAATTATTCCTTATTTGCGAATTCGCAAAATGCGAATTCGCAAATAAAGATAATTAAGGAATCGCAAAAAAAATGCAATTTTTTACATACATTCCATTTTGCGAATTCTAAATAGCGATTCTCAAAAAATCGCTATTTAAGATTAACATAATGGAATCTTGATACATCTAGGCCCATGTACCTATTACTTGTCTGGACCTGGAGTGTAAGAGCCACTGATGTTGGCATTGTGCATTAGCCTCCTTCCTTTTCTGGTCTCTCAGAGTAGGCTTGTTAGTCTTGCTGCTGTTGTCTGCGAGGGACACTTGTCTCACCCAGTGCTGGGAGCAGGGAGCCTGGAGTTGTAAGCCAGGGTGAAGCTGAGCAGGACCAAGTCATTTCAGGCTGTGTTTGTCCTTCATTGGCTCCAATCTCCAGAAGCTTAGAGTGTGCCAGCTGGGAAGCCAGTGTGCATGCCTATGTGGCTGGAAGGGGCTGTGGTTGTTTGGTACTGGCTCAGCAGTACACATATTGTCACCACACTCTCATAATGGTCTTGAAGGTGCGGTTCAGCATAGCGGAAGTGGAGATTGGAGGAAGCAGCTCCTTCAGTATGAACAGTATGGGTGCGTCAGATTGAGCTGAGATAGCACTTCCAATGAATAGCTGACAACTTGCAAATTTCATTCTGCAATAGTAACATTCAAATATTTAATCTACATAAACTGTGAAAACTACAGATGTTTCATGGTGATTTATGGTGATAGTTCTAGCAACAGTTCTTGATATTGAGCTTCTACTTTAGCACCTAATATTTAATGGTTTAATCGCCCCAAAAGCAGCAGATTAACATCTTAACAATGGGATTAGGGTAATGTGGCCCTTAAGGACACAGACACATTTTCTGCTCTAACTGATTTAAAAAAGACTTTGGCTAATTTTTAGTAGAAAGACCCCAGCGCAGAGATTGGCTTCTACAAAAGGCTTTAAGAGAGCCCACTATAAATAAAGAGATATCTGTGAAAGCTGGGAAGTTCTATAGTATATCTCAGCCATTGTAAGAAAAAAACAAGCTGAAGCGGCAAACAATAATGTCTGATTATGTCAAACAATGATTCAATCTCTGGAAAAGAAGGTATTCTAACTTCCATCACCAGTAATACCCATACAGACATGGGCACCTCCTTTGATGATATTTATTTAATAATAACACCATATATCATGGCTCTGATTCAGACTCAGATCCATTCTCAAACTGAGACACACACTCAAGCAAAGGGAAAAGTTCTTAATTTGACACTGAGGCAGCATAATCAGTCTCCTAAAACAGATGCATCTATACTGCATGATGCAGATGAAGATGTCCTTCCAACTTATCCTGCTTTCATACCAATGAGTGTAATAAGTAATACACTAGCCAAGATAACGGACATGTTGATTGATCAATCGATGTCAATGGGCATAAGGACAATACTATCAAAAGAAATATCTTAAAATATGCAGGTCCAAAAAATAAATTATGGATACAGTTTCGAACTGGGTAGTGCTACAAAAGGACTGTCCTCAAAAGTTCAACATTACTTTGAATTGTTTACTTTATGTACTTGCTGCAACTCTTACCACATAAACTAAAGGGAATATATAGAAGCCACATTACAGTGACAGAACAAAATGCCAAATAATCAGTCAACTGTTGAAATCATAACAAGTAACACACTGGACAATAAAATAGATGATATGAAAAACGTATTGTTAGGCCGAGGTCAAATGACTCCAAGCTCCTAGGCCTGTCATTGAGAGCCACAACTGTTCAAAGAATTCAATATTTACACTCAAGATAGGAAATAGCAAGATGAACAAATTTCACCCTTACATAAGTGCTGGAGCAGGAATCAGTTTAAACAAAAAAAATTGGTTTACCATCATCCGGGCTAATTTCTGCAGACACTTCGGTTGGTGGACCTTTGCCATTGATTTAGAGAAGATCAGGAACTACACATCACAATAACCAAAATCAGAATTTATATTCTATCTTCAGTCAATATTGAGACTTTGGAATGAGTTAAAAGGTTTTATTGTTCAAAATCTTAGTAGGTCATCTTCATTCACAGACATGCTTTTTATTCGTATTAATCTCAATAATAAAATTAACAGAAATCAGTGATCCATATTGGTTGATCAGTCAATCAGGGCGTAATAAAACGCAGTTAGAAGGTTTCCAGGAAAGAAGCCCAATTGTAGAAACTGAGAGGAAAAGGTGTCAGTAGGAACCCATGAAGAGTTCAAGTTCGAGACAGGAGAGTTCCATATAAAGCTTTGGCATATAAAGTAAAAAATCGATCAAATCAGAGCTTCCAATAAAGAGAGGTTTGAGAAACTCAACAGAGTCTCAAAGCAGCATAGAATTAAGAAAAGGGGTATGGATAGAATCGTAAGCAACAGTAGCCATGGCAATATAATGTGTTCAGGAAAATGTGGTATGGCAAATGGCAACCTACTGTAAGAACATGCACTATTAAAGACACGTTCTGATGCTTTCTAACATGTAGCTTCCTCTCCTTTTATCCAATCATCTTTCAATGCTTTACTGGGAGCCCGTCTACTCCCCATCTTCTCACAGGAATACAATAGTCCACAGACGGCATTGTTAGGTTTGTAACTTCTTTGTAGAAATTCTAAGTTCATGTGGGACGTTTCTTCATTCAAAACACCTTTCCCACTTATTAAACTGCATCTCTTAACTTCTAATATGGCACCTTTTATTCAGCTCTAACAATGATCTATGTAGAACCTGGAACATCTATATAATGAAAAGAAACAATTTTTGCACTACATCATCTTTTGGAAATATATGTTAAAAGAGGTCCAGTTTAAATGCTGCTTCTGTATATAAGGTGTTTCTTCCTTACTTCACTAAGCAATGTTTCTAATCATGTGTTAACAGGCTTTTTTGTGTAAGTAGAAACATTTTATTGAAGTAAACTAGAACATTTATGCAAATAATATTTATATGAGAAAAATGTCTGCCAAGAATTGAACATTTCAGCATGGACTATGGCAATGTACTTCTTCTTGGTACTTCGGAAAAGAACATCAGGAAACTGCAGGTACTACAAAACTCGGCAGCACGGCTAGTATTGAGATTACCCAGAAGAGTTGCTTCTAAATCCACCTTGGCAACCCTTCATTGGCTGCCCATTAGGAAGAGAATTCCTTTTAAAGCCCTTCTTTTATGCTTTAGAATTATCTCTCACAGTGCACCGTCCTACTTGTCTGACCTAGCTGTCCCATACGAGCCTAACAGAGCACTTCGCTCGATGGGAAAGGGCCTCCTCATGATCCCCCGTACAAAAAAATCTAGAATGGGAGGCCGGTCTTTCCGTTCCCTGGCAGCAACCAAATGGAACACCCTTCCCATCAATATTAGGCTAGCAAAAAATGAAGCCACCTTCAGGAAACTTCTAAAAACGCACCTATTTGCCCTTTAGGCTCTTCCCCTCCTCTGATCTCTGACTCTATTCCTCAGTGTGGGGATACGCTGGGAGGCGTCACCATGCGCTCTACAAACCCCTTTATTATTATTATCTCAAAGCATTTCTAGTAATGTCAACTTTTTCAAGCAATGTTGTTTCAGCCATTCGAGGCCTAGTACGAGTAAATATGATGACCTAGTTCAATTTTTACATTTAAACACTTTTCTTTTGTTAAAGCTTTCATGTTAATTCTGAAAATGTATTACAAACTGTACTATGTTCTTGTTATTATTAAATTGCAGCCTCATAAGTAAGCGACATTTTAAAAAACTATAAAAAATCTCCTGCACACCACCACAACCCAGACAAACTGGCTCTCATCCAAACAATCACCTCAAACCCACACAGAGAACCTAGGCCTAACTCTAGAGAAGTAAATAAGTCCAAATTTAATCTAGTCCTCATCACACAGACCACTTCAGCGGACACCAAACCACACCTGAAATGAATGCTTCTCAATTGCAGATCAGCTATGAACATGTGGCAGACATCGCTGACATCATCTTGCGCACAAGCTTCACCTATTATTCCTCACAGAAAAATGGCTAAATGACTCCTCTACACCAATCATTGACATATTAGTCCCACTGTTGGATTTGGCCCTCATTGCAGGGTCATTCCTGAACTTTTTGCCTTCCTCCTAGCCTTTTTTCTAACATGGTTTTGGTTGTATTAGGACTCTGGGCACTTTAGCACGGGTTAGCAGTGCAGAGTGCATGTGCTCCCTGTCCTCCAAAGGCTAAGATTGATAACTCCACCATTATGGGATAACTTCTAAATGAAACAAAATAAGTATGTCATGTTTGGTATGTGTGGAATGGAAATAATAAATGCTGCGCAATGGTGTGCGCAGATTTATTTTCACTATTTTAGGAATGCCACCTTTAGAAGTTGGCATTTCTGTGTGCTGTGTGCCTGCCTGCATGGCTGGTTCTAGAAGTGATTTAGATTATAGCTGTGCACAGCTTTATATTAAGTTGTAGATTGAGGCGTGAATCGTGCTCCTTTGTATACTCCCTGCTTTGGAGTATTGCTATGAACTAAGAGACGCACTAGCACTTGGTTCTAGAAGTGACCGGGGCTGGTGAGGAGTGGGTGGCTCCAGGGAGGGCAGGGTGAGTCAGTGCCAGGCTAAATAGGAGATCTGCAATTGGAGTAGTGGGTGGAGAAGTCCCCTGTCCCTGAATAGGTCTGTGCCTGCCCTGTACAATGCTGACTCTGCCCCCCATGTGGTGTAGCTGATTACCAAGCCCCAACTCACAAAGGGAGGAGGGAAGCCTGGTAATCCAAGTGCCCTACACTCCCCAAAACCAGTTGGGACTCGTTTCCCCAAAGACTCTTCCAGAAGCTTCTGCCCCTTTCTAGTAGCAGGGCAGAAGGGTGTATAAATACAGGGGCTGTGACCCCATGCTGGGTGTGCTTGTGCTGACTTGGAGGGGACACTTGCCAGGAGGAACCGTTGCAGGATCCTGCGTGATGGTCCCTGTGCCCAGCTTTTCCCCTCTGGCTTCTACAGGACCAGGAATAGACTTTTGTTGGAATGGAGTCTGCTGCGCCAGGAGGATTGCCACACTGCTGGATTTCACTGTTCCCAGGAACTGCTATCCCATGTTGTTTAGCTGCACTACTGCCTGCTGATCTTGCCCAGCATTGCTTCCAAAATTCCTGGCTTCTAGCTCCTCATGGGTGCTACAATTCGACTCCAGCCCCAGAGGACTTTGATCCCTGTCTGCAGCTTTAAACAAAGGAGCGTGAGCCCACTGGGAGTTTTCTGCATTATTTAAAAAGGGCGGTTGCCCATCCCGCATTTTGCGGCTCTTCGCGTGTGCCTACCCCGTGTTTCTGCTCATTTTTCTCATGGGTGCTCACACCGCATTTTCGGCGTATTTCATTCATGAGAGTCTACCCAGCGTTGTGTGCCTTTGCACAGGAGCCCACCCTGCTTCTACATTCATTGGAAACAGGAGCCTACCCCGTATTGGCCCCACACAGAGAACAGAGGAATCATCAAAAATCACCTCCGCTGGCCCTGGAGTCCCAGGACCATGTACAGACTCCCCTACTGATGTCAGACGGGAGCCACGCGAGGATTGGTGCTAGCGAAAGGAGTTGCCCGGCACCAGAAGAGAGTCATTGGGGGAGTTGCGCTGAGGTCTGAGGAACGCGAGGCCTCCCGGTCTGTCTCCTTGACCAGCTGCTATTGATGCCAGGAAGAGGAGTTGACCACAGCACTAGAGGAGCCTTCCTGTCCCCCGTGCAGCACCCTCAGAGCGGGAAGCCGATGCCCGAAGGAGCGGGGACCAAGAGAGGGGTCCTGGTGAGTGGGGGCCCTGAGAAGGATCACGGGTGCCGGAAGTGGCACCAGAAGTGCCCGTGTTAGTCTCCTTGCACAGCGGTGCCGCAGATGTGGGCCGCTGCAACTTTTTTGAGGGCATTTCTGATTTTAGAGTCCTGAAGGGGGACTCCAATGTGTTGGTTCTTTCTGGCCTGGCTTCTTTGTACAGCTGCACCGCCAGTGGGCACTATCTGCAACTTGGGCAACATTTCTTTCAATTTGAGAGTCCCTAAAAGGGGGGCTCCCCAGGCCGATAGTGCCAGTGATTATTCCTACAGCTGCACCATGAGAGCGTGGGCAGCTGCAACAACTGGGGACATTTCAGTAGGTATGCTAAGGTGTTACCCGGGCTGCACTGCTGATTTTATGATGATGCCTAATGCCTATGTTTATGCCTAACACTTCCCCCTGAGGTTCGCATTACTGATTTTAGGCCCAATGCGAACTATGCTGATATGGTGTATAATGGATTCCTATGTCTAAGGTGCTGCCTAATATCATGCTATGGTGATCTAGGCTTATGTCTGATCTAAGGTGGTTATGCCTAATGCGATGTTCATATTATCATGCCTAATGTCATACTATGATGCTTGGTTTAGGCCTGATCTAAATGTGATTTATGCCTATTGTGATATAGTGCTAGGTTCATCCGTTTACCAGTAGCTACTGGCGGTTACTACTGGCTGTTATTACTGATTGGTTGCATTTACTGTTTATGCTTGTGATGGTTCTGGCAGAGACCCGATTGGTGCTGACTTGTATGTAGTTCCCTGTAGATAATGACCTGTTGCCAGTTGGCACAGTGTATATATCTGTGATGGTAATTCTAACGCAAAGGCTATTTTTAAATAACAATGTGTAGAGTTCCTTTTGTAGTGTGCCTAGGGTGTCGCCGCTGTGTGTGTGATTGCGCAAATGCTTTACACATTGCCTCTGGGATAGACTGACTGCTCGCACCAAGCTACCAAGGGGGTGAGCAGGGGTTATCCTCAGGGTGTAACTCCCTTGCCCTGACTAGAACGGGGGTTTCTGCCTGGCTTTGGCGCATGCCCTGGCTTACCGGGAATTCCTGTTTCTAACACCCACCTATCTATGACAGTATAAGGTCAGGCAAACCTAACAGACCAGGTGGAGACATCACCTGCATACACCGCAATAACCATGTGGTGAATCAGTTACAAACCGTTGAGCTATCCTCTTGTGAATACCTATGCTTAAACATTGCGAGTAAAAACAGGCCACTATGCAAACTGCACGTGATTTACCACCAACCAGGTGACAACCTCTCATTTATCGAATAAATTATGAAAATCCAACTACCAATGTAGGGCATCACTTCCTTGGAGATTTCAAACTTAATTGGAACAACTCAAATGACCCCTCAGTTAACAGCCTAAAAACTTTCTTAGCGGACATCACACTCTAGCACAACTTGGGTGTGAACTTGGATCTAAGAATTGCTAATGCAACCCCCATCTAACTTAAATCTATCATCCCATGTGACTGGATGGACCACCACCGCATCACCTTCCTTATCACTGAATCAGTGAGAACACATAAACCTCAACTGAAGAAACCCAGGCATAGAAAAAGGAACACTTGTGACATAAACCTTAATGAGTTGGCATCCATAGCAATAACATCTTGCCTCCTCAGGCAGAGTTAAAAGATGTCCATGACCTTTCAAACAACTACAACAACTCCATGATGATCATTCTTTACAGAATTGCACCCTTACAGCTAAAAAGACTGTCCACTAAAGACGCCAAACCATGGTACAATGGGAGCATAACTGAAGAAAGACGAAATCTAAGACAGACTAGCTGAACGAGCTTGTAGATCCTCACTGTCCCTAGAACACTCAGGCACTTGAGATCACTGAAGAGCACCTACAAAAAATTCATCAGAAACTCAAAAGCAAATTTCTTTAGAGTTCAACTAGACAAGCCAGAAATCACCCAAAAAATGGTTTGAAATGATCAAACATCAATCCATTCAACAACCTAACCCTTCCACAATATGATCTAATCTGCAGCCAAACTGCAATGATTTGGCCTTCCTCTTCTTTAAAAAGGCAAAAGAGTTTGAAAGTGGTCTCCACACAGCAATAGAGCAGCTCCTGGTGATACCCTTGAATAGCCCCTGCCTGCCCCTCATCGCTCAGCCCCAGACCTACCCTGAAAAATAACGCATTGTGGAACACATTTAAAACCTTGGAAGAAACTACCATTTGTAATATCTTAATAACACTTGAAATGTCAAACCACTTCTGAGACCCTCTTCCATCTAACTTCTTTGATGAGATTAAAACATTTTTACTACACCTCTGGACCAAGATAGTGAACGCCTAACTACTTCAAGAAGCTATCCAACCTGCCTAAAATCAGGGCAGGTAACCCTGATTCTAAAAAAGCCACAGCAGATCATACAACCCCAAATAACCTTTGTCCAATGTCCACCATTCCTTCTCCGGCAAGCTCCTGGACTAATGCCTCCATACCCAACTATGCAATCACATAGCTCACTTCCACCTTATTGACTAATGAAAATCTGGCTCCCATTGGGGTTACAGCATGGAGACAGTCCTGACACACATAGTTGATTAAGCACCTAAATGGCTATATAAAAATGTATCTTTCCTCCTAATCCTCCTAGACCTCTCCTCAGCATTTGATACAGTCAAACATGTCAGCCTCCTTGACTTATTTGAAAGCAGAATGGGGTTTTCAAGGGTCGTTCTAAACTATCTCACGTCATTTCTACACAGCAGAACTTAAAGAATCAAGGTTAACCAGTCCCTGTACAATACCACTCCAGTCAGCTTAGGAGTCCCAAAAGGTCCGCCTATTCACCTACTCTCTTCAACCTGTTCATTGAGCATTTGACCGAAATTCAGAATTTCTCCAACGTCCAATGCCACATGTATGCAAATGACACTGAATTGTACCTAAGAATCGGCTCACTTGAAGATATGCATCTACTCAACACATCTTTGCAAAAGGCCCAAAACTGGATGAACAGAAACTACCTCAAACTCAACTTGTTCAAAACCAAATTCCTCTTAATCACCGCACCACACCAATCCCTTGACATTGAAGATTGGATGAAGCATTTAACAGTCTTCAATTGCCTTCCACGTGCTATACATTCCACATGTTCACTGGCAATAACACTTGACAAGAATCTTAACATGCAGGAACACATCAGCTCAGCCACCAAAGGAGCAAACTTTCAAATGACCATGGCAAGAAAAATACCCACCCCTCCCCTTCGACAAGCTCATATCACCTGTGCAAGCACTAGTGATCCCCAGATTAGACTTTGGAAGTGCAACCCTATGTGGTCTGCCAAGGACCAATTTAGCTCCACTAAGGGCTCCCTTATCTCTATCTTGAAAGGCTCACCACTGGATCCAAAAGAAACAACCACATCACTCCCAAACTGAAGGTTCTAATCTGGCTCTCTTATGAGGCAAGGATACTACTGAAATTTGCTTGCATGATCCATAAAGCCCTACACTCCAATACCCAAGTACCTAGCTGATAAACTGGAGTTGTCTGGAGGCTGCAGATCCACAAGAAGTACCATCACCTTATTGCTGAAACCTCAGAAATTTAGGAAAAAGAAAACCTACCACTGAGCCTTCTCCAGAATGGCCTCTAGAATTTAGAATTCCCTGCCACCTGAAATCAGACTGAACCCTTCAATCACATCATTCAAAAAAGAAGTCAAACTGATTTTGATGAACAAAACTCTACCCTAGAACAAACTAACTCATTTATCTGGATATTTATTTGACACAGTGTATTTAACCAGGGTTATCGCTTGCCATCTATGTCCTTGTTTGTAACTCGCTGAACTTTACCCGACTTGTGAGGGTATTGTGAACATTTGTGCTTCTTGGTTGTCCTGTTTTTTTCTTTCCTAACCATTTGTACAGTGCTCTGATACCCTTCTAATATCAACTTCACGTTATATAAAACTTTATAAATAAATAAAATAAATATGAATTTTCCAAAACATAACAAAGAAATCATTTCTATTTCTGTGTTTCAAGAACAATACACTCACTCGATCTTTGAAGGGGACCCGGAACAAATAAACACACAGAGGAAACCATCTCCTGAATTAGCTACCACAGCCAGTACAATAAGTGACATGGAACCACCATTGCTACATCAAATGAAACCTTTTAAGTGAATTCTGAAAGTCTGTAAATTATTAACAAAATTCAAAATACTACACAATAAATAATACAAATTCAAAGGTACTGATAAGATTAGATTGACTTAGGTAGACAATCTAACTATACCATAACAAATTTACAAAAATCTGGAATGATTGTACCTCCCAACTGATTCAGCAAATCTAGATACATGAGCATAAGGATGACCTTGGACTTCAACCCTCAATCAAAGCGATCTGAGTAGTTTTTCCTGAAACTGGGTCTGTTCAATTATCTGCCTTAATAGAAAGTATAGAGTTATGTTAATGGAACATTGCATGAGCAGAAAACCTGGAAAACAACTAATATTTTTCAAAGTTTATAAGCTTTGATGTACCAGCTACTAAAGGCTAGTAGGGAAACTCCTGGGGCTCTTTATCAATACTAACCAACAATAGTTTGGATCTGATTAACTATAGAATTACATTCAATTAAAAATATGTATGCAGTGGGTCGAATTTCAGTAATAACATCCATATACATCTTTTCAATGTGCATTATTCACCTCAACAATTCAAAAACAGAAAACAACAGACCACAAAGAAATACAACGAAATCCATAAAAACACAATTGTTCTAATAACAACCTATTTTTTGCCATTGGAGATGAGAGCTTTGGTGATTCAGTAGACTGCTATAATTCTATCCAGAAATATTTTTTACATTTATAAGACAAAATTTGCGAGGCAAAATGATCAATTCAATAATCCTTGACTTAGATTTTAAACAAATTGAATGGGAGACATGCAATTGCTCAAAAGAAACCTAATTTGTTACTTTGCCCCTTGGCTACTTTTATAAGCCACCTACCCCACCCTCAAGTGCCTGTGTTGACCACAACCAGGTGCCTTATCTTTCTTGAACAAATATGTTTTTCCCACTTAGCGACCTTGAGGATGTAGAATGACTACATGGTTGATCATTAGTGCAGCAGGAATTCATCACCCATATCGACATGTCCTTAATACATTCTACTACTGCCAATCCTGCAGCCTTTCTTGCAGAGTGGGAGGCTAGGCCACTAAGAATACTTAGTTGGAATGTGGCAGGCCTCCAGTCAAAGATTAACATACCAGATCGGCCTATTTTTAGTGAGGGCTATGACATTGTCCCATTTCAAGAAATCTGGGAAACATTGCCTTCAATAGTTGATGGTTATCAGTGTTTTAGTATCCCTACTATTTCCTTTCGCCATAGGCGTACATCTAGAGGCTTAACTATATGGGTAAGCATCGCCATCGGGTTATGTTAAGTATGTGGAGATCTTGCATATTAGTTTTCAAATTATAGTAGGAAATAATGATTTGAGTCTGTATTTTGTGAACTTTTATAACAAAGACTTTACCAACACTCAGAATACTAAGTTCCAAATATTGTCTAATATATCACCAAGCTGGTAGAAAGCATATCTATGACAGGGTATTCAGCATATCTGTGCTTGGCTAGTGACTTTACTGTGAGACTATCTCCCAAACCTATTGTATTGAATGGTGTAATGTCCCTGCTGTACTATACTGATCTAAGAAGTAAAGAGTTGATTTCCTTTCTTGCCTCCCCTTTGACATAGTTAATGCATTGGAAGTTGCAGGTTCAAATGACTCTGAAGAGCCCATATTTAGGGGTAGAGGTATTTGCTCAATAATAGATTTGATTTTTATCACTCGAAGTCTAGAAGATATACTCTTCTCTGGCACAGTTGTCCCCTCTAATCTTAGTGATCACAACCCTATCGAGATCGCACTCTTACTACGCCCAAATGAAATATTTAAGATAGTCAAAGGGGCTAGCAACCTGCAATCAACTAAGGATAACTTAAGGTTGGTGTGGCGAATGTGTGACTTGACTGAATTGTTTCAATGCAATATTTAAGGGGAACTAGGGTTGGTGGCTCTGTCCCTATAAGAGGAGGATGTCGATTATCAAGTGGTGAAGGCCTTTACTGGCCTTTGTCCTTGTAATATAAAGGCTCTCTTAAAGCTCATATGTCCCATATTGAATTCATCTTGATGATTTAACCACAAATGGCAGTGCCTGCCCTTGGTTGTCAAACCCAGGGACTCTGTGTTAGTGGCCCTCATGTGTAAGCAATATCAAAAGGTTAAGACTAAATGGTGGCAGGAGGTAATTGTGTTACAGTGGGACTCACTAATGCAGGAATCCCCTTTGATAAGCGGTAAACCCTTTTGGGATGTTGTTTAACAGCTGAATCATAAAGATTCAGTCCTTGAGCTCCATCACATGCCATACTGTTAGTAAGGGCTGCAAGTATAACTTTGGTAAAATATATGCTGCCCCATTGTCTTAAGATATCTTAATGATAGATAACTGCCAACTACTACACTTTCGGACATCCCTCACAGAAGTAGATGATGTCATTAACCAAAGTGTAGGTGGTAAGGAACCAGGCCCGGATCAATCAATCAGGGTTCTTAATTTAACCCCGGGTGGTAAACTCAGCTCCATTCGTGGAGTTTGCGGAATTCGGACACTCCGCACTCCGCGAAGGAACACGAAATTCACAAATTCCGCTATTTGGGCATGAAGCAGAGGTTTTTTTCCTGTTCGCTCAAGTCTTCTTTTGGTGCTCAACCACGAGCGCCAAGACCCTCCGGCCACTTGCTAGCATGCCTGAGACTTTTCACACCACTAGAGAGCTCCCAGAAGACTTTGCACTCACTCACGTGACTTCCGTCTGAGATGTCACCAATCTAGCATTCTTAGAGCCGATTGTGTGATCACAAACAAAGCGGGTGAGCAGATTCTCTGCTTGGGAATGCAGCTGAGAGGCATTTGGAGGGGATTTCCTTCTCAAACTGGTCGTTGGAGGGTTTTTTTTGACAGAGAAGCCACTTTTAAAACATTTTTTTTATAAATCAGAAGGAAGTGCCCCAGAGAATCCAACTTCCTGTTCTGTCCAGCACGCTCCTGCCAGTGCTTTGTCCCTCTTCTGGTCACTTTATTGGGATTTGGAGCTGGAAGGATCACTCTCCTTGTCTGCTACATACATACCACTGGAGTTAAGGACTATGTTTTTGAGACATCACAAGTAAGTTGAAAGACTGGTGTATAAGGGTGTTGTTTATTTGACTGGGATATGCACTTGGATTAGCTTGCACTTTTATTCAATTTTTAAATTATATAGTGGTGGGTGGCCTACCGTTTTAGTAGGGGCTTAGTTTTATTGTGCATGAAATGTATCTTCTGTTGTAAAGGAAAAATGTTGCACAGTTCTTTACTTTTTCTTTTTTCTTCTCTAAGTTTTATAAAAAAAAGAGTCTGCAATTTTGATTGATTGAATTAATTCACTGTGTGGCCTAGTTTACCAATTAGCCTTCCAGCCAGTAGGCCCTTTACTATTTATGAATGCACACAACAACTTTTCTGTTGTGTCTGTAGAACTGAAACATCATTTAGGCCATGTGTGACATTGGATTAAAATACAAAATATGGATTTTTGGTGGCTTTTCATGTTTTTTTTCATGCAAACATTGTTTAGGTGGGGTAGTGCATTTGTAAGATGTATGTTGTTGTGAACTTTTTTAGCCCTGTTAATTTTCCTGTGTTTGACATTGCTGAATTAATGCTGTGCTCTCTGTGTTACCATGCCTCTTTTATGTGGCCACTGTAAGTGTGTGTATGTGTGTATGTATGTTTGGCATAGGCCACCATTTGCCTTTGTTGTTCAAGAATCAGTATGCCATGTGGCCAGGGGCAATGTTTTATAGTCAGTGTCTACCCAATGTGCTCCTTGTTTTCCAGGCCTCCTGCTTGTTGTTGTAGTGACCATGTGGCTGGTGGCCATTTTGTGTATTCACAAGTAGAGGGACGAAGGGCTTTTATACATAAGGTCCAGCACAGATGCCAAAATGCAATATGAAAAAAAGAATTATGCTGTTCCTGAATGATCTAGAATGTAGCAATATACAAACGACAGAAGGCTACTGAGTCAAAGAGATAGGAATCCATTGATTTGGAATATAATGCCCTCACACACCCAGTTGGGTGTCATGCTTCATCATAGGGCTGCTCCTCATCTGGCCAGCGCTTCAATGCCTGATGGGCTCCCGATGAAGGGGACTTTGGCGGAGATCTTTTTCCAGAAAGCTGTTTAGTGCCGTGGGGGTGAGAGATTTAGTGAGTGTAGATGAATGAGTGGTGTGTGTTGTTTATGTGAGTGAAAATAGGGTTGTGAGTACCAGCAAATTTTTTTGTAATTGTGTGGTCTCCTACCCTGATTAAAATAAAGAGGAAAGGCGCAATGCTAAGTTAATTTCTTAGGTGTGGCACTCTTCCGTGTGGTTGGTAAACATGTTTCTTTGCAATTCTACAAGTCAAGAGGCAATTCATCTGGACCTAAAGCTAAAAAACTATCTACAGTAAGGTGGACCAAAAACAATAATGAACTAATGTTTGGGATTTGTGCCACCATAACTTACTCTGTCTAATGACTGGTAGTACTGGTGCTAAACTATTTGGAATACACTACTGCTTCATCAATCCCCAGCAGGTCAAGATATGATGAAATTCCCCATATACCTGTCTAATGACAGGTAGGCCATTTTGTGTAGCCAGCTGGTGTGCTTTGCTTTCCCCATAAGTCTACATTTCTTCTTTGTTTGTGGCCATGCCCCCTTGCTGGTTGTTGTTGTCCGACCATGTGGCTGGATGCCATTTTGTGTAGCCAGCCAGTGTGCTTTTTCCATAGGCCTTCATTTCTTCTTTGTGGCCATACCCCCTTTCTGGTTGTTGTCAGACCATGTGGCTGGTAGCCATTTTGTGTAACCAGCCAGTGGGCGTTCCCCATAGGCCTGCATTTCTTCTTTGTTTTTGGCCTTGCCCCCTTGCTGATTATTGCTGTCTGACCATGTGGCTAGTGGCCATTTTGTAAATGCATCCAGTGTGCTTTTACCATCAATCTGGTGGTGCAAGACTTCCTTAAAATGGAAGACATAGTCAGCAACATACTGACCACCTGCAGAAGAATCTGCACCCATTGCAGCCATTTGTTTAAAGCCCAGAAGAAGCTACGGATTATACAGCGTAATGATAGGGCACCACTTAAAGCCCTGATACAGGAGGTGCCAACACTTTGGAACTCCATCTTTTACAATCTACAATGTCTTTTTGAGCAGTACAAATAGATCAATGACTATGTCATTCAAAGAGGAGGGGATGCAATTGGGAAAGCTATGACCATGAATGTGGACAAATGGGGCCTAGTCAAATGCCTGACACAGATGCTACTCCCTTTTGAGGTTTTCACAAGGGAAGTTAGCAAGGAGGACAGTTCAATGGGCCAAGCTATCCCATTGCTGCATGTCCTACAAGACCAGGTAAAGACGGTGTCTGAAAGGTTTGCTCCTGCATGTGTGAATTAAAACATAGAAGCACTTACCTTGGTTGAGAACTTAGTCCTGAGCTTGGCTTCTAATATAAGGCAGCAATGACTATCCACAAGATGTTCCAGGAGTATCTGGATGAAAATTGGTTTGGTATTGGTATGGGAAGATGCGCCAATGGCCAGAGCTTAGTAGGCTGGCATTAAAGTATCTGGCTTGTCCTGTCGCCAGTGTGTCTGCTGAACATGTGTTCAGTGATTCAGAAAAGGGGGTGGTGATGAACAGAATGTCTGAATTAAGCAGACTACTCTTACCCAGTCCAAAGATCAGGGCTTGATCCATCACCATTATTTATCTCACTGCACCATCCCAGCTCAGAACCTGGCTATATGCAAATCAGTCTGTCCCTTGCCCAGTGCATCATGGGAACAGGGCAGACTAAACTACCAAGCCAATTCTTCACCAGAAAGGAGACAAGCTACCGGGGACCGGTTTCTGGCATTTCAGCCGTCTTCGGCCCGGCTTGCTTGAATCCTGATGGTGCAGTGAGAAAGGGACTCATGTCTGAGTATACCCTGCCACACCTATAGTGGCCAAAAATGATTCAGAAAAGGGGGTGGTGATGAACAGAATGTCTGAATTAAGCAGACTACTCTTACCCAGTCCAAAGATCAGGGCTTGATCCATCATCGTTATTTATCTCACTGCACCATCCCAGCTCAGAACCTGGCTATATGCAAATCAGTCTGTCCCTGGCCCAGTGCATCATGGGAACAGGGCAGACTAAACTACCAAGCCAATTCTTCACCAGAAAGGAGACAAGCTACCTGGGACCGGTTTCTGGCATTTCAGCCGTCTTCGGCCCGGCTTGCTTGAATCCTGATGGTGCAGTGAGAAAGGGACTCATGTCTGAGTATACCCTGCCACACCTATAGTGGCCAAAAATGATTCAGAAAAGGGGGTGGTGATGAACAGAATGTCTGAATTAAGCAGACTACTCTTACCCAGTCCAAAGATCAGGGCTTGATCCATCACCGTTATTTATCTCACTGCACCATCCCAGCTCAGAACCTGGCTATATGCAAATCAGTCTGTCCCTGGCCCAGTGCATAATGGGAACAGGGCAGACTAAACTACCAAGCCAATTCTTCACCAGAAAGGAGACAAGCTACCGGGGACCGGTGTTGGATCTAGCCCTGATCTCTTGACTGGGTGAGAGCTTTCTGCTTAATTCAGAGACTCTGTGCCTCACCACCCCTTGTTGTAAATATTTTTGTCCACCCTAAGCGTGGAAGGGTATTCTCAGATGTGAGACCCTTGCTCATTGCACCATCAGGATTCAAGCAAACCGGGCCGAAGACGGCTGTAATGCCAGAAACCGGTCCCCGGGAGCTTGTTTCCTTCCCAGTGTAAGAATTGGCTTTTGTAGTTTGGTTTGCCCTGTTCCCATCATGCACTGGGACAGGAACAGACTAATTTGCATACAGCCAGGTTCTGAAACTGGGACGGTGCAGTGAGCTAAAAAACGGTGTTGGATCTAGCCCTGATCTCTTGACTGGGTGAGAGCTTTCTGCTCAATTCAGAGACTCTGTCCCTCACCACCCCTTGTTGTAAATATTTTCGTCCACCCTAAGCGTGGAAGGGTATTCTCAGATGTGAGACCCTTGCTCATTGCACCATCAGGATTCAAGCAAACCGGGCCGAAGACGGCTGTAATGCCAGAAACCGGTCCCCGGGAGCTTGTTTCCTTCCCAGTGTAAGAATTGGCTTTTGTAGTTTGGTTTGCCCTGTTCCCATCATGCACTGGGACAGGAACAGACTAATTTGCATACAGCCAGGTTCTGAAACTGGGATGGTGCAGTGAGCTAAAAAAAACGGTGTTGGATCTAGCCCTGATCTCTTGACTGGGTGAGAGCTTTCTGCTTAATTCAGAGACTCTGTCCCTCACCACCCCTTGTTGTAAATATTTTTGTCCACCCTAAGCGTGGAAGGGTATTCTCAGATGTGAGACCCTTGCTCATTGCACCATCAGGATTCAAGCAAACCGGGCCGAAGACGGCTGTAATGCCAGAAAACGGTCCCCGGGAGCTTGTTTCCTTCCCAGTGTAAGAATTGGCTTTTGTAGTTTGGTTTGCCCTGTTCCCATCATGAACTGGGACAGGAACAGACTAATTTGCATACAGCCAGGTTCTGAAACTGGGATGGTCCAGTGAGCTAAAAAACGGTGTTGGATCTAGCCCTGATCTCTTGACTGGGTGAGAGCTTTCTGCTTAATTCAGAGACTCTGTCCCTCACCACCCCTTGTTGTAAATGTTTTTGTCCACCCTAAGCGTGGAAGGGTATTCTCAGATGTGAGACCCTTGCTCATTGCACCATCAGGATTCAAGCAAACCGGGCCGAAGAGGGCTGTAATGCCAGAAACCGGTCCCCGGGAGCTTGTTTCCTTCCCAGTGTAAGAATTGGCTTTTGTAGTTTGGTTTGCCCTGTTCCCATCATGCACTGGGACAGGAACAGACTAATTTGCATACAACCAGGTTCTAAAACTGGGATGGTGCAGTGAGCTAAAAAACGGTGTTGGATCTAGCCCTGATCTCTAGACTGGGTGAGAGCTTTCTGCTTAATTCAGAGACTCTGTCCCTCACCACCCCTTGTTGTAAATATTTTTGTCCACCCTAAGCGTGGAAGGGTATTCTCAGATGTGAGACCCTTGCTCATTGCACCATCAGGATTCAAGCAAACCGGGCTGAAGACGGCTGTAATGCCAGAAACCGGTCCCCGGGAGCTTGTTTCCTTCCCAGTGTAAGAATTGGCTTTTGTAGTTTGGTTTGCCCTGTTCCCATCATGCACTGGGACAGGAACAGACTAATTTGCATACAGCCAGGTTCTGAAACTGGGATGGTGCAGTGAGCTAAAAAACGGTGTTGGATCTAGCCCTGATCTCTTGACTGGGTGAGAGCTTTCTGCTTAATTCAGAGACTCTGTCCCTCACCACCCCTTGTTGTAAATATTTTTGTCCACCCTAAGCGTGGAAGGGTATTCTCAGATGTGAGACCCTTGCTCATTGCACCATCAGGTTTCAAGCAAACCGGGCCGAAGACGGCTGTAATGCCAGAAAACGGTCCCCGGGAGCTTGTTTCCTTCCCAGTGTAAGAATTGGCTTTTGTAGTTTGGTTTGCCCTGTTCCCATCATGCACTGGGACAGGAACAGACTAATTTGCATACAGCCAGTTTCTGAAACTGGGATGGTGCAGTGAGCTAAAAAACGGTGTTGGATCTAGCCCTGATCTCTTGACTGGGTGAGAGCTTTCTGCTTAATTCAGAGACTCTGTCCCTCACCACCCCTTGTTGTAAATATTTTTGTCCACCCTAAGCGTGGAAGGGTATTCTCAGATGTGAGACCCTTGCTCATTGCACCATCAGGATTCAAGCAAACCGGGCCGAAGACGGCTGTAATGCCAGAAACCGGTCCCCGGGAGCTTGTTTCCTTCCCAGTGTAAGAATTGGCTTTTGTAGTTTGGTTTGCCCTGTTCCCATCATGCACTGGGACAGGAACAGACTAATTTGCATACAGCCAGGTTCTGAAACTGGGATGGTGCAGTGAGCTAAAAAACGGTGTTGGATCTAGCCCTGATCTCTTGACTGGGTGAGAGCTTTCTGCTTAATTCAGAGACTCTGTCCCTCACCACCCCTTGTTGTAAATATTTTTGTCCACCCTAAGCGTGGAACGGTATTCTCAGATGTGAGACCCTTGCTCATTGCACCATCAGGATTCAAGCAAACCGGGCCGAAGACGGCTGTAATGCCAGAAACCGGTCCCCGGGAGCTTGTTTCCTTCCCAGTGTAAGAATTGGCTTTTGTAGTTTGGTTTGCCCTGTTCCCATCATGCACTGGGACAGGAACAGACTAATTTGCATACAGCCAGGTTCTGAAACTGGGATGGTGCAGTGAGCTAAAAAACGGTGTTGGATCTAGCCCTGATCTCTTGACTGGGTGAGAGCTTTCTGCTTAATTCAGAGACTCTGTCCCTCACCACCCCTTGTTGTAAATATTTTTGTCCACCCTAAGCGTGGAAGGGTATTCTCAGATGTGAGACCCTTGCTCATTGCACCATCAGGATTCAAGCAAACCGGGCCGAAGACGGCTGTAATGCCAGAAACCGGTCCCCAGGAGCTTGTTTCCTTCCCAGTGTAAGAATTGGCTTTTGTAGTTTGGTTTGCCCTGTTCCCATCATGCACTGGGACAGGAACAGACTAATTTGCATACAGCCAGGTTCTGAAACTGGGATGGTGCAGTGAGCTAAAAAAACGGTGTTGGATCTAGCCCTGATCTCTTGACTGGGTGAGAGCTTTCTGCTTAATTCAGAGACTCTGTCCCTCACCACCCCTTGTTGTAAATATTTTTGTCCACCCTAAGCGTGGAAGGGTATTCTCAGATGTGAGACCCTTGCTCATTGCACCATCAGGATTCAAGCAAACCGGGCCGAAGACGGCTGTAATGCCAGAAACCGGTCCCCGGGAGCTTGTTTCCTTCCCAGTGTAAGAATTGGCTTTTGTAGTTTGGTTTGCCCTGTTCCCATCATGCACTGGGACAGGAACAGACTAATTTGCATACAGCCAGGTTCTGAAACTGGGATGGTGCAGTGAGCTAAAAACGGTGTTGGATCTAGCCCTGATCTCTTGACTGGGTGAGAGCTTTCTGCTTAATTCAGAGACTCTGTCCCTCACCACCCCTTGTTGTAAATATGAACATGTGTTCAGTGCAGCTGGAGTGGTCGTCACCGCGAGGACTAGTCTCTCACCTCAAAATGTGGACAGATTAAATTAGCCAACTTTTATACCACACAATTACACCGTTCCTGAAACAGCAGCACAGGAGGAGGAAGAGGGTGATTGGTCCAAAATCAAAATGGAATCAAATTTGTTAGCTGACCAACTTCTGGGTGAATAACCAGAGTTTGCACTTTCTAGACGAAGTATGCCAGTGCCTCCATAGAACTTTTCAAGTTTAATTGTGGAACTTAGGGTTTGTTTTTAAGAATAAAAAAAAATTATCTACGGGAACATTATTTTTTTTGTGTCAGATTTATGCTGCCCTGCATTTTTTTATGAGTCACATATATATTGCTCAATTGCTGCTGGACCAGTGTGTATAGAGGAAGACTCCACAATTCCTTCATGACATTGGGGGCAATGCCTACCTCCCTTTCATGCCTGTTAGCTGATGCCTATCCCTTTGTAAATCACTTATTAAAAGAATGACTGCCCCATAAAATCATTTATTATGTACAGGACTGGCTGCCAGCACCAAATTCCAATGTGTTGCCTGCATCAAAAATGATTGAATAACCAATACCTGAACTACTATTACAAGGGCTGAGTGACTGATTGCGTGGGTGTTGATTTAGGTTGATTGATGATTCATGTGGTGGCAGTCACTCAGGGAGGGTGTGTGTTGTTGAACTGTAATATGAGAACTTGATTATTGATTTGCATTGTTTGGGGCTTGAGTGATGGGCGCCTATTTTATTTTCCCTACAGGTGATGATGATCAGCCCTTTCACACTTAGTCAGGTTTAATTAATTGCATAGGTATTCTCATTTTTTCTGGTTCTTCAGACACAATAACAGTCAATTTAGTTATCAAAATAAAATGTTTGCAAAGTACTGCAATTCTGTTTCATTCTCTACTTGTTCTTTAGCAGCTGTGCACTGCACTCCATGTTTATTTTACTCAGGTTCTCACGATTCATGATGATGATGACGACTGGTCTGTTTCTGGACTGGTACGGCTTTATTCAGAGTCACTCAGGACTGGAGGAGTATCATGGAAGAAGGACTTTGAGTGGGACTGGGAGCTACAGAACTATTTTATCAACACACAGCAAGAAACGAGAAGTTATTGGGTATCGGCTTCAGCGTCCCTCGGTAGTGCGGCAGGTCGAGGAGAGCATGGCGGACTACTTAGCTTTAAACAATATGCCAGATGTTTCTATGAGGACCCTTTGGGAGGCGATGAAGGCCGTTCTTAGGGGGGGTCTTCATTGGCATTGCATCCGCTGACAATAAATACAGAAGGGAGAAACGCGCACACCTGTTAGCCAAAGTAGTGGAACTGGAACATATTCACCAGCGCACCGGAGCGCCGAGGGTCTGGCGACAGTTGAAAGCAGCTCACTTACAACTCGCTGGGTTAGATATTGACCGGGCAAAGTATGCATCTTTATGCCTAAAGCATTACTTCTATGTTGGGGGCGATAGATGCAGGCGCCTACTTGCCATTCGCCTCCGTGCCCAGCGACAAGCGCAAAAAGTGACATTAATACAGGATTTTGGGGGGCAGGACTGTAGCGAAGATGAGACGATAGTCGAAGCTTTTTGGCAATTTTACGCATCATTATATTCGTCTCAGGTATTGCCTGACACTGCACTGTCTCGGTATCTCCGGAAAGCGGCCACCTCCACGTTACTACCGTCACATGTGGCGGAACTGGAAGCCCCCATTAGAGTTGAGGTGGTTATCTCTGCGATTGCCCGTCTTAAGCATAGCAAATCTCCAGGTCCCGATGGGTTCTCTTCGGGTTTTTATAAGAAAGTTTGTGGAAAGCTGACCCCTATTCTTGCTCGCCATTTTAATTCCGTAGGATCAAC
Source organism: Lissotriton vulgaris (assembly GCF_964263255.1). Lineage (NCBI taxonomy): Eukaryota > Metazoa > Chordata > Amphibia > Caudata > Salamandridae > Lissotriton > Lissotriton vulgaris. The sequence continues at coordinate 176,005,821 of NC_141696.1, forward strand.
AGAGTCTTCTCCCTTCTTCTTCTGTGTGGGTTTGAAGATCTAAATGTTGCTCACGTAGGCGAAGCACCTCCTGTTGAAGCTGAGACATCTCTTCGTCCCTGGCCGCCGTCTGATTCTCCAAGTCATCTACCCGCCCTCCCACAGAGTCAAGATCCCTGCGCAATTCCCAGATCTCGGTCGTAAGGTCTTTTTTCATGCCATGAAATTCCATGGTAGGATCTGCAAAGAGTGACTCTAGGACAGTGCATGTGACAGGTCCATCGGTCTCCGTCGGGTCCTGCCAGTCAGTTACCCCTCTCGTCCGTGGCATAGCGTCTCCTCCCCCAGTGCCAGGTTTAAGAAATAAGTGTTTGACGGACCTGTCCCTCTGGTTCCTGGAGGTCGCCATATAGAGGGTCAGGAAGCCAGCTGGAGACAGGGTAGCTCTGGTTGCACCCGTCCAACGCACCAGCACTTCGTGATGTCGTTGCAGAACGAAGGTCGTGGAGAGATTGCCTATGCCACTACCCACGTTCCAATGTCCAATCCTGTCCCTTGGCTTTGATGGCTGACCCCTGGCAACACAAGAAGGCCTCTCTCAACCCTGGCGATTCCCAGAATAGATCAGTGCGGGAGGGTCACTCAGCCAGAGTCAACACCTTTGGGCAAGGGCGTAGCTAAGCCTCCAGTCAGGTGCCCTGAGCTCTAAGGCCTTACTCAGGCTCTTGTGAAGAGTGTCCAGTTGGCAGCTGTGCCCTATCCAGTTGTGCCGCAGCCTCAATGTCCAGGAGAGCAAAAGGGCATTTAAGGCTGAATCAGCTGCCCAGCTGTTATGTTGCCGATCGGTTGTGCTAACTGCGAGGATGAGAGGCAGCAGGCCCTGGCTAGGATGAGGGAGCACCACACCACCTTTCCAATGCAGCATATCCCAGGTGTTGGCCCCACCTGGCACTGCTTGCCCCCAAAGGACACTCTAGGCCAGCCCGTGCTGCCCCCGACGCCTGTAGACCAGTACAGTCGCGCGGGCCTCGCAATGAGGACGCCCTCTTCTTGCCGCTGTCCCCAGTGAGGAAGGCTGGTCCCAATCACTATCGCTATGGCACGCTACTAGCTGGCAAGAACTGCAGGAACACCTATGGTGTCGCAGAGAAGCCGTCCCAATGGCGCTTTAGCAATTTAGCCGCCGCTAGACTACTCTCACCTCTCCCACCACTCCAGGCTCGCCCACTCCGTCATCAACTGCTACAGGCAAACAGGGTCTGTCACCAGTGCTCTGGGATCTCGCAGATCCTCAATGTCACCTCGATGCGCACCGCAGGGGTGCAAGCTTCAGCACCCGCAGCGCAGCGGAAGAACAGCGGGTCCCACTCGTCATCCAGGCTCTCACCGGGCAGTCACTCACTCCAGACAGTCACCGCCACAGCACCTCAGCAGTGGGCTGTGCCACCATCTTGTTGCGACCAGGAACTCCTCGCGCAGGCAGCTAGGTCACAGGTATCTGACAGCCCCGAGCCCTCGCCCACCGCCGTGACTCACCAGGGCATCCTCCGACCGTGGTGGTGATCACCGCTGCTATCAGCAATCTGCCTCCATGTTCCCCCAGGTCCACGGGACCTTAGATGCGTCGGCGTGCCGCCATCTTAGTGTCGCCTCTGGTGGCTATCTAGAGGCCCGCGGGAGCATCAGAATCTAGAACGGGGTATCACCGCCGTAAGGATCCGGCACCATGACCTCAGCCAGGACCCACCAGGGCAGCCAGGATTCTTCGCGGTACACTCCGCTCCCGCCCGCCACAGCAGTCGCCGCTGTCGGAAGCTCCTAAGGCAGCCTCAGCACGATCGCCACCAGGCCCGGGTGTCTGAAACAAGCTTCCACCTTTCGTTCGGTGCTCCAAAGGTGCAGGTAGGGATCCCGGACTGCTCCCAAAGCGAAATCTGCCGGTAGGGACACGCTGGGCAAGGCTATGCAGGTAAGGCTCCGGCTGTGGGCAGGAGCGGCGAGCAGAAGCGTCCTACGCTTCTGCCATCTTGGACATGCCCCCATAAACATTAGTTTTAAATAACAATGTGGCACAGTAGCAGTACATTGCTGGTCCTAGAGGGCCATAGGGATTTTCAATTTATTTGATGTGATGATTATTATAGTGAGAATCAAAAGGCCAATTTTATATTTTCTTTTACTTACACATGTTGCCAAGCATAAAAAAAGTAGTGACCGTGAGGCAGAAAAGTAACTGGCAGACTGGCAGAGCATAACATTAACACCATTGAAAAAAAGTGATTGGATTATTTTTGTCTTCTAAAGGCTTTTCAAATAACATAGACCTTTCACCATCATGGTCATCATCTCCCCGCAAGCCAGCGCATTCACCAACTACACCCTGCTGGGAGACCTCAACTTCCACCTTGACAACGAACTAGACCCCGACATCACATCCCTGCTGGACAACCTCCACAACATTGGACTCTGCCAGGTTGTGACCGAACCCACACACTCAGCAGCACACTCCCTCAACCCCCTCTTCACAACAGGAAACTCCATCACTTTCACCCACACCACCGAACTCCAGTGGATAGACCATTGGTGCATCCACTTCACCTTCAGAACACCTACCATCCACAGACACCAGCACCTGCTCCCAAGAAGAAACTGGACCAAAGTCAATGACGACCAGGTCACCTCCTCACTCGGCAACTTTACCCTAACCACAGCGGAAGATGACGACCCCAACACCACAGCCCAAACTCTGCAGAAATGGATCTCCGCTAGCGCCAACACCATAGCCCCCTCAAGAAGAAGAACACACATGCCAAGAAAGCCAGATGGTTTGCCATCGAACTTTGAGAGTCCAGTTGCACATGCCGACACCTCAATAAGGCCTGGAGAAACTCCAAATCGACAGAATCCCACAACAACTTCAGAACCGCCACCAACGGCCACCACCAACTCATCAGAAATGCAAGAAAACACTGCTGCTCCCTGGTGAACGCCTCCTTCCCGATGACTGGAAACATGCAATAATCAACCACCTCCTGAAATAGCCCTTTCTTCAGAAAAAACACAGCACATAATCCACCTTCCTCGCTGCAACAGGAAACATACACTCCCTCCTGGACAGAGGAGAAACAGTAGCCCTCATCCTCCTTGACCTCTCAGCAGCCTTCGACACAGTCTCCCACCGCACCCTAACATGCAGACTCCACAATGCAGGGATCTGGGACAAGGCCCTCGACTGGATCTACTCTTTCCTCTCTGGCAGAAAGCAGCGGGTCAGACTCCCTCCTTTCCTCTTGGATCCTTCACCAACCACCTGCGGAGTCCCCCAGGGGTACTCACTTAGCCCTACGCTCTCCAACATCTAAATGGCTCTGCTCGCCCCCCTAGTTAGAACCCATAGGCTTAACATTGTTTCATTTGCAGACGACACCCAACTCATCCTCTCCCTATCCAACAAACCCAACGCAGCCAAACACAACTTTCAAGAAGGCATGGAAGCTGTCGCCAAATCGATGAAAAGCAGCTGCATACAACTCAACACTGACAAAACAGAAGTACTCATCATGGGCCCACACCACAATGCCTGGAATGAAACCTGGTGGCCCCCCGCCCTCCGAAATCCATCCATCCCCAAGGACCACTCACACAACCTTAGAATCATCCTGGACTCCGAGCTCAAAATGGACCGCCAGATCAACTCAATTGCATCCTCCAGCTTCCACACACTCCGCATCCTATGTTAGACCTTTGAGCACAGAAAGACCGTCACTCACGCCCTCATCACCAGCATACTCGACTACGGCAACACACTCTATGCCAGAATAAACAAAAACCTCCCCCGCAAGCTACTAAACATCCAAAACGCCGCCGCATGACTGGTCCTCAACCTGCCACAACACTACCATATCTCCCAGCACCTGTGCACACTCCACTGGCTCCCCATCGAGGCTAGAATCACCTTCAAGTATTCTCAGCCATGCACACAAAGCCTTCCACAACACCAGACCAGCATTCCTGAACAGCCGACTCAAATTCCACGCACCCCAAAGGGCCCTACGATTAGCCCAGCTCTCCTACACTTTGGTCCCCCGTGCCAGAAAGACCGGATCGGGAGGACGCTCCTTCTCCTTCCTCGCGACCAGAGACTGGAACGCCCTACCGCTGCACCTCAGACAGACAACATCACTTCCCATCTTCACGAGAAACCTCAAAATTTGGTTCTTCAACAGACCCCCTGCTTGAGGGACTGGAACCTGCAGCCCCCCTCCTCCCCAGCGCCTTGAGACCCTTATGGGTGAGTAGTTGTGCTTAACAAACACATGATTGATTGATTGAATATAACAAAATGAGCCAGACACTTCCAGTTGAAAAATAAATGACTCCTCATTGATAAGTACGGTTCAATACACAAGCAAAAAATCGGAACAAATGTAAATGACTCTGTTATGGGACACCATGATACATGTTCTGGAATCAATTCACATGGGTATTGCATGATTAAATGTAGCACATGCCAACAATGGTGCACCCACCCTTTCACTCATATACCATTTCCTTTGTTTGAGGGGCTTCTGTTTTTTCATGTCTCCCTCAAGCCATCAAAGCACATTATGTGAAATTTTGCTGCATTTGAAGATAGAAGAGGCCTTAATAACACAACCACCACTGTGGCTGGAAAAGCTGGGGGGTGTTCATCTCACAGTCATTTTTGATAACGACGAGGAGCAAAGCCATGGCAATAACAAGTGAATATAGTAATTGCAAGAAATATGTGACTTACCAGTGCCTGTCCCTGCTGCTGCTTCTCCTCATGCAGCAGCACTGGAGCCAGCATCACCGATGTTCTGTGTGGCTAGAATATAAAACATTACACATAGTTTTCTTTAGATCAGAGATTTGCAACCCCAAATCCAACAGCAATCAAGCAATGCAGCACTGCAGCTCGGACAGCACGTATCTTCCAAATATCACTCTGGGCATTCGATTGGTTAGTTCACAAAGATAGACAAGCCAGGCATGGAATAACGTTCAATGAAAAACCTATGGGGTTGGGTGGCAAATACTTTTTTACACCCTTGATGCACTGTCATTGGAAACTGGTGGTGTACTATACTGAGAGGGGGGTGGCCCATGATGACCATGGCCACTGTCTTGTGAACTGAACTGTGTTAGAGCTAGGCATAAGCAGGAAAAGGAAAGCCTTCTGAACAAACATAAATGGTGATTTTTTTTATTTAAAAAAATACTAGCTTACTTTGTTTGGCCTGCTATCTGAATCTTCATGAATCATGATAGATAGCACCAACATTCCAATAGACAAAATATACCCCAAGATGTTATGGTCCGTGTAGGAGAGTAGGATCTGCTTACTATGGTTACCCCCACTTTTTGCTGTGTTTCACTGATTTATCAACTTTAGTCTGGCTGGGGCCCTACTAACCAGGACCCCATCCAAGCTGCTTTCTCTTTAAACTGATTGCGTGTACATTAGGTACACTCCAAATTGGTTACTGGGTTACCCTTGTGAGTCCCTAGTATATGGTACCTTAGGTACCAAGGGCATAGGTACCCCTGAGGCCTACCAGGGGCGGAAGCATGTATTATGCCACCCCTGGGAAGCCTTCCAAAATGGCACCACAGGTCTGCTCCTGCAGCCTGGGTAAGGTGGTGTAAGCACCCCTTACTAAGATATAGTATACCTATATCTACCTTTAAAAACAGACACATATAAACCTATAGTTCACTCCTATGGCAGGCCTTGACAATCCTGGAGGCAGAGTGCTTGGTTTTGTGTGAGAGGGTGCCCAAGCATGAGTTCAGCACCTCTGCAGCTTTCAGAATCCCTTCCTTATAGCTGTTCTGTGATACAGCCATACCATATACTCTTATGTGCATTATAACCTCGTGGTTAATGACAACTTTGGAAACGCTGCATCAAAACATGTCATGTTTGGTGTCAAACACTTTGGAATAGTACCCCCCACCAGTTCTGGCGGCGGGGGTAGCATTCTACCCTTCTAGAGGGAGAAGACATGCACACACCGGTCTGACCAGTAAAAGTTAAACACAGCCCACAAAATGGATGCTGCTGCCACAGACACGAGTCTGACCTCCTGCCGCTGGACAAAACTCCAGCAGGGGAGGCCTGGACAATAGGTTTCCTGTCACAGGGAGGTGTAACCACCTCCCCAGACAGGCTTTAGTGTATTGGGGCAGGGTGGGTGCATTCAGTGAATGATTTTCAGCCAGTGCCTGGGGCTCACAAGGTGTCCCTGTGCATTTCCCAGTTCAAACCGGTTGATGGGGCACTCAGCCCCAGCTCTGGTGTGAAACTGGACAAAGGGGAAGGGGTGTAACCACCCCTCCCCAGGTCCTCCCATAGGTGGGACCTTAGAGTTAGTCCATCCCCTAAACTTAGTATAAGTATAGGTACCCAGTCCCTAGGAATTTAGATTACCCTGGACGAAACTCTGCAACATATATCTTGGACCATCGAAATTATATTTCAACTAGAAGACTGAATAAATCTCCCTTGGTCAAGGAGTGACTCCCCTGTTCAAACAGGCACCAAGGAAGCATCTTGCCAGCCTGCATTTTCGAGCCTCCCGCCAGATCCGGAAGAATCTGCGACACAGGACATGGACTTCCAGACATCTCTGAGGCCGACACGAGATCCCAGCAAAGCTGAGACCTGTAGCCATCACGAGAGACGTGGGACTGGAACTCCTGGACACCGTGCATATTTGCAACTGCACCTACGTCCAGAGCTTTCCCGTGCATTGGGCTATTCGTTTTCCAAGCCCTGAACACCATTTGCACTGAAGATTGTGTTCCAACACTCCATGAGTGTTCCGTGGGTCCGCTTTTGGCATTTCTGCTCGAAGCTCCTTCGTGATGAAATGAAAAAGAGTTTTATAAAGCGCGAAATAGTTGCCCGGAGGCGTCCAAGCCCTGATCCGTCGACTGGTGGGTCCCCATGAAGGTAACTCTTTTGTTTCTTGGGCTTCCCTGGTTGCTCCAGATGTGCCCTGACTCCCCTCCAAAGGGTGAGACCCTCAGACCTTGCTGGTCTGCACCGAAGCCAATATTTGAATTCTGCGTGGGTTGCTGTTACCAAGGCTTGTTGGGTTCAATCTGGATACCGACGCTGCAGCACTCAACATCCGACATGGGACAGCTGAAATCCAGCTCCCGGTTGTCATCGATGCCTCCTGGTCCTCGTGGCTGAAGAGTCAAGCTTCACCTACATCACCTGAAATCACCCAACATCGGCTGGTATCTTCTTGTCTCCTTCCAGGTCACTGGCTAGTAACCCAGACTCTCTCCCCTCTACTTTCAGGTTCTTCAGATCTCTGATCCACCCTTGGATCCATTCGGACACTTTTCATCTGGTCGCCTGCAGCACTTCTTTGCAGCTCTCCATAGGAAACCCGACACGAAAAGACACCTATGCACCCGGCTTCCCTGGGTGAGGTAACACAAGTAATACAGTGCTCCCATGGGTCTTGACTCTCGAAGTGTCCAGTACTGAAGGGGTTTGTTCCTAGTCCACTCCTGAGTGTCCTTAATCTTAAAAAATCTAACCGCAACTTTCTACATAGAAGTCAATGATGATTCGCGGCTGTGTTTAGACACTGCACGCGTCCCCCAAGGGTCTCTTACATCCCTACCTTGTTGGTTCCTGGTTGCCCCAGCGGTACTACTGGCCCTAGGCCTTGGTGGTTCTTATACCACTTCCTTAGTATATGGTTTGTGAGGACCTTAGGGCAAAAAGTATACTATGCTAATTTACTATGTGCTAATTAAGTTCCTGTAATGTACTTTTGCCTCTAGCCTCATAAAGAGACTAGAGGGGTGTGTTTAGAATAAATACATATATTTTATATATATATACCTGGTGTGGTTCTCCTTTCATTTGGTCATTTAAGAGATTATAGACTGGTAAAACAAGCTGCTTTACATTCCTTCAAGACTTAGCCTGAAGACTGCTCTCCACAGCTACCACTAGGATATCTTTCTGTAAAGGTTGTCTTTAAACCTACCATCAATAAGGGTCGTTTGGACTGGTATAAGGTGCCCACTAGAATAGCTGACAGCATATGCCAAGCCAACTTCTCACATTCTGTTCTACCCTAAAAAGTCAGCAACAATCATAAAAGGACTTAATGGGATCTGCAGCTGAACAACTTGCCCCGGACCCTCCAAATTGTCCCTCTTCTTCCCCTTGGGTGCTGATGAAAGAAGGTAAATGGAAACAGATTAGTGATTCTTTCTGATAAATATCTCTACAAAATGTATAAAAATAAGAAGTTGCTGGAATGAAAAAGCAATCTAAATGCTGCATGGACAGAGTTACAGCGTTCACTACTATGTAAGAATACTTGCAAACTTTAGTCCCTTGTTGGTTTCAGTACCAACTCCCACAAAAAAGGATGAGATTATGATATCCCTCACCAAATCTGAAAGAACTATTTGTCAAACTTGTACGGAATCCCAAACTCTTAATAAAGAGCTTAAAAGGAAAGGTGTCAATATCTTATCAGGCAACCTGAATAAATAAAGCTTATTGTTGAACATAAAGAGCATACACGTTCACACGGCCCAAATGGGCTGCCAATAGCAATTATGAAACTTGATATAAAAAACTGGAGCCACTTGCTGACACCGATATTCAACTCAGTAATACAGAGCAGCCTGGTTTTTCCTCACAGAATGGGGACATTCTACAGCCCATGTACAAAACAGGTCCTAAAGACATTCCTACCCATTACCGGATAGTAGCATTAAAAACTCCTGCAAAATGGACAACATCATGGTTCAAACTATCTTTGCACAAGAGGTACATACACTCTATGCCAACAAATTATTTGCGTGTTTCATCACTATCCAACAGCATTTGAGCAAGCGGATAAACATTGACTCTGGAGTAAACTAGCCTGGAGGGGGTTTGAACCAGACCTATTGAAACCAATAATAGAATCACACAGTTATATGTGCATTAGGATATAATTATCTGATGGGAGAGGGAAGACTCCAAGAATTAGTACCAACAACAGTTTGAAACAAGAATGTATTTTGCCACCCTTACTTTTCTCACTTTACCCAGGTGATCCATCTGCAGTGCTACAAGAAAGCAATGGAGGTGCAACTAAATTAGCCAGCGTTCATGTGCTGAACTTAGCTTACACCCATGACCTAGTCATCCTTTCAACTACTCAGAACGGTTTACAATGACAACTGAATCAATGACATACATACACTACAGAAATATATCTGAAGATCAACTACAATAAGACTAAAGTGAGGCACTCTGCATGTAATAATTCAATGTACAATTGGGCAGTGTGCTCAGCCAGAGTTGAGCATGTACTCCACTACACCTATCTTGGTGTCTTAGTAAAAAACAAATGACATTGGAATTAACATATCAAACAACTGCATAACGCATAACAAGCCTTCATATGCAACCAGAGCTAGAAACCGATTTGCAACATAATATGACGGGGCAATTGGCCCTCCCTTACCCTAGCTAAATGAAAATTAGTTACTGTTTTTTGCTATGGGACATTGTGCCTGAAGCCCTGTACAATGAAAATTGCATGAGGATATTGTTTAATGAACATCAACCCCTCAATTTCGTCTAACACTGCAGTTAAGTCTTCCATCTTTGTCAACCAGATGCAATAATACAATACATGACTATATTGATTGTTATTCCACAGGGATGCATACACCAAAATCAGTGATCAAAGAAGAGTTGGTAAGACAAGAGATATTAGTCTCTGAACTGCATATATTTCTTTCTCCAATGAGGATTTAGGGTTAGGTAGGGGCATAAGGGGGCATAAGTTGGCAAGAATATTTTTGGGGTGTAGTAGAGGTATCGGTATAGGGTGCGAAGGGTATTGAATAAAGGGGCCATTTGAGAGGTTACCCCAATAAAAATAAAAGTAATTTATTAAAACAAATTGCCTGAAAGAAAGAAAGATATATATATATATATATATATATATATATATATATATATATATATATATATATATATATATATATATATATATATATATATATATATATATATATATATATATATATATATATATATATATATATATATATATATTTGAAATCGTCACTTTCAAACGCCGTTGTTCAGGCACGAAACGAAAAGTGAACCCGCAACTCTTGTTCCAATCAAGTCTTTATTATTGCAATCACCGACCAGCCAGTCCGCCATGACGCGTTTCGACCCCCACTGGGTCTTGATCACATATATATATTCTCTAAATGATACCTTATTATGCTTACCTGTGTGTTTAAGGGAGATGTGTGGTAAAGGCAGATGCTTGGGAAAGGCAGATGCATGGTAAAGGTATGCGATGTACAAATATGTGGTAAAGACAAGCAAGGTAAAAGCACGCGTTGTAATATCGTACAATCCTGAAAAGATAATCTATGGAAGTGATCACACCTTGCCAGCTCTGTAAACAGTCTATGCATCTGTGACCATATATGTTAATTGTGTTAAGCTTTGCTTGACTTACAGAGGAAATATAAGAAACTGATCTTCTGCAAAGGAGGTGTCAAACTATTACTGAGGCAATGGTACACTGTTTTATGGGCAGCTCACCCAAAAATGTTGCCCATATTATGACATTTCTAGCTATAAGGATGTATAAGACTGAAACAATAGGTCATATTTGTGCTTCTATTTAAAGTACAAAATCCCTTCTTTATGAAAAGTGTTTTTATGAAATGATATTTCTTTATAAAAATTCATTGTTATAAATAGTACTTACATAATGGTATTTACTGTTTTAAGGTTTTTAAGAAACTTAAACAGGAACAACATGTATTTTTATTACTAATATTATCATTATTAATATTATTATAATTATTACTAAGTGGAGAACGCCTCCTACCTGTTGGGCTTAGCAGAGATATAATTTTCAAAATGCCTATTGACTATTATGACCCCTATTTCTCCGAGCCTTGAGAAAGAATACTTTGTCTATTTGTTGTTGTCTAGCCATTGGAATTGACCATGTTTTTTCAAGATCTCTAAACTTCCAGATGGTAGTTTGGAATCTTGATAATGAGGTTTTCAGTGAATATAATCCAATTATCTATATCTATACATATAAGGGATGGAAACATGAATAATTTAATATTTCTCTGAAAACATGGGGGGAAGCAGACATTAAGTAATAAGCAAGAAAGTCCCTAATCCAAGAAGGGGATCTTCAAAACAATATTAATGCCCTGCATTTGGTTATAAGGTAATGAGGCAATTTCATATTTCCAGGATAAATCATCTGCTAAAAGAAGTAAGATGTCTCAACTTGTGTTGACTGTAGCTAGACTGCTACACACATAACAATTTTCAAGTTAGACATGAACCAAGTTTCTTGTACACAAATTATATCTGCTTTAGAGTTTAAAAAATGTTGCCTTTTTACCTCATTTTGGTGAAGCCTTCCCAGATTCCACAACCAAAGCTGATTAGGGCTAAATATAGAGTGTTTTTTTGAACTAACTGGATGTCTAAATTAAGTTTTCCAGCTAGTGACTTACTTTGAGTATATCTTGACACAGTAGGAATAATTAAAATGAGCCTTAGACCTGGCATTTCTTGGCGTTGTTACCCAAGACTCTTTGCCTCTACCTCCTCTATTTTTTGATGCTGTGATGGATTTCGTTTTACTGGCTTAGATGCTTTGGGCACTTTGCCACTGCCGATCAGTGTCCAAGTGCAAGTGCTCCGTGTATAAAGTGTTATGGGAATTGGTTGTCCATAATTGGTATGTTTGTCTTACTAGTAAAGTCCCTAGTAAAGTGCACTATGTGTGCCAGGGCTGGTAATGTAAATGCTACTAGTGGACCTGCAGCACTAATTGTGCCACCCACACAAGTAACCCTAAAGAGAGATCTCAGGCCTCCCACTGCAGTGCTTGTGCGTAGTCTATTAACTGCCTTGTTATCCTGACAAGTGCACCCACTTGCCAGGTCTTACCCTTTAATTTTTATGCACATCAGACACCCCTATAGTAGGCCCAAGGTACCTCCCTGGGCAGGGTGCTGTGTATGTGAAAGGTAGGACATGTACTGAGGTGTGTACCATGTCCTGGCAGTAAAATACTGTCCGATTCGTTTTTCACAGTTGCAAGGCCATCTCGCCCATAGGACAGAATATGATATGCTGTGTCACATTTTTTGAGCATATCTTCCCATAGGCATAAGATGGAGAGATGGAGTTTAGTGTGCCTGAACTCACAATTTAATAACGCATCCTATTATGAAGCTGGATTTTAAATTGTGTGTTTTGAAACCACACTTTTAGAAGTGGATGCTTTCTTGTCCTAATCATCCTGCGTGCCTCTGCCTGGTTGTGGATTGACCTTCTGGGTTTGGATGTGACAGGGTCTGGGAAGTGTCCTGACACCAGGGAGGAGTAGGCCTGCATTTGGTGTAGTAGGAGGAGTAGCCTCTTTGATGCGAAGAGGGCTGTGCTGCTGCTGCAAAAGAATGGCTCCACATCCTGCGGAGCATCTGGGGCCCAGGCCATCACTGTTAAAGAAAGAAGTTGTGCACTGGCAGGAAGACACCAGGTCTGGTTTGGACGGGCTCAGATCCCCATGAACACAAAGACTTCAAAGGCATTTAGGGGTATACATGTAAGAGCTGAACCCCCTAAACTCAAGACTGAAATCCAGACTGAAAAAGGATTGAAACTACTTTGTGATCAAGAGGAACTTCTGCCAAAGGAGAACAGCTGAAGAGACTGAAGAGAAGGACTTCCCTTGCTGTGTGTTCTGGGGCTGGCCTGCAGTTTCCTGATTTGACTAGGAGAGGACAAGGGACTGCTGTGTGCTGTGTCTCCCTGCTTAAGGGACTTTGCTGTTTGCTCCGTCCTGAAGTAACTTGTCTCCAAGGGCCCGAGGAGAGCTGGTCCCCTGTTGTGGAAACTCAGAAACATCAATGTTTCCAACCGTGTCTCAGCGACGCTTGGTGCGTGTCCTTTTGAGACGGCTATGTGGTCTCTGGTGCTGTTTACGAGGTGCCCCATGACTGCATTGCCCCCGCAGCGTGAAGCATCGTCCATGCTGCTGCATTGCTGTTTTTGGCTCATCGTTACTGAGGTTGTGAGTGAGGATTGCCACCAACAGCATGAGCCCCCTACACGCTAAAGGATTTCTGGAAGCTAAGGAAGCTGCAAGGTGAAAGGGATTGTGAGAGGAATCTGCCCAAGATCGTCAATGAAGGAGAAGGCAGCACCATAACCAGTCCGGCTACAGTGTCGCCTAAGCAATGGAGCTGCAACGTCATCAGGCCACCCAGCAGGACGTTCAACAAAGAGAGAGCGAGGCAGCATACCCCCCAAAGTAAGGCTTGGACTCTGGTTGTGAGCCTAGAGCGTGTGTGGCCTAGGGAGGCTTGCAGGAGGAGTACAGGAGTGCTCCAATCTCTCTCCCGCTGCACCGTGTTAGACGCGCTGAGTCCCTGAGCAGCCCCTACCTGCCCAGCAGTACCGGGGTCGCCTCTTTAAGCCTACAACTGTTGTCTCTGCTGTTTGGGCTAAGTGGTGTCCAAGTTGACCGCGCAGATTGTCTTATAACATTATTCCTTGCATTACGAACGGCATGATTCTTGCACTACGAATCACATTATTCCTTGCATTACGAACTGTCTGATCCTTGCAATACAAACCACATTATTCCTTGCGTTATGAACTGCCTAATTCTTGCATTACAAACCGCATTTTTCCCTGCATTACGAACTGCCTGATTCTTACATTACGAACTGCATTAGTACTTGCATTAAGGACTGTGCGATACTACATTACAAACTACGTTAGTACTTGTATTAAAGACTATTTCTTTACTACATTACAAACTGAATTACGAACTTCATAGCATTGCATTAGGAGTGCATTAGATCATCATGAACTGCTCATTAATACCGCAAGAACTGAAGGACCGGGTTTTAGAACCCAGCGGCGTCAGGGAGAACGCCCGATGCCTTCGAGTTCTCCTGTCTTGGCAAACAGAGACACGGGACACTTCTTGATGACGTCAAAGACCAAAGTTTATTGGCTGCAACCAGGAACAGAGATCTACGAAGCACACACGGGTGGTTCGCTAGAGACTGCACAAATTCAATGAGCGGAGCATGGTCTTTTATGCCAAAAATCAAGCCTCAGGCAACATTCAGTATTAGCATTGGGTTCATACAAATCGACCAATGACAGTGTGACAATTTGAAAGTAGCAAATGACAACAATCCCATTCTCCGTTGTCCAGCCCACCAGAAATGACCAAGCACATTCCAGAGTACTTGTCGGATCAGGCCGGACAAACCCATCATAAACCCTCAACCCAAATCAGTGATTATGTCGTAAAGGAAAGGGCAGAAACAGATTGGAAGTGAGATAGAAAGGTGGGAGCAGTGTACCACAAACTCGGGCATGTCCTTCTCTTTGATCTTTATCTGACCAGCTGCTTAACAAGGAACTAGCTCAGCGAGGTCAGCCTCGGGCAAGGAGTCAGTTCGGCCAGGTCATTCAAAAGTCAGCTAAGGCATACGTGCCTCAAGGACTCGTTCGGCCGCAGTCAGGACCTATGTGAGGGTAACCATACAAAATGGCTGCCGTACATAAAATGGAACCCGAGGGTTCAAACTAAATCCTTGAATACAGAGTGTTCTCTTAGATCGATTCATGCGAAAACACTCGGACACACTACACTCGTCATTTGCGGTCTGCTGACACCAAGGTCGTCTATTTCCGACGACCTTATTTGGACGGGTTCGGAACCACCGAACCAGACCCAAAAACTCATGGAACTACATAACCTACAAGTGATTGCTGGCTAATAACCGGCAAAGTGAAATATTACGAATACACATATGTTGGATTTATATTGTTTGGTCTCATCTCATCCCTTTTGATAAAGATACCGCTATTTTTTATGAAACCAGTGTGGTGTCCATTTGTGGTGTTATCCCTGTGCCACTGGGAGTGTGGTTGCAAATACTTTACACATTGCCTTGAAGATAAGCCTGGCTGCATGTACCAAGCTACCAGGGGTGAGCAGGGGTTATCAGAGAGTTAGAGAAGGGGATTACAGGGAAATTTGTAAGGTTACTCTCTGACATGTCCAAACATGCTCCTCTGCACACAGATGATTATATCCAACAAATCTGTTCAAGGCCTTCACTTCTCTCTGACTCCCCAGATGCACCTATCGTAGCTAGCAGTTCCTTACCTGATCAGCTTGAGAAATTCAGAAAAAAAACAAGTTCGTCTCCTACTAATGATATTGATGTTAACTGATTACCTGAAAGCTGAAGTAATACCAATAGGCCTCCAAGTAAGAAATATCCCTGGTATTTTCACAGATAATCCGAAGTATATTGCCAATTTCAGTTACATAGGAACTACCTGTTCCAGACATTGGCTGGTCTTAGGGATTGATATAGCCACAGAAACACTAAAATCAGTGGAGGTGGAAATTGCTGACATAGAAAAACAGCTGCAGGATTCTGATCCCTCCATTGATAGCAAGAAACTGCTGGAACAAGTTGAAAAGACAGCAGCAGACTTCTATAGAATAGAACAAAATAAGAAAGCAAATAAAATAAAGAAAGACATCAGGCTATACAACATTGAGAACACCTATCCCTATCTTCAAAAAGACTTCTTTAACAATAGAACTTACGCAAACCCACAAACTAGTAGACCCTGGGGGAGTTATAACCGTCGTCAGAATCTTGTTGAATTCTCTGACACCTCCGCTGACTCCTCAGACAGTTCAGATCCAGGAGAAGGGGCCAGCACAACTATAGACGGGGTGGAAGTCATCCTCATTTTTTAGCCAGAGGCCAGCCCAGCACCCCACAACGCAGGCGAGTAAAGAAACCACAAAGATGGCACAACCCACCGGGGGAATGGAAAACAAGGAACAATTTCTATCAATGGTAGTCAACATTACGACACCGGTGGAGATTATTCCTATCTTTAACTTATCCAGGCATACTCTTCTAGACCAGGAACTAGAACTCCTTAAAAAAGCCCTGTCTTTCGTGCCCACTATCCGCCCGAATTACATGGAATTAGAAACGGAACTCCTAAGATTTTTTAGGACAATCCGTCTCAAAGAATTTTTTCAATTACATCCTTCGCCCACGTCCAACTCCAATACACCATTTCGACCCCCTTCTACATTCTCACCTTCTGAGGGAATGATACCCTCTGAGATCCTAACATTTGAGAAACTGGTCCTCAAGGATCTTGCTAACCTAGAGCATACCAAGATGTTAATTCCCTATAACATTTTGCGCCAAGAAAAAGATGCCATTGATACACTCACAGCTAATAATTCTTTGGTAATTAAAAGTGTAGATAAGGGTGGTGGGATTGTGATCCAGGAAATTGAGGCTTATAAAACCGAGGTGTTACACCAACTGAATAACACGGATCATTACCAAAGACTTCCAGGTAATCCAACCAAACAAATCCAAGAAACCATTGCCAAACTTACATCTCAAGCATGTGTGGATGGGTATCTAAGCAAAAAAGAATATAATTTTCTGAATGTAAAAACCCCCCGCCTGCCAATAATATATACCTTTCGGAAAATCCATAAAAACTTAACTAACCCCCCGGGACGCCCAATTGATTCAGCCTGCGGATCAATCTTGGAGCCACTGGGGGCATATGTAGATTTTTTTATCAAAGGTTTCATCCCTGACACAGCCTGCTATGTGAGAGATAGCATGGCCATGATTAACTTGGTGGAACACTTTCCATTTGTCCCCTCACATGATACCCTATGCACTATGGACATGGAATCGTTATATACGAACATTCCACAAACAACAGCTTTACTTGTCATCCAAAAAATCTTAGACTCAAGACCTCGCCCCCACAGGGTTCCAACCCTATTCATACTTCAGTTACTTGAAATATGCCTGACTAGAAATGTCTTTGTCTTTGAGAATGTATATTACCAGCTAATTAAGGGGACTTCTATGTGGGCTAATTTTTGCCCTCAAACTGGCAATTCTGTTTATGGACCAATTAGAAACTGGGTCCATCCTCACACCCTCCAACCCTTTCTTTGCAGGCATCAAACTTTAACGAAGGTATATTGACGATATTTTCCTTATTTGGAATCAAGATAGTGAGATTCTACATCAACTCCTTCATTGACTGAACAACAATTGTTTCGGCCTTTCTTTCACAATATCTCATGACAAATCCTCAATTGCTTTTCTTGACTTAACAATCTATCACTCGGAAGGGGAGTTGATAACAAGACTTTATAGGAAGCCCACTGAGCGTAACGCGCTCCTAAGTTACACCAGCAATCATCCGAGGACCCTTACGGACTCGTTACCCTACTCACAATTCCTTAGAATCAGACGCAATTGCTCCTCAAAAGAGGATTACTTCAGAAGGCATTAATTTTATCAGACAAACTGAAAAACCGTGGCTATCCACGGAGAATAGTCAAAATGGCCTGTAAAAGAGCTTGGCATTGTCCCCGTGAGATTCTGCTTTCACCCAAAAGTAAGAGTCACCAAGAAAGAATAGCTTGTGTAACAACATTTTCCCCGGCTTCTAACACAATAAGGAAATCCATCATCAAACATTGGCCAACAATAAATGCCGGCAACATAAATATTGACAGACCAATATTGGCATTTCGCAAAAGTAAGAACTTGAAGGACCACTTAATACGAGCTTCCCTCCCCTCTCCCAACACACCCCCGACCATTGAATCTGCATGGGGCTTACCACCCATTACAGGACATGCCAAATGCGGGGGATGTAATGTGTGTGAGTACACGGTTGAGGGAAATAAATTCACCCAAAATAACACCATGGTTGAAAGGCGATCTTATTCAAACTGTAATACCAGTATTGTAATTTACGTCATTCAATGTCCATGTTCAAAACTGTATGTAGGACAGACAACCCAAAAAGCCAAGACAAGAATTTGCCAGCATAGGAGCCGCATCAAATGTAAAACGCCTAATGCCCCATTGGTGGACCACTACTCTGAAGCTGGACATAATGAGAACGACATACAATGGACGGTCTTGAAAGTTCTGAAGTTGCCACAGAGAGGTGGCAACATTGCCCAGCTCCTTAATCGGGAGGAATTAAAGACAATAATTCAATTTGATACCATAAGAAATGGTCTCAACAGAGCGGAGGATTGGACTGCATTGATATAAGACATAAAAGATTTTTGGGCTCAACGATCAAGAGACATTGTTTTGTTCCTAATTCATATACTTGCCAAATACTGAATACTGTGGAACATAAAGTAATATGGATATGTATTGTTCACATGTATCTTCCTCTGCACTGCGCGTATTTTGCACTATAATTCACACCATCCCATTCACTCTATTTCGTCACTCCAAAAAACCCCTTGCACCGATCACCTTGAGGCACCACTTCACCACTCTAAGATGGCGGCCTCACTCAGTCACCCAACCTTATCACCACCAAAGTGACTAGCCTCTCCCTCGTTTAGCTCAGCCTATAACTGCTGCGTTGTTAAATTACGCAGAGTAAAACCCAATGGTTGCGATTAGGCAGAACATACCCCTAAAATACCAATGCACTGTACTCTTCATGGCACAAATGACCATCACAACACTCCAAGATGGCGGCCAGAGTCAGCTTTTTAACCAACACTTCCTTTATTTTCATTACTCACGTGACTAGCCTATCCCTCGGTGAACCTCGTGACCTACGTGATCAGCGTTTAAGTAACGCACACAGACCATAACCGTGTGGCTGCGATCCGGCAGAGGACACTTGGGATTAATTTCCAATAGAGAGACACTTGCAGATTGTTGCAGTCTCCACCAACATAACTTGGTAAGGGACGACATCGCCATTGCGAGAACCATGAGTACTTCACTCGGAACCCCTCCTTAACTATATATTTTTCAACAGCGACCCCTGAGCGCAGTTCATTACCCTAAGACACGAACCGGCTGCTCCGGACTAGCCCAGCACGCCATGGACGTGCCTCGATAGAAATCCACCTGGGACCTCTCATACCCTTCCAAAAGGTAGATTGCGCCGCCTAGTCTAACTTACATTACTTTATCTAAGCTCATTATCACCCCAGCTCACTCTTGATTTTTATGCCCCAACAGCACACACCCGGTTGTTTTCAGACCACTGAGACACCAGGATCATACTGCTCCCATCGTGGGTAAGCTGGCACTACCTTGATAGTAAGCATATCCCCAATCGCTAATCGCTATTTCACTCGGAATTTTGAAAATTGCACGCTCTTTGCTTAGATCACTGTTGAGGCATAAACGCAGCAATTTTTTCATTCAATTTTTTTCATTCAATTTTCTCACTTAAATTGTGATTGCTGGAATACGTAACAGACCCATGGATGTGAGGATTTGCCCTGATCACGTATTGAGCCTCACAAATCACACTCCCTGCATGAGTGCACCAATGCTGTACGTGGATTGTGGATATAATTAGGCACGATCCAACTAGCATGTCACGAAGACATACACGATGAGGTCTTTTCACGATGAGTTCGATTGTAATCCCTGAATGTACAGCACGGTATGCCGATTCCGAATACAGTGGTCACCAATGTTTATAACTGCGTGTATTATTGTCAGTAAGTCCATAGTAATCTTTCTTAACTCAGCCGTTGGTTGTTCTTTTCTTTCCCTGTTTTTTCCTTCCCAATTTTTCACTAACAGGCGGTTTTAAACTGGTAAATACCAGGCAAATGTAAATATTGTCAGTCCTGATAATGATCCCAGGTTATTTAGAGCAAGGGATCGAAACGTCAACTTTTCTAGTGCCCACACAACTTAACATTGTGTATAATTCTGTTGTGACCGGCACTTTGGCAATACTTCTAAATTGAAACACTGACTTTAAAGTAGCCAATTTTGCTCTGCCTTTGTCTGTAACCTTTACATGTTGAATGTGTTTTCTCCCCCTATACTTCCCTCCCAAGTACGGTACAGGATTGTGCCCTACTACTAACCGATGTTCGAATATCTTTTGTTCTCAAGTTTTTGTGATTTACTAAAAAATAAAATACTGGTCCGGCTGGACATAGGAGTAATATAGATACCTATCATGGTCGATATTTTATTATTTCCTCGACTTCTCAAGTGCTAAGGACCTTTGTTGTCTGTAATATGTGTTTATTAATCGTGTCATTTCACTTGTAGGTAAATGCATCAATTGAAGGTGCCTTAATGTTATCTAAATTCATAAAACTCATATGATGCTTTCTTATGTTACCTGAATTTTTTTAGGCATTAATGCAGTTCCCTGGACACTCTTGCTTTAGAATTAACAGTTGAATTATCTGTGTGCTGTGGAATATTTTCTTTCTCAGGTTTTTTCTTGCAGGTGAAGAAAGTGCTTTTGTTAGATAGAATTATATCTTTGTTTTACTACTTAGGCAAGGAGAGAAGAAGTTACAATTGTGTGGCTTCAGCCAATAAAGGAAGGTTGTTGTGCATTACACAGGAGAAGGCCTGGGAACCAATGACAAACTGTATCAAGAAAAGAACACCGTTGTCCCATGGACAATCACCTTCAGGATTGCACCCTTAGCAGATGGAGTGACTTACATAGGATTCTGGGAAGAATAATCTGTTGTTGGGAGTAGCGACAATGCCCACTTTTCCTTGTCTTCAGAGAGAGAGCATCTTATAACAAGGTCTGTCGTGGTAGCTTTATGCTACATGTCCCACTGATCATGGAGAGACTTCGAAGAAAGGCTCCACATGCTAACACCTTTTATTCTTTCCTTTGAAAATGCCTAAGTATAGATGTCATCCTGGTGTTAGAGTATGGTTAGCTGGCAGTTGATCTGTGCATGCGCCTAATGCACTGCAGGAACCGAGCTGCTGCTCGCTTTTAATAATACCTTGTTTGTCATTTATTTTAGTTCTCATTTATTATCCCCTGCTTTTAACTAGCGCTCGCAGCACCTGGCCCTCACTCGCATTTAACTTTGGGACACTCACCGCTGTTTGGCGGGTCCGCTTCCCGGCGCAGGTCCGTTTTTAGCGCCATCTTGGATGGGGATGGTTCAACACTAGCGCTGATTGGCTGGTATCGCGCTCTAGTCGCCAGGAGGACGCTAGGCGGATACTTAAGAGAGGTAAATCTCCTGCTCTCTCTCTATAGCTGGCAGTTGATCTGTGCATGCGCCTAATGCACTGCAGGAACCGAGCTGCTGCTCGCTTTTAATAATACCTTGTTTGTCATTTATTTTAGTTCTCATTTATTATCCCCTGCT
This sequence comes from Lissotriton vulgaris, assembly GCF_964263255.1. Taxonomy (NCBI): domain Eukaryota; kingdom Metazoa; phylum Chordata; class Amphibia; order Caudata; family Salamandridae; genus Lissotriton; species Lissotriton vulgaris. Next base: position 176,027,117 of record NC_141696.1, read on the forward strand.
TTTAACTAGCGCTCGCAGCACCTGGCCCTCACTCGCATTTAACTTTGGGACACTCACCGCTGTTTGGCGGGTCCGCTTCCCGGCGCAGGTCCGTTTTTAGCGCCATCTTGGATGGGGATGGTTCAACACTAGCGCTGATTGGCTGGTATCGCGCTCTAGTCGCCAGGAGGACGCTAGGCGGATACTTAAGAGAGGTAAATCTCCTGCTCTCTCTCTATAGCTGGCAGTTGATCTGTGCATGCGCCTAATGCACTGCAGGAACCGAGCTGCTGCTCGCTTTTAATGATACCTTGTTTGTCATTTATTTTAGTTCTCATTTATTATCCCCTGCTTTTAACTAGCGCTCGCAGCACCTGGCCCTCACTCGCATTTAACTTTGGGACACTCACCGCTGTTTGGCGGATCCGCTTCCCGGCGCAGGTCCGTTTTTAGCGCCATCTTGGATGGGGATGGTTCAACACTAGCGCTGATTGGCTGGTATCGCGCTCTAGTCGCCAGGAGGACGCTAGGCGGATACTTAAGAGAGGTAAATCTCCTGCTCTCTCTCTATAGCTGGCAGTTGATCTGTGCATGCGCCTAATGCACTGCAGGAACCGAGCTGCTGCTCGCTTTTAATAATACCTTGTTTGTCATTTATTTTAGTTCTCATTTATTATCCCCTGCTTTTAACTAGCGCTCGCAGCACCTGGCCCTCACTCGCATTTAACTTTGGGACACTCACCGCTGTTTGGCGGGTCCGCTTCCCGGCGCAGGTCCGTTTTTAGCGCCATCTTGGATGGGGATGGTTCAACACTAGCGCTGATTGGCTGGTATCGCGCTCTAGTCGCCAGGAGGACGCTAGGCGGATACTTAAGAGAGTCATGCAGACGCGCAGCGGATACGCGCTGCGGGGACGCCAGACTGACGCCGGAGTTACGCCAGAGTTCAGCCCGTCTGCGCCCGTCCGCGCTTAGGACGCGCTGCAGGACGGGCTGGACCCTGGGCCTCCCGGCGCACCACCTCCCCCTTCACTGGAGAACCTTTACGGTACTCTTCTTTCTCTGAGACCCCGTGCACTTTGTTGCCATCATCGGCTTAGACCTGAAGTTCTGAGCCGGGCCCGTTTATGTCCCTCTTGCAATAGTTCTTTTACTCGTCCCATTCAATCCGGTATTCATGCTATCCCTCTTCAGTCCACCAGCCATATCTCTCAACCCAAACAGGGCTTTTTAGTCAATGCTCGTTCTCTGATTAAACACGGGATCGAATTTCATGACTTTGTCAGTCTGAGGAATCCTGACTGGGTCTTTGTTACAGAAACCTGGGCCTCTGAGTCCGCTGGCCATGATTTGCTTTTGGCCATACCTGAAGGATACACTTTCCTAAGGTTAGATAGAGAACGTTGTAGAGGAGGTGGAATAGCCATTCTTTTTAAATCTAATCTCTCCTGCATAATAAAACCCTTATCAGTCTCTACGGATCCCTTTGAGGCGCTATACTTTTGTATTACGCACACTCCGGTGAGTTCCTTTTCTGGCATCTTACTCTATAGGCCCCCTGGGTCTAGAGCCAACTTCTGCCCAGAACTTTTCAGAATTTTAGAACCTTATTTTGGTAGGCCTCACTTTACTATTCTGGGCGATATTAATTTCCATTTAGAGGATTCGGCTTCAAAAGATACCTCCTCTCTGCTTAATTCCCTGGAGGCATGTGATTTTGTCCAACTTGTTCTCCACCCGACCCACCAGGCGGGGCACGTTCTTGACGGGATTTTTTCCAACGATTCCAGACTAGAAGTCGGTTTACCGGTACCAATTACCTGGTCCGACCATCTAGCAGTCCCACTGTCCTTAGACATTCCCTGCCCTGATGTTACGGTGGACATTGGCAAAAAACAATCTAAAAGGAGCTTCAAAAATTTCACCAAGGAGACTCTTGCCCCTTTTATTTGTAACATCAGTATTTCAACTAAGCAGAAGGTGGATGAATCGGCTCAAGATCTCAATGATGCCATTATTAGAGCTGCTGATGAACTAGCCCCCCCCTCTTTGAAATCTGCAGCTAGACAGAAGCCATCTGCCCCCTGGTTCTCTGCCGATTTGAGGCTCCTTAGACAAAAATGTAGACAGAAGGAACGTGGCTGGCGTAAATCTTGGGATCACAAAGATAGAGAAGACTATAAGAGTCTTCTACGGGAGTATAAAAAGAGAGTCATTAAGGAAAAACAGGACTATTTTTCCAACTTAACCTGTTCTTTAACATCCTCCAAAGAGCTTTTTAAAATTGTAGACTCCCTTTGCTCTCTTCAGGTTCCTGACCCAGTAGTTGCTTCCCAGGAGCTATGTGATGACATATCGAACTTTTTTTACAAAAAGATTGACGATATTTACATAGCCCTAGAATTGCAGAGGAACTTGCTTAGTTCAGAGGACTCCTCGCAAATTACTCGACTGGAAGCCTGGAATGAAGACTCCCCTCAGTCCCTTGAACTCTTCCCGGCTCTTACGCTAGAAGATCTCAATAGCCTGTTGGATAAAACTAAATCTTCATCCCCTCTGGATCCAGTGCCCCTTAAGGTACTTAAGAATTGCAGAGAGATTATTCTTCCCCCGATGCTTGAGGTAATGAACGGTGCCTTGGAACAGGGCATTTTTCCATCACTCTGGAAGAGAGCCATCGTAAAGCCGCTTCTGAAAAAGACCACCTTAGACCCTGGAGTGCTGAAGAACTTTAGACCCATCTCTCTGCTGCCAGCCCCTGCTAAGATGTTGGAGACCCATTTGAATTTCCATCTTTCAAACTTCCTTGATACCTCAGGCTTCTTGGACGGGTCCCAACATGGCTTTAGGAAGCTACATAGTACGGAGTCTGCCTTGACGAAAGTCATTGATAACATCCGCAGAAAAGTAGATTTGGGTCTTACAACCGTACTGGTGCTGCTTGATCTCTCAGCAGCTTTCGACACCCTGTCTCCCCTGACTTTAACATCTAGGTTAAGGGAGGCAGGGGTAGTTGGACCGGCGCTCAGCCTCCTAAGCTCCTTTTTACAACATAGAGAGCAGCGTGTCATGCTAGGTGAATACCTCTCCCCTGCCAAGTCTTTGCAATGTGGGGTGCCACAGGGGTCGGCATTGAGTCCGACCCTGTTCAACATCTACGTGGCCCCCCTTGCAAGACTTGTAAGATCTCAGGGGATGGAGGTAGTGTCGTATGCTGACGACACGCAGATTATGGTATCCCTGACCCACTCTGTCAGTGAAACTGCTTCTAACTTTAGGGCCTGCATGCAACTTGTTGCAGAGTGGATGGTCTCCAACTCCCTAAAGTTGAACGGGGACAAGACGGAGGTCCTGGTCTTTGGCAAGGACCAGGACATATGGTCAGGTGACTGGTGGCCTCCTTCTTTAGGTAGCTGCCCTATCCTACCAAATCTGCCAGGAACCTAGGCGTCACCTTTGACACCCAGCTCTCCATGGAGCTACAGGTTAACAGAACGGTGGCGACCTGTTGGGGTGTCATCAAGACCCTGAAAAGGATAGTGCACTATCTGTCCCCACAGGCGCGGAAACAGGTGGTGATTGCCCTTGTTGGCTCAAGGCTTGATTACTGTAACTCAGTATACGCCGGGGCCAACAAGGGCCTGCTTCAGCGTTTGCAGGTCATACAGAATGCTGCAGCGCGGTTTGCTCTCGCTTTGCCCTGGCTGGCATCCATGACTCTAGCGAGGAAGAACCTCCATTGGCTCCCCATTTCTTCAAGGATCACTTTTAAACTCCTCTGCCTTACATATAAGGCTTTATCTGCAGGCTCGGCTGATGCCCTCGGTTCATTACTTACCAGATATGTTCCGAGCAGATGTCTACGATCCAGTGAGCAACACCAACTGGTAATTCCCAGAGCCAAGAAGGCTAGATGGGGGTCCAAAGCTTTCTCCATATTGGCACCTCTGATGTGGAACTCACTCCCCCTTGAAATCAAATTACTTCCTTCCCTCGACCTCTTTAGGAAGTCATTGAAAACTTGGCTCTTCATTAAGGCATACCAGTAGGCTCTGTTTCTGTCTGCTTACAGCTTTTTATTTGGTTTAGGCGCCTTGACGCCCACTGGGCATAGCTGCGCAATATAAATACAATTTCATTCATTCATTCATTCATATATTTAATTCTTTTTACTCACCAACCTTCCATGCAGGGAAATTTGGGCTCATGTGGTCTGATCTTTTTCATCTTACTTCTTGAACTAATTGTTTTGCTTATACTACATTGTCTAAACTCGATACGCAGATTTGGCTTCATGCTGATTTTGATGTATTTTTTCACGCTTGTGTTGGTGTCTTTATGTGCAGTTATTTTTGACTTTGAAATCAACTTAACCTTAAGTAGTTGTCCGTGGTTACTATTGGGCCCATTAGGATGGCGGGCGGATTGCCTCCGCCAGGGTAGCGGTGGCCACCGCCACCCTGGCGGAGGCAATCCGCCCGCCATCCTTCCCTGCATTCCCCCCCCGCCATATTACGATGGCGGAGGGGACCGCAGCGGTCGGAAAGACCGCCCGCCTGTTTACCGCCCTGGTCGCATAGCGGCCGGGGCGGAAAAGGGATAACATGGTGGCGGTGTCTATCAGACACCGCCAGCCATATTAGAATAGGCATTTCTCAATGCCTTTCCGTGGCGGCAATGCCGCCACGGAAAGGCATGCGGTATTCACTCTGGTGGGCCCCTGTGGGCCCCCAGAGTGATGGGCAAAGGGGGGTGGCACACGGGGGGGTACCTGTGGTACCCCACTGCATTTGCATAATCTCAGCGGCAGGCACCGCGCGGTGCCTGCCGCTTCGAGTATGCAAATGCGTGCTTTTGTTTTTAACATTGTGGCGGGCGGTGCAGTGAGCACCGCCCGCCACAATGGTACTTTGAGGAATGCGCCCGCCACAGTGGCGGGCGCATCCCAATGCCAATGTCGGGACCCCCGCCCTTTAGGCGGGCGGTCCCGATCTCCGTTAGGGTGGCGGGCGGACTGTTTCCGCCCGCCATCCTAATGGACCCCTATGTGTCCAAGGGGCAGATGTATCAAAATACCTATTTGCGATTCTCAAATAGGGATTTTTTGAGAATCGCTATTTGAAAATTGCAAAATGGTATGTATCTAAAAAATCGTAATTTTTTAGCGATTTCTTAATATTCCTTTTTGCGAATAGCAAATTGCGAATTCGCAATTAAGGAATAATTTCCCATTCATTTCTATGGGCAAGTAGGCCCATAGGAATGAATGGGAAGTTATTCTCAATTTGCGATTCTCAATTTGCGAATGGCAAATTGAGAATAATTTCAATGGTGCAAGGGTGTCATAAGGACACCCTGATGCACCCCTGAAATTTACATGTGTGCGCATATGGCACATGGCACCTTCACAGATGGCACAAAGTGCATTTGTGAAAGAAATCGCAAATTACCACAAACCTCAAGTTGGTGGTAATTTGCGATTTCTTAATTAGGAATCGCACAACTTGGGTGCTTCATACATAGCATTTAAGGAATCGCAATTTGCGATGCCTTAAATGCTGACGCAAAGTTTAGGAATTGCAAATTTTGCGATTCCTTAATTTTGTGATGCGATTTCAATATTACATCGGATTTTCTGATTTTTTTGTCGCAAACGCGGCTATTTTGCGAATCGCAGCGTTTGCAACAATAAAATCGTTTGATACATCTGCCCCAAGAGAATTACTGACTAATTGATTAGACTCTTAACGACTTTTCTCCCCTTCACACTTTCATCCTGAGAAAAAGAACCTTAGAGTTCTACTAATGAGGAAGTTATTGATAGTTTGTAAGACATGCATAACCTATAGCACGAGTAATGCTCACTAATAAATGAACTGATAGTGCATACAGAGTTCAGTCTGAGACACATAATAATTAGTGATTTAAAATAATCCTGGCCCAGAAAAAGGCCATTCGAGCTTCTCAGTGACTTTCCATGGCTGAAACATGCAGAGCTTTTTGATGTGGGAGTGCTTTAAAACTCCAAAAAACAGCAGTTTGTAATTTTAACCTTGCCAAAGGTTCCCCCAATACATTTCTGAAGATACTGGACACATGCTGGTTAATTTTAGATATGATCCCACACTAATATGAGCAAAGAACTGTTCTGCTTAACAGCGTAGAGCCCACACAAACATGCAAGGTGTCTTGGGTGAGTACCCAGGGGATGAAGTATGCGACTAGTGTTGCTGATGGGTGATGAAACCCCCAGTATTTTCTTATAGCGTGCCTAGATTAGAAGTCAATATGGGTATAAGAAAGCTAGAAAACGATGGCTCATACAGATCTGCAGAAACCTGGGAACCAGGCATTGTGTAGTGGCTTACAGAATTCGGAAATACAATGCCAGCCTACATATAGTCTTTTCGGTCGCAAGTTTCTTGTTTTCTATTTGGTGCACATGAAGAGTTTATTTAAGATCTCTCCCGTTGCATTGCAATAATTAACGGTTACATTTTAATGTGCAAATTCAGTTTATTAGATGGTTGTACAGCATAAGAATGTGCAGGTTAGCCTACACGTTCTTTTGTTGTTGCCCAGTATATGACAACTCGGCTAGCATGGGTCTAGGTCTATGTTTACAGTTAAATTGTTTTGCACTTTTTTACTAAATCTCTTTAATGGTTGCTATCATTTAACTTCAGGGCCCTGCTTTAACTTTACTTGCACATGCACAAAGCACTTTAACACAAGTTATGAGTCTTATGTACTGTATCAACTCTATTTGCCGATAGATCTACAATGTTAGTGGTTGACAAAAATGTAATTTTAAGGGTTTTAATCTGTAAATGAAATTACAAAATGGCCTGTGATACATGTCCACAGTTATGTTTCAAGCAGTCTAGTTGACTTAGGAGATTGATGGACTTCGTCAGACATGAAATGTTCTTAGTTGTTTTATCTAATGATTTAATCCTGATCGTATTTGTAAATTGGGATATGTATAATTGCTTTTGTGGCCATTGGGCTGAAATAAAGTTTCATTAAAAGAAAAAGAAGTCAGTATGAGTTTCTCTCATGTTGTGTTATAGATTAATAATGGATGACACCAATGTCTGTACTTCTTTTTTTAATATGGCCTAAATTTTATGTATTATATTGTCTGTGCTTTTATGGCTGTTTTTTAATAGTCAAATAAGCAGTTGGAATTAAAAAGAACTTATTTACCTTCTTACTCCCTACTGGTTGGTGCATTATCTCTTGAAGATCGCTATAGGATGAAACTAGCACACGTTTGTCAATTCAGTGACTGGGGAAAATGTCTTCACAGTCTTTTATAAACCTTATTGCTCAACTCACCCTCCTTGGCCTATAGCCCTCAATGCTCGGAACCTTTTTCAAATCAGTCTCTCCCTCCCTTGGTTTCACCTTTACCTCTTTCTAATAGGTTTGCTGCACTGGAAGGCATGCCTATATGTGATTGACTGGATGAACAGTGTACTATAGTCAATGGTGATGGCAATACTCAATTGTGGTAATGACATGGAATATTGCTGGTTATAACCAAAAAAGATCAAATGTTGAATGGTTGTCCTTACTTACATCTGAAGATATGGCATGTTTAAAGAGACATGGGAACTTGAATCAATATATATGTGAATTTATATCGCTCATTTCAAACTCCTGCTAAACCTTCACCAGCAGGTCGTGCCAAGGGCGAGTTACTTACCCTACTTTCTAATGCTTTCCCTCTCAAAATGAAGTCTTTGTAAAACACATTGACATACTATCACATTATTTTACTATCATGCAGATTAGTATTGGCTCCTCATTCATTTTCATAATAATAACTTTGGAAGCAATCAACCAGCTGTACTAGCCAACCTAGAAAGAGATATAACATTTTGCAAAATAAATGTACTAAACCTTGAATTATAATTTGGCTTGGGGACTTTAATGCTCACCCTTGTGATAAGATGAATTCCCTAGTATGTGGAATGCAGGATGACGACGGAGAGAGCGCATCACATTTTAATCACCTGGAGTACGGTAATGCTTTAAATTGATTATTAATGATAAATAATCTTGTAATCTTAAATGTGTCTGACAGTCGAACTGGTCAGTTAAGATATACCTTTTTAAATTGTTCTTCTGCGTCTACCCTCGATTATTGTCTTGGTTTCGGATTCAAGAAGAGGGTATTTTCTCATTTCGAGAATAATTGTTATGCTTTTAGTGACCATGCTGCTATAACTTTTCTTACCTTCTCCCTAATGAAAAAAGAAACTACTTTCAAATTACATGTAACCCCAGTAATTACAAGAAAGAATGGAATTGCTTTAAAGTGGGAGAAAGTAGATACTGGAAGGTTTTTGGTGAACCTAGTCTCCAGTCGATTTGAGGAGATAATGATTTGTTTAGATTTTATTCCTAACAATAACATGGTCTCAGCTTTTGATCTTATCGGAAGCAAAAAATTGCTTAATTTGTGTTGTACGCACTGGTCAGTCCAAGAAATGTTGTTGGTTTGATGAGGACTGCGATATATCTCTAAAAAATCTCCATATGGCCTTGAAATCTAAACCTCGTAACTTACCTCTGGTTAAGCTATTGCGACAGGCATATAAGGAAGAGTGGTGGGGAAATTTGCAAAAGGCTGCTTTATTAAAACGTTTTCAAGCCTTTTGGCCTGTTATTAATGCACCTTTTTTAGGAGATGAACATTCTATTTCAACAGATACCCATGTGAAACAGGAGGAATGGGTGGCACATTTTGAAAATGTGTTTGGATCTAATGAGAAGATAATTTCTGATGCTACCCCTGCTACCTTAACAGGGATGAGCAACATGGTTAATTTTAAACTGGACAAAACTAAGGGGGTCATAATGATTGCGGTTTTTCCGCATCCTCGGGGCTGGCGGAAGCCACCGCCGGCCCAGAGGATGCGGAAAAACCGCAGCGGACTGACCAAAGACCCACCGCCACATTAGGATGGCTGGTGGGTCCTGGTTTCCGTCCGCAGCTTTTCCGCCACGGTCGGCTTACAACCGCGGCGGAAAAGCTCTAATATGGTGACGGTGTCTTCCAGACACCGTCCACCATATTAGGATTGCCTGTAAATTATGCTTTTCCGCGGCGGGTTTTCCGCCGTGGAAAAGCATACAGAACTTCACTGCGGGGCCCGTTGCGGGCCCCCTAGGTGAAGGATGCACATGGGGGGTACCTATGATACCCCCCTGCATTTGCATGCAGAAAGCGGCAGGCACCGCGCGGTGCCTGCCTCTTACTGCATGCAAAAGCAATGCGTGCATGTTTAACATTGCCGCGGGTGCAGCTTGAAGCCGCACCCGCCGCAATGTTAAAAATTGCTCTGGGGTCGCGGACGGACGCAAGTCCGTCCGTGATCCTAATGAGGCCCTAAGTGTGGTTTAAACCAGTGTAAACGTGCAAAGGCACCGGGACCTGGCGATGTCCCAATTGATCTGTATCTGGATAATCAGCACAACTGCAATGCCTTCATGAAGAAGGACAGGCAACAGCAGGATGCAACCTGTGCAGAAGTTGCCACTGAAGGTGGTATCTGCAAAGACGCTTCAGAGACCTGAAAGAATCGTAACAATAGTCTCAGGGAGGATGAGCAGACACTCCTGAAGATTGCCTAAGACAAGACTCCCTTTTCTGTCAGCATACATCAGATGCTTGATCTCATGGGACTACCAAAAGCTTTTTCATCAAGTGTACCTGCTGTTTTGTAGTATTCTTAGGATGCAGGTGCGTCCCTGAATGCAATTGATGCACTGAATCTTCTCAAGCCCTACACCTGCCTATGCTGGCTTATGTCTTGTACCATCCAAAGGTCTGGGAAGTAGTTTCCCGCCGCATGCCATGCTTTATAAAAATAAGTGTAATTTTCTTCTTAACAGTAGACCTACAATTATAGGTTGCGCAAAGGAAGAAGAATTGAATTGATCAGTGTTGAAATGCATGATCACAAAAGTCACTGTAGCAATGATGGGAACAATGATTGTGAAAACTGGATGTAAAATCAATATATTGTTCTGCGAAGTTTCATTTGCTGGCAACACCTTCTGCACTTCAGAAGTACTGCAATCTGCTACAAGCATTCACAAGATTCATATGCCTCGCTTGCATTTTCACTAAAAACTGAGACATTTCTGCTATGACAATGATTGTTTTCTATAGTTTTGAATTGCCAGGTGTGGTTCAAGCTAGTGTTACGGCTGTGTGATACACGTTGCAGTACCGATAGTACTATCAGATGCATCTTTTAGTAGTTTGCAAGCTTTCTGGTGTGTTTTTCTCTGTTTCTGCACCCTCACAGCTTAAATGGGTTCCATAACCTGCATGTCTCATCGTAATAAAGTTAGACTTGCCAATGCTTGATATCCTGAAAGTGAGCAACACAAGATTGCAGTGACACAAGCATTTAAAGGATGTCCTTAAATCGAGAAGTACAGTCACGTAATGTGTGTATTTATGTTGTGTGGTGTGTTGACATAAGGGCGAGCCTTACAGGTGGCATTATATAAACTGAAATGTAAAAGTGAGAAATTAAGTCATTGTTGTGAGTTCATTTCAGATAAAGCAGCGGTGCAGTTTGGAGACTCGTGGCCCTGCATAACTGCAGCAGGTGACTTGAAAGTGTGGAGCCATTTGCTCTTGCCAATGGAGACCACTTGCATATTCAGACTCACACCAAAAACATCTGTAAAAAGAGATGAAATGTTGGCATCATCTCAAATTGGCAGCAAATCTCAGACACATGGAAACTTCCCATCTGCTATTGTCAAATTCTAAATGCACAGTTGTGTCCTTGATGCCATGAAAGCCAGCAGCAGCTGGTGCCCTTTGAGAATGTTAAAAGACACACTTTGCTGCAAAGAGTTAGCACTCTAAATCAAGCCACAGACCAGTACAAGAAGACCCGAAGCAGCTGTGACACCCAGTCAATCAGTATCCATATCATAACAGGCTATTCATCTGCAGGGCATCAGGTGTGTTCCTCGCAACATATTTGAAATATCATCTGGTTCATTTTGAAATAATGTTACAGAAATCACAAAAACCTCAATGTGAGGTCCATTTGTTCAGAAGAATGCTGTCAATTCTACGCTGGTGGCATCTCAGAGTGGCAGTGCTCTGGGGGTGGACATTATATCTGACAGTTCTGAACATACAAATACATGAGTGTATTTTTCAGAAAGAGGAATGAACTCAATTGACTGAATTTGAGAGTGTACATATTGCCAATACCCCATACTCTTTGCATTTTTCTTTCATTTCAAACAAGTTTTTATTTTGTAGTTGGAAAGCTGAATCAGGAAAAACAATATATGCTGTGTAAAGTAGAGTAAACAATGACAGCATTTATTGAATTCAGCTCGGAGTGACTATGAACACTTATTTGTACAGGTTTCAGCTGATGTAGCAGGAGGTAGTTGTTGCTATTGATGCTTTGCACACTCTGGACACCCATTTAATCATTACTGGAATCCGGAGACCACCGGCCGCAGTCGGTAGTAGGAGTTCCTGAAGGGCGGTGATGTGGGGAGGGGGTGGGGCAGGGTTCGGGGTAGTAATGTATGGATTACGGGGTTTAACAGGTAGGTAAACATATAAATAAATAAAACGAATTTAGTTGCGCGCACTGCATCGCATTTGGTGATGCAGTGCACGCAATGAAATTAGTTTTATTTATTTATATGTTTACCTACCTGTTAAACCCCGTAATCCATACATTACTACCCCCCACCCTGTCCCTCACCCTCCCCACGTCACTGCCCTGTAGAAACTCCTACTACCGACCGCGGTTGGAGACCAACCCTGAGACATTACTGGAATCAGGGGAAACCGGCCTAACCTATTTCAATGATTGGAACTGCAAAACAATACACACAAATACGGAAACAAGATTTCAAATTCACAAATGATTAAATGTTTTATTTAATTCACAAACAAATATAAAACATCAATGTTAGAAATGGGATTTCTGGTTGGCTAAGGCCTGCGCCAAAGCTAGGCAGAAACCACCACTCTAGTCAGGGCAAGGGAGTTACACGCCAAGATAACCCCTGCTCACCACCTTGGTAGCTTGGCCCGAGCAGTCAGGCTTATCCCGGAGGCTATGTGTAAAGCATTTGCGCAATACACACACACACCAGCAACACACTAGGTACACCACAAAAAGGAACTCCACACAAGGTTATATATAAAAATAGCCTTTGTATTACCATAAACACATTAGATCATAATCACACAGACACACTGTGCCAACTGGCACTGGGCCGTATTTACAGGGCATTATATACACATGACAGGGCCACATGGGCCACTGTCAGAATCAGCACTTAGTAGAGATAACACTTCTAGAACATAGGATAAATGTAGCACCAAATAACAAGTGTAGAACACAACCAGTAACCAGTGGTAAAATGTAGGAACACACTACGCAATTCAAATCACCTTAGGCATAGATCACACAGGAATACATAAACTTACTAGCATAAACTATACTAGGCAAAACAACCTCATAAGCATGAAAACACTGTTAGAGGTATCACCACAGGCATAAAGGCATTGCACATTACGCATAAATCATGTTAGGCAATTATTATCACAAACACAGTAGGCAATCACCTTGCGCCAAAATCACATTGGATACTGACCCCAGGCCAACTGGCCTTCCATGGGGCTCACATGCCCTTTGTCCAGAATGTCCGGGCTGGCTGCGCACGCAGCAAAAGTAACAAGGGAAAAGAGCAGCCTAAACGTGGTAGCTGCCCACTATTTGCTGGGCAGCTGGGAGATCACCAAGAGGAGCACAGGCATTGACTGTGCCCCCTGTAGAAGAACTGCACGATGTGGCAGCTGTAGAAAAATGTGGGCCCCTACCCTGGGACTCAACCAGAGCAATGGCCCAGAGGAGAAGAATGGGTCTGGCGCCACTGCGCCTACTGGACCCACACTGGGGCCCCTAGAGTAGTGGGGCAAAAGTTTGCAGCTGCCCACTGTCGGACGGGGCAGCTGGGAAAGAACCATCATCAATCAGGTGCACGCTCGAGTCCCACTTAGGGACTCTGGAATACAACAATTGCCCAAATAGGTGCAGCGGCCTGCATCTGCGGCACCGTTGTGGAGAGAGACCAGCACAAACACTTCATGGAACAATCCCAGCACACACAGTCCCTCCACAGCGTCCCCCACTCACCAGAGCGGCTGGGAGACTCGGGTCCTCTCTCGGGGGTGCCTCCTCCTGTCTCCTTTTTCCGGTGGCAATGCGGGGACTTGAATGCACGGGCAGGCACCGACAATGTGCCTCGGGCCCCCCTCCGCCTCACTTCTTCACCAGCTCTCCCTGGACACCCCCTCACAGCCGGACTGTTGCGGGGCTCTCCCTCCTGCAGGGGAGCTCCGTATGTTCATCGGGCACGGCTCCTCCGGTCTCTTTTTCCAGAGGGCGGGCTTTCCTCTGCTTTCGGGACCTTCTCCTGGGCCGTGCTGTGATTGGGCAGCCCGCGCAGCTTCCGGGTCTCCCGCCCCTAACCAGGCAACAGTGCCTGTCTTCCGGGTCACGCATAAAGCGGCCCAGGGGAAACTTTGAAGAGCAGCTCGGGCCGCGGCAGTGGCTCTGTTGGCGGTGGCAAGTTGCGGGGTGGGCACCCGCCTTAAGGAAGTGCCTAAAAGCAGGGTGAGCACCCACTTTAGGATAAAAGCACGGCTGGTTGGGCAACCGATCTCTCCAGACCCAGTAACCTGCGAGGTGGGCACCCGATACCTTCAAGAACGGCCAATACGCGGGGTGGGCTACCGTCTCCCACGAAGCCTGTGGGAATCCCTGGGCTCAGGATTCCCTCACAGGGTGGTGCAGCTCAGTGCTGCAAATCATAAAATAGAAGCGTTCCTAGGGCATAAGTCCAGCGCTCTGCCTCGGAGTAAATAAAGCTCTTCTCCAACTGCTAGAAAATAAAGCGCTCCCAGGCGCTGTAGAACAAAGTCCCAGGAATATCTTTTATAATGCAGGGGGGAAAAGGCTGGGCCCGGGGGCCAGTGCACAGGGTCCTCCAGCTGGGAGGCAGTCCCCAGTGGCAGTTCCTCCTGGTGCCCAGCAGCAGCAGCAGGCCACCCCTCAATTTAGGAACAGAGTGAACATTTTGCATGGGGTCACAGCCGCTTTTTATAAACACATTTTCTTTGTCTGGAGCTGTAGGGCAAGGGGAGAACCAGTGCCCCCGACACTGGACCCAGCAAGGGACTGCCTATATATGGGGTCTTCACTATCTACTGGCGTCCATGTACCTCCATTTTCTTCCTCCTCTTAAACTCTTCAGGGCTCCCCTCAGACCCACCACCCTCATGATGTGAGGTCCGGGCCCTCTCCTCCTCACTGCGCTCAGGTTCCCAGTCATCCTTCTGCCATTGGATTTGTTTGTCCCTAAGTTTGGACTAGGTGTCTGACTCATTCACTGCTATGTCTCTTTCTTCACAAAACTCTACCAACTCATACATACTGTATCTAAACAGACCACAGAAGTTAAAAGCAGACTCCAGAGACACGTGCAACACAGGGGACCTAACTGTCTGAGCTGAAGCAAGAGTACACAATCTAAAAATGACACTTTTAGGAGAAACAATAAAATTAAGCTCAAAAACAATAATCCCCAAACACTTGATTATCTAAATGCAGAGTTTGTAGTGCAACCAGTTGTCGCTGTGGTATTGCGCAAACACAAGTCCTATCCTCACCGCTGACAACCAACGTTAGAAATGTGATTTCTGGTTGGCTAATGCTTGCGTGAAAGCCAGACAGAAACCACCACTCTAGTCAGGGCAAGGGAGTTACACACTGAGATAATCCCTGCTCACCGCCTTGGTAGCTTGGCATGAGCAGTCAGGCTTATCCCGGAGGCAATGTGTAAAGTGTTTGCGCAACACACACACCAGCAAAACACTAGGTACACCACAAAAAGGAACTCCACACAAGGTTATATATAAAAATAGCCTTTGTATTACCATAAACACATTATATCATAATCACACAGATACACTGTGCCAACTGGCACTGGGCCGTATTTACAGGGGATTATATACACATGACAAGGCCACATGGGCCACTGTCAGAATTAGCACTTCTAGACCATAGGATAAATGGAGAACCAAATACCAAGTGTAGAACACAACCAGTAACCACTGGTAAAAGGTAGGTACACACTACGCAATCCTAATCATTTTAGGCATAGATCACACAGGACAACATAAACTCACTAGCATAAACTATACTAGGCAAAACAACCTTCTAAACATGAAAACACAGTTAGAGGTATCACAGGCATAAAGACATTGCAAATTACGCATAAATCACATTAGGCAATTATTATCACAAACACAGTAGGCAATCACCTTGCGCCAAAATCACATCGGATACTGACCCCAGGCAAACTGGCCTTCCATATGGCTCACATGCCCTTAGTCCAGAATGTCCAAGCTGGCCGAGCACGCAGTGAAAGGGAAAAGAGCAGCCTAAACGTGGCAGCTGCCCACTAATTGCTGGGCAGCTGGGAGATCACAAAGAGGGGCACGGACATTGTTTGTGCCCCCTGTAGAAGCACTGCACAATGTGGTAGCTGTAAAGAAATGTGGGCCCCTACCCTGGGACTCACCCAGAACAATGGCCCAGAGGAGAAAAATGTGGCTGGTGCCACTGCGCCTACTGGACCCCCACTGGGGCCCCAAGAGTAGTGGGGCAAAACATTGCAGCTGCCCCATGTCGGACGGGGCAGCTGAGAAAGAACCATCACCAACCAGGTGCACGTTGGAGTCCCACTTAGGGACTCTGGAATACAACAATTGCCCAAATAGGTGCAGCGGCCCGCATCTGCGGTGCGGCTGTGGAGAAAGACCAGCACAAACACTTCAGGGACCACTCCCAGCACACACAGTCCCTCCACAGCGTCCCCCTCTCACCGGAGCAGCTGGGAGACTCAGCTCCTCTCTCGGGGGTGCGTCCTCCTGTCTCTTTCCTCCGGTGGCAATGCGGGGAAATGAATGTGCGGGGCAGGCACCGGCAATGTGCCTCGGGCCCCCCTCTGCCTCACTTCTCCACTGGCTCTCCCTGGGCACCTCCTCACGGCCGGACAGTTACGGGGCTCTCCCTCCTGCAGGAGAGCTCCATAGGTTCACCTGGCATGGCTCCTCCGGTCTCTTTTTCCAGAGGACGGGCTTTCCTCTGCTTCTAGGACCTTCTCCTGGGCTGTGCTGTAATTGGGCGGCCCGCGCAGCTTCCCGGTCGCCCGCCCCAATGAGGCAACAGCACCTCTTCCGGGTCGTGCCGATAGCAGTCCGCAGGGAACTTTGAAGAGCGGCTCGGGCGTGGCGGTGGCTCTGTTGGCGGTGACAAGTTGCGGGTGGGCACCCGCCTTAAAGAAATGCCCAAAAGCTGGGTGAGCACCCGCTTTAGGATAAAATCACGGCGGGTTGGGCATCCAATCTCTCCAGACCCAGTCACCTGCGTGGTGTGCACCCGATACCTTCAAGAAAGGCCAATACGCTGGGTGGGTTCCCTCTCCCCCGAAGCCTGGGGGAATCCCTGTGCTGAGGATTCCCTCACAGGGCGGTGCAGCTCAGTGCTGCAAATCATAAAATAGAAGCGTTCCTAGGGCATAAGTCCAGCGCTCTGCCTAGGAGTAAATAAAGCTCTTCTCCAACTGCAAAAAAATAAAGCGCTCCCAGGCGCTGTAGAATAAAGTCCCAGGAAAGTCTTCTATAATTCAGGGGGGGGGCAAAGGCTGGGCCCAGGTGCCAGCTCACAGGTCCCTCCAGCAGGGAGGCAGTCCCCAGTGGCGGGTCCTCCTGATGCCCACAGCAGCAGGCCCTCCTCAAGTTAGGAACAGAGTGAGCATTTTGCATGGGGTCACAGCCCCTTTTTCTACACACATTTTCTTTCTCTGGAGCTGTAGGGCAAGGGGAGAACCAGTGACAACTGGTTCTTGAGCACTTTATTTTGCTCAGCCCCTCTCCCCATTCACAGGACAGGCTAGGGACATCAGACGCACCACAGGGGGCGGACCCAGCATTGTGGATGGGAAGGACCAGCCCAATTCAGGTCCCAGGTGCACTCCTCCCTCCCATCAACATGCAAATCTCTCCATTCACCACCGGGGCAAACCTATCTTGACTCCTGGAGCCAGGCACACCAGCCAGCTCCAGCCAATCACAAGCCAGACAGTCAATTCACATTTACTGCACAAACATGCCAACTTCTAGAAGTGTCACTTCTACACTAGAGACATTAAATATGTGCACACCTTCTCGCAGCATTTAATCTCACGAGTTCGCACAAACCAATCTGAGTGTACCAATTTAGGGCCTAATTTATGAGAAGTGTTGCATTGCTGCGATAAAGCAGCGATGCAACACTTCTCAGTGTGCCCTCCTTGCGACACCATGGATGCACCGTATTTACAGTACGGCCATCATGTCACAAGGAGTCACAGATACGCCTTTATTAGAGACGTATCCGTAGTCGCAAAAGTGACACATTGCTGTGGTGTGTCTGGAAACAGATGCAACTCCAGCAATGTGTCCTTTCACATGGGGAAAGCCTCATGTGAAAGAGCCTGCGTCACCCTTACACCTGCCTCCAGGCATATGGTTTTGATGCAAAGGCATCCTAAAAGTGGCACACTGAAATATTAAAGATTTCAATGTGCCACTTCTATGGGTGTAATGTAGTGCAGAGGTTTAGGAAGTGAGTCATTTGCCTAGATGCCTCACTGGCGCAATGAGGTGCATTATTTACGCTGCTGCAGTGTCACAAACAGTGACACAATGGCAGCATAAATGTGATGCTGTTCTTCATAAATAAGGCCCTCAATATTTAGCCTCCAGTTACAAATCCCTTTACATTTACAGAAAGTTTTTAAAGTGTTAGTTTTACAGTCTAGTTCTTTATTCACATACACTATATTAACATATTAATATTTTATTATTAAGGATGGGGGGTAATCCCATCAAACGAACATCTCCCCCCGGGGAAACGCCTGGAGTCCAACCTTAAGTGTAGGCTCTGTGATAACCCAAAGGAGGACGTTCTGCACTTGTTATGTAGCTGCAAGGCTTTAGATAGAGCCAGAAGGAGCCAACTAACACAGCTCTGGAACCAAAGTTGTGTGCGAACTCGTCGACAAGCTCTGCTGATTAGCTTCAAGGGAGAAGACATCCAACTAGCCTGCAGACTAGTGCGCTTTATGAAAATAGTTAACACGACCCTAAACCCAGTGGCTAGTGATTGAACTTGATTTATCGAGATCTGCTTTGGTAGTTTAAGACAATTCTCTTTTGATAACTAAAGACACAGCAAATCGTGTAAGGCTTTTTATACAAATGCACAGTATTGTACTAGTTTGCACGTTTAAAAAAAAAAAATTCTACCGCTTTTATTTGCTTTGTAAAACTTTTTGATTATGTATCTCCTTCTCTTTTTCTTTTTTAAAGAGAAATTGCAAAGATTTTTATTAATCGTGCAATAAAGATTATTATTATTATTATTATTATTATTATTATTATTATTATTACATTTTCTACGCAGTTGCTGAGCTCTTAAGTAGTCGTTACAGACCCCCAGATGACCCCGGACCGCAGGTTAAGAACAACTGGTGTAGGGGATACATTGGCATTGGAGGAAAGTAGGCAGAAAGGAAGATGGAAACAGCAATAGATAGTTAGAGGATAAGGAAAGAGGAGGTGTAGGGCAATAGGAGGAGCAGGAGAATTTGGGAAGGTATAAAGTTGTAAAGAAAGGGAGGCTAGAGGAAGGAGAATAGGGGCATATTAATAAGGGCTTTATCTCTGCTTTTTTGGCTCTAAAAGTCAAAGAAGCGGAGATAAAAATATCGCCCTATCAACCACAGGGTGCTAACATGCAAAATCGCATGTTAGCACCCTTTTTCACTACGCTTCCCTTTGCACCTCTAATGAGATGCAAAGTGAGCATTCCAGAGCAAAATAATAGGACAAATGTCCCTAAGCGACATTTGTCCTATTATCAAGCTTCACACTAACCCTGTTAAAGACAAAAAAAGCAGCGCTAACCACGGTTAACGCTGCTTTTTTACGTTTGCTAATTTTCAGACGTAGCCATGTAATCCAATGGGAGGTGGATTACATGGCTAAATCCACCATGGGCTGTCAACAAGGATATCCCTATCCTTGTAGTTTTATCGCTGCATTACCAGCGATAACCTCCCAAAATGCCGCCATCTCTGGATTTTTTATCGCCTAGGCGGTTAGCGTTGTTAATAATGTAATAACCAGGCAATATTATCCAGCGATACCAGGTGTTAAAAAAATTAACGCTAAGCGCCCTTAGCATTAATTTTCCATGTTTCTTGTTAATATGCCCTGAAGTTCGGAAACCAAGGATCCACGCTAGGGGTGAATTTTGGGGCTAAAAGAGAATAGTGTTAAATATGTCTAATCTATTTTTAGAGGTAGGTGAGGGGACAGCAGAATCGCATTGGAAACATGGTTGGACTTCTGCAGAAAAAGTTCTGCTATTTAAGGCGAGCATCTGGGGGATAGCCCTTGATAAGACACTTGAAGGCTGCTCAAACGCTCGCGCTGCATTATCGCGCTTTTCTTTTAAACGCTCCCTTTTTCGTATGTTATTTGTTTTCTGTTGTTTAAACCCCTGCTTTTAGCTGGCAGTATCTAGGGCCCTCTTACCTGCATCATAATCGGTATTCACCGCATTTTGCGGGTCCGGTTCCGTGTTCTGGGTGGTGGGGTGAGAACGGGCGCCATCTTGAAGTGGTGTCAGCACGAGGAACAACTACACTGAGCGGCTAGCGCTCCAGATGTCCAGAGGGACTGCTATTTAAGGCGAGCATCTAGGCGATAGCCCTTGATAAGACACTTGAAGGCTGCTCAAACGCTCGGCGCTGCATTATCGCGCTTTTCTTTTAAACGCTCCCTTTTTTGTATTTTATTTGTTTTCTGTTGTTTAAACCCCTGCTTTTAGCTGGCAGTATCTAGGGCCCTCTTACCTGCATCATAATCGGTATTCACCGCATTTTGCGGGTCCGGTTCCCGGTTCTGGGTAGTGGGGTGAGAACGGGCACCATCTTGAAGTGGTGTCAGCACGAGGAACAACTACACTGAGCGGTCTAGCGCTCCGGATGTCCAGAGGGACTGCTATTTAAGGCGAGCATCTGGGGGATAGCCCTTGATAAGACACTTGAAGGCTGCTCAAACGCTCGGCGCTGCATTATCGCGCTTTTCTTTAAAACACTCCCTTTTTCGTATTTTATTTGTTTTCTGTTGTTTAAACCCCTGCTTTTAGCTGGCAGTA
Source organism: Lissotriton vulgaris (assembly GCF_964263255.1). NCBI lineage: Eukaryota > Metazoa > Chordata > Amphibia > Caudata > Salamandridae > Lissotriton > Lissotriton vulgaris. The sequence continues at coordinate 176,047,443 of NC_141696.1, forward strand.
TCTAGGGCCCTCTTACCTGCATCATAATCGGTATTCACCGCATTTTGCGGGTCCGGTTCCCGGTTCTGGGTGGTGGGGTGAGAACGGGCGCCATCTTGAAGTGGTGTCAGCACGAGGAACAACTACACTGAGCGGTCTAGCGCTCCGGATGTCCAGAGGGACTGCTATTTAAGGCGAGCATCTGGGGGATAGCCCTTAAATAAGACACTTGAAGGCTGCTCAAACGCTCGGCGCTGCATTATCGTGCTTTTCTTTAAAATGCTCCCTTTTTCGTATTTTATTTGTTTTCTGTTGTTTAAACCCCTGCTTTTAGCTGGCAGTATCTAGGGCCCTCTTACCTGCATCATAATCGGTATTCACCGCATTTTGCGCGTCCGGTTCCCGGTTCTGGGTGGTGGGGTGAGAATGGGCGCCCTCTTGAAGTGGTGTCAGCACGAGGAACAACTACACTGAGCGGTCTAGCGCTCCGGATGTCCAGAGGGACTGCTATTTAAAGCTCGCTCCTCCGCGCAGCGGACCTGCGCAGCGGACCTGCGCAGCGGGCGTGCCTCGCTGTTCCGGAGTCGTGCCAGAGTCCTGCCCGTCTGCGCCCGTCAGTGTCCCGGAGGCGGTCGGAGCGGCGGGAGGCCTGGATTTGGCAGACCGATTTCTCCTGGAGCTATCATGGTCTGCTATACATCTTCGCAACTGTGGGCCTTACAAAAGGTATCGTGTGGTTGCTTTAAGGTATTCCCTGGTCGCTATAGGGGCAAGAGTAGATGCCCGGGTTGTGGCTGGTCACCAGGCATTGTTCCATGGACACCCCCTCATCGGGAGGTGGCTTCTGTGAAGCATCTATGTATGCTTTTAAACACCAGGTCAGTGCGCAGTCATGCCCAGGAGCTCTTTGACCTCTTGACTACAGAAAAACCGGTGTGCCTGATGCTTACAGAGACCTGGCTTGGAGTTTCTTCCAACCCGGATATCGCCTCTGCGATCCCGCCAGAATACAGCATCTATAGGCAGGATAGACCGGAAGGAAGGGGCGGCGGCGTAGCACTCGTAGTGAAGAATTCCGTTGGATGTTCTATCATTCCTACTGAGGCTATCAAAGGGTCTGAATCCCTTGCCTTTTCTCTATCTTTGGCGCCGCATCAGTCAGTTAATGGACTGTTAGTATACAGACCCCCTGGTCCAGCAGGTACTTTTTTCGAAGAGCTCCAGTCTGCTATGTCAGCGCTGGCCTTGAGAGCGGACCATTGCATTTTGGCTGGTGACTTCAATTTTCACAATTTTCAGAAGAGGTTCGTTTCCTATCGTCCTGCCCGATCCTTGAGGTCAGAGTCGAAGTTCCTGGCCATTGTCCCTCTTGTGAGGAGGGCTCGGATGGGAGGTCAATCTTTTATGCCCCGAGCCCCTCAGCTTTGGAACTCTCTGCCCCTGACGTTACGTAACACCTCAAATCTGTTGGCTTTTAGGAAGGGCCTGAAAACTTGGCTTTTTGCTTCCTAGGTTTCCGTGTTCTGTTGACACTGCTTTCTTTTAATCTGTTGTGTTGTGTTTGTCTTCCTAAGTTGTCAATAAAGGGCCGGGATACTCTTCTGAGTAGCCGAGCGCTATAAAAGACATAAAATAACATAACATTTCAAAGCCCACAAGGTGCTGTATGAGAGAATGCTGGAGTATGTCCAATGCCTTAATATGATTTTGATGCCACTCGCTAACAATAGGTTCATTACAAGAAATATCTGATAAAGAGGTTAAGGACAGGGTCAATAGTCCACGGCCCCAAAGTTATACTGATATAGTCATGGGTAATCTTAGAGTGGCAGATTTCATTCATATTTTGCTCTAGGTCTTCAAAATAGGCTGGAGATTTTCACATTATAAGAATATGTGGATTCTGTGCTGTTCTAATTCGGTGTTTTAGAAGCCAAATTTCAGTAGGCTTTTTGGAGTCAAAAAGCATCTATATATGTTAAGCAAAATCCCAAATGTTTACATACCCTTTTCAGATGGAGGGTTTAAGTGTTTTATGGAGCAAGAATGTTCCCATTTGTTGCTGTTAATAATACTTTTATCAAGAAAGCTATAGTAATAACGTGTGTGCATAAAACCATTTTTATTTGTTTACGCTTAACTGTAAAATTAAATGTTAACTGTGGGAACCTTAAAGTGTGTCTTGAAACCGACAGCAACGAGATGCATAATTCACAGAAGTGACGCATGCTAATTATACCTGCTCTTACACCCCCTGTTTTAGCAGAGGCTGCCACCAAAGGGGGCCTCGAGGGCCGGCACCATAACCGACGATGAGCCTAGGACGAAACCGTTTTCTCGCGCCAAGGAGCAGGAAAGCTCCCGTACCCCCAGCTGTGGGCTCACCCATAAACACCACTATGTCAGGCTAGGAGCAGAATTCAAGCAAGATATAGCAAAGTGGGAAACATTCTTGGCAGAGTTTAACGGTTTACTGATCTGGAGGGAAGGCTGGGTGACTAGCAAACAGATCAGGCTGTACACAGAAGCGTCAGGCAACACAGGTTTTGGGGCAATCCTGGGCAAGAAGATGGTGTGCAGGGCAGTGGCCTGGCAGCTGGCACAAGGTGGACCTAACCAACAATATCAGCATTCTGGAACTCTTTCCCATCATAGTCGCACTCACTGTTTGGAAACGAGAGTTGCAGAGCATGAAGCTGACTCAATGGTCCAACAACAAGGGGGTAGAGCAAGTGATTAATAGGGGAACAGCCAGATGCCCAGATATACTTCAACTAATGCGCAGATTGGTTAAGTTACAGCTGGAAGGTAAGATAGACCTAAGAGTGTGCCACGTACCGGGGTGGACAACGAAGTTGCAGACGGACTGTCCATGGCACGGATGGAGAAGTTCAGGGAACTGGTGCCCGGAGCAGAGCAGGAAATTACCCCTCTCCCGGATAGCTGTTGGACCTGGCAGGATAGATTTATCAGAACTGGTTAGCCAAGCCCTCAAGCCAGGAGATACAAAACATACATCGGTACTGTAATGCGGGTGGGGGTATCCAGACACTGGGCGATATAAGGGCCACTCACAGAGCAGCAGAACAGTTCATACATTGGGCAGTTAACTCCCAGAAATCCAGGTCATGGATGCAAGCCCACCTGTCCGCCGTGGCATACTACGCCAAGCTAGAGTCCGGGATGGCGGCAATGTAGGGGTGGAGGCACGCCGAAGGCACAAGTGGGGACAACAGGCGCCCAATAGACTACACACAGTTGGGGGCCTTGCTGCGTGCCACAAATGACAATTTCAAGCACCTCTTATTCAGGGCAGCCTTTTCCACCACTTTGTTCGAGGCGTTCCGCATTAGCAAATTAGTAGCACCTGCGAGGACAGGACAAGTGGCATACTGCCTACAGGCAGGTGAGGTCATGCCAAAAACAGGGGAAATAGAGATACTACGAAGGCGTTCAAAGACAGACCAAACCGGTAGAGGGGAGGTGGTAAGGTTAAGGTGCATTAAGGATAAGAACTGCTGCGCAATGTGCTACTTGCTCGCCTTCATGACAATGCATCCAGCCGGCGGGCCCCTTATTCAAGCACAGCGACGGTACACACCTTAGCAGATTCCAGTTTATCTCGATCATGTGCTTTGCACTCAGCAAGGCAGGGCTGCCTCCGTAAGGTTTTGGGTCCTATTCATTCAGGATAGGGGCCACCATGATGGCAGCACAGCATGAGATGTCTGAAGCTGGGATACAGGCTGTAGGTAGATGGCAGTCACGGGCATACCGGACTTACGTGAGGCCCCAGTGGGTACGAAAAAAACCCACAGCTCCTGCTGGGGATCGGAGGGGATGCTGGGAGCTTTGCCACCCAGCCAAGCAACAGAGTGACATTTTATCATTCCCCAGCAGGACGGAGACCAGGCTTGGTGTGGGTGGTGGGCCACTCCTTCATAACTCGGATGCAATCCTGGTGGCGGCAACAGGGGTACAAGCAGGAAGGAGTGGAGAAGTGTGGCTCAGGGGTTAGAGGCGGCAGACCCGGAAGCTGAGATCTGCCCTGGACCAGGGTTCAATTCTCCGCCCCGACGGGGGTTGGGCTCAATAATTCCACGGACTCGATAATTCTCGCTCCGGTGCCTACTCGACTCACGGGTTCACACTCTGCGACTCTGGGCAATAGCTTGCTTAATCTCCACAACGGCCCCTCGCGGCGGGATGCCTGACTTTCACCTTGTGGATACCCTGCCGGGGTATCTCACAGGGGAATACCAGGATGGGTTCCCTAAGCAAGCGCATAGATGCCTGCGATGTGGGCGATTTGCGCTATATAAATACATGTACATTTACATTTACATTTACAAGGACGGCCAGTGGACACCTGCGTGAAGTGGTTTGGCCAACAAGGAATGAAATGGGAGCAGCTGCCGGCAAAACTCGCAGAACTACAGGCGGAGGCAGCTTGGCACCCAGACGTCTCGATCATACACTTAGGGGAGAACGATTTGGCCAACGAGGGAGGCGAGATCTTCTTCAATACATACAGAGAGATTTGATGGAGGCAGGCATTTGGGGGCACCTCCATCATTTGGTCAGAACTGATCAGCAGAAATGAATGGCGCGGGCCCAATCACAGAGCACAGTTGAGAACTCACGGAAAAAGCTGAACCTCACTGTGAGCAAGTTCTGCAGAACCAACAGTTTTGAATCAGTTAGGCACGGGCTCATCCAAACAGGCCACCCAGAGTTCTATGCAAAAGATGGGGTGCACTTATCTGATGAGGGCATGGGAGTCTTTTGGAGCAGCCTGTGTGACGCAATGGCGTTAGCAGGCTGCAGATGAAAAAGCTGTTGAAGCGAGGAAGGGTGGTGCCGCAGGAACACGAACGCTTCCCTGGTGGCGCGGCGAGAAACAACGGGGGTAATGGTTGGTATGGAGGCACACCAGAGTGCAGCGTGTCCGAATAGGACCACTCACCTTGGGATGCCTTACGGCTGGGTGAGTCGGCCTACCACAAGGGGGTAGCAAATGGAGACGGCGCTCGCTGCCAAGCCCCCGCCGGATGGCAACGCACAACAAGAATCAGCAAGGTAGCAAGTTGTGGTCTAAGTCCAGGACAGAAGCTAGGCCCCCTGCTCAAAGAGAGGGCAAACTCCAACCAAACTAAGCAACGACCCAGTAGGGCCAAGAGACAATGCATACCTGCAAAGGACCTGTAAATGAACTGTCAGTCTAAACTTCTACTGTGCAATGTACATATGATTTATGCGAACGCAATGTACAATGAGATGCAAGCAAGGCACAACACTAAGATGAAAGCTCACCAATAGGGATTTATGCAGTATGATATATATATATATATTCACAGAAAAAACCATAGGTTATAGTGGATATATAGTTAGGAATTTGCATTTACAAAACCTTGAAAATTCAATGAAAAAACCATAGGTTATAGGCCATATATAGTTAGGAATTAGCATTTACAAAACCTTATTTTACTCGCATAAAACCATTGAAATTCCATATATAGTTAGCTAACTATAAGCGCTAACTATATATCGCGCACCCGCAATCCACTGCTGATGATGTCACATATTACATCATTCATGACATGGTCAGTGACATCACTGATGACATCACTGATCACAACATCCAGTGATTGTATGTGTCTGTAAAGTTTAAATATGTTTCACATATTGAAGAATGAGTGGATGTATAAGTGTCTGGATGAAGAATTTAGTAGGTGCATGACTGACTGTATGAGTGAGTGATTAAATGTGTCTCACTGAGTACATGGGTTAGTGACTAAACTGTCTTAATTCGTGCATCAGTATGTTTGTTGTTGTGTAAGCTGCTGCATGTGTTGATCAGTAGCTATAAGAGTGGCCATATGGGTTATTGATTGGTTGCCCAAATATTTGAATGGGAGGCTGAGTGTGTGTGTGGGTGGCTGGGAGGTGCGTGACTCTGTGCATAGATGTGTAAGCAGTTGATTCACTAGGAGTATGAGTTCAAGAGTGCATGTGGAAACAGCTATATGGGCGGTTGACTGTGCATGGGTGTGTTGGTGAGTGAATGGATTTCTCATTGCTACATGTGCAAGTAAGTACGTATGTAAAACACAATACATGTGAGAGTTGAGATATATAAATAACTGAACATAAGAGCCAGTGAATGTGTGAGTGGCTGTATCGATCACTGTGAGCTTGTATCAGGGATTATATAAGAGAGTAAATATGTGTTATTATATGTTTGAATAAGTAAGATGTGTATAACTGTATAGTTGAGGAAATGGAGGTGTGATTGATTCTTTGCATGACTGACTAGGTGTGTGAGTAACTCCATGGATGAGTGACAGTCTGTGAGTGTCTGTTTATACTGAGTGTATGTAAGGTTATATTAGAGTCTGAAGAGGTTCATTGTATTATCACATGAGTGATGTGATCAGTGATGACAAATGAGATGTCATCAGTGATGTCATTTGAGTTGTCATCAGTGATGTCATCAGTGATGTCATTTGAGATGTCATCATTGATATCATTTGAGTTGTCATCAGTGATGTCATTTGAGATGTCATCAGTGATGTCATCAGTGATGTCACTGACCATGTCATGAATGATGTAATATGTGACATCATCAGCAGTGGATTGCGGGTGCGCGATATATAGTTAGCGCTTATAGTTAGCTAACTATATATGGAATTTCAATGGTTTTATGCGAGTAAAATAAGGTTTTGTAAATGCTAATTCCTAACTATATATGGCCTATAACCTATGGTTTTTTCATTGAATTTTCAAGGTTTTGTAAATGCAAATTCCTAACTATATATCCACTATAACCTATGGTTTTTTCTGTGAATTTCATTGGTTTTTTAATAGCAAATATGAAAAGCTTTAAAATGTCAAGTACGTGATAGATAAAAACATTTTCGTATTTATGCACGCTGATGTGCTTTGAACGCTGCCCCCCCCCCTCCCCTCTTTTGCCTTAGTAGTACTCTCTCTTTGCAGATACTGAAGGGTAGTTAACGCAGGCCTTTACCCCCGTTGTAATCCGTCGTGCCTCCTTGTCTCTCCATTTGATTGATTGTTGTCCAAGCATTTACTGTTTTAGAATTGGTTCTCTTTGGATCATTCTCTATTTACAAACAAGCACAAAGTCGCAATACTCTGTTTAGTCTTTGCAGATAGTGAAAAATCGTGTAAAAAAATAAAAGTAATCGAGCAAAATCAGTAGGCCACTAATTGGATCTCTTTTTGACCTCGCTAAAATAGAAATATTAGGAACAACCCTTCTTGAGAAATACGAAAATAGTGAGATGAACTGAGCTCCACACCATGAGGGCTGCAAGACAGCTCGGCTCCATCACCCATCCCGCACAAAATAACGACAAACCCTATGCAAATATTAAAAATATAGACAACACACCAGCAAAGAAACAGGGTAAAACATTTTATTAAAAAACTATTTACATAACGTTGGTTTATAAGATGATGTCAGTAGTGGACCGATGTGTGAATAGATCGAAAACAGCACAAGGCTCCAAGATCCGGATAGCAAGCTCCTGGATGTTGGGTGCCATAGTTTAGAGTTCTGAATTTCAGCCTTTTTCAATGCCTGTGCTTTGTTGAATCAAAATGGCGGCTTGACACAAAGCTGACTCAAGCGTTGTTACTGATGCTATGCAGACCAAAACTGGTTTTCAGTTTGTACATTTTTCTAGATTTTTCAATCCAAGTTTGGTTGACTTTGTAGAACGATGGCTTCAGATTTTCAACATACGGTGTGGTGGCGCTGACTGGGAGGGGGCGCTTCGCTCCTGCCCCCTCCCCAAGTAAGATTTTCATACGTGAAAGTACGTTAATGGTTTTGGTCCCTGAGATGCTTCGATGTCACTACCATTCTCAAATAGCATAAGTTCTGGATGTTGGGTGCCATAGTTAAGAGTTCTGAGCAGCGCTTGTAACACTGTCTGAAGCTTATTTCCACCTACTGCAGCTTCACTATTCTCAAAGTAAGTGAGTGTCGTTTGTGGACCTGACTGCATTAGAAAACAATGTGATATGTTACCTTCCTAAACAGCTTGACGGAGGCCCCTGAGGGGCGGTGTGATGGCCATGGACTCGGAGAAGACGCTTGGCTCCGACACCCTCCCCAAGTCTTATAGCACTGGTGTAGCCTGAGATCGCCCCCGACATAGGCGGCCGGCTCCCGGGGTCCGGCGGAACTTTTTGCCTTTTGATGACTCTTCAATTCTGGACCTTGTCCCACAATCCGTTTGACCTGAAGACAAGCTGTAGTGGGGCGCCCCTTTATCGTTTTAGTTGCCATTCCGCCCGCTTTTGCTACACTGTGCCTCTTCCGCCATTCAGCTATTTTCCGCCCGCTCTTGCGACTACAGCGTCTCGCTCACCATGTAGTTGAGATGCGCCCGCTCTTGCGGTGCAGCGATAGGCGGCTGCCACAGGACTCTCAAAATGGCGGCCGGCTCTTCGGTTTTGGGCCTGGTCCACTAAAATGGCCCTGGGACACCTTGGAACTCGGACGCTTGTCTGCTAGGGCTTGGGTCCCATTCTCGAAAAGCGTCCCCTCAGCCGTGAAGATTCTACAAAAGTCTTGGGGGCCTCCGACTCCCGCAGGCTTCTGGTGGGGAGCGGCTGCCATGATTGCTCGTGGAATGGCCACGACGGAGCTACGAGATGGTAGTGGTCTCATGCTGACGCCAGCTTTAGTCTGAAACATCCAGAAACACTGTAGACTACCAATTCGATCAGTTCCGGTAGCGCCCCAACATGACCCGGAAGAGAAGAACTTGCCCTCCCCTCTTTGACTGATGGTTCTTGTTGCCTGTCCCCTCTGTTGTCATTTAACAGAACTTTTTGGACTGCTGAAAGGGGTTGTGTTCTGAACGCTGGTTGGTGGAGACATTTAGACTATATTCTTGACCTACGTTGTCGCGTAATGCGTTTTATGACACGCCGCGTTAGCGCACCCGGAAGTGATCCGAGGCGCGGCGCGCAGCGCGTAACGTAAGCATAACAGGTCATGTGACTTGTTAATAAAACTTTTCATTGGTTCATTTTACTTTTGTTAATTTAATGATGAAAAGCTTGGTCATATGACCTAAAAATTACGCTTTTTATTATTTTCGAACAATATTTTTTTTTCAAACATATGTTATAATATTCCAGGCTAATGTACTTTCCCGGAAAATTTACAACTGTCTTGCAAGTAAAATATATTCCTTTTTCGAGAAAAAGGGCGTTTCTTCCTTCCATGACGGAGCCGTTGAGTAAAAGAGATTCGGCCTGCTGTCTTAGTCGCCGATACGCCTGATTATCAGATTCTTATCGATCACTTTATGTTGCAGACATGAAAAACACAACTGCCCTTGACCATTTATCTTTACTGCGTTCCTACATATTATACCTTTTATCCGTCATGTAATTGGACTGCTTTATTTCACTTGCCTTTTACTGATTCGAAAACAGTCACTAAAAGTAAAAACTTTACAAATGAAAATACTACTACCGTGTTTTGTTTTAAAAACCTTTATTGTGAAAATGTCAGTATACAAATACGGGCCTATAACCACGTGGGCCGGCCACGGAGCAAACTGAAATCGTATATGATGAGGAGACATTTACACTGTAGAAGAACGTAACGAGCGGGCCATTAGGTGACAAGAACAAAGGTGTCTAACAGTTGCGGAATCGGTGGACGTACATTTTGTAATTAAAATACGACAGGGCCACTTACAATAACATTTTCTAGATATACATTTGCGGGCAAAGAGTTACGAGTCCCATTTATACCGGCGCCATTTTGGGCGAGGCCGGGCAGGTCCAAGATATAGTCAAAATGTCTCCACCAACCATCGGCCAGACCAGAACCCCTTTCGGCCCTTTATGCTACAAGATGGTGTCTTCCATTCAGAAAATATTGGTGGCAGCATTTTGAAAGGAAACAGAAACAGCCGTTCTCCTAGTGAATTTCACATTGTTACATTTAGGAAGAATGTTGAAGAGTAGTATGTGGAAAATCTGAAGCCATTTTTCTACAAACTCTCAATCAGACTTGGATGGAAAAAAAAAACCTGAAGAATGTACAAACTGAAAACCAATTTTTGTCTGTATAGCACCAACAGTAACGCTTGAGTCAGCTTTGTGTCAAGCCGCCATTTTCATTCAATCAATAGCGTCCCCCTGCACACATTCAGGGACCTGGTCGTGTCTTCAGATGAAACGCATTGTAGGAAAAGAAGCAGAAAGGAAAAGGAAAAAAGTTCCGCCGGACCTAGTGAAGCTGCAGCAGGTGCAAATAAGCTTCAGACAGTCTTACAAGCACTGCTCAGAACTCTCAACTGAGGCACTCAACATCCAGGACTTGCCATTCGGATCTTGGCGCCTTGTATTTTTGTTTTGTTTTTGATGGAGGGGAAACAACAAAAAACAGACATTGAAAAAGGCTCAACAGTGCAGGGCGCCTTGTGCTGGTTCCGACCTATTCACACATCGGTCCGCTACTGACATCACCTCATAAACCAACGGGGCACCCCACGCCGACTTTCGGCGCAGCATTGTAGGATGGCCACACCAGTGCGGCAATTTGCTGGACACCACCTCGGTGCCATCCAGATCTCCGCGCGTTCATTCAATCAATAGCGTCCCCCTGCACACATTCAGGGACCTGGTCGTGTCTTCAGAAGAAACGCATTGTAGGAAAAGAAGCAGAAAGGAAAAGGCAAAAAGTTCCGCCGGACCTAGTGAAGCTGCAGCAGGTGCAAATAAGCTTCAGACAGTCCTACAAGCACTGCTCAGAAATCTCAACTGAGGCACTCAACATCCAGGACTTGCCATTCGAATCTTGGCGCCTTGTGCTGGTTCCGACCTATTCACACATCAGTCCACTACTGACATCACCTCATAAGCCAACGGGGCACCCCACGCCGACTTCCGGCGCAGCATTGTAGGATGGCCACACCAGTGCAGCCACTTGCTGGACACCACCTCGGTGCCATCCGGATCTCAGCGCGTTCGAGTCACTGTGCCGGAAGAGTGACCGGAACTCAGCTGAACACGCCGTCTTTCGGCGCAGCATTGTAGGATGGCCACACCAGTACGGCAATTTGCTGGACACCACCTCGGCGCCATCCGGATCTCGGCGCGTTCGAGTCACTGTACCGCAACAGTGACCGCAACTCAGCTGGACACGCCGTCTTTCGGCGCAGCATTGTAGGATGGCCACACCAGTGCGGCAATTTGCTGGACACCACCTCGGTGCCATCCGGATCTCGGCGCGTTGTGCTGCCTTCGGCCTATTCGCACATCGGTCCGCTACTGACGCCGCCTCACGTGCCAACGGATTTTCTACGCTTTTTGTAGCCCTATGTCGCATAACAGGTCATGTGACTTGTTTATAAAACTTTTCATTGGTTCATTTTACTTTTGGTTTCCTAAAGATGGAAGGCTTGGTCATATGACCTAAAAATAACACTTTTCATTGGTTTAGAACATTTTTTTTTCCCAAACGATGAAAGCCCCACCTTGTTTCTGGATCATTCAGACTGAAGCTGGCGTCAGCATGAGAGCACCACCATCTCGTGGCTCCGTCGTGGTCATTCCGCGAGCAATCATGGCAGCCGCTCCCCACCGGAAGCCTGCGGGAGTCGGGGGCCCCCAAGACTTTTATACAATCTTCACGGCTGAGGGGACGCTTTTCGAGAATGGAGCCCAAGCCCTAGCAGGCAAGCGTCCGAGTTCCAAAGTGTCCCAGGGCCATTTCAGTGGACCAGGCCCAAAACCGAGGAGCCGTCCGCCATTTTAAGAGCCATGTGGCAGCCGCCTATCGCTGCACTGCAAGAGTGGGAGCAACTCAACAACATGGTGAGCGAGACGCTGTGGCCGCAAGAGCGAGCGCAACTCAGCTAGATGGCCGCCACCTGGGGAGGCCCGTTCACGCCGGCTCCCCCACGCCCCCCCCCCGGGCCGCCGCACGCCAATTTTCGGAGCAGCATTGTAGGATACCAAAACCAGTGCGGCAGTTTACTGGACATCACCTGGGTGCCTGTCGTACATGTTGTGTCAGCCATGTGACACTGGACACAGACCGCTACTGACGAGGCCTCCCCCCGCACCACCCGGGACGCCCCACGCTGTTTTTCTGTGCTGCATTGTAGGATCCCTAAACCAGTGCGGCACCCAGGCGACATCACCTGGGTGCCATCCAGAACTCTGCACGTTGTGCTGCCTTGGGACTATTCGCACAACAGACCGCTACTGACGAGGCCTCCCCCCGCCCCACCCGGGACGCCCCACGCCAATTTTCGGAGCAGCATTGTAGGATCCCTAAACCAGTGCGGCACCCAGGCGACATCACCTGGGTGCCGTCCAGAACTCTGCACGTTGTGCTGCCTTGGGACTATTCGCACAAAAGACAGCTTCTAACCATTGTTGCTTTTTGTGTTGAGAAATGTTTAAATGTTTTTAGTTTTTGTTCCGTTTGTTAAAGTTAGTAGTTAATAAAGTTTTATAACCTTACTTTGTTGGAGTGTTATCTATTTTTTTAAAAACGGGTGAATGGGGCCTTGATTCGGGTTATTGTCATGTGTGGGCTTTGGAAGTGTGCTGCTGCAGGATCGGACATTTCAAACTCAAATGCACGTTCTTTTTCTTACCTTTCCGAAGCATGGAGCGCAATAGCAGGCAGAGAAAGGGTGATGCACGTGTTGAACACTACCTGACCTGGCAAGTTGCTGGCAGTGCCCCCCCGCCCGCTCCTGAAAGAGGGCACACACACACCGCCGCCCCGAGTACTTCACAAATCTTTAAAAGACCATGCGCTTGTTCATGAGGCTTAAATGGTTTATCACCTCTTCTAGAACCCCTACATCGACCCTCTGACGTTTCATGGAAAAATTACCATGTAACACAATACCAAGCCCTGTCAGCTGAAACCCCCAAGGAATCGTGGGGCATATTATCAAGGGGGTTTATCTCCGCTTTTTTGGCTTTAAAAACCATGAAAACGGAGATAAAATTATCTCCCTATTACCAAGCTGTCGCTAACACCAGTTAGTGACAGCTAAAAGGAGATAGCGACCATCTTGGGCCCGCTTTGCATGTCAGTGATACTTATCACTAATGACATGCAAAGTGGCGTGCCAAGATGTTAGCGACTGGAAACAGTCCCTAACATCGCTACCTTCTATTACCAACTTTTGGAGATATTCGCGCTAAGCGCGAATATCTCCAAAATCTAACACCTCCCCTGAGCAGTTCTTAGCCATGTTATCCAATGGGAGGTGGATAACATGGCTAAGAGCATTAGGTCGATAATACATGAATATCGCTGACTTTTCTGCGATAATAGCAAGGTTTATCTGCGATAAAAATCGCCGATGTGCGGCGATAATTTTTGTCTCTAAACAAGTTAGAGACAAAAATTATCGCTAGTTGTTCGTAATATGCCCCCGGGTTTTTGCTTGCAGAAATCGGGAGGCGGGAGACTAGCACTGAAATCAGTACTCACACGCCTGAATCAGGAGGATTGGCATGTCTGAATTCTCTACAGCTGGGGCCATAAACTACATCCGCAGGGTTAGGTGATAGCCTGGAACCAGCCTGGCATCTAAAATGGCTGCCGTGCACGACAAAATTGTGGCATTCGAAAAAAGGCAAGATGGCGCAGCCGCTGGAAGAGATGTATCAACATATATCAGCCTCCTCAGCCACCCTCAGGAAACATAGGGGATTAGGATATGTCTCCCGCACCCCCTTATACCTAGTACTTTAATTAACGAAGCACAAAATGGCGAATTCCCGTTTCGCTACCAGTTTGCGGCCCAGTTCGCGGCCCGTGAAGCGCTTCTACCGTGAAAAATCATTTTTTTTTTTTTCCCCCACGGGACCCTTTAATAACCCCAACAACATTCCTAGGGGGTCAAGAGGGGGATACCTTGCCCCCTTTCATTAAATTCCCCCTTAGTTTTTCACCTTTTCTTCTCTCTCGATCCTACCGAGAGACAAGATGGCGGCCGCTCCGGACTGTCACGCAGCAAAAAAAAAAAAAAAGCTCACGCACAGCCGCTGGAAGAGATGTATCAACATATATCAGCCTCCTCACCCACCCTCAGGAAACATAGGGGATTAGGATACGTCTCCCGCACCCACTTATAACTAGTAATTTAATTTACGAAGCACAAAATGGCGAATTCCCGTTTCGCTACCAGTTCGCGGCCGCGCTTCTACCGTGAAAAATCATTTTTTTTTTATTTTCCCCACGGGACCCTTTAATAACCCCAACAACATTCCTAGGGGGTCAAGAGGGGGATACCTTGCCCCCTTTCATTAAATTCCCCCTTCGTTTTCCACCTCTTCTTCTCTCTCGATCCTACCGAGAGACAAGATGGCGTCCGCTCCGGACTGTTTAGAATGTTGACAGACACCGGAGAGCCAATCAGCTTTCTGCGCGCAAAGTTCCGATAAGCGAAAAGTAAGCGGACCGGATCGCTGCCCAGAGCGCTGTTACAGATATATATCTTGGTTTGAACGTTAATTTCTCAAAAACTACTGGAGCACATATATTGAGACCTAGCAAAGGCACATCGGGCTAACAGTCCCTACAATTTTGCCAAGTTTCGTGCAAATCCATTCAGCCGTTCGAGCTAAAAGTGAGTCCAACCGCCCTATGGAAAACTCAATGCAAAAAACGCGTTTTGGGACCCCCCTTTTTTCTCAGCCCCCCCTTGACGAAACCCCACCAAATTTTCAGGGGCTGCTCAGAAACAAAATGTGCCATTTTCCTGAAAATTTCAGCCGATTCCGTCCACAAACGCCAAAGTTATTAGACATAGAATTTTCAAAAGTCCCATAGGGAAAAAATTCTAACTATATATACCTACTGGCGATAGCCAGTAGGTAATATATATATATATATATGTATGTATGTATGTATGTATGTATGTATACATACATACATACATACGTATGTATATATATATATATATATATATATATATATATATATATATATATATATATCTTACCTACTGGCGATCGCCAGTAGGTATATATAGTTAGGATTTTTTTCCTATGGGATTTCTGAAAATTCTATGTCGAATAATTTTAGCGTTTGTGGACGGAATTGGCTGAAATTTTCAGGAAAATGGCACATTTTGTTTCTGAGCAGCCCCTGAAAATTTGTGGGGGGTTCGTCAAGGGGGGCCGAGAAAAAAGGGGGGTCCCAAAACGTTTTTTCCATTCATTTTTCCATAGGGCGGTTGGAATCACTTTTAGCTCGAACGGCTGAATGGATTTACACGAAACTTGGCAAAATTGTAGATATGGTTTGCCCGACGTGCCTTTGCTATGTCTTAAAATATGTGCTCCAGTGGATTTTGAGAAATTAACGTTTTTAAAAACAGATATATCTGTGACAGCGTCCCGGTTAGCGCCCCATGTCACTGACCATGTCATGAATGATGTAATATGTGACATCATCAGCAGTGGATTGCAGGTGCGCGATATATAGTTAGTGCAACTAACTATATATGCGAATTTCAATGGTTTTGTGTGAGTAAAATAGGGTTTTGTAAATGCTAATCCCTAACTGTATATGGTCTATAACCTATGGTTTTTTCAGTGAATATATATATATATATATATATTTATGTATATATATATATATATATATATATATATATATATATATATATACGTGTATTTCTAATAAAACTGCAGCGAACAAATGACCACCATAAGACAAAAGTGTACGTTGGCTTATTTATGACTAGGAATACAGGGATGAAAAGATGGGAGTGTGTAAAGTGTGGGGTTATCAACTGGAACAGTCATCGTGAATTTCCCCAGTTCACCGCTCAGGCATCTTCTGCTGGTTGGTTTATCCCTTCCTCTGATTGATTTTGATAAGAACGAGCTCTAAGAGATTGGCATGCACTTCCTGACCTCAGCCTGCTTCCTCTGACACACATGTTCAATTGAAATGGCTACAACTACCATAATTTAATGCAAACAACAAGGACCCCCTGTTTAAGTACTGGATATGTAATACAGGGAAATAAACATTGTGTAGAAAAGACAATTGATAATATAGCCAGGGAAACTGAACAATATGAGAAGCACAACCAATTAAAAAACACAAGCTGAATTTATTCATAAATATACATAGTCATATTAAAAAAAACAGTTAATACAAAGTCATGTAAATTCAATACTCATAAAAAGCAAAAGCAATCAATCATATATAAAAAATATATTTGTAACACATTTATACAAGAAAGCATGTATGAAAAAAGCATATATAGAAAGAGAGGTGGCGAACAATATAAAACGACGCGCGTTTCGGCGTTAACAGAACGCCTTCATCAGGAGCCACAATCGATCTGTAAAACATATAAAATAAATTAAAAACATGTAGGGGTTATAAATAACTCCCATCCTACTTACAATTAGTGCATATACATATTGTTGTGCTTACATATCAAAAAAATCCCTATAGGCTGCAGCCAAACAATATAGCCACAACAGATACAGACTAATCTATTTATATTTGAGCAGCAATTATGTATAGAACTGGGAAAAATGCCAAGGTGGGCGTGGGGGCAGAAAACATTTCATATTATCTAAGGGGCTGCGGTCATTAGCATCTAACACCATTCGAATATGTGCATTTAGACCTATATCCTATGGTAACCTTTCAATACCAAAGGAAACTGCATGAACATAATACTTTCATAAAGCCTTACCTAAAGAACACAGGATGGGTGTTCTCTATTTATTCTCGTTTTAATTCGACATCTATTAGTAATCATAATTAGTAATCCGGTTGGTATTCTGCCTGTATCCGTATTAGATTTCTACATTGAATTGAAGCATTGTTCCAATCTGTTCACACAGACTGGTGCAGAGAACGTCAATAGCGGAGTGAGATTTGAAACATGAGTAGCTCCATAATTAAGGGACAGTGCCGGGACAAGCCATCCTGTCCTGTTATGAGTCAGTTTCCCTTTAAGAAACGAGGTTGAGATCATTCAAGCTTCGTTACTTAAGGTGTGTCAGCCCGTCCAGCTGGTCAATCACCTTTTCCAACGGCTGCGGGACGCCGACTGAAGCACAGAACACGGCGCCCGCAGGTTGATGATACAGCCCTGGTCGCACCTTTCCCGGTAAGCAAACGGCTTTGAGACATGCCGCTGCGGTGTTCCATTTGGCTTTCTTTAAGCGCATTTACCTTTCGGAGCCCTGACAAGCGCGTTCTTTTCTTATACCTTTCTCCAGCTTTAAATAAGCGTTTACCAACGGCTGCGAGAGGCAAGTATAAATCATTGACTGTGGCTCTCGTCGGGTTGAAGCTACGGCTCACCTTCATTTCCATTTCGGTAAGCCAGCTACTCGACTCCGTTAGAATTATTGTTTAGAAATATCTCTGTGGATATACTAAACCACACTTAGCGGGAGAATGTGTTTTTTTATCTTTAGTACGGGATCGACCTTACCAGAACTTTAAGTGCACGTTTAGAGATTTTACTTTGCATGCTGATAATACGGCACACTTCAGAATAGTAACAGGAAGCGCGTTATTGTGTCTCTGATACATTTTAGGAATATGGCTTTAGCCCTATATGAGGCAGGAATATACCTCCAGTGTTAAATAAAATCGACAACTGTTCGATGTCGTGGTAGGGTATTTAAATAACCAACTGCATTTTTTCACATCTCCTTTTGCAGTTTTTCGGTGAATATTATGGATTGCCAGCATATATTTTAATTGCGGCGCCGTTCGAATTGAAATAGGCATTACCTGAACTTGCTAATGGTAAGTTAGTAGGAAGCTATAATTCAGATCTTAGATCTGCACAAACTTTGTGATCCTCCATACATTATTCTTATCTTGCCTTGCAGCCCCGTTTTTAACATTGGCTGTCTTTCAACGTATCTTGACGCATCAGTTGTTTGCTTAACTTTAGCGGGTAAGATTCTGCTATATATATAAGAATATAGCATTCAATAGTATTGAATAAACAATAATGCAGTATTAAATAAACATGGATAGGAGATCACCCAGATTCTTTGTAAGTCCATAAACTAATTTACTAATGCTTTCATTTTATTAAATAAATATAAAATGCAATAAATCCATAAAAACTAAATGTCCAACAACAATGAGAACAGACATCTTTAGCAATTTGCTCTGAGATACAGTATTATATTAAATATAGAAATGTCCTTAATAAAAACAACCATTGAGATTTGTAATACGCATAGATCACATCTTTGCGTAAGATAAGGTTCTTGTACCCGTTAGATCAACTTGATGGCACATAGGTTTAATGATTATATATTTTTTTCAGACAAATATTCACAGTAAGGTGAGAAATTTCCCTGCCCAGACAATAGATGTCGAATTAAAACGAGAATAAATAGAGAACACCCATCCTGTGTTCTTTAGGTAAGGCTTTATGAAAGTATTATGTTCATGCAGTTTCCTTTGGTATTGAAAGGTTACCATAGAATATAGGTCTAAATGCACATATTCGAATGGTGTTAGATGCTAATGACCGCAGCCCCTTAGATAATATGAAATGTTTTCTGCCCCCACGCCCACCTTGGCATTTTTCCCAGTTCTATACATAATTGCTGCTCAAATATAAATAGATTAGTCTGTATCTGTTGTGGCTATATTGTTTGGCTGCAGCCTATAGGGATTTTTTTGATATGTAAGCACAACAATATGTATATGCACTAATTGTAAGTAGGATGGGAGTTATTTATAACCCCTACATGTTTTTAATTTATTTTATATGTTTTACAGATCGATTGTGGCTCCTGATGAAGGCGTTCTGTTAACGCCGAAACGCGCGTCGTTTTATATTGTTCGCCACCTCTCTTTCTATATATGCTTTTTTCATACATGCTTTCTTGTATAAATGTGTTACAAATATATTTTTTATATATGATTGATTGCTTTTGCTTTTTATGAGTATTGAATTTACATGACTTTGTATTAACAGTTTTTTTTTAATATGACTATGTATATTTATGAATAAATTCAGCTTGTGTTTTTTAATTGGTTGTGCTTCTCATATTGTTCAGTTTCCCTGGCTATATTATCAATTGTCTTTTCTACACAATACAACTACCATAATGCCCTGTTTTTGTTATGTGAAAATAATACTGCAATGTCATTTTTCTTATTCTCTTTTCTGTCAAATGTTCACGTGTTGAAGTGTTACGTAGTTTATCAATCTCTACTTCATGCTATATTTTTAAATGTGTTTTTGTTTAATGTTGTATGTTGTCCTATCCATTGTATCCCATTGAATTGATGGTATATTTGTTTCACAAATGTGAAGGTATGTAATTGTGTTGCTGAATAATATGTATATGATGAGTAATGCTAGAAATCCTTCTATGTTTGGAAATTGTCAGCTGTGTTGCCTGGTGTTCAGTGACATTTCTCCTATCTGCTGTCTTGAACGTTTGGTATAACTTACGTATCCTTTCTATTTTGTTTCATTTCAGGACATAATTTTACTTGCTTTTTGAAGTTGTTGTTTAGTGTGTAATTTAAACTGTTTGTGTAATGTATCATAATACCACTGAAAGGTACATATAGTCCAGACTTTAACAAGTTTTTTTCATTTACATCCATTTGAGTTTCAACACCCTGACTACGTTGACAACAATCTGCCACTGAGGAGGCCTCCACTCCAGACATGAAACTCTGGATGACAATGAACAGCCTTGTCCAAATAGTGTGTCTGGGCAGGCAGCTTCAGTGAGTCACACTCAGCCCACACCTAAACCTCCCATCCCAACTTTTACTACTCATCTGCCTATGGATATCGTCACCTCATGTGCTGGTGGGAGGAGCAAATGTCCAGGGCACCAGGAGGTATCGACATGAGAAGGGTAGTCTCCTGGTAGTGCTATATCTGTGTATTGTGTGGAATGGCTTGATAGATTTGGCCAAAGAATTCAGATGTAGTTTGAATATTAATGTGGTCAATATTGAGTTCAGTGGGGAGGTCAGTGCAAGCACAGTGAATTTCTTGGATTTGAAAATAAGTGTGATTGAAAACAAACCACATGTGTCATTGTACTGCAAACCGACAGCTGGTAACTCGGTATTACATGCAGCTAGCAACCATCTGCCTAGTTTGGTCAGAAGTATCCCCTATGGGGAATTCTTAAGATTGAAAATGAATAGCATGGGAATAGCGCGGGCTAAAGAACGGTGATGGATTAAACCCAGATCTTTTGACTGGGTGTGCGTGTTTGAGTGATTCAGATGCTCCGTCCATCCCCACCCCCTTTTGTACCGCTTTTGGCCGCCATAAGTGTGGCAGGGTATGCTCAGACGTGAGTCCCTTGCTCACTTTGTCCACTGGATTCAAACAAGCCGGGCTGAAGACGGCTGGAATGCCAGAAACCGGTCCTCGGAAGCTTGTTTCCGGTCCAGGGAAGACATGGCTTGGCAGTTTGGGCTGGACTGTTCCCATGAGGCACAGGGTCAGCTTGATTTGCATTTAGCCATGTATGAACAGGGGTGGCGGAGTAGGCTAAAGAACGGTGATGGATTAAACCCAGATCTTTTGACTGGGTGTGAGTGTTTGATTGATTCAGATGCTCCGTCCATCCCCACCCCCTTTTGTACCGCTTTTGGCTGCCATAAGTGTGGCAGGGTATGCTCAGACGTGAGTCCCTTGCTCACTTTGCCACTGGATTCAAGCAAGCCGGGCTGAAGACGGCTGGAATGCCAGAAACCGGTCCTCAGAAGCTTGTTTCCGGTCCAGGGAAGACATGGCTTGGCAGTTCGGGCTGGACTGTTCCCATGAGGCACAGGGTCAGACTGATTTGCATATAGCCATGTCTGAACAGGGTTGGCGGAGTAGGCTAAAGAACGGTGATGGATTAAACCCAGATCTTTTGACTGGGTGTGAGTTTTATATTGATTCAGATGCTCCGTCCATCACCACCCCCTTTTGTGCCGTGAAACTCAAAGTAAGCACATAATTTGCACATTTCAGCCATACCCCATAGACAACAAATATGGCGATTCATAGTAGCCAGGCAACTACCCATATAGTCAAAATGAGATATACCAATGATCGACCATTCGTAAATAGGGCATAAATTGCAGGAGAAGGAGGACAGTCAAGGTAAATTTCCAGCCTCCACTGGGTGTTCCAGGAAATACAATTTAAATGGGTCCCAGCTATCCCGGGGTCGGGACGAGCATTGGAGCAGTTCGGCATAGGTGCATGCTTGGTCCAGACAGAGTGTCATGTCGCTAATCCAATCTTTGAATATGGGCGCGCATCTGCGGCCCAATCTGCAGGCCACACGTGGTCTGAAGGAGAGTGAATGAGACACATTTGCGATACATCACAGCTATCTCCTCAGTATATACGAGTAGCACGGTAAGGGAGGATAATGGGATTTGCAGTGAGGTCATCAATTCCAGCTCGCTGAATACCTGCTGGTAGTAGGTAAGGACTGAGCTACAACCCCATGCAAGATGAAGAAAGTCAGCATCTTCCGCCCTTCATTTGTCACATTGGTTTGTTTCACATAGTTTATAATTGTGTAGATTAACTGGAGTGTAGTAGATGCGTTGTAAAAACCTGTAGTGAGTGATACGTAACCGACTACTGGAAGATACTTGTTCAGTCTGCCTGCAACAATACAACCACTGTTGTTCCGTAATCTCATCCCCGATGTCAGCAGCCCATTTATCTCAGGAAGTGCAGGGGGTGTAGACCATCTCTGTGTACATGCTGTGATAGAGTGTAGATACCAGGTGGAACGCACTGCTAGCACGCAGTACATGATGCAGTGGAAGAACAACCGGGGGTTCTTGAGGAAATTAGGGAATATACTCTTTAAAACCTTGCCGCAGGCGGACATAGAGGAAAATATCCATGGGAGAGGGCTGTGTATCTCTAAATAACTTCTGTAAGGTGCAAAACGTGCCAGCGAGATAGAGCTCACCCAGGCAATGAATGTTATGTTTAGCTTTAGCCTTGTGAAATACTCCCTCCTGCAAGACAGGCATCTTTGGGTGATTTGTAAGCGGGAGTAGCAGGAAATTTAAGATGGGAGCTTGTAGGCGGTGAGCAATGCGGTGCCAAGCTGCAACCGCGCAGTCTACAGATGTCGGATTTGACATGCAAGGTGTGGGTGTAGTCAATATAGCCCCGTCAAGCGGAATGGGGTCCGATAGCCAGTTTTCAGTTGCTACGTGAGGTATATATCTGGGAGGGTGGAACCAATAATGAGCATAGTGTGCTTGAGCACATATATAGTACACTTCTAAGTTAGGGACATCGAATCCCGCCTGAGAATATTGTCATGTAAGTGTATCCGTACATTGATTGACAGAGCACTGCACAATTTAGTATACAACTGACTCTTCACAGTCAGATTTAAGTTTAATGGCAATAACAAAAACAATAACAGAACATTTGTTGAGAGCACAGATCTTCACCACTGTTGGCACGTTGTTACAGCAATAACACAGCCAACACGTTTCGTCATTTGACGACTTTTTCAAGGCTCGAAATGTACCTTGTAGTTTTCTATGATAAGGTAAGACGTTAATGTTAATCCAAACAGCACAGCGTATGGATAAGATTGTCCAGAATCCTGTATTAAAGTTGAGAATGGACTGACATCCGCTAAGAAACGTGCTCAAGGCCCTTGAAAAGAGATGAAGCCTCACAAGGTAATGTCTCAAGTTCCTGTATTTGCAAGCAGCAGCCTATTTGGTAAGCATGGGCGGAAAATCCGTTCCGCTCGCGGATTTTGCGGATTTTCGGTAAATTCGCAATCCGCGAGATTCGCGAATTTCTCGCAAAATCTGCAAATCCGCGAGCAGCAGATTTTATGGCTTGCTCGCACTGTTCGCGTGAGTTCGCGGCTTCCCAGTTCAACTTCGCGCCCCGCGAATAAGCGCTAAATTGCAGAAATACGATTTTAGCAAAACTGAAACTACTTACCAGGTTCAAAAGTTCAAGCTCATCATTAGTAGCCATTTCTTGTAGTGCTTCCTGAGGGGCCCCTCCAGAGTTCAGTTGCCTACTTGCAACTATTATGTGACCCTGCTCTGACCCTCAGAATAGTTACACAAAGGTCCTGAATTACAGCTAAGGCAGACAAGCAGGAGCCAGGCTGGAAGTTCAAATCCAGTGACACATTAATCAGCCCCTAATTCATTATTGTCAGTTGGGGCAGGGCAGGTGTTGTAACTAATTTTGCAGCAATTAAAGCACTTAGCAAGTGCAAAAGATCACTAATCAGGAAGCACTAAGGAAGCAGGTGCCAGCTAAAAAAATATTCTGTGACACATTAATCAGCCCCAAATTAATTCAGGTCACTTGAGGCAGGGAAGGTGTGCTTTGCTTCGCCGAAAATAATGTACACTGGACAACCAGAGGGTGCGGTGATGAAACAGAGGGTGGCATGGGTGGGCCAGTGGGTGGCATGAGTAGTCAGAGAGTGGCAGTGGTGACAGAGAGTGGCAGTGATGAAGAAGAGTGTCCCAAACAGGCTGGACACGTAGAAACAACAAGTTCGCAAAACTTGCGACGCGACAGGTAAGTTCGCGTTTGCGAAATTGTACAAAACCCTCGCGAACTGGCAGAACCCCGCGCGAACACAAAAAAAAAATCCGCAAATTCGCGAGAATTCACGGATTTTGCGGATTGTGAGTTCGCAAATCCGCAAAATTCGCGAACGCGAGATTCGCAAAATTCGCCCATGCTTACTATTTGGACGACCTCCGGCTCTCAGTATAACCAGGTAGTCAATATAGCCCCGTCAAGCGGGACGGGGTCCAACAGCCAGTGTTCAGTTGCTACGTGAGGTGTATATCTCGGAAGGTGGAACCAATATTGAGCATAGTGTGCTTGTGCACATATATACTACACTTCTAAGTTAGGGACATCAAATCCCCCCTGAGAATATTGTCGTGTAAGTATATCCCACTGCAAGCGTGGTTGTTTACCACCCCACACTAATCTGATCAGCTCTGAACAAAGCTGAGAAAAGAAGTGTCTGCCCGGGTCATAAGGGATATTTAAAAACAAATATAAGAGCTTGGGGAGGATGACCATTTTAATGAGCAAGACATGGCCCGCCACAGTGGGGGGGAGAGCGTTCCAGCGAGTGATACTGCTAGTGATATGTTCTAATGTACGTCCATAATTGAGCCTCATTAATTCTGCGCGATCAATGGTAACATGGATCCCCAGATACTTCACCTCAGCAGTGCACCATTTTATGGGATAGTCTGTGGGGAATCACACCACAGAAGCTATCAGTGGAAAAAGTTGGGATTTGGCCCAATTAATATGAATGCCAGAGAGGGCTCAGAATCTAATGACTTCGCGGAGGAGTGGGTTTAGGTTCTGTTGAGGGTCTTTGACATACACGGTAACATCGTCGGCAAACAGGGAAATGAGGATCGGGCAAAGGAAACAATGAATGGTCTTTTCTTGATGATGCTGCCTGATTTTAGCCGCCGGTGGCTCTATGGCAAGGGCAAACAGAAGGGGAGAGAGAGGACAGCCATGTCGAGTACCTCATGTGAGGTGGATGGAGGGGGAGGTATAACCATTAATCAGGACCCTTGCTGTGGGAGAGGCATAGGTGTATCCATGCTAAGAAGCCTACGGGTAGCCCAATGCATTGAAGGACAGTAAAATGGTTGTCCAATTCCACACTCTCAAAGGCCTTAATGGCGTCCCAAAAAACTGCCACCAGAGCCAATTGCGGGTCGACCATTTGCAGAAAGGAAAAAAAAAAGAGTACAGGGTTATGGGAGGTCGCCCTCCCAGGGATAAAACCCGCCTGTCTGGCAACACAAGTTTCTCCATCAATAAACGGAGGCGGTTGGCTAAGAATTTTGCAAGAATTTTTGCTTCTGTGTAAATGAGGGTGAGGGGCCGGTAAGAGTTACAGTGGTCTTCAGGCTTTCCAGGCTTCAGGAAGGAGGTAATTAGTGCATCTCACTTTCAGGAAGGAGCTGTGCCTCCAGAGCCTCCAGGTACACTTCTCTCAGCACCGGAAGTAATTGGCCTAGGTACGTCTTGTAGAAATCAATGGGAAGGCCATCAGAACCTGGGGCTTTGCTTGATTTCATCTGCATAATGGCTGCTCTGAACTCATCATCTTCAAACAGGGCCACTAGGATTTCCCTTTTATTATCTCTTAACCACCCTAACGTAAAATCTACAAGAAAAGGAGTCAAATCTGGGGGTTCAGACCTGTGAGAATGGTAAAGATTTGTGTAGAATTCAGTGAAAGTTTGCAAGATGTTGAGACTATCTCTGTGACGTGCCACCATGCTAACTATTATATCCATAATGTAATTGGAAAAGTGGGGCAAGCAAATTTCCGTCACCAGCGCCCTGAAAGGCCTCTTGCCCGCCCAAAATCTGTGAGCAGTGAAGTATTTGCTGCGAAATCTAACTTCCCGCTCAGCTGCGGTGGTGTATTTAGTGAGTTTGTCCCTAAGTGTAACCTTCTGAGTCCGGGCTGCATCCTGGCACATATCTTTTTCTAGTTGCTTTAACTCCCCTTCAAGGCGTTGCACGCTGAGACGAATATCTCTGAGGACTCCAAAGCTTTTTGAGATACAGAAACCACGCACCGTAACTTTGAAAGCCTCCCAAAGTGTGCTCATATGGAGGATTGTGCCCTTATTCTTTTCAAATAAATCAGAAATCTCTTACCAAGGTTTCTCCTTAAATGCAGTATCTAATAGTGTTTCTGGCATTAGCCGCCAGGTTCATGGGGAGGCAATCGAGCTAGGGGGCACGACCGTCATGCATACCGGAGCATGATCTGAGAAGGGTTCTGGCCATGTGCTCCACCGAGAGAATTAAGGAGAAACCCCCAAAAGACAATCCAATAATCAGGCCATGACCAGGAAGCATGTTCCGTAGTATAATAGGTGCCTTCCCTCCCAGTAGGGTGGACATGGCACCAAGCGTCAATAAGCCCATGATTAGGAAGCAGACGCGCCAATGCTTCATATGTTTTGGTGTAATGGTGAGGAAGGGATTGGACCTATCTACAGAAGGGCACAGGGCAGTATTAAAGTCACCCCCCCAGATGGCGTGAGTGGATCCCACCTTAAGAATGGGCCCCCATAGGGTAGTAAAGTAGTCTGGATCATCGACGTTGGGGCCATAGCAACAGATAAGTGTAACTGACTGTGTACCCAGTGTGCCCTAAATCATACAACTCCTACCAGAGGGGTTGCTGAAAGTACAGTCTAGAAAAAAGGGCGTGTTCTTTTAAACTAAAATTAAGATACTGTGGGAGTATGTAGAGTAAGAGGAGAACACTTGATCTGTCGTCCATTTACACCCGAATTGAGGTAATGGCGCGGGTCAACATGTGTCTCTTGGAGCATGGCAATGTGTATCTGATGCCTATCTAGATAAGCAAGGATTTGCCAACATTTACGGGGGTCGTAAAGGCCTCTGACATTCCATGTAAGCAATTTTATATGAAGCGCTTCAGGAGATGGATGCGTTACTGGGGTAGGGGTAAGTGGCAAGTGAGAACATCGTGATGGTGTGTGCTGTATATGACTATTTCAATGTTGTGCTGGCATGACTATCCGCTAATGTATGACACAAAAAACATAAACAAAACAACAATTCCCAACCCACCCCCTCCCACAGCAGCACCCCAAACGTGCCGGTAATACATAGCCCACCCACAACCCAAGAAAACCAAGTAAAATACTACAAGCGTGCCCCTGCTATAAGCACCAAGTTTAGGTGCAATCCAAATTTTTGAGAAACAGCGCGGTTACAACCCTCGCGCAGATAGGGGCACCTGATTGGAGAACACACCTCTATAAGACGGACTCCATTTACCTAGCGTTGCCTCCCCCAGCCTCAGACACAGCTTGGGGCAACGACGGATAGGTGAGTGCTGTGACCATGTTAAGACCCCCTAACATGGGGTTATTTGATACCTTTGTATACCTTTGTGCACTATACCTGTAGTGTTAGTATCTGGGGGTGAGCCTTTTTAGAGATTGATTGGGAGTTTTTTCTTAAGCCATGGATGAGTAATTCTTAGTAACTCTAAACATGAAGTTAGGCTGCAACTTGCTTTACTTCTCTCTGATTTAGATTACTTTTTCTTATCCTTAGAGCGTGGCCTCCCTTACTCTGAGCTTGGTCCAGGTGAGGTGAGGTAATTTCCCCTGTCAAGAAGGGTGAGTAAGGAACTTGATGTTCCTTTCTGTTAACGGTATTATAGTGTTATATAACCAGCGCATTTATATCACTTTGCATTTTTTGTTATAGGTGATTTACACACCAGCTGACATGGAGGAATAGGAATATATCCTTTGAAATATGTCACTGTATATGATTTATGTATTGGTTTGATTTGGTTTGAACACTTGCAGTAGCAAAAGTTTTTAAGAACAGAGGCCCTGAGGAAAGCCAAGGGAGTATATCCCCTACTGGTAGAAACATGTCGGCCCTAAAGCAGTCATTTGTTTATACTGCTGTTTTTGCGCTGTTCTGGTTTTTAATTTGAAAGCGGTTCCTCACTCATTAAAGTTTATTGTGAGTCCTCTATTCCTTTTTATTGTCACTTTCTCATCACACCTTCACCCTTTGCACTGCACCTTTTTCCAATTGGTGATCCCACGCATGGTCGGCTAGTGACTGCGGGCGTGACCCCAGTCCTGACAGGCTGTTTTGGTTGTAGTCTCAATTGATCTAGAGACACACCAGACTAGCCCTGTGGATGACCACATGAGAAAACTATATCACCAACAAGATTTTGATGGTAATCCATCTCTGGATATTGAATTTCACCTAAAGTTGCTGGTGGTTCCATGCGTTGGTTTACTATACTCTATATAACTAGACCATTTAATTACCGCAC
Source organism: Lissotriton vulgaris (assembly GCF_964263255.1). Classification (NCBI taxonomy): domain Eukaryota; kingdom Metazoa; phylum Chordata; class Amphibia; order Caudata; family Salamandridae; genus Lissotriton; species Lissotriton vulgaris. The sequence continues at coordinate 176,075,355 of NC_141696.1, forward strand.
AGTTATTCTGTTGTTTAACACTATGTATGGCTTTAGACACACCTTTGTCTTGATGATAGACCCCCAGGTTTCTTGTATTTTGGCTGTTCATGGTGTCCATTCTTTCAGATAGGTCTGCAAGACTGTGCTGCATAGCAAGAAGCAATGTTTTGACCTCATCTCCAGGGATTGAAGACTGCGTCTGTTCCTGCTCTCGGCTAGGGTGGACGGATTCTTCAGAATTAGAGTGTGCAGCCTCCTTCTTGGCATTGGAAACAAGCTTAGGCTGGCATCCGTCCAGCTCCCCCATGACTGCTGTAAAAGAGGGAAATTCACGAGAGGATGTCTGCAGTAGTAGAGCAATGGCCAGACACTGGGTGCTGCACGCAGGACGTAAGTGGGAGAATAGTGGGAGAAGAGGAAGTTCCTGCAGGGGTATACTTAATACCTCTTCTCTTTAGTTGCAAGCTTACCAGAGAAGAGACATCTCTTCCAGTCGTCCAGGATCTATGGCAGCTAGTGATGCAGTGAAGGAAGGAGCCAGTGAGAGCTTCTGGTGCAGGATACGACAGCTGCTGCCATAAGGAGTGACAGGGCCACAAGAGAGACATGCACCTAAGAGAGCACCAGTCAAATAGAAGTTCAGCCTACAATGCGGCTGCCACTTGAAACCAAGTTGATCTTGTACGAGGAATAGTGGAAGGTGTCTGGTGTTGCAGCTGGTAGGCCCAGGGAATGCAGGATGAGAAGCGGGAGGCAGGCATCAGTGCGTCACTGTATTGCAGGAACCCACCAAGGGGGAGAGCTCACAGGCCAGTCAATGTCCACATCATGTGTGGATGGTCAAGCAATGGCCAGATGGAACGGCTGATGTAGGGGCACCGTCGGTGCAGATCAGCGACCGGGGGTCAAATGAAGGTAGGTCGTTCCTGAGGACTTGGTTGGTTTCAGAGGCCAGAGACCCTCCTGCGCTCACGTAGTGCAGCGCCAGCAGTCAGGGAGCGTAGCCGGCTATGAGCGCAGTTGCCGCTGTTGTATCGGCGTGAAGGCTTTGCAAATTCAGGACAGTATGAAGCAGAGAGGCAAATAAGCATGGACATCTGAAGGTCTTCGCCTCGGACAGGAGGGCTGGTTGGGAGATGAGCTGACGCCATGGTGTTGAGGGGATTGAGGGGCCTGCAGCTACATTGGATCCCCTGGCTTGCATAATGGCAGTGACCGCTCAGGGCATCAGGCAGGGCTCCATGCACATATCGCGTTCACACAGTTTCGGTCGTGGAAGCGCCGGCCAAGGTCGAAGCTCGCTGATTCTGTCACCAAAGCAAGGGCAGGTCTCAAGGCAATAGCTGCATTGATTTTCAGTCGAATAAATGATGGTTAACGGAGGATAAATGCAATAATATGTTGCCAAGTTTCCAGAGCCTCACTGGTGTACGGCCATCTTCGTTGTGCGCCACCTAGCGCCCCCAGGACTTGTAGGTTCACCAACAACCCTGTGAACTCAAAGCCAATAACTGAGCAGCATCTTGCAATGGTTTTTTATTATGTACCGGGTATATAGCAATTAATTTGAGAAAATATATATATAGAAAAATTGGGATGAAAATGTATTTCTGAAATTGGAACAAAATATAGCATTTAGAAACAGTAGCTACGAACTTATGAGTACCCATACTAGCATGAGAATTATAGGACATTTTTCAAAGTGATTTCTTTTTTGCACACTGTCTTTCACTTGAAAGGCAGAAATGCATCAAAAGTCAATAGGTAATAACAGTTGCTCTACAATTCTGTCTTACCCTAAGTCTCCCGATAAAAATTGCACCCCACCTGTGTGGGTAGGCCTACTGCCCGCAGCATGAAACGGCTCAAAATGCAATGGGAACACACTTCGGGGCAGATTTACAAGCCCCTTGCGCCTCTTTTACGCAGCTGTTGCGTCACTTTTGTGATGCAGCGGTGGCGCAAAAGATGCGCCATGGTGCGGGGTATTTGGGAGATGCGTCACGTTGTAAAGCCCTGCGCCATAAGGAGGCGTTCCAGCGCAGGGAGGGGCGTTCCTGCGCAGGAACGCCTCCTAAAAGTGGCTGAGTGAAATCTACAAGATTTCACTCAGTCATTTTTAGGCTAATGCTGCGTCAAAACCCTGCGCCTGCTTGAAGCAGGCGTAAGGCTTGATGCAGCATTGGACAGATAGGGCCCCCCAGAGCATTTCTGGAGCTGTGTCGCGCTTGCGACGCAAATCTAGCAATGCGCCGTTTTTTTATGGCACAGATGCGTCACACGTTTGTGCCGTGTTTTGGTTTTCCTTGTTTTGTCGATAATTTGTGCCTGTTTTGTTTTATTTCATTTTGCCCGTGTTTTGGTTTTCCTTCCTTGTTGTCCGCCTACCTCGCCACCCTCCGCCCTCCCTTCCCGCCACCGCCGCTTTTCCCCGCCCCTTTTCTATTCTGTACCCTCCCCGCTCCCGCCTCCCAGCTGCTCCGCCCACCCGCGCACTTCGCCTTAAATGGCGACCGTGCGAACGCGCAGCGGTCACGCGCAGCGGGCGCGCCGATTGTGCGCCGAAGGCGCGCCAAAGGTAAGCCCGTCTACGCCCGTCCGCGCCTGGACCGCGCCCAGTGCCAGGACCCCTGGCCCACGAGGACCCCGACCGACCCGCCTGACGTACTCCGCCGCCACCCTCACCGCTCTCAACACCGGCCGACTCCCAGAATGCCATCAAGCCACTCCACGACGTACCCACGGACCTTTCAGCTGCCACGCCTGCAAGTTCACCTGCATCCGGACCAGCCTCGCACCAGCACCCGCCAAGTCGAACATCAGCAGCACCCACCTCAAGTGCATCCTGCTCAACACCCGCTCCGTCCACAGACACGCCATCGAACTCTGGAACCTCCTAGATGCCACAGCCCCTGACGTTGCCTTCCTCACGGAGACCTGGATGAACGCCTCTTCAGCTCCCGACATCGCCATCGCTATCCCAGAGGGCTACAAGATCGTCCGGAGGGACCGAAACGCCAACCAGATGGGAGGAGGCATCGCCATCATCCACAGGAGCACCATCCGTCTCACGACCAGCACCGACAACACCCTGACCAGCGCCGAACACCTGCATTTCCAGATCCACACCAACCCGAACACCACCCTCAGAGGCACCCTGATCTACCGACCCCCTGGACCACGCACGCAATTCAGCGAGGACATCGCCGACTTTGTCAGCCCGCATGCCCTCCCCTCCGCTGACTACATCCTCCTGGGAGACCTCAACTTCCATCTGGAGAACAACAACGACCGCAACACCAGCACCCTGCTCGACAACCTCGCCAACCTGGGACTCAAGCAACTGGTGTCCACCCCCACCCACCTCGCCGGACACAAACTCGACGCAGTCTTCTCTTCCAGCACAGACATCGACTTCAGCCACGCCACAGAGCTTCAATGGACGGACCACAGCTGCGTCCACTTCACCTTCAAGAGAACGACGACCCACCAACACCAGCAACAGGCCGCCCGCAGAAGCTGGAACAAGATCACAGCAGACCAGCTCGCCACCTCCCTGAGCCAGCACCCTCCTGCCAGCTCAGCGAACCCCAGCCAGGCCGCCGACAACCTCACGAAGTGGATCAGCAACTGCGCGGACGAACTCGCCCCACTGAGGACCCCGCCTAGCAGACCCGGCAGCAAGAAGGCCCCATGGTTCACCCACGAACTCAAGAGCTCCAAGAAGAACTGCCGAGCCCTCGAGAAAGTCTGGAGAAGGGAACCGACACCGGACAACAGGACCTCCTTCAAACTTGCCACCCGGAAACACCACCAGCTGATCCGCGCCGCCAAGAAAACAGCATTCAAGGACCGGTTGGACAACAACGCACACAACTGCAAGGAACTCTTCAACATCGTGAAAGAGCTTTCCAACCCCAGCGCAGGAAACAACGACATCACCCCATCGCAAGACCTCTGCAACTCCCTCGCTTCATACTTCCACAACAAGATCGCGGACATACACAACAGCTTCAACAACCAACCAACGCACACCATGACCGAGCAACCACCCCCCACCACCACCCTCCACGCCTGGACCCCGATCAGCACCGAAGACACCATCCGCACGATGAACTCCATCCACTCCGGATCACCGACCGACTCCTGCCCTCACCACGTCTTCAACAAGGCCGACGCTGTCATCGCACCCCACCTGCGAGACATCATCAACACATCCTTCGACACCACCATCTTCCCTGAGAGCTGGAAACACGCCAAACTCAGCGCTCTACTCAAGAAACCAACAGCGGACCCCACCGACCTTAAGAATTACCGCCCCATCTCGCTCCTCCCGTTTCCAGCCAAAGTCATCGAGAAGACCGTCAACAAGCAGATGGCCGCCTTCCTCGAGACGAACGGATCCCTCGACCCCTCACAGTCCGGCTTCCGAGCCAACCACAGCACCGAGACCGCCCTCATCGCCGCCACCGATGACATCTGAGCCCTGATGGACAATGGAGAAACAGCGGCCCTCATCCTCCTAGACCTCTCCGCGGCATTCGACACGGTCTGCCACCGCACCTTAGTACGGCGCCTCAGCAACATCGGAATCCAGGACAAGGCGCTGGAATGGATCATCTCCTTCCTCGACGGAAGAACACAGAGAGTCCGCCTACCACCGTACAAGTCAGAGGCCTCCGAAGTCATCTGCGGCGTCCCCCAAGGATCATCTCTGAGCCCCACCCTCTTCAACGTCTACATGAGCCCCCTCGCGGCCATCGTACGCAAACACAACCTCAACATAATCTCCTACGCCGACGACACCCAGCTGATCCTCTCCCTGACCAACAACCCCGCCGCCGCCAGAGCCAACCTGCACGAAGGGATGAAAGAGGTAGCCGAGTGGATGACGACCAGCCGCCTGAAACTGAACTCGGACAAGACGGAGGTCCTCATCCTGGGCTCCTCACCCTCCGCCTGGGACGACTCCTGGTGGCCTCCCGCCCTGGGCACCGCACCCAAACCGACAGACCATGCACGCAACCTGGGCTTCATCCTGGACTCCTCCCTCTCCATGACCAGGCAAGTCAACAACGTCTCCTCGGCGTGCTTCAACATCCTACGCATGCTACGGAAGATCTTCTGGTGGATCCCCACCGAGACCAGGAAGACCGTCACCCAGGCCCTCGTCACCAGCCGACTGGACTACGGCAACGCCCTCTACGCCGGTACCACCGCCAAGCTCCAGAAGAGACTCCAGCGGATCCAGAACGCCTCAGCCAGACTCATCCTCGACATCCCATGAACCAGCCACATCTCCGGACATCTGAGAGATCTTCACTGGCTCCCCGTCAACAAAAGAATCACCTTCCGCCTCCTCACCCACGCACACAAAGCCCTACACGACCAAGGCCCGAGCTACCTCAACAGCCGAGTCAACTTCTACGCTCCCAAACGCCACCTCCGGTCAGCCAACCACGCCCTCGCCGCCGTCCCCCGCATCCGAAGAGCGACTACAGGAGAAAGGTCCTTCACCTACCTGGCCGCCAAGACCTGGAACTCCCTCCCGACCGACCTGCGCCTGACCCAAGACCACCTCTCCTTCAGGAAGAAGCTGAAGACCTGGCTGTTCGAGCAGTAGCGGCACCCCCCCCCCCCCAGCGCCTTGAGACCCTACGGGTATGTAGCGCGCTTTATAAGTATCACTGATTGATTGATTGATTGCCGTTTTTGCCCCATGGTGCGCCGCATTGTAAATGTCTAGGAAAGAGATGGCTTGGTAGTTCGGGCTGGACTGTTCCCATGAGGCACAGGGTCAAGGCTGATTTGCATATAGCCATTGTCTGACCTAGGGTGGTGTGGAGTGCAAAAAAACGATGGATTTAGGCCCAGATCTTTGTACTGGGGTGAATGTAAGACATTGTTCTGCATTCTGTCCATCAACTGTGTTTTTTGCAATTTTCACCCTGAGTGGGCTGGGTATGCTCAGACGTGAGTCCCAGTCTCTCCACATCACTGGAGTCAAGCTATCCAGGCTGAAGAAGGCTGACCGCCAGAAACCAGTCCTTGGATGCTTGATTCCGGTCTAGGAAAGACATGGCTTGGTAGTTCGGGCTGGACTGTTCCCATGAGGCACAGGGTCAAGGCTGCTTTGCATATAGCCATTGTCTGACCTAGGGTGGTGTGGAGTGCAAAAAAACTATGGATTTAGGCCCCGATCTTTGTACTGGGGTGAATGTAAGACATTGTTCTGCATTCTGTCCATCAACTGTGTTTTTTGCAATTTTCACCCCGAGTGGGCTGGGTATGCTCAGACGTGAGTCCCAGGCTCTCCACATCACTGGAGTCAAGCTATCCAGGCTAAGAAGGCTGATAGCCAGAAACCGGTCCTTGGATGCTTGATTCCGGTCTAGGAAAGACATGGCTTGGTAGTTCGGGCTGGACTGTTCCCATGAGGCACAGGGTCAAGGCTGATTTGCATATAGCCATTGTCTGACCTAGGGTGGTGTGGAGTGCAAAGAAACAATGGATTTAGGCCCAGATCTTTGTACTGGGGTGAATGTAAGACATTGTTCTGCATTCTGTCCATCAACTGTGTTTTTTGCATTGTAAATGCGGCTCATCATGGGTGGCGGAGCTGCGGCGCACAATAACTGGCGCATCCCTGGGGATGCGCCAGTTATTGTAAATCTGCCCCTTCATTTTTATAGTGAAAACTGACCGTTTTATTGCAAACTCCCTAGCTGTAGATTTTGAACCCTAGCTCTGCCGGCACCTAGGGAAACCTAGCAAACCTATACATTTTCAAAAACTAGACACGCAGGGGAATACAGGATGGGGTGACTTGTCTGGCTCTCACCTGGTCCTGTTACCTCAAACTTTGTCAAAAAACATATTTTCCTCACATTTCTGTGGTGGAAAGTTCTAGAATCTGTGTGAATCCACAAAATTCTACCCACCTCGCATTCCTCAACGTCTCCCAAGAAAAATGGTACCTCACTTGTGTGGGTAGGCCTAGTGCCTGTGACAAGAAATGGCCCAAAATCCAATGTGGACGCACCACATTTTGACAGTGAAAACTGAACCTTTTTTTGCAAACTGCCTAGCTGTCGATTTTGAACCCTAGCTCTGCAGGCACCAGGGGAAACAAGCAAACCAATACATTTGTGAAAAGTAGACACTCAGGGGAATCCAGGATGGGGTGACTTGGCTGGCTCTCGCAGGGTTCTGTTACCCAGAATCCCTTGCAAACCTCAAACTTTGTCAAAAAAACACACTTTCCTCAGATTTCTGTGGTGAAAAGTTCTGGAATCTGTGTGGATCCACAAAATTCCATGCACCCCGCATTCCTTAATGTCTTCCGAGAAAAATGGTACCTCACTTGTAAGGGTAGGCCTGGTGCCCGCGTCAGGAAATGGCCCAAAACTCAACGCGCACACACCACATTTTCACATTGAAAACTGACCCTATTTTTGCAAAGTGCCTTGCTGTAGATTTTGAACCCTAGCTCTGCCGGCACCAGGGGAAACCTAGCAAACCTATACATTTTCAAAAACCAGACACGCAGGGGAATACAGGATGGGGCGACTTGTCTGGCTCTCACCAGGTTCTGTTACCCAGAATCCTTTGCAAACCTCAAACTTTGTCAATAAACATATTTACCTCACATTTCTGTGGTGGAAAGTTCTAGAATCTGTGTGGATCCACAAAATTCTACCCACCCCGCATTCCTTAATTTCTCCCAAGAAAAATGGTACCTCACTTGTGTGGGGAGGCCTAGTGCCCGTGACAGGAAATAGCCCAAAATGCAATGTGGACACACCACATTTTCACAGTGAAAACTGAACCTTTTGTGGCAAAGTGCCTAGCTGTAGATTTTGAACCCTAACTCTGCTGGCACCTGGGGAAACCAAGCAAATCAATACGTTTTTGAAAACTAGACACTCGTGGGAATCTAGCATGGGGTGACTTTGCTGGCTCTCACAAGGTTATGTTACCCAGAATCCCTGGCAAACCTCAAACTTTGTAAAAAAAAACACACTTCCCTCAAATTTCTGCGGTGGAAAGTTCTGGAATCTGCGTGGATCCACAAAATTCCATGCACCCCGCATTCCTTAATGTATTCCAAGAAAAATGCTACCTCACTTGTAAGGGTAGGCCTAGTGCCCGCATCAGGAAATCGCCCAAAATGCAACGTGGACACACCACATTTTGACAGTGAATACTGTCCCTTTTTTTGCAAAGTGCCTAGCTTTAGATTTTGAACCCTAGCTCTGCCGACACTCAGGGAAAGCTAGCAAACCTATACTTTTTTGAAAACTAGACACCCAGGGGTATCCAGTATGCGGTGACTTGTCTGGCTCTCTCACTAGGTGCTGTTACCCAGAATCCCTTGCAAAGCTCAAACTTAGTTTTAGAAAAACACATTTTCTTGGTGTGATAAAAAAGATTGTAATGAAGATTTGGTTGATTTTTGGCAAGTTAAGGATGACTTATCTGTAGTAAACGGTATTCTTTTGAGGGGCAGTAGATTAATTCCAACTCCCACTTTGTGGGATAGATTACTGAAGTATGCCCATGCTAGTCATATGGGATTGTTAAAACTAAGGAGAGGCTGAAAGAGGCTTATTGGTGGCCGGCTATGGATGTCTGGATTGAGAGGGAAGTCAGGAATTGCTCGGAATGTGCCTGCAGTGATAACGTTTAGATGTAGAACCCAACCCATGGTTGTTAGGGAGCAGTCGAATGGACCTTGTTCTGACATTGCCATTGATATTCTAGGACCCATCAAAATAAAGTCATGTGACTTGTACGGTCTTGTTTGTTTGAACATGTACTCCCTCTGGCCGGAGATTAAAGTAGTAAACTCCATTGAATCTTCTATTGTAATTGAATTTTTGTACACTTTGTTTGAAAGGGAAGGTTTTCCACTGACTTTGCTTCCAGATAATGGTGTACAATTTACCTAATCTCTTGTTGAAGATTACTTGATCTTTAGCGCTATCAAACATAAGAGGGCTGCGCTTTACCATCCTGAGTCGATTGGTGTTGTCGAAAGATTCGTAAAAGTCTCGAAGGAAGCTATTCAACAAGCTCTTTCCAGTAACGCAGATTGGGAGACTTCCATGAAGAAAAAGGTTAGGGAGCACAGATTCACTCCACACTCCTCCACGGGGGTGTCACCTTTTTGTTTGTTCAAGAAGAGAGTGGCCAATATGCAAGTTTGTCCTTCTTGGGTCTCATTCAAGAGGATGTTAGTTGATGAAAATGCAGGTACTGTGACTGGCTGGAGAGAAAGAGAAACTGTGATTAAAGAGAAGAGAAAAAAATGGTTTGATGAAAGGAAAGCAGTCAAACAGACACCTGTCTCTGTAGGAGACTGGGTTAAGATAAAATCTCCTAGTTTAGGGAAGTCTGGTTCAGAATTTAGCTCGACTTTCAGAGTGATAAAGGTTTTTAAAAATGCTGTGAAGATTATTAATCATAAGGTTTGGAATTTAAACAGAGTAGCTAAGTGCCAACCTATGGAAGGGTTGGTGGAGTCTGAGGTAGTTTCACCACAAAGTAATGTTAGACCACGGAGGCAGGTGCAACTCCCTGCCAGACTCCATGATTACGTGTAGTGTTACATTGTTTCCTTGTACATAATCCATTGTTAAAGTTTTCTTTATGCTGTTAAGAGGGGAGATGATGTAGTATTCTTATGTAAGTCTTAAACATAACTTGTTGTTCCTAAGTTACCACAGTTGGAATCTGGAACCTTTGGGACATAGCGATGCAGGGTAGAATGTGAGCAACTAGTCAGTTGGCCTTTGCAAGGACCTGATGTTAGATGGGGTCCGTATTCCTGGGTCGAATAAACCTACCTTTTGGATGTATTTGCTCTACAGTTTCTTCTCTACTTCTTGTAAGATCCTAATCTTACACCATGCCAGCGCATGGGAGAGATAGACCTTGCTGTAACAAAAAACTAATTTTAGAGGTTTGCCACCACCAGGACACGTAAAACTCCAAGGAAAATGTTCTACCTTTCAAATATACTGCACCCTGCCCATGGTGCTACCTAGGACCTACCTTAGGGGTGGACTTATATGTAATTAAAGGGAAGTTTGGGGCCTTGCAAGTAGGTGAAGTTGTCAGGTCGAAATGGCAGTTTGAAACGGCACACAGAGGCTCTGTAGTGGCAGGCCTGAGACATGTTGTTTGAAGGGCTACTCAGGTGGGTGGCACAATCAATGCTGCAGGCACACAACTAGCACTTCAAACATAGGACCTGGGCACATGTAGGGCACTGTACTAAGGAATTACCAGTAAACCAAATATGCCAATCATGGAGAAACCAAATGCCTCTACATTTTAGACACAGAACACATGCACTTTACCACTGCTGACTGGAGTCCTAAAGCCAGCAATAAAAAAAGTTTGACACACACCAAAAATGGAAGCTCAAAAGGTAAAATGTCAGGTGAAACCATGGCAAAAGATGCCAGGTCTATCAATCCCACTTATAGGAAGTTAAAGTATACAAAAAATTATGAATGGAATGCTTTAATTAATCTCAGTCGCTGGTAATTTCTTGGGCTACATTCGAGTCCATCATTATTTTGCACATTATGCCAACTCAATAGACTGGCTGAAGATCCCTAAAAATAGTGAAACCATTTCTGGGTTTCTTGTTTTCTAGTTCAGGGAGGACATGCCCTAATAGTTTGGCCTGGACGGTTCTCATGAGGAACAGGCTCAAGACTGGCCTGCAAATGGCTGGTTACAAACTGAGGTGGCATTGTGGGCGAGAAGCAATGGATTGGGATGGGATGCAGTCTGAGTGATTGCCAGTGGCTGACATTAATTAAAGCATTCCATCCATCACCTTGTTTTCTTTTACTTTTAGAAAATTCACTCTGCAGAAATGACCGCCCATGATCCCAGGCCTGCTCTTTGTGCAATTACTACCACCATCTGCAAAGCTCTTCATGCTTCTTGCAGCTTCCTCCACCATGAACTGCAATCCTCACACCAGACTTTGAGATGGTACCTTTTCCAGCAGTGCTAACCTGGTTCTTGTATCCGTCCCACACTCCATTGCGGTCCATCTGAACTTGTGGTGTTCCCCCGGTCTAGCATGGCCAGATGACTGTGAGTGAGGCATGGCGGTTTTAGACATTATACTTACCTAAAACTTTGGAATTGCATTCCTCCAGTTCTACTGATTGGATTTTTGTTGTTCTGACATTATTTTATTTATTTAAATTTACTCTAGTTTTCTTAATGAGTGCTGTTTTATTTCTCTTTTTGTGTGTTCACTTTATTACAATTTGTGTGATGCATAAATACTTTACACATTGCCTCTTAGTTAAGCCTGACTTCTTTTGAGCCAAGCTACCACAGGATTAAGAAAACGTTGATGTAGTGGCTTTTGTGGTTCACCTTGATGGGGATTGTAGTTGTTGCTTGAGAAGAGTCTTCACCCCACTCAATCAAAAGCCCCAGAGGGTGGGCCAGGGCACAGGGAGTCAGTGCAAATGTTAATCATATATTTTCAGGAGGAGGGCATGCAGCAGTTCTCCCGGACCCATTTAAAAACTCCATGGGGCAGTGAAGCCTACTCTGTGAGCCATTTTAAGCCTCAGGGACCACATTCCCCATTGTGATTTGAGTTTTATGGGGAGGTGGCTTGTGGAACCCCTCCCTGACTCAAAATATGGACCCAGATCCCCATCCTCCAGGGCAGAACTATTCTTTAAATTGGGGGGGTGGTTGAGTTCCCCCTCTGTAAGCCATCCTATGGTCCTCAACCTACAGGGGCAGATGACATATAGTGTCCCAGGGGATGTGCTGTTCCCTTCCTGGGAGCAGGGAAGGGAATACAAATCTGATTCCTTGTTCACATTCTCCCAGGTAGAGATCACAGAATTGCTCCCACCCCGTGGGAGCAGAGAAAAAAGCTGCTACTGGAGGACTGGTGAAAAGCACCAGAGCCAGCTCCCACTGCACCCAGGATTGATGCTTGCTGGGGTGCATGCAGGTGCCGCAGAAGCCTTGGGGCTCCCCATGCAGCTTTAACATTTAAAAAAAAGTATGGGTGCCCACGGTGGCACGGGGCACCCACGGAAAAAAAGAAAAAATGTCAGCACCCAGGTTGGGTGCTGGCAGAGGAGTCTGCAGGGTTTGCTGGGGCTACAAAGGCCCTGGGGTTCCCCACGCAGCCCTAATGTGTACATGACGTGTTGGTGTCTCAGTGGGACCTGAGAACAACTAAAAAATGCATAAACAAAAAAAAGAATATTAAATGAACGGCAGGAGTTGCTCATATGTTATTAATTGCTCCAAACAAGGAGCACTCCATAATGCTCAGTAAGAGCTTTCAAATTATATTTTTGGATCTTGGTGATGCCACTAGAAAGGCAAGAGGTACCACCAAGAGTTTTTGAAATGCTGTGAAAGGCTTCTGGGAGCGCAGCAGTCCCCAAAGAAATCAGAGTAAGTAATCCAATACATGCCTTCAGGAGAGCTTACCAATATTTTTCTAGCTCACCGAGCTGGAGCTGTATGTTCATCAGCGGGAGTGGAGAGACCCCTTGAGGCTGGTACCATGGCTGCAAATTGTGGCCTAAAAAAATGTTTAAAAAGACCCAAAGACAAATTGAAGGTAGTTTTAAAAAATGCTTTATTTAAAGTATTTTGAGGCAATAAGTATTAACAAACATTCAATGTGTGTTTTTATAAAATATGCATTGTATTATAATTATTTGTGGCTTTTTGACAACGTCAATCAGTATGCTTTGTGTATGTTGATATGCTCACCTCTTGACAATAGGCCCACCTTTTATATTTATGTTTTTTAAAATAGGGGGCCTCATTTATGAGAAATGACGCATCGCTGCGTGAAAGCAGCGATGCGTCACTTCTCAGTGCGCACTCCTTGAGACATACCTGATGCGTCATATTTATAATATGACGCATCATGTCGCAAGGACTTACAGATACGTCAGAATTTCTGACGCATCTGTAAGCGCAAAAGTGCCGCATTTCTGGAGTGTGTCACAAAAGTGACGCAACTCCAGCAATGCGTCCTTTCACATGGGGAAAGCCCCATGTGAAAGGGCTTGCGTCAGTCCTACGCCTGCTGTGAGGCAGGCGCAAGATTTTGACGCAACAGCATCCTAAAAGTGACGCACTGAAATCTCATAGATTTCACTGCGTCACTATTAGGAGGCTTTTTGCGGGGGAACGCCCCCTCTGCATACCTTATACCTGACGCAGGTATAATGTGGTGCAGGGGTTTAAAAAGTGACGCATCTACCTAGATGCGTCACTTTTTAAATATGGCGCAACAAGGCGCATTTTTTACACCGCTGGTGCGTCACAAAAAGTGACGCACCGGTGGCGCAAAACTGACGCAAGGCCTTCATAAATGAGGGCCAGGGGGTTTAGTACCCATGACAGATTGGGCTGATGCAGTGTGGGGGGTTGGGTGCCTGTTGTGTTATTGTGCAGTGATGGTCATCTAACTTTACATTAAAAAACATAGAAACTCTCCGAAAAAACAGAAAAAGTGACATTATAGTTAGGAATACAGATAGTATCCTACTTCATGTTAAAAAGTACTCAGAAATTCACTGGAACAAAATGGCCCTTACAGTTAGGTGAAACTGTCAGTTAAAACATAACTTTTTAATCTAACAAAATCACTGATATTCACCAGTTACAATTACCTCAAGTATCCATAACATGCCTTAAGGTAACTATAACACGTGCCCTCACTATGCACTGCTAATTAACTCACATTTTATATCACAACATTTTATATTACATCATTGATAACATCACAACAACACTTTGCATGGCAGGGTCACAAAGGCACACATTGTTGAACAGAAGAATATTGTAATAAACTACCCTTTCTTCTGAGGAGATGGATGTGTATAGAATTTGTGAGGTTTTTAATGACAGTCAATTGTGCTGGCTCTTTGGTTTTTTTTAATTATTGATTTTTATTTTTAGGTCTGCATTTGCCAAGACCTTTTCATTGACTAAAATGATATGTTTGATATACATACTTAAAGGGGCTTACAGCCACCTCTCTTTATCCAGTGGTCGGTTGTTGTGTCACTCACACTTAATTTCCACCAACTTCAGAGTACAGCATGGAGCAGTGAGGCAGTCTACAGCAGCCACTGGTTAACTTCACTTTGAGTGACTGTATTTTGCTCTTTCACAATGTGCATATCTGAACACAAGCCAGGGTTACTTTAGTTGCCTTTGTGTTTGAGACTAAGGGGAAAGCAGGTCCTTTCTACCAGTTGTATAGCAGGCTACATTCCATGCCTTATCAGTTCCTGCCTTCTGCCAATGCTGTTGTAAACTCCTTTTAAAGTATCCTTTGTTTATCTCACTGCTGGCACTTCACAACATAACAGATTGAATCCACTTCAAAATGTCCTGCATTAAGATATTCTCTTTTTTACTATTCATGCAGCACACAAACTGAAAGCTTCAATTTTATACATGTGAATGCACAAGTGAACAATTCTTCAGAACACGTTTCTTCTGGACTCAATTTCGCCAACAGTTCTTTAACCCCTCCCATGCTCGTGACAGAACCGTTCCGTCACGATCCTTGGGTGGGCTGTGCTGGTGACGGAACGGTTCCGTCACGGCCCGTTCGCCGCGCTTGCGTGGCGCGAATTCCGCACCTGCGCTGATGTTCTAAAGAGCGGGCTGGGCCGTAACGGAACCACTCCGTCACAAGCAGAGCTCACCCGCGGGCTGTGACGAACCGGTTCCGTCACGAGCACAGGAGCGCCGTGCGGCCCCGCCTCCCCCTTAGCGCTGCGGCGGAATAGCCGCCGCAGCGAAGGGGTTAATAGACTTTGAGCAGGAAGAAAATCTGCTGTGTTTAATTAGTGGCACTTGTAACACTTGTTTTTAAATGTCCTTCTTTCTTTGGTTCTTTCTTTTCTTCTTTCTTTGTTTGATTGTTTCTTTTCTTCTTTCTTGCCTTCTTTATTTCCTTCTTTCCTTCCTTCCCTCTTTTCTTTTTATCTTTCTTTGCCTCCTTCTTTCATTTTTCACTGCTCCATCATTCTTTTTTTTACTTCTTTTCTTTCCATCTTTCTTTTTTTTTGTTTCCATATTTCTTTCTATCTTTCTTTCCTTCTTTCCTTATTGCTTTCCTCCTCATTTTTCTTTCTTTCCTTTTTGTGTTCCTCCTTTTTTCTTGCCTTCTTGCTTTGCTAGTTTTTTCCCTTCCTTTCTTCCTTCCTTTCTTTTAGTCAAGAGGCTTTCAGCCAGTGGCAGAACGGTTGACTTTTTAAGTCTGTGTTAGCCAATATCTTTTGATATTACTAAAATGATGAGCATGATGTAGTCACTTATAGGGATTTGCGCCACACTTCATCCATTTGTCTGTGGTTGTGTTATTCACATTTTTCTCAAACAACTCAAGCATGCATCAAGGTGCAATGCGCTGGCTTACCTCAGTCACTGGCTGACGTCACTATGAGTTACAGCTTGTTTCCCTTTCACAATGAGCACATCTGCACATAAAGTAGTTCCTTCAGTGCCAGGGAGAAGTATTGTAATACATGGTTTTTTTTTGAGACCAAAACACATTTTAACCTTTTGTAGTGTTTTATTTAGTTTCACGAATACCCAGCAGCTTTCCGAATAATAAAGTTTTGCAAAACCTATTGGCAACACAAAACGAGAATTGCCCAAAGGCCTGGCAGACAACACCAGATCAGTTGGTTTTGCTAATGCTTCTTAAATCTGATTCCTTCTTTGTGCTCTTCTCTGAACAGAAAATGCTCCAAAAATTGTAATCAGCAGCACGTTTGCACTGCTCTGAGGATGGTCTGATTACATTCTCATGGCTGGACCTCTATTGCATGAGTATTTGAGCTGGAATTCGGGGCGTCCAAAAACGTATTCGCTTTCAACAAGAGTAGGTTCGATAGTGAGTATAGCAGGCGCATGCGTACAACCTACGTAAGAGTAGCTATCTTTATCAGGAATTTCAAAATAAGATGATAGGTGAGAGCAGGTGCTAAAATAGCAATGCCTGATAAAGTTCAGTGGCGTGAAGAGATACCCTGGGTAGGTTCATTTCAGATGCATTCATCTTACCCCCTGATGTGACAGCTTTCTGAAAATAATTACAGTTCGATCTAAAAAGGAACAGAGATGGGCGGTGATGAGGGTGAGATGAGAAAAAAAGCAGGAAATAAGGAAGGAAGGGGGGGGGGGGTGAGCAGAGGTGGGTCGCAGATACAAGAAAGGAAACGGTGAGACTCTAAAAGGAAGGCCAATTAACGCCTAAAATAAATCATGTTTAGGGGGGAAACAAAGGAGAGACTGCAAAGAAATTAAGTCAAAGAGCTTTATATTTGAAATCATGAGCAATTTTAAATGAAGGTGTAGTTAAAGAAGGAAGCCCAGGAGGTCATAATCTAAAACAGCCAGCCGCTTCCTGCATCGCTGAAGTATTGACATTAATTATCCGTCATTTTCCTGTTTCTGAACGAGGAAGGCGGTGCACAGATATCCGTCGAAGGCAGGGCGGCCGGGAGCACACATGATAATTATTGTTTACAATGAGAAAATAATTTGTTTTCAGATGTCAGATGTGTAGTTTAATGGAGATACAGATTGTTTGCATTAGGCTGCGGCAATAAAGGGCACCCCTCGGCTCCTGGAACAAACGCTTCATCGAGTGTGAGTAAGTAAATCCCTGACAATAGGAAAGCCAGGTGTGCAAATAGTATTGCTGTTATTCCAAACAGTGCAGCCCTACAGTGCTTTGAATCAAATAATGTGCCTGACAGGGCATGCAATGTTGTAATACATCAAATGCATGCTGTCAGCGTGTGGCAGCTGTGTAAGAATGCCTTCCTTCTGACGGTATTAAAAATAGCAGACGGCAGTGGAATAAACACTCCATGAAAAAGTGTGTTTGCTCGCTCTGGATTCTGATAGCAATGTTTCTGCAGGGTTTCCCGTACACACGGTCCAGAGATGGTCCATAATAATTATAATGATGTATGTGGTTTCGTTAAGGTCCGGGGAAGCATTTGTTCCGTGAAGGATAAACAAGTACATGTTATTAGTTTTTGCTTTACTTAAATTTGCATACTTTTCTTCCAACATCATGGGGAATTTAAAGATATGCAGGGTTTGTTGATTCCCCTGGAGGGGACCCACAAATTAGCCAAAATACAGCTACATTCTTTTTTTTTTGAGGGGGAAAAATGGGAAAAAAGGCTGAAGATGAGAGCATCTTCTTTTCCCTGCAAATGTTATCAACAAATGGTTTGTGGTGCTGAAATCACAATCTTCCCAGCTTTCAGGAGCTGACAAACTTTTGTTGGATAACCAACATGTTTTACACAGTTTGGCATTTTAATGAGACATAGCCTATTTTTTTTAATTTTTTGTGCTTTCAGTCTCCTTCCAGTTAATGGTAAAAATGGGTGTAAATGCAATGATGGATCTTGGACAACTATATACTTCTGAAAAGTAGATACAATTCTGAATTCAGCAAGTGGTCATTTCTGTAGATCCTTCAGGGTTTTCCCATACAAAGTAACAGTTGAATATAGGAAAAATTGAAAAGGAGTTGAAAAAAACAGCCATTTGTGCCGTTTTCACCTGTAACTAATTCTAAGTATAACAGATTTTTTAAAGCAATATACTGTTACATCCGCTGGATCCTTCTGGCTGTGAGGATATATTGGACTTGTAGATTCACCAAGAACCTGAGGAACCCAAAGCCAATTACTGAGCAGCATCTTGCTATGGTTTTTAATTGTGTACCGGATATATAGCAATTCATTTGGGAAAATATAAATAGTGAAAAATCAGTATGAAATGCACCTAAATGTTTCTGAAATGGGAACAAAATATAGAGCTCAGAAACAGTATCTATTTGCACATTTCCTAAATTATGGGTACCACTAGCATGTGAATTATAGGCCATTTTCCAAAGTGACTTCTTTTTTACACATTGTCTTACATTTGGAAGTCAGAAATGCATTGAATGTCAACACGTAATACCAGTTGCTCTACAATTCTGTGTTCCCCTGAGTCTCCTGAAAATGGTACCTCACTTGTGTGGGTACGTGTAGTGCCCGCAACAGGAAATGGCCCAAAACTCAGTGTGGACACACAATATTTTTACAGTGAAAACTGACCCTTTTTTTTGCAAAGTGCCTAACTGTAGATTTTGAACACTAGCTCTGCCGGCACCTAGGGAAACTTAGCAAACCCATACATTTCTGAAAACTAGACACTCAGGGAAATCCAGGATGAGGTGACTTGTCTGACTCTCACTAGGTTATGTTAATCAGAATCCCTTGAAAACCTCAAACTTTGTAAAAAAAACACATTTTCCTCACCTTTCTCTCGTGTAAAGTTCAGGACTCTGCATGAATCCACAAAATTCCACCCACCACGCATTCCCCAAAGTCTTCTAAGAAAAATGGTACCTAACTTGTGTGGGTAGGCCTAGTGTCCGCGACAGGAAACAGCCCAAAACGCAACATGGACACACCACATTTTTACAGTAAAAACTGACCCTTTTTTGCAATGTGCCTAGCTGTAGATTTTAAACCCTAGCTCTGCTGGAACCTAGGGAAACCTAGCAAACCCATACATTTTTGTAAACTAGACACTCAGGGGAATCTAGGATGGGGTGACTTGTCTTTCTCTCACTAGGTTCTGTTACCCAAAATCCCTTGCAAACCTCTAACTTTATTAAAAAAACACATTTTTCACACATTTCTGTGTTGGAATGTTCCGGAATCTGTGTGGATCCACAAAGTCCCACACACCGTGCACTCCCCAAAGTCTTCCGATAAAAATGGTACATCACTTGTGTGGGTAGGCCTAGTGTCCGCAGTAGGAAATGGCCCAAAACACAATGTGGACACACCACATTTTACAGTGAAAACTGACCCTTGTTTTGCAAAGTGCCACGCTGTAGATTTTGAACCCTAATTCTTCTGTCAACTAGGGGAACCTAGCAAACACATACATTTTTAAAACTAGGTACCAAGGGAAATCCAGGATGGGGTGAGTTGTCTTGCTCTCACCAGGTTATGTTACCCAGAATCCCTTGCAAACCTCAAACTTTAGTTAAAGAACACTTTTCCTCACATTTCTGTGGTGGAAAGTTCTGGAATCTGTGTGGGTCCACAAAATTCCACCCACTCCGCATACGAGAAAAATGGTACCTCACTTGTGTGGGTAGGCCTAGTGCCCATGACAGGCAAGTGCCCAAAACCTATTCTGGAGACATCAAAATCACCCATCACAAAACGACCTGGTTTTGCAAGGGGGGTGGCACCTGGGTTTTTGGCCCTGGGCTCAGCCGTAATCTAATAAACCTACTAAACCCACATATTTCTGAAAAGTAGACACCCTGGGAGTCCAGTGAGATATGACTTGCACTGATCCCGCAATGTTTTCTTACCCAGAATCTCTGCAAACCTCAAATGTAGATATACAAACACCTTTTGCACATATTTTTGTGTGGGATCACTGTGTCGGCACAAATGTTCTACCACCTAGCATTCCCCTTGGTCTCTGGATTAAAATGATACCACATGTGTGGGGCTGTCCAATGCAGAATCCACTAAAAACGTATTTGTTTAAAAAAGTTGTGCTTAGAATTCGTGGTGCTACACCTTTAATCCCTATGTTTTTGGCTCTTCCCCGTCACAGGCCTTTGGCCCACCCACACAAGTGAGGTATCATTTTACTAGGAAGAACAAGGGGACCGCTGGGTGGTAGGACATTTGTGCCGCCACGGTGATCCCACACAGAAATGTAAGCAAAAGGGGATTTTTGTCATCTTAATTTGAGGTGTGCAGGAGATTCTGGGTAGGGAAACGGGGGACCCACACAAGTCATGCCTGACTGGACTCCCCAGGGTGTCTAGTTTTGAGAAATGTGTGGGTTTGTTAGGTTTCCCTGGAGGACCGCGAGCCAGATGCCAAAAAAACAGGCCCCCCCTGCAACACCAGGTCATTTTATGATAGGTCATTTTGAAGTTCCCACAATACAATTTGGGCCCTTGCCTGTCACGGGTACTTGACTGACCCACAAGAGTGAGGTACCTTTTATTGATTTATTCTGATTATTCTTAAACTGTGTAACTATAGCAAAATGTAATCCTTTTTAACCTGTGCTTTTATGATTTCCATGCTTGTAAAATCGAATAAAGCTGAATTTTGATTTGATTTTAAGTGAGGTACCATTTTTATCGGGAGACCTGGGGGAACGCTGGGTGGTAGGAAATTTGTGTCAGCCTGGTTATCCTACAACTTTCCCACACAAAAATTTGAGAAACATTTGATTTCTTTCATCAAAATTTGAGGTTTGCAGGGGATTCTGGGTAGGGACATGTTGGGGGATCCACGCAAGCCTTACCTCCCTGGACTCCCCTGTGTCTCTAGTTTTCAGAAATGGGGGGGGTTTGGTAGGTTTCCCTAGATGACTGCCGAGCCCGGGAAATTTCATCCATTAAAAAGAAATCTCCAATCTCTGTCACTTATGACATTAGAGAAGAAAGAACAGCTACACAATAGGCAGATGTTTTAAAACTAGGTGTAATGTTCAAGTTAGAGAATCTATTTACAAATGACAAATTGCAGGAAGCCAAAACATGTGGGAGAAGCGCAAAAAGGAGGGTGTAAATGAAGGCATTCCTTAAATGAAGGTTTGTATATGTTATAAATCATGTCAGAGGCAGAGCTGTAAAGTAGGTAAAAATAAGCTGCGGTACAGCCAGTGGCACCAGGCATCTACGAGGGGGGCGCACAAAATATTATAAAAAACACTTGATTCAAGACGAACACAGCGTCCTCCACTTGACCTCTTCTTTGACCAATCCTGGCACTGCTCTCATGCATCATGAGAGCAGCGCCCTGATCACAGGGAGCAGCCTCACTCCGCATTCCACAGCGCTCTGGAGGCTTGCTCTAACCCCGCTGTATTAAAACAGCTGGTTTAGAGATGTTTAAAGATTGAATGTGTGGCTGGCCATCGCAGGATGGCCAGCCACACAGACATGCACACTTTAAACAGTGCATAGGCAGCCCAACATCTTTCCCGTCTTGATGCTCAGTTTAGGACTGGGATGAAAAATAAAATGGTAATGGATTACCATTTTTTTTTTCATCTCAGGTTTTGGGGAGATTTTAAGTAGGGGACGACACTGGGTATAGCAAAGATGGATAAATGCAAACAAAATTATGTTAGCACACCAGGTCACTAGACAGGGCTGTGGAGCCAAGCACTGATGTGCCAGTAGACTAATGCACACATTGAGAGTAAATGTGGCCAGAGCTGCCGATTTTGGAACCAGGACACCAGTTTCAAGTCTCTGCATCCTGTGATCTGGGCAAATCGCTTAGCACCAGATGTACAACCCATTTTTGCAGTCGCAAAAAAGAGATCAGCCCGTTTGCGACCACAAAAAAGGTTCCATGCATGTACAAACGCTATTTTGCAAGTCACTGACTCACAAAGTAGCGTTTGCGAGTCTTAATGC
This sequence comes from Lissotriton vulgaris, assembly GCF_964263255.1. Lineage (NCBI taxonomy): Eukaryota > Metazoa > Chordata > Amphibia > Caudata > Salamandridae > Lissotriton > Lissotriton vulgaris. Next base: position 176,096,872 of record NC_141696.1, read on the forward strand.
CATGTACTATTTTGTTTTGTGACCGCAAATGTGGTTGAAAAACAATAGCAGTTTACCAGCTACTTCAAGTAGGTGGTAAACCATTGACAAACGGGAAGGGGTCACCAGGGGACCCCTTCACCTTTGTGAGTGTGTCAACATTTGTTTATAAGAGCAGGCAGTGGTCCCAGGGACCACTTCCTCCCCTTGAAAAATGAAACTGAAAAGTTTAATTTTTCTTTTTTAAATGCATCCCGTTTTCTTTTAAGGAAAACGGGCAGCATTAAAAAAAACTGCTTTATTTAAAAAACAGGTCACAGACATGGTGGTCTGCTGACCCCAGCATCCCACCATCCCTGGGAGTGCTAGCCATTCCCAATGGGGTCGCAAATTGAGCTTACCTCATGAATATTTATGAGGCATGCAATTTGCGACCCCATTGGGAATCGCAAACAGTGTCTGAGACACAGTTGTACATTCACTTTTGCAAGTCTCAAATTGCGAGTCGGAATTCGACACATTTTGCGACTCGCAATAGGGAATGGCCGTACATCTCCTCTAAATCTCCCCATACCTACCAGAAATTAATGTGTCTTTGTGTAAGGTAACTGGTGCTCATGTAAACTGCTGTATAGCTCCGTGCCAAGCTTGCTCTATATAAAACTGCGAAAAAAAGAAGTTTCTAGAATCTAGGTTCGACTTCCTGGGCACAGGTCTGAAATCCATTGAGTCCAATCTTTTAAAACGAATAAAGTTGGGTAACAATAAACATCTTTTATTTATCCCCAGACTACCTTTCAGAGGTAAAGTGTAAATTACAAATACACGTTATGCGAAATATGTTTAGGTAATTGTAATTTATTGTGATCAAAGCTCCAGTGAGAGGAAAAGCCACACACACTTTATTTTATTTTTCCCTGATAGTGGAAAGTGATCATTACCAGACAGGAACATGGACAACCCACTATAAATGCAATGAGTAGGCCATCACTGAAGTACAGCAAAAAAATTACTGTCAGATAAGAAGAGCTGTCATGTAAGATATTATTATCCCTAAGCATTGCACTTCTGGTACGCAGTTCTTCAGCCTATATGTTTAGCATAGTCCTCAGTAAATAGCAGTGAGTGGACAGCAATGACTTTCAGTCACAATATAAACAAATTGGACGTACACAGCTCATGCTTCTTGAATGACACATATTCACTCGAGGGTGACACAGACGTACCGAAGCTGGGCAACAAAAATAGATATCCTCCTGTTTGCAGATAATGTATTATTCCTATTCTACACACAAAACAAACTGAACAGGGTTTTGGGCAACTTTGAAAGCTACTGCATCCTAAAAGACCTCCTTATTTACATGCAAAAGACAACAGTAATCCTCCTGGGATTATCTCCACCGCAGATTAAACCACCAAGAATTACTGGCAAGATACTTGAAATTGTTATCATCTATGTCTACTTGGGTCTCCTTTATCAACAAGTTGTGCTGAAATATGCACGTGACAAGGCAGCCACCAACTTGCAGGAGTCTGCCAACGCAATCCTGAGGCTCAAGAAGAAGATCGGCTGTCACTCATTGAGCGTAGATCTCCAAGTATTCAAGGAAAAAGCAGTGGCAGCAGCAATTTACATTGCAGAATTATGGGAGTACAGAGACAACAAACAGTTTCATAAGATGGAAAATGCTTCCTTGAGATTGCTGCTACATCTAAGCCCTATAAAGAATTGATGGACGGAACGCTGAACAGTGTCATACACTCATCCCTAATACAGAGGCCTGGACCTAAATCCATAATTTTTTTGTTCACCACGTCACCCCAGTTTGGACCTAGCAATATGCAAATCAGTCGAGACCCTGCTCCCCATGGGAACAGTCCAGTCCGAACTGCCAAGCCAGGTCCCCCCTGGGCCGGAAAGAAGCATTCTAGAACCGACTTGGGGGAATAACTCATCGACAGCCAGGATTGCTTGAATCTATTGGCAAGGTGAGCACAGGACCCACGCCTGGGCATCCCCGTCCCACTTGGGGCGACAAAGGCAAAAAGAACAATTGATGGAAGACATGCTGATTAATGTCAAACACTTACCCCAGTTCAGAGATCTGGGCCTAAATCCGGCATTTTTGTTGCTAGAGAGTCCTAACTGAGAGCAGTAATTGAAGAGTACCCAGTAGCTAGAATCCATCATTATCCCTGGACAAGCTACATGAGAAACTGCCTCCAAAACCTTGGCCATGCACATCATTGATTAAGAAAAAAGTGGTTCTGTCGGGTAGAGCTCACATTGATTCTAGGTACAGTAAATGCAATTTGGACATAGTATGCTCTCTTAACACACAAAATACCAACAACAGTACTCAATGAATAAGTTCTGAGCTTCAAGTGTTTATCAGAATTACTTCATTTCATTATAAGCAATACAATTATTACAAAAACCGGGGACCGTGAAATATAGTGATGTACAAGAAATTATTACAGTGTTTATGGGTGATAGTTGTGCATAGTGAGAAAGCGAACAATATATACAATGTCAACAAAGTTCTATATGCAGTTGTTTCTTTAGGAAAGGCTAGAGTTTGATTTGAATCCAGAAGTTTCTTCCCTAGTACAGAAACCCGGTCGATCTGGACCTAAAAAGTGCATCGACGTTTCGACCCTTGGGTGCCCCTGTTGGTGGTCACGGCGGGTCTTCCTCAAGACAAGGATGTAGGGAATATATGTACACAGTCTGAAACAAATAATGATAAGGTGTGTGTAAGAGAGACTACTTGGTGCAATAATTTACACCTGTGCGTGAGAAGTTATGCCAGATTACTCACCCTAACGGGCTGGAAGATTCAAAGCCTGTGGCGTGGTGGCACAAGGCCAATTGATCAGTTTGCAGCGACTGGAATTAATTAAAGCCCGGCGCAGTGTAGCTCAATGGCTAGTATTCTGCTGGGAAAATATGGGAAAACTGATTAGGCGGTGTGATTTATTCACTTCCGAAGTGTTATCATTTTTTAAAGAATATTTTTGAATAGGGTTTGAATTCCCTCCTTTTATTCGCAACTGAAATGCCGGGTCAATTATGAGATAGTGTATCCTTTGACGTAATGCAATCCCAGTTTTACACGCTTCAGGTCTTGCCTCTGAGAGGTTCCCAGGTTAGCATCACCGGACGCCACGTTACTAAGTGCGCGCGTCGCTCGAACACCTCACCCCGTTTTCGGGCTACAGTTTGAGGAAGACCCGCCATGACCACCAACAGGGGCACCCAAAGGTCGAAACGTCAACGCATTTTTTAGGTCCAGATTGACCGGGTTTCTGTACTGGCATGAAACTTCTGGATTCAAATCAAACTCTGGCCTTTCCTAAAGAAACAACTGTATAAAGAACTTTGTTGACACTGTATATATTGTTCACTTTCTCACTATGCACAACTGTCACCCATAAATACTGTAATAATTTCTTGTACGTAACTATATTTCAGGTTCCCCCGTTTTTGTAATAATTGTATTGCTTATAATGAAATGAAGTAATTCTGATAAATACTTGAAGCAGAGAACTTATTCATTGAGTACTGTTGTTGTTATTTTGTGTGTTAAGAGAGCATACTATGTCCAAATTGCATTTACTGTACCTAGAATCAATGTGAGCTCTACCCGACAGAACCACTTTTTTCTTAATCGTCTGATTACTGAGGTTCTGGGGGATACAGGGTCACCCCGTTTTTTGAACTCATGCACATCACTGACTAGGGTCAAAGATGCACCCTCATTAACAGTACCACTGCTGCCATGATCAAATAAGCATTACTGCATACTACACTCAAGGCTTGTTTTAGCATTGCATGCTCGTCCATCTTATCTTGCAAACATTTGTAAACAAAGAAAACCTTGGGCATGGAACAATATCTAAATGACATTAGCCCAGATGCATGGCACACTTTATACCTAAAATTGTGCCTAGACACCTTGCTCATTAAAATGTGTACTGCTAAATTCTCTCACAGCTACATCAAATCAGAACTCTGAGATTGCAAAGTGAGTGGCAATGCGCCAATAATGCACTTTATGCTAGATTGTACCAAGACTAAGCATGTAAATACTAAATGTCTTATCCCACTATTAAAACAATTTTTGATCTCATCTTGTACAGAAGCAAGAGCTCTTTGTGCCAGATCAGAATCACAAACCTTATTCAAGCCTGTGTCCAGTTATATAATGGGAGCTTGATCGAATATAAGAAAGGCACATAGAGCTATTATTACGGCTACTGATTAATCATAGTCATATTCAATTGGGACTGCTTTTTTATTAATATTTATTTTATTACTTTTTGCAAATGTATTATATCGCTGGAACTCAACCCAAATTTATCAGAGCTCTTTACATGAACACCTGTTATGTTACAGACAGACACATGTTTTTTGTTAGGCACAGGGAGATTAAATGATTTGCCCAGAATCACAGGATGTTGAGCATCCCTGCTAAGACTCAAACCGGTTACAGAGCTTCAAGGATGACCGTTCTAGCCGTTAGGTCACATCCTATGGATTTTAATGGATATATCTTGTATAATTGGGAAGTTTATTGATATTTAAATATTCTTTTTAGTATCTTATGGCATAACATGGTAATAAAGATTGGTGGTGATGATTAAGACATGACCAGCCAGGCGAACAGGCACTTGTATGATTCTATTGTAATTTTTTTCTCATTTCTTGAGTTCATGATATCAAAGGGATGAGCAAAAATGCCAGGTTTTAGGCAATAAGACAAAGAGTGGTAGACATTTTCGGCAAGAATGGAAAAGGACAAAGAAAAGAAGGTTGGCACACCACAGACCAAGTGGGGTTGGTAACTAAGCTGGCATCTGTACAGATAGCGCTCTGGCCGAAACAACATTTTGCGTGACCTCCAAACTGGCATCTCTAACTGACAATGTGTTAGAAAAATAAAATGGGAGGTTTTAGACCTGTCAGCCTTAGAGTGGTCTTCGTCTAAACCTTTTGCCTGTTTCCATCCATTTTTGCTGAAATTAATTTTTGTTGCCTTTAGGACTCTGTGAACCTTACCACTGCTAACCAGTGCTAAAGTGCTTGTGCTCACTCCCCTAACCATGGTTAAATTGGTTTATACCTGATTGCTATACTTAATTTACTTATAAGCCCCTTGTAGAGTGGCATACCATAAACCCAGGGCCTTTAAATTAAACGCTACCAATCGGCCTGCAGCACATACTGTGCCACCCACTTAAGTAGCCCATTAAAATATTTCCCAGTTCTGCCATTGCAGACAACATGCATTTTTACCCTGCCAATTCAACTTGGCATTATAACCTCCTTGCCAAGCACTAAACTTCTCTTTTATTGCTTATAAGTCACCCCCAAGTTAGGCACTTAGGGCCAGATGTAGGTCGGTCGGTAACGGCCGAAAATCGGTATTTTCGGCCGTTACCGACCGTTATACAAGATTTGGCATGTAGGGGCACAATTTTACAGAATCGGTAACTTTACCAATTCGGTAAAGTTACAGATTCTGTAAAATACCGAATCAGTATTTTTACCGATTCGGTAAATCTCAGATGTAGGTGGGACTCTTCTGAGCCCCAAAGGCCCTACAAAATCGGTATTTTACCACACAATCCTATTGTGTGGTAAAATACCGATTTCAGGTGTGCATGCACATGTGTGCATGCACACCTAGCCATGTGACAGACAGACATGCCCTTAGGGCATGTCTGTGTGCCACATGGCGCACATGCCTATTTGTGGGGTGCCAGAGGGTGTCAAAGTGACACCCCCTGCACCCTTGCAAAATTTGGTATTTACCGATTCTGTAAATACAGAATCGGTATTTCCCATTGATTCCTTTGGGCTTTGAAGCCCATAGGAATCAATGGGAAATACCGATTCTGTATTCACAGAATCGGTAAATACCAAATGTTACAGATTCAGTATTTCCACATCTGGAAATACCTACATGTCCACCACATTGATTTACCGATTTTCAATTACCGAATCGGTAAAATTCGGTAATTAAAAATCGGTAAATCAATTTTACCTACATCGGGCCCTAGGTAGCCTATATGGAACAGATGCATTGTAATTAAAAGGCTGAACATGTGCATTTAAGTTTTATGTGTCCTGCTTGCGAAAATCTCCTAAATATATATTTCACCACAGTGAGGCCTATCTCCCCCATAAGAAAACAGCAGGTCACCTTATTCCAGTCAATAAGTGCTAACGTTTGACTGGGGACAGAAAAACATTTCATGTTTATTATCTATGAAATTGTTATAAAAATCCTCTTTAATGGTAAAGTCAGATTTTAAATTACAATTTACTGCCCATAGACTTTTGGTGCCTGCAGCTTGTCTTGGGTCACATGTCTGGGTGAAACTGTCAGTTAAACTTTGTGAATTCCTCCCAGACAGTCACACAATAGAGGGATTAGGTGTGCGTGAATGGGCCATCTGCTGGAAGAATGGGGGGACTGACATGAGCACTGCCCCACTTAATTGAATAGGCTATGCTCTACCTTCAAACCATGGGTTTGCCCCCACTGCTTGGAACCATGCTGGGAATATCAAGAAGTTCCATGCACTTTAAAGTGTAATCTCTGGAAACTTCTCCTAACTTCCTAAAGATGGCACCAGGTATAAAAATAGGGCCATGAGACCCACTCTTCAGCTCATTTGCTGGACCAGCAGAAGGACTCTAATTGGTCTGCCTGCTGCTGTGGTCTGCTGTGTACTCAACAAGGCTGCTTTGCTGCATGTGGAAGAACTGCTTTGCTGACTTGAGCCCTGCTGCATGAGTCCTGTTTCTTCACCTGAGTGACTCTAAGTGCTAGTCTGCTTGCCTCCTGTTCAGAGCCACAGGAACATAACAGTGTCCCATCATCTTGGACCCACACCTGGACCTAGCTTGAGTGAGTCCTGAACCTCCAAGTAGTGTTCCTCCAACCTTGCACCCTTGGTAGTGGTGGTAAAGGTGTCCAGATAGCCAAAATCCCAAACTTGGAACTAAATGATCATTGGCTAAAACTACTTTTAGAACTGAGGGAAGACCGGGACCAACCTCCTCGTCAATCCACCCAAGGTGCATCTCCTATCTGCCTGACTTTGCGGTTCCTGCTGCTATGTCCTTCTCCGTAGCAGCAAATCCTGTTCCGTGGGCCTTCGCCAAAGGGGGACCCGGCCTTCAGGAACTCTTATCAGCTACAGCCTCATCCTCCTGGAGATTTTCAATTACCAAAAAAGTGACTAAGACCATATTTATTTATTTATTTATTAGCAGCTTACAAAGCACCTGGTTACTCCAATTCGGAGTGTCCCCGCGATAGAAACCGACTGAGCCAGAGTGAGAGAGACTGGACAACTGGTTACGTATGTAGAAATCTTCTCTGCAACTTTGTCTAGCAACTCCCTGACTATGATGCTCCTTGCTCAGGCACTGCTTGCAGCCTTGCCCAACTGAACTTTGACCTTCTCAGAACTTTTTCGTGAAACTTCTTCTAAGTCAGAAGGTAAGCGCTGATCGAGACCAACCCACTTCTTGTATCCAGCCCACAGTCCATCACAGTTGGTCATATTTTGTCAACTTTGACCTGGTTTCGCGTAAACGGATACCAGCAGTTGGCGCTTTGATCTTTTAGATGTTAGATTCAACTTTGAACTTGAAAATGTGCTTTATGTTTTATTGGTATGGGATTTGTCTTGTGTTGTGTTTTCACTTTATTATATATAGCTGGTGTGCTGCATAAATTCTTTAAACATTGCATCTAAGCTAATCCTGACTTCATTTTGGTCGAAGGTACCCAGGTTTAAGCACAGTTTCATTTAGTGACTTACTGGGGCTCATCCTGCCAAAAATTGTGGCTATTGAGTGACCAGGGCTCACACCTCAGTCAACCAACAACCCAATTTCTCACAGGAGGGGCAGGAGAAAAGTGAAGGGGACACGAGATCAGAGAAGCAGCAGGATAAAAGCATTCACAATGGACCAGGTGAGGAATTGATTTTATCAACAACAGTTAGTCACTCCCTATAAGTGGTAAAAGAAAAATTATAAAACAGCAAAGAGGTAAAAAACAAGTAGCATCATTGTGTGAGCTGAATAAGAACACAACACATTTACTGAAAAGCATGGTGAGAAAGCTATGCTTCAGGGGAGGGACAAACACAGAATAGGAAGGAAAACAGGGAGTCAAAGAGAAGATAGAAACAGAAAACAAGGGCATCTAACGCATAGAATTGATGGAAAAGTATGGGATGCAATGCTGCCTGTCGCAAGACTTCAAAAATGTTATAAAATGAGAATCAGTTGAGTGGATGTGTCCACTTGCTCATGTCAGATTGTGAATCATATTGTAGCATTAAAGGGTCACTAAAGGGGCAATCTAATAAAAGGTGTGTAGAGATTACGTCATGAATACATTTCACCCTCCCAAAACAAAGTATGAGTAAGAGCAGTGCATAATTTGAGCCAGTGGTTTCTGGTGCTCAGCACTGGCACTTAATTGTCCACACTGGCACTCATGGCATGGTGGCACTGATTGTCTAATTTAGGGATGAGCACAACAGCAGTAGTTTATTAATTCAACATACTTTAACAATGACTGATACCTGCCGCCCAAACAATTCTTACAGCTTTGAGGGCCTGGAACAGTCTGCATTTTCAAACTTGTAGAAGTGTGATGGTAAGCAATTGTGTTGGTACTGTCGTTGGCAGTGCTGGTAGGGGCAATTGGTGGTGCAAGCTGCAGTGGCCCTGTGATGAGGGCCCTGGCATTTATTATTTTACATACTAAGCACTGAAAGAGTGATGCATATTTTAGACACAAAACCTTTTGGACATGTTCAGTGAGTGCACTAGTTAAACCCTTGCAATTTGTAGGATGAATTTGGAACTATTGCTTCAGCTTCCTATGACACTTTTACACAACTTCTTGACCTTACCAAGGAGGTTGGTAAAAACATAAAGCATTGACTCTTTGAAAAAAAGGCACTAAATACGAAGCAACATGAATCATCCAACCCGTTCTATGAAGTCCATGAAAATTCTTACTGTTTTGGAAAGTTAAAAAAAACTAAATGTAGCTGAATGATGCATTTTACAGCTTGATTTAAATAGAAACTTGATCAAAAACTACACATTTACAAGTGTTGAAATGTTTTCATTCGTTCTTCTTTCTGCCAATGTTCATTCTTTTATTTATTCTTTCATTCTTTCCGCCTCTTCATTAGCCATGCGTTTCTTGTTTCGTCATCTATCATTTATACTGTTTGTTATCATTCTTTCCTTCTATCGATTCTTCTTGCATTCCACATCTCCTCCTGTGTACATTCCTGTCCTTTATATTATTTCACTTTATTTCTATTTTCTTCCTTCTTTCCTTCTTGTTTTCCTTTTTTTATTATCTTGTCCGTCCTGCTCTCTTTCTTTTTTCTTTTAATATTACTTTCCTTCTGTGTTCCTTTCCCTTCTTTACTTGATTTAATTGTTCATTTTTCTTACATCTCGTTCTTTCTTTCCTGCTTTCCATAATTTCATTCTGTGTTATTTCTTTCTACATTTCCGTCATTCCACTTTTATTTTTAAATGTTTGTTCCTTCCTTCTTTTCTTCTTGATGCTTTTATTCCAGTTCTCTCTTTTCTTCTCTTTATCCTCCTTTCCTTATTCCTTAGTCTTTGGCCTTCTCTTTCCATCTTTCGTTCCTGTTTTGAATATGTTTGTGTGCCTTATTTCCATCATTTTTCATTCCATGTCTTCTATCTGCCCTTCTGTTTTTCTTTCTATCTTCGTATTCATCTGTTTCTTTCTTTTCTCTCTCCCTCTTTCTTTCTCCTTCTCGCCATTCAAATAATTCCTCTTTGCTTTGTGTTTGACTAGTCTGGACCCCTTCCTCGCTCCCCACAGATATGTCAGGGAATTTTTATTTTTTCAGTCTTTCTTATCTTCTGTCTTGTGACCTGTGAGCTACAAGTGAAAGTCAGGAAGGGCCACAAAAGCAATTTAAACTGCCCGACCTACCCCCGCTGGAGTAGATATTGCTGGTGCCTCACTACGCTTTTGCACTTCACCCTTTGGGTCTAATTACAAGTGTCCCAGTATTATAGAAAAAGTATTTTCAACCCAGAAAAATACAGGTGTTGCCCTGGTTCATTATTGGGAAAACTAGGCACCTTCAATGGGCTCAACAACTGAAGTGTATTTCCAGGTAAAAACCTTGGGAGCAATGTAATAGACACTTTCCACAGGTTCTCCACCACCCGTTAGTCTTCTGCCAATCTCCAACCTTCTTCTCCTCACGATGCATTCTACAATCATTGACATATACGCACTCTTTTTAGAAATTGCATCCACATGCTACATTTAATTTGCACACACACTCACACATGTACCCTTCGGCTAAAATGCTCCATCATACAAGATGAGACAAAACAAGCATTCCATACCCCCCTATTTAAAACACCTAAACACACACAGAGATGTACACAAAAAACTTCACATAATCAGAATTGTTTATGTCTGAAGAAGTATAGAACATAACTCTAAAAATGTACTTATAGCATTTTCGAGGATTGATGCTCAATTTCTTCCCTGGGAAATCATATATGTGACTGAAGATGTATCTGAACTCCCACTTCCACCATTCAGTTCATCATTGGCATTCCCCAGAATCTCCTTGCGCCACTAGATGCAAATTACAGAAAGATGCTTGCTTTACAATTTGTAGAACCCCCAACTGCAAAATTCTTCTAACCCACTTGGGGGCTCACAACCTTTACCCAGATATCCATTCCATGTTTCACACTCTACCTCTCTTAACTGTGATAGCATTGTTCTAAAACTCTACAACCTATACAGAATGCAGCCAAAGAGGTTCAACTTGCCTTGTCCACTCGGCAACTTGTATCATGCAAATTGCCCCACAACAATCTTCACTCAAGACCTTCTTTTCATCTTTTGGTTCATGTAGTTATGCATTCTGTCTTTATATTATTTCACCTTGACTGTGATTTCCTGTTATGAAGATTTTCCAATTGGCTAATACTGCAGTTTCCACTATGGTCCTATAGCTACCCTGTGTGTGGGCTGGTCCAAGTACTGTGGCGCACTTCCTTTGAGAAGCAGCCACTTCCTTTTCTAGTATAAACGATTCCATTGGCTGATACTGCAGCTTCCACTCTGGTCCTACAGCTATGGAGCAACCTCATTGGCCAATGTAACACATATTAACTTCCTCTCTGTTCCAGCCAAGTAAAAACGATTCCATTGGCTGATAATGCAGTTTTTATTTCCTGTTTCAGTAAAAACGATTCCATTGGCTGATACTGCAGTTTCCATTCTGGCCCTACAGCTATGGAGCATCCTCATTGGCCCATGTAATACTTATTAACTTCCTCCCTGTTCCAGTTAAGTAAAAACGATTCCATTGGCTGATAATGCAGTTTTCATTTCCTGTTTCAGTAAAAACGATTCCATTGGCTGATACTGCAGTTTCCATTCTAGTACTACAGCTATGGAGCATCCTCATTGGTCCATGTAATACTTATTAACTTCCTCCCTGTTCCAGTTAAGTAAAAATGATTCCATTGGCTGATAATGCAGTTTCCACTCTGGTCCTACAGCTATGGAGCATCCCGATTGGCCCATGTAACATATATTAACTTCCTCCCTATTCCAGTCGATACCCCCCCCTCGGCTCAGGATCAGTTAAGGGGTACCGACGGACAGTTGAGGAAGCGACGCAAGCCAAGCTCATGCAGCTCTCTAAAGCGAAGCGGTTTCCTACTTTATACTTAGGAGAGCGCTCATTTTCCAGCTTTACACAGCGAAGCGTTTTTATTCTTAGGAGAGCGTTTAGGAGAGCGCTCTGGATATCAACATACAGGCTGTTGGATTACAATTATAAAGTGGAGTTTGATTAGCTCCTTATGTATTATTGTTACTAAATGAACTAGGTTCGCTACCAGCTAGCCTTGAAGAGCTTTTTTACGGTTCTTACATTGATATACTGTTAGAATTAAAGATCTGTTGCTAACTGTGTCTCACTCTCACGCCAGTCCTTGCATTAGCTGTCTGTCATGTACTCAGAAACAATGCCTAGGTTTTTGGCACTTTGTGCCAGTGAATCATTAGTATGGATGTGATCTAGCCAGACACCCACTATTCTATTTCACAAATTAGAGCAGGGCCTCCAACCCTGATCAGTGGCCAGGAGGAGGTGAGGCTTTCTCCCAAGCATTTTTGGGTGAGTAAAAATAAATAAAAAAACATATCTCTATCGTTTTGGAGAATGACCTATTGGCATAAAGAAATATATGGCGCAAAAACAGTTAACATGTGTGTCTGTGTTCTACCTATTTGTTGTTGTGTATCTCCCTTTTTAGGAAAGAATCCTAAATACTTTATGAAACAGACATCCCCCGTCTGGAAAATCCATTGTACGGTAGGATGTTTTGTATCATTAATTTGTGTTAATTTTTGCTTTTTTCACTAAGCTTAGGTCAAGCTTTATTGCAGTAGTGTTCAAGAGGTCCTGACAAAAGCCGGGTAGGCTTAAACTCGCCTACAATGGCTGAAACATGTTGACCAAATACCATCCTTAACAGACAGTTACTTTTCCTTAAATCATGGTAGCCAATTTTACATCTCACTTTTTGATTCTTTTCTCACTGCAATTTAATATCCCATACCATCTCAAACTGATTTGATTTTTGGTACGATCCATCACTGGTGGTTCCTTGGGTTTGGAGAAGCACATAATTCCAACAGGTGAGTGGCTCCTTAACCGGACCATCTTTGGTTCTATCCCAGATGATGAAGGTCTGCCATATGGGTGGGCTGATGGGATTCATTTCCTTTTTGTTGTACACACCTTACAGGTAGACACAGAGTCCGTCACATTTTTCTTTTCTTTGCCCCCATTAGTTGTACAGACCATTGACAGTCCTTTTTATATTGTTATACTGTGAATAAGGGGTTTGTCTGTCCTTTGGTCTTTAAATAATTTTCCGCTTAGACCCTCCACCAACCTTGTTTTTGACGGTATTTGTTTAACACCTTGAGTTGTATGTTTTTGTCCTAACATACTAAAAAAAAAAATGCTAAAAAATTTCAAAAGTTTGAAATCACAAAAAGATGTTCATAGTTGTTGAAAACTATTAACAAAAATAGCTCTTTTCAGACCTGCCCCCTACTTTCATAATCTATGTTGTTCGCGAGAGCTATGCAGGCAATCACTCATGCGCAGTCCGAATCATATAAAGCACAATCTGCGGAACAAGATCTAGCTTCCTGCTGAATTTGGTGGAATTCTGTTTAGCAGTTTTTAATATACCGTCTTGCAGAAGTCTATGAAACATGCATGGTGATTTTACATTTTGGGACCCCCTTTTTTCTCGGCCACCTCTTAATGAATCACCCTGAGCATATCCAAGTAGCAGCTGAGGTTATTGAACTTTTATGGAAAGGTTTGTGAAGGATCGTCAACTGGGGGCCAAAGTTATTAGTTAACCAAAAAATGATCCATGGAAAAGCAGTTCTAACTATAAGTGGTGACAGCCACTAGGTAAGAAATATATATATATAAAAATGAACATGTTCCAATGTGACAAAGATCAATTTTGATCTGGCTTATCAGCTCTTAACCTTACCAACTCTAACCTAAGCCAAGCTGAGTTGCAAATCCTTTCGCTTGGTCTCACCTACACTCCAGCTAGAAATTGTAACTATGCGAAGACCAGGATTGATCTCTATAAGTACACGCGCAAATTAAAACTCCAGAAGTTTTTCAAGTGCAATAAGACAATCGCAAAGCCTAATTTGATATCAACCACAAAAATGACACAAGGACTGTGTGTTAATGACTTAGATTTTCTGCAAGACCAACAGCAGCTACACAATGAAATTTCCAGCTCTGGCACCATGGACGATCATTTGGTTTTAAACATTCCTTGCAACACCAAATTCAAACCAAAATATACCTTCACTCCCCTAACATTGCATCATAACATCGACATTTTCCATGAACTCTCCATCTGTGGAATCAAAAAACTCTATGCAACAACCCTACGGGAAAAGCGCAAATACACAGCACAAAATAGCTGCTACATCCAGCTCATCAAAACGCTACAGGCCAATGACAACATTATAGTCCGCCAATCGGACAAAGGGGGAAACTTAGTATTGTGGCCCTAAGCAATTTACTTGGAGGAAGCCTATAACCAGTTGAATGATCCTCACTGCTACAAACGCTGTAATGTTGTCATCGTGTAAAAAGCACAAACAAAATTTTATTCCCAACTGATGGCTTGGAGAAGTTCAGGACTACTGAGTCAAGATTAACTCAAATTCCTTAAAAATTAGTATCCAGTAACTCCTGTAATCTACTTCATCCCCAAAGTCCACAAAAGTGCTGACAAGCCGTCCGGCAGACCCATCATCTCGGCGCGCAATGGCCTATTGGAAAACACGTCTGTGTATATAGATGCTTTTCTACAGGAACATGTCAAGGCCATTTAAATTAATTTTGGAAAAGGTGATGGACAGAGTTTCTGAATGATGCAGAATACTCCTACCCAGTCAAGAGATCAGGGCTTGTTCCATCACCGTTTTTTAGCTCACTGCACCATCCCAGCTCAGAACCTGGCTATATGCAAATTAGTCTGTTCCTGTCCCAGTGCATGATGGGAACAGGGCAAACCAAACTACCAAGCCAATTCTTATACTGGGAAGGAGTCAAGCTTCCGGGGACCGGTTTCTGGCATTTCAGCCGTCGTCGGCCCGGCTTGCTTGAATCCTGATGGTGCAATGAGCTAGGGACTCACGTCTGAGTATACCCTCCCACACTTAGTGTGGATAAAATCAATTTTGGAAAAGGTGATGGACAGAGTTTCTGAATGATGCAGAATACTCCTACCCAGTCAAGAGATCAGGGCTTGTTCCATCACCGTTTTTTAGCTCACTGCACCATCCCAGCTCAGAACCTGGCTATATGCAAATTAGTCTGTTCCTGTCCCAGTGCATGATGGGAACAGGGCAAACCAAACTACCAAGCCAATTCTTATACTGGGAAGGAGTCAAGCTTCCGGGGACCGGTTTCTGGCATTTCAGCCGTCGTCGGCCCGGCTTGCTTGAATCCTGATGGTGCAATGAGCTAGGGACTCATGTCTGAGTATACCCTCCCACACTTAGTGTGGATAAAATCAATTTTGGAAAAGGTGATGGACAGAGTTTCTGAATGATGCAGAATACTCCTACCCAGTCAAGAGATCAGGGCTTGTTCCATCACCGTTTTTTAGCTCACTGCACCATCCCAGCTCAGAACCTGGCTATATGCAAATTAGTCTGTTCCTGTCCCAGTGCATGATGGGAACAGGGCAAACCAAACTACTAAGCCAATTCTTATACTGGGAAGGAGTCAAGCTTCCGGGGACCGGTTTCTGGCATTTCAGCCGTCGTCGGCCCGGCTTGCTTGAATCCTGATGGTGCAATGAGCTAGGGACTCACGTCTGAGTATACCCTCCCACACTTAGTGTGGATAAAATCAATTTTGGAAAAGGTGATGGACAGAGTTTCTGAATGATGCAGAATACTCCTACCCAGTCAAGAGATCAGGGCTTGTTCCATCACCGTTTTTTAGCTCACTGCACCATCCCAGCTCAGAACCTGGCTATATGCAAATTAGTCTGTTCCTGTCCCAGTGCATGATGGGAACAGGGCAAACCAAACTACCAAGCCAATTCTTATACTGGGAAGGAGTCAAGCTTCCGGGGACCGGTTTCTGGCATTTCAGCCGTCGTCGGCCCGGCTTGCTTGAATCCTGATGGTGCAATGAGCTAGGGACTCACGTCTGAGTATACCCTCCCACACTTAGTGTGGATAAAATCAATTTTGGAAAAGGTGATGGACATAGTTTCTGAATGATGCAGAATACTCCTACCCAGTCAAGAGATCAGGGCTTGTTCCATCACCGTTTTTTAGCTCACTGCACCATCCCAGCTCAGAACCTGGCTATATGCAAATTAGTCTGTTCCTGTCCCAGTGCATGATGGGAACAGGGCAAACCAAACTACCAAGCCAATTCTTATACTGGGAAGGAGTCAAGCTTCCGGGGACCGGTTTCTGGCATTTCAGCCGTCGTCGGCCCGGCTTGCTTGAATCCTGATGGTGCAATGAGCTAGGGACTCACGTCTGAGTATACCCTCCCACACTTAGTGTGGATAAAATCAATTTTGGAAAAGGTGATGGACATAGTTTCTGAATGATGCAGAATACTCCTACCCAGTCAAGAGATCAGGGCTTGTTCCATCACCGTTTTTTAGCTCACTGCACCATCCCAGCTCAGAACCTGGCTATATGCAAATTAGTCTGTTCCTGTCCCAGTGCATGATGGGAACAGGGCAAACCAAACTACCAAGCCAATTCTTATACTGGGAAGGAGTCAAGCTTCCGGGGACCGGTTTCTGGCATTTCAGCCGTCGTCGGCCCGGCTTGCTTGAATCCTGATGGTGCAATGAGCTAGGGACTCACGTCTGAGTATACCCTCCCACACTTAGTGTGGATAAAATCAATTTTGGAAAAGGTGATGGACAGAAATTAATTTACATGTCAAGGCCATGCCTTTGACATACGCGGCGATCCAGGCTGCGATTGTGTTGTGTGGTTGGGGATATTGCTAAACATATTATTCTCTCGCTGCTGACTCTAAATAGCATGCCTGATTTGCATCAATGTATTAGGAATATGTACTCTGTTCTGTGTCTTCGCTGATTTTAATAGCACAATTCATTTTTTAAACTTGAAACTGACACTCCGTCATTGAAATATTCCTGCATCTCTTACCTGCACTTCATTTGCCTCGTGGCCCCGTTCCGCCCCGGCTCTGTGCCGTTTGTTGCGGAGGGCCAGCTCGAGGAGCGCTACTTCCTGGCAGTTACCACACTTCCGCCCTGCACTGAAAACCCGCAGGTTAGCGGTCTAGCGCTCCCTCACCACCACTACTTAATGGCGGTATGGAGGAAGCGCAGCGGACGAGCACAGCGGGAGCGCCGACTTCGCGCCGAAGTCGCGCACAAGTCAAGCCCGTCTGCGCCCGTCCGCGGCCGACCAGGCCCAGGGCCCTGTCGTAATGCCCATTTCTTCTCTTACTCCTCTGCCGAGCTCCTGAGGCTTAACTCCTCCGGACCCATTCCCGCCCGCACTGTCAGAGCGGCTCAGGCATGTGGCATTCTTATACCTTCTGACTACTCGGCACTTGTTTCTTGTCACGACCCTTCTCCCTCTGTTCCACAGATCTCTACTTATTTGTCAATTATTTATCTTAACACCCGTTCCCTCATCCGCCATCAACTCGAGATTTTCCAACTTCTGCATCAGAGCTCCATCGACATCCTTCTCCTAGCGGAAACCTGGATCACCGAAGATTCAGCCCCCGATATTCTCGCTGCACTCCCTATGGGATACTACATCCTGCATGCCAATCGGCCCGCTGGAAAGACTGGTGGCGGAGTGGCGGCTATCATCCCCTCTGAACATATCTTCTCTGATATCACGCTGACCCCTATCCCTAAAACTGAATACCTGGCACTAAAATTTTCCTCCCCTAAATCGTCTTTTGTTTGTGTCCTTGCATATAGACCCCCCGATTCTATGCCCACCTTTCCCCAATTATTCAGCGACGTTATCGCTCAATTAGCTATCAACCACGCCAACATCATGGTGATTGGAGACTTTAATTATTGGCCAGACGATGTCCATGAAAGCCAATCGTCGGTGGACTTCACAGACTTTCTAAAAGGTATGAATCTTTCCCAACACATCCACACCCCCACCCATCTGAAAGGTCATATCCTTGACCAACTTTGGACATGTAACCTAGATATTTCACCTCCTTCAGTTTTCCCTTGCTCCTGGTCTGACCACTATTTCATCTCCTTTCACTTACATTTGCACACTCTGTGTCCGCCCCCTGTACTAAAAATATCATGGCTCGTAACTGGAATAGGGCCAACCTGCCTGAGTTTCATGATTCCCTAGCCTCTACTGCACCCACGTCGCTGACATCACTAGAGAGTCAGGCTGTTATACTTGATGATTGGCTGCGTCAGGCTAGTGATAAAGCTGCCCCTCTTAAAAGAATCAAAGCAAAACGCCCCCACGACGCACAACGTTGGTTCACAGACCAACTCAAAGCGGAAAAACTAACCCTCCGGCAAACTGAACGCCGCTGGCGTCGTCACTACGACCCACAGCTCAAACTCACATACAATGAAACCCTTAAATCTTATAAACAATCAATCCTGGCTGCCAAGACGGCATATTTTTCACAAAAAATCTTGGACTCTAACAATAAAACTAAAGAAATTTTTTCAATCGTAAATGAGCTCTCCCTGCCAGATAGAGTCACTCCCCAACCCCAGCCAACTCAAACCCTCTGTGACTCACTTAACTCTTACTTCATAGAGAAAATCACGACAATAAAAAATAATATTCCGACTCCGGCATCTCCTACTCCTCCTCCGCTTCCCCCTACCAATACCAGTACCTTGACAGAGTTCCCACCCATATCCCAACAAGAGTTTGTTTCTCTCCTTCACAAAATCAGATCGGGATCCCCCAATGACTGCTGTCCCCCGCAGATCTTGAAAGAAGCCTTTCTTGCATGTCCAGGCCCCCCTCTAGCTTTACTTAACAACTCCCTCGCTACCGGGAAGGTCCCATCCTCCTTCAAGCAAGCTGCAGTCTTACCCATACTAAAGAAGCCCAATGCAGACCCTTCAATTCTCAGTAATTACAGACCCATTTCCCTCCTCCCCTACCTCGGAAAGATCGTGGAGACCTACGTTACCCGCTGCCTGAGCTCTTTTA
This sequence comes from Lissotriton vulgaris, assembly GCF_964263255.1. Lineage (NCBI taxonomy): Eukaryota > Metazoa > Chordata > Amphibia > Caudata > Salamandridae > Lissotriton > Lissotriton vulgaris. The sequence continues at coordinate 176,115,720 of NC_141696.1, forward strand.
TAGAGAAATCCTCCTTCTTAGACCCTCCACAAGCGGGATTCAGACCCCTCCACTCCACCGAGGCGGTCATAGTAGCAGTCATGGACACTCTCAGGAAGGGCGCTGACAAAAACATCTCTCAAGCCCTTGTCCTACTGGATCTCTCGGCGGCGTTCGACACGGTCGATCACACCATCTTGATCGACCGTGTCCATAACGCCGGCATTCAGGGACTAGCCCTTGACTGGCTCAGATCTTTCCTACACCAACGCTCTCAGTCCGTTCACCTTTCCACCTTCTCCGCACCCTACACTTCCCTCCCCTGTGGTGTACCTCAGGGCTCTGCACTCTCCCCTCTTCTTTTTAACTTGTACCTCCAACCCTTGTTAGCCTCCCTTCACAACTCCCCAGTCAAAATTTTCAACTATGCGGACGATCTCCAGTTAATCTTCCCTATAGATTCACTCCCTTCCTCCCGTATGAATTTCCAGTCCACCATGCTGACCATTGCGGAGTGGATGTACCACAGCCACTTAAAGCTGAACCCTACCAAAACTGAGCTCGTTCTGGTAGGAGGCCCCAATCATCCATGGAATTCCACCTTCTGGCCAACATCTCTGGGGACAGCACCCACTCCCGTGAGCTCAGTCAAAAGCCTGGGGGTGATCATTTCAGAAGATCTATCCATGAGACCGCAAATCAACGCGGTCACCTCTGCCTGTTTTTTCCACCTCAGGCGGATCCGCAAGATCAGCAGGTTTCTCACCAAAGAAGCCCTGACCCAAGTTGTCATTGCGCTCATCACCTCTAGGCTCGATTATGCCAACACTTTGTACGCAGGAATCCCGGCATGTCACCTCCACCGACTGCAGCTGGTGCAAAATCAGGCTGCCCGCCTGATCTTCCGCCAGCCTAAACATCAGCACGTCACTCCCCTCCTCCGTAGTCTACATTGGCTCCCTGTCTCTAAACGCTGCACCTTCAAATTGGCATGCACAACCTATAAGGCCCTCTCGGATGCAGCCCCTGCATTCATCTCTTCGGTCCTATCCCGTCACCTCCCTTCTAGAGCCCTTCGCTCAGCATCACAAAATCTCCTCGTCGTTCCCAAATTTAAAAGGAAAAAGCATGGTGGCCTCAGCTTTTCTGTCCTGGCTCCTACCACCTGGAACTCGATGCCACTTTCCCTCCGTCTCTGCCAAAATTATGACTGTTTCCGCAGACTGTTGAAAACTCTGCTCTTTCAATCCGCATATGAATAACCCTCTCACTCTGGATCACGTTATTTGTCATTGAGCGCCAAGAAACCTACGGTGATAGTGCGCGTTACAAATAATTTTACCGTAACGTAACATGCCTTCCTATGTACAAGACACAGGGGACTTTTTAAGAAAACTTGATGGCTTGGCATGGAACTCTGAATACTGTCTGATAACATTGGATGTTACATCCCTCTACACCAGTATTCACCACTTAGATGGTTTGAAGGCAGTGCAACATTACATGGGGAGGAGGCCTATTTATATGTTTGACCATAACAAAATGTTGCTTGACATGATTTCCACCTGTTTGCATAACAACTTCTTCATGTTCCTTAATCAGTATTTTCAACAGGTCAGGGGTGTCGCTATGGGAGCCTCCTTCTCTCCCAGCTATGTCTGTTTGCATATGGGTTGCTGGGAGGAGCAGGTCCTCTATGGTGTACATCACACTTTCATTGAACATGTAATTCAATGGTACCAGTATATTGATGACATATTTTTGATATGGCACGTACCAGTCAACAGGCGTTAGATTTAATTGATCCGATTAATGTCAACACACTTAACCTAAACTTTATGTCCAATGTAAGTCAGGTCATGTTTTCTTTTTGGATGTAGAAGTGACTGTCATTAACAGCAAGCTGGAGACACAGCTTTACAGAAAGCCCACTACAGGCAATACTGTGCTGCACGCCAAGAGCCATTATCCGGGGCACTTGATACGCAGCATCCCTTACGGGGAGATGTTGAGCATCAGGCGCATTTGCAGCCCAGATGCTGAGTGTCATTTAGCACAGGAGGCCAGCAAGGCAAGATTTCAAGCTTGCGGGTATATTACTACTGTCATTGATAGGGCGATCACTAAAGCTAATCAAATTCCTAGAAAATAGGTCTTACTGCATAAAACACCAGCATTGGCTACAGAAAAAACCAACCAGCCAGTTAGACTAATACTTACTTACAATCACCAGAATCAAGCGCTCTGAAATTTTTTAAAAAAAAACTAGAGCCTGGTATGCAATGCCCTAGTCATTGGGGACCTAATGGCAGTCAGCCCTGAAATTACATTCAGGAAAGTTCGATCTATGAGTGATGCAGTAGTCAAGTCTAGCCCAGGAATTGGTAATAGCAAGACATGGCTGCAAGCCAGCAAGGGCTTTAGGAAGTGCTCCAGCTGCAAAGCCTGCAGAAACGGTCAGACCGAGTTTAGGATCCCCTTCAGTGATACCACGCGGCTTATCACTAAATAGCTATCTTGCAAGACCGAATTTGCCATATATGTGCTGGAGTGTCCGTGTGACCTGCAATATGTTGGTAGCATCAAATTGCAGGTCCGCAAACGGATACTCCAGCACATTAGGGAAATCAATGTCAGTGATGCTTCCTATTCAGTTGCACGTCACTTCAAAGAACGGCATGATGACAAGGGTGAGCTCCTCAAATATTTTGTCATCGATTCAGTTCTTCCCCCTCAGACGAGGAGGAAATCATGAGGCCTTCTTGCGTGCTCTGGAAACCAGATACTTATAGTAAGTACAAAGGTTCAGGGGAGGCCTAGTAAGGTCCAGTAACACAAGGTTAAATATTATTTGATCTAATGAATAAATAGCCATTTAATCATAATAATATGCAGATTGATATTTACATTAATACATTCAGGTGCTCACATAAGTGACAAGTGTGCGTAACGTGACTGAGTGGAGGTTATAATACACAAAATATTACACAATTAGACATGGAAATCCAGAACGATATGTACAAGTAGCGGGATTTTCAATAGGGGGTCGACGACGTTTCATTCTTTTGATACTTTAGATCCCTTGACTTATGACAACACTACTTTGCCCACTGGAGGGCGGTAAAACGAGTCAAAAAAACGATGTAACAACATCCACAGTGTCTAACACAAAAACACATATTGTTTGTTAATCACCCAGCTGTACAGGTACAGGCTTAACACCTTATGTCTTCTATAAAAATGACTATGTAAATGTCTGAATCCGTGTTCACCAGTGAGAATTACAACTGTGTCTAATCATGGACTACAAGGCCCATAATTCCCTCAGGGGCGTGGCTCAACTGAAATATTCTGTGGTGTTGGTAACACCCTTTTGGGGGAGTGACTTTGTATGTAACTTTATTGTTTCTTTATAAGTTGTGGCAATGCACTTTACAAACTAACCGTGACCAAGACAGGGGAGGCTGTAGAAACGCGTTGGTTATTGCTTTGTTTTGACACGCCAATGGATTTAAGAATAAATTAACACAAACGTATTCTTGTGTGGATTACGATTGATTTACTGCGACTCCAAGCTTTCCTCCAGTCGGAGGAATCGTTGTTGTGAGGTATAGTGGTTGGGCTCAACTGCAGGAGTAACGCGGCCACGCTTTGAAGCGCCTACCGGGAAAGAAAAGGGAGCCATATGGTTCTGGCGGGTCCGTGTGTTTCAGTGGAAACACGTCAAAACGGAGTAACGTGCCTGGCAGTAACCAGCGAAAAAGAGCAGCTGACCTGGGTGTATCCGAAGAACAACCCGACAGAAAACAATAATTGGAGGGGAGCTAAGAAAGCGGCATCCACTATGGACTACAAACATTGCTGGGTACTACATTAACCACAGTGCTTCACTGCTGCCACGCCTGTAGGGGCGGGATTTATCAACACCTGCAGAATGCTGTACAAAGACCCTGCTGCTTTCATTTCCCACCTACCAGCACCATGCCATGATTAAGGGAGAACACTTTCCGAAGCGTGTAGGCACAGATGGTGAAACTTTGCTTGAAGGAACATGCGGTTCTGCTGCTGCTGCCCTGCCATTAAAAAGGATGAAACTTACGATGAGTGGGTGTCTTCAATTGCAGAGCGCAACTATTTAGAATATTTTGTGGCCGGCTCGGGTCACGAGGACTACCCCACCGCTTCTGGCGGGTCCGTGTGTTTCAGTGGAAACACGCCAAACGGAGTAACGTGCCTGGCAGTAACCAGCGAAAAAGAGCAGCTGACCTGGGTGTATCCGAAGAACAACCCGACGGAAAACAATAATTGGAGGGGAGCTAAGAAAGCGGCATCCACTATGGACTACAAACATTGCTGGGTACTACATTAACCACAGTGCTTCACTGCTGCCACGCCCGTAGGGGCGGGATTTATCAACACCTGCAGAATGTTGCACAAAGACCCTGCTGCTTTCATTTCCCACCTACCAGCACCATGCCATGATTAAGGGAGAACAGTTTCCGAAACGCGTAGGCACAGATGGTGAAACTTTGCTTGAAGGAACATGCGGTTCTGCTGCGGCTAACCTGCCATTAAAAAGGATGAAACTTACGATGCATGGGTGTCTTCAATTGCAGAGCGCAACTATTTAGAATATATATATATATATGTATATGTATATATATATATATATATATATATATATATATATATATATATATATATATATATATATATATATATATATATATATATATATATATATATATATGCATATATATATATATATAAACAACAAACTCCCAACTGCTCTGGACGCAGTTAAAGCGGGCGTAGACCTCCAAAGGCAATCCCTCGAGTTAGAAAAGACGAGCCAGCACAACAAAGATTTTCAGTTGTAGCAGTGCATTTTAATCGGCAGCAAGTAGTGCAGAGCAAGTGCCCTCCATGACGCGTTTCGCCCCGCTGATGGGGCTTGGTCACATATATATATATATATCTTAACACAAACTGTCCAGTAGCAGCGGGAACACTGTTCAGCGGGTGCCTGCGTCGAGACCGGGACAGTGTCTTGTACTTATTCCATACTTCTTGAATTTCAAACAGTTATTTATTCAAACGTGACAAAAAGCTCCTACGCGTTTCGAACCGTAGTTCCTGTTCACGGCAGTGTTTGTCATTAGTCCCTCTTTGATTTTCTTGTTTATACCCTTGCACTCGGTTATTAATTGCATTGCATGCTGGATCATGTAGTTTATCAGAAGTTGAATTTGTTTAATGAGCATTGTCATGCTCTTGCATGGAGTGTGGTGTAGGACTACGGGGTATTTTATATGTTACTACATGTTTTCCAAAGTTGAAAAAGAGAAGCGCTTTTACATTCATGAACATCATAAATGTTTTAGATCAACAACATTGTCACTAATCATTGATCGTGTACGTAACTGTGGACTGAGTGTCTGTTAGGCTGTATTGGGCTGAGTGCCCTGGGTCCCCGTTGTCTCTTTCTCCGCTCTCCATGCGTATTTAGGTTTTTTTGTGTGATCCAGTTCACTTGCAGTAAGTATATCGTACAGTGTTGTTATTCAAAAAACAATCAGATGATTGTATATCTTTTCACCGATTCCAAATTGACAGTTCATCAGTCATTTTAGGCTGAAGTACCTAAATTCTTTGAATTCATGTTTTTCTTTTGTCTTTTTCCTTATCAAAATTGGAGGTATATTTGAACGTTCTTTTTTGCTTTGTTTTTTTCTTTCAATTATTGGTTTCGATCTAAAGATGAACGTACATTTCTTCGTCTCCATTCAGACCCAGCGGCTGTTTGGTTTTAAATCTCATAATCAACTTTGATTCTAGTCTTCTGAGTTTCTGTGTACGATTTCCTCCTCTCTCATGTTGTGGAATGGTTGCCATTCCAAAATATCTGACATCTAGCCATGTTTTTCCTTGGTGAGTGGCCATATGTTTGGCTAGAGCATATGTGTGATCACAGTTCTGGATGGCACAGATGTGCTCTAGTATCCGTTTTTTGAGAGGACATGTTTTTCCATTTCCTCATCTTCAGAGCAATTCCTTCTCATACGTAACAATTCCCCGTATGGTATGCTCTTTTTTAGTTTTTGAGGGTGAAAACTAAGTCTGTGTAGGAGACTGTTGGTGGCCGTTTTCTTCCTATGGACAGTGGCTTGTATTTTATTTTCTGCAATGTAAACCTTCGTGTCCAGGAACTCTATCTCCTTAGCACTGACTGTGCAGGTAAAGCTTAACCCAACTTCATTGGCATTGAGGATTGCGAAAAAGGTGTAGAACTCTGATTCTGTTCCTTTCCATAAGAGGAACAGGTCGTCAATAAATCGCAACCATAGTGCTACCTTCGCCATATGATGTTCATTTTCTTCTCTCCAAGCTATGCTCCTCTCCCACCATCCCATCATGAGGTTAGCATAGCTTGGAGAGGAGGAAATTCCCACTGCTGTCCCGCAGCACTGTTTATAGATCTTTTTGTTAAAGAGAAATACATTGTTATATAGGCACATAGTTATCATTTCGATTAACATCTTTGAATGTTCTCTTTCATTTATGGGTTGTTGATTGAGAAAATACCGAATTGCTTGTGTCCCTATTTCATGGCCGATAGAGATGTATAATGACACTACATCTTTTGTCACTAGCAAGTAATTCGGTTGCCATTCGGTGTTCATCAGTATGCAAAGAAAGTCGCCCGTATCTTTTATATATGAGCTTAGAGTCGGGACAATTGGAGCTATGAAGTGGTCGACCTAACTTGAGACATTCTCATATAGGCTGCCGCCGCTTGAAAAAATCCGACGTCCTGGTGGCTTATTCAGTGTCTTGTGAACTTTGGGTAGAAAGTAGATGGGCGGAGTGATTGGATTTTCGACCATTGGAAATTTATTTTCCACTTCCGTTAAAAGTCCTTTTGATTGCCAAAGATTCAATTTTGTGTTCAGATCCATCCTAAGTTTATCTGTGGGATTAGTGGCCAATACTGTGTAATTCTTAATTTCACTCAATTGTCGCATGGCCTCCTCTATATAGTGTTGTTTCTCCATTACAGGTATATTCCCGCCTTTATCGGCGGGTTTGATTTCAATGTCATTATTATTTTTGAGATTTTTTATTGCCATTCGTTCACTTTTTGTTAGGTTTTCTTTTTTATTAGGATCGATGGTATTTGACATGTTTTCATGATCACCCATTACCAGATCGTAAAAAATGTCTATTTTGTTCCCGGGGTGGAGAGCCGGACACAATTTGTACTTGTTTTTAAAGCTTGTAGCTTTGCGGCTGTCTGTTGTTATTCCCATTTCATCCAGGATCTGGGTATCGGGTGACTGTGTGTCTGTAGTTTCGTTTGCCAATTCATATGCGACTCGAAGTTGTGGTACTTCAGTTATTTGGTAGGTTTCTGGGTTGACTATTTGTAGGTTTTGGTCTGTGGCAGATGTCTTAGAGCTGGGGCTGCTCATGAAGAATTTTTTCAATTTTAGTTTCCTTATGTATTTGTAGAGGTCAATTTTGGTATCTACTGGGTCGTGATGCATTTCAGGACAGAATGAAAGTTTCCTGTTGAGTAAGCTTGTTTCAATTTGTGTTAGATTATATCTTGACAAGTTAATGACCAAGTTAGGGGTGACATTGGCGATAGTGGTTATTTTCTTATCACTGTTCGGGTTCTCAGATTGTATCTGCCTCCTTGGTCTCTTGCCTCGTCTTGTTTTTCGTCTTGTTTTCTTGAGGGATAGGATCCCCTTCCCTTTGCTCTGGTTCTGTTCTGACCCCGACCTCTTGTATTTCCCTGAGGTGCTTGCTGCTCCTGGTATAGCAGCTTCATCTCATCGAAAAAAGAAAACTTTCTTAGTCCAGTCGGTCTTTGTTCACCTTCACTAGGATCCAATTCCGAGCCACTGGCTTGTTCACTTGTGGCTTTATCCGTGTCTTTATTGGTGCCCCACTGTTGTTTAAAGATGTCGAATTTCCTCGCAAAGGTGAGGATTGTGCCATACTCATAATCATCCTCATCCCTATGGAATTTTAGTTGTTTCCTATTCTGTACCTCATCTTCATGTTTGTCTAAATTTCTTTCCATTTCTGTTCTTAGTTTTTTATTGTACCACTATCTTCATTTGTGGCTGTTATTTGGCTTTCAATTTCAGATATTTTTACATGAAACTCATCTACTTATCTTCTCGCATACTTTATGATTATTAACATCATATTTTTCGAGCAATCCATATTGTTCTTCCCCCACTCCTCAAGCATTTCAAGTTTGGTGTCTGGGTGGTTTGGGAGCGTAAATATCCGGAGCCCTCTCGGAACCATGTTGCATTCCACATACTTTTCAAGGGTGATAATTTCCCACTCTCTCGATATTTCCTTACGCATTAGTTTCTCTAACTGTGTGAAGAGTTGTTTGCTCGTGGAGATTGTCGCTTGTTTTGATTTTCCGGCTTCATCCGTATTACTCGCTGTTCTCATGCCCCTTTGAAAGATACTTTCTGCCTTGGTCATTCTTTTCGCTCTTCTTTCCTCCATTTTCAGTAATGGGTCTCGGTTTTGTGATTTAACACAACTTGTTTCGATATTCCTCTGCTTTGATAGTCTGTTGTCTGTTTCAATTGTTTTGAGGAACTGTTGCTAAGCACTGAGGGTTCTTTAGTTAGAGAGGGGTCTTTGTTTTGGTACCCCTAGTCACGTTCTACTAGCTGTTACCAAGAAAGGTTTGACTACGAGTGAGGTTTAAAAGAATGGTTTCAAGTTTTATCAGGCTTCACAATTGTCATTCCTTGTTCGTCTCTCCTCGCTGCAGCATAATCAACATACTTTCGCAGGCATTCCCTTACCTGGGAAACTCCTGATCGTGTACCGCGTCCTCCGACCCAGCACGTTGGTGCTCAACCAGGTGTCTGCGAGGTGATGTATTATTTGTTATTGCTCCGTGTTCCACTTGACAAGGTTATTCGGCTTTCCGTTGCTCGAGTAGCTGTTCTTGTCACTTCGTTGGTTTTTCGGGATCACAGTGTTTCATGCCGGGCTCTCCGCTGTCAGTTAATTACAACAACACAAACTGTCCAGTAGCAGCGGGAACACTGTTCAGCGGGTGCCTGCTTCGAGACCGGGACAGTGTCTCGTACTTATTCCATACAAAAAAAAGGTTCGCGGAACACTTCTTGGATTTCAAACAGTTTTTTTTTCAACCGTGACAAAAAGATCCTACGCGTTTTGAACCGTAGTTCCTGTTCACTGCAGTGTTTGTGATCTTATTTATACCATTGCACTTGGTAATTAATTGCATTGCATGCTGAATCATGTTGTTTATCAGAAGTTGAATTCGTTTAATGAGCATTGTCAAGCTCTTGCATGGAGAGTGGTGTAGGACCATGGGGTATTTTATATGTTACTACACTCAGCGCGTTTTCCAAAGTTGAAAAAGAGAAGCGCTTTTATATTCATGAACATAATAAATGTTTTAGATCAACAACGTTGTCACTAATCATTGATCGTGTACGTAACTGTGTATATATATATATATTCACTGCAAGTATAGAGAAAGCCCGTGATTGAGGGTAATCACCAGCCCCACTTCAGGTGGAAATATACTGCAGATTGCTGACACATGATTCATCAGGCAAGAGAGGTGGGAAACTCAAGAGAGGCAGGAAACGCTGAAAAAAGGTGCAGGAATTCTAAAAATGGTGAACATACTGAATGAACAGGTACAATGCAGCCAAGCACTTGTGAGGTACCTTGTTTCCACTTCTCTGCTCCTTAAATTGTCCTGAACTTTATACATTACTCTGATTGGTCTTTTGCTTCTTCTAGATCTGGAAGGCCTTGCCCATGCATCTGAGCCCCAACTGCCACTGTCCTGCCTCCAATGGATTCCAGACCTCATATCTCAGTCTTTTCACTCTTAATCTTGCTCACTGCTACAGTTCTGACCTTATTTTGGTATTTGTCTTGTCATAGCACCCCATGAGAGATTTTCAATTGATTCAAGCAGTTGCCTAATTGGAAAATTTAGTCTTATTACTTAAGGGTGCATGGAGCCTTTTTTAGGTCATGTGACCGCTTTGCAGCTAGTATTACCATTCAGAAATGTTTTAATATTAGCTATACTGTGTTTAGACATTAGAATTATGTCTTTACATATTATTATGATGACACCCTGACAAGGCCAGTAGTCCTGGCTTTTATCTAGTTTTTTCTCCATGTTTTAATAGGCAAAAGAGCGGGATGTTATGTTTTTAGGGCTCATGGCTTGATGCAATACAAAGAGTTAAAGGTACCTTCATCACAGTGGGTACAGGGTATGTTTAAGTGGTTACCTGATCTGTGGCACCATTTATGGTGTGGATTCCCATTGGTTGGGAGGGACAATAGAGAGTGACTTTTTTTTTTTATAAAACAGTTTTTATTGCAGTAGGTCTAGCATACACAGCTGGTTGATGCCTACAACCCGGAGGCCGGCAGCATGAGACAGATGGAAAACAAATAATATAATACACAGCCCTTGTGCCGACATCCCAGGGACTCGGCGGCAATTGTATATCAGAATATAATGCTATGCCCTGGTACGTAATCTCAGTAAAAGCGAATGAACTGTTTAGTATTTTCTAGTTTTTTGTCTTTTGCTGAAACATAGAAAATGTCATAACATAACAGAGAAAAAACAAAGTCAAAGAAGAATCACATTAGGTACAGTGCATAGGAGTCATGAACCAATTCAGACTTAGCACAAACTAGCGTAGGAGCCGCCCTACAGGTCCATTGCGTGACATAGCTAGTTCAGCCGTAGGAAAGTCACAGAGCTCACCTCTATAGGCATTCCAGTGACCCCATTTCTTGTCCCAAACCTTAGGGCAGCCACGGACCTTATACACCGTCTTTTCCGCAATCATACATCTGTCCATCTCGGCCACCCAGCCCACCACCAGTGGCCCATCCTGGGAGCCCCACTTCATCGTAATGGAGCGTTTAGCTAGCAGGAAACACAGCGCTGCCCACCGCAGTTCCTGATCGTTAAGGTTGTTGGCTTCCCAGATATCAGGGACACAAGGCCTGGGCAATGATGAAAGCGGTTTACCCAAGGAGTCACTCATTTTCCTGACAATTCTACTCCAAAAGTGTTGCACCCTCAGGCAATACCATAATACGTGAAAAAAGTTGCCAGGCAGACCAAAGCGCAGCAGGCAAAGCGGGTCAGGGCGTCGTCCAAGTTTTGCCAGGGTAAGGCGGACATGTATGCCCTATGTAGGACCTTCAGTTGTGTCAGTCGAAGCCTGTGGCAGATAGCCGATTGCCTAGGGGACATCAGGGCCGAGCGCCAGTCCTCCTCATCCAGGGGGCCTAAGTCCGCTTCCCATTTGGTCCGCAATGACTGGAAGCAGTTGGGACGATTATTACAGAGTTTTCAATAGGTGTAGGAGATGGCCTTCTCAGGGAGGGGTGCCGACAATAGTCTGTCCTCTAAGGGGAAAATGACAGGTATGGATGAGAGGTCAGGAATGGCAGTCCGGATGGCGTGTGTGATCTGTAGGTACCGAAAAAACTCTGTGTGTGCAAGGGAGTATTTCGTCTGGAGAGCACTAAAAGACAATATGGTACCCTCCTGAACAATTGTCAAATCCCCGGAAGAAGCAGAGGGAACCTAGGTGCTGCAACGACCACAAGGGGGTAGCTGTAGTGAGCTTGTCCGCCCATCCCAAGCATTTATTGGCCCTATGCCATAGTGCAACTGTGTGAGCCATGGGACCAACATACCTACCTTTAGTGGGTCTACTGCAGAAGGCCCCCAAATAACCTTCTTGTCCAGTCTGAATTTTGTCGAGGAGGAAGGCCGGATTAAGCGGTGAACCATGTATCCAGTGGTTAACAGCTACTAATTGCGACGCCCAATATTAGAGGCGAAGGTTAGGTAAGGCGATGCCGCCATCGTACCAGCCTTGAAAGAGTTTACATAGGGAAATCCGAGAGGCCCTTCCATCCCACAGTAAGAGACGGAGTTCGCTCTCCATCATTTGAAAATAGGAGTCTGGGATCAAGAAGGGACAATTCTGCAGGACATAGAGAAAGCGCGGGAGTGCCAGCATTTTAAAAAGCGCCGCCCTGCCAGGAAGGGAGAGCGGGAGGGAACGCCAATGGGCGACATCGTTGTGAAGCCTGCGCAGGGGGCCCAGCAGGTTACGGTCATGAAAGATCTTCGAGTCCGGCGAGACATAAATACCGAGGTATTGGAAACCATCCGTGGCCACCGCGATGGAGAATCCTCGAGGCAGCCGGGAGGGGGGCCATGTAACATATAAAGAATAGATTTAGTCCAATTTATTGCATAGCCCGAATATTTCCCAAAGTTAGTGAGGACATGAAATAAACTGTTAATAGATTACCGGGGGGAAGATATATACAGCAGGATGTCGTCGGCATATAGGGAGATTTTGTCCGTATTTATTTATTTTATTTTGAAAGTTTTATATAGCGCGAACAAGATCTTTGCAGATATCAGAGCGCTTTACAGCGGAGAGGAGCAGATATACACAGATACATCTATAGTATTAAACGTACAGTGAAGTGATATCATAAACAATCAAGTAAATCAATTTCAACGTCAACAATAATACAGAGGGTTCGAACAAGTAGTACAGATGAGCACCGAGTATTTGAAGTTGATCCCCAGTAGTGGTTCAAGTGTATCTAGCCATGAGGATCGCTTTTACTTCTTTCTTGAAAAGTATGGTAGAGGGGATGAGCCTGGTTTCAGGAGGGAGTGAGTTCCAAATCCTGGGAGCCATTCCTGAGAAAGAGCGTTTATAGGTTTTTTTCTTTGCGGAATCTTTTAGGCTTTAGCAAAAGATTGTTTGTGCCTCTAGTGTTTCTGGAGCCTCCAGAAATCGTCAGCTTCTGAGCGAGGTATCTAGGTGAGCTCAGGTGGACAGCCTTGTGCGTCAAACAAGCGATTTTCAGGTGTATTCTGGCTTCAAAAGGCAGCCAGTTCAGGGATTTGAAGTCAGGGGAAATGTGTGAGTGTTTTTTTGATCCCGTGATAAGTCTCGCTGCGGCGTTTAAAGAGGCTCTTATGGGTGCCGTAGTAGCTAGGGGGAGACCGCAGAGGGCGGTGCTGCCGTATTCTATTCGCGGTATGACTAGTGATTGTACCGCAGTTTGGAAGTCTTTGGCTGGAAGGAAGGGTTTAAGTTTCCTAAGGGTGTTGATTTGGTAGTTCGCTCCCTTAGTTGCTTTGTTGATGTGTTCCTGCATGCTGAGATTGGTGTCAAGTGTTATGCCCAAAGATTTCGCTGAGTCCACGATGGTGGGTTGAACATTGAGTGCCGTTAGGTGTTTAAGCCACAATTGTGCGGTAGTGATCTTCGCGGGAGGTGAGATCAGAAGGAATTCTGTTTTAAGGGCATTGAGTTTGAGATGATTAGCGGCCAGCCAGGATTGGGTGCTACTGATCGTTGAGTTCAAGAGCGTGATGTCTTTGGGTGATTGTAGTTTGAGATAAAGTTGGGTGTCATCGGCATACATGTGGAAGCATACATTGGATTCTTGTAGCAAGGTGGTGAGAGGTTCCATAACTAGGTTGAACAAAGTTGGGGATAGGGAGGATCCTTGTGGTACGCCTAGCGATACAGGTCTTGGCGCGGACATCAGGTTGTTGCTCTTGAATTTCTGCGACCTGTTATGCAGAAAGGACGTGAACCATTTGAGCACAGTTCCAGAGAGGCCCATTCTTGTGTTTAATAGTTCTAGTAAATTCTCATGTTTGACGGTGTCAAATGCGGAGGAGAGATCAAGGAGGATGAGGAGGCAGGTATCGTTATGATCTAGGATTTGGAGGGCGTCATCAATTATGTGAGTCATAGCTGTTTCAGTACTGTGATTTGCTCGGAAGCCTGATTGATGGGAGTTGAGGAGATCAAACTGAGTAATGTGTTTAGTCAATTGTATTTGTGCACATTTTTCCAGCAGTTTGGCAAGAGTCGGGATGTTGGTGATGGGACGGTAGTTGTTGAGGTCAGAGGGGTCGGCTGTAGGTTTCTTTAGCAAAGGTGTGACTTGTCCAACTTTGAGGGAGTCGGGAATGATCCCTTGTTGAAGTGAGCTGTTAATGATTTTAGTCCAGAGTGGAAGGAGCGACGGGGTAAGGACTTTGACAGCGTTAGCAGGAAGGGGGTCTGTGAGGTGATTGGATGGTTTCAGAGTGTTGAGCAGTCTGCCAATTTCTTCCTCCGTGTAGGTGACAAAGGTTGACCAGGTGGCATTATTTTTTGGTTTAGTGGGTGCTATGCAGTGGGGTTTGGGATAGAGGCTTGCGTCCATAAGTAGATCATTCTTTATGTTGTCAGTTTTTTGGTTAAAGAAAGAGGCAAAGTCTTCGCAGGAGGGAGCTTCGCACATAGTGTTGAGAGGTTGGGGTTGTTCTTTGGATTGCGTTCGGATAAGCTCAAACAGCTTTCTCGGACGATTTTTGGCTTGGTCGAGCTGACGGCTGAAGAAGTCTGATTTTGAGCGTTTTATTTTCCTGAAGTAGGCATTTCTCTTTTTCTTCAGGGTTTTTAGGTTCAGTGCAGAGGGAGCTAATCTCCAGGTGCACTCTGCCATTCGCATGGCGCGTCTATCGTCATTGAGACTCCCGTTGTACCAGGGATTGGAAATTTTTGCAGAGGCTTTTTTTAGCTGCAAGGGTGCGACTTCATTAATTATTGAGGACATAGTGTTAAGATAGTGATCAGTCAAGGATTGGACGTCCTTAACGCCAGTATGAGGAAGTAGTAAGTTGCAGCTGTTGGGGGGCAGAGAGTTTGAGTTTAGCTTTTTCATGTCTCTTTTCCAGACTTTGGGCCTGGCTGATTGAACAGGGTTAAATTGAACTTTTTCATTGATGAAGAATGTGATAATATGATGGTCTGACCAGTCACAGGGTTGGATAGATTCGAGTTGGATAGAGGCCTCTTTGGAGATGATAAGGTCGAGGATAGAGCCTTTCTCGTGAGTTGGACTGTTGCAAATTTGAGTGAGGTCAAGGGCGTTAAGGAAATTCTTCAGACCTTTTACCACCGCATCATTATGATCGTTCCAGTGGAGGTTGAAGTCACCAAGGTATATTTGTGTGAGTTGTCGCCCGGAGTTGGTTGAGATCATATCCATGATTTGTTGGGAGAAGGCAAGGTTGTTGCCGGGTGGGTGATAAACGCCGTGAAGAGTGCAGATCGGTTTGCCCTCACTGATAATATCGAGGCAGATGTATTCACAGGAGGTTGGGGAGGGTAGGGAAGGGGAAGTTACTTTCAAGACAGAGAGGTTGCGCCTGTATATACATGCGATTCCGCCACCTTTTTTATTGCCAGACCTGTCAAGTCTAGTGATGTGGTAGTTGGGGGGAACCAGAATGTCCATTATAGGTGTAGAAGATTCTGTTAGCCATGTTTCAGTCATGATGATTAGGTCAAGATCCAATTTTTGGATGAGGTCGGCGATATTGGAGGAGTGTCTTGCGGCTGATCTGCAGTTGAGGAGAGTGCATTTGAGACGGGGTGTGTCGAGGGTGGAAGGGGGTTCTAGAGCGAAGGGGACTTTACTCAGGTTACTATGGATAGCAATTCTGTTGTTCAGTGTGGGGGGTCTAAGGGGATTGGAGTGAATCGTAGGAATGGCAGTGAGGGTGTCGGGTGTGTTGCTATGGGGAGCTGGGTCGTAGGAGCGGAGGAGGGCGATTGTGTCAAGGTCCGAGAGAGTGTTGCGGGAGCGATGGGGGCGGTTTTCGCGGTTGTGAACAGGGATTGTGGTCCAGTGCAGTGGGAGTCGAGTGCTAGAGTTCGCCGCCCGGGTGGAGGTCCAGTTGGGAGGGGAGGTGATGGTGGAGGCGCGTGAGGGGTGTCTGGGATGTGTGCTGAGTAATTGTTTGATGATGTGAATGTCTTGTTTGATCTGGTGGAGGGTGTTGGGTGAGGGGTGACTGGAGTGTGATAGACAGAGTAGTTGTTGTTTGATTATGTGCATGTCTTCTTTGAGCTGGAGGAGGGAGGCTGTAGTGCAGTCCAGTGTGGGAGATGTGTTGGAGGAGGGGATGGGAGGGTCGGGCGTTGTGTGGGAGGTTGGGTTGGGAGGATCGGGCGTGGATGACATAGGGGAGAGGTTGGTGGTGTGGATGAGAGTATCGGTGGTAGGCGGAGAGTGCATGGTGGAGGATGGGCGTTTATTAGTGGTGAAGGGGGCGCATGTAGGGTAGTGAGGGGTGAGAATGGGGGGGAGGTGGGATTGTATGTGGTTCTTTGTTGAGGAGTCGTAGTTGAAGTGATAGAGGCGGAGGCGTGTTCTGCGTGGTTGGTTAATGAGTGGAGGTGTGGGCTGAGAATGGGGAGGGATAAAGGGTGGGGTTTGTCCGTGAGCGTGTCGATCTGATGCTGAGCTTGATTAGGCGGGATGTGGGTGGGGGCTGTGATATCATGGGTGGAGAGAGTGGGAATGTGGGCTGGTGTATGGGGGGAGGGGGTACGGCTGGTGTATGTGGGGCCAAGATCTATGTCTGTGATTGAGGGGTGTGGGGTAGCAGCAGTGGATGGGTGCATGGCTAAGGTGCCGGTGGTAAAGGAGAAGTGCGTGTCGTTTTGGGGCTGAGCTAGATTAGCGGTGTTGTGAATGTGGGAAGTGGTGTCAGGGGTGAGCGGAATGGTTGTGGTATGAGTGGGGGTCAAGGTGTTGGTGGGGGGGGAGGGGGTGCGGCTGGTGTAAGAGGGGGAGAGGTCTGAGTCTGTGAATGAGGAATGTGGGGTGGCTACAGTAAGTGGAGGAATGACTGTGGTGACGGGGGTAGAGGAGAGGTGCGTGTCGTTTAGGGGCTGAGCTAGGAGAGAATGGTTGTGGTTGGGGGCTGTGAAGTCAAGGGTGATAGGACTGGTAGTGCTGTGAGTGCTGTGAGTGGGGGTCCGCGGTTTGGAGAGGTGCTGTAAGAAAGTGGGGAACAGGTTGTCTAGTAGTTCCAGGTTCCTGTCTGTGGATTGGATTAGGACAATCCCGTTGTTATAGATAGTGATGGTGGTTCTGCCCGGGAAGAGTTGGGAAGGTGTGATGGTGAGTGTTCGGCCATGAGCGGATTTCCTAGCATTGGAGACGGTGAGTAAGGAGAGGAACGTTTTTCTCCATTGAGCTCTTCGTGTGGTGTGGAAGATGATATCAATGTTTACGGCACCATTGACCGGTGAGAAGTAGGTGTCTGCAAAGGGGGTTTCAGGGTGGGACCTCAGTAGATTGTGTTTAAAGCGTTTTGCAGCGTTTTTGGTGAGTGCGGGTGGGTAGTTGATTCTATATGTGTGCTTGCCGATGAGCTCCATGTTGGGATGACGGAATAGGTAGGAGCGTGCGGGTGCCCAGTGATCGTCGGTTGCAGGGAATAAAGTGACACTAGTGAGCAGCCAGGGAATATGAGGTAGTCGTCAACGCAAACAGGGATAAAAGTTGTAGCAGGAGCGGATTATAGATGAAGACAGTAAGTTACCTGGCACAGGGGCGGGGGGCCACCAGAATCTGTGCAGTAGTAATCAGTGTGAACGGGAGGGAACTGTGTAATGAGTGCAGGTTACATCAATGTGACAAGTCTACATGAGGAATTAATTGGTACATTACAGGAATCGAAGTGAATTCGATGTGGGTTACAAACAAATGCAGAATAAAGTAGACGTATAATGCTAAAAATATACTGGAATAAAATAGAATACCTATGCAGGCAGTAAAAAACCTGGGTCGAAGGTGACAGTAGTGAGTATGTGTCAGTAGGTAAATACAATTGCAAACGAAAGTCAAATGCAGAGTAAAGTAGACGTACAATACTAATAATATACTGGAATAAAATACCTATGCAAGCAGTAAAATACCTGATTCGAAGGTGACAATAGTGAATAATCAAAAATATGTGAGGTACATGAGTCAGTAGCAAAATACAATTGAAAACAAGAGTCACATGAGACGAGTGACACTAAATACAAAACCACTGTAGGAGGCAAAAATATATGAGGTAGCCCTCGGTGCAAGATACAGTTAGGAATATAAAAATATAATACCACAGTAACGGCAAAAATCTAAGAGGTAGCCCTCGGTGCAAGATGCAGTTAGGAATATAAAAATATAATACCACTATAAACTGCAAAGATATATGAGGTAGCCCTCGGTGCAAGATACAGTTAGAAATATGCAAATATATTACCACAGTAAACAGCAAAAATATATGAGGTAGCCATCGGTGCAAGATACAATTTAGGAATATAAAAATATGATACCACTATAGACGGCAATAATATATGAGGTAGCAATCGGTGCATTACAGGTGCAGATAAAGTGAAATGTGCTGGATAGTTAGGAGTATAGTAATATAATACCACTATAAAAGGCAGACACTATCATAGTCCGACGTGAAAGCGCCAAGTGGTGTACATTGTGCAACCGATATGAGTAGTCTGAAAGGCCATAGGTCCGGTGGTAGAGAGATGATTAGCCCATGCTGGTCGCCCAAAGATAGACAGTCTAATATGGCCGAACCAAAAGGGAGATAGGCATGTTTAGCTTCGTCATTCCACTGGAGACCTCTGATAGAGACATCTGTGCGGACCCAGTGGGCAAGGGGCTTGAGGGTCAAGGCAAAGAGTAGCGGGGACAGGGGGCAACCCTGTCTGGTACCCCGGTGGAGGCGAAACCGGCGAGACGTGTAGTCGTTAACCCTGACTTGGGCGTAGAGGTCCGTATATAAGAGTCGCACCCAGCTGATAAATTGGGGTCTGAAGCCATACCGGGCCAAAACCTCGAAAAGGTATGGCCATTCGATCGAGTCAAACGCCATCATAGCGTCAAGGGACATGATGGCCGCGTCTTGTTGGATAATGGGTTGGCGACTCATGACGTTATTAACCCTACGCAAATTCAATGCCGTATTGCGACCCGGAAGGAAACCTGACTGGTCGTCGTGTATTAAGGAGGGAATCACTAGGAGAAGACGGTTAGCCAACAGTTTGGTGAGGACCTTTGCCTCCGCGCTGATCAGGGATATAGGCTGATAAGAGCTGCAGTCAGTGGGTGGCTTAACCGGCTTGAGGATCATCACGATGGAGGCCAGCCGTTGAGCAAGAGGAAGTATACCATTATCGCGACTTTCTATAAACTTATTTCGTAGGTATGGGACGATTTCTACAGCCATGCCCTTAAGGAATTCGATGGGGACTCCATCCGGGCCCATAGCTTTACCAGAGTTGACGGCGAAGAGGGCTGTGGTGCGCTCCTCCACCGTAATGTCAGCATCCAGGGTTGCGCGGTCCTCGTCTGACACGACCGGGAGACGCATCTCGGACAGTTCCTAGACTCCTCCGACGTATTACAGGGACCAGCAGTGTACACTCGTTCAAAGTGATCGGCAAAGGCCTCCGCATTTTTCCAGCAGTTTGGCAAGAGTCGGGATGTTGGTGATGGGACGGTAGTTGTTGAGGTCAGAGGGGTCGGCTGTAGGTTTCTTTAGCAAAGGTGTGACTTGTCCAACTTTGAGGGAGTCGGGAATGATCCCTTGTTGAAGTGAGCTGTTAATGATTTTAGTCCAGAGTGGAAGGAGCGACGGGGTAAGGACTTTGACAGCGTTAGCAGGAAGGGGGTCTGTGAGGTGATTGGATGGTTTCAGAGTATTGAGCAGTCTGCCAATTTCTTCCTCCGTGTAGGTGACAAAGGTTGACCAGGTGGCATTGTTTTTTGGTTTAGTGGGTGCTATGCAGTGGGGTTTGGGATAGAGGCTTGCGTCCATAAGTAGATCATTCTTTATGTTGTCAGTTTTTTGGTTAAAGAAAGAGGCGAAGTCTTCGCAGGAGGGAGCTTCGCACATAGTGTTGAGAGGTTGGGGTTGTTCTTTGGATTGCGTTCGGATAAGCTCAAACAGCTTTCTCGGACGATTTTTGGCTTGGTCGAGCTGACGGCTGAAGAAGTCTGATTTTGAGCGTTTTATTTTCCTGAAGTAGGCATTTCTCTTTTTCTTCAGGGTTTTTAGGTTCAGTGCAGAGGGAGCTGATCTCCAGGTGCACTCTGCCATTCGCATGGCGCGTCTATCGTCATTGAGACTCCCGTCGTACCAGGGATTGGAAATTTTTGCAGAGGCTTTTTTTAGCTGCAAGGGTGCGACTTCATTAATTATTGAGGACATAGTGTTAAGATAGTGATCAGTCAAGGATTGGACGTCCTTAACGCCAGTAGGAGGAAGTAGTAAGTTGCAGCTGTTGGGGGGCAGAGAGTTTGAGTTTAGCTTTTTCATGTCTCTTTTCCAGACTTTGGGCCTGGCTGATTGAACAGGGTTAAATTTAACTTTTTCATTGATGAAGAATGTGATAATATGATGGTCTGACCAGTCACAGGGTTGGATAGATTCGAGTTGGATAGAGGCCTCTTTGGAGATGATAAGGTCGAGGATAGAGCCTTTCTCGTGAGTTGGACTGTTGCAAATTTGAGTGAGGTCAAGGGCGTTAAGGAAATTCTTCAGACCTTTTACCACCGCATCATTATGATCGTTCCAGTGGAGGTTGAAGTCACCAAGGTATATTTGTGTGAGTTGTCGCCCGGAGTTGGTTGAGATCATATCCATGATTTGTTGGGAGAAGGCAAGGTTGTTGCCGGGTGGGTGATAAACGCCGTGAAGAGTGCAGATCGGTTTGCCCTCACTGATAATATCGAGGCAGATGTATTCACAGGAGGTTGGGGAGGGTAGGGAAGGGGAAGTTACTTTCAAGACAGAGAGGTTGCGCCTGTATATACATGCGATTCCGCCACCTTTTTTATTGCCAGACCTGTCAAGTCTAGTGATGTGGTAGTTGGGGGGAACCAGAATGTCCATTATAGGTGTAGAAGATTCTGTTAGCCATGTTTCAGTCATGATGATTAGGTCAAGATCCAATTTTTGGATGAGGTCGGCGATATTGGAGGAGTGTCTTGCGGCTGATCTGCAGTTGAGGAGAGTGCATTTGAGACGGGGTGTGTCGAGGGTGGAAGGGGGTTCTAGAGCGAAGGGGACTTTACTCAGGTTACTATGGATAGCAATTCTGTTGTTCAGTGTGGGGGGTCTAAGGGGATTGGAGTGAATCGTAGGAATGGCAGTGAGGGTGTCGGGTGTGTTGCTATGGGGAGCTGGGTCGTAGGAGCGGAGGAGGGCGATTGTGTCAAGGTCCGAGAGAGTGTTGCGGGAGCGATGGGGGCGGTTTTCGCGGTTGTGAACAGGGATTGTGGTCCAGTGCAGTGGGAGTCGAGTGCTAGAGTTCGCCGCCCGGGTGGAGGTCCAGTTGGGAGGGGAGGTGATGGTGGAGGCGCGTGAGGGGTGTCTGGGATGTGTGCTGAGTAATTGTTTGATGATGTGAATGTCTTGTTTGATCTGGTGGAGGGTGTTGGGTGAGGGGTGACTGGAGTGTGATAGACAGAGTAGTTGTTGTTTGATTATGTGCATGTCTTCTTTGAGCTGGAGGAGGGAGGCTGTAGTGCAGTCCAGTGTGGGAGATGTGTTGGAGGAGGGGATGGGAGGGTCGGGCGTTGTGTGGGAGGTTGGGTTGGGAGGATCGGGCGTGGATGACATAGGGGAGAGGTTGGTGGTGTGGATGAGAGTATCGGTGGTAGGCGGAGAGTGCATGGTGGAGGATGGGCGTTTATTAGTGGTGAAGGGGGCGCATGTAGGGTAGTGAGGGGTGAGAATGGGGGGGAGGTGGGATTGTATGTGGTTCTTTGTTGAGGAGTCGTAGTTGAAGTGATAGAGGCGGAGGCGTGTTCTGCGTGGTTGGTTAATGAGTGGAGGTGTGGGCTGAGAATGGGGAGGGATAAAGGGTGGGGTTTGTCCGTGAGCGTGTCGATCTGATGCTGAGCTTGATTAGGCGGGATGTGGGTGGGGGCTGTGATATCATGGGTGGAGAGAGTGGGAATGTGGGCTGGTGTATGGGGGGAGGGGGTACGGCTGGTGTATGTGGGGCCAAGATCTATGTCTGTGATTGAGGGGTGTGGGGTAGCAGCAGTGGATGGGTGCATGGCTAAGGTGCCGGTGGTAAAGGAGAAGTGCGTGTCGTTTTGGGGCTGAGCTAGATTAGCGGTGTTGTGAATGTGGGAAGTGGTGTCAGGGGTGAGCGGAATGGTTGTGGTATGAGTGGGGGTCAAGGTGTTGGTGGGGGGGAGGGGGTGCGGCTGGTGTAAGAGGGGGAGAGGTCTGAGTCTGTGAATGAGGAATGTGGGGTGGCTACAGTAAGTGGAGGAATGACTGTGGTGACGGGGGTAGAGGAGAGGTGCGTGTCGTTTAGGGGCTGAGCTAGGAGAGAATGGTTGTGGTTGGGGGCTGTGAAGTCAAGGGTGATAGGACTGGTAGTGCTGTGAGTGCTGTGAGTGGGGGTCCGCGGTTTGGAGAGGTGCTGTAAGAAAGTGGGGAACAGGTTGTCTAGTAGTTCCAGGTTCCTGTCTGTGGATTGGATTAGGACAATCCCGTTGTTATAGATAGTGATGGTGGTTCTGCCCGGGAAGAGTTGGGAAGGTGTGATGGTGAGTGTTCGGCCATGAGCGGATTTCCTAGCATTGGAGACGGTGAGTAAGGAGAGGAACGTTTTTCTCCATTGAGCTCTTCGTGTGGTGTGGAAGATGATATCAATGTTTACGGCACCATTGACCGGTGAGAAGTAGGTGTCTGCAAAGGGGGTTTCAGGGTGGGACCTCAGTAGATTGTGTTTAAAGCGTTTTGCAGCGTTTTTGGTGAGTGCGGGTGGGTAGTTGATTCTATATGTGTGCTTGCCGATGAGCTCCATGTTGGGATGACGGAATAGGCAGGAGCGTGCGGGTGCCCAGTGATCGTCGGTTGCAGGGAATAAAGTGACACTAGTGAGCAGCCAGGGAATATGAGGTAGTCGTCAACGCAAACAGGGATAAAAGTTGTAGCAGGAGCGGATTATAGATGAAGACAGTAAGTTACCTGGCACAGGGGCGAGGGGCCACCAGAATCTGTGCAGTAGTAATCAGTGTGAACGGGAGGGAACTGTGTAATGAGTGCAGGTTACATCAATGTGACAAGTCTACATGAGGAATTAATTGGTACATTACAGGAATCGAAGTGAATTCAATGTGGGTTACAAACAAATGCAGAATAAAGTAGACGTATAATGCTAAAAATAGACTGGAATATAATAGAATTCCTATGCAAGCAGTAAAAAACCTGGGTCGAAGGTGACAGTAGTGAGTATGTGTCAGTAGCAAAATACAATTGCAAACGAAAGTCAAATGCAGAGTAAAGTAGACGTACAATACTAATAATATACTGGAATAAAATACCTATGCAAGCAGTAAAATACCTGATTCTAAGGTGACAATAGTGAATAATCAAAAATATGTGAGGTACATGAGTCAGTAGCAAAATACAATTGAAAACAAGAGTCACATGAGACGAGTGACACTAAATACAAAACCACTGTAGGAGGCAAAAATATATGAGGTAGCCCTCGGTGCAAGATACAGTTAGGAATATAAAAATATAATACCACAGTAACGGCAAAAATCTAAGAGGTAGCCCTCGGTGCAAGATGCAGTTAGGAATATAAAAATATAATACCACTATAAACTGCAAAGATATATGAGGTAGCCCTCGGTGCAAGATACAGTTAGAAATATGCAAATATATTACCACAGTAAACAGCAAAAATATATGAGGTAGCCATCGGTGCAAGATACAATTTAGGAATATAAAAATATGATACCACTATAGACGGCAATAATATATGAGGTAGCAATCGGTGCATTACAGGTGCAGATAAAGTGAAATGTGCTGGATAGTTAGGAGTATAGTAATATAATACCACTATAAAAGGCAGACACTATCATAGTCCGACGTGAAAGCGCCAAGTGGTGTACATTGTGCAACCGATATGAGTAGTCTGAAAGGCCATAGGTCCGGTGGTAGAGAGATGATTAGCCCATGCTGGTCGCCCAAAGATAGACAGTCTAATATGGCCGAACCAAAAGGGAGATAGGCATGTTTAGCTTCGTCATTCCACTGGAGACCTCTGATAGAGACATCTGTGCGGACCCAGTGGGCAAGGGGCTTGAGGGTCAAGGCGAAGAGTAGCGGGGACAGGGGGCAACCCTGTCTGGTACCCCGGTGGAGGCGAAACCGGCGAGACGTGTAGTCGTTAACCCTGACTTGGGCGTAGAGGTCCGTATATAAGAGTCGCACCCAGCTGATAAATTGGGGTCTGAAGCCATAACGGGCCAAAACCTCGAAAAGGTATGGCCATTCGATCGAGTCAAACGCCATCATAGCGTCAAGGGACATGATGGCCGCGTCTTGTTGGATAATGGGTTGGCGACTCATGACGTTATTAACCCTACGCAAATTCAATGCCGTATTGCGACCCGGAAGGAAACCTGACTGGTCGTCGTGTATTAAGGAGGGAATCACTAGGAGAAGACGGTTAGCCAACAGTTTGGTGAGGACCTTTGCCTCCGCGCTGATCAGGGATATAGGCTGATAAGAGCTGCAGTCAGTGGGTGGCTTAACCGGCTTGAGGATCATCACGATGGAGGCCAGCCGTTGAGCAAGAGGAAGTATACCATTATCGCGACTTTCTATAAACTTATTTCGTAGGTATGGGACGATTTCTACAGCCATGCCCTTAAGGAATTCGATGGGGACTCCATCCGGGCCCATAGCTTCACCAGAGTTGACGGCGAAGAGGGCTGTGGTGCGCTCCTCCACCGTAATGTCAGCATCCAGGGTTGCGCGGTCCTCGTCTGACACGACCGGGAGACGCATCTCGGACAGTTCCTAGACTCCTCCGACGTATTACAGGGACCAGCAGTGTACACTCGTTCAAAGTGATCGGCAAAGGCCTCCGCAATGTCCTGCGGGTCCACAGCCGTGGAGCCGTCCGGCTTGAGAATGGATGGCACCCATCTACACCCTTGATCTCGCCGCTCCTGCCATGCAAGCATCTTACCTGCAGTGTCCCCAGACTCATACACTCAGTGGCGCGTATGAAGCAGTCAGGCCTGTGCTTTCTCCTGAGTGAGAGCTTTATACGCCAATTGTTGAGTGCGGAGGAGGCGGGCGGTGTCGTCGGTGGGGGCGGTGTTATGTGCAGTCTCGAGGCGGATGAGGTCAGACTCCGCCTGGAGGATTTGCTCATTATGTTTATGCAGGTAGCCCGTCTTGAGCGTCAACGCCTCACCCTTAACAACCCCCAGGTATGCCTCCCAAAGTGTCAACCCCGAGTCACCCGAGCCAACATTTTCAGCGAAATAAAGTTCAATGCGTTCAAGGAGATTGTCTTTAATATCAGGGATCTGCATAAGCCAGGGGCTAATATTAATAGGGCCTCGCATAAATTGGCGATGATAGGTCAGGTCCACGCTGAGGGGAGAGTGGTTGGATATGCCCCGTAGCAGCCCCTTCGGGCGAACGAAGTATCCAAGATTCGCGGAGGGACAAAATAAATAATCTATACGGGACATGCTATTATGCGCATTTGAGTAGTGTGTGAAATATGGTGTGGTTGGATAGTGAAGGCGCCAGATGTCTTCCAGCCCCATTGCATGTGTGAAGTCGGACAGGTCCGAGTGTGAGCGATGAGAGCTGCGCTTGGGACTGCGGTCCGGTCGTCGCACATCGTGCTGTTAAAGCCCCCCCCCAACCAGGAGTGTACTTACAGGGAGGCCCAAAAAGTGGGCGTCATGGACTAATGTTGGCGGAATATACACCAAGAGTAAATTCAAGGGGCGGAATTCCCATGCAGCTTGGGCTAGCGCAAAACAACCCAGGGGGTCAGCCCACTTCCTGGAATGAGTGAGTGCAAGATTTCTTTTAATCAGGATCCCATTATCGCGGGAGCCAGAGGTGAAACCCGCGTGGACCAATAATTTATAGCCACCCCGTTGAACTGCCTGACAGGTTTTACCTACCAAGTGTGTTTCTTGTAATAGGACGATATCGGGGGAGTGGCGCCGAAGAAACTGGAGGACCACACTTCTTTTAATCTTGTGCCCTAGCCCGTTGACATTCCAGGACAGGATCGTGAGGTTTCTAGAGAGGGGAGGCACCATAGATATGGATCAGATGAACTATATGGGAGGAGAAGTGGTGGTGAGGCCGGCCAAATCTTCAATGCGGTGAGCCAGGACTGAACATTAGAGCAAGGAGCTCGCGAATCTCCAGGGGACTAGGCAGACTAGTGGGCGAACAGTGCGCCAGCATGGGACCCACTGCGAGCCAGAAATTGGGACCATTGTGACAAGGGACACTGCTTAAAAACCAATAAAACAATGCAATAACAACAAAAGAAACCCACTCCCCCACCCTCACCCCAACCCCCTCCCTGCTTCCCTGCCCGCGGACTTCAAACTATCCACACCCCAACTAGACAGAGTGCCT
This sequence comes from Lissotriton vulgaris, assembly GCF_964263255.1. Classification (NCBI taxonomy): domain Eukaryota; kingdom Metazoa; phylum Chordata; class Amphibia; order Caudata; family Salamandridae; genus Lissotriton; species Lissotriton vulgaris. The sequence continues at coordinate 176,142,100 of NC_141696.1, forward strand.
GTCGCCCTCCCAACCATATCGGCGGTATCCGGCGAGTTGATGCCGCCCCCCGCCTGACACTAGCAATAAAACAACTAACATATATATGAACATTCAAAGTGGAAATAGGTCCCTGTGCAGTATCCACATAGTAGAAAGAGTACCTGGTAAGTCGTCAGTGCGGCCCGGTTCGGGCCGGAGGATGCAGCTTCCGAAGTCAGGAATGAGCGGGACGTGGAGATCCATCACCCAGAGCAGTCTGTTCCTCGGGGACCTCCCGACTCGGCGCCAACCCTCCAGCCAGTCCCACACTTCATCCGGCGAAAAGAAGAACCACGCTCTGCCCTCCGCCTCCACACGTAATTTCGCCAGGAAAAGCATTGAGCATTTGACGTGTTATCCTGTAGGGCTTTCTTAACCTCCAAAAAGCTGCGCCACCTGGCCTGTACCCTCATGGTGAAGTCCGGGATCAGCGTGATACAAGCATTATCCAGGAGGAGAGGCGGTCCCGCCCGGGTAGCTTGAAGGATGGCGTCTCAGTCTCTGAAATTGAAGACCCTCGCAATGATAGGCCGGTGCAGGGCCCCCGGTTTGGGTTTCCCTCCCGGGACTCTATGCGCCCGCTTGATGGAGAAATAGCCAAAGAGTTGTTTCAGCCGGAGGTGTTGCGTGATTACATTTTCCACAAACAGGTCTGCTGCCGGCTCTTCCATGCACTCGGGAACACCTAAAATGCGAATATTGTTCCGTCGCGCCCTCCCATTGTAATCATCCAGGAGGACGCTCATCTGCTTTTGCTGTTTCTGGAGCTGTGCTACTTCCTGCTAGAGGGTAGAGGTGTCTTCGATGAGAGCTGCAGTTTTAACTTCAACATCTTTGAGTCCATTATATGCAGGTCTGCACGCAGCAGTGTTACTACTACATTAACAGAGTCTATTCTCGTCTCCAGGGAGGATCTGACCCCAGCTATCGCTTGAATGACATCCTCTAGGGTAAGAGTCTTGGCATCCGGCGAGGGGGAAGCAAGGTTCGGGGTTTCAGGGGAGGCAGCGGTTTTGTTGTCGCCTTTTGAGCCCCATGAGTTCTTGTTGAGCTGCCTCTGGTTGGAGGGCCTTTGTCCCTTGCTCGACGCCATTTGAAACAACAATATGGAGGTGGCGGAGGGGGGGTCACCAAGTGATACAAGTTGCAGTGTTGGGAACAACCTCTGGTGCTGGGACAGGTAGCTCACGTGAAAGCGCAACCAGCACCCAAAGAACTGGAGTCAGTAAAAGGAACCGCATCTAGTTGCACTCCCTGGGGCTATAGGGGAGCACAGAGGCACAGGAGGCACCTGCCGGTTAGAAGCAGACACCAGGGCCTACCGCGGCATGCAGGGTGGCTCCTCAAGGGCCCAGGACCACCTCGGCCGGTGGCAGCATAGACCGCAGAGGGAAAGGTGCAGGTAAAGGCAACGGGAAGTCCTCGGGGTGCCACAAAAGGACGGGGCTGCGATCAGGGTTCAAGGTGAAAGGAGTCCCCCAATTGGCCGCACCGCGGCTGATGTGCAAAGTTTGAATGGGACCGGGCGTGGAGGCGGTAGAAGTGCGGCCCCCCATTACAGATGTGTCCTGCCACTCACCGGGTCACCATGGGAATGCAGGGTCCGGAATATCTGATGATCGGGCGTCCGTCGCATCCCGCTGTGTGGCGCAGTGGACCTAAAACGTGAAGGCCCAGGTCTTGTTAGCGAGACACACGACAATCAGGCAAAAATGTCCCCCTACTCCGCCGCCCCCTCACAGCGGTATTAGAAGGCAGAGGTGCAGGCAGTTCTTAGGGCAGGCGGGGAGAAATGCGGAGCTCCAGCTGCGGTAGGCCCAAAAGCCGGGAAGTCGCAAAGATGGCTCCCCTGCACTCAAGCGGCCGCCGTCAGTGCAATATCCAGGCAGTGCGGGTCAGGCCCAAAAGCGCAGAGACAGTCCCCAGTGACGGGGGGGGGGTCTCTGCTTGGTTCCAGTGTAGCGCAGGAGGCTCAGTCATGCATCACCGAGCTCAGATAGGCTCCAGCGGCCAGGTCGGTCCACAGCAAAGTCAGAGCTCCGGGCCAGGCGCCATCTTGTCCACAACGGTCATCCACGTCTCAGGGCTCGCTCGCCCTCCTAGCAGCAGGGACCGGTTTAGCATCAAGTCTGTGGCAAGCACTAGGGATCACAACGGGGCCCCCTTGGTTTTGGGGGTGCCCCAGGCAGGAAACGAATGTTCTTAGGCTGATATGCAGGCAGGGGTCGGGAGCTGCGTTAAGCTGCGACCATTCCCTCCGGCTGCTAGCCACGCCCCCCAATAGAGAGTGTCTTGTAGGCATTTCCATCCATCTACCACTTGGTATATATTTCACTATTGTGCATAGTATTTACTAGTTTGTCTAAAAAACCTTTTTTACTTTTTATAAGAAAAAGCAGTGACTGACAGTGAGTTGTTAAGTGGTGTTTTTGTGTTGCTGGGTCCTGTGTCTCTAGACCAAAGGACCTGTCTTGAGTAAGCATTGGACTGCTCTTCATCACTACCATAAGTGCAGTGTTGTAAAGGGATACTTGGTTATCTGTTAGGGGTTTCACAAAGCAGGGGACCCAGCACATCGCTGGCGAAAGCCCCCAGTTGTTAGAACTGGGGCCAAGAATTATATGTGTGCCCCTGGACCCTCCGAACTGAATTTTCCAATTCACTGGTATCAAAAGGTTATACATAATGAAATTTAAAAAATGCTTTCAGAGCCCCCTGTTGATGATGCTTACAAGGGCATCCTTGCTTAAAAGAGTTTATTTTTGTGGAATTATCTAACCACTTCTTTTTAGTCAATATCCCCTACCCCCAAAAAATCATCTTCTTCCTTCTTTAAAGGTATAAGCCACTTTAGACTATTATTCAATCTCATGCTTGGGACCACTTTCTAGGGGAATAATTGACATGCAATCTGCATGTGTACTTTTCTTACAAGGTACATTCTCCAACATAAACTGAAAATGTTGGAATTTAGCAGCAAGCTGTGCCAATCTAGCAGTAAGGATCCTAACCTCCTCCTGTGGCAATAAATTCAGCATGTGTTTGTGATCAGTACTAAGAATATACTGGCTTCTAAAGAAACTTTCTGCAGTATTCCACTTGACAGGTACATGCTAAAAACTTTCTGATTAGGGAAGAGTTACTCACCTTATCACACAATGTTCTTGAGCCATAAGCTACAACTGATTCACTTGCTTTGAGTGTATAAAAAAGACCCTATTACTAGTATGAACTGCAACCTGATACTCCTTTCCCACAAAATACGGTATCAGGCAAGGTGTCATGAATCGCGGTCCTGAACACCTTCTGCTCTACACTGAGCAGTTTTATCCCAGCAAGAAACCCACCCCTGTCCCGTGCACCCAGCACGCCAAATGTAATGTATGAGGAATGTTGCATAAGTGTTGGTGGTATTATACTTCAGTTGTAAAGAACGTATAAGGAACATTGCATAAGTGTTGTGGGTTTATGCCGATCTTTTAAAAAACTTGTCATATTTCATATTTTGGCTCTTGGTACAAATTTGCTAATCATTGTTATCAGTATTGCGAACATAAGATAGTAATCACAGACTAGTGCTTAAGTTTTAGAATCATGAACCATGCAGCCGGCTGAACTTCCTAAGACACAAAACGGTGCGCAATGCGTCAGCATCTCTTGGGGTGTGGCTCGGCTATAAAAAGCCACACCCAAAGCTTCCCGATGCTTCGCCTCCTGCCGCGCCCTCGAGAAGGACTCATCTTGAAGCGCCCTGGGATCCTGAACCCCAGCCGCCGCCCGGAAATCACCGAAAGGTTTCATCTTCCTGCATAACTGCCAGCGCGAGTTTCTGAAAGGAAAGAAAACACAAGCTAAGTGAAATCTTTTAATAAGTTTGTTTTAAGGCACCCAACGCAAGCAAGCAGCAAAGTATTGAAAGACTAGAACTTACCTGAAAGGATTCATCAAGGACATTTCGTGCATTTGTTTAAAGAGACAGTTTGGTTTTCTAAAGAGTGCTTTGAGAAAATATCAAAGCGCAAAACATTGTGGACAATAATTGTGGTCATTGAGTTTTGGCAATTGTTTCTTGTTTAGAGTTGTTTCTTTTAGGTTGCGAAGTCAAGGGAAGACATAACAGAGTACACAGAGTAAGTGATATGTACAAGAGAAGGGGCAATGTTTTTATTTTGAAACGAACTGAAGAAAAGGGAGTAACTTATTCACTATAATTTATTTCTTCTTAGGAGAAAGAATGTGACATCTCCTTTTTGGCTTCGACTCTCTGCAACCTACACAACCACAACCCTCCACGACGACAACACGGACGCGACGCTTAGATTCTTACAGTCGCAGGTAGGCTTTTAGGAATAAAAGAAAGAGATCTGTAAGAATAGATGTAGGTTTAATTGTGTGAAATCAAAGAGATAAAAGTTACAAAAGTTTCTTTGTTGCCTCGCAGGTCGACAACCCAGGAACAGGTAGCATCCACTATCCGGCCTTCCTCCCTTTTTTCTATTTAATTACCTAGGTGTTCTAATCAATCACTAGGTGTTGTCTAGAATTCGGGGAAGTTGGTCCATAACGTCTCTGCGAAATCCATCTACAAGCAACTCACAGGTAAGAGTGCTTGTAACCTTGACAGAAGGCGAAGCCCACGACGATTATTTCGCCCAGACTTTATGGATCCTTCCGTCTCGAATTCTCTGCAAGACATCGCACATATCCTAACTGCAATACAAGAAGAAAATGCTGCCCTTCGTAGAGATGTGACTCAGATTCAAAACAGTATTCAATCAGGTCCAAGTACTTGGAGCTTTTCTCCAACTCAGAAATCAGTATTGAAACCAGCAACTTTTCAGCCTGGGTTTCAAACCCTGCATTCTAGTTCCAGTTCTTCTACAGCCCCAACTCAAATTCAAGTAATCACACCAGTACCTGTCCCCTTAGCACAACTGGAAAGATTTTATGGAGATAGCAATAAGTTTTCGATTTTCTTGAATCAATGTCATCTTCATTTTATAGCTAAACCTGCAGCCTTTCCTGATGATTCCTCCAAGATAGCTTTCATTTTGTCTTATTTAGGTGGATACGCAGCGCTGTGGTCAGTACCTATAGTAGAGCGAGATGACCCTGTCCTTTATGATCTTAGACGTTTTAAAAACACAATGAAAAAATTATTTGCTAAACATGTATTTGTTCAGTCTGCTGATCACGAGTTGCTACATTTGAAACAAGGATCTTCAGACTTATTACATTACATATCTCAGTTTAACAGACTAGTTATTGAAGCTCGCTGGCCTGAAGAAAAAAGAGTTTTTCCTGTCTTAAAGATGAGCTTAAAGATATGATTACACAGATTTTAGACCCACCAGATGATATAGAGGACTTCATAGATTTAGTGATGAAACTAAATCATCGTTTGTCTGAACGAAGAGGAGAAAAAGGAAGAGCTGAACTTAAGGTATTTTCTTTTAAAGAAAGAACTAATAGTGTAAAAGTAGAACCCACACCTAGAGTAGATTTAGGAGAACCTATGCAGATTGGAACTATTAAAGGACCTTTGACTAAAGAAGAAAAGGACAAGAGGAGAAAAATGAATCAATGCCTTTGTTGGAAATGGGGGTTGCCCAAGTCTCAAAGGGGGTAGCATGGCATCAAGCGGGCAGGCCAAACTTCGAGGACATGTGAAGCATTCACGCAGTACCCACAGTCAACACACCAGCACACTACAAAAGAGGCAGGACACCAATTTGAGTTGGAAAATTAAGCAGTTTAGTATCTCCAACCTGCAAGGCAAAAATGCATTAACAGTGTCATCATAACACGGCGCCAACTGGCACCAGAGCCAAGTACTTCAAAGGGGGATTATTTACAGGGGATAAAAAGGGTTGAGACCAAAGTCCATGCTGTAATAAAAGTGGTTGGTTAAATGAACATTAGACCTGGGGCCAACTCAGGCTCTCATCCTCGGGGGGTTGCTGTAATTTCAAAATCCCGCATTAACATACATACATTGCAGGCGTAATACGCCACTCCCCACCCCTGTAAGGGAATATCAACAGGTTATCACAGTATGCAATAAACAGGAACACCTGGAATAAATCCGCGAGGCTTGCTCATTAACATGGGGCATACCCCGACAATTCCTGACGCAGGACTGGATATGCCAGTAAGGATCTAGGCAGGGATAAAATTACTTATGCCAAAATAACACCTGTCCGTCAGCAGGAATAAACAGTTCATTGAATGAGGACATAACATTTCTTTCATTGTAAAGCATCTCATTAGATATAAACACTTTCCCAAATGAAACACCCCTCAGTAGCCGTAGCATCAAGTTGCAATTACTCTTCCCTGGGTCAGGAGTAAAACATTTCAGCATTACATTTCCTTAGAGTAGGGTCAAGGGAGCAAGTCAACAATGCAACACATCTCAATAAAGAATTAGCCCTCCATTACCTTCTAATAGGTGGTTTAGTATAACAGAGACTAGCGTAGAACATTTCATCACTTACTGGTGGGCAATGAACCTACTAAGAGGGAGTAACCATCTCCTTAAGCATAGGGAATGAGGCACCCGGAAAACATGTGCTTCTCCTTAGGCCTATCACCCTTGGCTGATGAATGTGCAACTGTTCCTTGGGGGCCACTAGGACATCTTATATTGCCCCTCCGCCTTCCTGGTAAACAGAGGTCTATGTCGGCAGTTCAAAAGGGCCTAACTGGTATCCTGGGATTGACTGGTCCCCCAGCAGTCACTATCGGCCTTTACCCCGGCTCTGGGCACTCGGGCCCTTATCAGTTGACAGGAGGGGGGCGGACACCGACCCTTTGTCCCGTTGTCCTCTATGCTCCCCACACAATTTGCTTAAGGCCCCACTCACCGGCTGTTCCTGAGTTCTGGCTCCGGCTCCAACCACACTGCTGGCCCCTTTGTCAAAGGGGGCGGCCAGGAGGCTCCACGCGGCCTTCTCCCGGGGCTTCCGAGATAAGGGGGGGCAAGCACCGACAATGTGCCTCGAGGCCCCCCTCTGTGGCCTTGTAACCAGCCGCGGGACTCGCGGCAGCACCCAGGGCACTTCCTCACTGGCGGAGATACTCTGGTTCCTCCTTTGCAGGCACCAGCTGATGGGGCTTGCGGGCCCCGTCTGGGCCCTCTCCCGGCTTTCCCAGGGCTCTGCTTCGTATGGTAGGCGGGCTGGCACCGACAGTGTGCCCCGGCCCCGCCTATGTCACCGGCCCCTCACTCAGGAGCACAAACCGGCGGGGTGGCCTCCCGCTCCGGTCGCTGGCAATCGGGGCTCAGTCCCAGGGGCCCCGCACCAATCCTTCACCTGGGTCCCCCTCCCTCACGGGGGCCCAGGGCTTCACGACGCTCTTCTTCCTGGGCTGCCGCGAGCGGCCAATCCCTGCGCAGCCCTCCAGGGCACGGCTGCGCAGGCCAATCCGTGCGCGGCGGGGGCGGGCCGATGACGCGGCCAGGCCCCTGTCACATGACGCGAGTGCCGCGGCCTCAGGGCCTAGCGCGGCACCTTCTTCACTTCGGCGGCCCTCTCCTGGTACCGGGGGCCGCCGCGTCGATCCACACCACAGCGGGGGGGCCTCCCTGACAGCTACCAGGCAGTGCGAGGCAGCGCGAGGCAGCGCCAACACTCCCCGGGCCGCGACGGTGATAAGGGGTAGGCAACCTTTATTTAATTATTTATATGGCGGACAAAGAGCCAAAACGAGGGTAGGCTCCTTCAGCGCTATTCCTCCTCAGCAAACGGCGCACTTCACAGCGCTCTGCTCCTCCCTCTGCCCACAACCTCAGCTCCTTCCTCAGAACACGCAGAGGGGGGGGGGGGGCAGGAACTTAGCACTTCTCCAGCGCTTCACCACACAGTGCTATGCAGGGCACAATTCAAGTTCCTAGCGCTTCACCATTCTAGCGCTTCCCCAGCTGTACAGTTCAGTTCAACGCGTAACTTCACCCAGCGCTTTCACAGAGGACAGCAATGAGGGGTAGGCTCCCTTCTGGTCAGTTTCTCCTCACGCAGAGCACGCGCAACAACAAGGGGTAAGCTCCCTCAGCGCTGTTTAGTCACAAACTTCCTCAGGCCACACAGCAGGCACAGCGCTATCACTGGCAGGGGGCGCTTTGCGCTCTTCTAGCGCTCAGGACTCCTCAACTTCCAGGGTCCTGAGACACAAAGGGCACAGTTCCACAGCCAGCCCCAGGGGCACACTCCTCACCTCCTGGGGGGCTCAGGCCCACAGCATTCCTCCTCTTCTGGGCACCTGTTTCCCTCAGCGCTGGCGTAGTTCAAGGTCCCACGGCGTCAGGGACCCATGAAGAGTCCTCCCTCGTCAGGGGCCCATGGGGACAGCAGCGGGGGTTTATAGGGGTGCAGGGCCCAGCTCACAGGCCCATGTGGCGGTAGCACCTCACAGCAGGTCCCCCTCCCTTCCTTGTCCCAGCGCTGACTGACTCTCTGGTGACACTTCCCCCTATTTATACCCTCCTCCCAGGCAGTGCCAGGACCTTCTAGAATGTTGGCACATCTAGCCTAAACTGGTTCTAGGGGAGGGGGTGAGCACCCTGGGTGCCAGGCTTTCCCTCCAAAAGCTAGGGGTAGCTGGGTAATATTAACTAGACCGCTGACCTATGTCAGTCCAGTGGCAAAACCCATGGCCATGGCATCCATTTTAAAAGCAATACATTTCAGTCAGGTGCAGTTTTAAAATGGGAGTTTTTACAAGTGCTCACATTATGTCAGGTAATTACATTTTTCAAAAGGGGTCTCACACCACTCATGGCCTATACAGGTTTAATCCCATGGGGGAGACAATCCAGATAAGGGGGTCAAAAGCGAAAAATTTTGGGGGAAAAAAGGCCAAGTCCAACAGCCTTTATTGCGGGAAGTCAGGGCATTTTGTTAAGGAATGTCCAGTTCACCCAAATAAATTTAAAGTTAAGAGCTCTGAGGTAGGGTTAGTTCAGCAGTTGGAAAACTAACTGGCTCGACAAATCAAGAGGTCAGATTGTCGAGTATTTTAACTAGCGTGGCCTTCATAACCCCTGAGGTAACTTCTCATCATCTCAGCATAAAAATTTATTTACAGTATTTTTTAGGAAGGGAAAAGGTTTGGACAGTTGACGCATTAATAGACTGAGGGGCCACAGGCAATTTTATTGACACTTGTTTTCTAAAAGAACTAGATTTTAAAATAGAGTCTAAAGAACATCCGGAAGTAGTTAAAGCCGTAGATGGTAAAGAATTATCATCTGGACTGATTCAATTTCACACAGAAACGCTTTTAATGACTTGTTTAAGTAAACATGAAGAAAAAATAACTTTTGACATTATAGATGCCCCTCAATTTCGCTTAATTCTAGGTATACCCTGGCTCGTGAAACATAATCCAAAGATTGACTGGATAAAGAAAACAGTGTTATTTGATTCAGAATTTTGTCAAGCTTCTTGTTTACTATCTTCAGGTTTAGAATTACAAGTTCAAGGTAGTGATTTCCCTTTACAGTCTAAAAGTGTATTGTTGTTGGGAGGAGTTCCAAAGGAATATGCAGATCTTCATGACGTGTTTGATAAACAAAAGGCTAACACATTACCACCTCATAGAGATTTCGATTGTCGAATAGATCTTGTACCTGGGGCTACCTTACCATGTAGTCGAATATATGCTCTCACTGAGAAAGAAAACGAACACTTGAGGGAATATTTAGATGAGTATTTGGCCAACGGTTTTATTCGAAATTCAAAATCACCTGTATCCTCCCCTCTCTTTTTTATCCCAAAAAAGGGAGGTGAATTGCGTTCTTGTATCGACTATCGAGCTCTGAATAATGTTACCATCAAGAACAGATATCCACTTCCTTTGATTCCGACTTTAATAGATCAGTTAAAAGATGCCACCATTTATACTACATTAGACTTACGAGGAGCTTACCATTTGGTGAGAGTTCGAAGCGGAGACGAATGGAAAACAGCCTTTCGTACAAAATTTGGTTTGTACAAATATCAAGTCAAGCCATTCGGACTCTGCAATGCTCCTGCAGCGTTCCAATTTTTTATAAATGAAGTTTTAAGGGAATTTTTAGATATTTGCTGCATTGTATACATAGATGATATTCTCATCTATTCTAAAAACACCACCGAACATGTAAAACAAGTAAGAGCTATTCTTCGAAAACTTCTTGACAATTCCTTGTGTATAAAACTTGAGAAAAGCACGTTTCATACCACTAAAGAGTTTTTAGGGTATGTCTTAAGTCCAAAAGGTATCGAGATGGATCCAAAGAAAATTCAAGCAGTACTTGATTGGCCAAGTCCATCCTCAGTAAAGCAAATTCAAAGTTTTTTGGGTTTTGCTAATTTTTATAGACGTTTTATATGTAACTTCTCCCACGTGATTACCCCAATAACTAGACTGTTAAAGAAGAATGTAAAGTTTGAATGGAACGAAGACGGTGAAAAAGCCTTCCAAAATCTTAAAAGACAGTTTACTACAGCACCTGTACTGATGCATCCAGATACTTCCCATCCTTTCATTGTGGAAGCAGATGCCTCTCAGCTTGCCATTGGTGGTATTTTATCTCAAAGAGATAAAGAGACTGGTCAGATGCATCCAAACGCATATTATTCAAGGAAACTCACTCCTACTGAACAGAATTATGCAATCGCTGACAAGGAATTTTTAGCCATAAAAGCAGTTTTTGAAGAATGGCGTCATTATTTGTTAGGAGCTAAACATCGGCGGAGGCAACGGTTACATTATTGTTGAAGCCAAATAAGGATCCGAGCAGGATTGAGTCATACAGGTCCATTTCACTTCTTAATGTTGATTATAAAATATTCGCGGGGGTACTGGCCACGAGATTAGCAAAGGTAGTAAAAACTGTAGTACATTGTGACCAAAGGGGCTTCATCCCAGATAGGCAGCTCAATGAATTGACCTTTCAAGTGGTGGCTGCAATCGATGTAGCTCAAGAAAAAAAACTGCCTCTGACCATAGTAGCTGTAGACGCGGCGAAGGCATTCGACCAAGTTGACTGGAACTATTTGTGGTTGGCGATGGAAAAATTCGGCTTTCCGACGAACTATATAACAGCTATTAAGCATTTATACTCAGACCCAACAGCAAAGGTCCTAGTAAATGGTTCTTTGTCAGAGCAGTTTCATATTTCCCGAGGCACTCGTCAGGGATGTCCCTTATCCCCCCTTTTGTTTGACTTGTATATAGAGCCTTTCGTTTGTTTATTAAGAGCCGATCCTATAATTAAACCTTTTAAGATTGCGGAAGTGGAGTTTAAGTTAGCTTTGTACGCAGATGACCTGTTAATGTACACTATAAATCCGGATGTGGCAATCCCTAGACTATTAGATCTTGCAATAGGGTTTGGTAACATTTCGGGGTACGCTATCAATGCTGAAAAGACGGAAATAATGGAATGGAACCAGCAGTCTAGCTCGTTAGGGAAGAAGAATAAAATGAGGTACCTGGGAATCCACTTGGTTAATGAGATAGATGAAATCCCCAAAACTAATCTAGAAAGGATCATCAAGGATACAATTGCTTTATTGCAACGCTGGTCGTCTCTGCCTTTAAACATATACGGGAGAGTGAATCTCCTGAAAATGATAGTGCTCCCTAAGGTCACTTTTCTATTTAATGCCATCCCATTATCCTTTCCAGCACCCTTAATTAAAAAATTACAGGGAAAACTGGGCTCATTCATTTGGAATGCCAAAGGCCCTCGCATAGCGTGGAAGAAATTAAGAAGGGGTCTCAAGACGGGAGGACTCGCCTTTCCAGATTTAATGCTGTATTGCCACGCTTTTCATTTTAAGCATTTTAGAATTATGGCGGGTCATATGGACCAATCATCAATGGGGCTGCTATTTTCTGTTCTGTTAAAGGAGGTTCCTCAGGGTTCCAGTTTTTTTCTTTATAAGTTTGGAGACCCAAAATTTTTTTAAAAAGTGAGGTTGAAGATCTTAAGGTCAGCCTTGAAAAATTGGGTATTCGTAAGGACTAAATTAAACATCACCTATTACGCACCACAGGCACCCATATGGGACTCACCAGGCCTCCCAGCCTGCCTTAATGATCAACTGTCACTACCTTTGAAACAGGCAGGGCTGCAGAGGTGGGGAGATCTGCAGGGAGATGGCCAACTCTTAAGCTGGGACGCATTGTACAATCTAACTAGGGGGGCCCTGACGCGGTTTAAATACTATCAATTGTCAGGCTGGTGGACAACGAGATCTTGGACACCTAATGATAATAACCCCCCTAACCCTAAATTTGAGGCGGTAGCTAGAAGGGGTAAGTGGAAAAGCCAAATATCTTTTTGGTATTCGGCTATGTTAGAAGGGGATGATGTGACGGAGATTGAAATCAGTAAATTATGGTGTAACACTCTCACCCCGACTAATGGGCCTCTTTTGGATTCTTGGCGCGATTCCTTCAGGGTGTTGAATGCCATAATTAAGCCGGCTGCGTTGAAAAGGAATCATCTATTCACAATGTACAGGGTCTATATAACTCCGAAGAAATTGGCAAAATTTTCAAATATGAACTACAACTGCCCAAGGTGTGGCCTCTTGAAGGCCGACGATGTTCATATGTTTATGGATTGTCCTGATTTAACGGAATATTGGGGGAAGATAAAGGAATTTCTGGAAGAAGTCCTCTTAATGCCTATAGCACTCCCAAGGTTCACAGTCATGTTTGGGCTAGTGATGAACTATCAAGTTAATGATCTCTCCACCAAATTTGTATTTTTCATCATCCTTTTAGCAAGGCGCGAGATTTGCAGGGCTTGGAAAGATCCAATTCCCCCAACCTTTGCTAATTGCCTGAAGCAGATTATGTTGACTTGTAAATCAGATGTGGCATGCGATCCCAGAAGCTTGACGAATGTGTGGGCAGCCTTGGTGGCATGGCAAGATCGATGATTGGTTTTCCAATGATTTGTCTAGAGCCCTGCTGGTTCCCCGTACTCCTAAGTAGCAAAGGGCGCACACGGATCGGCGAAAGAAAAGGAGTTTGGAGGGGAAGGGAGTGGCTACTTGAGGGTGCGGGCAAACCAACTTGCATCAGGCCAAAACCAACGAGGGTCAGTACAGAACGGCCAGCAGTGCATGGAGGAGCCAGTGTCCCATCAAGAGTTCCATCTGTGATATATGAGGATTACCAAAAAAAAGAAAAAAAAAAAAAAAAGGAGCTAAACATCCTGTAACAATCTATACAGATCATATGGAAAGGGGCGACCACTCGGTCCCCCCGAACGTATGGCTGAGTGCCTCGATCCCCCCGGGAAGCCATTTTTGGGCGGGAGGCGCGTCTCGGCTGGTATGCCCGAAGCGGCGTAGCCGGGGCGCGCCTTTTCCCGCCCTGGAGTGGGCTGGCCTAGACACCGACGCAGCCAGCCACGCCCTCGGGGCGGGCAGGGGCGGGTTTTCGCCCGCCCTGAAGACGGATAAAAGAAGGCGCAAGACCAGAAGACGTCCTCTTGTTCTTGTGCTCCGAAGCTGCACCTCCTCGCTACACGTGAGCTCGGGACGGAACGAAGAGCCATTTTTGAGCGTTTTGATCTTTTTTCTTTGTCTTCTAGATACTTCGTAGGTGAGATGCCCAAGAAAGGTGAAAAAAGAATGACGACTGAGCAGATGGTTCGGGCACTCTTCAAGGATATGTCCGACATAAAGAAACGGTTGGCGGAGCGAGATGGGGAGGAGGGTTCGGGCCCTTCGCCGGCTGGAGGGAGACCTAAGAGGCCGAGAAAGGTTCCAGCCGGTGGGGACGTCCCGGTTCCCTCTGCCCCTCTCGAGGCGCCGACCCCAGTACCGATGGAGGGGAATCCAATCCCCGTTGTCGTCACCCCGACATCGAAGGAAGACATGCCCCCCGAGCTGGCAGCACAGCTAGCAGCATGGTTGGGGGATAGTGGTGATGGCGCCACGGCTGCCGAGGCACAGGCGCTGATAAAAGGGCTTCGTGAGAAGAAAGAGGCAGCTAGAGTGGCGGGGATAGACAAGCCGCAAGCGGCAGATGCTGCGTCCGGTTCAGGTAAGCGGCCATTGCCAATTGCAAGGGACGAGTCAGCACCCTCTCGTAGAGAGAGATTGGGACAACATGTGCCTTTAGCTATAAAGGAAAAGATCTGGGCGGGGGAGTACGTGAATATTTTTTCCCTGCTTGTTGATCATTATGATGTGGAGCATGTGAAAAGTCAGAAGGACTTAATGCATCCGAGTGTTTGGCGCGCTAAAATGGCCGCCTTTAAGGTAAATGAGAACATTGGCAACTGGGGCAATGCGTGGGGTATTTTCACATCAATTTTGGGGGAACGTAGGCCCGAGTTGCTCCCTGAGTTTCCCGTTTACCAATCACGAATTATGGGTTACTCGACAACGTATCAAGGTAACCATTGGTTTTGTTATGACAATCTGTTCAGGAAAGAAAAAGAGCATAACAAGAGTTTGACTTGGGATTGTTACGATTCGTTAACATGGGACAAAATGAAAGAATCAGGAATGTTAAGAATGCCATTGGTCGGGAGCAATGTTGTTGATTATTCCCGCCACAATGGGGGGACGCCCTTTCGACCGAGTACGAGCAGCGACGACCAGTCGAGGCCCGCAGGCAATACAGGGAGAAAGGGTTTCTGTTTTAATTTCAACAAGGGGAAATGTACCAGGCCTCCGGGATCGTGTAGGTTCAAACATGAGTGTAGTACGTGTGGGTCGTCCCATCCTGAGTCATCGTGCAGAGCCAAAACGGGTGAGAATGGGGGTAAGGGAGGCGCCAAACAGGTCTAAGCTAGGCCGAGGGGCGCCGTTACCAACCCCGATTGATACCTTGGCAATGATTCCCTGGCTCAGTGAATACCCGGATCGTACTTCTGCTGGGGTGCTGCGGAACGGTTTTACACATGGTTTCCGCATCCCGGTAGGGGACTTTCGGGGTGTAGGGATTTGCAAGAACCAACTTTCCGTTTTACAACATTCGTCTGTGGTGCAAGAGAAAATTCACAAAGAGGTTAGCCGGGGACGGGTCGCCGGCCCATTTAGTGTACCCCCGGTACCGGATTTTGTTTGTTCTCCGTTAGGGGTGGTTCCCAAGAAGGACCCGGGTGAGTTTCGTTTGATCCATAATCTGTCTGCCCCACACGGCCTTTCAGTAAATGACGCAATTGATCCAGAAGTTTGTTCGGTGCGATACGCATCGTTTGACGAGGCAGTAGCCATCTTGAATCGCCTGGGGCCCGGAACGTTGATGGCGAAATCAGATATCGAGTCAGCGTTCCGGTTGCTCCCGGTACACCCAGACGATCAGCGTCTTTTGGGGTTCGGGTTCCAGGGGTCATTTTACATGGATAGGTGTATGCCAATGGGATGCTCTATATCATGTGCTTATTTTGAACAATTCAGTACTTTCCTGCAATGGGTGTTCACTAAGAAATCGGGTTTTCGAAATGTAATGCACTATCTTGACGATTTTTTGTTCCTTGGTCCCGCCGCAAGTCCTGAATGTGCTCAGGCCTTAGCTGAATTCTGTGTGTTGATGGATCATTTTGGCGTGCCATTGGCACCGGGTAAAACTATGGGTCCCACGACTTGCCTCGAGTTTTTGGGGATCGAGTTGGACTCAATGGAGGGGTGTTTACGTTTACCAGCTAGCAAAGTGTTGAAATTCAGGACAGCCCTCCTTGTATGTTTGAATACACCTAAGGTTACACTGCATCAGTTGCAACAATTAGTGGGGAAGTTGAACTTTGCCTTGAGGGTGATCCCAATGGCTCGCCCCTTTTCCCGCTCAATTGCCCAAGCGATGGTTGGCCTGAAAGAGGGTCATCATCGCACGAGGTTATCGGCTGAGGTCCGCCAGGACATGCGGATATGGTTAGCATTCTTGGCGGACTTCAATGGCCGAGTCGTTTGGAACAAGCCAGCCGTGTCCTCGGAAGAGCTTGGGCTATGGACAGATTCAGCAGGGAGCGTAGGTTTTGGCGCCATCTTCGGCACGAACTGGTCTGCTCAAAGATGGCCCCTATGGTGGCACGAGAAGGGGTTAACGAGTAATATTGCTTTCCTTGAATTATTTCCCATTCTCGTGGCCCTGAGAACCTGGCCAGAAGGTTTCAGAGATCATTCTGTCGTTTTTTGGTCCGACAATATGACCGTGGTAGAATGCATCAATAGTCAGTCAGCCCATTGTAAAATGATTTTGAGGCTGCTCAAAGAAATTGTCCTACTATGTATGCAACTGAACGTGGTATTCAGAGCAAAACATGTCCCAGGGGTGTTGAATCAGGCTGCTGACGCACTGTCTCGTTTTCACATGCAGGCTTTCTCGGGTTTCCTTCCTTCAGCGGACCCGGAGCCGGCACCCTTCCCCGAAGCTCTCTGGTCTCTCGGTGCCCCGAACTTCGTCACCTCGTGGGAGAGAGTCTAGCACCCAGGACAAGGAAGGCATATGAAGGGGCGTTCCAGGCCTATTTAGCCTTTTTGGGGGCAGAGAGAGGGGGTCTTTGGGGTCAGGAAGAGTGTGTAGTACTTTTTCTGATGTCTTTACGTAGGGCTGGGAAATCGGTGGCTACGGCCCAAAGGCATCGTGCCGCCATTTCCTTTGTTGCCAGGGCCCATGGCATCCTGGACCCAACAGCGTCTTTCACAGTACAGAAAGCGCTACGTGGGTGGCAACGCCTAGAGGGTCGCAGAGTAGACGTAAGACGACCGATAGGTCTAGACAGGTTGTCCCAGTTACTGGCCACACTCCCTAACACATGCTCGTCCCCTTTTGAGTCCTGTTTGTTCCGGACTGCATTTACGCTGGCGTTTCACGGGGCTATGAGAGTTAGTGAGCTGGTTGCAAGGAACAAACAGGATGTGACGGGGGGCTTGTGCAGGGAACATGTTCAGATCAGGGGGGATGCGATGATTGTCTCCTTTCTCAGGTCTAAGACCGACCAAGATGGGAGAGGGGACTGCACGATCATTCGCAGGAACCCCGAGTCATCCATGTGTCCGGTACAGTGCTTAGAAGATTACCTAGCACGGAGAGCGGCATCATGGGGGGGGACATTGTTGAGGCATGCAGACGCCACCCCGCTGACGAGGTTTCAGTTTCAACGGGTGCTTGCAATGGACGTTGCCGCAGCGGGCTTGGACCCGGGCGAATTTGGGACCCACTCCTTTCGGATAGGGGCTGCCACTGAAGCTACAGCCAGGGGTCTTAATGTAGAGCAAGTGAAACGTGTGGGGCGCTGGTCCTCCAATTGTTATAAGAGGTACGTACGATTGCATATGTTGTGAAGCTGTAACCGTGTACTCACGCCTCTTGTCTTTTGTTTGTTTGCAGTTGCGCAAGCCTACGCGGCAGGGCAGACTGTGCAGTCAACCCCACACCAGGCCAGCGGTCGCACGTCACCGGCTGTGAGGAAGGAGGTGTGGGTCGTGGGCCACTCATACGTGAGACGGGCCGCAGACGTATTCAAAGCAGGTGACATGATTCACGTACCTGGGGAATACGGGTACAGAGTGTCCTTCTACGGAAGGGGCGGTCTCTGTATTGACCAGTTTCAGGAATTTTTTGAGGGTTTGTTAGAGCGGATGAGGTCACCGCCGTCCATAGTCATAGTGCATTTGGGGGGCAATGATTTGGTCACCACCGGTAGACGACTTCTCCTGGAGGCTATGCTTTCCACGGTAAGTTGGTTAGCGAGGAGAGTTCCGGGGTGCCTAATTGCGTGGTCTCATATGATCCCACGAAAAGTGTGGCGGGGAGCTATCTCGATCCCTGCTTTGAATCATTCTGTTAAAAAATTGAATAACAAAGTGAGTAGGTTGTTCCGTTCCAAGACATTGCATTCGATCTCGCATAATTGTATTAATGATGACAGTATGTATTTGGGGGATGGGGTGCATTTGTCGAGGGCGGGGAATGAGTTACTCATAGGAGACTTCTTAGCCTGGTTAAAATCTTTAAAACATGACCTTTAGGTAGGAGTTTTGTGGGGGGTCCGGATAGCCGGTCAACTATCCGGACCTGTGGCGGTAAGGTCATGATCGGTGAGCACTAATTGGTAGATCCCTATGAGTGGGCGTCACCCAACACGGATGGGAGCGCTCGGGAGAGGTGGCCATTGGCCCCTCGGTGGGGAGGCGGTCCCGTCTAAGGGCGGGTCGCCGGAAGTAAAGGAAAGGCGGTCAAGGCCCCTTCCTTTGTAGGAGGGGTTACAGCCCCCTCCTGGGGAATTTCCCGGGGCCAGTGTCATCTGCGACGGCAGATGCGGTAAGTTGTGTGGGGTGGGGAGAGGTCAACGATACCTTCTAGATACCACGCACAAGTGTTCGAACGACCTTTAAATGGCGTCGAGTCTTAAGTGCCCCCGTCAAGACAAGGGAAATTGTTAGTAGTTGCACTTGAGGTAAGCCTCTGTGCTGTCGCCCTTCCCAAGTGGGAGGG
Organism: Lissotriton vulgaris; assembly: GCF_964263255.1. Taxonomy (NCBI): domain Eukaryota; kingdom Metazoa; phylum Chordata; class Amphibia; order Caudata; family Salamandridae; genus Lissotriton; species Lissotriton vulgaris. The sequence continues at coordinate 176,160,577 of NC_141696.1, forward strand.
GTAAGTCTGGTTAGGGATCTTGACACCGGTTATGACCTTGCCGTTGGCCCTTAAACGTTAGGATGTACAATTTCAGTGTTCTTAGAGAATGTTTTTGTAGGATGCTAGTTCGGCTAGGAGAACCTCTGTATTAGAGATTATGTTAAGGTTAGCCAAACATCGTAATGTGATAATGAAATTGTACATAATATGAAAACGTTTAATGTTTTAATTTTTTGTTTTAATAAATACGGCCGCGGGATGGTCACTCCATCCCACATCCAAAAACTTCAAGACTGTTTCCGGTTTCCCTCCTTTTGGGGATTGTGTTGAGAGGGGGTGGCGGGTATCTCAGCCATATGGAAAGGGGCGACCACTCGGTCCCCCCGAACGTATGGCTGAGTGCCTCGATCCCCCCGGGAAGCCATTTTTGGGCGGGAGGCGCGTCTCGGCTGGTATGCCCGAAGCGGCGTAGCCGGGGCGCGCCTTTTCCCGCCCTGGATTGGGCTGGCCTAGACACCGACGCAGCCAGCCACGCCCTCGGGGCGGGCAGGGGCGGGTTTTCGCCCGCCCTGAAGACGGATAAAAGAAGGCGCAAGACCAGAAGACGTCCTCTTGTTCTTGTGCTCCGAAGCTGCACCTCCTCGCTACACGTGAGCTCGGGACGGAACGAAGAGCCATTTTTGACCCACCCACCAGCCCCTGAGGACAGCAAGTTGTTGTGCAATAAAGTTAATTTATAAGTTTGTTTTCCGTTTTCGTTTACAGGCTGTGACAGTATCAGTTTGTGGTTAATCATAATAAAGTATGGTGAATATCGTCTAGGTTGTTACGACCAAAGTGAGTTGTGTAGTGTTACATTGCTAGTATGTTCTTTCGGTCGTAGCGACCAATGTTTTCATAGGTTTGAATAAAATTGTCGTATTTATTTTTTGGTAGGCGGTAAGGTCATGATCGGTGAGCACTAATTGGTAGATCCCTATGAGTGGGCGTCACCCAACACGGATGGGAGCGCTCGGGAGAGGTGGCCATTGGCCCCTCGGTGGGGAGGCGGTCCCGTCTAAGGGCGGGTCGCCGGAAGTAAAGGAAAGGCGGTCAAGGCCCCTTCCTTTGTAGGAGGGGTTACAGCCCCCTCCTGGGGAATTTCCCGGGGCCAGTGTCATCTGCGACGGCAGATGCGGTAAGTTGTGTGGGGTGGGGAGAGGTCAACGATACCTTCTAGATACCACGCACAAGTGTTCGAACGACCTTTAAATGGCGTCGAGTCTTAAGTGCCCCCGTCAAGACAAGGGAAATTGTTAGTAGTTGCACTTGAGGTAAGCCTCTGTGCTGTCGCCCTTCCCAAGTGGGAGGGGTAAGTCTGGTTAGGGATCTTGACACCGGTTATGACCTTGCCGTTGGCCCTTAAACGTTAGGATGTACAATTTCAGTGTTCTTAGAGAATGTTTTTGTAGGATGCTAGTTCGGCTAGGAGAACCTCTGTATTAGAGATTATGTTAAGGTTAGCCAAACATCGTAATGTGATAATGAAATTGTACATAATATGAAAACGTTTAATGTTTTAATTTTTTGTTTTAATAAATACGGCCGCGGGATGGTCACTCCATCCCACATCCAAAAACTTCAAGACTGTTTCCGGTTTCCCTCCTTTTGGGGATTGTGTTGAGAGGGGGTGGCGGGTATCTCAGCCATAGGAATTTACAATTTTTGCGTTCTGTAAAAGCTCTCACAGCTAGACAATTACGATGGACATTATTTTTTAATGATTACAATTTCATAATCACTTATCGTCCTGGAAAAGAAAATTTAAAAGCAGATGCTCTGTCTCGCATGGGATTTGCAACTGAAAAAGATTGTACTCCTGAAAAAACTCAACCAGTATTATCTGATCACTGCTTTAAAGTAGGTGTAATCATTACTGATGTAATGGAAAACATAAAAGAAAAGATACAAGAAAAAACAATGGAAGAATGGCATGACTTGTGTCCTTTGTTACATGGTAAAAAATGATTTGTTGTATATGAATTAACACATTTTGTACCCACCCAAGAACTCCAAAAAAAGGTGATTCATTCCCATCATGACACACTAATGTCTGCACATCCAGGAGTAACTAAGACCAGTCATTCAATAAAAAGAAAATTTTGGTGGCCCTCTTTGCTAAGTGATGTTAAATCTTATATTAAGACTTGTGTGGTTTGCTCTCAAAATAAAACACTACATCAATCTCCCAGTGGTCTTTTACTTCCTCTCCCGATTCCACCTCAACCTTAGCACACAGTGTCCCTTGACTTCATAGTTGAGCTCCCTAAAACTAAGGAAGGTTTCAATACAATTTTAACGGTGGTTGACCACTTTTCTCGAATGGCTCATTTTATTCCGTTAAAGAAAATTCCTTCAGCCAAAGAGTTAACTCAGATATTCTCTAAAGAAATAATTAGTTTGCATGGCATTCCATCAGTAATAATTTCTGATAGAGGTCCTCAGTTCATTTCCCACTTCTGGCAAAATTTAGGAAAAACTTTAGATATGGACATTCGCACCTCTTCCGGATATCATCCCCAAACAGATGGTTTAACCAAAAGAACTAACCAGACTATAGAACAGTTTTTAAGATGTGCTTTAGCTGAAGACGAAAAGGAATGGTCATATATCCTATGGGTCTTGGAATTTGCTTATAATAACATGGATAATTCCTCCACTACTCTATCACCCTTCTTCTGTACTTATGGATTTCATCCTAAAAACATTCCAGGTTCCATACAAATTCCATCTGAAATACCGTCTTTGGAAGACCATATTAAAAAATTAATCTACATTCAAGATCAGGCTCAATATCATTTAGCACAAGCAAAAGAAAAGCAAAAAGAAACTTCAGACATTTCACAGAAAATCACCACCTAAATATTCCATAGGAGATAGAGTGTAGTTGTCCACTAAGAACTTGAAAATAAAAACTTGTAAAAAATTCTGCCCCAGATTTATTGGACCATTTCCTATTGAAAAACTAATAAATCCGGTTAGTATAAAACTAACTTTACCAACCAGATATAAATTTCACCCGGTATTTCATGTATCTTTGGTTAAACCTTGTGATCCTATGACTAGATTTAAAGAAAAACCAGCAGCCATACAAGTTGATGGAATTTCAGAATTCGAAGTTCAAAAAATCCTTGATTCCAAAAGAATTCGAGGAAAATTGTTTTATTTAATTCATTGGAAAGGCTATGGTCCAGAAGAACGGACATGGGAGCCTCTTTCAAATTTGCAAAATTCCCCTCATCTCTTGAAACGTTTTCACCTCCAAAACCCAAACAAGTCTAGACCTGTTTCTCGGATCTTGGGAGGGCTTTTGAGAGGGGAGTACTGTCATGAATCGCGGTCCTGAACACCTTCTGCTCTACACTGAGCAGTTTTATCCCAGCAAGAAACCCACCCCTGTCCCGTGCACCCAGCACGCCAAATGTAATGTATGAGGAATGTTGCATAAGTGTTGGTGGTATTATAGTTGTAAAGAACGTATAAGGAACATTGCATAAGTGTTGTGGGTTTATGCCGATCTTTTAAAAAACTTGTCATATTTCATATTTTGTCTCATGGTACAAATTTGCTAATCATTGTTATCAGTATTGCGAACATAAGATAGTATTCACAGACTTGTGCTTAAGTTTTAGAATCATGAACCATGCAGCCGGCTGAACTTCCTAAGACGCACACGCACGCTGCAAAATGGTGCGCAATGCCTCAGCATCTCTTGGGGTGTGGCTCGGCTATAAAAAGCCACACCCAAAGCTTCCCAATGCTTCGCCTCCTGCCGCGCCCTCGAGAAGGACTCATCCTGAAGCGCCCTGGGATCCTGAAAGCCAGCTGCCGCCCGGAAATCGCCGAAAGGTTTCATCTTCCTGCATAACTGCCAGCGCGAGTTTCTGAAAGGAAAGAAAACACAAGCTAAGTGAAATCTTTTAATAAGTTTGTTTTAAGGCGCCCAACGCAAGCAAGCAGCAAAGTATTGAAAGACTAGAACTTACCTGAAAGGATTCATCAAGGACATTTCGTGCATTTGTTTAAAGAGACGGTTTGGTTTTCTAAAGAGTGCTTTGAGAAAATATCAAAGCGCAAAACATTGTGGACAATAATTGTGGTCATTGAGTTTTGGCAATTGTTTCTTGTTTAGAGTTGTTTCTTTTAGGTTGCGAAGTCAAGGGAAGACATAACAGAGTACACAGAGTAAGTGATATGTACAAGAGAAGGGGCAATGTTTTTATTTTGAAACGAACTGAAGAAAAGGGAGTAACTTATTCACTATAATTTATTTCTTCTTAGGAGAAAGAACGTGACATCTCCTTTTTGGCTTCGACTCTCTGCAACCTACACAACCACAACCCTCCACGACGACAACACGGACGCGACACTTAGATTCTTACGGTCGCAGGTAGGCTTTTAGGAATAAAAGAAAGAGATCTGTAAGAATAGATGTAGGTTTAATTGTGTGAAATCAAAGAGATAAAAGTTACAAAAGTTTCTTTGTTGCCTCGCAGGTCGACAACCCAGGAACAGGTAGCGTCCACTATCCGGCCTTCCTCCCTTTTTTCTACTTAATTACCTAGGTGTTCTAATCAATCACTAGGTGTTGTCTAGAATTCGGGGAAGTTGGTCCATAACGTCTCTGCGAAATCCATCTACAAGCAACTCACAGGTAAGCGTGCTTGTAACCTTGACACAAGGTGTCTGCACCGTTTCCTGCATAGGGGATTGAAATATTTCATTAAGTGCACTCACAACTCAAACATAAACATTTGTTTCAAAAAGGTTATCAGAGCTTCCACCTTACTGATGTACCCATGAACAAAATGTTAATGCATTTTGTGACAAGTCGTGTTCAAAATGACTAGACATGGCAATGTTTAGGCCTAACTACTAAACTCACATTTGTTCACCTTCGACTTCAAAGTTAAACATTTCTTCTCTAAGCATTTCCAAGCATTCTCCACACTAATGTCATGCTCACATTGTTTATTACAGAAATAAGAATATAATCTTAAAAGGCCATGGCCTCACACACACCTTTTTATGTTTCCTTTATTACTTTTTTGAAGACCGTATCAACACTGGCCAGGTCGAATGGTATTTATTTACATTGGTACATTCCTTGCAAAGTGACAAACACCATTACATTTTGAGAAAGGTCTTGAAAACCTAACTGGTGATGGGTGCTAACAAGGTCTAGGCTGAAGAAAATTCTTGCTAAATCAATACATTTTGTAGGAATTAGGTAGCTGGTCTGTCCATAGTAGTTTGTTGAGGCAGCAAAGGTCCATACACTGAGAGCTCTGATGTGATATAACAACGGGGTACAGCCCATGGGGAGAACTCAACAGGTTTCTTGATATCACTCTAACAAAGATCCTCTAGAAGTTCCTTCAATTTGCTTGTGTAAACCAATAGTACATTTCTAACACGATGCCTTATAGGCCTCGCATCATTTTTCAGCATGCTGCAATGGAGAAAATCCTTGTACCCCCTCAGATTTCTGCTAAAACACTCTCAAATTGCCCCTTCATTAATCAAAGCAACAGTGATGTGGGGTATCACCCACACAAATCTTAGTCAATCACTATTGTCACAATTTATATTATGAACAGGCAGTAAAGCTCAGGGGGTCCAAATGTATCTCCATCTCATCTTGGTATGGCCAATCACCTTCACCTGCACGGTATATTTTACCCTGGGTTCTTCTTCCCTTGAAATTAATATTTTCAAGAAATACCCCAATGTGTTTTGCTCACATGAATCCACAATATCAATAGAAAACAACTGGTTGTTCCACTGCAATTTTTCATCATTTTTTTACTAAGGATCCTAAACCATTACCCTAGAATTCACATTACTGTAACTCTTTCTCATCAGTCTCTGTAGTACACCTGTGTAATCCTTGATTTCTTCCCAAAAAAATGACACTTTATACTACATCTGTATCAGACACTTCAGTATCAGTTTCTCAATCTTCCACATTCAAATTAACTCTATCTCTTCAGCATCTCTCACCCCAAAACAGACTCTTCTTTCTACAGCTTTTTCAGAACTTGTCCCATGCTGAGTAGTTTTTGCCACTGCCCACATGTTCAATGTCCCCCTACTTCTAACAAATATTTTGACCTTCCATCTTATTCTCTTCTCCATTTGTATATTTTTGCACTATTTCCTCTCCTATTGACTACACATGCTTCAATGAACAACTAAGATTATTGGCATCATATTTCAACTAGGGAGCTTCTCTGATTGTTCAATATTCTTAGCAGAGACAATAGCCAATTTTAATGTAAGGTCAGAAGTAGTCCACAATCTTTTGTGGACTTTTTTTACATTTGATTCATGGACATATGATCTGAACACATGATCAAAAGTTGTATTTTCAAAGATGCATGCTATTTATAAGACCTCAACACAGAAACATACTCATCTATAGCTTCTCCTATGGCTTATTTGCTTGTGTTAAACTTGATATTATCCATTGCAGTGTTGACTTTCTTGCTATAATGCATGTATATTAGCCTGATGCTGTAATCAAACACATTCAAATAACCCACGTGTTCAAGTGAAGAAGGGATCCAATGCAATGAGAAAGAATAGAGCATTCAATGTGTTCAACAGATAAAGGTTATTTCCAGAAAACGTTCAGGATTATAGTAATAGATAAAGTGTTTCCCACAGCTTTTCTCACATCCACTCCTGATCCACCTCTCTCCATCATTCAACCCATCCCACACATTGAACAATCAGCCAAACGGGCATGCTACATATAAATTCAATCCATATCCTACACTTAGGCCCTCATTACGATGTCGGGTGGACTTTTTCTGCGCGACACCGTTGCTGAGAAGAAACCACTCGCACATATGTCAGCAGTTCCAACAGCCTAATTTGGATGCACCGCACATAGTGCAGTTGGAAACCTCCATTATCCAAAGGGAGTTTAGGAGGTGGGCTGTAAATGCCTACAGCACAGGCTTCCATTGAAAAATGGAAGTTGGTAAACATCCCAGCACCGTGTGCAGGTACGATCAGGTGCTGGGATGTTAAGGGGAGCGCCATATGTGCCCCCACGCCTATATGCAGGTGGCCTGGAGGAAAGGGGTCCCTGCTAGAAGCCCCCAAAGTCAATTTCCGACAGCCAATCCATTTCGGAATGGCTGACATGGATTGGCAGTTGGAAACCAACATCGTAATCCTGACAGCAGAGCCGAGCCTGGCTCCGCCATCATTGAAGGGATAACTATTCCTCTCCTGTTCTAACTGGCTCACAGAGCCCGTCGGAAGAGGAACGGAATTCCCTTCCCTCAAACCGCCGTAATCACCATACTAGGGTCCGAGGGAAAGCTCAGGCTGTCAGGGCCTTAATGTGCAGACACACTGGCATAGGTAACCTTCACCCCCAAGGATCCTCAACAGAAGATATGGACAAGAGACATACTCCAAGAATAACTGGCTGGGTCAGTTTTGCTGGGTCTGAGGAAACCCCCATTTTTTGTGCTCCCCCAATTTTTTGCTTACTGGAATTTCTGTTCTTTGAACTCCGCACACCGGGACACTTCTGTTCAGTCTCCAGTGTATGTACTTTGACCCCTAAAACTTGGCAAAATTAGTTGATCGCCAATTGGCATATTTAACTTTCCTGGCAATAGTACATAGTGCAGGAAAATACAGCAATTCCATGGGAAGTTAAAACCTGTGGACTGCAGTACATGTGGTTCCAGCCACTAGACTGTCAAAGAAAACATGACTACAGACCTCCCTGTGTAGCCTGCCTCTTGCAGTTTTTAAACATGTAGGCAAACCTGTCAAAGTAACACTTTTGGCAGGAAATAACTCTACTTTGAAACTTTAAATTAGTCATCCCTTTGTTGCCCACCAGGTAGGATGCCGAGTATTACGAAGCTATTTTCACTGTGTAGGACAGTAGCTGCTCCTATTAGAAAAAATAAACTTCAGGAAAAAAGGAACAGTAAGCTAGCATATATATTCAACCACTAATTGTAATAATCATTAAAAATATCATTCACTACAGAAGATATTTGTAAATATTTTTAAAAAGTTACCTTTAAAAAGTTAGATGTCTCTCTGAACCTCCAGTGGCTAATTAGCAATATCCTGCCAGCAGCTGGCCCAGTCAACTCTTCCCATTAATGAAGTAACAGAGCAGAAACAATGACTTAGGCCTTTTGGCAGGAAGACCTGGCTGTGAGGTCTGTGACACCTCAAGACCGGCATCTGGGGAGGGACCACGAATTTCATTACATTGAAAGGGACCAGGGTGCGGTCTATCCATTCATAAAGAGTGAAGTGGGCAAGAGAAGTCTTTGTTCCCTAGGCCATCTGTAACCAGTTTGGCACCAGCTCAGTGGGAGGATGGAGCTAGCCCTAGATTAGATTGTGTATAGTTAAGGAGATGTGGATGGCATATATCCCTAAATACACCTATAAGTGACACTCCAGATACATACAAGGGTAGAAGGGTCATGCTATATTCGACTTGCCTCAGAATAATGCAATGTGGGATAGTTTGTGGAAAGGGTTGATCCTAGTAACTTTTTCTCATAGATTTGGTAAGTTCTATGTGTCCCTCCCACCTACTGGCTAGTGAAGCTTACGAAAGTGGCATCTCACCACAAAACAACAAAACACTTCAAGAACCTATGGAAGAACATAAGAGGACTCGCCCAGCTGTATAAGATCTGCCTGGAGACTTGAGGGACTGGACCTTCTCCCACAGTTTTCTGACCCACTGTGTGAATACAGGTACAAAATAAGCTGTTAGAGGATTGTATCCAGGAGTGGCCAGACTGGCCAGTAGCAACTGGCTTGTACTGTCCTGCTGATGGCCTTTGCTGAAGTGAGTCTTTGCCCCTAAATGCTGTCCCTGAGGTCTTGGAAGCCTTTGAAAAGCCCAATAAAAGCTGATCTATAAAGTTTGAAAAATTGGGAAATAGAACATTTTGTGACTTCCAGGCCCCCCTAGTGTCAGTAGGAAAAAGTGTGGGATTTAAAGAGGGATTTTTTCACATTCAATTTCAACTGACAGCTGGAAAACATTCTCCCACGGTCATGAACACTACAAAGTATCTGCGGGGAAAAACTCCAAAACTGTGTCCAAACCAAAACCAAATGAGACGGTGAAAAATAAAGACCATGCCCCTGCCAAGCAAAATGAGATCATCAATACTCCCCAACAAGGGAAAAAATCTACTAAAGGTAGTGTAGCTGTTACGAATAGTTCCACTAAAGATCTGAAGATCAATGATCAGGCAAAAGTGGCATAACCCACTTGGCGGAGGCACAAACATAGAGCTGAACTTCCACGCGAATCCCACCCATTCGTGATTGTTTTGGCCGGGGTCCCAGAGTGGCAACATGATAGAGCGGAAACCTTCTATGAACTCAAAAATAAAGTGATGTTCTGGTTATCGAAAAACCGGTCCCTTAGACCAGATCTAGATGGTAAGATCATTAGTGTTAGGAGAGCTAGTTGGATAGGTTCTAACTATTAGAATATAGACGGAGACTGCATCAAAGTAAACTTTAGAAACCCCTAAGTTGTGCAGTTTATTAGCAGCTTCCCGAATCAGAACATTGAAGGAGGGATAGTTTCCTTGGATCTTGGTCATTTCTATCCTCAATTGTCAAAAATGGGGGGCCTTTTCTTCAATATCAGGGGAGGAATTGGTCAAATAGTGAGTATTGGGAATGGGGGTTATCCACAACGCACTCCCTTTCGTATCCAAACATTGGCAAACCTCTACAATGTCCCAAAGTGTAATCCTTTTGAAGGGAAGTCAGACTAAGGGTGGGTTGACTGACAAAAGGGTAGCAATCTATCAGGAACGGGCCACGAAAACATTAACTTAGAATATGCCATGATAAACCAGGAAAGCACGAATTCGGAGACTAGGTTGGGGGAGTCTGCATTGATTAATGGGGTCACAGGGAATGTGGATTCAATTCTGACCAGTATTAATAATCAGTTAAATAAACAAGATACCCCCATCCAGAAATTCAATTTTAAAATTTACGTCATGGAATATTGCGGGCTTAAGAAATAAAGTAGATGACCCAATTTGGAGAGAATTCCTAATGACCTTTGATATCATCGGGTTACAAGAAACTTGGGATACTACGAATACACTAACCATAGATGGCTACTCCTCCTATTACCTCCCAGCTATTTCATCTGCCATGGGGAGAGCCAAGGGGGGTTTAGTCACCTTAATTTCGGCATCTATCCCCGGGATTCACACGCAAATAGAAACAGGTTCTCCCTCCTGTCTAGCAGTTCACATTGTTTGTAACAGGGAATGTAATATCTTAATTGTCAATTTCTATAACTCTTATGATAGAGTAACTCCCACTGAACATATGTCAACTCTGGAACTCTTTCTATCCAGGCAAACTGAGGTTTTAAATAATCACTGTTCGTTAATTATATTAGGAGACTTTAATATACATGGGTGCCCAGATAAATGCCTCTTATTTGATAAATTAGGTCCGAAAAATCAAGGAGAGATACATTTTGAACATACTGCCCAAGGAGCGATCCTTGAGAATATCTTGGCGAGTAATGGGTTGATGCTACCACAAAGGGAGGAAGCGGAGATCCCAACCTTTGAGAAGAATATTAGCCGCTCAACCATTGATTACATTTTTTTTAAGTCTTACTCTGGGGAATTGTATCTGGGAATACTCTGTATCCAGGACACATTTTAGTGACCATAACCTAACCCAGTGACCCTGATTATCACGAACCTGTTTAAAACATGTAAGAATCAAAATAAAAGGGTGGATAAGCATGATATCCGGCCAACAGATCCGGGACGTAGAATCAGATGGGAAAGGGTTGTCCAGCAGGACTTCATAGATAATCTTTTTAAAACCAGAGGGATAGAGATGGGAAAATGTATGGACCACGAAGCGGGGGATAAAGAGGTCCTCGATGTCTTCTTAAAAATCTGTACCCAAATAGCATCGGACCTCAACTTACCAGGCAGGGTGAAGGAGCCTGGGGGTGTTGGTTGGTTTGACCATAATTGCACAGTTGCCAATCAAAAACTTAGGACTGCCCTGAAAAGCAAACCAATAGACAGGTCACTTGTAGTTTCCTTAAGGCGATCATATTAAAGAGCAGTGGAAGCCAGGAAACGCGAAATCAGAGAGGTGACCTGGGAAGATTTAACCTCAATCATGTTTTAAGAAATAGCGCTAAATTTTGGGAAATCGTTAACAAGCCATATTTTAACGATCCCTGTAATAATCCGCTTGATTGTGGTATTCAAGAACAACAATGGTTTACCCATTTCAAAACAGTGTACGAAGGGGGGGTTGCAGGCTATGAGGTCGAGTGCACCCCTGCCCCACACACATATATTCTGTCAGTCTCAAAAACAGAGGTAGCTGAAGCCATCGGAAAAATGACCAGCAATAAGGCCCCTGGCCCCGATGGTGTTCCGGCTGACCTCTTTAAGTTGGATATCAAGCCATGGTCATATATCTTAGCAAATGTTTTGAATCATATTAGTAAGGCTGGTATCCCTCCTACATGGTCAGAATCAGTCATTGTTCCCATCTTTAAAAAAGGTAACAGGGGAGATCCGGTTAATTATCGACCGATCTCTCTAATTGACTCCACGGTAAAAGTCCTTGGCCGTGTTATTCTGAGCAGAATAACAAAGACATTGGAAGACACAAAAACCCTTTCACCCTTTCAATTTGGATTTAGAAAAGGGAGGGGTACTATAGATCAAAGTCTTAACCTCCAATTAATAATTGGAAAATATACTATTGCTAAAAATGGTATTCTATACCTAGCTTTTATGGACCTGTCCTCTGCCTTCGACCGAGTGAACAGGTCCAAATTGTGGGATCTGTTATTGAAGCCGGGTATAGTTGAAAATATTGTGTACTTCCTAGCTGACCTTCATAGGGATCTCACGGCCACAGTGAGATATGATTATAAAGGCAACTGTACCGGAAAGATTAGGATTGTGAACGGGGTCAGGCAAGGATGTATTTTATCCCCCTTGCTTTTTACTTTATATATTAATGATTTGGGGACAGTCTTGGGGGCGGCAAGCAAGGATATACCAAGAGCGGGTAAATGTATGATACCCGCCCTGCTGTATGCAGATGATGCTGCTCTTTTAGCACGTACAACAGTAGGCCTCCAACGTCTTTTATATTCATTTTATAATTTCATGAATGCACTAGACCTTAGCGTCAATTATTCAAAATCTCATGTAATGGCGGTTGGTAGTAAAGGTAAAAATTGAAAACCTTGTATTGTGAGGGTAATAGGTTATCCAGAATTACAAGTTTTCCATACTTGGGGGTTATCTTTGATGACAGTTCCACTTGGTTGCCCCAAATGGCCCCTAAATGAAATGTTTTCGTAAGATCAATTTCAGCCGTTTTAGATTTTTCCCTTTTAAAATGGATAACAACATGGATAAATCCGGAATTGGTTTTAAATCTTGAAATTTAGAATGATTGTTTGACTTTGGACCACAGTTTATCCATTCCATGGTTGAAATATGTTAAAGCATTAGCTGATTCATTAGGTCGACCAGGATTGTTTACCCAGCCCCAAAAACTGGTTAAGGGAGATGGAAATGGACCAAAGATAATTTTATGCTGAACAAGAGTTTTGTAAGGGGGGAAATGGAACTGAGTAAAGTGACCGTGAGGGCTCATCATCTCTTAATCAATTCCAACATACTGAATTATACCTGAAAATAGTCAATAACTCTAATCACCGTTTTCTCCTAAGTAGGTTTGGGCTAAATAAAATCCATCTGCTCCTTACCACACGACCAAGTTGGACTAAAACAAAAGATCTAGACATTTGTCCGTGTGATGGTTTCTCTATAATGGACACTGCACATTTTATGTTTTTCTATAAATACTTTGTGGAGGTACGGAAAAAGTTAATTTTACCCGTGATCAAAAACAAAGGGTTCAGACAAGTTAAACCAGCCCTTATGTACCTCCAGTTACTGTCGAACACTTGGGAAATTTTTACCGTGGCATGCTTTTTAACAATAGCTATGAGACTTGGGAAAAAATGAATTGGCCTAGTTGTAAATAGCACATTTTTTAGGGTTTTTAAAAAAATCATATTTATTATGTTCAGGTTTGATTTTAACAATGTACTATGATCTTGATTCTTGATGTGTGTATACTTTTATGGTTTTTGATATGAACCGAATAAAGTACTTTTTGACTTTGAACTCTTGACAGGGTGTAGGTGCGAAAAGTATATGGCTAATGAGAGGGCTTCAGCAGGCACAACATTTCAATTTTCCCACTTTTGAGATTTTCCTGCTAAATCAAATGGCTTCAGCAGTACCTTTCCAACAACTATGAGACTTTGGGAAGACTTCTCCTGATACAGAATGCAACCTTGCTGTGCTGGAGGATTTTCCATTTCAGAGCCTATGCTAGATATTAAAATCCCTGTGATGAGCCACTTGGTGTATCCAGCGTACTTTCCATCATGGGGAGATTATACGCCACTCTAGAGGACTCAAGTTCACAAAAGTAGGAACTTCTGCTCCCTGAATGCAAAGCGATGTGCACAAATAGGGCACACCCACTGAGGGACAGTTTTTTACAAATGCGTGCAAATAATGGAAACAAAAGAGGGCGGATTCCATCTAACCAATACATAAGCCAGCCTCTGATGAGATGCCGTGTGCATCGAAACGCGTCAGGCAAAATGAAAAAATGAAGGCGACTGTGGGGAGTCAGACAATGCAGACCGAATGGTGGACTCTTAAGCGTGTGCCCTCCCGAAAGCTCCAGGGCATCTTTGGTGATATATATATATATATATATATATATATATATATATATATATATATATATATATATATATATATATATATATATATATATATATATATATATATATATATATATATATATATATATATATATATATATCCATACGGGTTCTCAGCAAGGCACTCGAAGCAACATGCAGCCACGCTACCTCAAGAAAACAGCAGGACCAGGTATTCCGTGAGTTGTTGTTTTTTATTCTGCAACAAACGACAGCATAAATATATATATATATATATTCACTGAAAAAACCATAGGTTTCACACCAGTTATAGTTAGGAATTAGCATTTAAAAAACCTATTAAATTCACTGAAAAAACCATAGGTTTCACACCAGTTATAGTTAGCTGGAAATTTTACTGATATAAAACCATTGAAATTCCCACGTTATAGTTAGATGGACTCACTATAACTTGCGCGTGCAATGCACTGCTGATGACGTCACATATTATATCACTCACGACATGGTCAGTGACATCACTCATGACATCACTGATGACACCATCCAGTGAATGTGTGTCTTTCTGAAAAATAAATATATTTTATATATGTATATGTAAAAGTTGATGGAAGAATAAATGTTTAAATAAGTGTCTAAATGGATGGTTTTTAAAAATTGATTGGTTAACTGGCTTAATAAGACATCATCAGCAGTACATTGCACGCGCAAGTTATAGTGAGTCCATCTAACTATAACGTGGGAATTTCAATGGTTTTATATCAGTAAAATTTCCAGCTAACTATAACTGGTGTGAAACCTATGGTTTTTTCAGTGAATTTAATAGGTTTTTTAAATGCTAATTCCTAACTATAACTGGTGTGAAACCTATGGTTTTTTCAGTGAATTTCATAGGTTTTTTAAATGCTAATTCCTTTGTATATCGAGTTTCTAACCTTTTTTTTTTTTTACAATTTGCTGTTTTTTTTTTAGTATTCATTTTTTTTATATAATTTTTTTCTTTTGCGCTCTGGGTGCGCGCTCCGGGAAGCTTTCAGCTAAGCTCTCCGGTAAGCTTTTCCGAGAGCTCATCTGAAAGCGCACCCAGAGCGCAACTGTCGTTCGTGAAAAAAAATATGAATGAAAAGTTAATAATAATGCAAAACATTTCGTACCATACAAATAAAATTAGTTTTTTTTAATAAGGAAAATGATTATGCATTTCTATAAAAGATTGATGACGTCACTTCGGCGCGCAACGTAAGTGACCTCGGAAGCGCCTACGTTCGCGGCGCATAAACGCACGCAAAAGCGCCTACGATCGCGCCACGTTTGCGCCCCGGAAGCGCCTACGATCGCGCTGCGTAAACGCACCGGAAGTGCTCCGGAGCGCGCAGCGTAAACGCGTCGGGTCATGTGACCCTAAAATAACACTTTTCATTGGTTGCTAACAGTTTTTTTTTACAATGAATGAAATCCCCACCCATTTCCTTCACTTCTTCTTTCACTTTTGTGACTGAAAGACCTGCCTTTTTTGCTGCTCCATATTCCTGGATTAATCATGGCTGCCAGACCATCCAGCAGTGAAGATGACTCCAATGATTTCATTGATGAAGAGCCTCCTCAGCCGAAGGTCAAAGAACATTTCATCTGGAAAGTTTCCAGCAGACCAGAAGAAGGTGAATGCACCAAAAGTAGAGTGCAGGATCTGCAAACAGGTCCTGTCACGGGGTAACCCCCCAAAAAAATACTCTTTTGGCAACTTCACCATGATTCGCCATGTGGAGAGGAGGCACCCCCAGAATTTTGCCCGGGAAAGTGTCAGGGCTCTGGCACAAGAGGTTCCCAGAGATGGGGCCTCTACATCAACAGGAGGAGCAACTTCTTCTGGAAGAGAACAATCACAGGAGCAGGTAGCAAACATACAACCTGCATTTAACCATGGGGTCGTCAAATGCAGATACTGCAATCAACTCCTCACCTATGGGGAGCAAAGTGTCCTGCTCATGGTTCGAGCATTGGAGAACCATCGCTGCCCTTCCCACCCCTAATTTTTTTCTTTTCTTTTTGCTCCTGTTGAGCAGTTTCCATTCCCTGTTTTTGTTCCTGTTCAGTTAAAAGAAGAAAACCAAAAGTTTTTTTCAGAACTACCTCCAATTCTCATCAAAGAGCTATATTCTTAAAAAATGAAGAGTAAGTGAAATATAGTGCATTGATAATTGAAAGGAGAATGAGTAAGAAAGAACAGAAAGGTATGAGAGGTGAAAGGAAGTGAAGTAGGAGGAATGAAAGAAGGTGAGTGTTAGAAAAGAAAGTTATGACACAGTGAATAAACTGGAGGCCTCATTTCTGAAAAGTGACGCATCGCTACGTGAAAACAGCGATGCGTCACTTTTCTGGACGCACTCCTTATGACATTCCAGATATGTCATATTTAATATATGACTAATCAATTCGCAAGGAGTTACAGATATGTCAGTATTTCTGACATATCTGTAAACACAAAAGTAACGCATTGCAGGAGTGCGTCACAAAAGTGACGCAACTCCAGTAATGTGTCCTTTCACATGGAAAAAGCACCATGTGAAAGGTTTGCTGTGAAGCAGGCGCAAGATTTTGGCGCAACAGCATCCTAAAAGTGACGCACTGCGTCATTATTACCAAGCTTTTTGCAAGGAACACCCCCTCTGCATGCATTATACCTGACACTATTTTTTAAAAAGTGACGCATCTAGGTACATGGGTCACTTTTTAAAACTCTGCGCCACATTGTATCTGCATCAGGTATAATGTATGCAGAGGGGGCAATCCCTCGCAAAAAGCTTGGTAATAACGACGTACTGAAATCTATAAGATTTCTCTGCGTCACTTTTAGGATGCTGTTGCGTCAAAATCTTGCACCTGCCTCGCATCACTTTTATGTTTACAGATATGTCAGAAATACTGACGTATCTGTAACTCCTTGCAACATGATTCGTCATACATTAAATATGACACATCTGGAATGTCATAAGGAGTGCGCACAGAAAAGTGACGCATAACACCAGCAGTGTAATAAAATGTGCCTCGTTGCACTATATTTAAAAAGTGACGCATCTAGATAGATGCGTCACTTTTTAAATATTGCATAACAATGCGCATTTTTTTACACCGCTGGTGCGTCACAAAAATTGACGCACAGGAGGCGCAAAACTAACAGCGCAAGGCCTTCATAAATATGGTCCTGTATTTTCCCCGTGCTTCGCCGGTGCGCGTACCATGCGCTTCCCCCGCGCAAAACGAAAATTTTTTTTTAATGCCCTGCAGGACCCTATTTTAGTCCCTACATCAAACCTAGGGGGTCAGAGGGGGTCTACTCTTCCCCCTTATGGTCATTTGCCCCTTTTTTTTTCAAACCCCTTGTGTCTCGATTTTACCGAGACACAAGATGGCGGCCGCTCCAGACTGTTTAGAATGTTTACAGACACCCAAGAGCCAATCAGCTTTCTGCGCGCAAGTCGCGTGTCGCGCCTGGAGCGCACTCCGGTGCGCGCACCGGAGAGCGCCTATAGATATATATATTTTTTTGAACCTAAATTACTCAAAATCCACTGCAGCACATATCTTGAGACATAGCAAAGGCACATCGGGCTACCAGTCCCTACAATTTTGCCAAGTTTGGTGTAAATCCATTCAGCCGTTCGGGCTAAAAGTGAAATCGACCGCCCTATGGAAATTAACATGGGGAAAATGCGTTTTGGGACCCCACTTTTATCTCGGCCCCCGCTTGACGTATCCCCCCCAAACTTTCAGGGAAGGACCGGAGCTCGACGAGGCCATTTTCAGGAAATTTTCAGGCAGATTCGTCAACCGGTGCCAAAGTTATTCCAAATAGAATTTTGAGATTTAACATTGAAAAAAATCCTAACTATAACTACCTACTGGCGACCGCCAGTAGGTAATATATATATATATATTACCTACTGGCGGTCGCCAGTAGGTAGTTATAGTTAGGATTTTTTTCAATGTTAAATCTCAAAATTCTATTTGGAATAACTTTGGCACCGGTTGACGAATCTGCCTGAAAATTTCAGGAAAATGGCCTCGTCGAGCTCCGGTCCTTCCCTGAAAGTTTGGGGGGGATACAATAAGCGGGGGCCGAGATAAAAGGGGGGTCCCAAAACGCGTTTTCCCCATGTTAATTTCCATAGGGCGGTCGATTTCACTTTTAGCCCGAACGGCTGAATGGATTTACACCAAACTTGGCAAAATTGTAGGGACTGGTAGCCCGATGTGCCTTTGCTATGTCTCAAGATATGTGCTCCAGTGGATTTTGAGTAATTTAGGTCCAAAAAAATATATATATCTATAGCAGCGCACAGGTGCGCGCACCGGAGTGCGCTCCAGGCGCGACACGCGAGGTGCGCATGGAAAGCTGATTGGCTCTCAGGTGTCTGTAAACATTCCAAACAGTCCAGAGCGGTCGCCATCTTGTGTCTCGGTAAAATCGAGACATAAGAGGTGGCTAAAACAAAGTGGGAACTGACCATAAGGCGTCAGGGATAGACCCCTTTGACCCCCTAGGTTTGATGTGGGGGCTATAAAAGGGCCCCGCGGGGCATTTAAAATATTTTTTTTTTTTTCGTTTTGCGCGGGGGAAGCGCTCGGTGCGCGCACCAGGTAGCGCACCGGGGAGCGTAAAATGAGGGAAAAAGATGACAGAGTTTTAAAAAAATGAAGTTTTCATTTAGAAATTGGAGGTAGTTCTTAAAAGAACTTTTTTTTTTCTTCTTTTTGTTGTTTTATATTTTTTTTGTGTTTTTGGAACTTTTTAAACTTTTTTTGGCTTTTCAAAACAGTTTTATATTTTTTTTGTATTTTTTAGGGGGAGAAACAAAAAAAGGGAATTGAAACTGGCTCAACTGGAGCAAAAAAACAAAAAACCCAAAAAATTATTTCTTTTTGGGGCACTTGTGATTATCACCTGCAAGGACGATGAGCTTAATACTTTGTTCCCCATAGGAGATAAGCTTGCCACAAGCAGTGCAAGTAATTTTAAAATCAGCAAATCTCGGCTGAATGCAAGGCATCACCTCAGATGTTTCTGGTTGCGAGGAAGAGGGTTGTTTTCTTTGGGAGGGGGTCCTTGATGACTGGGGGAGGTTACTGGCCAGTTCCCGGAACTCTGCGCGAGAGTAGTTGTTTGGATGCTTTCTTGTCATGTGCCGAATCATGGTATAGTTACCAAAAGAATATTTCTTATTTGGGTTGCCCCGTGAAAGTTCATCATTGCAGATGAGGCAAGTGACTTTGGGCGCATTCACCTTTTTTTTCCCCTCTGGAATTGAAAAAAACTGCCAAATGAAGTGTGGTTTGGGTTTATAAGGTGTGTTTTCTTCAGGCAGCCATCTTCTTCTCCCCTCCTCCTCTTCCTCTTCCTCCTCCTCCTGTTCTTGACCACCAATATAATTTGGAGCTGGTCCTCTTGGTGGTGGTGGTGGTGGTGGTGGCTGAGATGCTCCTGCTGCTGCTGCTACTGAAGCCATTTTAAAGTACAAAAAGGTACAGAGAGTTCCAAACAGATCTTCCTCAGTCAAAGGACAAAGTCAGAATAAGGAAAAAAGGTGGGGGCTTTCATCATTTGGAAAACAAAACTGTCCTGAACCAATGAGAAGTGTTATTTTCAGGTCACAAGACCAGGGGCTTCATCATTATGAAACTAAAACTGTTATGAACCAATGAAAAGTGTTATTTTCTGCTCACATGACCCGACGCGCTTACGCTACGCGCACGGGGGCGCGCAGCGTAAGCGCGTCGGAAGTTTACGTTTTGCGATCGTATTCGTTCGAGTACTTCCGGGTGCGCTTACGCCGTGCGTATCACGCGGTCGCGGCTACGCGATACGTCACGATCATGTTTTCGTTTGCGATATTGGCGCTCACGAGACGCTCCCCGGAGCGCGCCCGGGGGCGCTTTTCAGAAATACGCTTTTCGGGGCGCACTCCGGGGCGCGCTCTGGGAGCGCTCCCCCCAAAAATTAAAAAAAAAAAATGGGATAATTGTAGAGACAGGTAGCCCTATTCTGAAGTGGTTTGTAAAAAAATTAAGTTTATAAAAATATGTATTGTGCTACATTGGGCTTAATATATGTTAGAGCCAAAATGTAGCCCAAATGTAGCCCAAAGTAGCCCAATGAAGCCCAAAGATGGCCACCAGAGATCAAAAATTGTAAATGTAGCCCAAAATTCAACTAGATGTAGCACAACTGTAGCCCAATGACAGAATGTACCAGAGTGTTAAAAAGAACAACTAGAGTGCTAACAGTCTTATTTATAAAGTGAAACTAATAGTAAGGAATTAGCATTTAAAAAACCTATGAAATTCACTGAAAAAAACCATAGGTTTCACACCAGTTATAGTTAGGAATTAGCATTTAAAAAACCTATTAAATTCACTGAAAAAACCATAGGTTTCACACCAGTTATAGTTAGCTGGAAATTTTACTGATATAAAACCATTGAAATTCCCACGTTATAGTTAGTCGGACTCACTATAACTTGCGCGTGCAATGCACTGCTGATGACATCACATATTACATCACTCATGACATGGTCAGTGACATCACTCATGACATCACTGATGACACCATCCTTGTGACACAGTGACAGACCTCCTTTCAGTGTAATGTAACCCATGAAACACATATTCAAAAATAGAAACTAATATTTTCAAAAAAGTGGATATACCCATACCAGTTACAACAACCAATTCAGTAATACCACCATCTAATACACATCCACTCATGTGTATGTATATGGGTTATTAGATATTTTTATTAGTATCAGTATGAGTGTCTATATGGTTTGGTGGGGGTATTACTTAGCACATAGATGCATGAGTGACTGACTCTTTGTTTGTATGTGTTTTGAAGACAACATATGTACAGGACTGTATGGGTGGATGAGTGTCTATATGTGTTTGTTAGTGAGTGAATGACTGTCTCACTAGTGTCTTTATCAGTAACTACATATGTTTTAATCTAGTATATATGAATATTGATGTATATAAGTGAGTATATGTGAGAGTAAGAGATTGTAAGAGTTCCTGTTTAAATAAGTATGTGTTTCTATAAGTGATTGTTTAAGAGAATAAATATGTGTAATTTTAAATAGAAGTAAGGTGGAAGTGTGTGTATAACTCTATATTCAAATAAATGGATGTCCAATAGTTTATTTGCACGTGTGAATATGTGTGTGAGTAACTTTTGGATGAATGTCGGTGTGTAACAGGATGTATAGGTGTATCACTTCATATGATGAGTGAGTATATGTATGAGTGACTATATAGAACTGTTGGTGAATGAGTGGATGTGTATATAGATAGTGGAATTACTGAATTGCTTGTTGTAACTGATATAGGTATCTCCATTTTTTTAAAAATTTCAGTTTCTATTTTGAATATGTGTCTCAAGGGTTACATTATAGTGAAAGGAGGTCTGTCACTATGTCACAAGGATGGTGTCATGAGTGATGTCACTGACCATGTCATGAGTGATGTAATATGTGATGTCATCAGCAGTGCATTGCACGCGCAAGTTATAGTGAGTCCGACTAACTATAACGTGGGAATTTCAATGGAAAGGGGCGACCACTCGGTCCCCCCGAACGTATGGCTGAGTGCCTCGATCCCCCCGGGAAGCCATTTTTGGGCGGGAGGCGCGTCTCGGCTGGTATGCCCGAAGCGGCGTAGCCGGGGCGCGCCTTTTCCCGCCCTGGAGTGAGCTGGCCTAGACACCGACGCAGCCAGCCACGCCCTCGGGGCGGGCAGGGGCGGGTTTTCGCCCGCCCTGAAGACGGATAAAAGAAGGCGCAAGACCAGAAGACGTCCTCTTGTTCTTGTGCTCCGAAGCTGCACCTCCTCGCTACACGTGAGCTCGGGACGGAACGAAGAGCCATTTTTGAGCGTTTTGATCTTTTTTCTTTGTCTTCTAGATACTTCGTAGGTGAGATGCCCAAGAAAGGCGAAAAAAGAATGACGACTGAGCAGATGGTTCGGGCACTCTTCAAGGATATGTCCGACATAAAGAAACGGTTGGCGGAGCGAGATGGGGAGGAGGGTTCGGGCCCTTCGCCGGCTGGAGGGAGACCTAAGAGGCCGAGAAAGGTTCCAGCCGGTGGGGACGTCCCGGTTCCCTCTGCCCCTCTCGAGGCGCCGACCCCAGTACCGATGGAGGGGAATCCAATCCCCGTTGTCGTCACCCCGACATCGAAGGAAGACATGCCCCCCGAGCTGGCAGCACAGCTAGCAGCATGGTTGGGGGATAGTGGTGATGGCGCCACGGCTGCCGAGGCACAGGCGCTGATAAAAGGGCTTCGTGAGAAGAAAGAGGCAGCTAGAGTGGCGGGGAGAGACAAGCCGCAAGCGGCAGATGCTGCGTCCGGTTCAGGTAAGCGGCCATTGCCGATTGCAAGGGACGAGTCAGCACCCTCTCGTAGAGAGAGATTGGGACAACATGTGCCTTTAGCTATAAAGGAAAAGATCTGGGCGGGGGAGTACGTGAATATTTTTTCCCTGCTTGTTGATCATTATGATGTGGAGCATGTGAAAAGTCAGAAGGACTTAATGCATCCGAGTGTTTGGCGCGCTAAAATGGCCGCCTTTAAGGTAAATGAGAACATTGGCAACTGGGGCAATGCGTGGGGTATTTTCACATCAATTTTGGGGGAACGTAGGCCCGAGTTGCTCCCTGAGTTTCCCGTTTACCAATCACGAATTATGGGTTACTCGACAACGTATCAAGGTAACCATTGGTTTTGTTATGACAATCTGTTCAGGAAAGAAAAAGAGCATAACAAGAGTTTGACTTGGGATTGTTACGATTCGTTAACATGGGACAAAATGAAAGAATCAGGAATGTTAAGAATGCCATTGGTCGGGAGCAATGTTGTTGATTATTCCCGCCACAATGGGGGGACGCCCTTTCGACCGAGTACGAGCAGCGACGACCAGTCGAGGCCCGCAGGCAATACAGGGAGAAAGGGTTTCTGTTTTAATTTCAACAAGGGGAAATGTACCAGGCCTCCGGGATCGTGTAAGTTCAAACATGAGTGTAGTACGTGTGGGTCGTCCCATCCTGAGTCATCGTGCAGAGCCAAAACGGGTGAGAATGGGGGTAAGGGAGGCGCCAAACAGGTCTAAGCTAGGCCGAGGGGCGCCGTTACCAACCCCGATTGATACCTTGGCAATGATTCCCTGGCTCAGTGAATACCCGGATCGTACTTCTGCTGGGGTGCTGCGGAACGGTTTTACACATGGTTTCCGCATCCCGGTAGGGGACTTTCGGGGTGTAGGGATTTGCAAGAACCAACTTTCCGTTTTACAACATTCGTCTGTGGTGCAAGAGAAAATTCACAAAGAGGTTAGCCGGGGACGGGTCGCCGGCCCATTTAGTGTACCCCCGGTACCGGATTTTGTTTGTTCTCCGTTAGGGGTGGTTCCCAAGAAGGACCCGGGTGAGTTTCGTTTGATCCATAATCTGTCTGCCCCACACGGCCTTTCAGTAAATGACGCAATTGATCCAGAAGTTTGTTCGGTGCGATGCGCATCGTTTGACGAGGCAGTAGCCATCTTGAATCGCCTGGGGCCCGGAACGTTGATGGCGAAATCAGATATCGAGTCAGCGTTCCGGTTGCTCCCGGTACACCCAGACGATCAGCGTCTTTTGGGGTTCGGGTTCCAGGGGTCATTTTACATGGATAGGTGTATGCCAATGGGATGCTCTATATCATGTGCTTATTTTGAACAATTCAGTACTTTCCTGCAATGGGTGTTCACTAAGAAATCGGGTTTTCGAAATGTAATGCACTATCTTGACGATTTTTTGTTCCTTGGTCCCGCCGCAAGTCCTGAATGTGCTCAGGCCTTAGCTGAATTCTGTGTGTTGATGGATCATTTTGGCGTGCCATTGGCACCGGGTAAAACTATGGGTCCCACGACTTGCCTCGAGTTTTTGGGGATCGAGTTGGACTCAATGGAGGGGTGTTTACGTTTACCAGCTAGCAAAGTGTTGAAATTCAGGACAGCCCTCCTTGTATGTTTGAATACACCTAAGGTTACACTGCATCAGTTGCAACAATTAGTGGGGAAGTTGAACTTTGCCTTGAGGGTGATCCCAATGGCTCGCCCCTTTTCCCGCTCAATTGCCCAAGCGATGGTTGGCCTGAAAGAGGGTCATCATCGCACGAGGTTATCGGCTGAGGTCCGCCAGGACATGCGGATATGGTTAGCATTCTTGGCGGACTTCAATGGCCGAGTCGTTTGGAACAAGCCAGCCGTGTCCTCGGAAGAGCTTGGGCTATGGACAGATTCAGCAGGGAGCGTAGGTTTTGGCGCCATCTTCGGCACGAACTGGTCTGCTCAAAGATGGCCCCTATGGTGGCACGAGAAGGGGTTAACGAGTAATATTGCTTTCCTTGAATTATTTCCCATTCTCGTGGCCCTGAGAACCTGGCCAGAAGGTTTCAGAGATCATTCTGTCGTTTTTTGGTCCGACAATATGACCGTGGTAGACTGCATCAATAGTCAGTCAGCCCATTGTAAAATGATTTTGAGGCTGCTCAAAGAAATTGTCCTACTATGTATGCAACTGAACGTGGTATTCAGAGCAAAACATGTCCCAGGGGTGTTGAATCAGGCTGCTGACGCACTGTCTCGTTTTCACATGCAGGCTTTCTCGGGTTTCCTTCCTTCAGCGGACCCGGAGCCGGCACCCTTCCCCGAAGCTCTCTGGTCTCTCGGTGCCCCGAACTTCGTCACCTCGTGGGAGAGAGTCTAGCACCCAGGACAAGGAAGGCATATGAAGGGGCGTTCCAGGCCTATTTAGCCTTTTTGGGGGCAGAGAGAGGGGGTCTTTGGGGTCAGGAAGAGTGTGTAGTACTTTTTCTGATGTCTTTACGTAGGGCTGGGAAATCGGTGGCTACGGCCCAAAGGCATCGTGCCGCCATTTCCTTTGTTGCCAGGGCCCATGGCATCCTGGACCCAACAGCGTCTTTCACAGTACAGAAAGCGCTACGTGGGTGGCAACGCCTAGAGGGTCGCAGAGTAGACGTAAGACGACCGATAGGTCTAGACAGGTTGTCCCAGTTACTGGCCACACTCCCTAACACATGCTCGTCCCCTTTTGAGTCCTGTTTGTTCCGGACTGCATTTACGCTGGCGTTTCACGGGGCTATGAGAGTTAGTGAGCTGGTTGCAAGGAACAAACAGGATGTGATGGGGGGCTTGTGCAGGGAACATGTTCAGATCAGGGGGGATGCGATGATTGTCTCCTTTCTCAGGTCTAAGACCGACCAAGATGGGAGAGGGGACTGCACGATCATTCGCAGGAACCCCGAGTCATCCATGTGTCCGGTACAGTGCTTAGAAGATTACCTAGCACGGAGAGCGGCATCATGGGGGGGGACATTGTTGAGGCATGCAGACGCCACCCCGCTGACGAGGTTTCAGTTTCAACGGGTGCTTGCAATGGCCGTTGCCGCAGCGGGCTTGGACCCGGGCGAATTTGGGACCCACTCCTTTCGGATAGGGGCTGCCACTGAAGCTACAGCCAGGGGTCTTAATGTAGAGCAAGTGAAACGTGTGGGGCGCTGGTCCTCCAATTGTTATAAGAGGTACGTACGATTGCATATGTTGTGAAGCTGTAACCGTGTACTCACGCCTCTTGTCTTTTGTTTGTTTGCAGTTGCGCAAGCCTACGCGGCAGGGCAGACTGTGCAGTCAACCCAACACCAGGCCAGCGGTCGCACATCACCGGCTGTGAGGAAGGAGGTGTGGGTCGTGGGCCACTCATACGTGAGACGGGCCGCAGACGTATTCAAAGCAGGTGACATGATTCACGTACCTGGGGAATACGGGTACAGAGTGTCCTTCTACGGAAGGGGCGGTCTCTGTATTGACCAGTTTCAGGAATTTTTTGAGGGTTTGTTAGAGCGGATGAGGTCACCGCCGTCCATAGTCATAGTGCATTTGGGGGGCAATGATTTGGTCACCACCGGTAGACGACTTCTCCTGGAGGCTATGCTTTCCACGGTAAGTTGGTTAGCGAGGAGAGTTCCGGGGTGCCTAATTGCGTGGTCTCATATGATCCCACGAAAAGTGTGGCGGGGAGCTATCTCGATCCCTGCTTTGAATCATTCTGTTAAAAAATTGAATAACAAAGTGAGTAGGTTGTTCCGTTCCAAGACATTGCATTCGATCTCGCATAATTGTATTAATGATGACAGTATGTATTTGGGGGATGGGGTGCATTTGTCGAGGGCGGGGAATGAGTTACTCATAGGAGACTTCTTAGCCTGGTTAAAATCTTTAAAACATGACCTTTAGGTAGGAGTTTTGTGGGGGGTCCGGATAGCCGGTCAACTATCCGGACCTGTGGCGGTAAGGTCATGATCGGTGAGCACTAATTGGTAGATCCCTATGAGTGGGCGTCACCCAACACGGATGGGAGCGCTCGGGAGAGGTGGCCATTGGCCCCTCGGTGGGGAGGCGGTCCCGTCTAAGGGCGGGTCGCCGGAAGTAAAGGAAAGGCGGTCAAGGCCCCTTCCTTTGTAGGAGGGGTTACAGCCCCCTCCTGGGGAATTTCCCGGGGCCAGTGTCATCTGCGACGGCAGATGCGGTAAGTTGTGTGGGGTGGGGAGAGGTCAACGATACCTTCTAGATACCACGCACAAGTGTTCGAACGACCTTTAAATGGCGTCGAGTCTTAAGTGCCCCCGTCAAGACAAGGGAAATTGTTAGTAGTTGCACTTGAGGTAAGCCTCTGTGCTGTCGCCCTTCCCAAGTGGGAGGGGTAAGTCTGGTTAGGGATCTTGACACCGGTTATGACCTTGCCGTTGGCCCTTAAACGTTAGGATGTACAATTTCAGTGTTCTTAGAGAATGTTTTTGTAGGATGCTAGTTCGGCTAGGAGAACCTCTGTATTAGAGATTATGTTAAGGTTAGCCAAACATCGTAATGTGATAATGAAATTGTACATAATATGAAAACGTTTAATGTTTTAATTTTTTGTTTTAATAAATACGGCCGCGGGATGGTCACTCCATCCCACATCCAAAAACTTCAAGACTGTTTCCGGTTTCCCTCCTTTTGGGGATTGTGTTGAGAGGGGGTGGCGGGTATCTCAGCCATATGGAAAGGGGCGACCACTCGGTCCCCCCGAACGTATGGCTGAGTGCCTCGATCCCCCCGGGAAGCCATTTTTGGGCGGGAGGCGCGTCTCGGCTGGTATGCCCGAAGCGGCGTAGCCGGGGCGCGCCTTTTCCCGCCCTGGAGTGAGCTGGCCTAGACACCGACGCAGCCAGCCACGCCCTCGGGGCGGGCAGGGGCGGGTTTTCGCCCGCCCTGAAGACGGATAAAAGAAGGCGCAAGACCAGAAGACGTCCTCTTGTTCTTGTGCTCCGAAGCTGCACCTCCTCGCTACACGTGAGCTCGGGACGGAACGAAGAGCCATTTTTGACCCACCCACCAGCCCCTGAGGACAGCAAGTTGTTGTGCAATAAAGTTAATTTATAAGTTTGTTTTCCGTTTTCGTTTACAGGCTGTGACAGTATCAGTTTGTGGTTAATCATAATAAAGTATGGTGAATATCGTCTAGGTTGTTACGACCAAAGTGAGTTGTGTAGTGTTACATTGCTAGTATGTTCTTTCGGTCGTAGCGACCAATGTTTTCATAGGTTTGAATAAAATTGTCGTATTTATTTTTTGGTAGGCGGTAAGGTCATGATCGGTGAGCACTAATTGGTAGATCCCTATGAGTGGGCGTCACCCAACACGGATGGGAGCGCTCGGGAGAGGTGGCCATTGGCCCCTCGGTGGGGAGGCGGTCCCGTCTAAGGGCGGGTCGCCGGAAGTAAAGGAAAGGCGGTCAAGGCCCCTTCCTTTGTAGGAGGGGTTACAGCCCCCTCCTGGGGAATTTCCCGGGGCCAGTGTCATCTGCGACGGCAGATGCGGTAAGTTGTGTGGGGTGGGGAGAGGTCAACGATACCTTCTAGATACCACGCACAAGTGTTCGAACGACCTTTAAATGGCGTCGAGTCTTAAGTGCCCCCGTCAAGACAAGGGAAATTGTTAGTAGTTGCACTTGAGGTAAGCCTCTGTGCTGTCGCCCTTCCCAAGTGGGAGGGGTAAGTCTGGTTAGGGATCTTGACACCGGTTATGACCTTGCCGTTGGCCCTTAAACGTTAGGATGTACAATTTCAGTGTTCTTAGAGAATGTTTTTGTAGGATGCTAGTTCGGCTAGGAGAACCTCTGTATTAGAGATTATGTTAAGGTTAGCCAAACATCGTAATGTGATAATGAAATTGTACATAATATGAAAACGTTTAATGTTTTAATTTTTTGTTTTAATAAATACGGCCGCGGGATGGTCACTCCATCCCACATCCAAAAACTTCAAGACTGTTTCCGGTTTCCCTCCTTTTGGGGATTGTGTTGAGAGGGGGTGGCGGGTATCTCAGCCATATGGTTTTATATCAGTAAAATTTCCAGCTAACTATAACTGGTGTGAAACCTATGGTTTTTTCAGTGAATTTAATAGGTTTTTTAAATGCTAATTCCTAACTATAACTGGTGTGAAACCTATGGTTTTTTTCAGTGAATATATATATATATATATATATATTTTTTTTCAGGGCTGAATAACGAACTTAAAACAATGAACTAAAATTGAACAAATGTAAATGCTTTATTTATGGTTTGAATCATGTTTTCCACTGTGAATGTGTATTTGATTAACAAAATGAATTATAACGTTAATGGTTTTTAAACGAGCACTATGCACTTTTTCACAATCAACACGTATAAGCATTGGCTAAAGTGATATATGCATGTTACAACATGGCGCCCACTACATTCAGAGAAAAATTGTCCTTTCTCTATTTCTATTGTTAATGCAAATGGACCAATGACTTTAAAATGGTGGTTTCAATTCATTCACAAACGTTGCACTGACGAAGCCTGTAAAGGCAAAACGCGTCTGCGAGGGGTGAGGGGGGTTCTGGTGATTAAAAATTTTGCAAACGGATACCAGTGTGCTGGCCCCTTCTTCCTTCTGAAAACCGTATGGTACCAGGAGTTGTGTAGTTGTATACTGCGCTTCACCAGCGCTGAGGGCTTCGGCACCCGTGGAGTTGAGGAGCGACGGCGGTGATTGGAAACTGTGCTTCAAACGACTATGACCGTTGGCCCCGGGGAGAGATGAGCAGAGAATCCGTGTAATCATCGGGACAAGTACAGCAGTGTATGGGCTTAGCTGCACACGCAAAGCGGGAACACGCAAGCAAGTCGAATCACACAAGCTTACCGACTCAAGACGGAGACACGCCAGCTGGCGCTGACGGAGACCCGGAATCGAGCGGAAAGGCGGGAGAGTGAACGCCGATGCAACTGCCCGAAATTTATGCTCAGCCCCATCCACGAAGGTTCCGAGTGAAATCGCCAGACCCCTAACTGCAGTGACTTAGTCACCACCCCTGCAATTTGTTTATACATTCTGTAAAAAGTGGAGTAGTGCTAAAGGACATGTCGAATGAGGATGGTATCTTTGGGGAAAGAGAGTCAGCCGCAAACTTTATGTTTAGAAGCGCAGCCACTCGACAAACCCAGTCAAATAAAACAGCCACACCGGCTGTCCCCGGAAGTACGTTAAAAACACTATTTTCAAAGCTTGAAAAAATTCAAGAAAGAGAAATCCGAAAATGGTAGGAAGCGACTTCATTGGAGAGGTATATTGACTGTGGGAGAATACCAAGGGGACTACGCATCTATACCGTTCCATATTATGAAAATCCTGATCCTGCCTTGCTTAAGGACTGGGCAGAGTATACGGCCGAATCAGCCAAGGGAATGGTAAGAATACTTATAAAGTATGCGTGGAGTGACAGAGAGAAATGTCTCCAGGAAATAAAAGATATTTAAGAACTAATATCTAAAGAAAATGACTCTAAGGAAAAAGAAGATCTAAGAGATACCATGATGAAAAGAATCAAGAATTACGAACTGACTATTCGAAAACGCAAACAAACCAAATTCCTCAGAGACGAGCAAGACTACCTCACAGGGAGGGTTTTAACATTCGCAAAAAAATTCGATGCCACGAGGAAGCGCCTGGCACAGACGAATACTAAACCAACCGAAGACGAAACTGAGGAGTCGGAAGTCTCAGAAGGAGAACAAGTAGAAAGTAACACAGAGAGAAATGAGACAACTGAAGATCCTTTTTTCGACGAATTCGAAGTCATAAAAGAGACCCGTCTTCGCCCCCAATTGCGGAACCACCCACCAGCACCCCAACTAAAACAAAGAGGAGGACGCGGAGGGGCAAGAGGGGCAAGAGGTGGTGGACAGCAAGCAACAGCATCCCCAAGAGTGACCAGGAGCGGATTGAACCGCAAGAAACAAGGGATGAACAAGACAACAACATCATAAACCTTTCGAAACGAGTGTTAACAGAAGAAGAGTCCATCATCCTCAAGAAAGGTTTAAGCTTCTGTCCAGCCAGTGACTATGACCCAGTGAAAACACGGATTGATCTTTTTAAATATACGCGGAAACTGAAATTCAAAAAAATCTTTCTCCAAAAATCTGAGAATGAAACACCAACTAGCAATTTCACTGTTTCCCCAATGGATCCTAATAGAACTTTATCCTGTGAAGAACTAGCAGAAACCTTACTGGGACCAACACAAGAACTCATGTCGAATGAGAACATGGATGTGACACAATCACAACATAATATAGAACAGAAACGTGATCCTAGTCACTGGAAGAACAAATCCAAAAAATTACCAATCTCCAGTTATGATGCAATAGATCTCTTCAATGAGGCAGTCCTAGAAGATCTTGACAAAGTTGCATCTGCCACAAAAGAACAGCTAATCACAAATCTTCTAATATTACTAAAGGAGAATGGCAAGCGATCAGAGCACTGAAGGAGGACACCAGTATCGAAATAAAACCTTCTGATAAAGGAGGGAATATTGTCATTTTCGAACGAGAAGACTACCGAACAGAGGCTTTAAAACAACTGAAAGATAGAGAATGCTATACTCCAATAAAAAGAACTGAGTACAACAAGAGCATTTTGGCCTTTCATAATATGTTGGATGACTGGCAGAAAGAAGGCATGATATCGATGGACGAATATCTCTTTCTGAAATGCGAGGCACCAGTATTACCAACATTTTATCACCTGCCTAAGGTGCATAAACATCCGACTAAGCCTCCTGGACGCCCTATTGTGTCCTCAATAGGGAGTCTTCTTGAAAATACCTCCAGATTTATCGATTCTTACTTAGCACCCTTTGTCAAAGACCTTCCATCTTATTTGAAGGACACTCAGAACTTTCGTAATGTCATGGACAATGTTACATGGGACTCAGAAATGTTATTAATTACCTTAGACGTGGTCAACCTGTACACCTCGATTGACCATGAACAGGGTTTGAGTGCGATCAAGTGGTTTTTAGATCAGAAGCCGTCACATTTCAAAAGTCACAGTAACATGATCATGTCAATGACCAGATTTTGTTTGTTTAATAACATCTTTATTTTTGATGGTACTCTATACAATCAGAGAAGAGGAACTTCGATGGGCTCGTGCTTCTCCCCCAGCTACGCGAATTTATTCGTGGGCTGGTGGGAGAAGCACGAAGCCTGGAGTGACTCTAACCAGATATGGACTGATAAAATACTTATGTGGACAAGGTATATTGACGACCTTTTTATAATCTGGCAAGGGGATCGTCAGTCTGCGGAAGAGTATATCAAGATATTGAACAACAATACGCTCAATCTCAAATTCACCAGCACCATAAGTGCCACTAATATAAACTACCTGGACCTAGAAATTTATGTGTATAATAATACTCTTCACACACGCCTGTACAGAAAACCGACAGCAGGCAATGCGGTCCTGCATGCAAAGTCATACCATCCCAAAAGCTTGATTAGAAATGTGCCTTATGGGGAAACACTACGCCTGAAGAGAAACTGCTCTCTGGAGAAAGATTTTAAAATAGCAGAGAGAGAGGCCAATAAGAGATTTGAGCGTAGAGGTTATAACATCAATACCTTAAAACAAGCCAGTGAAACTGAACAAAAGACACCTTGCCACTTCCCCCATAAACATGCCTTTTCATTTCTCATTCCTGCAGACATATATCTTACGCACAATAGTAAAGTATGCCCATTCAGGGCTGAATAACGAACTTAAAACAATGAACTAAAATTGAACAAATGTAAATGCTTTATTTATGGTTTGAATCATGTTTTCCACTGTGAATGTGTATTTGATTAACAAAATGAATTATAACGTTAATGGTTTTTAAATGAGCACTATGCACTTTTACACAATCACCACGTATAAGCATTGGCTAAAGTGATATATGCATGTTACAACATGGCGCCCACTACATTCAGAGAAAAATTGTCCTTTCTCTATTTCTATTGTTAATGCAAATGGACCAATGACTTTAAAATGGTGGTTTCAATTCATTCACAAACGTTGCACTGACGAAGCCTGTAAAGGCGAAACGCGTCTGCGAGGGGTGAGGGGGGTTCTGGTGATTAAAAATTTTGCAAACGGATACCAGTGTGCTGGCCCCTTCTTCCTTCTGAAAACCGTATGGTACCAGGAGTTGTGTAGTTATATATATATATATATATATATATATATATATATATATATATATATATATATATATATATATATATATATATATTACCTACTGGCGGTCGCCAGTAGGTAGTTATAGTTAGGATAATTTTCAATGTTAAATCTCAACATTCTATTTTGAATAACTTTGGCGCCGGTTGTCGAATCTGCCTGAAATTTTCAGGAAAATGGTCTCATGGCGGTCCGGTCCTTTCCTGAAAGTTTGGGGGGGATTCGTCAAGCGGGGGCCGAGATAAAAGGGGGGTCCCAAAACGCGTTTTCCCCATGTTAATTTCCATAGGGCGGTCGATTTCACTTTTAGCCCGAACGGCTGAATGGATTTCCACCAAACTTGGCAAAATTGTAGGGACTGGTAGCCCGATGTGCCTTTGCTATGTCTCAAGATATGTGCTCCAGTGGATTTTGAGTAATTTAGGTTCAAAAAAATATATATATCTATAGGCGCTCTCCCGTGCGCGCACCCGTGAGCGCTCCCGGCGCGACACGCGACTTGCGCGCAGAAAGCTGATTGGCTCTCAGTTGTCTGTAAACATTCTAAACAGTCCGGAGCGGCCGCCATCTTGTCTATCGGTAAAATCTAGTCATAAGAGGTGGCAAAAACAAAGGGTGGAATTGACCATAAGGGGGCAGGGTAGACCCCCCCTGACCCCCTAGGTTTGATATGGGGGCTATTAAAGGGCCCCGCGGGGCCTCAAAATTTTTTTTTTTTTTTTCGATTTTCGCGGGGGAAGCGCCTGGTGCGCGCACGGGGGAGCGTATCGGGGAGGGTACTATGGAAAAATAATCACTTTAAAAATTGTATGTTTATGAATTGTTTTTTTTTTTTATTTGTTTATTTTATGTAAGTACCTACATGTAGGTACTAATGAAGAGACTTAAATTTAATGTTCACCATCTTCTTTGTAGACATCTTGCATGTTGTTATTGTATTTTTTGTGGTATAAGGAATTCATAATATAGTCTGTCTGGAAAGGAGAAACAGATCTTTTAAGCACTCCCTGAGAATTTCTAGGGGATCATGAGTAGTCTGTCCTGTTCACTTATGAAAATGAGGTGTAAAATATTCATATGAGATAATATAGTGGGAGAAAGGTAGTAACTATGAGTAAACTTACTATGTAACAGAAAAATAGTTGAACAGTATACTATAAGTCTCACTTTATATTTTAAACATTTTTGGTAATACTTCATGAATTACATATAAAAAAGAATATTGTCTGAAACAATTGAAATTATTAAAGATAAATTTATTCCTCTGATTCTTTTTCATAATTTAATAAAATTTCTAACATAATATTGTCCGGAATTTCCTCATAATTATATGTACATGATTCAATTTCTTCCAAACATTCTATAAACTGTTCATCCAAAGAGTCATCCATGAAATCAACTTCTTTTTTTTCATCTTCTGGTTTTTCCACCTTTACTTTGATAGAAGTATCATTTGCCTTATTTTCTCCTTCCATTTTCTTTCTGAAAATTGCATATAAATTAACTATATTAGTAGAGCTAGTATACCAGAGAAGCCTAACTCAATCCATAACTATTACAGAGAAGTCTATCTCTATCTCTAACTATTAAAGAGGGATAGCATATCACTAACAGAATATTTTTTAAGAAATAAACTTAACGTGTACAATATACTTCCATAATTAGAAGTTACCTTAGAGAAATTAGTTGAAGTTGACAGTGAAATTTGTTTTCAAGTGTACTTCAGGAAGCAGTAGTCAAAATGGCTGTGTTTCCCTCTCTTCTTTTATATATATTGTTGTACTTAACCAATCAAACGACAGGAAAAAATCGTAGAAAATGAGAGATACTTTTTAATTGGTTGTAAATTCTAACATTACAAGTGTGTTTTTGTCATGTAATTTACCTCAGGATATTTAGACAGGCCTGTAGCCTAAATGTCTCAATGGAATTTCACCAAATTTGGGCAAATGGTAGGGACTGCTATGTAGTAGGGCGTATTCTATATTTGATGAAAGTGTCTCCATTGGGTTTTCCGTAAATTACTTTCCCACCTTTTTTTATTTTGCGCTTACTAGTGCGCGCTCCAGTACGCGCACGGGCAGCGTAACGGGAGTCATCCATTTTGTGTTTCGGAACAATCGAGACACAAGATGGAGGGTAAACAATGTTCGGAATGGATAGAAGGGGGAACTGTAGAGACTTCTTGACCCTCTAGGTTTTCTGAGGGGGGCTTAGGAGGCTCATAAACGTAAAAAAAAAAAAAAAATTCTTTAATTTTTCGCGGGGGTAGCGCCTGGTGCGCGCACCTTTAAGCGTACTCGTACGCGTACTTTGGTGAAAAATAGTGAAAAAAGTTAGAAAAAAATAAACGCTTTGAATGATCAGAGTTAGGGTAGCTCTGAAAAGAGCTTTTGGGTTCTGTGGTTGATTTAGGTACCTACAAGTAGGTTCCAATACACATTCTTAAATTCAGGAGGAATATTCTATTCCCCTCATCTGAGAAGTGCACTCCATCTCCTCTGTAGATGTCTTGCATGTTGTAACGCAAGTTATTATTGTATAATGAACCCATTCCATAGTCTCTCATGTAAGCAGAAACAGATTTATTTACATGTTTCCGTGCTTTCTCAAATTGTGGACCAAATTGGTTGGACCAGTTCCATTTCTGTCTTTGGCATATATTGGAATATACCAAGGCAGTGTGGGGAAAAAGTATCATCAATTGATGAAAGGTGTCCTTTAATAGCATTTCCAGACCTACCCCAGTTAATGTGCCTAGATCGTTTCCACCACAGTGCACAATTATAAGGTCAGGTTCTGGCAGATGCAAAAAGGTTTTCACCAATGGTATCAATTGGTGACATTTTAATCCTCTGTGGCCAATCCACTTGATTTCCACATTTGATAAATCAAGGTTATGAAAATTTCTGCTAGCTGCATACCTTTGAGCCCAGTGGATGTAGCTATGTCCAATAACCCAAACAGAGTACATGATGTGAGAAGGTTCTGGTCCAGTCAGATGAAGTGTGGGAATGAAATGGCAGTTGGAACAGTAGGAGTTCACAAAAAAATAATTGTGGAGTTTCTGTGCTCTTGAATCACTAGCAATGATTGGTGGATTCAGATAGTTGAAAACTGAAAGTTAGGGTGTATGGTTATGTTGTGTGAAAGAAGCAATTTGAATGGTTTAAAAAAAGTCACCAAAAGCAAAAATACCCTGTATAGGCTGCTGTATTGACAGGTCAAACATCCTTGCTGAGTTAATTTGCAACATTGTAAGATAAACTTTTGAACCTTAGAGTTCAGTTAGGAGGGAGTTGCTATGGTAACAGATAGAAAGGTTTGAGAGGGGGATGGGTGTTGGTTTGAAAATAGTGAGGGAAGAGTTTTCATTGGTTGAATTAAGGCATATGTGTACAAAGATAGAGATTTTCTATGCCAGTCTTGGTTTCAGTGTATTGAGAGCACACCTTTTCCTCTGCTAAAGAAAAATTGGTGTGTGTGTCTGACACTGTTTTCAATCTCCAAAAGCATTTCTAAAGGTAAGTAATGATTCATTTAATTTAGATAGAGATTTATTTTCTCTATGGAGAATATTTGGAAGCAGATAGTTATGTTTTAGAAGTGAAATTGTATGTTAGTATATAAGTCCTGCGCAGTGTTTTTTACATGTTATTTAAAAATCGATTTTGGGTGCAAATGAATGGTATTTTTATTTGGCCTTTTTTATGATTGCCATGTGCAGTTGATGCATGACTTTAAACATGGGTAATAAGTGATGCACTGGTGGCGCCAGACTTTTATAAATGAGGCCCTGACTTTGTTTGATGATATTGAGTGGTTGTAGTTAGGTTCTGTGCAGTGTTTCTTACATGTTATTGAAAAATCGATTTTTGGGTGCAATTGATTGGTATATGTATTTGGCCCTTATTTATGAATGCCATGTGCAGCTGATGCATGACTTTAAACATGGGTAATAAGTGACGCACTGGTGGCGCAAGGCTTTCATAAATAAGGCCCTGACTTTGTTTGATGATATTGAGTGGTTGTACTTAGGTTCTGTGCAGTGTTCCTTACATGTTATTCAAAAATCGATTTTTGGGTGCAATTGATTGGTATATGTATTTGGCCCTTATTTATGAATGCCATGTGCAGCTGATGCATGACTTTAAACATGGGTAATAAGTGACGCACTGGTGGCGCAAGGCTTTCATAAATAAGGCCCTGACTTTGTTTGATGATATTGATTGGTTGTACTTAGGTTCTGCGCCGTGTTTCTTACATGTTATTCAAAAATCGATTTTTGGGTGCAATTGATTAGTATATGTATTTTGCCCTAATTTATGATTGCCATGTGCAACTGATGCATGACTTTAAACATGGGTAATAAGTGACGCACTGGTGGCGCAAGGCTTTCATAAATAAGGCCTGACTTTGTTTGATGATATTGAGTGGTTGTACTTAGGTTCTGTGCAGTGTTCCTTACATGTTATTCAAAAATCGATTTTTGGGTGCAATTGATTGGTATATGTATTTGGCCCTTATTTATGATTGTCATGTGCAGCTGATGCATGATTTTAAACATGGGTAATAAGTGACGCACTGGTGGTGCAAGGCTTTCATAAATAAGGCTCTGACTTTGTTTGATGATATTGATTGGTTGTACATAGGTTCTGCACAGTGCTTCTTACATGTTAAACAAAAATCGATTTTTGGGTGCAATTGATTGGTATATGTATTTGGCCCTTATTTATGAATGCCATGTGCAGCTGATGCATGACTTTAAACATGGGTAATAAGTGACGCACTGGTGGCGCAAGGCTTTCATAAATAAGGCCCTGACTTTGTTTGATGATATTGATTGGTTGTACTTAGGTTCTGCGCCGTGTTTCTTACATGTTATTCAAAAATCGATTTTTGGGTGCAATTGATTAGTATATGTATTTTGCCCTAATTTATGATTGCCATGTGCAACTGATGCATGACTTTAAATATGGGTAATAAGTGACGCACTGGTGGCGCAAGGCTTTCATAAATAAGGCCTGACTTTGTTTGATGATATTGAGTGGTTGTACTTAGGTTCTGTGCAGTGTTCCTTACATGTTATTCAAAAATCGATTTTTGGGTGCAATTGATTGGTATATGTATTTGGCCCTTATTTATGATTGCCATGTGCAGCTGATGCATGACTTTAAACATGGGTAATAAGTGACGCACTGGTGGCGCAAGGCTTTCATAAATAAGGCTCTGACTTTGTTTGATGATATTGATTGGTTGTACATAGGTTCTGCACAGTGCTTCTTACATGTTATTGAAAAATCGATTTTTGGGTGCAATTGATTGGTATATGTATTTGGCCCTTATTTATGAATGCCATGTGCAGCTGATGCATGACTTTAAACATGGGTAATAAGTGACGCACTGGTGGCGCAAGGCTTTCATAAATAAGGCCCTGACTTTGTTTGATGATATTGAGTGGTTGTACTTAGGTTCTGTGCAGTGTTCCTTACATGTTATTCAAAAATCGATTTTTGGGTGCAATTGATTGGTATATGTATTTGGCCCTTATTTATGATTGCCATGTGCAGCCGATGCATGACTTTCAACATGGGTAATACGTGACGCACTGGTGGCGCAAGGCTTTCATAAATAAGGCCCTGACTTTGTTTGATGATATTGATTGGTTGTACTTAGGTTCTGCGCCGTGTTTCTTACATGTTATTGTAAAATTGATTTTTGGGTGCAATTGATTAGTATATGTATTTTGCCCTAATTTATGATTGCCATGTGCAACTGATGCATGACTTTAAACATGGGTAATAAGTGACGCACTGGTGGCGCAAGGCTTTCATAAATAAGGCCTGACTTTGTTTGATGATATTGAGTGGTTGTACTTAGGTTCTGTGCAGTGTTCCTTACATGTTATTCAAAAATCGATTTTTGGGTGCAATTGATTGGTATATGTATTTGGCACTTATTTATGATTGCCATGTGCAGCTGATGCATGACTTTAAACATGGGTAATAAGTGACGCACTGGTGGTGCAAGGCTTTCATAAATAAGGCTCTGACTTTGTTTGATGATATTGATTGGTTGTACATAGGTTCTGCACAGTGTTTCTTACATGTTATTCAAAAATCGATTTTTGGGTGCAATTGATTGGTATATGTATTTGGCCCTTATTTATGATTGCCATGTGCAGCTGATGCATGACTTTAAACATGGGTAATAAGTGACGCACTGGTGGCGCAAGGCTTTCATAAATAAGGCCCTGACTTTGTTTGATGATATTGATTGGTTGTACATAGGTTCTGCGCAGTGTTTCTTACATGTTATTGAAAAATCGATTTTTGGGTGCAATTGATTGGTATATGTATTTGGCCCTTATTTATGAATGCCATGTGCAGCCGATGCATGACTTTAAACATGGGTAATACGTGACGCACTGGTGGCGCAAGGCTTTCATAAATAAGGCCTGACTTTGTTTGATGATATTGAGTGGTTGTACTTAGGTTTTGCGCAGTGTTTCTTACATGTTATTGAAAAATCGATTTTGGGGTGCAATTGATTGGTATATGTATTTGGCCCTTATTTATGATTGCCATGTGCAACTGATGCATGACTTTAAACATGGGTAATAAGTGACACACTGGTGGCGCAAGGCTTTCATAAATAAGGCCCTGACTTTGTTTGATGATATTGATTGGTTGTACATAGGTTCTGCACAGTGTTTCTTACATGTTATTCAAAAATCGATTTTTGGGTGCAATTGATTGGTATATGTATTTGGCCCTTATTTATGATTGCCATGTGCAGCCGATGCAAGACTTTAAACATGGGTAATAAGTGACGCACTGGTGGCGCAAGGCCTTTATAAATCAGACCCTGACTTTGTTTGATGATATTGAGTGGTTGTACTTAGGTTTTGCGCAGTGTTTCTTACATGTTATTGAAAAATCGATTTTTGGGTGCAATTGATTGGTATTTGCATTTGGCCCTTATTTATGAATGCCATGTGCAGCTAATGCTTGACTTTAAACATGGGTAATAAGTGACGCACTGGTGGCGCAAGGCCTTTAAAAATAAAGCCATGAGTTGCTATTGTATAAACTTAAATATGTTGCAATTTATTGTTTATATTGTTTGCTTTTTAACATTACTTTGTTGTTTGCTAATAGTGGTCTTTCATGTGTTTTTTTAACAGAACAACAGATTCAAATCAACTTCTGAAAAGCAAGCAAAAATGCCTTCAAGGCAAAGAAATATCAAAAATACCATACGGAAAAGGAGAACATCAACAACAGAGTTTATGGAATCCTCTTCAACAACTACTTCAAAAAACACCAGAAAAGCTTCTGGTAAGCCAATTAAGTCTTTTCTTCGTAACATATGTCGTAGGAAAAAAAATGAAATTGCTAATGTGAATATACAGAAAAAGTCAACAAATCTAAAAAGGAAAGAGAAGCCCACAAAAAATGTTTCCATTGGACCAGGAGAGAAGAGAATGGTTAGCAATAGAAGGGTAAATGTTTTTAGGGACATTCGTAGGCGAATGTTTCGCAATAGGGTAGTTTTAAATTTGCTAAAAAATGAAAAGAAAAGTAAACTAAAAGCTGCTTTTTACAAGAAAAAGAAAAGTGTAGAAAAGATTGTTGATCAGGCTTTTGAAGTTAAGAAAAAATTATTTATTTTAATAATCAATAGAATTAGGATACTTAATAAGGCAATGGATGTTTTCAAATCGAACAGTAGATGGAAAAGAATTATTAATCGGAGTAATTTTTGTGAAGTATTTTCTGGTGAATGGATGCATAGTTCAAGTTCTGAGCCTTTTTTTAATGAGGAGAGTTACTTTCAGGAAAATGATTTGGTGCATGCGGTTGACACCAGTGGTCGTGCCTATGAGGTGAAAGATAGTTGTGTGATGGAAAAAGAGAAACTTGTACCTAGAGATGCAGAAGAGGTGTTAGCTGATGAAGTTTTAGGGAGACGTACTAAGGGTCCAGTGTACACATGGAAATGCAGTAGTATTTGTAGTGTGCGACAGGAATCAATTGATTTGCTTCGAAATTTCTTACGTACATATAGTAAAAAAAGTCTCAAACAAAAAATGAAGATCCTGCAAGAGTTAGATCCTTGCAGAGTGAGAGAAAGCACAGGTTTGCAAGGGCATTCACTAGCATGTCTTTCTAGAAAAGTTTGTCGGAGTGTTTTTCATCATTTTAGGATGTTAGCAGTGCATCATAATAACGTAAGGAAATTAGTGAGGAAGTTGTATTATGCAAAAAGTCCTGCACTTAAGCTTAAACAATTAAATAGTGCTCTTTTGCATGGATCTGAAGTGGATGTGAAGACTATTTGTGAAGAAATTGAGTTTTGGTATTTTGGGAACAAAGAGGACAGTGTAGAAATAGATATAGTAATGGATGGTAATGCAGAAGATAATGGACAAATTTCAAGTATTGAAAAGTTTGATGAGGAAATTATCAAGTTTAAGGTGAAATCAAGTGAGAGGCCTAATGTAACTTGTGTGTGTTGTCGACGGACTCATTATAAAATTCAGACTAGGTTAGTTGATTTATATGCAAAAAGTGAATTGGAAAATAATAGTGAATGGGAGGATTTTGTAAGTTATTTGTTGGTGGAGAATTCTTTTGATTTGAGTTTGGATCAGCGTATTTGCACTTATTGTTTGAAAAAATTAAATGAAAATAGAATGCCTGCAAGAGCAGTTTATAATAATCTTCAGTTGATAGATATTCCTTCTGAATTGATGGATCTAAATACTTATGAATCTATTTTGATTCAATGTGTCCATCCTTTTCAGGCTATTGTACGCATGGAGCCTAAGACAGGGAAATTGCCTCCATCAGATTTACTGAGAGGATTAAAGGGAAGAGTTGTTTATTTGCCTCTAGATGTAAAGAAAAATATTAATACAATTGGTGTAGAAAGAGTAGAAGAAGATCCTTTAGTTATTCTAGTTAATGGGGTTCCAACAAAGAGTAAGAAAATTTGGCAAGATTTAGTGGATGTTAAAAAAGTCAAGAAGGCAACGTTGTATTTAGTTAAAAACAATGAGTACTACAAACATGTAAGTGTTGGAGTTGAGGAAACAGCTACAGAAGAAGATAGTGATTCTTCAGTTGGTCAAATTGAAAAAGTTGATGTGTCTAGAACTGAAGAAATATATGAACATTATACTGTTCATCCTTTGCATTCCAAAGAAGTAATGGGAAATGCAATTGACTTGTTTCAAATGAAGGCAGCAAAAGGAAGTCCCATTAGTGTATGGGAAGAAAGTTTGGAAGCTCGTTGTTTTCCACAATTATTTCCAACAGGTTGTGGTGGACGATATGATGATCGACCAGTTCAAATTCCTGCAGCTGAATACCGGACTCTAAGATTATATGCAGAAGATCCAAGGTTTCGTCAATGCATTCCATATTTATTTCATCTACTGTTTGAAAGTGATTTGTCTGGGCTTTCTTATGCAGTTAATCATATATTAAAAAGTGGACCTCATTTGCAAAATGTATGTGCAAGGGACTTTATGGAGAAAGTTAATCTGCAAGACAGTATTTTGGAATCTCAGCTAATCAATCTCATGGCATGTCAACGTGGAACCAATGAGTATTGGTTTCGTCGTCATGGAGAATTGAAATGTATGCTAAGAAACTTAGGAACTCCTACATGGTTCCTCACTCTTAGCTGTGCTGAGTATGCATGGGACGATTTACTTCAATTTCTACGAGAGGCAAATGAAAACATACCAAATATAGAATTGAAAACACCAGGAGAACTGTGTTCTTTAGATCCAGTGAATGTTTGCAGATATTTTAATCATAGATTTGAAGCTATGATGTCTTTTATTACCAACAAAAAAAATCCTCCCCTTGGAGAGGTTTTGGATTTCTTTTGGAGGAAGGAATATCAAGCGAGAGGTGCTCCTCATATACATATGTTGTTGTGGATTAAAGATGCACCCAAATTTGGAACAGATTCAGATGAAACAGTGATGAGTTTCATTGAAGAGTATTCAACATGTGCTGTTCCAAAATCTACTGAAGAAAACAATTTAAGGCAACAAGTTTTACGTTTTCAATCTCATCGTTGTGGAAAGTACTGTCGTCGAAAATTTAAAAACAAGGAAAAGTACTACACGAAATGTCGTTTTGCATTTCCTCGACCAGTGATTTCTAAGGGAAGAGTAAATAATTTGATGTCATCTCTACGACATACTGTGACGAGAAAATCTCCCAAAAACACATATAATTTGAAAAGAAATGAAGAATCTAAGTACATCAACGATTACAACCCAGTGATTTTGTCCATGTGGAATGCTAACATGGATATTCAGTTCGTTGCTGACAACTCTATTGCTGTGGCTCGATATGTGACATCTTACATCACCAAAAAAGAAAAGACAGAACTGAAGGAAATGTGGGAGGACATTTCACATGAAAAGAGTCTAAGCAAGAAATTAT
This sequence comes from Lissotriton vulgaris, assembly GCF_964263255.1. NCBI lineage: Eukaryota > Metazoa > Chordata > Amphibia > Caudata > Salamandridae > Lissotriton > Lissotriton vulgaris. The sequence goes on from NC_141696.1 coordinate 176,203,551, forward strand.
ACAGTTTCAGTCTGAAGATGTTGTCGCATCGAGAAATTGGAGCATATGAATGTTCTGATCGGTTATCATCAGCAAGTCTCTATGCCAAATCAAGAACAATCATTTGGGTGAGTCTTGGTCTTGCTGCCACACGAAACCGAGTTTTGAAATCTGTACAAGAAATTGAATATTTGGCGGAAAAAGAACCAAACAGTACAGATATTTTGAAGACAAATATGTTGGATACATACTATCCAAATAGAAGTACTCACCTTGAGAACACATGTTTGTATGAAGTTCTTCAAAACTACAGTTATAAGAGGAACATCACAGAAGATATCAATAATGGAAAATATGCACTCATTGGCTATGAAGGATGTCTAGTGAAGCAGAAAAAAGGCCATTTGATTAATCATCGAAAATTGAGTTGTGAAGTTCCAGACAAAAGAGAATTTTACTACTTAGCTCTTTTGCAACTCTTTAAGCCATGGCGTACAGAAGAGGAACTACTTGGAGATTTTCTCTGTTATGAAGACTCTTTTAATGCAACTAAGGATACCATAGAATGTCCTATTTTTCTAAATTATCTGCAAATGTTGAATGAAGAAATGGAGCAAGAAACCACAATTGCTGAAGAGATAGCTAGAAACAGTTCTCAAGATAGTCAGAGTTCTACTTCATTGAGCCAGGATCCACTAGGAGGACCAATTATCCAAAATGAAGCTGCCACTGCCATGGATGAGGTGGAAAGAGCTATGGAACAAGCTCAAGAGGATGGAGTTAACTTAGAAGATTTGGTAACGCAACTAAACATTGAGCAGAAAAAGATATATGATGAAGTCACAGAGCAGATTGAACATGGATTCAGACATGAGAAAAAAGAGTGCTCATGTATATTATTTGACCCTGTCCGACTGTATGTAAGTGGAGAAGCGGGGACAGGAAAAAGTTTTCTAATTAAAGCCGTTGCAAGTTATCTGCAGAAAAGGACTGATTCACCACTGTCTTGTGTTGTAACTGCTCCAACTGGTCTGGCAGCACATAACATTAAAGGGATTACTCTACATCGTTTATTGATGCTGCCAGTTGAACATGATAATAAATTGCATTACAACAAGCTATCTGGAGATGCGTGTTCTGAAGTTTCAAGAGTCTTGAAGAAAATGAAACTTCTTATCATAGATGAAGTAAGCATGGTCTCAAATCTAATGCTTGCTTTTGTGCATTTGAGAATGCAAGAAATTCTTAAAACAGACTATGATGTGTTATTTGGAGGAAAACACATTATTGTTTTTGGAGATCTATTGCAGTTGACTCCAGTAAAAGGACAACCAGTGTTTAAAATGCTCACGCATGAAGATACCAGGAAGTCCCTTGGAAGCATTGGAAATGTTAATATATGGCTAAATTTTAAATATGCTGAACTGCTTCAAAATATGCGACAGGCCAAGGATGAAGATTATAAAAATATTCTACAAGATGTAAGAATTGGAAAAATGACTGAGAAAGGGAAAAAAGCTTTGCATAGTCGATTAATTTCAAATTTGTATCCAAATGAAAACATTCTTCCAGAGAATATTTTTAAAAAAATGACTGAGAAGAAATCTGGGATATGTTTGATGCCAACTCTGCAAGAATGTTCCATCTTCAACCAAAAAATGTTAGACTTAGAAAATGAAGAGATTGTGAAACTAGAAGCAATAGATAAAATAGAGCATATGGGTGCAACAATTGTTTTGTCAGAAAATTTGAAAATTAAATTGCATTCATTGGAGAAAAGTATTTCAAAAACAGCTGGTTTTGAAAAGACTCTGAATGTGTGTTTAAATTGTCGTATCATTTTGAGAAGGAATTTAAATGTTGAAAGCGGTCTGGTAAATGGAGCAATGGGTTATGTTGTTGATTTTGTGAATTACAGAAATAGAGATGAAATTGAATTTTTAAAAATAAAATTTGATGGCATTGAACAAGTACAACAAATAAGTCGTTGTTCTGCTAGATTTTTACTTGTAAAAGACTTATATGTTCGCCGAAAACAGTTTCCTGTTTGTTTGGCGTATGCAGTGACAATTCATAAATCTCAAGGTTTAAGTGTAGATAGTGCATTGGTGAACATTGGAAGATCTGTGTTTAAAGAGGGTATGGCATATGTGGCATTATCTCGAGTCAGAACTTTATCAGGATTGTATTTGATTGCGTGTGATGAGACAAAGATTTCTGCAGATCTAGATTGTGTTAAAGAATACAATAGGTTAAGAAGAGAGTATGCTCCACATTTGCCTCAATATCCTCTGTTTGAAAAACGTGTGGTAGGCCGAAAAAGAAGAAATGAGGATAATTGTAGTGAGGTAGTTGCAAAAAGACAAAAAGTAGAGAAAACTGTAATTGAAAACAGGAAGAAAAAGAATTGTGGAGAAAATGTTGTTGGATTTCAGTTTGAAAACAGTTCTGGTGTCAACTGCTATGCTAATGTAGTGGTTAATGTTGTTTTTTTTCTTAAAAGTTTACAAGAACAGATTGTTGAAAATCGGGATCAAAGATTGTGTGGTTTATTGAATTCTGTGTTTCAGAAATGTAGCAGTGTTACAGCACAAATAGAAAGTGTAACAGAAATTCGAAATATTTTAGATTTGTGTTCTGGTCAAGATAAATTTTCACAGAACATTCAGCAGGATTGTCAGGAATTTTTAATGTATATGTTTGGTGTTTTGGAAGATGAAGGTGTAGATGTAGATAATCTTTTCAGTCTTTCTTATCAATGGCAGCATGACTGCCACAATTGTAGTTTATCAAGTACTACTACAATAGACACTGAAAGATTTATATATTTGACTTTACCAGACTGTAAATCAGTGTCTTTTAAAAATCTAGTTAAAGCAGCAGATCATAATATGGTGTGTACCCAATGTAACTGTACAATGCTGTCCACATTATTTATACAAAGGTATGGGCAGTATATCATTTTAGTTTTCCAACGATGTAGACCTGATGGAACTAAATTGACAACTTCTATCAAAAATTTTGTGGCTTCTCAGTTATCAATTTCTGGAAGGACCTTTACAACTGAAGCTATTATTTATCATGATGGACCTTCGACCACCTCAGGACATTATACATGCTACTTAAAATCTGAAAATGGATGGAGTTACTGCAATGATTCTCATTTAACTTATAAACAACGTTTGCCTTATGACTCTACAAATTCTTATCTAGTGTTTTTAAAACCAAAGTTTTAGTAAAGGGAATTGGCCTTTGAAGACGGGAATAGTTAATAAAAGTTAGTTAGTTAGTTAGTTAATCTAATATTTGAAATTATTTATCTCATGTAGATACTTTAAGTGGATCTCAAAGTAAAAAATACTGATATATCTGACACAAATTGGCCGTGAGGAAAATGTAAGATATGATGTTGTTAGATCTTTTTTCATAGGAAGTTGATGAAATCGAAGTTATAGAGCACAGCAGACTTTTTTCACCAAAAGGACCTTCACTATCTGCAATCTCATGTAGATACTTTAAGTGGATCTCAAAGTAAAAAATACTGATATATCTGACACAAATTGGCCGTGAGGAAAGTGTAACATATGATGTTGTTAGATCTTTTTTCATAGGAAGTCGATGAAATGGAAGTTATAGAGCACAGCAGACTTTTTTCCACCAAAAGGACCTTCACTATCTGCAATTTGGTCTCACGGAAAAGTAAGTGAATCAAAGATTAGTGTACTTATATGAGATGTATGTTTGAATGGGTTTTTTTAAACACAATCTTTTAGATTGTGTTTTTTTTCCCCGCTGTTATCTGATGAAGACTTTGATCTCACTAATTTAAGTGAAATTCAATATATTCTGAGAACAGCAAAAATAAATAATGTAACATATTGTAGAAGTTATTGTGTAGTTTGCATTGTGTAATTTATATTGTGTTCACATTGTCTTATACTCATTTTCTTTTTCAACCTTATTTACCTCTCTTTACTAATTTACACTCTTTTTTCATCGCTGTTTCTTTAGTGCACTTCATTCACAACTTCTTAATCTAATAGGAACTGTCTGCATTTCCTCTGTTCCTTCCACCACTTTTTATCTTTTTCATATTCTCACAGTACCACTGCTTTAGTTTCCTAACCCTCTCTTTCTTTTTCTCCTTTTTTTTCTTTCGCATCCATTGTACTGTAGTTCACTTAGTTCTTCCTTTTGTCTTTCTGTGTACTTACTCTCTCACTCCTGTTTTATCCATCGTTCTATACTAACTTCATTCCTTTCATCCCTTCACTCTGTTACTTTACTTCACTCACTCTCAATCATCTTCTATTCCTCTTTTTTATTTATAGTTTCTCAATCAGACTTCTCTCCTTTTCACTCATTTTTCTTTTATTTTCTTATCTTTACTGATTTTGATTTGATATCTTACATTCTTTTAGTATCTTATTTACCTTTAGGAATTTGTTCTCTTTCTATTTCTTTTTCCTTTTTTTTCTCTTTCTACATTACTTTCTTTCTGTTTTTGTATCCTTCACTATTGCATCATTTCTTAGTAAACTTTTGTAGATTTTTAAACCTCATGAACTGTTGCTTCTATTTTATTATATATTTTTAAGAAATTATAACGTGTTTTTTCTTTTATCTTTCATAGATACAAGTTTGCATTGATTATATGGTAAGTGTGTTTACAAAATCTTTTTTGTTATCACCTTTTGTTTTATTTTCACTATTTTTCTGTCACCCTACCGCACCCCTATTTCCTTACTTTGCTTCCCTCACTTATTCTTTTGTTCCATGTTTACTTCCGACCACATTCAATTTCTTTCAGTACTTCTTCCTATGCACACTCCTTCACTTACCTTTTTTACTGGTTCACTTAGTCCCTTTGTGACAGTCCTACTTTTACTCTCTCTCTTGTTTGTCTCTATTACTCCCCATGTGTTACCCTTATTCACTTACATGTACCCTCTTTCATCCCTCTTTACTTATATTCACTGATATTTACTTTCCCTCAATCACTGCTATTCTTTTCCTCTGATTCCGTCACTACCTGACATTCCCATACTTAACTGTCCTTCTTTTTACTTTCAACATCCATTTACAATCTCCCTTAACCTCTGCTTTAGTCTTCTTCCTATTTCTTCTTTCTTTTGCTCCCTTATTCATTTTTCTTTTCTTAGTTACTTCCTTTTACACTTTTTATCTGTCTTACTATCTATTACACAGTCCCTCCTTCATTTTTTTTTTTCTTTTTTTTGTTAGTGCGCTGACGGTACGCGCACCCGTGCGCGCACCGAAAGCGAAATATAAAAAAAATATTTTTAATTAAAAATATTATCTCAATATACATTATAGTGTTCATTTTTACAAAAACATACTTTAGCAATTCACTAAAAAACACATAGGTATGAGTATGAATAAAAAGTTAGGAATTAGCATTTAAAAAACCTATGAAATTCACTGAAAAAACCATAGGTTTCACACCAGTTATAGTTAGGAATTAGCATTTAAAAAACCTATGAAATTCACTGAAAAAACCATAGGTTTCACACAAGTTATAGTTAGGAATTAGCATTTAAAAAACCTATTAAATTCACTGAAAAAACCATAGGTTTCACACCAGTTATAGTTAGCTGGAAATTTTACTGATATAAAACCATTGAAATTCCCACGTTATAGTTAGTCGGACTCACTATAACTTGCGCGTGCAATGCACTGCTGATGACATCACATATTACATCACTCATGACATGGTCAGTGACATCACTCATGACATCACTGATGACACCATCCAGTGAATATGTGTCTTTCTGAAAAATAAATATTAGTGAGTTATGTTTAAATATTTAAATACATTTATTAGTGTTTAAGTGGCTACATGTGTTGGTAAGTAGCTACATGCGTATTTATATGGGTTATTTGATATTTTTATTAGTATCAGTATGAGTGTCTATATAGTTTGGTGGAGGTATTACTTAGCACATAGATGCATGAGTGACTGACTCTTTGTTTGTATGTGTTTTGAAGACAGCATATGTACAGGACTGTATGGGTGGATGAGTGTCTATATGTGTTTGTTAGTGAGTGAATGACTGTCTCACTAGTGTCTTTATCAGTAACTACATATGTTTTAATCTAGTATATATGAATATTGATGTATATAAGTGAGTATATGTGAGAGTAAGAGATTGTACGATTTCCTGTTTAAATAAGTATGTGTTTCTATAAGTGATTGTTTAAGAGAATAAATATGTGTCATTTTCAATAGAAGTAAGGTGGAAGTGTGTGTATAACTCTACATTCAAATAAATCGTTGTTCAATAGTTTATTTGCACGTGTGAATATGTGTGTGAGTAACTTTTGGATGAATGTCGGTGTGTAACAGGATGTATAGGTGTATCACTTCATATGATGAGTGAGTATATGTATGAGTGACTATATAGAACTGTTGGTGAATGAGTGGATGTGTATATAGATAGTGGAAATACTGAATTGCTTGTTGTAACTGATATAGGTATCTCCTTTTTTTATTTAAATTTCAGTTTCTATTTTTGAATATGTGTCTCAAGGGTTACATTATAGTGAAAGGAGGTCTGTCAATATGTCACAAGGATGGTGTCATGAGTGATGTCACTGACCATGTCATGAGTGATGTAATATGTGATGTCATCAGCAGTGCATTGCACGCGCAAGTTATAGTGAGTCCGACTAACTATAACGTGGGAATTTCAATGGTTTTATATCAGTAAAATTTCCAGCTAACTATAACTGGTGTGAAACCTATGGTTTTTTCAGTGAATATATATATATATATATATATATATATATATATATATATATATATATATTTCATGTCCCCCTATTGGATTTTTAGCCATATTGGTGTAATTTTTAAAAAACATTGTTATATATGTTTTGTATTATGTTCTACATTTTTGAGTGTTTTATGTGTTTTGGTACTATTTAATGCTTTCCACACTTTTCCTTAAGTTAAGCCTGTCTGCCCTGTGCCATGGCTACCAGAGGTTCGGCAAACTTTGGTTATCAAAATTATTGAACTTGTTTGTTGGACCTGATAGGAGTTTGGACTTATTATTTCTGAAGGATTCACACCCTCTCTAATTAATAACCCATTTACTTATACTGTGTGATTGACTTGGCAAGGTCAGAAAGAGCCATTACAAGCTGTACTGGAGTTTGCACACATGATTATGCACATCTTGACTCATTGCAACCTCTTTTTGTGATACCAATTTCACTGAGATGTTCCTGGCCAAATTTGCAAGATGGAGTCACTTTAAGTGTGAGGTAAGTCCTGTTTTGTAGGAAAGGGACGTTTGGACAAAATCAAGATCACTGAAACTTTCAAATGAAGGCACAAAACGTCTGTTTTTTATTGTGATTTGAGCGCTCATTGACAATTATATGAGGCGGCATCACTTGGTATTTTAAATTTCGAAGTTCCACAGGAGTAGTAGGTTCATTTTCCCCATTCGGAATTGCATTAATGTGTTTGCAGTTATATGTAGCATGTCTGTACCTTGGAGTATTATCACATTTTGTATAATAACAGCAATGTACAATGCTAAGAGCAAAAAAGGATTATGGTACTGAAATTGAGATGTTACTAATGCTGAAGGTAAAAGAGCAAAGTACAATAACACAAAAATGACGGCCACTGTTTCCTAGTAGGGACACAGACTGTTCCCAGGAGCCTAAAACCCCTCTACCTCTGGATTCAAATCAGGAAACTGTATGTCAAGCAAGCCAGAGGACGGAACTACTCTTCCCGTTTTCTTGTAACAGTATAACACACATTGTTCTCTCAAGTTGGTGGGAAAGCCTTCTAAGCATTTCCTTTTACTACGATTAAGCTGAAGGTTTAATGTTCTGATCATAGTTTTAAACGGGTACAATCAACACACCATTTATAGGTAGGACTGATCTCAAACTAGTTGACATGTTGGCTATTCCCCTGTGTGTAACATATTCATCATGTTCTAGGACAATACCTTATTGCATAGTGAGCAGGTAAAAGTCATTATGGAAGAACAGGTATACTTCTTTACTCTTCTTCTCCACTCCATTTCTTTTGAACAGTAATAAGCATTCCTTTGCTTAACTTAACTAGTAAGTCTGAGTTATGGATGGGCCTAGGTTTTTTCTTTGTCTGCAGGAGTTAGTTAAAGTTAGGAAACTTTGACTAGGTGAGTGAAAGATTGCAGCTCCCTTGACTTGGCTGAAGTGACATTTAAGCTGCATGTATCCCACGAACTGGGATGATTTCCCATAAAGGGTGTGACACCCTGTGGCAAGGGACAGTAGCATAGATGTGGCAGGGCATATATGGGGCTGAGGCAATTCTGGGCATTGAGGTGATGGGCCTCTATCGACAGTGTGGGTAGTGAAGCTCGTACAACATTGAGGGAGGGGCAACTTAGCAGGGTATGGAGCAAAGGGTGGGGTTTGAGATGTGCGTGGAAGGGGCCCTGATGGGAGACAACTGCTGAACCCCAGCAATACACCCTCTTGTAATCATTTTCCACTGCTGTAAAAGAACATTTGTTTTGCTTCTCACTTTACAAACCTGCAACGTTTGAAATTGCAAAGCACCTCCCAGTAATTTCTTGTTGATTGTATCAGAATACTTTTAAGATTGGGGCAGTTCCAAATTGTAAATCGGGTTCATTTGCAAGGCTAAATGTACCTTTTTCACTTGATCAAAAAGAGGTAATGTATTCCTTCTATCATTGTTTATAAAGTAAAAGCAATGAAAACAATGTTTAGTTTTGATACATTTACCATCTTACCTGTATGACTTACATTTTAAATCAATAGATCAAGCTACGCTAAAAATATAAATTGAAGGGTAGATTATTTATTCAGAAGAAATTATGCTGGACAGTGATTCTGTCAATTCTTTGTACGGTTTAATTAGATCTCAAGTGTTTGGATATGGAGAACTGTTATACACACCTAAAGAACACACAGGTATCTAACTGTTTATAGGATGACCAAAAATTGTATAAAAAATATTAACTTCCGAGTATCAGTCTGGTGACCTGACTCGGACCAATTTCGATTGCAGCATGAGCACACTGAGAGAAAGGCACACCATTTACAACAGAGTGCAGGTGGCTGAAGCTGGAGAACTGGAATTCAGCCCTCCTGCCACAGAAGTAAAACAACCAAGTCTTGTATTATGTACTAAGCAAACTATCAACGGTTGCCAATGTTTGCCTTATGACCCATCTTTAAGCAGGTTCTAAGCAGGAGAAGCAAGCACAAACAGGAACAGTGCACATTACTGCAATCAGTGAATTGCCACCAAGACACAAACTGGCAGCTGCCATGGAGGAAGTGCATTCAATGAAATACAGGGTGGCTGCTTACAAGCCACTCCAGGTTTCACATTGTGGGTGGCAGTTGCCTTGACTTTAAAGAGGGAACAGAGGTCACCCTGCAGGTGGGTGCAGCGAATGACATTTTGCAACACACTGTCAGTGTGCCTTAGTAAAAGGTAATGCAGGGGCTAAATGTGTGCCAGCACTATCAGTATTTCAGAAGGGGCCACACAAGCCTCTTATGCTCCTTCTGTAAAGCCACAGTGCCCCTGCAGTGCACAATTGATCAGAATGGTCAGATCATTGAATACAAATAGAGACGTGGTTTAAGCAGAACAGAAGAAACACAACAGCTCACAATTAATAGGAATAAATTGAAAAAAACACAGAAATTGAATTTCCAAATGATACCAGCACAAAATGCGATTGTAATTCAAAGCATTAGCCGATCACTTAACATTTCCTATTGGTAGTGCTCATAGGTGTAGGAGAAGGAAGATTCAGGGTGGTGATTGTGAGTTGACAGGTGGGGGATAAGCATTGGCAATTCGCGAATTTGCGGATTTGCGAATTGGCAATCCGCAAAATTCGCGAATTCGCGTGAATTTGCAGATTTTCGTATTTTTGCGTGTTCGCGGGTGTACGCGAGGCGCTTTGCGTGTTCGCGGGTGTTCGCGAGGCGCTTTACAATTTCGCTGTTTTTTTTTGCCTGCTTAATCACTGCCACCCTCTCATTTTTTTATGCCCATCTGCCCTCTGTACCACTCGTTTCTGTGCCCTTCTGCCCTCTGCCCCACTAATTGTTTGTCCCCTTCTGCCCTCTGTCCCACTTTTGTGCCCTTCTGCCCTCAGCCCCACTTAGAATGGCACCGGCAAGCTGCCAGCGCCATTCTAAAATAGCTAGAAATAGCTTCAACATGAAGCACTAATAGATAAAGTAAAGCAGGTGCTCCAGTTCAAGGTCAAATTAAGTTACACAGTCATTAATCACCCCAAGTTTGGGGTGATTAATGATTGTGTAACTGAATTTGAGCAGCACCTGCTTTACTTTATCTATTAGAACTTCCTGTTGAAGCTGACTTTTGTAAATATTTTAGAATGGCTCTGGCAGCTTGCCGGCGCCATTCTAAAAGAGTTACAAAAGTCAGCTTGAACTTTTGACCCAATCCGTTCCGTTCGCGGATTTTGCGGGAAATTCGCGAATCTCGCGGATTGCGAATTTACCGAAAATCCACGAAATCCGCGAGCGGAACGGATTTTCCGCCCATGCTTAGTGGGGGACAAGGTAAAGGTGTTTGTGACATGAAAAACAATACACAATATTTACAAATAGACCTTTCCAGCCTCTGTAGGTCAAATTAGTTCCTTTATGTACAATGCTCATAGGGGTATTTGAAATACATACATTTGATTCTATGAGCATGTGGGAGTCATTAGTGAGACAGTCTACGTTTCCACCCCTGCGGATAGGAGGGTGAGTGGTTGCCTCACAACGGGGTCTTCATCAGGACGGTGGTGCACCTAAAAAGGGACAGATGAAATTCAGTAACTAATACTCATGGGTGGCGAGCATGTAAAGTAGGAGGAATTGAAGGGACCTACTTGTGTCCTAGGAAGGACAGTTAAGGTTCAATCCAGGGGGGGCTTGGCTCAGAGTTACTACAATGAAGAAGAGCATGACACATGAGTGTACATGTGGAACATAAGATTTCTCAAGGGATGAGAGGATCTGTGTAGTACCATACTCACAGAGGTAAAAGCAAAGGGGAAGGTCTCTCCCGATGTTGGTGGAAATAAATCCAAAGACGAGTCTGAGGGAAAGAAGGACGGGTCAGGGTTGTCGAAAAACCATCAAGTAATGCGTTCTAAACCAAAAACACTAGTCTAATGGTTCTATGTGGAAGGTGAGAGAGCGCAATTTGAACGAAAAGTATACAGTAACCATATTTAGACATGTATGTTATAAACGTAGGAATGAAACACATATCGTAATGTAAAGTTGGCGACTATAGCATAAAGGCCAACGAACGTGATAACATGATATAGGAAATGTAAATGTATTCACACATTAGGATGCATTAGGTTTAGAAGACCCGTATACATGAAGGGCAAACGTATAGAAATGTATATGAAATGTAGAACGTGCACAGTAGAATTCGTGTACGTGTGCAACTTTAAATGTGTAACTTTGCATTGGGGAAAAGCGGCGAGAAAATAATGTGGAAAGACGTAAACGTGGAGAAACGTGGATAAATGTAAAAGAACTTACGTAAAGATGTAATCAAGGAAAATGCATAAGTTATATTCTATGTAGTCGTATTATATGTATTTCATGTATTTGATGTAGAATGTTTAAGTATAACTAAGGCTTTTGCTAAAATACGAATATATAAATGTATGCCAAAGGTTATACTGTGTAGAGGCTTTTGTAGGAATGTTAGGAGAGGTTTAGGTCATTTATGTATGTAACCTAGCTGGTCAAGAGCTCGAAGGAGCATAGTCACATGAAATGTAATTTAGTGGTCTTGTGAAGGTCGTAAATAGCTTGACGAGGACGTGAGAGCCGAGAAGTCTAGCACTTGTTAGATTTAAGGTGACAATGCCGGACGGAGCTTATTGCTCGAACGTGAGGAGAGACTCTTTGAATGTGGACTATGTTTTGACAAGACCATTCACAGGACCTAGCAGGGTCAAGTTAAGAGACATAAAGTTAAGGCCTTGTCTAAGTTTCTATGTTACATGATCTGAAAGAATCGATAAATGTCGAAGATGAAATGATGAAGATGACATCCAAAGGAGAAGGGTCAACTTAACGGACGACGCGAGGAGTGACCAATGGAAGAAGCAGGAAGTTGACATCATCGGGGAAAGTCCGTGGTGGGCGTCAAGGGGCGTTCCATTCACACGGTGATTGTGTATTTTAGGGACAGCACCCCGGGGATAAGGGAGCGAACAGCCCAGCAGGGAACTCAGAGAGAGAAGGGCGAAGGGTAGATGCCTTGAGCAGATGCGCTGAGACACCAGAGCGCAAGGGAGCAGTAGGCCGAGGACCCTTAGAGAGCGGATGGGTAGGCAGATAGGGTACTGTTACTAAAACTTAAGATTTCCTTTAGAGGCTAAAGAGAGTTTGAACTTCTTAGGGAGTCAAACTGCTGACACCTTTTTAGGGAAGAGAAACTGGCGAAGTAGGGTTGTCACATAGCATAGAGTAGGGACAGTTTTAATTCGATTATTGTTTTTATCTTACTGCAGATGCCACAGAAGGAACCACTTCACACCGAAGCTTAAAGCGACTGATATACTAATTGATTATGTATATTGTATTCTTTTGAGATTTTATCCTGATTGGACTGTATCGTATCCAACTTAATCTCTATATAAACTTTTGAAACTTCATCAGTTGTAAGTGGTTCTTCAGAGTGGCGTCAGTTAATGGGGGTTGTCTAACCAATGCGGGGGTGGTCCTTTCCTCAAGTACAGATAAAAGCGGTCCAAAACAGATGAATGGGATTCTTTATTAAATTTATCATAATTATAAATTGATATCAAAATCCCGTTCCCCGCAGTTGGTAGCAGAGTAATGATGGTTATCTTCTTGAGGAAGACGACCTAGGCCAGGTTAGTTTACCCCAAGGTCCCTAGTCATCGTCGACCAGAAGAAGAATTGCAGCCGAAGACGGTGCTGACGGTGCGTCGAGAGAAAAGCAGCAGAGTCGGTCGAGAGTGAGTATAAGGGTCATGCGTTGTAAGATTGCGGTGTTTTATGTTGTTCCTGTGTTGTAATGTCAAGCGGAGTTGAATGCCTGTAGTGTGATTGAGGGAAAGTTGTGAGCGCGCGCAACCGGATGAAATCTTATGTCCAGAGGACTTAAGTGGTTCGGGTGTATCGAACACCCAGAGTAATTTGTCTACCATTGAAAGGGGGTCATGAGGTACCATTGATTTCCCGACAGACCGATGATAGGGGGAGCGTATGTGTGAGTGAATGAGTAGCGGACGCTGGTCGTACGTTTACTGCGTGTAAGTAACCTATCAGTTAAGGCAAGCGTCCGACCGTAAGAGGAAAGACGCTGTGCCAGTTGAGGTGACAATTACAGTAGACTGTGGCCGTACAGTCAGAGAAAAGTGATCGCTTGGACGGAAGTAGTCATTTTTCAATGTATGAATGAAAACGCATATGAGATCGTGAGACGAGTTGAGAAACGAGGGAAGCTGCTGAAGAAGAAAGAAGTGACGTCAGCGTAGAGCCGCGCTGAGATTGGTCGGTCAGTGTAGAACCGTGCTGGGATAGGCTGATTAGCGAGAGTCGTACAGGGATTGGCGGTTGTTATCAAGACGCAAATAAGTAAGACATAGCATACGTTAACAAAATGAAGTGTTTTAAGGGTTTAGGAAAGATCTTTAAAAAGAAAAGGAGGAATTTATATGCCGGAGAAGAAGCTCCACCAGAAGGCACACCAGCACATCATATGGCAATAAATGTAGGCTTACATTCCATATTGTGGATTTCCGAGTGGCATAGGCTAACTGAAGGGCAAAAAGAACTAGCGTTTCCAAGATTTGGAACGTTTAAATTAGAAGTGTTGAACCAACTGAAGGCGACAATGCTTTCAATGAGACCTCTACCGAGGCCAACACAATTTGAAGCCCTTGGTGTGTGGTTTAGAACAGCACACGAAAGGGGCGTAAAGAGGCGCCAAGAAAGAGTGAGAAGAACAGTAAAGGCAGTGCAGGATGCTAAATGGGACGAAGAAGCTAAGAAATGGAGGGTGCAGAAGGTAGAAGCGGATAAACTGTTCACCATGATAGAGGCTACGGGAGAAAGGAAACCTCTAGAACAGGAAGATGAGGAAAGCGAGACGGAGGAGGATCTAATGGACAGGTTGTTAACAGATAAACCACCTCCATATAGCGGTGAACTTGCGAGTCCCATATTACCGCAAGTAGACGGAACTAGGTGGGGAGAGTATAAGTCGATCCCAGTATCAGAATGGGACGCTACTAAGACCGTAGAAATACCCCAAGTTAGTCCTGAACAGAGAGTAGTGGGAAGATTTGTGGTCCAGAACGTGCCGGAGACGCAATGTGCTAGGTCGTATAAATTGCCGGACGCCTTGCAGGTTCCGGTTACCATAGGCCCTATTGTGTCAATCTACAACCCGGAAGGGGTCCAGCAGGAGGAACAGGCACGGTGGGAAAATGAAAGAGCAGAAGAGGAGAATAGGAATGCTACAATGAATTCCCACAGGCAGATACGAGCACCAATAAGTCGGAGTACCCCATTAGATTCCGCAACAGGTCCCAGGGTAGAACAGGGAGGTCGAAGAGGACCAATGGACTTAAGGGGACCAAAGCCGAAAACCCATAAGGAATTAAGGGAATACCTGAGAGAATGGGACGCGGCCGAAGAGGCTCGGAATAAGGGGTTAGAAACGGGATCCGAGTGGAGAGAGCAGGATAACAGGATTCTCTCTCATTGTGGAGCTGGCGAAAGCAGCCCCGAGTGGGAGGGAGGAAGCCAAGAGAGCAGAAGAGATACTGAGAACAGCAATAGGCTAAGGTGCGAAGACAGAAGTGCAGGGTGTGGCGAAGTGCCTCGTGTCACCTTTAGTGAAGGGGAACATAGGACACAGGAGTACCGGAATACCTTCAGGTGCACACACCATGCCCCAGGTGAAAATGCGAGACATTGGAGTCACGGAAATATGGAGAGTCGCGAAGCGTCTCGACATACATCCGGGGACAGTGGTCGAAGTCACGAAAACATAGGGAGTCGCGAAACGTCTCGACATTCTTCCGGTGATCGCGAAAGAGATCACGGAAACATGGAGGGTCGTGACGGACCCTATCGTTTATTAAGCGACACCAGACAGCAGGCAAGTTATAATGGGGTAGAACAGAACAGTGGATCCTATCTCACATCTGGAGAAACCGAGCTTAGAAATCGGAACGTAGGGTTGGGGGACGGAGCATTATTCCACCATACCCCACGTGGAGATGGAAAGGCTTGGGATCTCGAAGGATGGGAACGAAAAGATGGAAGTAAAACTCCTCATAACTCACCTGTGTTCAGGCGTAGGGCGCATAGTGGAGGAGAGAGGGACATGAGAGAAGAACATAGAACTGAAATGCTGAAAGCTGAAATAAAAGCGAAACGGCTTGATGTGATGAGTTTGAAGGCGGATCTGGATGAATTGATTGACGGTACAGTGCAACTAGAGAGATTAAACTCATATACACCAGATGAGATACTGTTTCTATCCAAAGATATCACTCGAAGAGCGAGGTCAGTTCATGAGAACTTATCAAATTTAGCAAACAGGTACATGGTAGACCTGTCACGAACTAAGGCTTTACAGAGTAATCACAGGCTGACTTGCACAGATCAGGATTTGGACGATCGCAGAACGATCGCGTTGAAAGTGCACATAAGGGAATTGATCGTAAGTATCAGAATATGGAGAGATCTAGATAGATGGGAGGAAAGATGGTCCAGAAAGGGCTCTGTTAGAAGGAGTGTACTTGAGGGCTCCCAGGACACAGATTTGATGCGAATGGAAGCCTTCCCTTTGCGAGAGGTCGCGAACGGAAGCTACGTCCATGTGCCTTGGACTAGGGGGGATTTGGCGGCATTCACCAATTCCTTCCCAAAGCTTAGAGATAATCCTGTCGAATGGTATAAGCAGGTAGAAAGATTTGTGAAGATCTCAAAGGTACTGTGGGTCGATTTGAACACACTGTTCGACATCGTAGTACCCGGAGACTTGTGGACGGCGTGCAAGCTCAGTGTTGACTGGCCCACTTGTGAGCCAACGAGAGAGGCCAGGACGAATGGTCCATCTCATAGAGTCATGGAAAAGTACGAGAGGGTAATAGCGTGGCTAAAGGAGAAAGTGCCGGTACAAGACATAGACTGGGTAAAGATAGATCGAACTACCCAGGAGCCGAAAGAGACAGTGCATGAGTTTTACGAGCGATTGTTGAAAGCATTCAAGCAGTACAGCGGGTTAGATGTGATGGATCCCAAGGATATAGGACAATTTGTTTCAAAGTTTGTCTTAGGATTAAGACCAGAAATATGCCTAATGATCCAACAGCATCTGATCTGTTGGCAGAACAAACCTTTAGACGAGATTCTGAGGTATGCAAGGTATTGTAGTGACGAGATAGACTCAAAGGCGAAGAAGCTTAAAGAAAAGTTAATGTTAGTGCAAATGCAAGCTGCTGGAAAAGATAAACCGGGGCAGCAGGGAACAGGAACGCAGGCCAAGAAACAGAACAATCAGAGCAGAGACGAGGAAGAAAGACCGAGACCGAGAATGGATATTGCGACATTGAAAAAGACGACGAGATGCCATCAGTGTAATGAGGTGGGACACTGGCGACGCGAGTGTCCTTACAATGTTGAGACAGGGGAATTAGAGCAGGAGGAGGAAGAGGTTCAGAACAACGTGGTTAAGGGAGCCACAGTCCCGAAGGGCAATTTTGTCAAAGGGGGGACTCAGACTCCTCGAGCCCCGTTTCCTCAACCACCTCGCATCTCAAACGGAGGGAAAACCTACAGACAGATGCCATTGTTTGTAGGAGGAGAGGAATGTTACTACGTTGATCCTCTCACAGGGCAGCGGGCGAGTAGGGACGAAGACTGTACTCTAGGGGCCGCCTTGGAAGTAGATCAGAGAGGACCATACGTAGAGGCTGAAATAGCAGGATGTCCTACAACCTTTTTGGTGGATACAGGGGCCACTCGATCCACGTTGAGATCGGCGGTAGTCCCGGATCTACCCATATCAGGAGAAATGGTTCAGGTGGTAGGAGTTGCAAACAAAAGGATGACAAATCCCTTGACCGAACCAGTGTCAGTGAGAATAGGGAATTACAGTGACGAACATCAGTTTGTGATCTGCGATTCTAGTCCTGTGTGTTTGCTAGGGAGAGATTTGCTGTGCAAACTGAATTGCACGATACATTGCACACCTGAAGGAGTAGAAGTGCAGACAAATGATGAAGACGCAGATTTCAAAGTTGTGAACTCAAGGGAATGTGTGGAACTTTATCCTACTTTAACAGTGGAGGAGCTTCCACAAGATTTGAGGGAGAAAGTCTCAGCTGAGGTATGGGATTTTACTGGGGAAGAAATAGGATTGATCAAGGGAGTGGAACCGGTAAAAATCTTGGTTAGACCCCATGCTGAGTATCCAAGAACACCACAGTATAAGCTAACGCCAGAGACGATTGCAGGGATTAAGCCTGTGATCGAATCCATGATTAAGCAGGGAATACTGAAGGAGATCGTGGGCAGTCCATGCAACTCCCCGATCATGGGTTTGCAGAAACCTAGTGGAAAATACAGAATAGTGCAGGATCTTCGAAAGATTAATAACATTGTTGTCTCATGTTGTCCAGTGGTACCGAATCCATCAGTGATATTGTTTCAGATACCGTTCCAAGCTGAATGGTTCACAGTGATAGATTTGTGTCAGGCTTTCTTTTCGATACCGTTAGATGAGGAGAGCCAATATCTTTTCGCTTTCAAACTGGAAGATCGCGTTTTAACATGGTGTCGTATCCCTCAGGGGTATACAGAGAGCCCATCGATCTTTAACCAGTTATTGAAACGAAATCTCGAGAGTCTAGTACTGCCCAAGAATTCAGTTCTAGTCCAGTACATAGACGACCTCCTTGTTGCGTCAGAAACTGAGGAAGCTTGCAGAGAAGACACCATCACCTTGTTAAATCACTTGGCTGAAAACGGACACAAGGTGTCTCCAAGTAAACTGCAATATTGTAAGACTGAGGTGCAATACTTGGGCCATAGGATTGAAAAAGGAAAGCGGAAGGTGTCTCCAGACAGAATAGAGGCGATTATGAAAATGAACGCGCCTACAACACAAAGAGAAGTCAGGATGTTTCTAGGCATGGTTGGTTATTGTCGACAGTGGATAGCAAACTTTTCGCTGAAGGCTAAACCGTTATTACAACTGACGCACAAAGGAGTAAGTGATCCGGTACCATGGGACAAAGATTGTTTGATGGCGTTTTTGCAGCTGAGGGAGGACTTATGTCGCGCCCCGGCTTTAGGAATGCCAGATTATAAAAAACCTTTTTTGCTTTACTGCTGCGAGAGAGAGGGATGCGCTTTAGCGGTATTAGCACAGGTCCATGGAGATGCGCGCAGGCCAGTGGCGTACTTTTCGGCTACATTAGATCCAGTAGCCGCAGCGTTGCCCGGATGTCTCAAATCCGTAGCTGCAACGGGTGTCAGCATTGAAAGGTCTGAAAGTGTAGTTATGGGTCATCCGTTAGAGGTGTATGTACCACATTCTGTAGAACTGTTAATGACCAGGACTAAGACTCAGCATCTGACGAACAGCAGGCTCACACGCTACGAGCAGGTCATACTGGCTGCCGAGAATGTGACCCTAAAGAGATGCTCCGTCTTGAATCCTGCAACTTTGATGCCACTTCCGAATGAAGTGGAAGATGAAAATTGTACAGAACATGACTGCCTTGATGTGACTGAACTATGTACCAAACCGAGACCTGATATCGTAGATGAGCCATTGACAGACCCAGACGAAATTTTCTTCGTTGATGGTTCATGCGTAAGAAACGATGTCGGTCAGCTGAGAGCAGCTTATGCAGTATGCACGATTACCAGAGCTATAGAAGCCGCTTGCCTGGAAGGAGTACACTCCGCACAGGTAGCTGAAATTGTGGCTTTGACTCGTGCTTGCTTAGCAGGCGATAGACTTCGAGTCACCATATACACCGATAGTCAGTATGGATTTGGCGTAGTTCATGATTACGGGCAGTTGTGGTCTCAAAGAGGTTACATGACCTCCTCGGGTTCTCCTATTAGGAATGGAGAATTCGTGAAACTACTGTTAGAGGCTTTGCAAAAACCTTTGGCCATAGCTGTGGTCAAATGTGCAGCTCATACGAAGAATACGGATTTTGTATCACTAGGAAATAAATATGCCGATGAGGTAGCGCGTTATTGCGCAGAGCAGGGATATTCTCACACTAATGCAAAAGTGGGGGGAATCCAAGAAATGACTGAATTGACCATGTTGTTAGACACTGTAGATACGTGGGATGAATTGAGAGCAGTACAGGAAAACGCATCAGATGAGGAGAAAAAGGGCTGGGAAACAGCTGGGTGCGAGAAAAGTGAAATGAATTTTTGGGTGTCTGCCGACGGAAGGGCAGTATTACCAAATGAACTCATTAGTCCCATGGCAAGGAAATTGCACGGATCAGCACATATAGGAAGAGATGCTATGGTGAGAGTATTCAGACAAACGTGGTTTAACCCTAAATTTAGAGTAGCGGCAGAAGCAGTGTGTCAGCGATGTACAATCTGTCAGCAACTAAATGTGGGTAAGAGAACACCAGTTACCTTGAGTCACATAGGAAGGTCTGGGGGGCCTTTCAATAGGATGCAGATTGACTTCATAGAAATGCCTCCATGCAACAGACTCAGATACGTGCTAGTGATTGTTTGTATATTTTCTAGATGGGTTGAGGCTTACCCTACACGTAGGTGCGATACACTTACAGTAGCAAAATTGTTACTTAGAGAGTTGATACCGAGGTTTGGGGTGCCATCCTCTTTGGAATCGGACAGAGGAACTCATTTCAATAGCGAAGTGGTGAAGATGCTGTGTTCAGCTTTAAATATCGATCAGAAGTTACACTGCAGCTATCGACCAGAAGCTTCAGGGATCGTAGAGCAAATTAACAGTACTATCAAGTCCAGACTGGCTAAAGTTTGCTCATCGACATCCCTGAGTTGGCCAGACGCACTTCCAGTAGTTCTCATGAGTATACGTAGCACACCTGATAGAAGAACAGGCCTCTCTCCACATGAAGTGCTAATGGGGAGAGCTATGAGATTGCCATCGGTTCCGACTGCAGCGTTAGTGAACATCACAGACGATTTGATCTTGGACTACTGCAAGGGACTATCTGATGCCGTTAATTCTGTGTCCCTCCAGGTCCAGGCTGCAGAGGTTCCATCAGTACAAGATTTGTGCCATGATCTGAGTCCAGGAGACTGGGTCCTGGTGAAGAAACATGTCAGGAAGAACTGCTTAGACGTGCGTTGGCGAGGGCCGTTTCAAGTTATACTTGTAACGAATACCGCAGTGAAGTGTGGAGGGCTGCCAAACTGGATACATGCCTCACACACCCGAAGAGTGCCAACACCTCCAGAAGACACAGCTCCTCTCTCGGATGAGAATCCGACGGGAAGCGGTGAAGCCATAGAGGGGGAAAGCCAAGCTGTGGAGGTGATTGAAGAAGCTGAAACTGTGTTGGAACAGGGCGACGAAGGTCAGGACACGAGTGGGACCGAAGTTGCCTCCGGAGAAGAAAGTAATTGGGAATCCGACACAGATATCGAGCAAACTGAGAGGGACCAAGAGACAGGTCCTGGAACAAAGAGCGGAAAGACGGAAAGCAAAGAAGCCAGTTGGCCGGAAAGAAGGAAAAGGCCAAGTTCGGAAAGGAAAAAGGAAAGAACTCTTGCCCCGATCGCTGAAGAATCGGATCAGGAGGAAGAGACGACAGATTCAGGAACTGAGAGTCCACGAAGATCGAGAAGGGTACGTGTGCCCTGCAGAAGGTACGCCACCCCAGAGTGGACTTATCTAGCAGATGTATTGGGGACAGAAATCTGGGAGAGTGAAGAGTGTGAAAGTAACCACTCTCGATCCAGTCGTGACAGTGGAGATATGGATGGTGGCGCCTGGGCTTGAGACTGAGGGGTTACTGACTTTCACACTTCCCCGACCCCCACGTTTGAGTAAAATTCAAGATCTAGTGTTGAAAAGACTACAATTTCCAACAGTTGGTCGGCAAATGACAGAAGAAGAAGAAAAAGTTATTCGTTTTGAATTATTGATCATTGTTGTGAAAGCTGCAGGTCCGAAAATAATTGTTGATGCATAAAAGACTTTTTGTACTTATGTTATAAAGAAGAAGATAACCTAGCGCCGAGTGGAAAGAAGAATAAAATTAGGGATTACATTTAGAGGACGGAGAAGGGCTAGGGTTGTCTGCTGCTAAGAATAGGGAAAAGACATTGTGGTGAAAAGATACCTGTTGATAACAAGCACTTTAAAAGACTGTGAATGCAAACAAGCAACCAAAGACTGGAAAGAGAACTTTCGCTGGAGAACGAGGGACGCTGTTTTGATAACATGGAGAACGGCAACCCAAACAGAAAAGCTAGATGTATAGTAGGTACACTTATAGCAATAGTGATATTCCTCATAATCATAGTAGTAACGATATCTTACATGACAGGCCATGAAAACGATAAAAGTATAGCAAAAGTGAAAACAGTAACGACTTTGAAACCTGCTCTTGTGGGAAAGGAGGAGGAGAGCAATGTTATACGTGAAAAGGCGTTACTTGCAGAGGAAACTCGTAGATTGCACATAGATGAGTCACAGGGAAACTTTAGGTCAAATGCATATGCCAAATTATTGTATGAATATATCGATGCCATGGAGGCCAAAGATTGCTACGTTTGTATGCAATTGCCGGCTTCTGTAGACGAAGGCATTAGGTATCACCATCTCCCATTGACTTATGGGATCACATGTAGTTTACTGCTTAGTATTTTTTATGGTAGAGAAGGGTTTGAGTACTACTTTTCAAATTATGATTCGGTACTGCCTGAAGTTCCGAATTATAAGCAAATGAATAAGTGGGACTACTACAAAAAGGAAGATAGACTGGCTAAATTCTTTCTTCCTTGGGACACATTAGATACATCATATGCACGTAGAAATAATCTGACTTGCAAAGTATCAGAAGTAGAGAAAAGGTTTATAGCACAAGTAGATGATCGATGCAGACGGCAGAAGATTCTAAAAATGTCAGGGCAATGGAAAATAGACTGGACAGAAGAAGAGAAGGCACACAAAAAGAAAGGTAGCAATGGTCCAATAGCATTGGATAGAACGCAGAAAGGAAAGTTATGTTTAACTCGAAGCAAAACGTATTACGAGAGTGAATTTGTAGGTGAAGTTAGTTGTGAGCACTCTTTTAGACTGGAGTACTACACCAAGGATTTTATGAAAGGGATGCAAGCTATTCCGAATGTGTATTTTGTATGTGGGAGAAATGCCTATGTAAAACTTCCAGATAATTGGTATGGTTCGTGTTACTTGGCAATTGTCTTCCCCAAAATATATCATGCAAAGGATTTAGCGATAATAGAAGGAAAGGCTTCGAGGAGAACGAAAAGGGAAGTAGGAGATGCAGAAGTAGTAGGAGATGTATTTGGAGCGATGTTTCCATTGTTAGGTTTGATTCTTAACGATGTTAAGATTAGAAGGTTAGCGACAGTCGTGGATAGATTGTCTGCCAGCACTGCAAGATCACTAATGTTAGTAGAGGGTGAGATGCAGTCGATTAGAGCAATGGTTTTACAAAACAGACTTGCTTTAGATGTAATATTAGCAAAAGAAGGCGGAGTTTGTAAAGCTTTGAAAGTTCAGGAATGTTGTACTTATATTCCTGATAATTCAAAACCACTTGAGAAAGTCATACAGAACATTACACGGATTCATCAAGAAATTGAAGATTTATCAAAAGTAAATGTTTGGGAAAAAGTAGGAAATGGAGTGGGAAAGGTTGGAAGTTGGTTTGCAAATCTTGGCAAAAGTATAATATGGTACATATTAAAGCCTGTATTAATAGTATTAATTTGTATAATTACTTTATTAGGATTAGTAAAATTGTATAAATGGTATAGGTCGAAACAGTTACAAAGATCGATGAGAGACCAAGAAAGGAGACTAGCTGTTCTACAAGATCAACAGTATAAAAGTCTGAGAACACTTGAGTCGATAAAAAGGGGAACTGATGCAACTAGTTCTATATAATGGACGTGTTCAAATTGCTTTTAGTGATGACTCCTAAAAGTCATCAAAGGGGGGAACTGAGAGAGCGCAATTTGAACGAAAAGTATACAGTAACCATATTTAGACATGTATGTTATAAACGTAGGAATGAAACACATATCGTAATGTAAAGTTGGCGACTATAGCATAAAGGCCAACGAACGTGATAACATGATATAGGAAATGTAAATGTATTCACACATTAGGATGCATTAGGTTTAGAAGACCCGTATACATGAAGGGCAAACGTATAGAAATGTATATGAAATGTAGAACGTGCACAGTAGAATTCGTGTACGTGTGCAACTTTAAATGTGTAACTTTGCATTGGGGAAAAGCGGCGAGAAAATAATGTGGAAAGACGTAAACGTGGAGAAACGTGGATAAATGTAAAAGAACTTACGTAAAGATGTAATCAAGGAAAATGCATAAGTTATATTCTATGTAGTCGTATTATATGTATTTCATGTATTTGATGTAGAATGTTTAAGTATAACTAAGGCTTTTGCTAAAATACGAATATATAAATGTATGCCAAAGGTTATACTGTGTAGAGGCTTTTGTAGGAATGTTAGGAGAGGTTTAGGTCATTTATGTATGTAACCTAGCTGGTCAAGAGCTCGAAGGAGCATAGTCACATGAAATGTAATTTAGTGGTCTTGTGAAGGTCGTAAATAGCTTGACGAGGACGTGAGAGCCGAGAAGTCTAGCACTTGTTAGATTTAAGGTGACAATGCCGGACGGAGCTTATTGCTCGAACGTGAGGAGAGACTCTTTGAATGTGGACTATGTTTTGACAAGACCATTCACAGGACCTAGCAGGGTCAAGTTAAGAGACATAAAGTTAAGGCCTTGTCTAAGTTTCTATGTTACATGATCTGAAAGAATCGATAAATGTCGAAGATGAAATGATGAAGATGACATCCAAAGGAGAAGGGTCAACTTAACGGACGACGCGAGGAGTGACCAATGGAAGAAGCAGGAAGTTGACATCATCGGGGAAAGTCCGTGGTGGGCGTCAAGGGGCGTTCCATTCACACGGTGATTGTGTATTTTAGGGACAGCACCCCGGGGATAAGGGAGCGAACAGCCCAGCAGGGAACTCAGAGAGAGAAGGGCGAAGGGTAGATGCCTTGAGCAGATGCGCTGAGACACCAGAGCGCAAGGGAGCAGTAGGCCGAGGACCCTTAGAGAGCGGATGGGTAGGCAGATAGGGTACTGTTACTAAAACTTAAGATTTCCTTTAGAGGCTAAAGAGAGTTTGAACTTCTTAGGGAGTCAAACTGCTGACACCTTTTTAGGGAAGAGAAACTGGCGAAGTAGGGTTGTCACATAGCATAGAGTAGGGACAGTTTTAATTCGATTATTGTTTTTATCTTACTGCAGATGCCACAGAAGGAACCACTTCACACCGAAGCTTAAAGCGACTGATATACTAATTGATTATGTATATTGTATTCTTTTGAGATTTTATCCTGATTGGACTGTATCGTATCCAACTTAATCTCTATATAAACTTTTGAAACTTCATCAGTTGTAAGTGGTTCTTCAGAGTGGCGTCAGTTAATGGGGGTTGTATAACCAATGCGGGGGTGGTCCTTTCCTCAAGTACAGATAAAAGCGGTCCAAAACAGATGAATGGGATTCTTTATTAAATTTATCATAATTATAAATTGATATCAAAATCCCGTTCCCCGCAAAGGGAAGCCTCAGCAGAAAAAGGAATACGTATAAATCCTAATCAGTGGCAGCACCAGAGCGTGTAGACTGCTCATGTGTAAAAGATAAATAATGTATGAGGGCTTATGTCAGAGGAGGCGTTGCTTGAAAATGTATGTGCCAGTCAAGTTACCAGACACTGGGCGCATTTGCTGGAAGTTCTATATTTAACGAAAGAACGTTGTTTGCTGGATCAGTAGTTATTAAAGGTGCAGGCTCAGCCGGCTCGAAGTGATCCATATACCATAGTTAATGGCACCACAGTGGTGTGTACCTGATCAGTCATCAGCCGTTGCGGACTGGACGTTAGCCATTAAAATGGAGGCGCATGTGCCAACGAAGCGGCGTGCAGTGAGCTGAGGCGGAGTTAGAAAGCCTATGTGTCTTTAAATAGATAGGCATGGTGTTTCTAAACTCGCGATAGTCTCTAAAGTCTAAAAAAGACATACTGTGTAACTCTAAGTACGATCCTCAAGTGATCCGTGCATTTATAAAAAGCCTAGCACTTACATTCTTCAAGCCGCTCGGTAGCTCAAAGAATGATATGCCATCCAAAAACTCACGCTAGAAGAAGGGAAAACCACGGCGTGCGTGCACCACGCAGTGCAGCCGCTTGATGGTTCCCGGGGGCTCATCCAGGCTGCAACCAGTGAGGATGCAGAAGGGCGTGTCTCCGATGATCTTGTGGCGAGATCAGCTCACGGAGCTAGAGAACCACGGAATGCTTAAATGTGAGAACGTCCTGTGGGACAGTTATATTAGCGACATGTTTATGTGCGGAACATCGCAGAGTGCCTTAAAAGTCAGAACGAGTATGCAATGGAATTCCCGTTGTTTGACAGGTGCTGTATTATGCTGCATTAGTCATAACATAAGGTGTATTGAACTACATGGATTATTAATGGTCAAAGTGGGTCAGTTCTGTAATCTAAAAAATGACATAATAGTGGATGTTATGGTGTAAAACATATAAAACACATAGTTTGGCATGTTCTTCAGCATTATTTATCTATCAGATATCACCGAGGGACTAAAATATCCAATCCATTCATTATTTCACAGACTGAAAGATATATGGTATTGTTCCATTGATACTACAGTGTACACGAATCATGCCATAATATACATTTTCAAAATTGGTCCATGTATCTATTTACTGCAAAAAAGATGACATACATACAGTCATATTTAATATATAATGGATCAAGCAATGGTATAGGAAATGTCTTGTTTATCAGAGAAAGGTCACGTATGTCGCATTCAGTATGATGCCCCTGTGCATGTTATAGTAGGAGGAAAGGCTACTCTGTGTGTAAACCAGCCATTTGCGCATATATGGAATTATATTCATTCAGGCCATTTCCTACAGTATCAAATTTGTGCATCCATTTACATTCCCTAGTATTTAGGATTTAGCATTGGTCTGGGTATTTGGTTCTGCTTGTTTTCTATACAGGGTGGTGTACAGATGATTCTCCTTGGCCTTGATGCTGATATCCAAAAGGCAATGTATGTATGTTTGTCATACTGTAGAGTAAATTTGATGTCATTGGACCGAGTATTCAGCCAAGCGAAAAACTGAGGGAGCTCATTTTCATCTCCCGTCCAAATAAGAAAAACATCATCTATATATTTCCTCCATTAAGTGATGTTGTTCCTGAATGGGTTGTTCGATGTCAATATATTGGTTGTTTCAAAATCTTCCATTTAGAGGATTGCCAAGTCTGGGGCAAAAGCCACCCCCATTGCTACACCTTTGCTTTGTAGGAAAAATTCTTTTTGAAAGATAAAAAAGTTTTTAGTCATTGCCACCTCCAACAGGTCGACTATAAATTCAGTAGGGACATTGGTGGGTTTGGGTCTCCTCTCAAGTGCTCTCTTCATAGATTCCAATGCTGGTGCCTGCAGGATACTTGTGTAGATAGAGACGATGTCCATAGTTACCAGCAGTTGTTTATCTGTCTCGAAGTTCATGTTGTCCACTAGGTTGTCTACTTGCATGGTGTCTCTTCTGTATGTTGAAGTTGACTCCGCCAGTGGTTTTAAGAAGAAATTAACATATTTACACACCGGTTCCAACAGTGATCCACAACCGGATATGATAGGACGTCCGGGTGGTTTCAAAGGGTCCTTGTGCACCTTGAGTAAGGTGTAAATGGTTAGTGTGCGTGCTTGGTTCACATTCAAGAATTCAAATGCCTGCTGTGACAGGAAGCCAATTCTTTTCCTCTTTCAGTGATGCCTTTAATAGTCTTCCGAATTTCCTTGGTAGAATCCATACTGATTTTTTTTGTAGCTGATCCCATCTCTTAATTGCGAGTATATCTCTGCTTTATACTCTTCCACATCTTGCATCACAATTGCTCCCCCTTTGTCCGCCAGTTTAATGACAATCTTTCTGTTGTTCTTCAAGTTGTTCAAAGCTTGATGTTCACCTTGTGGGAGGTTGTATTTCACATATATTTTTTTTGCACACATTTTCATCATATCTCTTAATACCACGCTCTCATATGTCAAGATCCAATGGGACACAGAGTGTGCTGGAGGCATGAATGTAGATGGTGGACGCATGCCGGTATATGATGATGATGATATAGGTAGAGAGTGTTTGAAAAAATGTCTTAGTCAGATCTTATGAAAGAACCTGTGTAGTTCAGCCTTTATGTTGAAGCGGTTGGCATGTGATGTGGTCACAAAATACAATCCCTTTTTGAGGATACTGGTTTCATCAGGAGATAGTGTATGGGAGGACAAGTTGATAATGGGGTTCCTTGGAGTTGCCATTGGTATGTTCTCCTCCTGGTGTTGATCTCTCCATGGTTCTCTTGTTGGAATCGGATTTGCTTGATGTTCGGTCCCTGCTGGCGGCCCATGTCCCAATTCTCTTGGTTCTGGCCTCGGCGTGGTCATCTGTTCCAGGATCCTCCTTGTCCCCTTGGAGGGTGCCACTGGGTTTCTTCTAAAAAAGGCGGAGGTCCAGTTTGGCGATCCTGCGGGGTTGGTACCATGGTTCCTGGTAGTGATTGTTGCTGCTCGCGGGTGCTTGTTCTTTGTCACTTCCTGTACTGTATGAGTAGTCTTTGAAGTTGGTATATCTCCTTCCTCCTCTGTATCCCCCTCTTCCGCTGTTGAAAAAGCATCCCTGGTGGTCCTGTTGGAAGTAATCTTCTTGGAGATATGGCTAAGTTTTTTTCTTATCGTAGTAGCGTACGTCCTTATTTGTCCAATTTCTTAGCTTGTGTCTCTACGTCGAAGTCCTTCAGTGTCTTCTCAAGTTGTTCTAGGGTCTCCTTTGCGTTGGCAATGGCAGATTCCCCACTTATTTCTTGTCTGAGGTCACTTATTTCCTTGATGAGTTTCTCAGCTTGTACCAGTGCCGTTTCCACCCTCAACACCATCCAGTGGCGTGAGAAATTATTAGCTACAAAACGGAACCCTTCCTTGAATTTCGGGTTGTCTATGAAAATAGCAGGTTCGTTGTGCACTTGGAGGCCAGTGGGTATGATATTCTCTTGGAGATATTTTGTGAGAAGATGTCCATGAAGTTTGGTGCTTACCAGTTTCTTTTCTAGACGCTCCAATTTGTTCATTTTTTCATTGAGTGAAAAGTCAATTTTGGGGGCATTAGATGATAGGAATGTAGACCCAGAATACCTGTCTATCAGACTCTTAATGTATTCTGCTGTGTATGAGAGAGTATCCCCATTATTCATAGTGGGGCACCACACAAAACAAACATATAATTTAAAATAGAAAGAACCCTCGCAAGCGAGCGCTTGCACAGAGAGTGTTGAGTTTTTACGGGGTTAAGCCCAAGTAAAAACCACCAGGCCTGGGTCACTAAAGCAGTACGTTTGCACAATTGGTCGGAATGGTCAGATCATTAAATAAAAGTGAAACAACAATGTCTCTAGCGCAGAGTGAAATAAAAAAAACCTGACCGTAGCGTAGTATTATGTTTGTTAGAGTTCAGAAAAGGAAAACTAGTACCAGCATGTCATAAACAAAAAATATCCATGAATAACAAGTGGATATGCTAAAAACTGTTAACAAAAAGAAATATGTAAATCAATTTCATAAACACACATATTAAAATACAGTTAAAAGTTTCCTGTCACCAGGTAAACAGTCATATGAAACAAAACAATGGTATGGAAAAACACAGTTGTCGATGCAGCGTTTCGGTTTTTGCTTTAAAAGACCTTCAGGACAGATTTTCCCAAAATCACATCCAAGATGTGAGCAAATAAAATTGGAATTTTCACTTTAATATTTCGGTCTTTACCGTGCTTTGACCGTACCAGTCTTCTCATCAAGGTACACACCTTGGCTTATCAAATTTCCAAGATGTATTCATGTATACAGGAGCCACCGTTATCAGCAATTTAATTTGAAGGAAGACTCGGTTAAAAATAAGCAGGGCGGCGAGTCACTGCAGCCACAATCGTTTTACTTCAATTATATTTGATGCGCAGTGTTATATGGGGTTGTCCTCCTGAAGAGGACTTTTTATATGACCATCTAAACTGTTAGATCCGGCCTCCCTGCTCCTGGTATACCGATTCCCAATGTACCTCGATGGTGCACCTGTAGTGTCCAAGTACTTCTGGCTTACACACAGAGTAGCCTTTCCTCCTACTATGACATACACAGGGCATCATACTGAATGTGACATATGTGACCTCCCTCTGATAAACAAGACATTTCCTATATCATTGCTTGATCCATTATATATTTAATATGACTGTATGTATGTCATCTTCTTTGCAGTAAATAGATACATGGACCAATTTGGAAAATGCATATTATGGCATGATTCTATCAATAGAACAATACCATATATCTTTTACTCTGTGAAATAATGAATGGATTCGGTATTTTTAGTCCCTCTGTGATATTTGATACATAAATAATGCTGAAGAACATGCCTAACTATGGGCCAGATGTAGGTGTCCAAATACGGGTCTGAAATGGCCGAAAATACCGATTTACGGCCGCTTCCGACCGGCATTTGGACATTGGCATGTAGGGGTTGCAAAATCATACAGATTCGGTAATTTTACCAAATCGGTAATTTTACAGATTCTGTAAAATTACTGATAGGTAAAATTACTGAATCTGTAATTTCCTATGTAGGTAGCACTTTAAACAGTGCTACAGGGCCTTTAGAATTCGTTATTTACCACATAATACCATTGGGTGGTAAATAACGAATTCCTGTGTACATGCACATCTGTGCATGCACACCTGTGTCATGTGGCACACATACATGCCCTAAGGGCATGTATGTGTGTCACATGGTCACAAGCCAGAATCAGGGGTGTAACAGGGTGTCAAAGTGACACCCTGTCCCCCTTGGCAATTCGGTATTTTTACCGATTCGGTAATTACCGAATCAGTATTTGCTATTGATTCCTATGGGCTTCAAGGCCCATAGGAATCAATGGCAAATACCAATTCGGTAATTACCGAATCGGTAAATACCGAATCCTACCGATTCGGTAAAAATTACCAAATTTTTACCTACATCTTATTTACCGATTCATAAATATCGAATCGGTAAAATTCGGTATTTATAAATCGGTAAATAAGATTTACCTACATGTAGCCCTATGTGTTTTATATCTTTTACACCATAACATGCACTATTTTGTCATTTTTGAGATTATAGGACTGACCCTCTTTGACCATTAATAATCCATGTAGTTTAATTCACCACTAATGCAGCATAATACAGCACATGTCAAACATAACGGGAACTCAATTGCATACTCGTTCTGACTTTTAAGGCACTCTGCGTTGTTCCGTACATTAACATGTTGCTAATATAACATAACTGTCTCACAGGTCGTTCTCACATTTAAGCATTCTGTGGTTCTCTAGCTCCCTGAGCTGATCTCGCCACAAGACCAATGGAGACACGCCCTCCTGCATCCTCACTGGTTGCAGCCTGGGCAAGCCCCCGGGAACCATCGAGCGGCTGCACTGCGTGGTGCACGCACGCCTTGGTTTTCCCTTCATCTAGCTTGAGTTTTTGGACGCAGCTCATTCTTCGAGCTACTGAGCCGCATGAAGAAGGTAAGAGCTAGGCTTTTTATAAATGCACGGATCACTCGAGGACCGTACTTAGATTTACACAGTATGCCTTTTTTAGACTTTAGAGACTAACGCAAGTTTAGAAACACAATGCCTATCTATTGAAACACGCATAGGCTTTCTAACTCCGCCTCAGCTCACTGCACGCCGCTTCGTCAGCATATGCGCCCCCAGTTCTAATGGGTAATGTCCAGCCCACAACGGCTGATGACTGATCAGGTACACACCACTGTGGTGCCATTAACTATGGTATATGCATCACTTTGGGCCGGCTGAGCCTGCACCTTTAATAACTACTGATCCAGCACACACCATTCTTTCGTTAAATATAGAAATACCAGTAAATGTGCCCAGTGTCTGGTAACTTGACTGGCACAAACATATTCAAGCAACGCCTCCTCTGACATAAGCCCTCAAACATTATTTATCTTTTGCACGTGAGCAGTCTACACGCTCCGGTGCTGCCACTGATAAGGATTTATACGTATTTCCCTCAACATAGGAAACACAAGACTAGTATTTTTGGTTTAGAACGCATTACTTGATGGTTTTTCGACAACCCTGACCCGTCCTTCTTTCCCTCAGACTCGTCTTTGGATTAATTTCCACCACCATCGGGAGAGAGCTTCCCCCTTGCTTTTGAACCTCTTTGAGTATGGTACAACAAAGATCCTCTCATCCCTTGAGAAATCTTATGTTCCACATGTACACTCATGTGTCATGCTCTTCTTCTTTGTAGGAACTCTGGAGCCAAGCCCCCCCTGGACTGAACCTTAACTGTCTTTCCTAGGACACTGTAGGTCCATTCAATTCCTCCTACTTTACATGCTCGCCAACCATGAGTATTAGTTACTGAATTTCATCTGTCCCTTTTTAGGAGCTCCACCATCCTGATGAAGACCCAGTTGGGAAGCAACCACTCACCCTCTTCTCTGCAGCGGTCGAAACGTAGACTGTCTCACTAATGACTCCCACATGCTCATAGAATCAAATGTATGTGTTTCAAATACCCCTATGAGCATTGTACGTAAAGGAACTAATTTGACCTACATAGGCTGGAAAGGTCTATTTGTAAATTCTGTGTATTGTTTTTCATGTCACAAACACCTTTACCTTGTCCCCCATCTGTCAACTCACTATCACCACCCTGAATCTTCCTTCTCCTACACCTATGAGCACTATCAAGAAGAAATGTTTAGTGATCCGCTAATGCTTTGTATTACAATTGCATTTTGTGCTGGTATCTTTTGGAAACAAAATTTCTGTGTTTTTTAAAATTCATTCCTATTCATGGTGAGCTGTTGTGTTTCTTCTGTTCTGCTTAAACCACGTCTCTATTTGTATTCAATGATCTGACCATTCTGACCAATTGTGCAAACGTACTGCTTTAGTGACCCAGGCCGGGTGGTTTTTACTTGGGCATAACCCCGTAAAAACTCAACACCCTGCAGTGCACAAAGCATGCAGACATGCCTATCACACTGCCAGGGCAAAATGCATAATTTATCCCCATGCATTTAAAATGAAAGATATACACCATATGCAGATCGTATTTCTGCCATTGTCCCAGAGTCTAATCATCAGCATAGGACTTTTAGCCAAAACACAAGGGTGGTAGTGATCCCTCAAACTGGAATGTCCGCACATTCAATAACACACTATAGTCAGTAATATATTTAGCATGAGAAAGTCAAAATACCTTAATATATCTATACATCAGTGCAAGGCTATTAATACTGACTGAAGCTATGCACATTTGGGTGGGGAAGCCTAGATATTCAGTCTACACCAGTATAGTTTGTACCAAGTCTGCACCCCATCTTATATTCCAATCCCTCTGAAAAAACTAGATTTATTCAATAATTTAAAATTCTTCCTTATAAACTGTCTACGCATCTCCAAGAACTTTTTTCAATTAAAATTGTGATGTGAGTCTCATGTAAACATTGTCACAGCCCTTTCAAAATAACAGCTACTACAAACGCCTTGCGTTCAAATACCCAACACAGTTCCATGGCAGCAAACATGTAAATGAAGACCACATTTAGCTCTTGCCTGCAGCCATTTGACTGTCAAAAATAATCCTATTCTGCATTAGGGGCCTTCAGGCCAGTGGATGAAGTTTTCACATATCTCAGGGTGTCCAAGACTATTTCTTTTCTGGGATCAAAGTAAAGAGCCTTGGCATCTTCAGGGAAGTATATTCAGATAAAGAACACCATAATCCTCTTGTTTCCATTGATAAATGTCCTGTAATTGCTGGTGAAACCTGAGCCAGGTCAGCACCTAACCTCACTCTGTATTTTGGAAGCTTCATTCACACATGGGAGAGACTAAAGTGAAGAACAGATAAAAATATTGTACATTTGGTTACTTGAATGCTATCTTTAAATTTGTAGACTACTATGTGTCACGATGAGTAAGTGCATACATCCGATTATCAGTTTAACATATTGATAGCAAATCTGCCTTTGTGATAGGGTTAAGTTCCACTTAATTTGTATGTTTGATTAACAGAGCCACTATAATCGACTAACGGATGCTTAAAGGTTCAATAAAGGTTAGGTTCAATACCTTGTCCGCGTCAGCCTTAATGCAGGACCTTACAATTTTTAGCATTCTTTACTGTTTGTTTTTGGCAGATGCACCATCTTCAATGTCAATAAAATGTACATGGCTATAACCAGAACAAGTTAGATTAATGGCACAAAACCTGCTAATAGTACCTCTGTTTCGCCTTTGTCGAATGAGACAAGAGATGCACTTTCTCCACTTAGACAGCGTTTTGCTTGTGGCACAGTTAGGCAGCGTGGGGTTTACACTCACCATCATCCCTTTTATCTGCTACAAGCAACAGCACAAAACCAGCTATGTTTATGTAGCATTCAAGGTGGTTGAAGTGGATAGCCTTGTTGGATTGTCTTGAAGTCTCAAGATTAACAAGTATGTTCACCTCACTGTCCTATCCTATATTTTGAATTGCCCAGTTCTCGTGTTTTGGAGAAATATGAGGTTTATTAGGTCCACTACCAGTGTATTAAGAATATATCCTACTCCCTATGATCCTCAGTCTGTACATAGATACTTGAAGTACTCTTTGTAAAACAGAAATTTTAAATTCTTCAACACTCTAATGGTGCACGGCTTAATGGAGCATATCAACCAGCTGTCATAGTCACTGATTTATGGACTGCCTCACTGCCTAGTTATCGAGTTTTCAAAGCTGAACCTCACTGAAAGTGAGTCACCCATTTCACAAACTGTACAAAACAAGTTAAGTTGGAGATAAGGGTCACTAATATGAACCTCCATGGCTTCACATCACAACTGTCAAAAAATGAAAAATAATCTGGATGCAATTATATATTTTATTTATTTATTTATTTATGTGACTTGTCTTGCGCCTGAATCACCCCGTGAGGGGTATCTCAGCGCTGAGACTGCTTGTGGCCATACCGAGGTAGATTAGAACAGTTCAGTTTTCAGAAGTTTTCTGAAGCCCAAGAAGTTTGTGCATTGGCGCATCTGTATGGGGAGTTGGTTCCAGCAACGGGGGCCAGTTGGAAGAAGGCTTTGCCCCAGTGCGTGCCAGTTTGACACAGGAAATGCGAAGAAGTGCTTGATGGCTTGACCTCAGGGGCCTGGCCGGTGTATATCTGACCAATTTCAGGGCTAGATAGCTGGGGCCCCTGTTGTTTAGTGATTTGTACACCATACAGCAAATCTTGAACATGATTCTCATTTTTATTGGGAGTCAATAGAGTTTACGGAGAAGTGGAGCAGAGGGGGTTCTGTGAAGGGCATTGCTCACTAAGCGAGCAGCAGTGTTCAGGACTATTTGCAGTTTATTTAAATATTTTTCTTTGGCAGAAATAAGCAGGGCATTGCAATAATCTAGGCGCCTGATGATCAGTGCCTGGATCAGGATTTTTCGGATAACTAATGGCAGTAAGAGAAAAACCCTTCGGAGGATGCCAAGAGGTGAAAGCATGTCCTGGCTGTAATGTTTATGTGTTCCTCTAACGTTAGTTCCTGATCAACTCCCAATCCTAGTTTTTTCACTATCTACTTTGGGGGCGGGGCTGGTCCTAATTCCCCTGGGCACCAATTGGGGCACCATCTCAATTTTGCTTCTCTGAACAACATGATCTCAGACTTTTCAGTTTTAAATTGGAGGAAATTGTCCTTCATCCACTGCGCGATGCCTTTCATCCCTTCCGAGAAGGTGTCTTGGATGTGCGGGTCTGATTTAACAAAGGAAAGGGGAAGGTGGTTGTCATCTGCGTGGGAGATGGGAATGAAGCCTAGTTTCCTCAGTAGCCCTGCCAAGGGGGTGACATAGATATTGAATAGTGTGGGGCTCAGGCAAGAGCCCTGCGGAACCCCCATGGTAACTGTGGTGATCAGGGAGCGGTAGAGGCCAAGGTTGATTGTTTGTGTTCTGTTGGTTAGGAAGTCGGTCAGCCCATTCAAGGCTTTACCCCAGATGCCTTTATTCTTAAGACGTTTGAGCAGGACCTGGTGGAAGATGGTGTCGAAGAAAGCAGACAGGTCGCACAGCACCAGAAGCACTGCCTGACCGCTGTCCACTGCCATTCGAATGTTATCAGAAACCTCCACCAGTGTCGACTCTGTGCTGTGCTTTGGGCAAAAGGCAGACTGTGATTGGTCAAGACGATTAGCAGATTCGGCGAACTCAGATAGATGGTTGTTTAAATGCTTTTCTAGAAGTTTGCTGTATAGGGGAAGCAGAGAGATGGGGCAATAGTTGGTTACATCTTCTGGTGGGACTTTTGGGTTTTTCGTCATAGGGATAATCTGTGCTGCTTTCCACTCAGTGTGGAGGATACGTTCTTCCTTGGAGCTGTTGAGGATTGAACAGATTGGTTCCACACGAGTATTAGATAAAATGGCAGAGGTCTTGGCAGGTAGGGGATCTAATGGGGACCCATATTTGACTGTTTTTTAGGAGAATATCTGCTTCAGTAGTAGTGAGAGCGGGAAGATGTCAAGGGTAAGAGTGTCAGTTACGGTGGGTGGAGGATCTATGTGAGGGTCTGAATGGCGAGCGGCGACAGAGGTAATTTTTCAGTATATTTTCTTAATTTTCTGAGAGAGTTGGTTAGCGATGTTGTCACACAGGCTTTGGGATGGGGACTCTTCAGTATTGCATGCTCTTGGGTTGGTAAATGAATTTAATATCTGGAACAGTGTGCTGGGAGAATTTTCCGCTTTATCGATCTGTAGTGCGATGTGTGATTTGAGAGCT
This sequence comes from Lissotriton vulgaris, assembly GCF_964263255.1. NCBI lineage: Eukaryota > Metazoa > Chordata > Amphibia > Caudata > Salamandridae > Lissotriton > Lissotriton vulgaris. Next base: position 176,239,859 of record NC_141696.1, read on the forward strand.
GATTTTAAGTGTTTATGGTAAGCCGCTAATGTGCTTTTGAATTTGTTTTTATCTAGTGAGTTTTCTGAAAGGGGCCAAAGACATTCTAATTTTTTGCTAAGGCTTTTTCGGTTCTAAGGGTGGGGGAGTACCATGGGGTGTGTGTTCGTTTGTTGGAGTTCGATTGGGGTTTCAAAGGGGCTAAATGGTCTATGGTGGATAGTAGACTAGTAGTCAAAGAACAGAGGGGCATATTACCAACAACTAGCGATAACTTTTGTCTCTAACTTGTTTAGAGACAAAAATTATCGCCGCAAATCGGTGATTTTTATTGCAGATAAACCTTGCTATTAGCAAGGTTTATCGCAAATGCGATAAAAAACGGCCGCAATGCATGAATATCGCTGAAAAGTAAGCGATATTCATGCATTACCGAGCTAATGCTCTTAGCCATGTTATCCACCTCCCATTGGATAACATGGCTAAGAACTGCTCAGGGCAGGTGTTAGCTTTTGGAGATATTCGTGCTTTGCGCGAATATCTCCAAAAGTTGGTAATAGGAGATAGCGATGTTAGCGACTGTTTCCAGTCGCTAACATCTTGGCACGCCCACTTTGCATGTCATTAGTGATAAATATCACTGACATGCAAAGCGGGGCCCAAGATGGTCGCTATCTCCTATTAGCTGTCACTAACATGTGTTAGCGACAGCTTGGTAATAGGGAGATAATTTTATCTCCGCTTTCTTGGCTTTTAAAGCCAAAAAAGCGGAGATAAACCCCCTTGATAATATGCCCCATAGTCTTTTCTCTATGCTGTTGGAGTCCAAATTAAGGGGAGGGTGTGAAAGCTTCCTGAAAGAATATAGGTGTAATTTTATGCCATTGTCTGTATTTCCTGGTAGATTTAGTTTTAGGGCCAATACGGCCGTGTTGGCCTCTGATGGTGAAGTTGATCATTGAATGATCTGACCATTCCAAGGGGCTGGTGGCTATATAGATTATATTGGGAGAATTGGTTATAATTAAGTCTAAAAGAGGGGGGGGGTGTGGCACTCTGTGGGTAAGTTGCGGTTAGCAGTAATTTCAATCTCTTAGGTGCTGGCCGGTTGTTTCCCTCTGACCTCCAAGGGAGTTCTCTATATTAACAAATGAAATGCTGCCAGGTTTGGCAGGGTATCCAGTCGCACTCTGTTGGGGAAATCAATCCCTTTTCGACAATAATTCAACCTGGTTAGACAATGATGGTCATAAGTCAAGGTAAACTTTTAGTTATACCATGTGCAAACTGTGGCCATTGTAACAACATCATACGTGGTACCAGCATCAACCATCCAACAACAGGAAAACTCATCAACCTTTATACTAATGCCACATGTGACACCAAAAATGTGGTATACCTGCTGAAATGTCCATGCGGACTCCCTTATGTGGGGAAGACAGAGCGAAAAATCAAAACCCGCTTAACAGAACACAAAAGTACTATTAGAAATAGATCCACCAAAGCTCCGGTAGCTGCCCATTACATTTCTAATGGCCATAACATCAGCCAAATCCGTTTTCTGGTTTTGGAGTGTGTTCCGGCAAGGCAAGGCTGTGATAACAGAAAAAGATTACTCCAAAGAGAAATGTTCTGGATCAAAAAACTGAACTCCAGCAACCCCATGGGGTTAAATGAACGCCTTGAATATAGTAGCTTCCTGTGATAAACTTTTACCTCAGACTTTTTTTTTTTTTTCTTCTGATAATTATTTACATTAATTTTTTCTGATAAGTATTCACATTAATGTATTTCCATTTAAACTGTTTTAATGATGGGTTGACTTTATTGCAAGTAACATGGTCTCTTGTTGAATTGATTGCGTTTCAATTGAAAGTAATACTTGCAATCACGAGTGTCCTTTCCACCCAGAATGTAGTTGTATGCAGGTAGATTGGTTTTGACCATCTTAAGATGGCCGCGACTTTAACTATTCTTTCCGATGCACCCACAGCTTGGATACAACATGGAATATTGTCACATTTAAGCACAGTGTTTATATTTGTTGTACATTTCACTCCACGTACTTATTGCTTGAATTGTTTATATTCTTTCAATTCTTTCAACTCTTTTCCGTAAACTGCGCCTTCTTCCGGGTCACGTGGTTACTTTCCGATAATACGCGCTGCACGCATGCGCGAGCAAACACGATTCCGAGCACAGAGCCGATATGCGCTTTACGCGTTGAACAGACCGGTAAGACCCGAGTGTTTTGACCACCATTGCATGTTTATAGACCCAGTTGAACGCGCGCCTTCGCCCGTTTACTATTTAGTTTAGACACACGCCTTAGAGGCGTTTTAACTGCATGCATAAAATGAACGAGCTCACTGGTGATTTATACTTGAGTACTTCACGAACCTCGAGATAACTATGTTTGCCACGTAGTAGGAATATATTGGGTAACGCGATGCCAGCACCTGGACACTTTCTTTTCACTCGCATGTTATCGGGTTTTTCACTAGCCGAGTTTACCGCCTTGATGCTCTGTCATTTGGAGCCTTCACCCCATTTTCACTAACGCTTTTAAATAAGAGGACACGCTTGCATTAAGAAATTCCAGATACTCTTTGTTTCTATTCTTACCACTCTCACTCTTTTTTTTAATATGATTGTGGACTGCTTCCCTATCATTGATTACACTTTACCTTTGGTTTTACCCCACAGAAATGTATTTCCCCTGACGAAGTGCTGTCAAGCACGAAATGCATTGGGTCCTAAATTCATTTTGTGGATGAACAATTGTATATGGACAAACATTGAAATGATACATGGCTGTGATGTAACAGCCTTACCTTAAAAAAGGACAAAGCATCCAAACCAAAAGCGAATAAATATGTGTAACTAAAAGTTTACCTTGACTTATGGCCATCATTGTCTAACCAGGTTGAATTATTGTCAAAAAGGGATTGATTTCCCCAACAGAGTGCGACTGGATACCCTGCCAAACCTGGCAGCATTCATTTGTTATAATTAAGTCTAACATATGTCCGGCCTGATGAGTAGGGTCATTATTGACTTTGCTTAAATCCAGCATGGTAAGGTCAGTCAAATGTGTTGCAGCTTCTTTGTTTCCGGGATTTGCCCCATGCACATTAAAGTCTCCCAAAAGTAAGAACTTCTTGGTTGAAATGACATGGGGTGAGATTAGTTCTAATAGTTGAGAAGGAAAGTTGGAAAGGGGCCCAGGAGGTCGATATACCAGGGCACCCTTCCAGCAGAGTTGGGGATGTATGTCAGCTCCTAAGATTACTATCTCCATGGTGTCACTGCATAGTTGATCAATGATGGAGATTTTGATAGGGTCTTTGTATATAATTGCTAATCCTCCTCCTGCTTGAGGGGTCTTTCTTGTCTCTGAATGTGGTAGCCCTCTGGAAGTGCGATGGCGATGTCTGGGTTGGAGTGGGGCTTGGTCCATGTTTCGGTCAGAAACCCTTTATGGGGAAGGGTGGAGGATAGCAGATCCCAGATGTTTATAGAATGTTTGGGTAGGGATCGGACGTTAGCCAGGAAGCAATTCCAGTCTCTATTATTTTGATGGGCATGATGCAGAGGCTCTTGCTGTACCCTGTTGGCCTGTAATGACTTGGTGGCTTGGTGGGGAAAGGCGGTGTTGATTGCCTTGGGTGGAGGCCCAGCATGCGCTGCGCATTGGAATCTATAATTCCTGCAAGAGAAAGGTCCTTCTAAGATTCTGGAATGAGAATATGTTCTAATGGGGAGGGTATGGGGATGGTGACTGTCTCTGATACACATAAGTTCTATGTTGGAGTAGTTCTTAGGAGTGATTATTTTATGGGACCAATCTGGGATTTGACTCTCAGGGGTTCTGGCGACGACCGGCCGTGGACGGCGCAGACGGGCTTGCCTTTGGCCGGCCTTCGGTGCGCCAGCAACGCATCCGCTGCGCGTCGTGCCCTGCATTCTCCATCCACTTTTATGGAGTCTTCTAGAGCGCTGACCGCCCCAGTCTGGTGTCTGCCGGAAGTTCAGACTGACTGCCTTCCGGTAGGTGTCTACTCCCCCCACACAATCGGAACGTTCCGTGGTGGACCAGGGAGGCACCTAGAAGTTGAAGTTGAAGTTAAAAGACTGATAAAGCGCACGTAGACCAAGCAGTTTCTTGGCGCTGAGGACGGAAGTGAGTGGAGAGTAGAGAGTAGCCTACTTGGCAAAAGCTTGCAAGAAAAGCCAGGTCTTCAGAGCCCTACGGAAGGCCATGTAAAAAGCTGTGGTCCAAATGCTGAGGGATAGAGAATTCCAAAAAGAGGGGGCCAAGAAGGAGAAACTCATGTCGCCATGTTTCTTCCTTCTACAACGGGGAATGCACAAGAGGTGTTTAGAGGTAGACCAAAGGTCAAGGGTGGGGACATAAGGCTTGAGTTTGGAGGCTACAAAAGCAGGAGCTGTGCCGGCTAAAGCCTTGAAAATTAGACAGCCGAGATTAAAAAAGGAACGTCCAGTGAGTGGTAACCAGTGTAAAGCTTTTAGAAGCGGGGTGACGAGGTAATATTTGGGAAATTTATAAACAAGCCTTGCAGCCTGGTTCTGGATTAGCTGGAGACGGCAAAGCTCGTATGCCGGAATTCTGACGTACAGAGCATTTCCGTAATCCAGATGTGATATAACCATGGCTAGCAAGATTAGTTTAAGTGCCTCATTAGAAGAAAAACTAGAAATTTTACGTATGATGCGTAGGTTAGGAAAACAAGATGAGACCATTGCACTGACTTGGTAGTGCATGGGCAGGTCACTGCTGACTCTAATACCAAGACTTTTGACAGAGACTGAGGGAGAGGGAGGGGGACCAAGAGAAAGGAGCCAGAATGAGGGGGACCAGGGACTGGAGACACCAGCATTAAGTGCAAGCTCAGTTTTATCAGGATTCAGCTTAAGGTGGTTGGAATTCATCAAGTCGCTGATAAAAGTCATAACTGATTGAAAATTAGAGACAGAAGAAGGAGAAGGAGAAGATATTGAAAATGAGTTGGAGGTCATCAGCGTAGTTAAATACTATGACGTCCAATTTTTGAAGGGCAAAAATGAGAGGGAAAATATACAAATTGAAAAGGAGGAGAGAAAGAGAAGAACCTTGTGGGACACCACAGGTGATAGGGCAGGTGGCAGCAGAAAAGCCGGCCAAATGGACAGCGTGCTGACGGTTCTCCAAAAATGAGGAGATCCAGGCCAGGGAGGATCCCCGGAGGCCAGCGCCTTTAACACGGTCGATCAAGATGGTATGATCGACCGTGTCAAAGGTGGCCGAAAGATCCAGGAGGACCAAGGCCTGAGAAGAGTTGGCATCAGCTCCACATCTGAGTTCATCCAGCACAGAGAGAATGACAGACTCTGTGGAGTGCGCGGGGCGAAAGCCCGCTTGATGGGGGTCTAGAAAGTACGTATTCTCGGTAAAGGAGCTGAGGCAAGCTGTAACATGGCTCTCCAAGATTTTCCCCAGAAAGGGAAGCAAGGGAATATGGCGAAAGTTACAAGAGGAGGACGGGTCGGCCCTTACCTTCTTCAAGATGGGAATAATTTTAGCAGATTTAAAAAGGTCAGGGACCATCCCCAATGAAAGGGAATTGTTAAGAAGTAATAGAGGGGGATCAGGACAAACAGAGAAGACCTCTTTTAATAGGTGAACCAGACAACTGTCGTGGGAGAACCAGATTTAACTTTGGTAAGTAGAGAGATAACATTTTTCCTAGATATGTAAGGGAACTGTTCAAGAAAGTGAGAGTTAGGTGAAGGGTCAGGGTAGAAGAAATTGGGTGGAGGAGAAGGGATATTTGCTTTAATTGTGCTAATTTTATCAATGAAATACTCATTGAGAGAGTTACAGAGGGCTTGTGAAGGGGAAGGCTCAAGGGTGGCTCTTGCAGATGTAGACAGATCATGAAGAATGGAAAAAATGTATTTGGGCTTATTAGCAGAGAAGAATTTTTGAGTGAAATAATCTGATTTAGCCTGAAGAATAGATTTTTTATAATCATGTAGCAGAGTAAGGTACAACGATTTTAAAGTTGATTCAAGAGCAGCGTATACAGGTAGAATGATGTGCTAAACTGTTTTGTTGCAAGTGAGTTTGATCGTGTGGTTGGTAGTTATAGGGTTTTGTAGGACAAGGTTACTGAATAATTAGTATACTTTTTTTAAGCAGATTTTAAAAACAGGCTGCGTTAAAAGACAGCAGTGCAAAGTAAAACACCTTAAAAGAGATATGAAGCATAAATAAAGTAAAATAATTATGTATTACCATTTAATTTTATTTAACAATAAAAATACACCCCTTCCACCCGCAACAAGCCCACCCTTCACCACAAACCGATCTCACCGTCCTCAACCAATGTCCAAATGTCCAACAGAAACTTCAAATAATACAGTCTTGCTCCCAATTCCCGTCCCAATTCCCACCCACAACAAGTCCCTTCTACCAAAACAAATATAAACAAGCATTTGTAATGCAATAGGTCTCACATTTATTAGAGTTTGAGCTATTGGCATTGCAAATGACAATGCCTTTTACTCTAAAAACTAATTATAGAACTAAAAATACGGTTCATCATAAACACAGCCAAAGAAATACGATACCACCACGTGGACTCTCTTTTGCATTAACAGGCCGCCAACAAACTGATACTAGTAGACCAAAGAGGTTCCTGGCCAAAAGGTCTGGATCAAGTACCCGACTAGCAAATGAAAGCAAAACTGCTACATGCTTTGGGCATGAAGGCAGCCCCTACTTTAGAAGGGAAAGGTCAGTCTTCCTGGTCAGCACGATCAGCACTGGGCTTGTTTTAAAGGAGCAATGACACTGATAACCACGATGAGAAAATCACAAGTAAGTCACTTTACGACAGTACATACGTTAACAAAACATTTAAACCACAAGGGTGAGGAAGTGAAAACTACCATAGTGTCTTTAGGCAATAACTTTCACAGGTCATTTCCCCAAAACCCAAAAAGACGTTCTACAAAAACGTAGGAAGTTAATCACAATAGACACTTTCATCTAGTATAGTCAACACAAACATTTGTCCCATCAAAATAAAGTTACACATGCTTATGTGAACATAGTGGAGACCCTTCCAAAACTACTTCTCCATTTTCAAAATTTCAGGCGTTAGATCTTTGAAACATGTTTGAAATCTTAGTACACAATACTTCAACTGACAGAACAGAAGCTCGGGTGGCCCAGAAAGGGGGCACTTCTTCGTTTCAAAAATGCACCCAAAATGACAGCCTGTAACACGTGACACACTGAGGTCGCGGCCTCAAAAATGACATGATACATTTTGAGGCGGGTCAGCAATTAGCATATAAACTCTGATAGTAAACTGCATGAATTAAAAAGCTTTGCAGGAATTCCGTATGATAGCGTGGAAGGCCGGGTCAAATGCGGTGTCAGTGGAAACATGCCGCAGTGACAGCAGCGGGAAGAGCCCGGGGAAGGGAGGCTGACAGTGCCAGTAATGGCAGCTCAAGATCCGAAACCTAGTGTCTCTGACAGCTACCCACGTGTGTGCATCGGTGGGAGCACGATTATCAACTGCTAAGATCCACGGTCGGAGACTATAGAGCTACCTTTACTCACCCTCGTTTACCAGAGGGACCAGGCCTACTCTCTCTCAGCTGTCATGAGTCACATGTACAGGACACCACTTAACCGGACCTTGAAAATGGTCAGCCATGCCAATATAACCAAAAGACGGAAACCTTAGAGATCTCAATGTTTGGAATTGTATGTTAATTCAGTGACTTGAATAAAATCCACACACTCAGTCGGCAAACTCTTACCCGTGCAGGTCTGCACTGTAGTTGCCACTCATACTCCTCCAGGGGGTCCCGGGGGAGGGTCCATGGGGCCCAGTGCGGCAGTAGATAATTCAGGCCGTAGGTGCTTGCCTTGTTCCCGCGCTTCCGGTGGCCTGGGTGGTACTGATGAAGATGGCCATAGTAGTTTAGGTGGTGTAAGGGGGTAGTGGGCGCGGGTTCTGGCCGGGTACAGCCCAGACAGTGCATGGAGCACCAATGCCATGGGAGCTGCTGCTGCGGGCAGTGTGCCCGATAAGAGTTGATATAGCCGGGGAAGGGGGACTGTCATGACCCGGGGAAGCAACGGGGGAGGACAGGGGGCTGATCTCGGCAGGGGTATTTAAGCAGAGATAGTGAGGGTAACAGCAGTAGGGACCCCCAGGGGCATGGGAACCCATGGCGAAGGAGCCACCCAAGCCTTTCTGGGAATTGCATCCAGACGGCATTGGCAGGGCCCTTCTGCTCTGCTGAAGCCAGTCGACTCCGGGACACATGCAGGGGCCACGTGGGGGCTTCACAGAGGCACGGGTGCCATGCCACATGTGATGTTAGGGGCGAGCTGCTGCTGTCTCAAGGATCCGCTCTCTGGCTCCTACAAACTGAAATGCTGGACCAATGTGGCAGCGTCCTATCGATCGAGCCGGGACAAGAAGGAACTGCGCATGCACGCAGGGAATTTAAACTTTTACTCCTCACGCCGCCGACTGAGTTTTACCTCCGTTACACTTGTCAACCGGCGAGATAGTGAAAACCCTTTTGTTTAGCTTTTAGCAGCTATTACGTAATGCCTTTGTGGAGTTAGAACTCTTAGTATCCTACTCCTCGCAAACTTGGGGGTGGATTCGATCTGCTGTTGCAAGGCTGAGAAAACGAGACACATGTGGTTTCAATTATTGCGCCCGTGTCTGGGCACGATAATTAAAAACACATGTCAGCGATGCGCGTAATAGACATCAATAAGCCCTGGGCGGAGCAATGTGCTTTCCTTTGGCCTATTGCAGGCTGTCTTTCATATAAAGACGCACGCAAAGGCCAATAGTGTGGCCCCAAGGGAAAAGCGCACGCACGAGCGTGTGCGATTCCTAGGTACGTTTTCATACCCCCTACAAAAAGTCTCTTGCTGCGCGAGCAATGCTGCACACTGCACCACTAGGCGCAAGACCTAAAAAGGGGCTAAAGAAGACGGTATACACATGGGTCATAAGCTTTTTGAGGAGCCCCTCAATGTGTGCCCTTTGACTATCTAGATGCGTCCAAGCGTGAGGGGGGCAGAATTGGTGGTGTGACTGGCAGCTGCAGGCAGTTCTAGCATTGATCTTGCGGGGAGAATAGGGGCGCTGGAAGCTGGCTGGGGCCTTTTGTTCAAAAACAAAAATAGACAGCAAAATAATGCTAGCTGTCAATGCTTTAAGCAAAGACAATGATAAAACGTTACCTAAAGGGTTTCCACTCAAATACACGTATATAACTGATGCTAGCAAAGTTCTATTTGCTCGAATCCCTTGAGTGGGGGATAGGGTAATTCCAAACAAGGAACATAGATTAGGACAAATTTTAGCAGCATATGAAGGGCTTCCCTCTGCACATGCAGGTGATTCCACCACAGTGTCATTATTAAAACAGAGATACTGATGGCTGCGCATGAGGAAACAAACCAGAAATTATGTTTTGGGATGTGAAATATGCCAGAAGATGAAAGTCTCTACTGTGAAATGCCCTGCGCAGACACCCGTTAATCTCAGATAAACCATTAGGTTGCGTTTACCTGGACCACTGCGGTCTCTTACAGAGGGATGGTAAATATAAATATATCATGGTCGCAGTGGATTTGTGTTCAGGGTTTATTTGGATGAGGCCTCAGAGCTCGGCTGACGCTCAAACTGTTATAAAAGATTTGCAAGACTTTATCGGCACATACGCAGTCTGGACACTACATTCTGATCAGGGTCCTGCATTTAGCTCTCGAGCTTACTAGGAGGCCATGGCCAGTTTGGGCATTGCATTGTGTAGTAAATGGAAAGAGGCTTCTTGATGATTAATCCAGTTTATTGCACAGAGACAGCTTACACAACCACCACGAACAGATGCACAGCTGTAACAGATCTCAATAGAACATTACACTCCCAAGGATCCCTAAGAATCCTCAGACAGTAAGAACCAAAACAATTCTAAATGGAACATGGGAAGGGAAGTACAAGGATGAAGAGAGAGAGGAGCACAGAATGGAATACTACACACCTTCCCCCCTAAAAAAACAAAAAAAACAGCAAAAAAAAAAAACTTAACGGTAGTAATCATGCAACTTTACAGGAGTATGCTTTACACGAATGCTTTTCCTAAGAGAGGAATTATCATCATTAGAAGTCACAGGACAAGGTATGGGAACATTTCCACTAACGGGGTCATTGCCATGGCTAAAGGGTGGTTCAGTGATCAGGTTGCTGTTGTCAGGCATGGATGTACCGCAGTTATTAGACACAGGAACAACAGGATCAACAGTCTGGTTCTCAGAGTCAAAAGAGTTAAACAAAGGAGAAAAAGATGCATCATTTTGATCACACAAAGTCTTAGCAGTGGTAAAATCATTAGAAGAGGATGGTGCAGAGTAGGGTTCCACATTAGAAGGATTTGAACCTTTACACAGAGAAATCCTTCTAAAATTCCATATTTTCCCATCCTCAACTCTCACAGCCTTTGAAAATACTTCAATAACCTTGCAAGGGTCTGACCACTTATTCCACTTATTGTCAAAAGCTCTGCCTAATTTCACGCGGACAAAATCACCCACCCTGACCTTCTGACCGGAGCTTTTAGTGGACAAAAAGTTGGCTTTCATTTTTTCCTGATACTTCAAAACTCTGTCCTTAACACAAGCAGGATCTACAGAAGGATCAACCGGTAATTTAACTTTCATCCACCAAGGCAAAAGTTTGGAGCCAGGCTTCCTGCCTCTAAGCAATTCAAAGGGTGAAAACCCTGTGACAGAGTTGGGTGAGGTGCGGTAAGACAGTAAGGTGGAACGCAGGGTTTTTTTCCAGTCTAGGTTGCTTTTAACAGCCAGCTGAATGGACTCTTTGATGACACGGTTAAAGCGTTCCGTTTGACCATTGGCTTGTGGGTTATAATTCGACACCCTTTTGTGCACGATGCCGCACCTCTGGATGAATGACAAAAATTCTTTGCTTATAAATTGCGGGCCATTATCCGACACTATCTCCGCGGGAATTCCTTCCCTGCAGAAAACCTCATCAAGAAATTGGATAATTTGAGTGGAACCAACCTTGTCAACAATTTTTAGTTCTGGCCACTTAGAAAAATAATCGATAAGGACCAGACCAAACACATTTTGTTGGGAAAACAAGTTAAGAGGTCCAATTATGTCAATGCCCAACCTCTTCCAGGGGTAAGGGACGAATTCAATAGGAGAAGTGGCAACAGACAAGGGTTTAACTGTCTTGTCACTTTTGTCGCAAGGGGAACATGAACGAACCCATTTGTCGACCATTCTGTCTACACCTGGCCACCAGTAGAACTCGCGTATGCGTCTTTTGGTGCCAGACATGCCCATATGGCCTTCGTGGGCCATGGAAATAATTATTTCTCTCAAAGAAGTGGGGGGAATAATTTTGTCACCACGAAACACAAACCCTTGGTCAAACATGAGTTCGTCATTTACCTTGAAAAAGGAAAGAATGTCCCCAGATAAGTATCTTTCATGAGGCCAACCACACTGTAAGTGTCTGGTTAAAGAAGCAAGGTCAGAATCGTTCGCCATGGCTTCCCTCCACTCTATTTCGGAGATGCTAGGAGAAACACCAGCTGGACGACAGTCGTTGACATCATCGATATTAGAAACAACATCGGATTCATTGTACCAACCAACAGAAAAAATGGAATTGACTAAAGGCAACCTGGACATGCAGTCGGCGTGCACATTTAACCGCCCAGGGACGTATTCAACGGTACATTGAAATTCTTGCAATTTGGCTGCAAGACGTGCTAGGCGCGCTGTTAAGGTCCTGCCACCACCAGCTGCCAGCATATTGATTAAAGGCTTATGATCTGTTCTTAAACAGAATCTGGTTCCCCAAAGAAATTGCCTGAAATGTTCAGAGGCCCAGGTGCAGGCTAGTAACTCTTTTTCGATTGTGGAGTAGTTAAACTCAGCGCCTCGCAAGGTTCTTGAAGCATATGACACAACATACTCTTCGCCTTTGTCTTTTTGCATTAAGACTGAGCCTAAGCCAACATTGCTCGCATCCACACATACTATGCACTCTTTCTCTAAATCAAAAGGTCTCAGGAAAGGAGCATTAATAATTTCTTGTTTAAGTAATTCAAAAGCATGTTGCTGATCATTATTCCACAAAAACTTTGCATCCTTCTTCAATAACACCCTGAGAGGATGAACCTTGGAGGCATAATCTTTGACAAATTTACTATAAAATTCTGTGAGACCAAGAAAAGAAACGAGTTGATCTTTGTTCAAGGGAGCAGGAGCTTCGGATATACTCTTGATGTGGTTAAGTTTTGGTTTGATCCCCAGAGCTGAAATCTCATGGCCGAGGTATTCGACCTGACTTTGTCTGAATTTACATTTCGATAATTTAAGTGTGAGCCCATAATCTTGTACACTTTTTAAAACTTTAACCAGATTTTTATTGTGGTCCTCAGAATTTTTTCCGTGTATTAGGATGTCGTCCTGGAAGGCGATTGCACCCTCACATCCTTCCAAAACAGTCTTCATGAGGCGTTGGAAGACGGACGCTGCACTAGCTAGGCCGAAAGGCATACGACAATATTGAAATAAACCCTCAGGTGTAATGAAAGTGGTTAGAAATTTAGAGTCTTCGTGTAAAATTACCTGATGGTAAGCGCTGGTTAGATCTAGCGTGGAAAAAACACAGGCGCCAGAGAGGGTGGAAATGAGCTCATGTATGTTGGGTAAAGGATGTCTGTCAATCCAGATCTCCTTGTTTAAGCTGCGGAGATCTACACACAGACGAAGCTCACCGTTGCTTTTAAGGGATAAAACAACGGGCGAAACCCATGGGGATGACTCAACTGGTTCGATGATCTTTTTGGAAACTAAATCAGATAAAATTAGCTTTAATTTGTCACGGTAGGCCAAGGGTACATTTCTGACCCTATGTCGGACAGGAACAGCTGATTCCTTAAGGATAATGCGGTGTTTGAAATTAGCGAACACTCCCAAATTATCATTGAAAATGCATGGAAAATCTTTTTTCAGTTGGGAAATAAAGTCATTTTCCGGAGGAACTACATATACGGGAGGAGAGGCATTGGGATCGAGTTTGATTCCTAAGTCAAACTGATGGGGCCAGCATAAGATGGATGCTCCTTTCGAGGAGACGTAAACTTTCCCCCTGGTAGTTCTATCTTTAAACCTGATTTCTGCCCACATATAACCTTCAAGGCCTATCCTCTTTCCTGTATACCCTCCAGGATGTATGTCAGGTGGTAGAAGTTCTTTTGAGGACCAAAACTTGTCAAAAACATCTTTGCCAATTATGGTGTACCAAGCACATGAGTCAATAAGCATGGAGATTTCTACACCATTAATAAGAATAATGTCACTAGGAAAGCCTTTGCACTCGGTATCACCAACACACAACATCGTATTAATTTCAGAAGGTTGTTCACAGTCATCATACTCCTCATGTGATAAGAAATTAACTTTCTGGGTAGATTTGCACATTTTTGTGAAATGACCAGACTTTTTGCATTTGACACAAATTTTGTTCCAAGCAGGACACCCTTTATAATTACCCACATGGTCATTAGCACCACATCTATAACAAATTATAGGAGGCCTTCTTTGGAAAGATCTATTGTCCCTGCCAAAGTTGTCCCTTCTAGTGGTATTAGAGGTAGGTTTCCTGTAATTTGGGGGATTTCTGACCAAGGAAACCTCCGGGATAATTACTTTAGTTTTGGTTTCATGGCCTCTTATTTCGTTAACAAACAATTCCGATTGCTCAATACCTTTTGCAATGTTTAGGACAGCGTTAAGGGAGGACTCAGTGCCCATCCACAAGCGTTCCTGTATCTTTTTACTTTTAGTACGCATCATGATTTGGTCCCTTAAAACTTGATCAAAATCAATAGTTTCAAAGGAACAAGAACTAGCTAGAGTGCGTAGGGCAGCTACATAGGTTTCTATGGATTCATCCTCTTTTTGAATTCTAGAATAGAATTTAAAACGTTCCATCACGGTATTGATTTTCCTACCAAATCTGATGCTTAATTGTTTGACAACAACTTCAAAAACATTTACATCACCAGCACCAGTATTGTCAATAGGTAGTAGACTTTCCAATTCTTTGAGACCGGCACCACCTAGACAATTTTTTAGCAAGGCGAGTTTCCTTTTGGGAGAACAGCCGTCTTCTTCTATCACATCTACATAAGCTAAAAAGGTTGGATACCAAAGATCCCATTCTACTTTGGGATCACCAGCTGAAGGTAGGAAATGTGTAGGTGAAGTTATGTTGTTCGACATTTTTTTTTTAAAATATTATTAAAAAAACACCCAAAAGAAAGAACAAAGGAAATGAAAGTCACAGTTATTTGGTTAGATAAATTGTCAAAAACACAGTGGTAACACAATGGCATAGAAGTCTATGGTACCTTTTCTGTAAATGAAGGTGCTCAATACAGTTTCTTCGTAACAAAACTATAAGCAGGAAACAAATTACGGAGCATAATGATCAAAAATACACAAATAACTGTGGTAAATATCGATGGGTGGTAGAATTACATAAATAATAGTGGCGTTAAAAAGAATTAAGAAAACGGGACTCCGATCGGCGTTTGTTGCTATGGTGATCCAAGATGGCCGCTGGAACGCAGCGCTGTGCGTGAAAAGAGAGCGCTGACCAATGACGTGGATACACGCAGGGAAAGCGTGTAGAGATGACGCGTCTGATCCAAAAGAATGGTGAGAGAATTCGGGCAGCGAGTGGAGCGCACGCGAAGATGCAGGTGAGTCTTGTGTGCTTTTAAAAAATGCGCTTGAGTGATAAGGTCGTAGTAAATGCCCAAAAGTTCCACAAAAACACAGTTGGAGGTAAATTTCACATGGAAATAAATGAAGGGAAAGTATGAGATGAAAATCTCCAGATTGTGAGCGCGAATCGCTCGAAGTCTTACATTAACATGCAAAACACGGAAAAACAGCCGCAGGTGCAATCAAGGCACGTTAAATAAGGAATGCTGCCGCTGGTGTTATAATTTAACACATAAGAATTTTTTAAAGAGTACCTTAAGAAAGTTCACGCTGCAAACGGTGAACGCTGTCTCCACACTGGATTTTCTTCTTTTTTTTTTTTTGAGAAGAAAAAAAAATAAGTGAAGAATAAAAACGGGTCCTGTTGAGCTTCAGGCTTGATATCCCGATCGTCGCCAGAATATGTAGTAAATGGAAAGAGGCTTCTTGATGATTAATCCAGTTTATTGCACAGAGACAGCTTACACAACCACCACGAACAGATGCACAGCTGTAACAGATCTCAATAGAACATTACACTCCCAAGGATCCCTAAGAATCCTCAGACAGTAAGAACCAAAACAATTCTAAATGGAACATGGGAAGGGAAGTACAAGGATGAAGAGAGAGAGGAGCACAGAATGGAATACTACACATTGCAGTACTCCAGTCAATTCCAACCTGAGGGAAATTAGGTTGTGGAGAGAAAAAAACGGGACATAAAGCAATCTATAACAGCTAGAGTATTAGGCTTGGGTGACGGATGGGTCAAAAATCTAATGAGTGTCCATCATAGTCTTAATAACTTGCCAAGAAGTTCTCTAGGTGGTATCACTCCATATGAAGGCATTTTTTGAGACCAGAATTTTAGTAGCGGACATCGATTGTCAAACTTCAGTGGTAGACCAAAAACCTTTTGATATCAAAGACTGTTTGGCTCTTTTATAGGACTTAAATGAAATGAGAACGAAACAAAGCAATGTGTTCCTGAAGCGAACCATCACTGAAGAGAAATCGACCATCCCAGAAAGGCCTGTCTGGATCCCAAAGCTTGGTGATCCAGTGGAGGTTCCGTGACGATTTGAACCCGTGTTTTCAACATCATCGTAAAATCATAATTTTGGTACCGATGAACCGCAAATGATCCATTTAGTATATCCTGGTGTTTTCGCTAGGCTACGAGCAAGAGTACTCCTGTAATAACCACATTTCCGATACACCGATGGCATCCATTTTAGATCATGGCATCCATCTTGTTTTCTTGCCCTCACATAGTCAATGAACATGCAGTGACCTCTGATCATTTGATTTCAATTAAGGACACGTAGGCTTTAGCCGATGATTCACCTCTCTTGTGACACGTGCACCTTAGGACAGAAACGCAGTGGCCGCATAACTCGGCAGAAGCTGCCTCCTCTGCCCGAGGCCAGTCCTGCTATACTGGTTCTCGTGTTCGTTGGCCTGATCATGATTAGGTGGCCGAAGCTGGTAGCCTTGCCCATTTACGACCCACAAACATCTCTTATCCTGCTTTTCTATCTTCTGCACCTGGCTCTGCTCCTTTCCTTCTGGGCCTTTATTAGGGGGAGGTAACGAAATTTACGATGAGGCAGTCCGGCTCTTGAATGTAAAGATGACATGGGATTATGATGGAACAGTGGGAAACCTCTCATTCATAATGTTTTGACATCAGATATGGTTGACGATTCCTGTGTAACGCCAAATATTTATTGTTTAGGACATCATGTTTGAGGGACACACTAGTATGTGGAGAATGTTGCCCCCAGCCAAATATTCTGTATTTAAGGAGCAACCACTTAATGCAATTCGAACAGTCTCCTAGATTCTGCCCGTGTGTAGTTTCTGTGACTTCTGTGTCCCTGCAGTAATAAACCTTTGGTCTTTGACGCCACCATCGAGAAGCCCGTGTTTCTGTTTATTTGTGAACCGAGACAGGTAGAAATCAGGGGTCTTCGGGTGTTGTCCCTGACACCTCTGGACGGTACCAAAAAGTCCAGAACTCCAATTGGCGCCCAACGTGGGGCGACGTCATTCGGTTCCGGTCCAAAAGCCTGAAGAGTTTGAGAAGCTTCGTGTGAAGATTCCGGAGGGAGGCGCCCCACTTCATCGATCCCGGCATATCGCAAAAGTGGCCTGACGTTCTCTTCCACGAGGGTTCCCGTTCGGACGGCTGCAGTGGTCCGTTGCCTTGACCGTCGCCCTGTCTTGGACCCGAGGTGCAGACCTTAGTACGGCGAGACGTGACGGGTTTCTCCTTAGTGACGTCTTCAGTACCTCAGTTAAGTATTAAGTGGTTGTGAGTTGTTTGGTTACTTTGTAAGGGTTCGGATAATCCTTTTAGTTCCTTAGTTTGGTTTGGTTTTGTAAGATTATCACTAGGTTGCTCTAGTTACGATAATCTTTTGGTTTAGTCTGGGTATCGATACATTTGTTCTCTTTGGTAGGCCTAAGTTCAAGTGCGCACTGTTGTTTGTGTTTGTTCTGTGTTCCGGTTTATAAAATGGTAAGTCGGAAAAATTGTATGTTGTCGTGTTTTGGTTGCAACAGTGATTCCCGGTTGGAGGACTCATGTTCGGTTCCTCCAATTGGAACTCCCCTTTATGATCTTTATTGCAAGTTTGGTGTGGGCCCTATCTATTATAACGAGGTATGGATCCGCTATACGGAGAAAGATGGTGTCCTTAGTTGGCCACTACATGGTAGTTTTGAATCTGAAATTCTCGATAATCTAGAAAGAAGATTGTTTAAAAAGAAAGCCCGGCCGGCAATGTTTGATTCTTTCCGTTGTTGGCGAAAAGAATCCAAACAGAGAGAGACTAAAAAGTTGAAGAAAGAACAGAAAGAACAGGAGTTGACTTTAGAACAGTCTGCCAAGCAGCTGCAACTCAATGAATCTGACAAAGCAATAGAGGTAGCCGATAGAGAGCGTAATCTAGCGATAGACAAGTGCTACCCTGCTTTGCCATCGAGTACAACTAAGATATTAGAGGATTCTGAAAATGATCCCCTGTTGTCTTACCTGTTGAGGTCACCCCCACCGTATGCACAGGGTGCTACAGCTTCACCTTTACCGAATGTTCAATTACCGGTTGCTGGACAGCCTGGTATTCCTGCTCCTGCTCCCCTGAATCAAGCTCCTGTCGTCCCTGTGGTTATCAATGTTCCTCCGTCACCCCCTCTTCCAGGGTTGCCAGCTCCTTTGCCTATGCCTGTACCGCTGATACCTGTTGTTTCACAAGCTACTTTGCCTGCTACCCCTACTGTTGCTGTTTCTTCTGTCCCTACTACTACTCTCCTCCAAACTTCTGCGAGCTATATGACTCCGCTTTCTGTTCGTCAGAGAATCACTGATTCTGTCACTAATATTCTATCTCCCTTTTACAAGACTTTGATTAGGAGTCCTGTCTCTGACTCCGTTCAGAGACGTAGTCAGCTTCCTAGTAGTGAAGAACGTGGAATATTAGACTCCACTGCCCTTAGGTGGATTTCGAAGGTTGGAAGATATAGTGTGCGAGATGTACTAGATACATTCATGCAATGGAAGGAACCGACACAACGCTATGTGTTTGATGTCATGTGTTCCCTTTTACGTGAAGAATGGGAAGAGAGCGAATCTGAACAGGTACCGGATGAACTAATCCAAGTTCAACAAAAATTTGCTGCAGGTATGATAGTTGGTCAGGAGATAAAAGAAGCAATGGAATTAATTTTAGATTTTAGATTCGATCCTTCTCTTCGTTCACCAAGAGAGTTAGAGAAACGTAGTACGAAACAAGGTCGTCAATATCCTATGAGAGAAGTTCCTCCAATATGGCGCAAAGCTGTACAAGCTGATGCGGCCCATGGTATTGCAGCCGCTCCGGCCCAATTCCAGAGAGTGTGGATACACATTCCGTGGAAACGAGCCGAAGTGTTAGCAGTGAAACAGGCCTTGCCAGATCCGCGTAAAAATCCAGCCGGATACTACAAAGAGTTAGCGCAGACAGTTGAAGCTTGCGTAATGAATTTAGCGGACATTGACATGTTATTTGGTAATGTAGTACCGCAACCAATTTGGGCTAAAATTCGTAGAGAAAATCATCCAGTTGCTCTAGGTGGTGACTGGGCAGCTATTATTGCAGTAGATGGTCAACAAATTGGGGGTTCTAAACCTGAACCTTTAATTGCTAATTTGCCCGGTAGAATAATTGATTTAATGAAAACTCTGATGCCGGCATTGCGTGTTAATTGGGACAAGTTGTCCGCATGCAGGCAGAAGAAAGACGAAAGTGTCTCCGACTTTTTCACCAGATTCGAAGAGACTTTCGTAGATCACAGTGGTCAGGATATGAGCACAGAAGGAGGTCAGAGATTATTTGTTGATAAGTTTGTGCACAATCTATTGCCAGAGCTTAGTAATAAATTAAAGAATTCTGAAAGTGCGTGGGCTGTCTCTACGACTGCGCAGATACTTGCAACTGCCCAGTACTATGAAAATAGGGATAAAGAAGAGAAGGAAAAATCAGATAAAAAGACGAAAGATTTAAAAACCAAGGTCCATTTGCAACAAGCGTATCCGCCTCGCATGAATCAAACGAATACACAGCAAGGGTCATACCAGAGGAATGACTATTGTTCTCAGGGACCGCAATACCAATGGAATCAATGTGCTTATTGCAAAAAGGAAGGTCACACAAGAATGAGTGTCCGGTATTGGCACAGAATAATGCTGCAGCAGCTCAGAGAGGTCGTGGTGGTTCTATGCAAAATTCTAGAGGTCGAGGACGAGGTGCTATGCCTCCACAAACGAATGACCGCCCTTCTAATTATTTTGATCAACGAAATGGTCAGTCTACACAGCCAGCTAGATCTCAACAATATCATGTTGAAGATTATTGTGAAGGTGGTGAGGAATTTCAGAAAAATGAGTACTAGGACAGCCATGGACAAAGAGAGGGAGTAGTGTCAGTTCCAGTAGACCAGAGTGGGCCTTATGTCGCAGTAGCTACATCAGGTGTAGTCGAACCATTTCTGTTGGATACTGGTGCAGCAAAAAGTTCTATCATACCTGCAAAACTCCCTGGCGCACCTTTGTCCAGCTTAACAAATGTTTCTGTAGGTTTTTCAGGCGCCCCTGTTCACAACCCCGTTTCTAGTCCTTTATCTATTTCTGTTGGGCCTCGTCAATTAAAAGCTCCCTTGATTTTGACGACTGGTTGTAATGAAAATCTGCTTGGTTTAGACTTGTTAAAACGCCTGGATGCGACATTGTACTGTTCTCCTTCGGGAGTACAGCTTACATTAGGTAAGAGAATCATCTCCCCGATGTATTTGTCAATGGATGCGCTCCCACTGGAGCTGCGTTCTCTCCCTGAAACCCGTTGGGCGACTGGTCCTAACGATGTAGGCCTTTTGGAAATTCCACCATATGTAGTCACTTTGAAAGCGAATGTCAAATTTCCACGAATCCCACAATACAAAATTTCTAGTGAAGGTGAGCGTGCGCTCCTATTGATAGTGCAAGATTTGATCAAGAAGGACGTAATAGAGGAAACTCGAGGAAATGTCTGTAATAGTCCTGTATTGCCTATTCTGAAACGAACTGACCCCACAAAACCTCCTGTCTATAGGTTTGTAATCGATCTTAGAGAGGTTAACAAAATTGTGATTCCACAGTTTCCTATGGTTCCAAACATTACTGCATTGTTAACGTTGATCCCTGCTACAGCCACGTGGTTCTCTGTGATCGACTTGAAGAATGCCTTTTTCAGCATTCCGATAGCCGAGGAAAGCAGAGATATTTTTGGCTTCTCTCTAGGAGGACGAAGCTTCAGGTTTAAACGTGCTCCACAAGGCTATTGTGAAAGCCCATCCATTTACAGTCAGGCATTAAAAAGTCAGTTAGATTCTTTTGTACTTCCTCCTGGTTCTGCCTTGGTGCAATATGTCGATGATCTTCTAGTGGCTGCCGATGACAAGGAAACTTGCAAAGCAGCTACAATTTCTCTATTGCATCATTTGTCTGATTTGAACCACAAGGTATCTCCTTCCAAAATGCAATACTGTTGCCAAGAAGTGACCTACCTAGGTCATCTCTTGTCAAAGGAGGGAAGAAGGTTGACCCCAGAGAGAATAAAAGCAACCACGCAGATTAATGTTCCTAGCACACAGAGAGAAGTGCGTGCGTTTTTGGGTATTACTTCATACTGTAGGCATTGGATCCCAAATTTTTCTCTTTTGGCAAAACCATTAGTGGCTTTGACTGGGAAAGGTGTTCCGAATCCAGTGCCATGGTCTGACGAATGTCAGCAGAGCTTTTCTGAGTTACGAAATGCACTATGTTCAGCTCCTGTGTTGGGTACACCTGACTACAGTAAGCCATTTACACTCTATGTTCACGAGAGAGAAGGTTGCGCGTTGAGCGTTCTAACGCAGCAATTTGGTGATAAACAACGCCCTTGTGCGTATTTTTCATCAACATTAGATCCGGTAGCCAGAGCGTTGCCTAGCTGCTTGAGAGCTACAGCAGCAGCCGCAGCATCCATTCGACAATCTGCTGGTTTGGTTATGAACAACATGCTAGTGGTCATGGTTCCACATGCCGTGGATACACTCATGAACCGAACAAAGACGCAGCATCTTACCAGTGCTAGATTATCAGGCTATGAGCTGACACTGTTAGCGAGTCATATTCAGATCAAAAGATGCAATGTATTGAATCCAGCAACATTGTTGCCGACTAGTCAAGAGTCGAGTGATTCCGAACCACATGACTGTTGTTTTAGAACCGAGGAAGAGACAAAAGGACGGATTGATCTTAAAGACACTCCGTTGTCAGATCCAGATGGCACGTTGTATGTTGATGGGTCGTGTTTTAAGTTGGAAAATGGTGATGTAACAGCTGCCTATGCAGTAACGACTTTGAGTACGATTGTGGAGACTGCAAGAGTGAGTCAGACTTCTGCCCAAGCTGCAGAATTGATTGCGTTGACTAGAGCGTGTGTTTTAGCTAAGGGAAAGAGAGTGAATGTGTTCACAGATAGTCAGTACGCGTTCGGCGTGGCCCATAGTTTTGGACGATTGTGGAAGGAAAGAGGTTTTATTGCGTCCCATGGGACTAAGATCCAACATGGTCAGCTAGTCAATGACTTGTTGGAATCTCTAACCTTACCGACTGAAGTTGCGATTGTGAAGTGCAGTGCACATCGAGCAATCACGGATGATGTTGGTCGAGGAAATGCCTTTGCTGATGAGACAGCAAAACAGACAGCTAGGAATACCATGAGCAGGATGTATGTTGCAACGTCTGCAAGATGGGTTACTGATTCGGGAATGTGTGAAGACACAATGGAAAGTGTGAGAATGATTCAAGAAGAAGCGACTGACGAGGAAAAGCTTGCATGGAAAGAGAATACGGGTAAATTGGACTCGAATGGATGTTGGATTGATTTGACGGAACGACAGTGTTGGATGTTGCCTGATGCGTATGTGCTTGCGGTAGTAACGATGGCGCATGGAGCAGTGCACATCAGTTCTAAAGGGATTTGTAAGATGTTGGCTCCAGTCTGGAAGAATGATGAAATTAGTAAGTGTGCAGAAAGAGTAGTGAGAAACTGCATGATATGCCTGATGCATAATCCTGGCAAGGGAACCCCCACACCTGCTGGTCATTTCGCTCCTCCTTCCTGTCCCTTTGAAGTGATTCAGTTAGACTTCATCCACATGGATCGATGTAATAATCTTAAGTACGTCCTAGTGGTAGTCTGTGCTTTTTCAAGATGGATCGAAGCTTATCCACTTAAAGACAATACTGCTTTGTCTACTGCCAAAATTCTCTCAAAGAATACTTCCCCAGATATGGTATGCCACGGATTGTATGGTCAGATAATGGAAGTGAGTTCGTAGGGAAAGTTATGCAGAGTGTGTGTGCAGGCTTAGGGATAAGACAAAAATTCCACAGTGCAAATCACCCCCAGTCAGCAGGTTTGGTTGAAGGGTACAATGGCACCCTCAAACTGAAACTGGCTAAGATACAAGCCTCCACGGGCTTGGCCTGGCCAGACGCCTTACCTTTGGCCCTGTTATCCACAAGAGCGACTGTGCATTCCCGAGTAGGGCTTAGTCCCTATGAGATAGTGTTCGGTCGCCCTGCTAATATTTGGGGGGTACCAAGACCTAGGGAGTTTAAGCAGCTGGAATACCCAATGTTAATCGATTATCTTTTTGACTTGACTGCTAAATTGAGTCTCATTCATCAACAGGTTTTCGATGCATTGCCAAAGCCTCCGGAAAGTCCAGGCCATCAGCTGAAACCTGGAGATTTTGTCGTCGTAAAGAACTTTGGACGAATCAGAAATCTTCAACCAAAATTCGTTGGACCATTCCAGGTGCTGTTGGCGACGAGGACTGCTGTACGAGTGGCCGGTAGAAAGAATTGGATCCACGCGACGCACACTAAGCGTGTTCCCTTGCCACTCCCTTACGATAACTGGGTGAGAAAAGGAATTGGTGCCTCTGAAACTGAACCAGTTCCTAGATACATTCCTTTCAGCGATGCAGAACTAATTACTGATTCACCGAACTCTGACTCCCCATCTGAAACTGCCCCTCTGAACACTGAGCATTTGTCCTCTGCATCAAACGAACACTTGTCATCTGCGAACCTGAACATTGTTACTCCTGCTGAACACAATCTATTTCCGGATCAAACTACACCAGGAAAACTGAGATACAACTTACGTTCTCAATCAAAAGACTAATAAAGCAGGAAACTGCCTATTTTTAATTATTTTTGCTCTGATACATTGCCTCTAGCCAGGAAGTTTGCTAAACATTGTTCATTTCTATTTGTGCTTAATACCTTGCCGTCTGGGTAGCCGTAGGGTCGTGGCTTTGTGCCTAGTTGAATCTGCGGGGGCCAGACACAAGGTCGGTCTTTCTGTCAGTTCTGGGAACTCCCAGGGCTGGTAGAGGCATTTTCAACTACGTACATACCATCAGTGGTCGCGAGCGGTTGTAGAAGATGGAGCTTCCTGGACTAAACCGAGAGAATGTAATTTATGTTCGCAGAAATAGACTGTACAAGATTCTTCACAACAAATGTTTTATGTTACAATGTGCAGTTATGTTTTTAATTATTTTAATAATGTTGGTGGGTGGAATCGTCTTAGGCGTCCATTTGATTTTTGCACCGATAACAACTACATTACCTCCCCTTGATCCTGTTCCTTCTACTATTGCTTCTTACCATTCCTTTCATCCGTTTCCTGAACACGAACAAGCTCGACGCTCAGAATTCATAAACAACACTTTTGTACAACTCTTGCATCAACACCAACTGGTAGTTAACACAACAGACTGCTGGGTATGTGGTCTGATACCACACACTATGGATAAAGGCATTCCCTATCTGGTCTTGCCTTTTAGCTATAATGGATCATTTCAGGCCTTTCAGACTATTTTTGTCTATGCCCTTGACACCTATACCCCGCGTCCACCACGTTCCACTAAATATAACTCTGCCAATAAAGCTTTAGTCAAGGGAATCATTGACATGATTAAAGACGTCAATAACACCCCATCTTATCCTAGGGATGAATTCCGAGTATATCTGAGTTGGAATTCTATGGAGTTTCGCATTAGTTTGGGTGAAAGCAAGCGTAAGAGCTCCACTCCAATTTGGGTCGTACCTCACCGAGGTCAAGTCTGTTTGCAAGGAAATGGGAGAAATCCAAGAGCTCAGCTAGGGAAGAGTGAGTGCGTTGAGACTTACGTGTATCCGTCTAACTCTTCCCCTGCCTTTCTTACTGCTAGGGGTACCTACTTCATTTGTCAGGATAGGGCATATACATGGTTACCTGCTGACTTTTCAGGGTCATGCTATATTGCTCGACTATTGCCTCCGACATACACTGCCTCTCCAGATTATCACAAGACAAGAGTAGCAAGAGGTGTTTTCAGCAAGGAAGATACCGCTGGTCAGGAAGCCGGAGACTTCTTCAAAGGTTTCCTTCCGTTTTGGGGGCCTATGGCCAATAGTAGAAATATACGTCAGCTAACACGGGTAGTTGAATCTACTATTACAGAAACTGCGGGTGCCCTTAGTAATTTAACAGCTGAGCTCCAGGCGGATCGTCTCATGACGTTGCAGAATCGTATGGTTCTTGACGTAATACTTGCAGATCGAGGTGGGGTATGCAGAATGATCCAATCGAGCTGCTGTGTTTTTATCCCCAATAATGCTCCGACAGTATATGAAGCGATCTCTAAGCTTCATAAGATTTCCGACTCTATCCATGTAGACAAGGGAAACTGGTCCTTAATGGAATGGCTCTGGACTCTACTCTCAGCGTGGGGATGGAAGGTTCTAATGGTCGTTGGTATTATCTTAGTATTCTTATTCTCGTGCTGCCTTATTATCCAATGTGGTCCCGCTTTGTGTAGCCTCTGTGCTGCAACCTGTCTTAGAAAACCACCTGTGTTTGGAGACAAGGTGCGAGAAAGGATGATGATGCAACAACATGTTACTGACCTAATGAACATCGAGATAGACTCTGACATAGATTTAGTAATTGCCTATGTAAGGGCAAAAGGAGGGTCTAAGGTTCCGTGACGATTTGAACCCGTGTTTTCAACATCGTCGTAAATTCATAATTTTAGTACCGATGAACCGCAAATGATCCATTTAGTATATCCTGGTGTTTTCGCTACGCTACGAGCAAGAGTACTCCTGTAATAACCACATTTCCGATACACCGATGGCATCCATTTTAGATCATGGCATCCATCTTGTTTTCTTGCCCTCACATAGTCAATGAACACGCAGTGACCTCTGATCATTTGATTTCAATTAAGGACACGTAGGCTTTAGCCGACGATTCACCTCTCTTGTGACACGTGCACCTTAGGACAGAAACGCTGTGGCCGCATGACTCGGCAGAAGCTGCCTCCTCTGCCCGAGGCCAGTCCTGCTATACTGGTTCTCGTGTTCGTTGGCCTGATCATGATTAGGTGGCCGAAGCTGGTAGCCTTGCCCATTTACGACCCACAAACATCTCTTATCCTGCTTTTCTATCTTCTGCACCTGGCTCTGCTCCTTTCCTTCTGGGCCTTTATAAGGGGGAGGTAACGAAATTTACGATGAGGCGGTCCGGCTCTTGAATGTAAAGATGACATGGGATTATGATGGAACAGTGGGAAACCTCTCATTCGTAATGGTTTGACATCAGATATGGTTGGTGATTCCTGTGTAACGCCAAATATTTATTGTTTAGGACATCATGTTTGAGGAACACACTAGTATGTGGAGAATGTTGCCCCCAGCCAAATATTCTGTATTTAAGGAGCAACCACTTAATGCAATTCGAACAGTCTCCTAGATTCTGCCCGTGTGTAGTTTCTGTGACTTCTGTGTCCCTGCAGTAATAAACCTTTGGTCTTTGACGCCACCATCGAGAAGCCCGTGTTTCTGTTTATTTGTGCACTGAGACAGGTAGAACTCAGGGGTCTTCAGGTGTTGTCCCTGACACCTCTGGACGGTACCAAAAAGTCCAGAACTCCACAGTCAGAGAAAAGATCGCGGACAATAAGGAATTTGGGACTTCTTACAGACAACCAGTACCTGTCCTAGCAATCCACGGATCAAGAGCAGTTTTACTGCCGCCCCTTGCTGGTAAAACGGAGAACAGATTTGTGTCCATCGACCTGGTCAAACCACATCATGGGGCCGATCATAAGTAGTAGGCCAAGTGGACTCCGCCAATGTAGCAGACGCCCTATATGGCACTATCCAAGAAGTTCAAACTGAGAGACTCATCACCTTTGAAGAATCTGCAGTGCAAAAAGAAGGACTATGCAACAAAGCAATGGAACTTGTACCTCTTGAGACCCTAATACCAGTTCCTCAAGAAACACCTGTCTACAATGAAGTAGCATCTGACTGCACAAATGTATCAATTGATCAAGTGGGTCCAGCAATTTCAGCAAATCCTGATGCAATCCCTACAATTGACAGAACTGCCTCTGGCTATTTCATTAACTTTGATACGTTTTCTGAGGAGGCAAGCGAGCCTGAACCAACACCAGCAAAAAGAACTTTCAAAGAACAAGCAACTGAACTTTTTCATAACCTGGAAAAGACTTATCTGGTTTCACCATGGATTGAACTTTGGCTTGTGTTGGGGGTATTTTTTCTTCTACTTTGATTGACTCTAGTAATAGCTCTGGGTATGCTGATAAATGGAAGATATGTCTAAATGGACACAGCAAGTAAGAACATCAACCTACTCCTCAAGCCACACAAATCATCTCATCGTGAACAAAGACACTTGTCTTCAGTGAAACTTCACAACCGTTCCTATACCTGGGGGTATAGCTTGGGACAGAACTGAATATGACATTTTTGGCCCGTCAGAGCTGATGAAGATTCCACACCAGTTCAAGATTTCCTTGAATGACTTTGTTTCATCGAGTACCTATTCTGATAATTGGGACTTTGAGACTGTTAATAACATGATGTCAGACTTAGAAATGTCTGCAGTATTTACTAATCATGAATATTTAGAAGGTTTATCAGACTATGAACAAATGTATTGTTATAATCATTATGGTCATCATTTCTTGCACAGATATGCAAATCCTAAAAATGTATTAATGTATAACCAATGGGAACATTGTCCTACACCACCAAAGGGTAGCTCAAAAAACATTTGCAAGAAAATTTCCGTACTTTTCAGGGTTCAATGTATAAAAGGCTGAATCATTTTACTTTAAAAATGTGAACAAAACATGAATGAAAAGTATGTTGATAAATACCAAACAGATTTATTCTGCAGCCTTTTATGCCCAAGTGTCTAGACTATGTTTCGACTTTTGGAAAGACAACATTGAGACAAGAACTGTCTGGGGTACAAAAGATTGGCAAGTGCAGGGTATAGAAGCTTTATTCAGAGCTTGTATAATCCCTGAACAAATTATGTTTTTGAATGACACTGTCCAACATACGTCTTGCCTTGGGTTAGCCAAGATTAAAGACATGAACAATCCGTCTACACCAATACCTACACCTGACAGCAGTAGCACTTCAGAGGGGGAGGTCGATGTATATACTATTTTGCTTCACAAGAGAACAGATCTGGATTGAAATAAATGGTTAATCTAGCCTACAGACACAAACAACTGTCAAGATAGATTCCTGAACAAAGCACAGCGTTTCACATTCAATAGGCCAGATCCAAGATATGTTTAAAGACAGCACACAGGAATAGTAACAACATACAGTATAGGGAAACTGTGCCTTGAATGGTTACATAGATCTACACTCAAGGATGTAAAGCAACACTTATCTTTCCTTAAAGATGGTGCTGATCTTAGGGAATTCTTGCTAGGACCAAGAACACCGCGTCATAAATGTTTTATATATGCCAGTATCTATGCTATTAATAATGAAGCATGGAAGATTACGCAAGTAGAGACTGCAGAAAGAATGCGAGAAATAGATTGTATTAATTTAGAGAAATCTCTCTCTGTGGTTGACAACGGGTTAATGACTCTGTCGTCCAGGATATATTAGTTGAACAGCAGAGTGTCTTCTGCCATAGGCATCATGGAACAGGACTTATTCATGTTGCAACATGGTCAGTCGCAATTACGTTCTATCATGCTAATAGGCTGGACGTTGCAAAACCTTCGTTCAGGCTATGGGCCTTGGAGTTTAATCAATACCACGTCATTGTTTACAGAATTCAATCTTACTGATAAACAGATCAAATTGGCACAAAGAGGAGCAGATTATATGAACCAGAGCATTGAAAAACAGGAAAGATTGCCATTTACAGTTGCTGAAAAACCAGCAATGGATGATACATGGAACTATCACTCTGCCTGTTACAATTTTCCAATTTCAGTATTGCTTAAAACATATACCAGCAGGCACATATGAAAGTTGGGTGGAGAATACATCAAGACATCCGGGAAATTACCATACACACTCAAATGTTGGAGTGGGGGAAGGGAAGTATTTCTTAGTGGTGCAAGACGGTAAAAACGCTCTTAGTGGTTCTCTCCTTAGTCGGGATATTAATTTACACGGGCCTGCGATGGTTCCTCTATCAACTTATCCTGCCACCTGCAAGGCTCACCAGCTGTGGTGATTGATCTAATTTTAGGACAACTTTCTAATGGAAGTTACCTCATGTTGAACGATCACACCTGCTGTGGCATGTTGCCAGGTCGACCCTATCTAGTAACTGTGTCAGCCAGGGTCACTTGCAGTATGCAGGTATTGTTTCCAAAAACCAAGACAGACAGGGAGTCACCTTTATGGCCTTCACTGAGCATCTCTTCTATACAAATTGATACTTTAAGCAGAATGAAGGCCATTCTTTTACAAAAAACGGTGCCACTGACCTCGGCCAAAGAAACCTATGATCTACAAGTTGCAAGGACTTCTGACAAGTTACCTGCCCTCTTAACTTCAAACTGCCCGTCCATTTCTCAGAAATGTTAAGTCGTGTCTTAAACATGTCTGATACAAGTGGCATTGTACATGTATTTAAGACGATATTTTCTGGACTGTTAGCACCTTTTGAAGCAGTCCTAGGAATATTTCCAAACTTTGTGCATTTTGGGACTCGCTGCAGGGATACTATTTTTGCTCCTACTGTTGCGATATGGCAAGCCAATTTACAAGCGACACCCAGTTCCCCATGGAGACAACTCTACTTGCGATGAAGTGTCGTGAGCGCATTGTCCAAATTTTGGGACTATATGGTCTACGAGAATTAAATACCACATGGTTTCTGTCATTCAGACCATCTGGCAAGATCTTACCTGTTCTACGCTGCCTGCTATGCAGAGAAGAATGCGTGTTAGACACATGTCTCACACTCCCAACAGGTGTTGATACTTTGCTTGAACCAGTAACGGCCCATGCACTGTGTTGTCCCCAGCGGTTCCCAATTCTGATGACAGCATTCATTGAGATCTCACAGACGCAAAACGCTGATGGTGAGGTACGAGAGGAAAGAGGCACGCAGGTATCATCCGATTCGAACATTGCTAATGCAATCAATGCTGACGGCGATGCTTCTCATCTATTGGCGGTTAATCTTCTAGACACATTTTTTACAGACTTAGAAGATTTGATGTTTTCTACAAACACTAACACTGACTTTTGAATTTGGTACACAGTTTTCTGAGAGACTTTGAATTTGACCTTCATTTTTCAAAACACATTTCTAACTTTGGGACTCTTTTTCCTATGATTATTGTTTTTTCTCCAAATTTGTATTTTTACATTTTTGGCACAAGTAATCTGCTTAAAGTAGAACTATTCATAGAGAACAAGAAATACCTTAAATACTTCCATTGACAATATTTGACCTTGTCCACATACAAACAGTTTTATGTAATCTGACATGAAATGGTGTTGGACTTTTTTCTTCTGTATTTACAAGCCATTTCATAAATGTATGTTTTCATAATTCATTCAGATAGATTTTTCAAATGTCAACATATTTGCTTGGAATGAACCTTTCTTTAAAGCTTACAGCACCAATATATCTTTTATGTACACAAACCAGTTCAAATGCATTTTTATGTATTTTTGGGTGGGTTTTAACACATCATGTTTAGATATGTTTAACGTGTTTCGAACTTAGTAGAAGTCGTACATAAGAAAGTGGAGTGGGTGTTGTATGGCATTTTAGGTTCCGATTGAATTTTCTGGATTCATGCCCTTATATAGGTACAATTCACGTTGCCCTTATATAGGCATAGAAATCAAGCCCTTATTTAGGCATAGCCCATGCTACCTCATATAGGCATGGCTACTTCCATCCGTTCACCAAACGTTACAACAATTTCTTGGAAAACCAGACTCTTAAGCCGAAGGGGCTTCCCCCAGCCTGGACATTGATTTCTCAAAGAACTCATTTATTACATATGAACAACTATTCCTCAGGGGTTCATCCATGACGTTCATATGCCTGACTTAACGTCAAAGGTGGCATTCCTAAATACCTTCAAGGTATAAATATACCTTTACTTGCTATGGCAAAGCATGGTGTGGTTTGATGCAGTTCAACTACCTAACCTAAGTCCTACGTCATATCTATAGGATATATTATTCCAATGCGCAGAGCCTATTGGGAATATAGGAACTACACTACACTTGGTCTTTGGACATACTTCAAGGATATGCTTTTCATTAAATGGGTGCTCAGGCAAACTAGAAAAGGAAAGAAAAAGGCACAATTAACAACACTGTCGCCCCGATCAGGAAACCCTCAAACAGACGCACCGACAAAAGGGCCATCTGGTTCACCTCCGACCTCCAAGAATCCAAGCAGACTTGCAGACGACTTGAGAAGTGGCGCAACGGACAGACACCGGACAACCATGCAGCACTCAGGAACGCCAGCCACAGACACCACCAACTCATTCAAACCGCCGAAAGGATCTCCTTTAAGGAACGCATTGACAACAACACACACAACAGCAAAGAGCTCTTCACCATACTGAAGGAACTCGCCAACCCCAGCTCCAACTCTAACAACATCCCGCCGTCACAAGACCTCTGCTATTCGCTAGCCACCTTCATCCACCGCAAGATCATAGACATCCACAACAGCTTCAACACTCTGACCCCCCAACAGCTGCCGAAACCTCAGACTCACCACCCTCAAGCCCCACCGGCCTCTTGGAACCACGCCAATGACGACGAGACCATAAAAACCATGAACACCATCCACTCCCGCTCACCATCAGTCCTCTGCCCCACCATATCTTCAACAAAGCGAGCCCCATCATCGCACCCCAACTTCGGAAGATCATCAACCAACAGCTCCTTCAAGACCGCCCCCTTCCCGGAGAGCTGGAAACATGCCGAGATCAACACCCTATTTAAGAAACCCATGGCAGACTCAACGGACCTCAAGAACATCCGGCCTATCTCCTTACTCGCGTTCCCGGTGAAAGTCATCGAGAAGATCATCAACAGGCAACTGACCCGCTTCCTCAAAGATAACAACACCCTGGAGAAAGTATGGGCGGAAAATCCGTTACGCTCGCGGATTTTGCGGATTTTCGGTAAATTCGCAATCCGCGAGATTTGCAAATTTCCCACAAAATCCGCAAATTCGCACGCAGCGGATTTTTTTTGCAGCGCGCGGCGTTGGTGATACAATTTTTGCGGCGCGCGCGTTTATCATCGTTTGCCAAGTTGTTTTTCTCGATATTTTGCGAGTGCTGCGCCATTTTAGATCTTGCTGTGTGATCCCGCAGGAATTTGGCGAGCGCGAATACGTCATTGCGGCTTGCCAACTTGCACAGCGAGAGTTTGTCAACGCGAGAACGGCAAGATCACGTCTCGCGGTACCTAGCAATTGCGAGATTTGAGATGCGGCGAACAGCAAAAATCACGCACAAGCGA
Organism: Lissotriton vulgaris; assembly: GCF_964263255.1. Lineage (NCBI taxonomy): Eukaryota > Metazoa > Chordata > Amphibia > Caudata > Salamandridae > Lissotriton > Lissotriton vulgaris. The sequence goes on from NC_141696.1 coordinate 176,272,135, forward strand.
AATTATAAAATTTGCAATTCTGCACAAGAAATCCACCAGCAAGCAGCATAAACCTTCTTGAAATGATGATTTTTATCTGAATAACTCCTTAGGTTGACATTTGCCTGCACTTTTTTAGCGAGGAGTCCATTTTGGGGAGGGGGGAAGGGGGTTGGAGGAAGGAAGTGCCCCACAGTCTTCAACTTCCTGTTCCTGTCCAGCAGGCTCCTCCCAGTGCTTTGTCCATCTCCTGGTCACTTTTCATTTGTATCTGGAGCTGGAAGGATTACTTTTTGTGGATGCTGCTGGATATTTGGATTTGAGGCCTTTTTGACTTTCTTTGGATCACTGTTGGATTAGAAATTTTACAAGTAAGTTTGTTTGGGGCATTACAGTTGCTGCAACTACAATTTTGGAATTTTCGATTTTTGGGCTGTTTTGGGGCCTTTTGCCCAAGGGTACTCAGTGGTGGGTGGACTGAGTCTTTCTGTGGGTTGTCTTGAACTTAAACATCATGGAGGGCATGGATGGATTGGGATTGTGCTGATTTTTCAGTGATTTTCGTTTTTTGGGGCTGTACTTGGGCCTTTTCACCAGGGGTATTGAGTCTTGCCTAGGCCTAGTCTTTTTGTTGGGTGTCTTGAACTTAAACATCATGGATGGCATGGATGGAATGGGATTGTGCTGATTTTTCAGTGTTTTTCGATTTTTGGGGGTGTTCATGGGGAGGGACAGGCCATGTGGCTGGGGGCAATTTTGAGTGCTGCTACAGGCCCTGGCCATGTGCTGGGAGGCAAGTGGCCATTTTGAATGCAGGCATTGTTGTTAAGCCTGCAACCATTTTGCCTACTTTTCAACCTTTATGCCCAGGGGTAGTGAGTCTTGCATGGGCCTAGTCTTTCTGTGGGTTGTCTTGAATATAAACATCATGGAGGGCATGGATGGAATGGGATTGTGCTGGTTTTTCAGTGATTTTCGTTTTCTGGGGCTGTACTTGTGGCCTTTTCACCAGGGGTATTTGAGTCTAGCATGGGCCTAGTCTTTCTGTGGGGTGTCTTGAACTTAAATATCATGGAGGGCATGTATGGAATGGGATTGTGCTGATTTTTCAGTGATTTTCGTTTTTTGGGGCTGTACTTGTGGCCTTTTCGCCAGGGGTATTGAGTCTAGCATGGGCCTAGTGTTTTTGTGGGGTGTCTTGAACTTAAACATCATGGAGGGCATGGATGGAATGGGATTGTGCTGATTTTTCAGTGATTTTCGAATTTTGGGGGTGTTCATGGGGAGGGACAGGCCATGTGGCTGGGGGCCATTTTGAGTGCTGCTACAGGCCCTGGCTATGTGCAGGGAGGCAAGTGGCCATTTTGAATGCAGGCATTGTTGTTAGGCCTGCAACCATTTTGCCTACTTTTCAACCTTTATGCCCAGGGGTAGTGAGTCTTGCATGGGCCTAGTCTTTCTGTGGGTTGTCTTGAAATTAAACATCATGGAGGGCATGGATGGAATGGGATTGTGCTGATTTTTCAGTGATTTTCGTTTTTTGGGGCTGTACTTGTGGTGGGTTGTCTTGAACTTAAACATCATGGAGGGCATGGATGGAATGGGATTGTGCTGATTTTTCAGTGATTTTCGTTTTTTGGGGCTGTACTTGTGGCCTTTTCACCAGGGGTATTGAGTCTAGCATGGGCCTAGTGTTTTTGTGGGGTGTCTTGAACTTAAACATCATGGAGGGCATGGATGGAATGGGATTGTGCTGATTTTTCAGTGATTTTCGATTTTTGGGGGTGTTCATGGGGAGGGACAGGCCATGTGGCTGGGGGCCATTTTGAGTGCTGCTACAGGCCCTGGCTATGTGAAGGGAGGCAAGTGGCCATTTTGAATGCAGGCATTGTTGTTAGGCCTGCAACCATTTTGCCTACTTTTCAACCTTTATGCCCAGGGGTAGTGAGTCTTGCATGGGCCTAGTCTTTCTGTGGATTTTCTTGAATTTAAACATCATGGAGGGCATGGATGGAATGGGATTGTGCTGATTTTTCAGTGATTTTCGTTTTTTGGGGCTGTACTTGTGGCCTTTTCACCAGGGGTATTTGAGTCTAGCATGGGCCTAGTCTTTCTGTGGGGTGTCTTGAACTTAAACATCATGGAGGGCATGGATGGAATGGGATTGTGCTGATTTTTCAGTGATTTTCGTTTTTTGGGGCTGTACTTGTGGCCTTTTCACCAGGGGTATTGAGTATAGCATGGGCCTAGTGTTTTTGTGGGGTGTCTTGACCTTAAACATCATGGAGGGCATGGATGGAATGGGATTGTGCTGATTTTTCAGTGATTTTCGATTTTTGGGGGTGTTCATGGGGAGAGACAGGCCATGTGGCTGGGGGCCATTTTGAGTGCTGCTACAGGCCCTGGCCATGTGCAGGGAGGCAAGTGGCCATTTTGAATGTAGGCATTGTTGTTAGGCCTGCAACCATTTTGCCTACTTTTCAACCTTTATGCCCAGGGGTAGTGAGTCTTGCATGGGCCTAGTCTTTCTGTGGGTTGTCTTGAATTTAAACATCATGGAGGGCATGGATGGACTGGGATTGTGCTGATTTTTCAGTGATTTTCGTTTTTTGGGGTTGTACTTGTGGCCTTTTCACCAGGGGTATTTGAGTCTTGCATGGGCCTAGTCTTTCTGTGGGGTGTCTTGAACTTAAACATCATGGAGGGCATGGATGGAATGGGATTGTGCTGATTTTTCAGTGATTTTCGTTTTTTGGGGCTGTACTTGTGGCCTTTTCACCAGGGGTATTGAGTCTTGCATGGGCCTAGTCTTTCTGTGGGGTGTCTTGAACTTAAACATCATGGAGGGCATGGATGGAATGGGATTGTGCTGATTTTTCAGTGATTTTCGTTTTTTGGGGCTGTACTTGTTGCCTTTTCACCAGGGGTATTGAGTCTAGCATGGGCCTATTGTTTTTGTGGGGTGTCTTGAACTTAAACATCATGGAGGGCATGGATGGAATGGGATTGTGCTGATTTTTCAGTGATTTTCGATTTTTGGGGGTGTTCATGGGGAGGGACAGGCCATGTGGCTGGGGGCCATTTTGAGTGCTGCTACAGGCCCTGGCTATGTGCAGTGAAGGCAAGTGGCCATTTTGAATGCAGGCATTGTTGTTAACCCTGCAACCATTTTGCCTACTTTTCAACCTTTATGCCCAGGGGTAGTGAGTCTTGCATGGGCCTAGTCTTTCTGTGGGTTGTCTTGAATTTAAACATCATGGAGGGCATGGATGGAATGGGATTGTGCTGATTTTTCAGTGATTTTTGTTTTTTGGGGCTGTACTTGTGGCCTTTTCACCAGGGGTATTTGAGTTAGCATAGGCCTAGTCTTTCTGTGGGGTGTCTTGAACTTAAACATCATGGAGGGCATGGATGGAATGGGATTGTGCTGATTTTTCAGTGATTTTCGTTTTTTGGGGCTGTACTTGTGGCCTTTTCACCAGGGGTATTGAGTCTTGCATGGGCCTAGTCTTTCTGTGGGGGTGTCTTGAACTTAAACATCATGGAGGGCATGGATGGAATGGGATTGTGCTGATTTTTCTGGGGGGTTTTTTCGATTTTTTTGGGGTGTATAACTGAACTGATGTTCCTCTGTCTTCCATTGTTTTTAGGTGCACAAGACTCAAGAGAACCACCAGTGCCAGGAAGAAGTCCTGCAGCGGTGTGTGTGTGCAGCATAACGTCACGGTTCTGCGAAGGAGGCACAACAGGTCCCACGCTGATGCTGGCCAGAAATCCTGGCCACACTTTGCCACTTCAATAACCTTGGAGCCAAAACAAGCCTTGAAAGCGTGATCTTGAGAAGGGAATCCCCCCTCTCACAGTTAGATACACTTTAGGGCGTGTAGACACATAGACTACACTACACAACCCCTATTTTTACCCACACATATTTTATTGTCCTGAAGAAAGCCAGATTAATATAAGGCACTGGCTGAAACATGTTGACACTCTAAGGACGTAGGAGGTCGTAACCCGCCTCTAACGTCCCACAGCCTTATTTTTAACCGCTGACGGAGGCCCTTTTAATAAAGTATTCTTACCCCAGGGACCATCCGCCAAGCCGTTTTAACTTCACATACCTAAACACCCAACACCGCACACACAGTGACATACCTGCTCCGCTGTAATCAGGCGTCGAAGCACACCCGGGACACGCTAGGTGTCACTGGGTGGGCCCGATGATGAAGCATGCCACCAACTAGGTTGGTGGGTGAGGGCTTTCTAATGACACCCAACAAGTGCCACTGCCACTTGGCAAAACGATACTGAGTCGCTATATAATTAATAATGTTAATGTCAGATTAACCCAATCTCTAGCTAGTCTCTTTTTGATATCCATACATATAAACCGGGGATCTGGACTAGCTTTCTGGTCCTCTCTCTCCCTCTTGATTTTCGCAGCATAACGTCACGCGACATCACGTCTGGCCTCAGACAACCCTACAATTCGTGCAACTGCGGCCTGCTGTCTGACCTGCTCTGAAGAAGATGGCCCCAAAAAAAGGTCTCCGTAGCTCCTCTAGCAAGAAAGTTGCTAGTAAGGAGCAGAAGAAGCAAGTTACCAAGGAGGCTGGTGTGCCAACCGCCACGTTTTTTGGGAGCAAAAAAAAAAGTACGCCTGCAGCAGCAGGATCTGCTGGGGACCAAGCTGGGAGCAGCACCCCCGCTCCATTGGGTTCAGTGCCTCCACCACCACGCCAACTTAAGTCAAAGCCCTTGAGTGCTTCAGAGGCAGTCAGTGTACTTCTCCAATCACCATCGACCAGTGATGTTGGCTCATCGCAAGAAAGTGGCAGCAATGTCCCTGAATCAACACAGGTTGTTGTAACTCATCTGACAAGTGTTGAACAACCACAGCCGCAACAACAACATGTGCAAGTAGTACAAGCCCAAGTACATGTGGAAGGAGAGGCAGCGCAAGGAGATGCGCAAGCAGAGGTGCATGGAGGGTCACAACAAGTTCCCACAATAGTTGTTCCTCCCGAAGTAGGGGCACATCAGGAAATCGACAATCAAGCCGAGGTATCATTGGAAGCCACTCCTCCTGATGATTATTCATTGTCTTCCACATCCCTAGCAAGGAAAAGATCAAGGTTGGTGTCTACATCTTCTTCAAGCCCACCGCCTTCTGATGATCTGGATGACAAATGGGTACCACCATGGCAGCCTGAGAGTGAGGCACACCATGATCTGACAAAGATACCTAAGCGTAAAAGGAAGGTAGTCAAAAAACTCATAGCTATGGAGTGTGATGAGGCACAACAAGAAGTGACGCATACTGCTGCTGTTGAAGCCTCTCACGATGACGACGAGCCAGTCATCATAAAGGTCACTGCAGCCCCAGCGGGCATGCAGCAAAGACACATTTTGACCCTATCCCGAGAAGCTGCTGAGCGTGATGATGATGTCGACGAGGAGGCAATGGAAGAAACACCACAATCATTGGAGTTAACTAGTGCACCAACACCTACCGCTTCCATATTTCTTAGTCGCCGAAGGGACCTCCATCCACCTCGACCTCAATTCGTGGTGGTGAAAGTGCAAAACGTACTGAAGTTCGGCAATCCACATCCTCCACTTCATCTGGCATTAGCAGCAGGACCACCACCACCAGTATCGCCGCCTCCTACGGCCCCCAAAGACATTTCAAGTCTGCAGTTTGGGACTTCTTTAGTGTTTGCCCAAAAAATGAAAACGTAGCCATTTGTAGCATGTGTAAGCTTCGAGTTAGTCGTGGTAAGTTTGGTTCCAACTATGGTACCGGAGGCCAGAGAGGTCATCTTGAAAGAAAGCACGCTGTCAAATGGTTTGCGCACCTATAGGCGATCAAGGAAGCCCGAATTGCATGTAATGCTGTTTCATCTGATGATGACGAGGAGGAAGAAGACGTGTCAAACCCTTCACTTACACCCAGTACCCCTGTCAGCAGCACACCCCATGTGAGCCACACTAAGAGTGTGGGAGAGAGTGATACACCATTGCGAAAAAGTTCATCAGCGAGCGTAACTGGGTCAAAGATATCATCATCATCCCGTAAATGTTTGGTCCAGGGCAACATTAAAAAGATGTTGTTTACAGAAGCGCAATATGAACGCAACCACCCACTGACGCGTCTGTATAACACTAAGCTGGCTAAAATGCTAGCTCTGGACCTTCTCCCTTTTTCTTTTGTAGAAGGGGTTGGTTTTCTAGAATTAGTGGCAGCGCTCTGCCCTAAATGGAAGGTTCCTAGTCGGTTCTATTTTGCCCGAGTTGCGGTTCCAGCACTACATGAAGATGTTCTGAAGGTGATTGGGGCAGCTTTGCAGAAGAGTGCTGTTCACACAATACATCTGACAACAGACATGTGGACCAGTGGCGCAGGCGCTGATTACATGTGCATCACTGCACACTGGGTCTCTTTTTCAGGGGCTAAAGCAAAGCTAAACACAGGTGTTGACACGGACATTGTTTTTAAAGCTGCTCGGAAACATGCAACACTAGCCATGTTTGGTTTGGAGAAACGTCACACAGCAGAAAACATTTTGAATGTCTTTAACACAAAGGTCCTTAACTGGCTGTCCCCACTAAAACGCCAGGTTGGTTATGTTTCCACAGACAATGGCGCCAATATAGTTAAGGCCATGAGGCAGGGTAACTATTTCAGAGTGCCGTGTTTGGCGCACTGTATAAACCTGGTTGTTCAAAAATTCTTGGGTAATAAAGGCAGTGCAGCGTACAGAGTATTGGACACCTGCCGAAAAATGTGCAATAATTTCAGCCATTCTTTTAAGGCCCGGAAGCAGCTGAGGAGCCTGCTATATCAACGTCAAATGCCAGTGAAAGCACTCATCCAGGAGGTGGTAACACGTTGGAACTCAACCTTCTACATGCTTGAGCGTCTGTATGAGCAGTATACGGTACTCGATCAATATTTCTTAACAGAGGGTACAGCTCAGGATGACCTAAGGATGGGTGCGGCGCAATGGAACATAGTTCAAAGCCTGACACGCATGCTTCGTCCTTTTGAGTTCTTCACGCGTGCAGTCAGCAAGGAGGACTGTAATTTGGGAAAAGCTATCCCATTGTTGTACATGCTGGAGGACCAGCTGAAGGAGGTGTGTCTGTGTTTGAAAATGATGTAAAAAACCAAGACACTTTTGTTCTGGCTGAGAAATTATTACAGCTCTACAAGGTGATGAACATCTTAAAATGATCCACTCAGAAGAGCATTACATTTGTGCTACTATTCTGGATCCACGCTACAAAAAGGCGCTGGCAGGCCAAGCATTCTTTCCTTTTGATGATGAACATGTTCCAAAGTACAAACGTTGGCTAGCCTTGTCAGCCAAGAGGTTTGAAAGAGAACGACTGAAAATTGAAGGAAATGGCAGTACATCAGCAGGCCATCCCCAGTCAAAACAATCCACTTCTGCACCTGTGGCTGTGGCACAAGTGACCTCTCAGCCGTTAAAGACACCGGCAACCGGATCATCTGCACCAGACACAACAGAAACATTGGAGGCTGAAGAGGATTGGCTAGCTCTGCGTGGGTTTGGTTCTCAAAAGGTCAGAGGCACAGCAAGAGCTAAGCAAAGTGGAGGAACCTTGGATGAGGACCTTGAGTCGATGGTGAAGGACTATCTGAATGACTCAACAGAGGTCTATGTTAATTCTGACCCATTGGCGTATTGGCATGGGAAAAAAGAATTGTGGCCACAGCTCACCAACCTGGCTTTAAACTACTTGTCTTGCCCACTCGCAAGCGTGTCTTCTGAACATGTTTTCAGTGCTGCTAGTGGCATTGTAACTCCCAAACGGAGCCGCCTCTCGCCCAAAAATGTGGAGAGGTTAACAATGATCAAGATGAATCAGCACCTCATACCACCAGATTTCAGAGTACGAGAAAGTGCGCCGGATGAAGACGAGGTGGCCAGCAACATAGATGAGGGAATTTCTACTCTGTCAGGTGACACTGAGCTCACCCTGCCTGAATTCGCAGAGTATGATGACGAAGCCTTATTCTCATTCCTGGACCGTGATACCGAGCCCTGAAAATGAGACAACGAATCAATAACTTTCTTTTTCGTCCTTATTCACTTTTATTCCTGTGTGTCTGTCTTTCTTTGTTGTGCACAGTTAATATATTTCAAACTTTAATCAGATAATCACAAAAACAAGCCCATCAGCAGAACTGTCTTCACTGGTTTGCTAATTGATTTGAAGTTGCCGCAGTCTGCATTCCTCAGGTTCACAAGTTCAGAAGAACATGCTCCTCTATCCTCCTCCTCCAGACTCCTATTTCCATCAAACCAAAGGGCTGGTTTACGCCCAATGAAGAAAGACTCAGCACTTGTGGGGGTGTTGTTCTACCTCTTTGCAGGTGAGTTGACGGCTCTGGGACCATTGTTGGGAAGCTCTAATACCGGATAAAAGTGGTTTGGACCAAATCCGAGGCGCAAATTTTTTAGTGTTTTTGCTGACTTGCTTGCCTTTGAGGTGCTCTTAGGGGGGGTTCCGTCTGTTTGTGGGTGAGTTTCGGGGTCTGGGAGCACTGCTGGGGCACTCTAATCTTGATTGCATTTGCTTTTCAGGAAATCCGTGGTGGCAACCCCGACTTATGGCCTAGCTACGCAGCGCGTTTGGACCGAAGGCCGAGAAATATTGCAAGTATGAGATTTCGCTTTTGGCCTGTTTGGGGGTGTTATGCTTCTTGGCGGGTGGGTTGGCGGGTCTTGGGGCATTCCTGGGAAGGTCTAATACCGGGTAGAAGTGGTTGGGACAAAATCCAGGCCGATTTTTTTTGTTGCTATTTCTGACATTTTGCTCAATGTAGCGTTTTCGGGGGCCTGTTTGGGGGGCTTCCTGGTGTTTGTGGGTGAGTTTCGGGGTCTGGGAGCACTGCTGGGACACTCTAATCTTGATTGCATTTGCTTTTCAGGAAATCCGTGTTGGCAACCCCGACTTATGGCTTAGCTTCGCAGCGCGTTTGGACCGAAGGCCGAGAAATATTGCAAGTATGAGATTTTGCTTTTGGCCTGTTTGGGGGTGTTATGCTTCTTGGCGGGTGGGTTGGTGGGTCTTGGGGCATTCCTGGGAAGGTCTAATACCGGGTAGGAGTGGTTGGGACAAAATCCAGGCCGATTTTTTTTTTGCTATTTCTGACATTTTGCTCAATGTAGCGTTTTCGGGGGCCTGTTTGGGGGGCTTCCTGGTGTTTGTGGGTGGGTTTCGGGGTCTGGGCGCACTGCTGGCTATATATACTTTACTTTGCAAGAGGTTTGAAGCAAATCCATGGTGGCAGAGGGGAGTTAGGGCCTAGCTGCAGAGCGCGCGCGGAGTGATTTGGGAAATTTGGAAAAAAATGACAAAGTCCCCATTTTTGTACTTTTGCTCTTTGGCTGTTTGGGGGTCTTCTACTCGTTTTCTCCTGCGTTGACGGCTCTGGGGCCATTGCTGGGAAGCTCTAATACCGGATAAAAGTGGTTGGGACAAAATCCACGTCGATTTTTTGTTGTTGCTATTTCTGACATTTTGCTCAATGTAGCGTTTTCGGGGGCCTGTTTGTGGGGCTTCCTGGTGTTTGTGGGTGAGTTTCGGGGTCTGGGAGCACTGCTGGGACACTCTAATCTTGATTGCATTTGCTTTTCAGGAAATCTGTGGTGGCAACCCCGACTTATGGCCTAGCTACGAAGCGCGTTTGGACCGAAGGCCGAGAAATATTGCAAGTATGAGATTTTGCTTTTGGCCTGTTTGGGGGTGTTATGCTTCTTGGCGGGTGGGTTGGCGGGTCTTGGGCCATTCCTGGGAAGGTCTAATACCGGGTAGGAGTGGTTGGGACAAAATCCAGGCCAATTTTATTTTTGCTATTTCTGACATTTTGCTCAATGTAGCGTTTTCGGGGGCCTGTTTGGGGGGCTTCCTGGTGTTTGTGGGTGAGTTTCGGGGTCTGGGAGCACTGCTGGGACACTCTAATCTTGATTGCATTTGCTTTTCAGAAAATCCGTGGTGGCAACCCCGACTTATGGCCTAGCTACGCAGCGCGTTTGGACCGAAGGCAGAGAAATATTGCAAGTATGAGATTTTGCTTTTGGCCTGTTTGGGGGTGTTATGCTTCTTGGCGGGTGGGTTGGCGGGTCTTCGGGCATTCCTGGGAAGGTCTAATACCAGGTAGGAGTGGTTGGGACAAAATCCTTGTGGAAAAGCCTTTTGGCACTTTTTGTAACTTAGGGTTCGTTAGGGTTAGCCCTAGCAGCAGGATTGCATGTGTTTCAGGGTGTTCTAGATTTTTGCAACTGAGTTCTGGGGTCTTAGAGCACTCGTGAGAATGTGTAATTTTGGTTGCAAGTCATTTTAAGAAAATCCATGGTGGGAAGGGGGGATTTGGCATAGTTAAAGAAAGCCTTTGCCACTATTCTTAACTTAGGGTTCGTTAGGGTTAGCAGTATTTCTATTGCATGTGTTTGGGTGGGGGGGTTTTCGAGTCTTGGAGCGATGCTGGCTATGGATACTTTTGCTTGGTTGCTTGCAAGTGGTTTGAATGCAATCCACGGTGGGTAAGGGGGTACTTGGGCCTACTTTTACTTTCAAAGTACGTTTTGTCACCAGTTTTCTGCTAGGCCTAGTTTTTTGAGATTTGATTGGGGGTCTTCTACATTTTTGCGACTGGCTTTAGTAAGGGTCTGGGTGGGAGCACTGCTGGGAAGATCTAATTTTGTTCTAAAACACAGTTTACAGGACACCTAGCTTGAGAGGAAAGATCCGCTACATTAATTTGCCCATACTTATTTATCCTTCAAAAGGTGACTCTGACAGAGTACGCACTTTCAAAAATATTGTACTGTCTACTAGGAAAATCAAAGTGTGACTTTTTGTACTCCACAGCCTACATACCTTATATTTATTAATCAGTGGTGTTGTAATATTATATCACTTCCTGTTTTTCGTTGAATAATTACAGGCCGGGTTTCAGTCTGTGCAATGGGGAAAAAAGGATGGAGTCAGGCTTCACATTAGCGAGCCACAATTCAGCATCAGGCAGGCAGTGGACAGGGTGCCTTCTGGTCACCAACATCGATGGACGAAGCATCAGCTGCAATGGAGGAGTGCCGCTAATAAGAGGATTTTTTTTCTGCAGGCAACTTACTTACCAAATTCAACAGGACAACTACAACAACATACAGATACAGTATCCTTTGTCTTTTTCTCTGACTGTGACTGCATTTCTTGGATCTCTCTCTGCTTGTAAATTGATCCCTTAACACATCACTTAGTCCACTCCACTATCACATCTGCACCACACATAGTCATTTGTAAGTGCTCCTACGAAATTCGCAAGTCGCAGCACGCCCCAGCCCGTAGAGGACTGGGATGGCCCCAATGATGAAGCATGTCACCAAGGGGCAACCCTGGTGAGTGAGGGGACACCTAGAAAAAGAGCAATTTCTCCATTTCTATCTACTATACCTTCCAGACCAACCCCATTGAGTGTTGTGAATGGATTTATAGTGACCAGCAAGGCTCTCAGGTATCTGGCAACAGAGACCTTATGTTGAATATAGTTATCAATAATTACACACACGCCCTGTACTGTCGCATTCTTTCTTCCACAGTTGTCGAAAGTACTACTTACTTTTCACTGACAAGATTGATGGATAGGTTTGTACCCAAAGATTTGTTTATGTTCACAATTGTTTGTCCATGCTGTGCTATTTTTTCTTGTCTCCCAAAACCTTTCCCAAAAACCCCCGTACCCATCCATTTTTCAAACCCTAACCCTCTTCCCCCGGGCTGTGTGGTTTTCATTGATGTGTGACTAAATTACAGCAATAAATCCACACACTTGCTGGGGAGGATAAGGTGATAGCAACAGGCTGGTGAAGAAATCCGAGGATATATTCTTACTCTGCTTGACAAAGACCCATGGCTAATGTCAAAGAACTTCAACCGAATTAGTTATACTTTAACATTTGTTAGGCTACAATGTGGCACTGTTCTAGTGTACTTCTGTCACCTGCTATATTCTCTATTGTACCGTTGTATTGCTCAGGAGGACAAACCAGATTTCATTTTCTTTTTTTTCATAGGCATGCAACTGCAACTGTGTCACACCACTGGTACCACCGCTATGAGGAAATTTTATCCGCCCAGGATTGCCAACCTTATTCGCTGTTTCCCGTGGAGCCAGCCCTGGGCCTAGCCCTACTTGCAAACAGAAATTACAGGTAAGATAGGCGTTTGGTTGGAGGTAGTATAATGGAGTATTAGGAGAGACGAGAGATTGGATTGACGGTAGTACTACTAAAGTCCTAGGACTATTCAGGAAAACAAACTTACTGTTAAACCCCCACCCACCAGACTCAAAAGCAGTAAAAAACAGGTATGGTCAGATAAAGTTTCAAAAAGTATATTTTTATAGCCCTAACAAAAGAATCTCCCGCATGACCCTCCCTAACCCCAACGATTAGCCTTCAAAAGTCCCCAAAAAACCCAACTCCCAATTCCCACCCCCCAAAAGTCTCTAAAAAAGGGGCAAGGGACACTATGGCAGGGTGCTGTTGGAATTAGCAGCCAGGGCATCATGCTCCTTGCGGAGGGTGGCAAGTTCGAAGCGGAGGCCCTCCACCAAATTCTTATAGTTATGGACCTCCTGCTCCAGGTACGACAGTCTGAGGGATAAGCGGCGCCGGTGTGCCGTGCAAATCCTGTGAGGGGCAGCTGCTTTCCTTGCTGCTCGGCGATGGCGTTTGGCTTTGGTAGCCCGGCTCCGTACCGCTGGAGCACTGCGCTGGCTGGCAGCCCACACGGAGGAGGATGCAGCTGTCCCAGTGGACGTTGTTGTTGTACCAGACTGCGTCTCCTCCTCCTCCAGGGCCACCAGCCGCCGATATTCTGCGACAGTGGCATCCAGCCTCCGTTGCCGGGCCATTCGAGCCAGCTCCTTCCTCCTTGATGGTGTCTTGGATTTGGAAGGAGCAACTACATGAAAAAAGAAAGACATAGTCTGTAACCAATGCTCCTTAAGATTAACACAAAATGATTGAGCAGAAAGTTGTCACAGTACAAGTAGCAAATTGAAAGCACAGTACATAACTATTGAGGACAGTATCTATGTAACCTCCGACTTCTTCATCCTTGCTCCAACATTAGTGGGAGTTTAAGGAACAAATTCTACGAGCACTATGGACTTTCATTACAGTCGACTATGACAGTACACCACTCTTATTCTTCTTCTTCTCTCTTTGTTGCGTGTTTATCTAGGTTCCTGATCGATACTGCGACCTTATGCCCCTATTCGGCTATAAATCCATTTATTCCGTATATTGGCATAACCGTTCAAGTGCGATATTCAGAAAGTCATCTCTGGCCTCACACGAACAGAGCCACATTCCAGAATAGTTCTCTGCCACTTCCTTTGCAACCAATTAGTGCAATGACAGAGCAGAAGTCACTATCTGATATTCCTAGATTAACACTCCGAGTTCTTCAACAAGATAAAAACTCAGCAAACCTGGAAATCCCCGCTTGCTGTGTTTTGATTAGTAATGGAACTCTAATGAGCAACTGATAGCTATCACTTCCTAGTGACATCTTTAATTGACGTCTTATGTCCAGCACACTTGCGTCAAACCAGGCACATGTCAGGTATAAATATTACCAACGTTGCCTTAAGCAATAGCCTGTTGCTGCAGCTGGTGTCCCATTGCTGTTGTATGCTGTATGCAGCCTGTTGCTGCAGCCTGCTGCCCCGCTGCTGTTGGTGAAGCTACTGATACCATTATCGCTGCTAAAGCACGAACAATGGTGTGGTGAGCTTAGGAGCTGAACAGCCGTCCCTCTGCGAAGAGCCCAGCAGATGCCAAGCTGCCCGCGGACGCTGTCCCCCCTCCTCCTCCTCGACGCGCTGAAGAGAGACGCTGCCTTTCTACTGCTGAGAAATCCAGCTCCAGCGTTTCTAGTCTGCCCTCGCGGGTGACAGGGATACCGAGTGCCTCCTGAAGGAGATACCAGACCTCCATCATTCTATTCAGAGGTATGGTGTTGACTAAACCCTTAGATGAGAATTCTTGAAGCAAACCTTGGCAAAACCAACTTAACTAAAGCTACTTACTTACTCCCCTTCCACGTGTTAGGCTTAGGTCAGGCACACTGGGGTAGTAATGTATATATGAATGTATATATGTTTTATTACTTTTAAACCATTGTATGGCTAAGAAACCATATCAATGCTTTTATAGTATTATTTCGCAATACTTATCTTACTGTACGTACTTTTTATAATAACAAGTCTTGCAATGGTGGCAATACATTTCTCTTGTACGAGAAGAAAGACTGTTCAATAAATGTTAACCCTTTATTGACAAACGCCCGTCTCTCTATTCTCTACATATTGTGAAAGTAAACTGCACTAACCTGACTGAGTGAAATACCTGTCTATTGTTCACACGACCCTAGAGATTGACTCTTAATCTGAGGAGCAAAGTTGTCATGTTGCACGGTTGTTGGAAAACTGAATCCCTTCTTGTCTGTGCCAGGGAAGCTGATCACTTCCTATGCAGAGAAGAAAGTTTCCAGTGACCTCTGAGCTAGTTGGTAACACACCCAATTAAGTTTAGCATAGTCAGTGGAGGCCTGGAAGATCCGCACTTCTACGTCAATACTACTGTTTATGTTATTCCAATGCGCAGGGCCTAGTGGGAAACTAGGAACTACACTACATGGCGCCCAAACGTTTGGTAAGCCGATAAAACTAACGCAAGACGTTAGAGTAACTCAGTCGTGCATATTTCACACAGACCCCTTTCTCCCGTAAATACTCCAATAGACGTCTGGAGTGGGTGAAAGGTTAAAATCCGCCCGAACTCAGTAGGAAGAGATTCCTATGTAAAGCTCTGGTTTATTCAACGTTGAAGGATACAGTGTTCCAAAATATTGTGCACCTAATCTTTGTCTCCTTGGAGACCAACTCTGCAAACCTTGCATTTTAACAATGCCAGGAGAAAACGGAACCACTGGGGCCGCAGCAGATGCGACTCAGCAGGGTCCCGAACACACAGACCCGGATGCAATTATCATCCCGGTCCACTTAAGAAAATCTATAACTTTAAAACTTATATAGAACGGACTGACACCACAAGGTGGTACAGTAATATTCGTGATAGAGGCTCACGAATATCGGCAGACAGAGGTATTCTATTCATGGATAAACTTTCCAGCAGCAAACGCTACAACAAAAGAGTTTCACTATTATAAAATAGAGGAACCTCCGGAAGAGTACGCTCCTTTCGAGGAGATTGAAATTCCACTTAAATTTCAAGAGCACCTTCTCTGGTTTAATGGCGCCCTAAAACATAATGATCATATTACCAGGCTCGGTCCACTAGGTAGACCAGGAGCAACGTGGCCGGTTCTAGCCAGCTACACACCACATCCGGATATTGTAAAAATGTCAAAGGAAGAGCTGTTAGTACAGCTAAAAACACTAATTAAAATACATAGGCAATTAGTGCAATATGTAATGCGGACTGTAACAGTCCATCCAGCTGTTAATGTACCACAGCTGACCCCTCATCAGGGGAACACTAATAAAATTACACCACAGAACATACAGTCATGTCTTGGTAAAACACCCGTAAAACGGGAACAAATTCCTTTCTGGTTAGCACAGAAAATCACCCAAATAGAGGCAGTATTTCCTGATACTACCCCTATAGAGAAACACAGAATCTTGACAATCTGCCTTCCTATGGGAATCGCACCACACGTGGAGGACTGCGACACTTGGGGTACAGTCTTTGCTTCCATTTACACAAAAACACACGGTGTTCCGTCTATGGCGGTAATACCAGAAGTGCTAAAACAGATTCAAAATGAATACGGTCCAGAGCCCGCTTTAAATCTAGGTATGAAATTACTGAAAGACTTCAAGCAGGTCTCGCTATATTATTAGCCAACATAAAAGGAGAAGCAGCTACTGTGGCGATCCGCCAGAAGTTGAAGGAAACAGATATAAAAGATCCAATTGAGCTTGCCAAAATCATAGAAAAATGCTATGAAGAATTAGGTAGACACAGCTTGGGTGGAAAACCGGTAAAGCCCCAACTGCTCGAAAACCCTGAAAAATTATTTATTAAAAATAATTTAAACACTCCTAAAAAGAGCTGGGATGGAAATAAACAATCCACTCCCAAGGAAAAAGTTTTCCAGTCCAGAGGCAGGTCTCCTCGACGGAGGGAAAGAACTCCGACTCGAGAACACCAGTCTCCCCAGAGGGAGCCCTCTGAGAAAAGATATAACCTTAGAAATAGGGATAATCTGAAAAAACCTGATAGATATCAAAGTATTGATACACGTCCCTCTCGATCTTTTCCACAGAATTCGGAAAGAAGAGGACGGTCAGACCCAGGAGAGCACACCAAGTCCAAAGACAAGAAACCTGCTCAGAGTAAAAAATCTCAATTTCAGAAAAAGAAGGTAGCCAGTATTAGAGTAATCAACCATGCCGAGAATACTGAGGACACAGTTGAAAAACGGGGAGTGGGCATTGACAATGTTGGACAGTGCAGCAGAAATCAGTATAGTGCGCAAGATCTTGATGAGTCATCTGGAGACAGTGGACACGAATGAATACATTCAGGTTGAAACTGCCGACACCAGACTTAGCGAGCCCCATAAAATATACGAAATAACATTGCGTACAGAGGGTGATAAGACTAGGAAAATAAGAGGTCTATTTTGGGATAAGCTCTCAAAAGGCTATGATATTCTGTTAGCTGAAAAAGATTGTGGCGAAGAAGTGATTATGCCTGCCTTCTCGAATCACATTCCGATTCACAAAAAATATAATTATGCAAGGAAATGGGCAGTAGCCCAGGCACCTGCATTATATAAAAACATTGTAGGATGGGATGAGGACTCGACTCCTCACAAAATCCAATTAAAAAGTGAACCAACTGCCCAACGGCAGTATCCCATTAAGCAAGAAGCTAAAAAACAAGTCAGGGAGATCTTAGATCAACTTGAATACCAGGGGGTGATTGAAACATGCACCTCTCAAATGAACAATCCTTTGTTTCCTGTCTCCAAACCAGACAATTCATATCGTCTAGTTTTGGACTACAGACACCTTAATACATGTTGCAAAACTTTTGCAGTACAAAACTCGCATAGTGCAGCCCTAATGAATAACATAGTTAGGAAAAAATATAAAACGAGATTAGACATATCTAATGGTTTCTTTTGTCAAAACATTGCACCTGAAAGCAGATAATTGACCGCTTTCTCTGCATTTGGGTCGCAGAAAAAATTCTGTCGACTCCCACAGGGGTTCAAGAACAGCCCAGGACTATTCTCAGCTAGGGTAACAGAGTTACTACAAATATATGATGATGAGGCATTATCTTACGTAGATGATATCTATCTCACAGACGACGACTTGGATACTCACTTGAAAAGAGTGAACACCATTATACTTGGGTTCGCAGCAGAGGGTTACAAATTCAACTTTAAAAAGTCTCGAATTGCCCATCTGACGGTTCTATTTTTAGGATACGAATTATCAAGTGAAGGGAAAAGCCTAGCGGACAACTTCTTAGAGAAGTGCGCTGTACTCCAATCTCCAAAAACGCTGAAGAATTAACAATCCATTCTAGGTTTTCTGAATTTCGGAAGAATTTACATTCTAAATTACGCAGAGAGGGTTAAACCTCTCTACGAACTAATTAAACCTGATTTTAAACAAATGAATTGGACTCAAAAACACACAGAAATTTTGAGATCGCTGCAAACAGACATGTTAGCAAAAACAAAATTAAATACACGTGACAACACACGCGATCTTGTAATCCGAGTCATCCCAGAAGGATGCGGATTCACATACCTGACCTCTAATGAGGGAGAAAAGGTACCAATTTCAATTAAATCTCACTTGTACACACAAGTAGAAAAAGCATTCAGTCACACAGAAAGAACTGTGAAAGCAGTGCAAATCGCATTAGCAAATGAAAGAGAACTAGCACACGGCAAACGGATTAATATCCTTACAGCGGAATCCGCCTTCGAAGCGCTATTCAGCCCAGTAAACCTGCCTACAGTGTCACTGGATCTGAAATGGATACAGTGTGTAGATTATCTAGGAGCGGAAGACGTGAGATACTATTTCGCTCCGCAATTTGAAGAACTGAATGATTTAGAGTATGAAGAAGAATATCCTCTGCCAATCGAACTTCTGCCTCTCCCACAATACGCATGTATAATCTATACAGATGGATTTGTACAGCATTTCAACGTAGAGAGCAAATCCTACGATGCAGCCTGTGCGATCATTAAAGGTCGTTGGCTGTGTGGTAAATTCAGACCGAAAGTAACAAAAACTGAATCTGTAAGAAACTGTTCGGTTCAGAGAACTGAAATCAGATGTTTAAAGATGGCGCTCGAAAATGCAGAACGTGAATTCCCGACACTTATCGTGTGCGATTCTCATTTTTGCGTCAACTCTTACAACAATAAATTGCAGAGGTGGATTGAAAACGACTACAAAGATGACACAGGTGCCACAATAAAGCATAAATTGCTCTGGAAACAGGTAGCTCTTTGACACAAAGAACTACAAAAGACTCACGTGATTTACGCACAGAGTCTTTAACGTGATGGCGTTCACGTTGCAGGGAATTCATTGGCTAATACAGCCACAGCGGAAGCAACTAACCCGGCTTCCGTAGCCACAAAAAAGCGTACAGAAAAATACATAGACGGGGAAACCATGCTGGCAGTAAAAACGACCGTAAAAGGCGACTGTGCAGCACTACCCATGAACTATCCACTCAATTATGCTTACGTAATCGATGCAAACTCCGTTCCTTTTGCTCGAATCCCTGGAGTGGGGGACAGAGTAATTCCAAACAGGAGCAGGAGGGGCTTCCTCTTACTGGAAGCACACATGGGGTTGGGTTTGAGACACCAAACAATCAAGGATTCTCTGAAAGAATTACAATCAGAGTACTGGTGGCCAGGAATGAGTATAGATATTCAATGTTTTGCTCAAAATTGTGAAAACTGCAACAGAGATCGCAGTAATGAACAGGCCAGTGTAGTTTCAGGATCCCTGCTAAACAGCATAAGGCGGTCTATCTGCGCAATCAAAGAAGAGAAGCGCGTCCCATTGTACACAGTTAAGGCTAAACACACTTAAAAATGTGGCCTCCAGCGCTCGGCTGACACCTAGAACTGTTATAAGAGAGATCTGCGAGTCTTTATCGGCACATACGCAATTACCACGTTCCATTCTGACCAGGGTCCTGCTTTCAGCTCTCGAGCTTATAAGGAGGCCATGGCCAGCATGGGAATTGGGTTGCGGTATTCTTGTCCGTCGCACCCCGAAGGGAATAGTGTGGTAGAAAGAAAAAAACGGGACATAAAGCGATCTATAACAGCGAAGGTATTAGGTTCAGGCGCTGGGTGGGTCAAACATTTAATAAGTGTCCAGACTAGTCTTAACAACTTGCCAAGAAATTCTCTAAAAGGTTTCAGCCCATACGAACTATTGTTCGGAATTAGAATGAACATTCAGGACCTCGATAGTCAGATGTCAGTGGTACAAGAAAAAACAACAGACTTTGACATCAAAGATCGTTTGGCTGTTTTACAGGAACTGAATGAAACAAGAAAATCCTTAAGCAACATAAAGTTAAAGCAACAGCCAGATCCCACTGACGAGGCACCACAAGCAACAGCCCCAGCAAGGCCTGTCTGGATTCCAAAGATTGGGGATCTAGTCAGAGAAAAGATCGCGGTGAAGAAGGAATTTGGGCCTTCTTACAGAAAAGCAGTACCTGTCTTGGCAGTCACCGGAACAAGATCAGTTGTACTACCGCCCCTTGCTGGTAAAAAGGAGAACAGAGTTGTGTCCATCGACCTGGTAAAACCACCAGCATGTGGCCTATAATCAACAGTCGGCCCAGTGGACTCCCAAGAAACAACAGAATACCCAAACTTGCAACAATCCAAGAGGTTCAAACTGAAAGACTAATCACATTCGATTAGCCTGCAGTGAATGTTGAAGGACTATGCAATAATGCCATGGAACTCGTGCCTCTTGAAACACAGATTGAAACAGTTCGTCAAGAAACAACACCAGTCTACACTAATATGGCATCAGAAAGTGCTACGGAGAGACAGATTGAAAGAACAATCCCATCAATTGACAGAACTGCCTCTGGTTATTTCATCAACTTCGACAACTTCTCTGAAGATCAAAACGACCCCGAAGTGATGCCAGAAACAAAAAAGACGTTTAAAGAAAAAGCAACGGAACTCTTTCATCAACTGAAGGAAATCTACCTTATTTCACCATGGTTAGAGTTCTGGTTTTGTCTAGGTGTATTTTTCCTCCTGCTTTGGCTCATCATGGTACTGTGTTTGGGAAAATTCATTGAGGGAAAATATAGTACAATGGACACAGCAAGTCAGAACATCAACCTAGTCCTGAAACCACACAGATCATCCCACGTGAAGAAAAGAGAACTGTCAACAGTAAATGTCACAGCAATTCCAATACCTGGTGGGGTAGTATGGGAGAAAACAGACTATGAGATATATGGTCCGGTCGAAATCCTGAAGTATCCTCATCAACTGAAGGTTTCCTTAAGTGACTTTGTAAAACCTAGTACATTCTCTGATGATTGGGACTTTAACAGTATTAATGACATGATGTCTGATTTAGTAATGTCAACTAGATACACAGATCATGATTATTTACAAGGTTCATCTAGTTATGAGCAGTTATTCTGCTACACACATTATGGTGATCATTACTTGCATAAATCTGCACAGCCTAGAAATGTTTTTATGTATAATCAATGGGAACATTGTGCTACACCACCTAAAAGCAGTTCTAAAGCATTTTTTGAGAAATTCAAATACTTCTCAGGGTTTAACACCAGTAATGCAGAAACGTTTTATTACAAACTGTTAGATAAAACAGGAATGAAAACAATGCTGACAAATTCTAAATTGATATATTCAGAAGCATTTTATGAAAAAATTATGACATTTGGTTTTGATTATTGGAAAAATAACATTGAAACGAAAACAATTTGGGGTACAAAAGATTGGCAGGTACAAGGCCTTGAAGCACTATTTAGAACCTGCATGATACCAGAACAAATGTTGTTTTTAAATGACACAATACACCAAACATCCTGTCTTGGCCTAGCTAAGATCAAAGACCTTAAAACACCGTCTATTCCAAAGCCAATACCTGAAAATACAACTGCAGATATTGAGTTAGACGTATCACAAATTTTACATTTTAACAGAACACATCCTGATTGGAAAACGTGGTTAATCTGGCCTACTGACACAAACAACTGTCAAGATAGATTCCTGAATAAAACACAGGGGTTAAAAATGACCAGACTAGACCCGAGAGATTCCCAGAGACAACATCCAGGGATAATAACAACATACAGTGTAGGGAAACTCTGCCTGGAATGGCTAACATCATCCACACTGGCTGAAATTAAGCAACACTTGTCTTTACTAAAAGATGGTGCTGATTTGCGCGATTTCATTCTTGGACCACGCAAACAGCGTCAAAAGCGTTTCATAGCGACCAGTATCTATGCTGCTTACAACGAGGCTTGGAAAGTCAAACAAATTGAAACAGCTGAAAAAATACGAGAAATTGATCGTATTAATTTGGAAAAATCACTTTCTGTAGTGGACAATGGGTTAATGACTCTGTCTTCCAGAATATATATTCATTGGACAATATTGTATCATCTGCCTTTGATGTGATAGATAAAGACTTGCTAATGTTACAACATGGCCAATCTCAATTACGTTCTATTATACAATTGGGCTGGACGCTGCAAAATCTTCGTTCAGGCTATGTGCCTTGGCGTTTAATCAACACAACATCATTATTTTCCATTTTTAACCTTACTGATAAACAAATCAGTTTGGCACAGAAAGGAGCAGACTATACAATCCTGAGCATCGAAAAACTTGAGAGATTACCATTGACAATGTCAGAGAGTCCTGTCATTGAATGGATAATACACGGAATTATCACTATTCCGATAACAACTTTCCGATTTAAAAAGTGCCTTGAATACATACCTACTGGCCAGTATGAACGATTGGGTAAAGGATATGTAAAATCTGAATGGAAATTACCATACACACATTCTTGCTATAGTGACAGCGACAAAAATTTATTTCTTAGTGGTGACAACTGTAAACATTCACTGAGCGGTACACTTTTGTGTCAAGGTATTAATTTACACGGAGCATGTGATGGAAATTCTAACAACCTTTCATGCCACCAGCTAGTCACACCTGCAACTCAGATAGAGCCCTTCTTTATGCAACTTGCAAACGGGAGTTACATTCTTAGAACGGATCACAGATGTTGTGGCCTTGTGCCAGGGAAAAGTTATCTAGTAAGTGTAACATCCATGGTCAAATGCTGTATGCAAGCATTGTTCCCGAGTGGGCCTGCAGACACAGTGACTCCCATCTGGCCTTGTCTGAATCTCTATTCTATACGAATTGATACTTTAAGCAAAATGAAGTCTGTGCTTTTGCAGACAACAGTGCCTATAACGTCATCAAAAGAGACGTATGATCTTCTAGTTGCAAGGACAGCTACTGAAGTTCATGAACTTTTATCAACAAATTGCCCCGTGCATTTCGTAGAAATGCTTAACCAACTCCTTAACATGTCTAGTGCCACAAGCATCCCAGGCATATTTAAGACGATTTTTACGGGACTGCTAACACCTTTTCAAGCAATTTTGGGAATCGTTCCTAATTTTGTTCACTCTGTTTTTGTCGGCATACCACTATTTTTCGGACTCGTTGCAGGGATTTTATTTTTGACCCTCCTGCTTCGTTATGGCAAGCCGAAACTCAGACATAGCTCCCATGGGAATGGAATAGACAATCCAAGCAATGCGCTACCGGGACAGGATAACTAACGTCCTCGGATTGGCCAGGCTGAGAGATCTAAACATGACCTGGTTCCTTTCATTCAGACCTATATGGCAGAACTGTATCTTACCGGTACTTCGATGTATGCTATGCGGAGATGAGTGCGTGTTGGACATCTGTCTTTCACTTCCATCAGCAGTACCAATGGACGTCGATACTTTGCTCAGTCCAATAACGGCTCACGCATTGTGTTGTCCCCAGCGGCTACCAATCCTGATGACGGCATTCGTTGAGACTCCTGTACTACAACTAGGTGGTAACAGTGGAGCGAGTGACAAAAGCAACATCACCCAGGTACGACCTCCTGTGAGCATTGCTGATCCCGACTATGATGACAGCAATCATTCTCACACCTGCCAAGTTACAGCACTATCGAATTTGGTTGAACTGTCACCTGATTTTGTAGACCAATTCTTTGAGAGCCTGTCTGATACGATGTTCTCACCCAAACAGAAACAATAACTTTTGAGAAGCTTTCCGACACACAGCGTTCCCATGAACTCTGAATTCGGCCTTCAGTTTTGATCAACAAAAACTGCTAAAAGCGTTGGAACTCTATTTCCCCGTTCAAGCATTAATTCTTTTGAATTGGACGATTTTTTAATATTGACCTTTTTTGGCACGAACAATTCTTTGCTTAAGGTAAAAACTATTCTTAGAGAACAGAAGCTTCAAACTTCTATTTCTAACCACATCTAGAGACATAACAAACTTACATCAACCTCTAGCACATTTATTGCAATGCATTTATATGTGATGATTTATCTCGCCCTTCTTCTGTTTCAGAGATACTTCATGTGTAATTCTTTTTGCATAATCGTTCATTGATTTCATATGCAATAATTTTTGAATGATTTCTATGCTTCAAAAACGTACAGTACCTAAATTTCACGTATTACAATATACGCCTATTTCGAATGCATTTATGTATTTTGGGGTGGGCAATGTTACACATGCATCTAATTGCTCTAGTTTTAGTAATTTGATGGACATGAAAACGTGGAGTGGGTGTTGCGTGTTTATCTAGGTTCCTGATCGATACTGCGACCTTATGCCCCTATTCGGCTATAAATCCATTTATTCCCTATATTGGCATAACCGTTCAAGTGCGATATTCAGAAAGTCATCTCTGGCCTCACACGAACAGAGCCGCATTCCAGAATAGTTCTCTGCCACTTCCTTTACAACCAATTAGTGCAATGACAGAGCAGAAGTCACTATCTGATATTCCTAGATTAACACTCCGAGTTCTTCAACAAGATAAAAACTCAGCAAACCTGGAAGTCCCCGCTTGCTGTGTTTTGATTAGTAATGGAACTCTAATGAGCAACTGATAGCTATCACTTCCTAGTGACATCTTTAATTGACGTCTTATGTCCAGCAAACTTGCGTCAAACCAGGCACCTGTCAGGTATAAATATTACCAACGTTGCCTTAAGCAATAGCCTGTTGCTGCAGCTGGTGTCCCATTGCTGTTGTATGCTGTATGCAGCCTGTTGCTGCAGCCTGCTGCCCCGCTGCTGTTGGTGAAGCTACTGATACCATTATCGCTGCTAAAGCGCGAACAATGGTGTGGTGAGCTTAGGAGCTGAACAGCCGTCCCTCTGCGAAGAGCCCAGCAGATGCCAAGCTGCCCGCGGACGCTGTCCCCCCTCCTCCTCCTCGACGCGCTGAAGAGAGACGCTGCCTTTCTTCTGCTGAGAAATCCAGCTCCAGCGTTTCTAGTCTGCCCTCGCGGGTGACAGGGATACCGAGTGCCTCCTGAAGGAGATACCAGACCTCCATCATTCTATTCAGAGGTATGGTGTTGACTAAACCCTTAGATGAGAATTCTTGAAGCAAACCTTGGCAAAACCAACTTAACTAAAGCTACTTACTTACTCCCCTTCCACGTGTTAGGATTAGGTCAGGCACACTGGGGTAGTAATGTATATATGAATGTATATATGTTTTATTACTTTTAAACCATTGTATGGCTAAGAAACCATATCAATGCTTTTACGGTATTATTTCGCAATACTTATCTTACTGTACGTACTTTTTATAATAACAAGTCTTGCAATGGTGGCAATACATTTCTCTTGTACGAGAAGAAAGACTGTTCAATAAATGTTAACCCTTTATTGACAAACGCCCGTCTCTCTATTCTCTACATATTGTGAAAGTAAACTGCACTAACCTGACTGAGTGAAATACCTGTCTATTGTACACACGACCCTAGAGATTGACTCTTAATCTGAGGAGCAAAGTTGTCATGTTGCACGGTTGTTGGAAAACTGAATCCCTTCTTGTCTGTGCCAGGGAAGATGATCACTTCCTATGCATAGAAGAAAGTTTCCAGTGACCTCTGAGCTAGTTGGTAACACACCCAATTAAGTTTAGCATAGTCAGTGGAGGCCTGGAAGATCCGCACTTCTACGTCAATACTACTGTTTATGTTATTCCAATGCGCAGGGCCTAGTGGGAAACTAGGAACTACACTACATGGCGCCCAAACGTTTGGTAAGGCGATAAAACTAACGCAAGACGTTAGAGTAACTCAGTCGTGCATATTTCACACAGACCCCTTTCTCCCGTAAATACTCCAATAGACGTCTGGAGTGGGTGAAAGGTTAAAATCCGCCCGAACTCAGTAGGAAGAGATTCCTATGTAAAGCTCTGGTTTATTCAACGTTGAAGGATACAGTGTTCCAAAATATTGTGCACCTAATCTTTGTCTCCTTGGAGACCAACTCTGCAAACCTTGCATTTTAACAATGCCAGGAGAAAACGGAACCACTGGGGCCGCAGCAGATGCGACTCAGCAGGGTCCCGAACACACAGACCCGGATGCAATTATCATCCCGGTCCACTTAAGAAAATCTATAACTTTAAAACTTATAGAGAACGGACTGACACCACAAGGTGGTACAGTAATATTCGTGATAGAGGCTCACGAATATTGGCAGACAGAGGTATTCTATTCATGGATAAACTTTCCAGCAGCAAACGCTACAACAAAAGAGTTTCACTATTATAAAATAGAGGAACCTCCGGAAGAGTACGCTCCTTTCGAGGAGATTGAAATTCCACTTAAATTTCAAGAGCACCTTCTCTGGTTTAATGGCGCCCTAAAACATAATGATCATATTACCAGGCTCGGTCCACTAGGTAGACCAGGAGCAACGTGGCCGGTTCTAGCCAGCTACACACCACATCCGGACATTGTAAAAATGTCAAAGGAAGAGCTGTTAGTACAGCTAAAAACACTAATTAAAATACATAGGCAATTAGTGCAATATGTAATGCGGACTGTAACAGTCCATCCAGCTGTTAATGTACCACAGCTGACCCCTCATCAGGGGAACACTAATAAAATTACACCACAGAACATACAGTCATGTCTTGGTAAAACACCCGTAAAACGGGAACAAATTCCTTTCTGGTTAGCACAGAAAATCACCCAAATAGAGGCAGTATTTCCTGATACTACCCCTATAGAGAAACACAGAATCTTGACAATCTGCCTTCCTATGGGAATCGCACCACACGTGGAGGACTGCGACACTTGGGGTACAGTCTTTGCTTCCATTTACACAAAAACACACGGTGTTCCGTCCATGGTGGTAATACCAGAAGTGCTAAAACAGATTCAAAATGAATACGGTCCAGAGCCCGCTTTAAATCTAGGTATGAAATTACTGAAAGACTTCAAGCAGGTCTCGGCTATATTATTAGCCAACATAAAAGGAGAAGCAGCTACTGTGGCGATCCGCCAGAAGTTGAAGGAAACAGATATAAAAGATCCAATTGAGCTTGCCAAAATCATAGAAAAATGCTATGAAGAATTAGGTAGAGACAGCTTGGGTGGAAAACCGGTAAAGCCCCAACTGCTCGAAAACCCTGAAAAATTATTTATTAAAAATAATTTAAACACTCCTAAAAAGAGCTGGGATGGAAATAAACAATCCACTCCCAAGGAAAAAGTTTTCCAGTCCAGAGGAAGGTCTCCTCGACGGAGGGAAAGAACTCCGACTCGAGAACACCAGTCTCCCCAGAGGGAGCCCTCTGAGAAAAGATATAACCTTAGAAATAGGGATAATCTGAAAAAACCTGATAGATATCAAAGTATTGATACATGTCCCTCTCGATCTTTTCCACAGAATTCGGAAAGAAGAGGACGGTCAGACCCAGGAGAGCACACCAAGTCCAAAGACAAGAATCCTGCTCAGAGTAAAAAATCTCAATTTCAGAAAAAGAAGGTAGCCAGTATTAGAGTAATCAACCATGCTGAGAATACTGAGGACACAGTTGAAAAACGGGGAGTGGGCATTGACAATGTTGGACAGTGCAGCAGAAATCAGTATAGCGCGCAAGATCTTGATGAGTCATCTGGAGACAGTGGACACGAATGAATACATTCAGGTTGAAACTGCCGACACCAGACTTAGCGAGCCCCATAAAATATACGAAATAACATTGCGTACAGAGGGTGATAAGACTAGGAAAATAAGAGGTCTATTTTGGGATAAGCTCTCAAAAGGCTATGATATTCTGTTAGCTGAAAAAGATTGTGGCGAAGAAGTGATTATGCCTGCCTTCTCGAATCACATTCCGATTCACAAAAAATATAATTATGCAAGGAAATGGGCAGTAGCCCAGGCACCTGCATTATATAAAAATCATGTAGGATGGGATGAGGACTCGACTCCTCACAAAATCCAATTAAAAAGTGAACCAACTGCCCAACGGCAGTATCCCATTAAGCAAGAAGCTAAAAAACAAGTCAGGGAGATCTTAGATCAACTTGAATACCAGGGGGTGATTGAAACATGCACCTCTCAAATGAACAATCCTTTGTTTCCTGTCTCCAAACCAGACAATTCATATCGTCTAGTTTTGGACTACAGACACCTTAATACATGTTGCAAAACTTTTGCAGTACAAAACTCGCATAGTGCAGCCCTAATGAATAACATAGTTAGGAAAAAATATAAAACGACATTAGACATATCTAATGGTTTCTTTTGTCAAAACATTGCACCTGAAAGCAGATAATTGACCGCTTTCTCTGCATTTGGGTCGCAGAAAAAATTCTGTCGACTCCCACAGGGGTTCAAGAACAGCCCAGGACTATTCTCAGCTAGGGTAACAGAGTTACTACAAATATATGATGATGAGGCATTATCTTACGTAGATGATATCTATCTCACAGACGACGACTTGGATACTCACTTGAAAAGAGTGAACACCATTATACTTGGGTTCGCAGCAGAGGGTTACAAATTCAACTTTAAAAAGTCTTGAATTGCCCATCTGACGGTACTATTTTTAGGATACGAATTATCAAGTGAAGGGAACAGCCTAGCGGACAACTTCTTAGAGAAGTGCGCTGTACTCCAAGCTCCAAAAACGCTGAAGAATTAACAATCCATTCTAAGTTTTCTGAATTTCGGAAGAATTTACATTCTAAATTACGCAGAGAGGGTTAAACCTCTCTACGAACTAATTAAACCTGATTTTAAACAAATCAATTGGACTCAAAAACACACAGAAATTTTGAGATCGCTGCAAACAGACATGTTAGCAAAAACAAAATTAAATACACGTGACAACACACGCGATCTTGTAATCCGAGTCATCCCAGAAGGATGTGAATTCACATACCTGACCTCTAATGAGGGAGAAAAGGTACCAATTTCAATTAAATCTCACTTGTACACACAAGTAGAAAAAGCATTCAGTCACACAGAAAGAACTGTGAAAGCAGTGCAAATCGCATTAGCAAATGAAAGAGAACTAGCACACGGCAAACGGATTAATATCCTTACAGCGGAATCCGCCTTCGAAGCGCTATTCAGCCCAGTAAACCTGCCTACAGTGTCACTGGATCCGAAATGGATACAGTGTGTAGATTCTCTAGGAGCGGAAGACGTGAGATACTATTTCGCTCCGCAATTTGAAGAACTGAATGATTTAGAGTATGAAGAAGAATATCCTCTGCCAATCAAACTTCTGCCTCTCCCACAATACGCATGTATAATCTATACAGATGGATTTGTACAGCATTTCAACGTAGAGAGCAAATCCTACGATGCAGCCCGTGCGATCATTAAAGGTCGTTGGCTGTGCGGTAAATTCAGACCGAAAGTAACAAAAACTGAATCTGTAAGAAACTGTTCGGTTCAGAGAACTGAAATCAGATGTTTAAAGATGGCGCTCGAAAATGCAGAACGTGAATTCCCGACACTTATCGTGTGCGATTCTCATTTTTGCGTCAACTCTTACAACAATAAATTGCAGAGGTGGATTGAAAACGACTACAAAGATGACACAGGTGCCACAATAAAGCATAAATTGCTCTGGAAACAGGTAGCTCTTTTACACAAAGAACTACAAAAGACTCACGTGATTTACGCACAGAGTCTTCAACGTGATGGCGTTCACGTTGCAGGGAATTCATTGGCTAATACAGCCACAGCGGAAGCAACTAACCCGGCTTCCGTAGCCACAAAAAAGCGTACAGAAAAATACATAGACGGGGAAACCATGCTGGCAGTAAAAACGACCGTAAAAGGCGACTGTGCAGCACTACCCATGAACTATCCACTCAATTATGCATACGCAATCGATGCAAACTCCGTTCCTTTTGCTCGAATCCCTGGAGTGGGGGACAGAGTAATTCCAAACAGGAGCAGGAGGGGCTTCCTCTTACTGGAAGCACACATGGGGTTGGGTCTGAGACACCAAACAATCAAGGATTCTCTGAAAGAATTAGAATCAGAGTACTGGTGGCCAGGAATGAGTATAGATATTCAATGTTTTGCTCAAAATTGTGAAAACTGCAACAGAGATCGCAGTAATGAACAGGCCAGTGTAGTTTCAGGATCCCTGCTAAACAGCATAAGGCGGTCTATCTGTGCAATCAAAGAAGAGAAGCGCGTCCCATTGTACACAGTTAAGGCTAAACACACTTAAAAATGTGGCCTCCAGCGCTCGGCTGACGCCTAGAACTGTTATAAGAGAGATCTGCGAGTCTTTATCGGCACATACGCAATTACCACGTTCCATTCTGACCAGGGTCCTGCTTTCAGCTCTCGAGCTTATAAGGAGGCCATGGCCAGCATGGGAATTGGGTTGCGGTATTCTTGTCCGTCGCACCCCGAAGGGAATAGTGTGGTAGAAAGAAAAAACCGGGACATAAAGCGATCTATAACAGCGAAGGTATTAGGTTCAGGCGCTGGGTGGCTCAAACATTTAATAAGTGTCCAGACTAGTCTTAACAACTTGCCAAGAAATTCTCTAAAAGGTTTCAGCCCATACGAACTATTGTTCGGAATTAGAATGAACATTCAGGACCTCGATAGTCAGATGTCAGTGGTACAAGAAAAAACAACAGACTTTGACATCAAAGATCGTTTGGCTGTTTTACAGGAACTGAATGAAACAAGAAAATCCTTAAGCAACATAAAGTTAAAGCAACAGCCAGATCCCACTGACGAGGCACCACAAGCAACAGCCCCAGCAAGGCCTGTCTGGATTCCAAAGATTGGGGATCTAGTCAGAGAAAAGATCGCGGTGAAGAAGGAATTTGGGCCTTCTTACAGAAAAGCAGTACCTGTCTTGGCAGTCACCGGAACAAGATCAGTTGTACTACCGCCCCTTGCTGGTAAAAAGGAGAACAGAGTTGTGTCCATCGACCTGGTAAAACCACCAGCATGTGGCCTATAATCAACAGTCGGCCCAGTGGACTCCCAAGAAACAACAGAATACCCAAACTTGCAACAATCCAAGAGGTTCAAACTGAAAGACTAATCACATTCGATTAGCCTGCAGTGAACGGTGAAGGACTATGCAATAATGCCATGGAACTCGTGCCTCTTGAAACACAGATTGAAACAGTTCGTCAAGAAACAACACCAGTCTACACTAATGTGGCATCAGAAAGTGCTACGGAGAGACAGATTGAAAGAACAATCCCATCAATTGACAGAACTGCCTCTGGTTATTTCATCAACTTCGACAACTTCTCTGAAGATCAAAACGACCCCGAAGTGATGCCAGAAACAAAAAAGACTTTTAAAGAAAAAGCAACGGAACTCTTTCATCAACTGAAGGAAATCTACCTTATTTCACCATGGTTAGAGTTCTGGTTTTGTCTAGGTGTATTTTTCCTCCTGCTTTGGCTCATCATGGTACTGTGTTTGGGAAAATTCATTGAGGGAAAATATAGTACAATGGACACAGCAAGTCAGAACATCAACCTAGTCCTGAAACCACACAGATCATCCCACGTGAAGAAAAGAGAACTGTCAACAGTAAATGTCACAGCAATTCCAATACCTGGTGGGGTAGTATGGGAGAAAACAGACTATGAGATATATAGTCCGGTCGAAATCCTGAAGTATCCTCATCAACTGAAGGTTTCCTTAAGTGACTTTGTAAAACCTAGTACATTCTCTGATGATTGGGACTTTAACAGTATTAATGACATGATGTCTGATTTAGTAATGTCAACTAGATACACAGATCATGATTATTCACAAGGTTCATCTAGTTATGAGCAGTTATTCTGCTACACACATTATGGTGATCATTACTTGCATAAATCTGCACAGCCTAGAAATGTTTTTATGTATAATCAATGGGAACATTGTGCTACACCACCTAAAAGCAGTTTTAAAGCATTTTTTGAGAAATTCAAATACTTCTCAGGGTTTAACACCAGTAATGCAGAAACGTTTTATTACAAACTGTTAGATAAAACAGGAATGAAAACAATGCTGACAAATTCTAAATTGATATATTCAGAAGCATTTTATGAAAAAATGATGACATTTGGTTTTGATTATTGGAAAAATAACATTGAAACGAAAACAATTTGGGGTACAAAAGATTGGCAGGTACAAGGCCTTTGTCAAGATCGGCAGTAGCACAAGGAACATAAACGCCACTAACCTTCTGTCTTGGCCCAGCGGAGACGATGTCAGATGCTAGATCCTCTATTCCCCTCGATACACGCCTCCCAACAGGGAAACCATATACCTCTGTCTGGCGTCGTGCATAGAAGGGAAAAAAGGAGAGAAGAAGCGTTGGAGGAGAGCGGGGATGCGGTCTTTCTATCTTCGTTTCTCTCTCTGAGATGGACTGGGTCTAAGGGACAGCTCGGTAACACCTTCCCAGGTATCTAAAAGGTGAACAAAGCACACAATTACCTCTCAAGTCCAAATAATACTTCACTATGCCAATAAAGGGGATGATGACTTCACTCACCACACTTTCTGTATACAGGGCTTTAATGAAAGGTAAAACCTTCTCTCTCTTTCTCTTCCACGTATCCTTTAACAAAGAGGATATAGTCCCAAGGTCGTAGTAGTGCGACTCCTCCACGAATTAACTTAAATAAACTTAACATAAGGCTGATCAAGAATTACTGCTGAATCTTCTCTCCTATAGTTGTTATTTGCACAACTAGGACTTCAAGTCCCACAAGGCAGTTCAAAATGTCACTGGATATCCAACTTGGATCTATAAATGCTAATCACATACTCAGACTCTCATCAGGAAACTACATGCGCGGCCGCGCTAGATCCTTAGTCCTCCTCAAACTATCAGTCGGTACACTGCACGCGTTTTTGACTTCACGCGCACAATAATACAAACTGTATTACTCACGTGTTCCTTAGCGCAGGATGCGCTAAGCGAAACTCCGCGGCTACTCTGACAGGCGCTTCGCCTTCAAGAGTCCAAGAAACCAAATCTCGACAGAGAAGGAGGCGAGCCCACGCTCCTTCTTACTTCATACAAAGGTCCGATTGGAGTTCTCCGTTTCTCCCCAGGCACTGAACAACAGTGCTCTCCTTGGCGCTGCAATTCTTCTTGCTGAAATCCGGCGGGGAACACCTTCCGCCTCTCCTCTGACTCGAACTGCACAAACAATTGACAAGCACCTTTCTCTGGGAAAGGAGGGGCTTAGTACAAACGAGTCTCCCCCAAGGCAGTCTGGGAGTTGTAGTTGTTTGTAACATTCCCGTTTTTCTCACATAGCTGGAAGGCAGCCCCTTCGTCCTCGTAATCGCCACAGCCTTGAAGCACTATTTAGAACCTGCATGATACCAGAACAAATGTTGTTTTTAAATGACACAATACACCAAACATCCTGTCTTGGCCTAGCTAAGATCAAAGACCTTAAAACACCGTCTATTCCAAAGCCAATACCTGAAAATACAACTGCAGATATTGAGTTAGACGTATCACAAATTTTACATTTTAACAGAACACATCCTGATTGGAAAAAGTGGTTAATCTGGCCTACTGACACAAACAACTGTCAAGATAGATTCCTGAATAAAACACAGGGGTTAAAAATGACCAGACTAGACCCGAGATATTCCCAGAGACAACATCCAGGGATAATAACAACATACAGTGTAGGGAAACTCTGCCTGGAATGGCTAACATCATCCACACTGGCTGAAATTAAGCAACACTTGTCTTTACTAAAAGATGGTGCTGATTTGCGCGATTTCATTCTTGGACCACGCAAACAGCGTCAAAAGCGTTTCATAGCGACCAGTATCTATGCTGCTTACAACGAGGCTTGGAAAGTCAAACAAATTGAAACAGCTGAAAAAATACGAGAAATTGATCGTATTAATTTGGAAAAATCACTTTCTGTAGTGGACAATGGGTTAATGACTCTGTCTTCCAGAATATATATCCGTTGGACAATATTGTATCATCTGCCTTTGATGTGATAGATAAAGACTTGCTAATGTTACAACATGGCCAATCTCAATTACGTTCTATTATACAATTGAGCTGGACGCTGCAAAATCTTCGTTCAGGCTATGTGCCTTGGCGTTTAATCAACACAACATCATTATTTTCCATTTTTAACCTTACTGATAAACAGATCAGTTTGGCACAGAAAGGAGCAGACTATACAATCCTGAGCATCGAAAAACTTGAGAGATTACCATTGACAATGTCAGAGAGTCCTGTCATTGAATGGATAATACACGGAATTATCACTATTCCGATAACAACTTTCCGATTTAAAAAGTGCCTTGAATACATACCTACTGGCCAGTATGAACGATTGGGTAAAGGATATGTAAAATCTGAATGGAAATTACCATACACACATTCTTGCTATAGTGACAGCGACAAAAATTTATTTCTTAGTGGTGACAACTGTAAACATT
Organism: Lissotriton vulgaris; assembly: GCF_964263255.1. Classification (NCBI taxonomy): domain Eukaryota; kingdom Metazoa; phylum Chordata; class Amphibia; order Caudata; family Salamandridae; genus Lissotriton; species Lissotriton vulgaris. Next base: position 176,306,313 of record NC_141696.1, read on the forward strand.
CACTGAGCGGTGCACTTTTGTGTCAAGGTATTAATTTACACGGAGCATGTGATGGAAATTCTAACAACCTTTCATGCCTCCAGCTAGTCACACCTGCAACTCAGATAGAGCCCTTCTTTATGCAACTTGCAAACGGGAGTTACATTCTTAGAACGGATCACAGATGTTGTGGCCTTGTGCCAGGGAAAAGTTATCTAGTAAGTGTAACATCCATGGTCAAATGCTGTATGCAAGCATTGTTCCCGAGTGGGCCTGCAGACACAGTGACTCCCATCTGGCCTCATCTGAATCTCTATTCTATACGAATTGATACTTTAAGCAAAATGAAGTCTGTGCTTTTGCAGACAACAGTGCCTATAACGTCATCAAAAGAGACGTATGATCTTCTAGTTGCAAGGACAGCTACTGAAGTTCATGAACTTTTATCAACAAATTGCCCCGTGCATTTCGTAGAAATGCTTAGCCAACTCCTTAACATGTCTAGTGCCACAAGCATCCCAGGCATATTTAAGACGATTTTTACGGGACTGCTAACACCTTTTCAAGCAATTTTGGGAATCGTTCCTAATTTTGTTCACTCTGTTTTTGTCGGCATACCACTATTTTTCGGACTCGTTGCAGGGATTTTATTTTTGACCCTCCTGCTTCGTTATGGCAAGCCGAAACTCAGACATAGCTCCCATGGGAATGGAATAGACAATCCAAGCAATGCGCTACCGGAACAGGATAACTAACGTCCTCGGATTGGCCAGGCTGAGAGATCTAAACATGACCTGGTTCCTTTCATTCAGACCTATATGGCAGAACTGTATCTTACCGGTACTTCGATGTATGCTATGCGGAGATGAGTGCGTGTTGGACATCTGTCTTTCACTTGCATCAGCAGTACCAATGGACGTCGATACTTTGCTCAGTCCAATAACGGCTCACGCATTGTGTTGTCCCCAGCGGCTACCAATCCTGATGACGGCATTAGTTGAGACTCCTATACTACAACTAGGTGGTAACAGTGGAGCGAGTGACAAAAGCAACATCACCCAGGTACGACCTCCTGTGAGCATTGCTGATCCCGACTATGATGACAGCAATCATTCTCACACCTGCCAAGTTACAGCACTATCGAATTTGGTTGAACTGTCACCTGATTTTGTAGACCAATTCTTTGAGAGCCTGTCTGATACGATGTTCTCACCCGAACAGAAACAATAACTTTTGAGAAGCTTTCCGACACACAGCGTTCCCATGAACTCTGAATTCGGCCTTCAGTTTTGATCAACAAAAACTGCTAAAAGCGTTGGAACTCTATTTCCCCGTTCAAGCATTAATTCTTTTGAATTGGACGATTTTTTAATATTGACCTTTTTTGGCACGAACAATTCTTTGCTTAAGGTAAAAACTATTCTTAGAGAACAGAAGCTTCAAACTTCTATTTCTAACCACATCTAGAGACATAACAAACTTACATCAACCTCTAGCACATTTATTGCAATGCATTTATATGTGATGATTTATCTCGCCCTTCTTCTGTTTCAGAGATACTTCATGTGTAATTCTTTTTGCATAATCGTTCATTGATTTCATATGCAATAATTTTTGAATGATTTCTATGCTTCAAAAACGTACAGTACCTAAATTTCACGTATTACAATATACGCCTATTTCGAATGCATTTATGTATTTTGGGGTGGGCAATGTTACACATGCATCTAATTGCTCTAGTTTTAGTAATTTGATGGACATGAAAACGTGGAGTGGGTGTTGCGTGTTTATCTAGGTTCCTGATCGATACTGCGACCTTATGCCCCTATTCGGCTATAAATCCATTTATTCCCTATATTGGCATAACCGTTCAAGTGCGATATTCAGAAAGTCATCTCTGGCCTCACACGAACAGAGCCACATTCCAGAATAGTTCTCTGACACTTCCTTTGCAACCAATTAGTGCAATGACAGAGCAGAAGTCACTATCTGATATTCCTAGATTAACACTCCGAGTTCTTCAACAAGATAAAAACTCAGCAAACCTGGAAATCCCCGCTTGCTGTGCTTTGATTAGTAATGGAACTCTAATGAGCAACTGATAGCTATCACTTCCTAGTGACATCTTTAATTGACGTCTTATGTCCAGCAAACTTGCGTCAAACCAGGCACCTGTCAGGTATAAATATTACCAACGTTGCCTTAAGCAATAGCCTGTTGCTGCAGCTGGTGTCCCATTGCTGTTGTATGCTGTATGCAGCCTGTTGCTGCAGCCTGCTGCCCTGCTGCTGTTGGTGAAGCTACTGATACCATTATCGCTGCTAAAGCGCGAACGATGGTGTGGTGAGCTTAGGAGCTGAACAGCCGTCCCTCTGCGAAGAGCCCAGCAGATGCCAAGCTGCCCGCGGACGCTGTCCCCCCTCCTCCTCCTCGACGCGCTGAAGAGAGACGCTGCCTTTCTTCTGCTGAGAAATCCAGCTCCAGCGTTTCTAGTCTGCCCTCGCGGGTGACTGGGATACCGAGTGCCTCCTGAAGGAGATACCAGACCTCCATCATTCTATTCAGAGGTATGGTGTTGACTAAACCCTTAGATGAGAATTCTTGAAGCAAACCTTGGCAAAACCAACTTAACTAAAGCTACTTACTTACTCCCCTTCCACGTGTTAGGCTTAGGTCAGGCACACTGGGGTAGGCGTAGTTAGAAGCACCAGTTGAGTATTTTAGCCTAATGTATATATGAATGTATATATGTTTTATTACTTTTAAACCAATGTATGGCTAAGAAACCATATCAATGCTTTTACAGTATTATTTCGCAATACTTATCTTACTGTACGTACTTTTTATAATAACAAGTCTTGCAATGGTGGCAATACATTTCTCTTGTACGAGAAGAAAGACTGTTCAATAAATGTTAACCCTTTATTGACAAACGCCCGTCTCTCTATTCTCTACATATTGTGAAAGTAAACTGCACTAACCTGACTGAGTGAAATACCTGTCTATTGTTCACACGACCCTAGAGATTGACTCTTAATCTGAGGAGCAAAGTTGTCATGTTGCACGGTTGTTGGAAAACTGAATCCCTTCTTGTCTGTGCCAGGGAAGCTGATCACTTCCTATGCAGAGAAGAAAGTTTCCAGTGACCTCTGAGCTAGTTGGTAACACACCCAATTAAGTTTAGCATAGTCAGTGGAGGCCTGGAAGATCCGCACTTCTACGTCGATACTACTGTTTATGTTATTCCAATGCGCAGGGCCTAGTGGGAAACTAGGAACTACACTACATCTTGTTTAGGAAAATTGGTACGTTATCTTATGCAAGCCGGCATAATGCCAGCGCAGTGAACTTGCACCCGAGAAAAACAGACGCACACCATGGTGAGTGAGACAGACTTGCGTTACTGTACCGGTCCAGTACATGCAGGTGGTGAAGCTCTTACTTTTCTATTACGGGTGGCACTGAGAATACTCTGTTAAAAGGGCTACTGCTTAATTAATTTAGCTTTCACCCTACAGTGCAAATGAGTATTAGAAAAGGAAAATGAATAAGCTAAATTATCTGATTATCTATCACTTCACATGGGATGTATTTGATGACATATGGGATGACTTTAGGTGCTTTGCTTATTATTGAGTGAACAGTGATACCCCCACACATGAATGACGCACTACTACTAAACTAAAGTTATTAAGAGAGGTAGGGAGTGTCCACCGTAATAACCGGATATATGCTGTGCTTGCAGTTGCAATACAAACTACTGCTACTATTCATGGTAGTATTTGGACAACGTTACAACTTCTTTTCCTTGCCTTTCCTACACTGGAACGGACGTGCTGGTGCGGTGTTACATGCTCTTCAAAGTAACACTTAGTTCATCCAGTGACCGTCTACTCTCTCTAGATACACATATGCTATCTAAGAGTCAGATAGTACCATGAATGATCCAGGCATCCATCCATTCAAAGTATATGCACACATACAGTTTCTGTCTCACCCACCCAGGCTGTTCTCCTTCCACCCATCCTTGCTTCATCATTCACCCAGCCATGCACCATACCATTTTCTTTCCTTCCCAGCCACCTCGGGGACCAAGCAAACACATATCATTCTTCTTTGCCAGTCATCATTACATTTCTCGTGCTTCCACACTTACTTACACCCTTCTTTCGCTTTTCATTCATCCCATCCATCAAGTTCTCCTCAGATCTGATTGGGATTCTTCTCGCCAAAAACTTCACAGCTAAGTCGAAGTACATTTAGAGGAGGCTACTACCTGGTTTATTTATAATACACCCGTGCAGAAAGCACACTCTGCAGTCTTCAATCTCAATGACTAAGGAAGGTATAGCTTACCTCTGCCCGCCACCACCGTGTGAACCCTCACAGGCATGTCCGGCACTTGCACTGCCTCCTCCCCATAGTTATCCTCCTCATCCAATGCCACCACCACCTCCGCGCTGGCCCCGTCTCCAGATGTTCCACCTACAAAGTACATTTAATAATGTTAGAATACACCACTCACTACTATATAATATTTGGTCTAGGAGGAAGAAAGAAATGTGAAAAAAACAGTATACAATTTAATAATTTATGACTGTGTACTCTAAAGTAAAAATGTCCCTTTTTCCAGGGAAGGCTGTTGTCTTGCTGCACTTTTTGGCACAACTGATGTTTGCTTTTTACTTTTTACTTTTTAACACGCACCACTTTTTCTTCTAACAGACAGAAGCTTGACTTCTAAGAACACAAGCAGGATCAAGTTCAAACCAGGTGAGAGCTCGGCTCGACCACAAGAAATGTGTCCAATTAATCGTCAGCACTAAGCACTTTTCCATTTTCAGTTACACGTTCACTTTTATGACAAACTTGATTTTAATAAATGTGCTTACTTTTAATAAAGCTTTTAAACTTAAATAGACTCTGTGGTTTTTGGTCCTCCAGACTAGAGTGGATGAGCTAAAGGTTTTGGAATTTTTGCAAGCATGAGTCCGTGCCTCTGCCATCGGTGACTTTGGGAGCTAAATGACTCTGCCACACTATCTAGTCCGTAAGGAGATTAGGGGTTCAACTACAAAGTCTGTTATCACTGAGGTATGTGGAAAGTCTAACAGCACCTATTATAATTGATAAGCTAAGCAATGCATTATTTAGTGTCCATAGTTCTGTTTGTGCAGATTTGTCCCTGCAACAGTAGTAGAATAGATTGTCCTCCTATCCAAACCAAAAGTAAAGTAGTATCTTATTCTTTCTTGGTGGTCATTCACCTTTTTATTGTTGGCAATGGTCAAAGCATAAACATTTAGAATACTTGAAAAGACGTTATGGACAATCCCAGAGGACTGCATAGAGCTATTGCTGACAAGAATGGGAGTCCAATGGAAATGCCAAATGTGCAATCTTAGTTAGCTACACAGACAGACTAATAAGAATAATCTAGTAATACCACACAGAGTCATAGTCGAGGCAGGATAAGAATATAGATCCTGTCTACAAGAAGATCAAAGACGATTTAGAAAAAATCGAATGAGGAACGCTAGGAAAAAATAAGTACTCTATATTTAAATTAAAACTTACTGGGGCCAGCAAAGGAGCCCTCGCCTGCCCGGTCCTGGCCTGCATCGTCAACAGCACCCTCCTCCTCCTCCTCCTCCTGTGTCCTCCTCTTGCCCCTGGGGGAAGCTGATGTACAACATGAAAGAAAGAAAAACAGAAAACATGGATGATATTTCTCAACCAAATCAAACATTTCAAAAGAACTAACAAAATATTTTTGCGAAATAGCAAATAGGGGACGACTCCACGGGATATATTATTGACCAATCTCATGTGGTCGACTACGTTATTACTTTAGTATTGCTTGATTTGCGGACCGTTGAATTGGAAACTACCCTATGTAACTCACTAAACAAAGTACTAAAAAGGTTTGCCTAGGATTGGCAGGCAGCAGTCCGCAGCACGCAAAGTGACAGCCAAAGTCCATCGTGATTGAAGATCAGCGACAACACTAAAGTTTCCTACTACATTAACCAGTCATTAAAATACTCAAACTATTAATCCACCACCACTATTTCTTCTTATCGCCATGTGTACAAAGGAAGGACTGGACTTGAGTCTGTAGGGGCTGATTTAGAAGCCCCTTGCGGCTCTTTTGCTTCATTGTTGCGTGACTTTTGTGACGCAGCGACAGCACAAAAGAGGCGCAATGGTGCGGCGTATATTAACAACGTGACACATATGGGAGATGCGTCACGTTGTAAAGCCCTGCGCCAATAGGGGGCATTCTGGCGCAAGGGAGGGCGTTCCTGCGCAGGTACGCATCCTAAAAGTGGCTGAGGGAAATCTACAAGATTTCAATCAGTCACTTTGAGGACAATGATGCGTGACTCAAACCCTGCGCCTGCTTGAAGCAGACGTACGGCTTGACGCAGCATTGGGGAGATAGGGCACCCCAGAGCATTGATGGAGCTGCACCATCGTTGTGACGCAACTCCAGCAATGCGCCGCCTTTACGGCACAGATGCGTAACGCTTTGGTGACGTATTGGGCCCATGGTGCGCCGCATTGTAAATACGGCGCACCATGGGTGATGGTGGCGTGACGCACAATTACTGGCGCATCCCTGCTACTTTGCAGGGATGCGCCGGGAATTAAAAATCTGAACCTTAGTGTGTAGCATTATGCAGTTCTTTAAACTACACTCATACATAATTTCACAGGCCAATGAAATGAACACAAAATCTAAAACAAATAAGCATAGTAGCAACACTACTGAGAAGAAGGAGAGCAGTGTACCTGAAATGCACAGAAGATTTTGAAATATAATTTACCTACAATGTAATGAGCAGCATTATTGCTCTTGGTAAAAAAGAAAAATTTGCAATATAATAACACAGCCGGAGAAAACATAGTAGTAAAGAAATAGCTACTACTACTCACCAAGCCCGGGGATCTCAAGGCCAAGGAGGTCGAGCAGATCTCGCTCACGGGTCAGGACATCCGTCCAGCGGTGGGTAGCCTGGTTGTAGGTGCGCCAGACCCGAGAGTGGTGGTAAATGGCCTGGCACACCTTCTCCCACCGCTTCCGGCGCTCCCGGGCCCCGTACCCGGCACTGATCTTGCCGCCTCCCATGATGGTCCTGGGGAGGCGGCGCTGAACATAAAAAATGAGTTGGCTCACCTCCTCCGGGGTAAAGATCTCCCGTGGCATCACTAGCTCCCCCCTCAAACGCCCGCACGGGAGCCGGACACGGGGTGCGGGACCCTTCCCCTTCTCGGGATGCTTCCCGGCTCCCTTCACCATGGTCTGGGCGGAAAGGAATAAAGAAAATAGAATAGGGAAGAGAAGAAAAGAAGAGTTTTAAAAATGTAGTTTAAAATTAACCAAAAGTAGCAGTAAACACAAACATATAGGGCTAGAAAAATAGAGGGATAGATAATAAGTAAAATAGATCAAAAAAAACTTCAAACAAGCAAAGGATGGCAGAGATTGACAGAGGATACAAAGACCATGCCCAGAACCATAGCAATGAATGAGAAACAAGATGGCCGCGCCCGTTCACGACCGCGCGGGTAAGTTCGCGCGAGATTTTCCTTGCGAACACGCGCGAAACTGTACTGGCAAGCCGCAGACTTTGCGAGATTACACTTCGCGCCCGGAAACGGAAATACGTCAGGCAAACAAGATGGCCGCGCCCTTGAACGACCGCGAGGGTAACTTCGCGCCTTGCGCTACGAGCGGCACGCAAAAACGCACAAAACCTTGCCAACTAACACGCCGCAAAAAAAACAAATTGCATATTTGCACGAATTTGCGGCTTCCGAATCCGATCTTGCGCGTGTTAGCGCCCCGCCAACCCCGCAAAATTGCAGAAAAACGAGTTTTTCAAAACTGAAAGCACTCGGCAGGGGCAAGAGTTCAAACTCATCATTAGTAACAACTCCCTGTAGTGCTTCCTGACTGGGGCCCCTCCAGAATTCAGTTGCTAGTTGCAACAATTGTATGACCCTGCTCTGACCCTCACAGCAGGCTCATAGAATAGCTACAAGTAGGTCACAAAGGTCCTGGGGAAAAAAAATGCACTGCAACAGAAAGCAAAATTACAGATAAGGAAGCAGGTGCCATACTGGAATTTTAAAACAGTGACACATTAATAAACTAACCCCAAATTAATTCATCTCAGTTGAAGCAGGGCTGGTGTGCTTGCTTTCCCCCCCCCCCATAATCTACAGTAATGATGAACCAGAGGGTGGCATTGATGTAACAGAGGGTTGCAGTGGTGAAACAGAGGGTGCTGGGAACCTGTGATGATGAACCAGACGTAGAAACAACATAATCGCGACCGTGGCGCGCCGAAATGTAAGTTCGCAATTGCGAACTGGTACGAAACCCTCACGAACTGGCAGAATTCGCGGATTTTGCGGATTGCGAGTTCGCAAATCCGCAAAATTCGCAAACGCGAGATTCTCAAAATTCGCCCATACTTACCCTGGACTCATCCCAATCAGGATTTGGCAGCAACCACAGCACCGAAACCGCCCTCATCACCGCCACCGGCAACATCAGGACCCTGCAGGGCAATGGTGAAACTGCGACCCTCATCCTCTTAGACCTCTCTGCTGACTTCAACACCGTCTGCCACCACACTCTACGCACACGCCTCCACAATGCGGGGATCCGCGACAAAGCCCTGGACTGGATCACCTCCTTCCTCATCAACAGAACCCAGAGAGTCCGCCTCCCTCCATTCCGTTCCGAAGCCACCAAAATCACCTGCGGCGCACGCCAAGGATCATCCCTCAGCCCTAGTCTTTTCAACAACCTCATGACACCGTTCACCAACATCATCTGGTCACATGCCCTCAACATCGTCTCATACGCCAACGACACCCAGCTGATCCTCTCCCTCACCAATGACCCCACCAACGCGAAGACCAACTTCCATGAAGAAATGAAAGCCATCCCCAAATGGATGAAGAAAAGCCGCCTGAAGCTGAACTCGGACTAGACGGAGGTCCTCAACCTCAGCTCCACCCCCTCCACCTGGGACAACTCCTGGTGGCCAGCCTCACTAGGAGCAGGACCGACACCCACCAACCACGCACGCAACCTGGGGTTCATCCTGGATGCATCACTTGCAATGACCCAGCAAGCCAACGTTGTATCCTACTCCTACTTCCACAGCCTCCGCATGCTTCGCAAAATCTACAGATGGATCCCCACGGAAACCAGAAGGATGGTCACCTCGGCCCTCGTCACCAGCAGGCTAGACTACGGCAACTCCCTCCACGCGGGAATCACAGCCAAACTCCAGAAAAGGCTTCAACACATCCAGAATGCCTCTGCGCGCCTCATTCTCGACATCCCCTGCCACTTCCATATCACTGCCCACCTGAGAAACCTGCACTGGCTCCCCGTCAACAAGAGGATCTCATTCAAACTCCTCACCCGCGCTCATAAAGCACTCCACAATGCTGGACCAACATACCTCAACAAACAACTCACCTTCTACGCTCCCAACCGTCAGCTTCAGCTCCGCTGACCTCTCCCTCGTCACCATCCCACTCATACACCGGCTACAGATCTTTCTCTCACCTCGCCGCCAAGACATGGAACTCCCTCCCCAAAGACCTGCGACAGACCCGGGACCTACTTACCTTCAGGAGACTTCTCAAGACCTGGCTGTTAGAGCAGTAGCAGTTTTCTCCCCCCCCCACCTTAGCGCCTTGAAACCCTAGCGGGTGAGTAGTGCGCTCTACAAACGTCTGATTGATTGATTGATTGATTGATGTGACATTAATAAACATATAGCATTAACAGGATGATTTTTGTAGAATACCATGGAACACATTTAGATGGAAGCCCACAGCATAGTTGACATTAATGCTTCTTAAAGTTGGACATATAAGCTTTTATGTGTACAAAATATAAAATAATGATGGTAAAAGCTTACTCTTATTATTTGGTAAATAAATATACCTGTAACCTTTGGGTATTAGGTCAGAGGGATGGATGCCCAGCTTACATCAGACCTTAAATATGTGTCCTTCTCAACCCTCATGAATGCAAATTTAAACATGGCTCAGAGGCCTGATAGGTCACAGAGCAGATAGGATGCATTTATAGTCAAACTGAAAAGTAGTTATGCTGCAAGAAAGCATAAACAAATGCAAAAGTGTGGACTACAAGTCACGCAAACAAGTGTTGTGGAACAAGTTATATTGTTTTAAAATGATAGGCCATCAAGTTTAAAATAAATATAAAATAAAACAGGCTCTTATGTAACTTCACGTATTAAGGCTCATCGATATCAGCTTACTAATAAATAAATAGCTTACATAATAAGATATGGTTGGCAGATAAAATGGTTTCTGCTACAAAGGTGCAAAGGGCCACTTACTAATTAAAACACAATGGAGAGAGTTCCAGAGAGAGAGATATATACATTAAAATGGTTGTGGGTTAAAGCTTAGCACTTTTATTGTAGAATATAGACATTGATAAATACATGTGGGATAACTCAGTAGTCTGACAGTAGAGGGAATCACAAGGTAGTTTGGGTATGCCAAGTTCACATTGAACTAGTACTTTTGCAGATTAAAAAAATCAAAAGACACACAAATGATGGCCAGAATGTGGAACAAATCAAAACTTTCACTCCCAATCAGGAGTAAAAAAATAAAAGCATGATAACATAAACGTAAGAGAAAACAATGTATTAGCTCATAGGCTTTCAGGACTGTTAGGATATATGCCTGCAGACACTGGGACGAATTTAAGAACTGCAGAAACTAAACTTTGAGATAAGGACTACCTCCAACCGACACCAGAAGCAACCTAAAAGGCAGGTCAATTTCTAGTAGTTCATATGTCAATTTGAACTAAAGAGAGTTATTTTACATTTAAACTACTGTGTAGCTTACATCCGGAAATTACAAATGATATTTGAAGTCAATTATTTTTTGGGGGTATATTGAAAAATATGGTCAGTCCTTCAGGCTATGACATTACTGATGTGCATCAAGTGTTGTGAATAAGGTACTGGAGAAGCACCATTTATATTAGTCATCATGTAGCAGACGTGGCTGACTTCAGCATACTAAATAACTGAAATAATAAACTTTCCAAGAGAATAATCCTAACATTCTATTCCTAGTTCATGTTGTCACAAGTGTCAAAAATAAGCCATTGCCCCTTTTAAAATAAGTACTGATGGCCATATTTATGTAGGGGTTGTGTTGTTTTTCCAGCACTCAGTGGGATGCAAGTGCGACACATCCGTAAAATGTGATTTATCAGGCCATGCAAGGCCACCTTGTGTGGCCCTGAGTGGCTTGATAAACCCAGAATACCACAATGCACCTCGAATCGCTGTGTTGTGTTACTCTGCCCCAGGGAGGCATTCCATGGGTGGTGTGTGGTTTTTCCAAGCTACACCCCTAGATTTTGACGCATTCTCAGATTTACCATTACTGGAAATGGCCAAAATACTACGCATTACCAACGGAGGTGTAACTAGGAGAAATATCTTTATTTCTCCTTGGTTTTTCTTCTTTCTGCAGCACACATAGAAAGAGAAACATGCCTCAGGAGATTGTATTTGTGCACAAAAATAATCATGCTTACAATGGAGGCAACCTTGCACCATGGAGCAAGAGTGACTGCATTGGGGCAATGCTGCACATTATGCGCAAGTGCTGGGAAAAGGCAAGAATGCGCCATATTGTGTTAAATACTAGGGCATTCTTGCCCGCTCCTTGTCACGCAGTGCAGCAAGGTGACCTGCTGCGCTGCACAACTTATACATAAAAGTGCCATTGAAAGACACAATCCTCCTCACTTTGTGTATAGCCTGTGTACGCACACTGAGGTGTGGGCCAGAAACTTAAGACACCTTACAGTGGGCTGACTGTAAAGCAGTTCCAGGTGTCAAAAACAAGGTACAAGTGACATGGGAGAGCTAGTGAACGAGTTCTCACGACAGACCACAAATGACCATTCTGTCTCGGGTTACAAACAAAAAAAGAAAGAACCGTAGCTTAACCCCTTCACTGCGGCGGCTATTTCGCCGCAGTGCTAAGGGGGCGGGGCGGCCGCGCTGCGGCCGCATGCTGGTGCGGATCCGCTCCGTCACCAGCCTCGGTTGAGCTGTGTTCATGACGGAGCGGTTCCGTCATGGTCCGCCCCGCTCAATAGAACGCTCAGTGCAGGCGCGGAATTCGCGCCGGGCAGGCGTTCTGAGCGGGTCATGGCGGAACCACTCCTTCATCAGCACAGCGTACCCGCAGCTGATGACGGAGCGGTTCCGTCATCAGCGTCCAAGGGGTTAAAGTATGTTATAGGAGCATTTGTCATACCTCATGTGGACCTACGCTGTCTGAATGGATAATTAAAGTTTCATGTCAAATATAGTAAACATGATTTAAGGATCCAAAAGTAAACCTTATACAAGTATTTCCTAATGAACACTTTGTGAAAATATTAATTTTGCTCGATTTATTTTAAGAAGTACGGCATCTTTTTAAAAAAAAAGTGAGCCATGAACCTGTTTCTTTGGACAGTATAGCATATTTAAATAAATACCGATTTACAGTTTTTTACCATGGACATCCAACCTTCATTAACTTAGGATTAATTTAGAGCAGTTGAATTGCAGAATGTAAAGTCCTCAAGTCAACATACAATGTTAGGACTCAAATCATGCTTGGGCTGACATGGTACTGTTTGGCATAATAGGTGCAACAGTACATTACTCCCATTATTCTTACTGGCCCGGGTGCATATTATAACATATAACAGTGACTAATTAATATTTTAATATGTGTAATAGGTGATGATAAATGTGATAATTTTTAAATTGGCTAAGTGTAGACAGTGTAAATCTGTAGTAAAGGAGAGAAAGTTGCACACCAAAAAAAAGATAGAGCAAAAAAACTGAGGTTAGTCCACACAAAACAGGAACACTCCTACTGGAAAATGGTACATTAAATACAAATGATATGGCTATCCAATGCACTAAAAATAATTATTCAACGTCAGTGTAAAAGGTTTAAAAACTATATCTTTCCAAAAATAAATACATTATTGACACACTCTGAATATAGCAAATACACATAGTTAAAACCAGGCAAACATCATAACATTTAGATCGTCACCAAAAAATAAAAAATGAGATACATGGTTATGGTGTGAGCAAATATAATCATGCTTGTATGTAGTAGTGGAACATCAAAAAATAATTAAGTCTGATACGTTTATATAGAGAGATGACTCAAATATTTGTTTTAAAGTTAATTATGTCTAGCACACCATAGGAGTTTTCATTTTTTTTTACATGTTTTCCACATAATAGCTGCCTTACAATAAATATAACGTTTAGGAAATATACCATGGATGACACAGACCACAATGCCATGATAATAGAAATGTTGCAAGCCAAACAAATGACCATTAACCCTATGATAAACCAATGTATAGTGGCTCTTGTAATCTTTACAAATTACAACCAAAAGCATACACATGAGCCTTCCCACTGCCATGATAAATATATTTAGTTATGAAAACAAGCAAAATATATGGTGGTTGATACATCTAATAATAGTAACATTGTACTTCAGTTTTTTTGTATTGGCCCTTCTAGTTTTTCAGCCAGTTCTTTCCCAAATAAAGAAGCTAGTAGCTCTTCCATTGCTGTTAGTGGCACATGAGAATCTGGGGGCATATTACCAAGCAATAGCGATAATTATCGCTATTGCTTGGTTAGAGACAAAAATTTACCGCTGAGCTGCGGCGATTTTTACCGCAAATAAACCTTGGTATTACCAAGGTTTATCGCAAATGCAATAAAAATCGCCGCAAAGCATGAATATCGCTGGAAAGTCAGCGATATTCATGCATTAGCGAGCTAATGTTCTTACCCATGTTATCCACCTCCCATTGGATAACATGGCTAAGAACTGCTCAGGGCAGGTGTTAGCTTTTGGAGATATTCGCGCTTAGCGCGAATATCTCCAAAAGTTGGTAATAGGAGATAGCGATGTTAGCAACTGTTTTCAGTCGCTAACATCTTGGCACGCCCACTTTACATGTCATTAGTGATAAATATCACTGACATGCAAAGTGGGGCCCAAATGGTCGCTATCTCCTACTAGCTGTCGCTAACTGGTGTTAGCGACAGCTAGGTAATAGGGAGATAATTTTATCTCCGATTTCTTGGCTTTTAAAGCCAAAAAAGCGGAGATAAACCCCCTTGATAATATGCCCCCAGGTCCCCCTAATTGTCATTGCATAACGATTGTTGGGAGCTAAACTTTCGTTTGTAAGCCTGTTGAAGTCATGCCATCCGTCTGCACACTCTCTCAGTTAGAGCAACTGCATTGATTATGATGTGGAACTCTCCACAAAGCAGCCTTTTTTGAATGAGGCAGTTTGGAGGTGACACAAAGTTGATGCTAAACCTTTGACACCTCAGCTAAGAAAACTTTTAATTTATCTTGTTTTTTCAGCCTCCTTTATATGAACCAGATCAAGATATTTCATCCACAGTATCCTCCATGTGTCCATGAGTTGGTGAAAAATCTTACCTTTCTTCTGTGTGTACAATTTTGAATTGAAAAGTTGCTTTAGTGGGGTCTGTTCTTGATTTTCACACTGCTTAGCGTCACCATTTAAAATCTCTATGCGACTCAACATTGTTTTCCATTGCTCTTTGATGCTATTTTTGCCCCGGTGCCACTTCATGTTAACTTGCATTATAAATATGATGCAATGCTAAAAATGTACACCATCAATAAATCAACACAAATAATATTGGTCCAGAACAATAGACTACCGCTGCTTATATAGTACGTCTGATATTGTTTTTATTCTTTGATTATGTTTGATTGTGTACTTGCATCATAAGTTTTTTTTTCTTGTATATGTGGCTTTGAACTGAACCAATAAAAAAAACAGAACAATAGACTCCCTCCATTTTCTCAAGCTAGCATGAACACTGCGCCTTGATAGTCTACCTACTTGCAAGTCTCGAGCCAGATTCATGTGAACAGGAGCTACTGTGGTAAAAGATAACTCATTGTACATGAATTGACATAATCTGATGTTTGTTCAGCAATCCTTTGGCTCCAAGAGGTCCAGATTCAGAAGGTTAAAATCAAATAAATAGGTGTACAGAACAGGTAGGTGAGGATTTTTGCTCAACCACACACACTGATTGTGTACTATTGACAAGGCTGTTCTCTGTTAGGGACTCATGTTCTCTGTCTAATTTAATCAATAAAAATGATTGACGAACAGCAAAACATGCATAAATAAGGACGTTTTGTGACTACCTCCATTTGACATTCTCTGACCAATTTCTCAGTCAATAACCTAACATCTACATGACAGAAATTAGGCAGAAGAAAACTATGTTTCCCCACCAATATGCAATTTCTCTTCCCAGAAGAAAAAAAGCGGTATTTGCTGAGCATAAACACTTCTAAAACGTTTTACAACTATTTACTTTAGCAAAGCTTTAGTGAAATGATAGAGATAAAATGAAAATAACATTATTTTTTCGGTACATGCAACATTTAAAATGTAATCGGCGAATTTCGTTCAATGCACCATCTTGGCTGATTTAGGTCATGGTATATTTGTTAGCTTAAATATGTGGTTTTTAGTATAAGGCATGTCAGTAAAACCAATTGTACAAAATAATATTTCTGCAATGTATTCATATTTTTGGATAAACAGTGGAAGAAAAGATAAATCTGTTGAATGATGGGTTGCATTAACTGGTGAACATTAGGTCAGTAGCAGGTTTGAGTGGGAAAACTATTTCTAGCTAAACAAAAGAGGCAGAAGTGATGTCTGAATAGGATAAGGTTATACAAAACTTCCTCTGATCAAATGTAGAATTACCTTAAAAGCAGTCCATGAAAACATTATTCAAACATCAGTCCCTGTTAGTATATTTCCAGGAGCATTTCACGGTACAAAAGAACTGTTTGTACTTTATTTCAGCAAACTCAGTATTGTAATCCCCTTGAAAGAAGCAATTCAAATAACTATATGCTTCTATTTCCTCATCTTGTATTGTGAAGTTCTAGTATATGCCATGGTTTCATTTTGTGAAAGGAAGAAATAGAAAGGTCACATATATTTAATACACTGCTAGGACAACGTTTATTTTTAAATCCATATTCTTTTCTGCTTTTGGGAATAATTGGTGTGTTACACTGTATTCAATGTTTTGAATGTTGAATAGACAGCTTCTATATTTTTGTACCTATTGGTAATGATTTTTTTCTCTTTTGAGGTGAGGCCGGTAGCCAAAAGTATATTTTTTAAGGGGGCTGGCCCCCAGCTATGATCAAACATTAAATCTGTGCTCTATAGGTGCATTCCATCTCAAATACTTGTTGCACTACTAAATACCGAACCCTAGAATATCGGCATTCAAGAATATCTAGGACAGATATTTAAAGGTAAGTGCCTATAGTATTTACTACTCTATGCCCACATATTCATACCTTGAAGGTATATATATTACGTAGATACATATATGTGGAGTAAGGTATGGCCTTATATGTAGTCAAAGGCCTATTTGAGGTTTGCAGTTGCAATCCATAGCTCGGTGACCCCTGACTTGGTAATGATTGCCACATGCCCGACATGGGTGTCATCAGTGAATTTCAGAGACGTCCATTAACCAAGCTACTGCCTTCTGATGTTTACTTC
The DNA here is from genome assembly GCF_964263255.1 of Lissotriton vulgaris. Classification (NCBI taxonomy): domain Eukaryota; kingdom Metazoa; phylum Chordata; class Amphibia; order Caudata; family Salamandridae; genus Lissotriton; species Lissotriton vulgaris. The sequence continues at coordinate 176,323,015 of NC_141696.1, forward strand.
TCTCACCGAAGCATGTGATGATTTAGTGGATAAAACACACACATTTGAGATATAAAACAACGTAGTGCGCACACATAAATGGCCCAGTGTAGGCCCTTGGTAGGTTATTTTTATGAGAGAAAAAGTGGCAGCCAGACACTGTCCTTTTGGTGTCTCCGCGCTTGCATGCACCCACCACTGAATTGCGTGCCTCACAACTCTCGGGTGGATGCCAGCCTCCTCTGGTGATTGACCTATCGCCGATGAAAGGTCAGGCTCCATAAGACACAAGCAAAGATCTAGACTGCCTTGCAAATTGACCAGTTCTGGAGATGTGGGTAGCTGTGGTATTTAGGTCAGAGCTCAGTCTTGACTGACGGAAACCTTCCAGGCCCAGACATTTCTGTAAACAAGGTAACTAGTGAAGTCTGGGGGTGGTGTAGTTTGTCTGGATCTCAATACTTTTCCTTAACCGGAATGCTTTGCAAACACCAAACTTTAGGTAAATCACAGATTATCTTCATATTTCTGTGAAAGGCAGTTCCAGAATCTGTGAGGATCTATAAAATTCCTACCATCTAGCGTTCCCACACTTCTCTCAATAAAACTACTACCCCAAATGTTCACCAAATAATATGTTTTTAGTACATTAATTACATAGGACCTCACTACAGCAATTTAGGTGCTATGGCTATACATTTCATAAAGATAAAGGAGAATATGAAAGGAGTGATTAGATTCCAAAAAGCAGATTCATACTACACATATCTTAAATTGCAATATAGAAAAATCTGGAAATGTTAGTTGATGTTCTGTGGAGATGTTTAGAGAGGTCAATTATAATACAAATTCTTTCAGCCTCAAATGCCCTGATTAGGGTTCCCACATGTTGTTCAAGAAGGTGAATTCTCAGTGTGTTGACTCGGGCAGAGTTAACTAGATATTAATCAATTTTTTAAACATAGTCGAAAATAACAGCTCTTTGTGACATGGTAGGCTATATTGGGTTATTTCAGCTTCACACTACTACTAGTTAGGTTATTTGTACCCCTCTGCAGCAGGCACATTAATCTAACAAACTATCTAACTCCTACAAACAAAATCACAATCTGTAGAGCAGATACATTAACTCACTAGGCGATATTTCACAGTTAAACCAGAATAGGCTGGCCTATTCAAATATAAATCTTACCTGGCTTGTGATAACGCTGCCCGAGCACAACAGGACAATCAAGCACCAAATCATATTGGAATATGGATTTTCCTGACTGAACATTGCTTTTAAATGCCTGGGGATGGTCTTTGATTGGTTCCAGCGGAGCAGCCTCAAGGCCAACTCCAACAAGTCTGAGGTCTTGCTCTTTGGCTGCGCCGCAGACCCGGAATGGCGCGAGTGGTGGCCAGTGGACGTGTGTCCCCCTGCTCAGCCATCTCTGGTGGCCAAAAACTTGGGAGTCAAGTTTGATAACAATCTCACGCTAAGATCACACATTCTTAGTCTGACGGGCACTTGTTTTGGCATCTTGAAGATGCTTCGGAAGTTCTTACCGCTGCTCCCCGAAGAGCACAGAAAGGTCACTGTTCAAGCCTTAATAGGCTCTAGATTGGATTATGCCAACGCCCTATATTTAGGGCTCCCGGACTATCTGGTTCAGCGGCTGCAGGTGATGCAGAACTCCGCGGCCTGCGCCATCTATGGCCTTCATAGGCGAGCGACAGCATCTGGGCTGGTACAGTCGCTTTACTGGCTGCCCATCCGGAAGCGAATTATGTTTAAAACTCTGACCTTGGTGCATAAAGCACTTTTTGGCTCGGGAGCTAGGTATCTGCAGTGAAGGCTTGCCTTTTATCGCCCGGCTCGCTCACTTCAGTCGGAATCCCTGTTCATGGCCGTGGTCCCTCGAGTGAGGAAGGCTCGCACTGGGGGCCGTTCCTTCAGTCTCAGGGCCCCCCAGTAGTGGAATTCCTTACCTTTGACTTTACGCAGAACTCCCAATCTGTTCCTGTTTAGGAAGAGCCTTAAGACCCGGCTTTTTAACCTTTAGGCTACTTTTCCTTTTCTTTGTCTCTGTTTTATGCTGTTATGTTTATTTACGCTGAGCTGCCTGCATAAAGCGCCGGGACACTCTTTCTGAGTAGCCGTGTGCTATACAAATAAAAGTATAACATAACAAATGACTGGTAGGTTTGGATAGTGGCAACCACTTATGTATCGGGAATAGGAAATGTCATGAAAGTTGCTGGCTTACGAACAACATGACTCAATGTCCTGTACAGTTGTGCAATCCCTTCAGGCAGACAATTCTTGTTTGACACACTGTATGTGACAGGTGAAAAGGGAGTTTGGCTAACTAAAGTTTATACCACCTTCCATATCAGCTCCTCACACCCAACAGTGTGGCTTCTAAAAAGGGTCCATAATATTCCCTCTAATATTCAACATCTACCTAACTTAGTAACCAAGCCTGAGTAAATCAGTCCACAACACCTGTTACATTATTGGCGTACAGGCATTTAGACAGTCCGCCGGCACACATTATGAAGTTTGTATTGTTTTACTGAATTCTATTTATTACTGTATTTTACATTGCAACAAATTTAATTAATCTGACAATAATGTTCTTTTTTACTTAACTGTTGCAACTATGTAGATGACACCCAGTATTTTTGTTAATGTACGGTCTGCAAGACAGACCTCTATGATTTAAAATGTGATGACTGACTTAGGGCAATAAACACATCGAAGATGTAAAACCATCTAAAGCTAAATGCCACGAAGACAGAGCTTATGACTTGTGGACAATGACAAAAATACCAGTCTACGGCCATTTGAACTGTGGAACATGAAGCCCCTCCAGAAATATCAAGTGAAGTCATAAACCTAGGAGTAACTATCCATTCAGACCTATTATTGATATCATATTTCAACAGCATAAAACAAAGTCCCTTCTACACAATGAAAAATTTGTATGACTCCTTGGATGCAAACAGAAACTGCATGCTATTATCTCACCTGTAATCTCCAAGCTTGACTATGCCAACAGCCTATACCCTTGCACACCCTCATTCATATTACGCAAAATACAACTCATCCAAAATGTTGCTGCTAAATTCCTTCTCTACCTTCACTCAAGTGAACACGTACACTTGACTCCCATCTTGCAATCACTACACTAGCTACCTATAGCAACAATGTTCAAGGCACTTTGCATTGTTCACAGAGCCTCCAAGGAAATGTCAACTATAACTACAAGCTGTATTCAAGCAATTTAAACAAATTAGGACACGGTGCACCAGGCTTTCACCACTTATACCCCCTTACCAAAAGAAATCCGCAGAAGGCACTGCTTTCTAAGTGCCAGTCACCAAGCTCTGCAACACACTACAAGCCAGCATTAGAAGCATCCAGGAGTCTATACACTTCAGAAGACATTTAAAAACATTGCGATAACGAAGACAACTACAGCACCACAGATCCCAGCAACATAACCTGGAAATCTAGTTGCACCCTCAAGCTCAATCTTTAGTTTACAATACACAGATTGGAAACAACCCAACCTGCAGTTTTGACACCTAGGTAAGTTAATATGGCTGAGATACCCGCCACCCCCTCTCAACACAATCCCCAAAAGGAGGGAAACCGGAAACAGTTCTTAAAGTTTTTGGATGTGGGAGGGAGTGACCCTCCCGGCCGTATTTATTAAAACAAAAAATTAAAACATTAAACGTTTCATGTTATGTACAATTTCATTATCACATTGCGATGTTTGGCTAACCTTAACATATTCTCTAATACAGAGGTTCTCCTAGCCGAACTAGCATCCTACAAAAACATTCTCTAGAAACACTGAAATTGTACATCCTAACGTTTAAGGGCCAACGGCAAGGTCATAACCGGTGTCAAGATCCCTAACCAGACTTACCCCTCCCACTTGGGAGGGGCGACAGCACAGAGGCTTACCTCAAGTGCAACTACTAACAATTTCCCTTGTCTTGACGGGGGCACTTAAGACTCGACGCCATTTAAAGGTCGTTCGAAGACTTGTGTGTGGTATCTAGAAGGTATCGTGGACCTCACCCCACCCCACACAACTTACCGCATCTGCCGTCGCAGATGACACTGGCCCCGGGAAATTCCCCAGGAGGGGGCTGTAACCCCTCCTACAAAGGAAGGGGCCTTGACCGCCTTTCCTTTACTTCCGGCGACCCGCCCTTAGACGGGACCGCCTCCCCATTGAGGGGCCAATGGCCACCTCTCCCGAGCGCTCCCATCCGTGTTGGGTGACGCCCACTCATAGGGATCTACCAATTAGTGCTCACCGATCATGACCTTACCGCCTACCAAAAATAAATACGACAATTCTTACTCAAACCTATGAAAACATTGGTCGCTACGACCGAAAGAACATGCTAAAAATGCAACACTACGTCAAATCATTTTAATCGTAACCATCTACACGATATTCATCATACTTTATTATGATCAACAACAAACTGATACTTTCACAGCCTGTAAACGAAATGGGAAAACACATACTCATAAATTCACTTTATTGCACAACAACTTGCTGTCCTCAGGGGCTGGTGGGTGGGTCAAAATTGGCTCTTCGTTCTGTCCCGAGCTCACGTGTAGCGAGGAGGTGCAGCTTCGGAGCACAAGAACAAGAGGACGTCTTCTGGTCTTGCGTCTCTTTTTATCCGTCTTCAGGGCGGGCGAAAACCCGCCCCTGCCTGCCCCTAGGGCGGGGCTGGCTACGTCGGTGTCTAGGCCAGCCCACTCTAGGGCGGGAAAAAGCGCGCCCGGCTACGCCGCTTCGGGCATACCAGCCGAGACGCGCCTCCCGCCCCAAAATGGCTTCCCGGGGGGATCGAGGCACTCCGCCATACGTTCGGGGGGACCGAGTGGTCGCCCCTTTCCATATGGCTGAGATACCCGCCACCCCCTCTCAACACAATCCCCAAAAGGAGGGAAACCGGAAACAGTTCTTAAAGTTTTTGGATGTGGGAGGGAGTGACCCTCCCGGCCGTATTTATTAAAACAAAAAATTAAAACATTAAACGTTTCATGTTATGTACAATTTCATTATCACATTGCGATGTTTGGCTAACCTTAACATATTCTCTAATACAGAGGTTCTCCTAGCCGAACTAGCATCCTACAAAAACATTCTCTAGAAACACTGAAATTGTACATCCTAACGTTTAAGGGCCAACGGCAAGGTCATAACCGGTGTCAAGATCCCTAACCAGACTTACCCCTCCCACTTGGGAGGGGCGACAGCACAGAGGCTTACCTCAAGTGCAACTACTAACAATTTCCCTTGTCTTGACGGGGGCACTTAAGACTCGACGCCATTTAAAGGTCGTTCGAAGACTTGTGTGTGGTATCTAGAAGGTATCGTGGACCTCACCCCACCCCACACAACTTACCGCATCTGCCGTCGCAGATGACACTGGCCCCGGGAAATTCCCCAGGAGGGGGCTGTAACCCCTCCTACAAAGGAAGGGGCCTTGACCGCCTTTCCTTTACTTCCGGCGACCCGCCCTTAGACGGGACCGCCTCCCCATTGAGGGGCCAATGGCCACCTCTCCCGAGCGCTCCCATCCGTGTTGGGTGACGCCCACTCATAGGGATCTACCAATTAGTGCTCACCGATCATGACCTTACCGCCACAGGTCCGGATAGTTGACCGGCTATCCGGACCCCCCACAAAACTCCTACCTAAAGGTCATGTTTTAACGATTTTAACCAAGCTAAGAAGTCTCCTATGAGTAACTCATTGCCCACCCTCGACAAATGCACACCATCCCCCAGATACATACTGTCATCATTAATACAACTATGCGAGATCGAATGCAATGTCTTGGAACGGAACAACCTACTCACTTTGTTATTCAATTTTCTAACCGAATGATTTAAAGCAGGGATCGAGATAGCCCCCCGCCATACTTTTCGTGGGATCATATGAGACCACGCAATTATGCACCCCGGAACTCTCCTCGCTAACCAACTTACCGTGGAAAGCATAGACTCCAGGAGAAGTCGTCTACCGGTGGTGACCAAATCATTGCCCCCCAAATGCACTATGACTATGGACGGCGGTGACCTCATCCGCTCTAACAAACCCTCAAAGAATGCCTGAAACTGGTCAATACAGAGACCGCCCCTTCCGTAGAAGGACACTCTGTACCCGTATTCCCCAGGTACGTGAATCATGTCACCTGCTTTGAATACGTCTGCGGCCCGTCTCACGTATGAGTGGCCCACGACCCACACCTCCTTCCTCACAGCCGGTGATGTGCGACCGCTGGCCTGGTGTTGGGTCGACTGCACAGTCCGCCCTGCCGCGTAGGCTTGCGCAACTGAAAACAAACAAAAGACAAGAAGCGTGAGTACATGATTACAGCTTCACAACATGTGCAATCGCACGTACCTCTTATAACAATTGGAGGACCAGCGCCCCACACGTTTCACTTGTTCTACATTAAGACCCCTGGCTGTAGCTTCAGTGGCAGCCCCTATTCGAAAGGAATGGGTCCCGAATTCGCCCGGGTCCAAGCCCGCTGCGGCAATGGCCATTGCAAGCACCCGCTGAAACTGAAACCTCGTCAGCGGGGTGGCGTCTGCATGCCTCAACAATGTCCCCCCCCACGATGCCACCCTTCGTGCTAGGTAATCTTCTAAGCACTGTACCGGACACATGGATGACCCGGGGGTCCGGCGAATGATCGTGCAGTCCCCCCTCCCATCTTGGTCGGTCTTGGACCTGAGAAAGGAGACAATCATCGCATCGCCCCTGATCTGAACATGCTCCCTGCACAAGCCCCCCGACACATCCTGTTTGTTCCTTGCAACCAGCTCACTAACTCTCATAGCCCCGTGAAATGCCAGCGTAAATGCAGTCCGGAACAAACAGGTCTCGAAAGGAGACGAGCATGTGTTAGGGAGTGTGGCCAGTAACTGGGACAACCTATCTAGACCTATCGGTCGTCTTACGTCTACTCTGCGACCCTCTAGGCGTTGCCACCCACGCAGCGCCTTTTGTACTGTAAAAGACGCTGTCGGGTCCTGGATGCCATGGGCCCTGGCAACAAAGGAAATGGCGGCACGATGCCTTTGGGCCGTAGCCACCGATTTCCCAGCCCTACGTAAAGACATCAGAAAAAGTATTACCCACTCTTCCTGACCCCAAAGTCCCCCTCTCTCTGCCCCCAAAAAGGCTAAATAGGCCTGAAACGCCCCTTCATATGCCTTCCTTGTCCTGGGTGCTAGACTCTCTCCCACGAGGTGACGAAGTTCGGGGCACCGAGAGACCAGAGAGCTTCGGGGAAGGGTGCCGGCTCTGGGTCCACTGAAGGAAGGAAACCCGAGAAAGCCTGCATGTGAAAACGAGACAGTGCATCAGCAGCCTGATTCATCACCCCTGGGACATGTTTTGCTCTGAATATCACGTTCAGTTGCATACACAGTAAGACAATTTCTTTGAGCAGCCTCAAAATCAATTTACAACGGGCTGCCTGACTATTGATGCATTCTACCACGGTCATATTGTCGGACCAGAACACAACAGAATGATCTCTGAACCCTTCTGGCCAGGTTCTCAGGGCCACCAGAATGGGAAATAGTTCAAGGAAAGCGATATTACTCGTCAGCCCCTTCTCGTGCCACCATAGGGGCCACTTTTGTGCCGACCATTTTGTGCCGAAGATGGCGCCAAAACCTATGCTTCCTGCTGAATCTGTCCATAGCCCAAGCTCTTCGGAGGACACGGCTGGCTTGTTCCAGACGACTCGGCCATTGAAGTCCGCCAAGAATGCTAACCAAATCCGCATGTCCTGGCGGACCTCAGCCGATAACCTTGTGCGATGATGACCCTCCTTTAGGCCAACCATCGCTTGGGCAATTGAGCGGGAAAAAGGGCGAGCCATTGGGATCACCCTCAAGGCAAAGTTCAACTCTCCCACTAATTGTTGCAACTGATGCAGTGTAACTTTGGATGCATTTAAACATACTTGGAGGGCTGCCCTGAATTTCGACACTTTGCCAGCTGGTAAACGGAAGCACCCCTCCCTTGAGTCCAACTCGATCCCCAAAAACTCGAGGCAAGTCGTGGGACCCATAGTTTTACCCGGTGCCAATGGCACGCCAAGATGACCCATCAACACACAGAATTCAGCTAAGGCCTGGGCACATTCGGGATTTCCGGCGGGGCCAAGGAACAAAAAGTCGTCAAGGTAGTGCATTACATTTCGGAAACCCGTTCTCTTAGTGAACACCCATTGCAGGAAAGTACTGAATTGCTCAAAGTAAGCACATGATATAGAGCATCCCATTGGCATACACCTATCCATGTAAAATGACCCCTGGAACCCGAATCCCAGAAGACGCTGATCGTCTGGGTGTACCGGGAGCAACCGGAACGCTGACTCGATATCTGATTTCGCCATCAGCGTCCCGTGCCCCAGGCGATTCAAGATGGCTACTGCCTCATCAAAAGATGCGTATCGCACCGAACAAACTTCTGGATCAATTGCGTCGTTCACCGAAAGACCATGTGGAGCAGACAGATTATGGATCAAACGAAACTCACCTGGGTCCTTCTTGGGGACCACCCCTAACGGAGAACAAACGAAATCCGGTACCGGGGGTACACTAAACGGGCCGGCGACCCGTCCCCGGCTAACCTCTTTCTGAATTTTCTCTTGCACTACAGATGTATGTTGTAAAACGGAAAGTTGATTTTTGCACATCCCTACACCCTGAAAGTCCCCTACCGGGATGCGGAAACCATGTGTAAAACCGTTCCGCAGCACCCCGGCAGAAGTACGATCCGGGTATTCGCTGAGCCAGGGAATCATTGCCAAGGTATCAATCGGGGTTGGTAAAGGCGCCCCTCGGCCTAGCTTAGACCTGTTTGGCGCCTCCCTTACCCCCATTCTCACTCGTTCTGGCTCTGCACGATGACTCAGGATGGGACGACCCACACGTACTACATTCGTGTTTGAATTTACACGATCCCGGAGGCCTGGTACATTTCCCTTTGTTGAAATTAAAACAGAAACCCTTTCTCCCTGTATTGCCTGCGGGCCTCGACTGGTCGTCGGTGCTCGTACTTGGTCGAAAGGGCGTCCCCACATTTTGGCGGGAGTAATCAACAACATTGCTCCCAACCAATGGCATTCTTAACATTCCCGATTCTTTCATTTTATCCCATGTTACAGAATCGTAACAATCCCAAGTCAAACTCTTGTTATGTTCCTTTTCTTTCCTGAACAGATTGTCATAACAAAACCAATGGTTACCTTGATACGCTGTCGAGTAACCCATAATTCGTGATTGATAAATGGGAAACTCAGGAAGCAACTCGGGCCTACGTTCCCCCAAAATCGATGTAAAAATACCCCACGCATTGCCCCAGTTGCCAATATTCTCATTTACCTTAAAGGCGGCCATTTTTGCGCGCCAAACACTCGGATGCATTAGGTCCTTCTGACTTTTCACATGCTCCACCTCATAATGATCAACAAGCAAGGAAAAAATATTCACGTACTCCCCCGCCCAGATCTTTTCCTTTATAGCTAAAGGCACATGTTGTCCCAATCTCTCTCTACGAGAGGGTGCTGACTCGTCCCTTGCAATCGGCAATGGCCGCTTACCTGAACCGGACGCAGCTTCTGCCGCTTGCGGCTTGTCTATCCCCGCCAACGGCGCAGCCACTCTAGCTGCCTCTCTCTTCTCACGAAGCCCTTTTATCAGCGCCTGTGCCTCGGCAGCCGTGGCGCCATCACTACTATCCCCCAACCATGCTGCTAGCTGTGCTGCCAGCTCGGGGGGCATGTCTTCCTTGGATGTCGGGGTGACGACAACGGGGATTGGATTCCCCTCCATCGGTACTGGGGTCGGCGCCTCGAGCGGGGCAGAGGGAACCGGGACGTCTCCACCGGCTGGAACCCTCTTAGGTCTCCCTCCAGCCGGCGCAGGGCCCGAACCCTCCTCCCCATCTCGCTCCGCCAACCGTTTCTTTATGTCGGACACCTCTTTGCAAAGGGCCCGCACCATCTGGTCGGTCGTCATTCTCTTTGCGCCTTTCTTGGGCATCTCTCCGAGGAAGTATCTAGAAGACAAAGAAAAAGATCAAAACGCTCAAAATTGGCTCTTCGTTCTGTCCCGAGCTCACGTGTAGCGAGGAGGTGCAGCTTCGGAGCACAAGAACAAGAGGACGTCTTCTGGTCTTGCGTCTCTTTTTATCCGTCTTCAGGGCGGGCGAAAACCCGCCCCTGCCTGCCCCTAGGGTGGGGCTGGCTACGTCGGTGTCTAGGCCAGCCCACTCTAGGGCGGGAAAAAGCGCGCCCGGCTACGCCGCTTCGGGCATACCAGCCGAGACGCGCCTCCCGCCCCAAAATGGCTTCCCGGGGGGATCGAGGCACTCCGCCATACGTTCGGGGGGACCGAGTGGTCGCCCCTTTCCAGGAGAGTTGACCTATGATTTTGGTGCATTCCCAGATTTACTGAAGCTAGTAAACCTGGAAATACGTCAAAATGCTCCGTCTTTCACAGTGGTGCACAATGAGGAGAAATATCTTTATACCTCCTTCTTATGTGCTGCATTCTGCAGCACACATAGAAGGCCTCTAAGATTTGTTTTTGTACAGGAAGTTGCCCCTTCATGCACAGTAATAATCCAGCCTGTTAAACAGACACCCTTGCATCTTGGTTCAAGGGTGCCTGTGTTGGCGCAAGGCTGCACATAGTGTGCCAGCGCTAAAAGACAGCAGAAGGAAGTGGAAAAGAGTGCAGCAAAAGTAAGAGTGCAGCAAACTATGTGACTATGCGTGAAAAGGAAGCACTATCCCTGAATCCCAAGTATCCTTGGTGGAAAAAGTGTTCCCATCAGATACCCGTCCTGTACCGCCCTACATCACTTGGGATCCTTCACCCGAAGGAAGTGGAAAAACCACTTGGGATTAGGTCGAGTGTAACCTAATCAAAGTTGTGAAGTGTGTGGGTTTGAACTTAGTGTAGGTATCAGGGGGTACAAAGAATTAATTAACATAAAGCAGTGCATGAAGTGCTCAATGTGGCAACTAAGAGTGTAAAAATTAATATTGGACCTCCCACAAGTCAGCCTAGAGGAAGGCGAGGAGTACCGACGGACAGAGCGGTGCTCCATTTGTACCTGAGCTGTTGCCGGGTGAGGTGGAGAACGCATTCCCCAAAATTTGGGTGATATGATTCTTTTTACACACTTATAATTTCAAAAACAGCAGTTGCACTTAAACAATAAGAAGGTCCTGAAGAAGCAGACTGGTATCTCTTGAACCAATTCACTGCAGAAACATGTCGACCTAGTTACCATCTGAGTAGTTATTTGTTACCACTACTTGCACTGTTTTTTAACCTTGGGTGTGGGTAGGACTCTATTAAACTCTATTTTTTCCACTCCCACAACCCAATATTAATTTTTACACTCTTAGTTGCCACATTGAGCACTTCATGCACTGCTTTATGTTAATTAATTCTTTGTACCCCCTGATACCTACACTAAGTTCAAACCCACACACTTCACAACTTTGATTAGGTTACACTCGACCTAATCCCAAGTGGTTTTTCCACTTCCTTCGGGTGAAGGATCCCAAGTGATGTAGGGCGGTACAGGACGGGTATCTGATGGGAACACTTTTTCCACCAAGGATACTTGGGATTCAGGGATAGTGCTTCCTTTTCACGCATAGTCACATAGTTTGCTGCACTCTTACGTTGACCCATTGTTGCACATTGTTTGTTATATATTAAATGATACCCACATTTATACATTTATACAACAATCGATAACAAAACAACAAATGAAAAAGGAAAAAAGAGGGAAGCAAACACACAAGAAAAAGACCATAAAAATGCAGAAAAGAGGAAAGAATCTTTCTTTCACTGAACTGGATTCATCCTACTATTTTTCCACCCCGTAATAGGTTGCCATATTCTATTACCTAAAACCTTAGCCCTCCTTCCTTTTCTTTCATAGATTGCTTTTTCTAAGTTGTATATTGACAGAAGACTTGCAATCCATTCCTGGAATGGGGGGGGAACTTTATTCAGCCAGTTTCTTGCTATACATAAACGATAAACTGCAAGTGAGACAAAAATAAACTCTACTGGCATATCTTCTGCCGTGCTAACCACCCCTAGTATAACTAATTTATCAGTGAGTTTGATCTTAAGGCTGAGTGATTTATCAAGAAAATCCTCTATGGCTTTTTTCAGGGTAAACAGTTGTGGGCATTGCGAGAACATATGTATGATATCTGCTTCATTTGAATTACATCGGGGGCATGTTATACCTGACGTGCCACCCCATTGTGCTATTCTGGCCGGGGTATGATAGAGTGAAAATACCGTCTTAAAGTGCTGTGATTGAAGAGTCGCGGAGCATAGCACTGTTCTGCCCAGATCCAAAGACATCTGGAAAGTTTCTAGTCCTGACTTCAATTTTTCGGCCCATTTTTGTGAATACTTTGCCCTTTCATCTGTCTTATTTTCTTTCAGTTCCGCGTAAAGTTGTCTAATTGTACATTTATTAGTTATTTCTAAATATTCCATCAATTTACAATGTCCCATTCCTGCCGGGCTGCCATGTTTTTGCATTAAAAAACTCCTAACTTGGAGATATTTGTAAAAGCTATTGTGTTCTAGCCCAAATTTCGTTTTTAAGGTCCCAAACTGTAACATGTTTCCCTGGTTGTCCATTAAATTCCCTATTTTCCCTATACCCTTATTATGCCAGTCTCGCATAGTGCCATCCCTAAAAATCTCCTCCGGTAGTGAGCAATTTGTAAATAGCCGCGTATAGTTATTAAATCTACCCAACCCCAGTTTTTTCGACACTCCTTGCCACACCCTGTAGGCTGCCTTCAAGGTCTTAAATCTTGTATGTTTGAAATAAGTGAAATCTGTTGTATTTAAAAACCCATTTTCAGCCTCCTCCCCCAACAATGTGGTATATACATTATAGACATTATTTGATCCTGTCTCGATTTCTCTTGTGTTCTCTCTACCTCCCCCGCCTAATAGCCCCCAGCAGTACTGTATTACAGCTGCCCAGTAGTAGAGCCTGAAATCCGGCGCCCCCCAGCCACCTTTGTCTCTGCCTACCGTTAAATGTCTATAAGCTCTCCTTGTTTTTCCTTTGGCCCAAATAAATTTATTCAGAATCGCTTCTAATTTATTGAACCATATATTTTCGAAAAATAATGGAATAGACCTAAAAAAAAACAATACTTTCGGAAAAGTAACCATTTTGATTACATTAATTCGGCCCATTAAAGTCAGGTGTAGGTTATTCATTCTTTCTGTGTCAGTTTTTATTTTTAACAGTAGCGGGCTCATATTTATTTCAACTAGCCTGTCTAAGTCAGTTGTAATCTTGACGCCTAGGTACGTAACTTCATTAGCTACTCTTATATCCTGAAAGTTCACCCAGTTATTTTGTATAATCTGCGTTTTCCCTTTATTCAATGAGTATCCTGCAATATTTCCAAAGCGCACAGCTTCTTGTTCGATTTCTGAGATAGCCGAGCCAGGTTCTGGGGTAACCACCGCCACATCATCTGCGTAGGCAAGTGTTTTATACTCCTGTGTGTGTAATTTGATTGGAAGAATGTTGGTATTCTCTTCCAGTCTTCGCAGAAGAGGGTCTAGTTATAAGGCAAATAACAATGGCGAGGCCGGGCAGCCCTGCCTTGTACCACGCCTTATACGTATGCCCTCAGTATAACCTCTGTTTACTCTTACTTTGGCTGTGGGCTCTAAATATAACGCCTTTATGGCCTTTATATATCCTGCTCCTAGCCCAAACCATTCCAAGACCTTCCATAAATACCCCCAGGAGACCCTGTCAAAGGCCTTCTCTGCATCCAGGAAAATGGCCGAGGCAGGGTCTCCTGTGGCACCTGCCGCGTCTAATATGGTAACCATCTGTCTTGTGTGTTGAGTGGTCCCTTTGCCAGGTATAAATCCGTGCTGTGTTGCGACTACCATCCCCTCAATTACCCTACTTAATCTTTGGGAGAGAGCCTTGGAGTAGATTTTCGCATCCGCATTCATAAGCGTTATTGGCCTATATGAGCCGGGATCTAAGTGTGATTTGTTTTTTTTCAGAATAACAATAATATTTGCTCCGGCCCACGATTTTGGTATATTTTCCCCTCTCTGTGCGTGTCTTAAAATTTCCAGCATATCAACCCCCAGGGTATCCCAAAAAACTCTATAAAATTCCGCCGGGATTTGATCGGGTCCCGCAGCCTTCCCTGAAGGGAGTTTGGTTACTGCCATATGGATCTCCCCCAGCGTTAGAGTGGATTCCAATGTCTCCTTATCCTCCTCACCCAGTTCTTTGTGGGGGATATCCATTAGGTAGTTCTCAATCTCATCCTCCACATCACCCAGGTCCTGATCATATAGCTCAGAATAAAGCTCCCTAAACTCCTCCCTCACATCTTCTACCTTAGTCACCACGTTTCCCCTTTTATCCCGGATTTCTTTAATTTCTCCCGCTGCCATATCTTGTCTAATACGGACTGCTAACATGTGTCCTACCCGTTCATTAAATTCGTAACATTTCTCCTTTTTTGCTAGGTAGTTACTTGCCGCTTTATTTGCCAATTTTTCGCTAGTCTCTGCTCTCTTTAGCTCTATCTCTAATAGAATCTCTTCCAGAGGCCCTTGATTGATAACCGCCTGGATAAGCTGTTGTTCTGGCTCTGTTAAATCCTGTAGCCTATTTGTTAATTCAAGCTTTTCTTTTTTGCTCCTATGAAGAGTATATGCCAGTGTTTGCTTTGAATGTGTCCCAGACCACTCCTACAGAGGCCGTACCTCTATTTATCTCCCAGAACTGTCTGATCCACATCTTCATTCTGTTAACATAGTCTTCTTCTTTAAGCAGCCCTCTTTCAAAGGTCCAATTGTATTCTTTACCTGCAGCATTGGAATTCTGGGGAATAGTCAGCACCAGTGGGTTGTGATCTGAGAAAACCCTGGGCAGTTTTTCTATTTTTAGATTTGATACTAAGGTGCTGGAGGCTAGGAAATAGTCTAATCTAGCAACAGCTTTATGGGGTGCCGAATAAAAAGTACTACCTGTTCCCATAGGATTGTGTGCTAACCAGACATCGACCAGAGCATTATTGCCCATTAAATTAGTGATAGCTCTTCGAGTTTTCTTCTTGCGGTCTCCCTTCATCCCCCCTCCGGGCCTACTCAGCCCTGATAGCCCATTAACATTAAGATCCCCGCATAAGATTACTGGCTCTGCCCATAGTGCCAGCTCGACATCAAGTAGTTCAAATAGCTCAGGTTCATCTTCATTAGAGCCATATACAGACACAATTGTATATCGTCCTCCTGCAGTCTCCCCTTCAATCATCACCCATCTCCCTTCCTCATCCTCCTTCTTTTTCTTAATCCCCATGATCCCTTTCTTTGCAACAATTGCCACCCCTTTTGTTTTTACATCTTGTTGTGTGTATGCTAGTACTTCATACCCTAATTGATCAATAAGGTATTTATCCGTTCCTCTCACGTGTGTCTCCTGTAAGCATATAACATCCAATTTCAGTAGTCTACACATAGCTGCGACTTTCTGTCTTTTCCCTCCATCATTTAAACCGCAAATATTGATGGTTGCAACTCTTAACGCCATCTAGACTTATAAGTTAGTCCCGCAATTGTCATCCTTAACCTATTTATTGTCACCTGTTTATATCTACATACCTTCTTAGCTTGTGCTGTGCATAACCTAGCTTCTATACCACCCCTTTCCCCCCCCCCACCCTCTCCCACCCCCTTGTCCCCCCTCCCCTTGCAGGCCCCCCCCCTGTTACAGGCAAATAGGTCAGTCATGACCTATGTGTGGCTACACGCTGCTGCAGCGTCGCCTCCCTCTCCTGCTCAGCCTGCCCGTGTATTCCTATGCTTCAATATGACTTGAAATGTAGAGCCTATACTGGATCAGATTCCCTACTTCTCTTTCCTTTCTGATTCTCCGTAATTTCTGCGAGATACTCGCCTGCTTTTACTTCTGAAAAAAACATTCTAACACTGTCGGCATTGTTAAGACCGTTTCCCATTTTAGGATCCTGTTGAATATTGGAACCAAATAATTAATGGTCTGCATATCTTCCAAATCGACATCCTTCTTTACTTACTAAGAGAGCCTTTGGAGCAGCTGAGAGTGTTAGTAAGTTCTATAACAGCCCCCAACAAGTGAAGGATTATTTGCATGAATAATACTCCTATTCATTAAAACAAAAGATAGCTGACAAATATTCTAAAGACGAAAGCAAGATAAACTCTCTGTTCAGTTACATTTAATTGGCAAATTAGAACAGAAAGAACTGACACTGGTAATCTTGTTATTCACCTTGTGTACTAAGCAATTAGTTTAACAAATGAAAGTGATGCATCACAGCGGACGCTCGCAAAAAGTAAGATGCGTTTTGCCCAATTAGTTGTGTTTTTTTGTTTTTTGCTCTGTAAAACAGATGCATGCTTCCTTCCATCGCTAAAGATCAAAGCATGGTTCATAGGTTTCTATAAGCATCGGGTGTTTTGCCTTAAATGTGTTAATTGTACAGCCCATAGCACTATTTATCTTTCGTTTTAAGTTAATGGATAATGATATCCATTGGTGAGTGAGCAGGTTTGCTGTTTTTGATGAGTTCATGATATTGCATGTTTCTAGTTATTTACGCCTGATTTTTACTCATGGTATTTTCTGATGATTCATTGATAAGTTTTATAGGTCAACCACATGCAGAACAACTCATGCTTAGGGGCTTATTACAATGCCAGTCGGACATGCGTCCGACCGACATCATGTCAAAATGGAAAGTGTTCAACTCAGAGTCGGCGGTTCTATCTGGCAAATTAGGATGCGACCGTCCATGAGGTGGTCGGAATTTTGTTTTTCCCATTGTGGCTTGTGCTTTGCTTTGTAAAATGGATGTCTTCAAAAATGTGGTGCCTAGCACACAGGGTATGAATATTTGGGGGGCACCACAGGTGTCCCAGAGGCCTCATAGTGGAGGCTGCAGAGGGACATGGCCCTCCTAGGGGCCCTAAAATCTGTTTTTGACAGCCTTTCAATAGCGGCCAGACGCCCCCATTTTAAGTCTGAAAAGGACATCATAAACCCTATATTGTAGGGAATTAAAGGCCCGATGCTCTGGAATTCTCTGCCCCCATTGCTGAGACATACCTCCAACCATCTGTCCTTTAGAAGGAAGTTAAAAACATATCTCTTCCCCCAAGATTAATGTTTTCCCCCGCAATCGCAGCAGTCTTATGTCCTTGGTAGCTCCATGATACCTGCTCAGAAGCTACGCGCGGAGATACCCCTTCGGGGCTGATTCAGGCGCGAAATAAGCATATAAATAAATAAATAAATAAATAAATTACATTCCGACCAATGGACAAGGGCATCCTTGAGCCTGTTGAATCAGTTGGTTAATCCCTCTACCCTGCGTCCAACTGCCACGCATCTTAAAGCTGTGGTGAGATCACAACAGGCAGCTGACTGTGATCCGATTAACATAGTAATTCAATTCAGAATTAGAAACCTCTGATTATATTAAGATACCTAACTATTACAAGCAAATAGTAGTGTTTGAAGAGTCACCTAAATGTCAGGTAGAAAGTTTAAGCTCTTGGCAGAGTAAAACCAAAAACTGAACAATCATCACCTCAACACCTGGCAAGAGACATAATTAATTCTGGAGTGTTGGGCATGGGTCGTGGCTTGCTCTCTAGTTATCTGCTATTATTTACTAATCAGTCACTTCAGGGTTATAATGTTTGTGCATCCCTTTTTGAATAAAACCATGTTGAATTCAAGGTTGCTAAATAGCTATTAGGCAAGCTAGCAGTTTTTCAATATTTAGAGACAGTGGTCACCCCTTTGATATCTACCCGAAGTTATAACACATCTAGCACTTACTTTAGTAGACCCACAGGCTATACATATTCTATATTCACTGAAAAAAACATAGGTTTTACAGGCGTTATAGTTAGGAATTAGCATTTAAAAAACCTTAGAGATTCACTCAAAAAACCATAGGTTTCATGGACGTTATAGTTAGTTGGACATTTGACTCATATAAGAACCAGAGAAATTTGCCTTTTATAGTTAGTTGAGATAACTATAACTTGTGCGCCCGCAATGCACTGCTGATAATGTCACATATTACATCACTCATGACATGGTTAGTGACATCACTGATGACATCTCAAATGACATCACTGATGACATCACTCATGATATCATCCACGTGAGCATCCAGTATGAATTCCTTAAACATCTTACGTACTTTCTCTGCACATTTTCCCAATATAAACAAAAATTTCTCTTTGAAAGCATCCAGTATGAATTTCTTAAAGATCTTTACACCTTCCCATTGAAGCCGAATGGTGTATCTAAAATCTTTTGTTTCAGAAAAATTAAGTATGAGTTGGGTAATTCATAAGGCAATCTTGGTTTCATTTCCAAGTGTATATCGTTCCAGTGACTCCAACCATTATTACACTTTAAACTGTATAATGTCCACTTGTAGTAGTACTTCCAGCATGGAGAACAATAGCAACTGTTGCAAAAGTTCTTCCAGAAATAGATACTTGATTAGCAACACATTTTTTTATTTTGGTTTCCAATTTTTTTCCATTTGGTCGACAGCCTTGCAGCAATATAATCAAATCTTTTCCATATCTTTGTAGGCATAATGTAGATAGCATAATTGATTTACAACGAGTGCACATCATCTCATGATCAGCTTATTTTACTAATTTGGAAAATGGTACAGGTTTGCAGTCAGGTATTGTTAAATATAAAAATCATTCTCTGTCAATTATAGTCCTCCAAGATAATAAACACTCTTCACATTTATGTTCACATTTTAAACTGAGTCCAAATAAACTCTCAATCTGAATTCCTTTATCTTATAGTACTTCAAGCATATCCATCAAAAACTCTTGTGCATCTTGCTGTATATTAGCACTGAACGTTAAATATCCAGTACATATATTCAACAGTTGGCGAATACCAGAAGCAGAATGGATCTTACCTCTATTAGTTCTCAATTCTTGAAATAAAGTGTAAAGTGCAGAACAAAGGTTTTTCCTGACTTTCCATAATTTCACCACAAACATCTTCAAGATAAAATATAAGATTTAGAATAACATTACCATAGCAGTTGACATCAGAAGCATTTTCTAATTGGCATCTAACAACATCTTCACTTGTTTGTATTGCTTTATTTCTGCTTCTTTACATCTTTTTTTTCTGTTGATTTTGTATCAGCTTTTCAATCATAGTTAACTCTTTAATATGTTTGCGTTTTTAACACACAACACGTTTCTCATAAATAGGATATTCACCTAAATGGGAAGCACAAAGCCTTCTCAAACGATTATATTCTCTTACACAATTAACATCAGCACTAACCTTGTTCTCATCAAAATCAATTAAATACAAACCAGACAATGTGTTAACCCGAGATAATGCAGCATATACCATTCCCTCTTTAAACACAGTTCTTCCAACATTTACCAAAGCATTATCTGCACTTAAACCTTGTGATTTGTGACTAGTTATTGCATATTCTAAACAGAAGCGAAACTGTTTTCTACGAACATACAAGTCTTTTACAAGCAAAAAACGTGCGGCTGAATGTTGAATCTGTCTTACCACTGCAATCTGATCAAATATAACTTTCAAAAATTCAATTCCATTTCTATTTTGATATTTCACAAAATCAACAACTTTCCCCATTGCTCCATTCACTAAACTTTCTTCATTCAGATTACGCTTCAAAATTAGTTTAAACATACATCAGCATCTTTTCTGAGCCAGCAGTTTTTGAAGCAGACTTTTCCAAAGAATCCAATTTAGTCTGTAGTTTTTCTGAAAGAACAATTATTATTCCTTGATGCTCGATTTTATCAATATCTTCAATGTGAACTACATCTTGATTTTACAATTTCATAAGCTCTCTATTAAATGTATAACAGTCTTCCACTGTAGGCATTAAGGAAACTATAGACTTTTTCTTAAATTTTCTTGTACATTACTTCTGCTTGTGAGTTTTAATTTCTTAAACAAGTTCCTTAGTACACGACTTTGAAAAACTTGTTTACCATGTTTGCTTAGAACACAACTTTTTGAATATTTGTATAATCTTCATCTCTTGCTTGTCGCGTATTCTGAGTGAGTTCTTTATATTCAAAATGTAACCACAGATTCACATTTCCAATACTTCCCAAAGATTTCTTAGTGTCTTCATGTAGAAGAGTTTTAAACACTGGTTCTCCTTTTACAGGGGATAGTTGTAGCAGATCTCCAAATACAATTAAATGTTTTCCCCCAAAGAGAACGTCATAATCTGTTTTAAATACCTGTTGCATTTTTAAGTGTACAAAAGCAAACATTAGGTTTGAGACCATGCTCACCTCATCAATATTTAAAAGTTTCATTTTCTTCAGCACTCTTGACACTTCATAGGAAGCTTCTCCAGACAACTTCTGATATTCTAATTTATTGTCATGCTCCACTGGTAACATCAATAATCTATGCAAAGTAATTCCTTTAACATTGTGTGCAGCTAATCCAGTTGGAGCTGTTACCACACAACATAAATGTGAACCAGTAGTTTTTTTAAGATAACTGGTCAAAACTTTAATAAAAAACTTTTACCTGTCCCAGCTTGACCACTGATGTACTTCACAATAGGTTCAAAAGATGAACACAGACATTCTATTTTTCATGCAACAAACCATGTTCTATCCGTTCTCTCACTTGCACATATATTTCTTTCTGTTCAACATTTAATTGTTCTTCTAACTTTTCCAATGTAATTTTCTACTTGTGTGCTTGTTGCATTGCAATTTCGACTTCATGCATAGCAATCGCTGCTTCATTTTCCAGCATTGGTTGTCCAAGAGGATCTTGACTACATGGACCACTACTTTGACTATCTTGAGAACTTTCATGAGCTACTGCAGCTACAATAGTCCTTTCCTGTTCAATTTCATCATTCAACATTTTTAAATATGCAGGAAAAATTGGACATCCAATGCTATCTTTACAAGCAATAAAAAAATCTTCGTAGCAGTAAAACTCTCCAAGTAATTCACTTTCACTACGCCATGGTTTAAACAGTTGCAGAAGTGCTAAATAGTAACATTTTCGCTTATCTAGAGTTTCACAACTAAGTTTCACGTGGTTACCCTTTGCATGTTTTACTAAACAACCATGACATCCAACTACTGCAAACGTTCCTTCTTTTAAATTATGTTTAACATTTCTTTTGAAGCTGTAATGTTGAAGTACTTCATACAGACATAGCTGTTCCAGATGTTGACTCCTTTTCGGATAGTCTGGGCCCGATTCACAGAACTAACTTAAGACAAAATCCTAAACCTACTACCATTTTGGTATTCACAGAAGGCACTTACTCATTTTGATATTCAAAGAAGGCTCTTACTCATTTCGGAATTCACAGAAGGTAGGAGTCCTAACTTTAGGACTCCTAAATGCCTTATGTGAATACCAAAAGTCTTAACGTTAGGATGTTCTCAGTTTAGGAGTAGTAAAGTTAGGACTCCTAACTTTAGGACTCCATTTTTGTAATAAATATTGTTCTCTATAAGATAAGGTAGTCTTTTCAACTTTATTAACATTCACAAATTCTTGCCATATTTTCCGACTCTTTGTTGCTACACCATTTACTAAAATAACTACTGCCTTGTCTTCCTCTTTCTCTCCAGCAATAGCTTTAATGTTTTTCTTAAAATCCAAAGGTAAGTACACCACTCTTCATTTCAGCCCTCTTTGCAAGTCTGTTGGTGGCAGTTTCCCTGTTTTAGGCTCCATCCGAATTATAGTTTGAAAGGATAAACAGATTGAATTAGAACCGACTCACATGTATTGAATATGGCCAGCTCTTCTGGAATAGCTACTAATTCCAACTTTGTATGCACTGCTCTAGCAGGCATGTTGGTCTCTTCTAATTTGTTGTAACAATATTTACATATACGTTGATCACTGCCTAACTCAAATAGACCTTCAACAAACAAGTAAGTTGCTAATTCTTCCCACTTACCATTGTTCTCCTTTTCACTTTTCAAATACAAATCAACATTCCTACTTTGACATTTATAATAAGTACGTCGACAACAAACACAAACAAAGGGGCCGATTAGGATGGTGGACGGATGCATGACCGCTGGGCTGGAGGCGGCAGAAAATGCACCTCATCGTCTGCCAGCAGCGGGCCTTCCATCAGCCATATTAGGAAGGGGAAGTGGGCACATTTACCGTCCGCCACGTAAAAACGTGAACCACAGCGGGAACACACCAGACACCCTGGTGGATGGAGCCAATCCAGGCTCACCACCGTGCGGAATGCCGTCCCAACCGTCCGCAATATCACGATGTCGCAAACAAACCAAAACACCGCAGCGGAAACACCTCCATCTCATAGACGGCAGAAGCACCACAACGGAGAGGGAAAGAATTGCCACGAGACCCATCGCACGGACCCGACCGCCATGGACTCAGCCCTACACGCCTTCCCGGCCCTGTTCCTACTTCACTACCAGCAAGTCATGCACCGACATGGACGCGGCCGCAGGTATGCAAGCATGCAATACACACATACCACGCCACAGCATGCATGAACACTGGTACCTGTCCACACCAGAAACCCTGGTGGGGACAGGAACACACAAGTGCACCCACACCAGTCCCACCTCAGCACAATCACCCCCGCATCTGGCACACTCCACCCACGCAACACCACAGCCAGCCCACGGACGGACTCTGCTGCAATGTCAGACGGTTGGGCCTGTTACTGCGGCCACTCCGTCCGCGGCAGTCATTTTTTCTATGGTTCCGTCCGCGGTCTTTGGAGACATCCATCCGCCGCAGTTAGATTTTACTGGAGGGGAATCCTAGTAGCACCGCCGGTTTCCCCACGGTGTGGTCGGATGGTCATTTCCCGCAAGACTGGTGGTCCGGACGCTTTCCGTCCGCCATCCTAATCGGCCCCATAGTTTGGTATTTCAGAGCACACTACATTAAACTTTCCAATTTCTTCGTCAAACTGATCAGTGCTAATTACTTTCTCATCTCCTCCAACATCTGTAATTGTCAAACTTTCACTTTGTATGAACTGCTCTTCTGAATCAAAATATCGTATTTCAATATCATCACACTTTTTTGAAAATCTGATAAAGAACCAAATAAAAGACTCGTATTCAGTTCACTTAAACTTAATGCAGAACTTTTTACATAGTACAGTTTCTTTACAGACTTCCACATTTCTGAATGGTGTACTGCTAACATCCTCAAATGATGAAAAACACTTTTACAAACTTTTCTTGAAAGAAAAGCCAGAGATTGCCCATACTTCTCAGTATGTTGTCTTACATTACATGGATCTAGTCCTTGTAACAACTTAATCTTCTGTTTAATAATTTTCTGAGTATATTCTCGTAGCAAATTTCGCATTATATCAAATACAATGTTCTTAATATTTTGCTCAAAAGTTGTCTTCTACTTTTAGTAGAAGAAACTGTTTCTGTACATTTTTTTCTACTTGAATATTTTTTCTTTTACTCAAATATATATTTTTCTCCTCTTTTCTTTTGCTTTCACTTCTTCTAGGCATTTCTAAATTTTAATCCAAATGAAATAATTTTCAGAAAAACGAAAAATAGATTCAATTATTTGTCACATTTGTTCACTATGTTAAAATAATGACATACAATTACAAAACTTCCACTAACAACTTCCATACCCAGTGCTGCAATGTGTTGGAGCATGACAGACGAGCACTAGAATGACAGGTAGTGCCATAGAACATACAGCAAGTATTTATTTGATTATTTACATACTCCTTTACAATTTATATATAACTGCACTACTTCATACTTTTCACCTCTCCGCCATACCCCACCACCCCACAGCACGTCCCCTGCAACCCACCGCAAACAACTTTATAGATAGTATTTAAACATTTTTTAATCTATGTACTTAGGATGATATGATCAACCAAACAGCAAACATACAAATTTCCATTATTAGCCTAACACTTTTAACTACAACTTCGCAAACATAACACTGCACCCAGGGCTTTAAGTGGGGGGGTGTCTGTGGGTATCTGACCATCAGCACTTTATTTTTGGGGGCCTCAAAACGGGTCTTTATAGGGCTCTATTTTCGAGCCTCACAAACGTAATTCGTTTTGTTTTCTTTATTGCACTGCAGTGACACGGTGAGAGCATGCACATTGATCACTACCTAAAAGTGCATACATCATGCCAAGTGACTCACATTGTAGGAGAAAGGAAATACTTTAAAGAGAGCCATTTTCTAACAGGATTTCCCTTCTCTTTTTGCAATGCAGGAGCAACATCATCGTGGGGTGATTAGCAGACACACCACCAAGCGCGCAACGCCCATTGCCCCGGACTCTCTGACACAGCTTCCTCGGCGCACACACAGAGCCTGAGTACTTCACTGGTCTTCAAAACATCATTTTTTTGTAAAGGAGACTGATCTTTTCACCCTTTTTACAGCTCCTATATCCCCACTCTGCCTATTGCTGAAAGAATTAGGCTCCCCTGAAATTTCGCTCGGGTTGCGCCTATGCAAATGACCACAAGCAGGCAACTCCAGCACAAACCCGCTCTCTCCTTACACACGGTCTTGATTTAGTGCTACAAAAACACACACTTTGCCTGCCTCACTTAGTTCTCACACCCCCTCTTTAATATGAACATAAAAGCTTTCCAATTACTTTTATATTCCTATACTGTACTTCACATGGAAATATGGAACTCAAGGTTCCCACCATTCCAAATTCGCTCTCTGGTATACTTTCTCAAATGAAAGAAGTACAGTTATTCAGTATTTGTAAGTCACAGCCACTTTAAAACAGTGTATCTATAAACAACTCGACAAAATGTTATGTTTCTAAATTAACGTCTTACACTTAAAAGCTCTTTTGCATTTCTTTGTTTAAAACACCACCAGAGAAGGGTGGTGAAGTATACGCCACAAAGAGCAACTCAAAGCTTTGTTATTCTGTATTAAAAAATGTGCCTTTCAACGCTTTTCGCAAGCCTTTTCGACACCTTAAGAGGGTGGGTGGATGAGTATAATATGTCATATTTAGAACCGATGGCGGACGATGCACGGAAATAAGAACGTATAGTTGAATAAAGGGCGAATGGATGCATGGCCAGATGCATCAATGCATAGATACATAGATGGAAGTATCAATGTATGGATAGATTGAAGGATGAATGAATGCAGGGACCAGTACTTACGATAGATGGGTGGGCTGATAGATGCTTAGGATTGATTCTGGGACAGATGTATCTTTGCATATATAGGCGTATGGCTGCATGAATGGCACAGTGCTTACAGTAGGCGAGTGTGTTCATAGATGCTTAAGATAAGCAGACGAACAGTGCTTAGGATGGATGGAGTTTGTGCTTCAATTGGGCCGGGTCTGAGGATCAGCACTTATTTTCATGGAGCCTCAAATTAGCTCTCTATCAGGCTCTATTTTCGGCCCTCTCAAAGATAGTCAACTTATTTTTATTTTTCTATTATACTGCTGTGACAGCATGCACATCGATGTAGGCATCCTTATTTCACTCACTACTGAGAACTGGAGACATCACGCTGGGTTACCCACATTGTAGAAGGAAGGGAAATCCTTTAAAGAATGTTTTTTTCCGAACATAGGATAATTAGAGAGGATTTTCTAAAGCACACAATGATTCTTATCTTGATGTAGACCACAGCCCAACTTACATAGCCCACACCTCTTTAGGAGCTTTTCCCCCACCTTTTAGAGCATCCCCACTTTTTTTCTCTCACTTAGAACCCTAACTACACCATAGTAACAAAGAAACAGTGTAAGCTTCCATTGAAATCTACAATGGCACCAAGTTTCATAATTTGCCATCAAAGCTATCAGCCTTCTACCACAGTACAAGAGTGTCTATCAGCACGAAGATGTCTTATCCACAGACATGTTGTGTAATTTGTGTACCTGTCTGCTGGAACACTCATCACCAAAAGTAATTTGCCAGAAAAACATATACCATACCATAAAGCGATTCATAAATGGGCACACTGCCACTGCAACACCCTCTTTCCCATCCTTCCTTAAGTTTACAAAATTAAAGAAAAAGCCA
Organism: Lissotriton vulgaris; assembly: GCF_964263255.1. Lineage (NCBI taxonomy): Eukaryota > Metazoa > Chordata > Amphibia > Caudata > Salamandridae > Lissotriton > Lissotriton vulgaris. The sequence continues at coordinate 176,349,251 of NC_141696.1, forward strand.
CACCAAACATATAGGCAGGTAAAACATAAACCATCCCATAGCATGGTTTATAAATGGGGCCAGTGAAACGACATTACCTTTAGTAACTACACATGCCCACGTTACAAATGTCCGTCTTATACTCAGCAACATACACACCTCCCCCACCCCCACGCATGCCCTTGCTTAACCTTAAAAAAACAAACAACGAGCCCCAGCACTCCCGTTACCGCTACTATAGCAATACATAGACTTAATGTCAACAGGTGTCTGCCGGAACGCTCATAAGCCAAAAGCTAATAAAACCTGCAATTTTGCAACTCAAACATACACCATACCATAAGATTGTTTATAAATAGTCACAGTACCACTACACCGCCTACAAATCCACCCTTGCTTAACGCAATAAAAGAAAGACCCCCAGCAAACGTAGAAGCACCACTATAGCCATACAGAGGCTTAATTTGAACAGATGTATCCCGAAACGCTCATCAGCAAAACGTATTAGAACTTGCAAATTTGCGACTAAATCATATCCCATACCATACTGCACTTTATAAGTGCTCCCAGTGGTACTATATAACCTTTAGTAGCTTGACATCTGCATGTTACTATATTCTGGGTTTCAATCAGAAACATACCCACCCCGCCCTTGGTTAACCATACGAAATTAAACAGAAACACCCACCCTTCCCAGTAGCGCCACTATACCCATATACAATGTTAATTTTAACAAGTGTCTGCCGGAACACCTATCAGCAAAAAGTATTCAAACATCCAAATTGAAGGGGACACATAAACCATCCAATAGAACGGTTTATTAATGGGCCCAGTCAAACCACACCACCTTTACTAGCTAGACATCTATATGTTACGAAAGTCATTTAAACACTCTGTAGAGTGTATAGCAGGGCATGGGGAGAGTAAACAAAGTTCTAATTCCCAAACTTTTGATATGCCGTCCCTTCACTGTATCTATATTAAAGATATTAAATGGAATGAATAAATTGACGAGTGTCTCAAAAGGGATAGTGAAGCTCAGCATCAGTAAAACACGGACCACTTCAACACCTACAAATATCTACCACAGCGACACAGCCTAACAAATAGTATCCCTTGAAATCACATGTAGTTCTCTAATGTCATCAAAGTTATACAGAAAATATACTGCATATTTTCATTTCTTTTTTATCTCTCACACATTTATAAAGAATCTCTTCTGAAGAAGCACTCCCCAAATACTTCTATTCCATAAGAACAGACAATAATTAATATGTTTACTACCATATAGCTTAGTATATCTACCTTTTCATTCTCTAGTAAGAAACTACAAACACTATTAACTATACCCAAATGCAAACCAGAAACCATATTCATATTATATCTCAACCTATGATCATATGGTTCAAACTATGCATACATATAAAAGAAACATATCACTTTTCCTATCGCCATCTCCTCTCCATGTAATCTCCAAGCACTGTAGACTTCCCCACTGTACAACAACCTACCTTGACTTACATTCAAATCTACCTCTCAGTGTCCAAAATGATACCACATCCTGCCCACATAACATTTCTGGATTTTGTTTTTTCGCTTTTAACTTAATAACACATACATCTCCTACCACCATCATCACCCCACCACACTATTTCCACAAAAAGTATAATTTGCAAACGTGTAACATTTTATTTACCTCCCCGAATACATTGCGAACCCAAATTAACGCTGTACCTCATTTTCAAAACCATACAGTCCTATAAAGATGACAAACTACACTTCTTCTCTGTGAAAAATTCCTAAACATATATAAAGTACTTATTTAACAACAGCTCACATTGTATGCATATTTTATGACCAATATCAAACACCACACTTTACTAACACTATATTACTTTGAAATAAAAAACAGTTTCAGAATTAAAAACCTCACCTCACATACCTAATCACCTCCATAGAAAACATAACACACCTTGTTCATTTCTAACTTACCTTTGTAGTTGAAATGCAGATTGTAAATATCACACACGCATGGAATTCTTTCTTTGTCACACACTACATGTAAATCACCACTTTTATCAAGAATGAAACCAGTAATGGCTCAATTCCCCTGTCGCTTCACACATAAAAACATGTAAAGAACAAATCAGAATACTTAATTCCTTCAACGACATTCCAAAACTTATCTTTATTGGTTAATTTTGAATTTTCCATACGAAAAGCTACTTAATATTCCATGGCACATACAGGTCACAAGTTCAACCTATTTTATCACCACTCTTTCTGGAACATTCTACGATACCTGCAGGTTAAAAGTTCATAATTGTTTTTTATAACCTAGCGATATACTTTTGCAACATTTTATCGAACATTTAACGGCACGTGCAGGATAAAAGTTCACAGTAGGGTTCAGTAGTTCATCAGCTTTATCCCCTACTCCAGCAGCACCTCAGCTTACGCCCCCAGCGCCATCAGACCCGTAGGAGTCAGTGCTTTCTACTTTCCAAATACCAAATTAATTTCATACACACAAATTTACATTTGCACTCCCTATATAACACCCCCTAAGCACCATACACATGTTACAATGTTCAAAACAAAAGTTCCTCCGAGTAGCTATAACTACATGCTGACACTACTTGGACAGATGTGGCACTGCGGCCAGAGCACATGACTTCACAGCATATGACACACAGTTTGGGCTCACGCTTTCATCCCCAAGTCCAAAAACCACAGTTGATGGACAGAATGCAGAACAATGTCATAAATTCACCCCAGTACAGAGATCTGGGCCTAAATTCATCGTTTTTTTGCACTCAACACTACCCCAGTTCAGACATGGCCATATGAAAATCAGTCTGATCCTGTGCCTCATGGGAACAGTCCAGCCCGAACTGCCAAACTATGCCTTCCCTGGACCGGAAACAAGCCTCTGAGGACCGGTTTCTGGCATTCCAGCCGTCTTCAGCCCGGCTTGCTTGTATCCAGTGGTGTGGAGTGCATGGGACTCACGTCTGAGCATAGCCATTCCACTCGGGGTGACAAATGCAAAAACCACAGTTGATGGACAGAATGCAGAACAATGTCATCCATTCACCCCAGTACAGAGATCTGGGCCTAAATCCATCATTGTTTTGCACTCCACACCACCCCAGTTGAGGCATGGCCATATGCAAATCAGTCTGACACTGTGCCTCATGGGAACAGTCCAGCCCGAACTGCCAAGCTATGCCTTCCCTGGACCGGAAACAAGCTTCTGAGGACCGGTTTCTGGCATTCCAGCTGTCTTCAGCCCGGTTTGCTTGAATCCAGTGGTGTGGAGTGCATGGGACTCACGTCTGAGCATACCCATCCCACTCGGGGTGATAAATGCAAAAACCAGAGTTGATGGACAGAATGCAGAACAATGTCATACATACACCCCAATACAGAGATCTGGGCCTATATGCATCGTTTTTTTGCACTCCACATCACCCCAGTTCAGACATGGCCATATGCAAATCAGTCTGAACCTGTGCCTCATGGGAACAGTCAGGCCGAACTGCCAAGCCATGCCTTCCCTGGACCGGAAACAAGCTTCAGAGGACCGGTTTCTGGCTTTCCAGCCGTCTTCAGCCCGGCTTGCTTGAATCTAGTGGTGTGGAGTGCATGGGACTCACGTCTAAGCATACCCATCCCACTTGGGGTGACAAATGCAAAAACCACAGTTGATGGACAGAATGCTGAACAATGTCATACATTCACCAAAGTACAGAGATCTGGGAATAAATAAATCGTTTTTTTGCACTCCACACCACCCCAGTTCAGACATGGCGATATCCAAATCAGACTGATTTGCATATGGCCATGTCTGAACTGGGGTGGTGTGGAGTGCAAAAAAACGATGGATTTAGGCCCAGATCTCTGTACTGGGGTGAATGTATGACATTGTTCTGCATTCTGTCCATCACCTGTAGGTTTTGCATTTGTTACCCCGAGTGGGATGGGTATCCTCAGACGTGAGTCCCATGCACTCCACACCACTGGATTCAAGCAAGCCCGGCTGAAGACAGCTGGAATGCCAGAAACCGGTCCTCGGAAGCTTGTTTCCAGTCCAGGGAAGGCATGGCTTGGCAGTTCGGGCTGGGCTGTTCCCATGAGGCACAGGGTCAGACTGATTTGCAAATGGCCATACCTGAACTGGGGTGGTGTGGAGTGCAAAGAAACGATGGATTTAGGGCCAGATCTCTGTACTGGGGTGAATGTATGGCATGGTTCTTCATTATGTCCATCAACTGCGGTTTTTGCATTCGTCACCCCGAATGGGATGGGTATGCTCAGATGTGAGTCCCATGCACTCCATACCACTGGATTCAAGCAAGCCGGGCTGAAGACGTCTGGAATGCCAGAAACCGGTCCTTGGAAGCTTGTTTCCGGTCCAGGGAAGTCATGGATTGGCTGTTCGGGCTGGACTGCTCCCATGAGGCACATGGTCAGACTGATTTGCATATGGCCATGTCTGAACTGGGGTGGTGTGGAGTGCACAAAAACAATGAATTCAGGCCCAGATCTCTGTACTGGGGTGAATGTATGACATTGTTCTGCATTCTGTCCATCACCTGTGGTTTTTGCATTTGTCACCCCGAGTGGGATGGGTATGCTCAGACATGAGTCCCATGCACTCCACACCACTAGATTCAAGAGATCAGGGCTGAAGACGGCTGGAATGCCAGAAACCGGTCCTCAGAAGCTTGTTTCTGGTCCAGGGAAGGCATGGTTTGGCAGTTCGGGCTGGACTGTTCCCATGAGGCACAGGGTCAGACTGATTTGCATATGGCCATGTCTGAACTGGGGTGGTGTGGAGTGCAAAAAAACAATGGATTTAGGCCCAGATCTTTGTACTGGGGTGAATGAATGAATGAATGAAATATGATTTATAACCGCGCAACTTAGCCCAGTGGGCGTCAAGGCGCCTAGCTCAATATCTAGCTGAGTCAACAAGGTGACGGGAACTTACTGGTAGGCTTTAATGAAACACCAAGTTTTAAGGGCTTTCCTAAATAGATCCAAAGAGGGCTGAGATTTGATCTCCAACGGAAGTGTGTTCCATAATTGGGGTGCCAAGATGGAGAATGCCCTACTCCCCCATCTGACCTTCCTAAAACGGGGGACTACCAGCTGATTCAACTCTAGAGAGCGAAGACATCTGCTAGGCACATAGCGGGTAAGCAGAGAACCAAGAGCATCAGAAGGGCCTGCCATGAGGGCACTGTAAGTGAGGCAAAGGAGTTTGAAAGAAACCCTAGAAGGAACAGCGAGCCAATGAAGGCTCTTCCTTGCCATAGTAGCAGATGAAAGCCATGGAAGGGCCAACACAAATCGCGCAGCAGCATTCTGAACCACCTGCAAATGCTGCAGAAGGCACTTGTTAGCCCCAGCATAGATTACATTACAGTAGTCAAGCCTGGAGCCAACAAGAGCGATCACGATCTGCTTGCGTGCCTGGGGGGAAAGGTAATGAAGGATTTTTTTAAGGGTCCTAATGACTCCCCAACAGGTGGCAACTGTCCTATTTACCTGGAGCTCCATGGAGAGCGAGGTGTCGAAGATGACGCCGAGGTTCCTGGCAGATTGGGGGGGAGTGGGGCAGGTGCCAAGAGATGAGGGCCACCACTCGCCCGACCACACGTCCTGGTCCTTGCCAAAGACCAGGACCTCTGTTTTGTCGCCATTCAACTTTAGGGAGTTAAGGATAATCCACTCCGCAACAAGCTGCATGCAAGACCTAAAGTTGGACGCGGATGTACTCGCAGAGTGGGCCAGGGACACCATAATCTGAGTGTCGTCAGCGTACGACACCACCTCCATCCCCTGTGATCTTACTAATCTCGCAAGGGGGGCCACGTAGATATTAAACAGGGTCGGGCTCAAGGCCGACCCCTGTGGCACCCACATTGCAACGATTTAGCATTGTATGACATTGTTCTGCATTCTGACCATCAACTGTGTTTTTTGCATTTGTCACACCGAGTGGGATGGTTATGCTCAGACGTGAGTCCCATGCACTCCACACCACTGGATTCAAGCAAGCCGGGCTGAAGACCGCTGGAATGCCAGAAACCGTTCCTCGGAAGCTTGTTTCCGGTCCAGGGAAGGCATGGATTGGCAGTTCGGGCTGGAATGTTCCCATGAGGCACAGGGTCAGACTTATTTGCATATGGCCATGTCTGAACTGAAGTGGTGTGAAGTGCAAAGAAACAATGGATTTAGGCCCAGATCTCTGTACTAAGGTGAATGTATGACATTGTTCTGCATTCTGTCTCTCACCTGTGGTTTTTGCTTTCATCCCAAAGTCCAGCAGCAGCTCAGCTTAGCAGCATGATACTCTACACACTACCTCACATATTTACAGTACCCCAAGACTTTCAGACCAGTTTGGGTCAGTCGTTCATCCATGTAGTTATAAACACATGCTGACACTACTTCCATAGCTGTATTGCAGCAGCCACGGCACATGACTTCACAGCATAAGTCACACAAATTGGGCTCACCCTTTAAACCCCGAGTTCCACACCAGCTGACCTTAGCAACCTCACACTGTAGGCAATACCTCACTTAATGTTCATAGCCTAGCACTTTCAGACCGGTAGGTATGAGTAGTTCACTACACACCCCCTGTATAGCACACCCTAAACACTCCACAGAGGTTACAGTGCTCCTACCCTCCCATTTCCCACTTTTTTGCCCTTTTTTCCCTTACTCGCTTCAACGGAATCACAAAGTGGGGGCCAACACTTCCTAGTTGCAACCGCTCCCACGGCTCGCAGCGAATAAGCAGCAAGCTTGTGCTCGTGATGCCTCAGCCAATCAGATGGCAGAATTCCCACATATCGAAATGTGTAAATTTCGATATTTCTCAAATAAACGGAAGCGTGCATTCTAGACCAATACTTTTCTCCCTGCCAAATGTGGGGTAATTCCGTTCACCCGTTCGACCTGTATCCTTGTCTAAAGTTTCCTATGGAAATTAACATTGAAAAACATGTTTTGGGATCCCGTTTTTTCTCCCCCCCCCTTGACGAATCACCCCCAAACTTTCAACATAGGAGCTGATCTCAATAAAGAATTTGCTTTGAAAATTTCACCAAGATTCGTTAATCGGCGCCAAAGTTTTGGGAATAGAATGTTGCCATTTTCCTATGGTAACTAGGTCCTAACTATAACTACCTACTGGTGACCGCCAGTAGGTAATTTTAAACACAATTTTTCTGCTAGGCCTAGACACAACTAAACTCTGAGGATGACAGTCAAAAAGGAAGGGTGAAAGTGTTGGACATTTGGTTTCGTTGGATTACTCCTGTATTTTGAGTAAATTTTTTTATTTTAATGGCATTCCTTAATAATTATAGAGGATTTTACTAAAAAGAATAGTAGTCACAGTTTTCAAGAATGCATATGTACAACATTTACTCATATTGAATTTCAATTTGGTTAAAAATCTAAATACAGAAGTACATTCTGCATACAGCGCGACACAGTTGCTCTTTAGCATTTGTAACTTATTTATTTTGTTTTCCTCACTTAAAAAGTAATTTCTCACAGCAAGGAAAAAATACACATTTGCCTCACATTTATGCATGTCCAGTTTTCCACGGCCTCTAAAAGCTTCATACTAAATTAAATGTGACATTTTGTGTAATTAAAATAATTGAATACTATTTTAGATTTCCTGGTATATTCCAGGAATCCCATGGAAATACCATAAAAGTCAGAAATGTACTTCAAACATAGGAGTAATGCTGCTCTCATAGATGCCTCACAATAAAATCTAGAGCTTTGTGAATTAGGCATGTAAATAGCAGCAGCAGCCAATTGATCCATACGTCTGCTGTGATCAATTTAATGTAATTTTATGCTGTTATCTTCTTTAGGATTCTGGGCATTTAAATCCAAGAGAATGCTGCAGGGCATCTCATTGAAAGATTAAATAGACTGATGGGATTCTGTTAGAAGGCTAAACTGTGCACTCCTAATGCAGGTGTGAGTCAGAAGACCTTTTTAATATCAACTTTCTAGTTAGGGAAAAGACAGTCGAGGACTCAATAATATCTTAGCCAAAAATCTTGAGCAAGGTCTGGAAATCTACTTTATATACCAAAATAGCATTTAAATATGAACATAAATGAATTCTGTTCCTAAAAAAAGATGGATGCTGACTAACACCTTTAATAATGTCATTTAGTATAATTGCATAAAAAATGTTTCTGGACTAAACACAAAGTAGCTAGGTCAGGGGACAGCCCTAATTTGTTCCTCTTTTAAGTAAAAGGTGGAGTGCTAAGCCACAATTGGTATAAAAAAACATGTTTGGGGGTCATAATATACCAGCTTAACCAAAGACATCAAGACACTTTTGCGATGCCAATTGTTATGGCTTAATATTGAATATGTGTACTATTTTGGTATTGACAATGATTGGTAATAATTGTGTAATGTACATTTGCATTTGCAAGCTCTCCCTACATCCATTATCAGGGCGGGTTTACATTCTGTGCACTGGATGATGCTGGAGAAGAGGATGAGTCAGGAGGATAGGGGAGAGGTGAACTCTGGACATTCGCAGCTCACACAAGGTGGAGATAGCAAGAAAGATAGAACAATGCCTCTTGGCGACTGGGAAGGAAACATTTTTAAGCGTATGTCATGCACCCACCCCCTAATTATTGGTCCATGCCGTTCCTTCTATTGCTTTATTCCATTAATTCCCAATGCTGTATGGCTCACATTGCTATCATCTAAGCCAGGATATCACATTGTGATCTATGACAAGCATCACTTCACTTACTGTGGTATGATTTGCACCACTTGAAGAGGTATGACATTGCACCCACCACCTTCTACTGTCTGTCATGGTCAGTCCCAAGCTCAATAAACCTTCACACATTGGGAATAAATGGGCTCCCATCTGTTATATTTTCATACTGCACATTGCTATGATCTACAAAAAATTACAAAAATGACTTTATCTACGGAGATCCACATTCATGCCTGCTGAAGGCCATCCATCTTAAACATTTATACTCATTTTTGGTGTACTTGAAGGGCTTATTGTTCGGAGAAGGTGGGGCTTAATCTTGTTATGGTGCATATATATCCCCTAAAAAACCTTTCATCTACCACATGAAAGCACTCTAAAGGCTTTAATGATTTTCCTGTTCATTCAGGGCTGGTCTGCTGGTGATGGCAGCTGTATTGACTGCCGGGGCGTGTACGCTTAGTAAGCGCATACTGAGCGGACACACGTTGGCAATATGGGAGCACAACGTAATATATAGCCCTGCACACTCCTGGTACTCAATACAACTGTCATCACTGTACATAGATTAGTACAGCTTCTTCTGCTGTCAACACCATTGGGAGTTATCAGCTCCTAAGGTAAACCACAGTTTTCTCTTCTGGTCTCATGGCCTGTCAACTTAGAACGATACCAGAAGGCTACGATATATTTATACATTCAAATTAATATAAATGATCTATCCTATATTTGACCACATACAAACACACCAGGTTCGACCAAACATTGACAAACAATGAATGGGTTAATCAGAGCCAAATTCAGCATATATTAGAAGGATAAAATGTATAGAAATTCTTTCTTTCCTTTTGTTCTTTCCTCTATCCTCTCTTCTCTTTCTCCTATTTCTCTCTTTTCTCCTTTCTGTATTCTTTCTCGGATCATTTCATTCTTCATTTTATTACTCATTGCATATGTTTTAGTACTTCTTTTTGATATTATCTTGTCTCACATTTCATATGACACATGTCTTGTATTTATTCTAAAATGCTAATAAACATTTCTTAAAAGAAAAAATGTATAGAAATTATCTATCCTATACTTGGTGTCATTTGACAGACAACAGGATGGTAAAAAGGTAAATAAATAATTAAATAAATAAAACCAATAAGTAGGTAAGTGGTTTTATTTATTTATTTATTTACTTCACACTATACTGTCGTATGTCGAATACCACTACCCTCCACAAAGCGCTGCCCTACCTCACCAACACTCCGCATTTACCTGTGCGAGCCGACACTGCAGTCCAGTGATGTAAATTACCAAGCAGGAGGTATCAAGCAGACAAATTGGCTCAAAGTGGAAAAGATCTAGATTTGCTAATGTCTATGTTAGAAAAATACCTTTTACTAGTTCACTTGTTCTTCTGTTATACCTATTCTTTAAAACTATTTAGGACTCTGAAGGATGCTTATTATACATGTAATGTGGAGGATCTCCCTCATTCTCCTTTACTTAGCCTGCACCAATATAGATTTGGAACAAACATACCACAAGAGAATACAAAACAACCCTGACTAATATATATATATACAAGTATCCACAATTCTTTTGACCAATTCAGTGTCATCCAAGATGTCCCAAATGAGCCAGACAAAAAGGTCAACAAAGCTAGTAATCACTACTGAAGGCATTCAATGAAATGTATGCCAACCAAATAAAAAAGCTGCATTCAAACATAAATGTAATTATTTTAATTCTGGTATTAAGGGCATATCTATTCCTCACGGCTATTTCATATTACACTTGCCCAGCAAGATAAACTTCAGATATTTAAGGGTGGGGTCAGCAAGAGTCCTACATTTAAGATCGTCATATATTAGGACAATTTAATAGCTATGTAATACCAAACACCTACTATTGCAGAACTACATAAGTCACTAGGTGGAAACACACCATGCCACAGCATTAAGAGATGCACTCCAGAGATGCACTCCACCAGGGGCTAATGAAATGTCCATATCATATCAAACAAGAATGACATGGAAAACTGTACCCTGCAAGAGTTTGGCCAACACAAAATAAACTCTGCACGACTTAACGTAAAAGTGCTTTGACTTTGAAAACTGCTTCTGACCCCAGCAGGAACATTTCTGCCAAAACTGTTAATGTGAGTGCCCTCTGAATAAGACCACAAGCATCTCCAGAGCAGTTTCAATGGGTGTCCGGCCTCATCATTGAGGCAAAACCCAAGGGCTATCAGGCAATGAGCACGAGGCTCACATCTAGGCACACACTTACAAATGAGGGTGTTTCACTTTGAAAAAACAATTGGCAAAGCTCATAGGCCGGGCATTAATGTGCTAACACATACATACATGAGCATGTGCACATACATTTTATGCCCTGTTTGTATGCAAACGTCCTCTTTCTGTGACTTTCATGTCTGTGCCATGTTTCTTTATTTTCCAAGCTTAGGATGCCTCAAGTAACGTAGCAGAAATAACCTGTGTACATTGAATCATGTTTTTTTTCCCATGAATTAACCCAATAATGCTATACCAATCAGATTTGCCAGTGCTCTATTTTTAGTGCTTTTGACATTTTTCTTGATGCAATGCATAAAAGTGTGCTCATAAAGTCTTCCTACTGGTCAGACTTCCCCCAATATATACATATTCTGATTATTTTACTTTTATGTCATTGTTTGAACTCTAGCTTGAAAATCATCCTCTGCTGTACCACGCAACCTAGTTATATGAATAGACAAAGACTCAGGCTGTAAAAAGTGTATGATAGTTGTTAATTTCTCTGTGAGAACAGTGTTTACCAATAAAAAGCTTTGCCTAATTCTCAGTGCTATGGTAAATATCATATTTTACTGACGAAAGGCTCAACATATTAGTCATCATAGTATGCTTCTGCCTGGCCTCTGAAGCTTGGAGTCTGGCGGTAAAGTGCCACAGTGTAAAGCCTGAAAGTTGTTAAAATGAAATTTTCCTTATCTATTATTCCAACCTGGTACAGTTTTAATACGTTATGTTTATGAAACTCAAACATAATTGGTTGTTATCATCTACTGTATTCTATATTTACAAACTATAATAATAGATTGGTGGTCTGAAAAAAGGACCTTTAAAGGAAATGTTAGCCAAAAGGCATTTCATTGTCAGAGAGGTTTTATCTTCAGCAGCATCTGAAGACAACTATAGGTCATTGGATACAATCCCTTTCATCATGTCCATACTGTGATTGTCTCCACAGTAATTCTTCCTTCAATCTCTGCTTCTGGCTTTTTTTCCGTTTCAGTCTTTCTGCATTCAATATTCTATTTGCAGAACTTAAGGGGTGATTTAGAGTTTGGTGGGCAAGGTTCTCTTGCATGCAGTAATTTCATAGAGTTTCCTGTACACCATACTGTGGTATGCAAACCTCATTTGGAGATAAGCGCACCATAAGCTTTTGGTTGACCGAGCCCCCAGTGGCTCAGTCAAAGGAAAGTTTTGCCTGACAACCAAAGGAGTAGGGGGTGTTGGAGGAAAGGAGTTACATTGCCCATCCTATCTAATGTGGATGGAATAATTTTCCTTTTTTTCTGTCCATCACCACCAAGAAAAACCTGGCAGTGAGAGACAGTAAAAAAAAATGACATACCCTCTCTGCGAAAAAAACTTGCAGCATGCAGAGGTCGTTAATATTTTTTTGTTTTTAAGAAAATAAATACTGCTCTTGGAGTTTGTTACTGAAAAGAAAAGTTGAAAGGTTTGGTGAACAGCTAACAAAATCGGCAGCGGTGCGAAGATGAATGTTGGATTGTCGGTCATTTCTAATTTTACCAGACAAAGTCGGTCATTTCTAATTTTACCAGACAAAGTACCATTGAGATGATGGAGGTACTACCCTCCACCAGGCTGATGGACACTGCTCAGTCGGATTACTGACAAAATATAGAATACAAAAATATAGAATACTAAAAATATCGAAGTAAAAATATAGAAAGCAAAAATATCAAAGTCCTATCTACAAACTGGTAAGTACAAAAATATTGATTCAAAAATATCGAGAAAAAAATATATAGTTAGTCAAAATATCGATTTTTTTTAAATATCTTAAAAGTAATTTAAAATTAATGAAATAATAACTATAATTAACTAAAACATACTTAAAAATGCTTAAATAACTTTAAAATTATTAATAATAATTATTTAAGTTAAAAAAATAAACATACAATTTAACTTTTTAACATATATATATATATATATATTAACATAATATTAATTTATTAATATGCAAACTTTTACTGTAGGATAGCGGGAGAGTAAAATTTACTATTACCACTCCAGCAACTGCAACAGTAGGGTAAACGTTGGATTGCGTAGGGGTAAAAAATACTATTCCCACTCCAGTGAGTGCAACAGTAGGGAAAGCGTTGGATAGCGTAGGGGTAAAAATTACTATTCCCACTCCAGAGAGTGCAACAGTAAGGAAAGCGTTGGACAGTGTAGGGGTAAAAATTACTATTTCCACTCCAGAGAGTTCAACAGTAGGGAATGCGTTGGATAGCGTAGGGGTAAAAATTACTATTCCCACTCCGGAGGGTGCAACAGTGGGGAAAGCGTTGGATAGCGTAGGGGTAAAAATTACTATTCCCACTCCAGAGAGTGCAACAGTAGGGAAAACGTTGGATACCGTAAGGGTAAAAATTACTATTCCAACTCCAGAGAGTGCAACAGTAGGGAAAGCTTTGGATAACGGGAGGGTAAAAATTACTATTCCCACTCCAGAGAGCGCAACAGTAGGGAAAGCGTTGGATAGTGTAGGGGTAAAAATTACTATTCCCACTCCAGAGAGTGCAACAGTAGGGAAAGCGTTGGATAACGGGAGGGTAAAAATTACTATTCCCACTCCACGGAGTGCAACAGTAGGGAAAGTGTTGGATAGCATAGGGGTAAAAATTACTATTCCCACTCCAGAGGGTGCAACAAGAGGGAAAGCGTTGGATAGCGTAGGGGTAAAAATTACTATTCCCACTCCAGAGAGTGCAACAGTAGGGAAAGCGTTGGATAGCGTTGGAGTAAAAATTACTATTCCCACTCTAGTGAGTTTAAAAGTAGGGAAAGTAGAGATTTAATATATTACTATGAATAAATTAAATATAAATACCAATAAAAAAATAAGTAAAATAAATTACACATTTAAAATTATATATTAATTAATCAATTAAAAATACAAATAAATATTAGTTATTAAAATTAATTTCATATTAATACAAATGAATTACCAATTAACAATTAATTAACCATAAATTAAAAATCAATTCCAATAAATAAATAAAAATGATTTATTTAATTACAATTAAATTACTCCCCACCCTATTTCCCAATAAACATAGAACCCACTACAGAAAATAAATTAATAAAATTAACATAATTATCAATTAATCAATGTATAAAAATTAATTACCTATTAAAAATGTGTCCACCCGCCATCCCATCGGAAAAAGGGACCGCCCGCCATAAGGCCGGGGGTCCCGATGGTGGCATTAGGATGCGCCCGCCACAGTTGTGGGCGCATCCCTCATTTTTAACATTGTGGCGGGCGGTGCTCTCTGCACCGCCCACCACAATGTTAAAAATGCATGTATGCATTTGCATACACAAAGCAGCAGGCAGCTCGCGGTGCCTGCTGCTTCTTGTATGCAAATGCTGGGGGGTACCACAGGTACCCCCCGTGTGCACCCCCCACCTCTCCTTCACTCTGGGGGCCCCCTGAGTGAAGACCAGAGTGAAGACCGCATGCCTTTCTATCCAAGCCCATCATAATATGGCTGACGGTGTGTAATAGACACCGCCAGGATGTATGACGTTACCACGCATACTATTACCACGCATACCATTACAACGCGGTATTTACAACGCATACCGTTACAACGCATAGCGCTTTGAGGTGCTGGATAGTGGTAAGTATAATTTTATATTCCAACTCCAGTCCCCGTGGACACTAGGGAAGGTGTTGGATATAAAATTAAACGTATTCCCTATCCTAGAGCACCCCCCAGCGCAATGCGTTGTAATGGTATGCGTGGTAATGCCTGCGTTGTAAGTGTAGTGCGTGGTAAAAAATGTGTGGTAAACGTTGTATACCACACCGCCACCATATTAATCCTTTTCCGCCCCGGCCGCAAGGCGACCGGGGCGGAAAAGCCGCGGACGGACTTTCCGTCTGTCGCAGTCCCCCCCCCCCCGCCATCCTAATATGGCGGGGGGGAATTAAGGTACGGATGGCGGGCGGATTGCCCCTGCCAGGCCGGTGGTGGCTAGCGCCACCATCCTAATGGGACCCATAGTCTGCAGCCATTATGTGGATACAAGCACATTTTCCAGGATCCCTCAAATTCGGCCACGGGACTGTACAGAATACAAAACCATAGATATTTAATTGATGTGGTCGGCTCCAGATCTGAGTGGCAGTAAGTCTGTTTAGTAGCACAGAACCAGCCAAAATCAGATGGTCGTATTTGTATTTAAGAATTAATGTTAGGCAACTGAAATGACTAAGCTATTTTCAGCTGCCTCTTTGGAGGTTGGATATATCATACAATGAAGGCAAGTTGTACTCATCCAAATATTTTTCTTTTAACCAGAAATTTAATGCACAGTATTTTGGATCAGTACTAGAGGATTCTTGAAGGACCAACTTTGTGCAGACCAGCATTTGCATGCAAAGTTGAAGAGGAAGGCCAGATGTACGCTACTTACAGAGTTTAAGTTCAGTTCCAAATGAAGAACTGCCCAAGGAGTGGAGCACCTTAAGTTGAGTGGGAGCATGATGTTGGCCTGTAATTAATATTCAGATTGTCGATCTGTTTACCTGGAAATGCCACTGAGGCATAAAGAAGGAGATGGAGTAGTTTGACTTTCAAAGCCAAATGCAAATACATCATTTCTTGTCTGCAGCAGATGTTGGAGAAGTGCCTAACTCCTTTTGGAATTGTGGAAGCTTTTTTTTAAAAGAAAATTCAATATAGGCAGACCAAGTTAATTTGGAGTCTATTGTGACACCTATTTACTGGGAGTTACGAGTGGCATCTATATGGTGTTTGCCGATCTCCCAAGCTTGGTGCTTCCCCTTTTTACGAAATGCCGGAAATTTGGTTTTAGAAGCTTTGGTAATGAGGACATTGGCAAGATTGAATATGTTCAGTTTTGTTAGTTGAGTCTTAAGACCAAAAGGTGTTGACACCAAAAATCACCAAATCGTTAGAGTAAGCAAGATAAGTGATAAGTTGACCTTCCAATTTGGATGTTACACCATTTGAGGTGCTCAAGTTAGTTGGAAAGACTGTATGGAGAAAACAATAATGATGCCAATATCCAGTCCCTTTTTACTCTGTCTTGGGTATGTAATTTCAGAGCGACTTCTTTCTTGGTAGGCAAATTGACCCTTTCTAAATGTCTTTGTGCAAGATAATGTTTGGTGTAATAGTGACTAGCCTATGACTTTGTCATGCAATTTCTTCCAGAGTAAGTTGTGCTTCACTTTTTAAAGGCTGAGCTCTAGTCAATTAGGCAGGCATACAGGGCCATATTGTTCTGGATTGCATTGTTTACCAGTATCGCTAGTACTAAGATGTTATCTGTTTGAGAGCATACAACGCGGAAGCCTGTATGACTCCCTGGCAGCAGATTATTATTGCTCACTCATTTTCATCAGTTAAAAGGTGGCAAACAGCTTGTCTTCAAAAACAAGAGTCACCCTTTCACACTAGTAGGGGCAGGGTAGAATCTACCAAAGACAAACAACGTTTCTCTTTTGTGCGAATCAAATCTATGCATAACCCACATTTTGTTTCTATATCCCAGTTAGGATGCACTAAACATATTTTCACATGGATTTCAAATAAAACTCCATTTTACTATGTCTCCAAGAAAATATTAAATATTTTTGTTATTATCATGCAAGTTTTGATTACAGTTCTAATATCGACATTCCCCCCAAAAACTTTACAATTACAATTTCAAGGATTCTGTGTCCTACGCAAATTATAAAAGCATGTGTCATATCATACAATCAATCAATCATATGTCCAATGATTATTACAATAATAAACATCCTCATTGTTACTTTTTATAAGATTTTCCAAAGAAATATCACGAATAAATAAAACAACAATCATATGTATTGCTCTTAAAATAACATTCAATCCATAAACGTTAAAAATCACATTCATCTAATAAAATCATCTAAAAAAATCTTTTGACCGGGTTTTCAGCGGTACGTACGATAGACCCCCACCAACTTCAGGTCAAATTTGTGTAAAAAAAAATACTTCTCAAACTAAAACCATATATTTGTACAAGACAAAAAACAGAGAAGACCATATCAGTCCATTGTTTACAATTATTGAAAAAAATACCTTTACTTTCCTATGCTCTGGTGCAAATTACTGGTTAAAGACAAAAACGTCCACTGATTATTAGGGGTTGAAAATAACATTAGTTAACCCCAGTTCAATCTATGCGGTCACGGTTGGTCCCACCACCCCAAGATCGCGTCAATAAATCAATGGATCACCATTGCCTATCCCTTCTGCATGTGGCCTATAGGTAGATAGCCTATATGTGAAAGTATTTTTGGTTCATCCTTACTGGGATAGAGAGACAAGAGCGTGGGTTATACAAAGATTTGATTCATACTAATTGGAAACGTTGTTTATCTTTGGCAAACAGCTTGCTTTCAGCGTCAAATAATGTAAAATGGCGAACGTTCTTTGGGTCATTCAATGGGCCATGTGTGAATAGGATGTATTAACGACTCCTTTCATGGCCCAAAGTTTCAAGCCGGTAAGTTCAATGTAATTAAACAGACCTAAGAGAAGTGTGCCCCATATTGTTGGATTTTGTTTAATCAGTGCAATTAGAAGGCCCTTTGTACCTGGGCATAAAAGGTGATGATCTCGCTTGAGGTGATGTGGAAGCTATTGGGAGCATGTCTATCTGGTTGGAAGGAGACAGAGATGTTGCTGCTGTATAGCTTCTTGAAGTGCAATTCCCAGGAATTCCTGCTCTGTTATGTTAATCAGGCATGTTATGCGATAATACATTTATTTTAATCGCAGTTTAATATAGGCTAGCATTTACCCATGCAAGCATAATACAAGTGTAATGTGTAACATGTACTTATAGCAATCGGTACAAATATTTCACAACGATAACTATTGTAACATTTGCTCGGACATATTTCTCAATTCACACAATGGAACTCGTTGTCACTGGAATTCATCTTTTCACTTGAATACTTACATGTTGTTTAGGTGGTTAAACTGCCTTTTTCGAAAAATCTTTGTAAGCCTGATTCACAAAGAAAGGTAGCAAATCTGCAGCCAGAATAGTTCTCCTATATAGACAGCGGCACAGATTTACTACCTGTGGAAATTCACAATAATTCCCTTTAGTGTTCCTGGAAGTCTGTAACCGGTTGCAAGCTTCTAGGGGTGCAATTGAGAATGTCATGTAACATGTTTCCCAGGCTCCCATTTCCCTAATGCATAATTGCACGGAGATTACAATTACTCAATGTGGCAAATAGGCTAACAGGCACATGCATCAAAGGATTTTGCGATCGCAAACGGTGCGAATCGCAAAAATCGGCCGTTTGCGATTGCAAAATCTGCTTTTGGAATGCATGAAGGGTGAAGGCCCTTGCAATTTGAGAATTCGCAAATATTTGCGAATTCTCAAATTGCGATTGCATTTAAGGAATCGCATTTTGCGATTCCTTAAATGCAATGCATGAAACTTAAAAAAATTGCGATTTCGCAATTAGGGGGAGCAAATTACCATGAGGTTGAACCTCATGGTAATTTGCGAAAACTTGGAAAAATGCACTTTTGTGCATTTTTCAAAGTTTCATGTTGTGCACACACATGCCCTTAGGGCATGTGTGTGCACAACATATGTGCACAGATTTATTTCAGGGGTGCAACAGGGTGTCCTTTGGACACCCCTGCACCCTTGAAATCGCATTCTCAATTTGCGATTCGCTAATTGCGAATCGCAAATTGAGAATGTCTTCCCATTCATTCCAATGGGCCTCTAGGCCCATAGGAATGAATAGGGAGGTATTCCTTAATTGCGACTCGCAATTTGCGAGTCGCAATTAAGGAATATTAAGAAATCGCAATTTATGTAGCGATTTCTTGATGCATTGCTTTTTGCAATTCATTAATTGTGATTCCTTATTTTTCGCAATTAAAGAATCGCAAAAAGCAATATTGATGCATGTGCCTGTTAGTGTGCAAATGAATATTTTTGTATTCCTGTTCTTTGTTAACAAGGACAAGTTTTTACATACTTACAGAATCCTTCCCCTGTATCCTTTCTAGACTGGAGATGACGTATTCCTTATCCCTCGCTGGAAATGAGTCATTCCAACCCATTATTTGAGTAAAACCCCATTCCTTTTTAGAGGGGGGATGATGGAAATGTATTCAAGAGTGTTCATATTGTCAAAGTGACTTTGCAGGCAGTGCCGCCTGAAGCCAGGATTCAAAATAATATTCATGTAAATCAGCCTGCAGCCCAGGGCAACAGGTATGTGTAAAAAGCATATGCTTCCTTCCTTTCAACAGCACTCATCTCTGCCCACCTGGAAAAATCATAAAACTACGTTATAAAATAATAATAAAATAATTATAACTACTTTTCACGTTCTTTTTTGTGTCAGCGTTGTTCTAGTAACACCAATGACCGTTGCTTAACACCCTAACAATGCAATCTACTCATTGCAGAACATGTTACATGAATCTGCCCCATTCAGTCTCGGTGTATTCAAATCTGTACAGATGAAACCTGAAAACAAATCCGTCCTGGATCCTGATATTTATTTTAAAAAATACTACCAAAATATAGAATAACACCACTCAAAGAATGCATTAAATATGGATCAGATCACAGTCACAACTGCAGGTGGGAAGTGAAAGCACCACCTTAATATGGAAGCTTCTAATACAAGCATGGATATTGCATTGTTTTTAATGCAGAACATTTAAACTCAAGCATCATATGTAATAACAAAAGCTAATTCATGGTAAATGCTTGACATACTGGTCCTACGAAGAAGCTCCCATTTCTCCTGTTGAAATTGCAAAGTGCGTTTGTAACAATGTTTTTGTAATGAATTCGGGCACCAGCTCATTTTAAAATTGACTCCAATTTACGTATTTTTTTGCCATCTGCCAGAGTTGTTTTGATTTGTGTTTTGTGCTGTTAATCTTTTGTTGTGTTATTGTGTTGCATTGTTTTCTGTTCTGTATGGCTGAGATACCCGCCACCCCCTCTCAACACAATCCCCAAAAGGAGGGAAACCGGAAACAGTTTAAAGTTTTTGGAAGTGGGAGGGAGTGACCCTCCAGGCCGTATTTATTAAAACAAAATTAAAAAACATTAAACGTTTCATGTTATGTACAATTTCATTAACACATTGCGATGTTTGGCTAACCTTAACATATTCTCTAATACAGAGGTTCTCCTAGCCGAACTAGCATCCTACAAAACATTCTCTAGAAATACTGAAATTGTACATCCTAACGTTTAAGGGCCAACGGCAAGGTCATAACCGGTGTCAAGATCCCTAACCAGACTTACCCCTCCCACCTGGGAGGGGCGACAGCACAGAGGCTTACCTCAAGTGCAACTACTAACAATTTCCCTTGACTTGACGGGGGCACTTAAGACTCGACGCCATTTAAAGGTCGTTCGAAGACTCGTGTGAGGTATCTAGAAGGTATCGTGGACCTCCCCCCACCCCACACAACTTACCGCATCTGCCGTCGCAGATGACACTGGCCCCGGGAAATTCCCCAGGAGGGGGCTGTAACCCCTCCTACAAAGGAAGGGGCCTTGACCGCCTTTCCTTTACTTCCGGCGACCCACCCTTAGACGGGACCGCCTCCCCACTGAGGGGCCAATGGCCACCTCTCCCGAGCGCTCCCATCCGTGTTGGGTGACGCCCACTCATAGGGATCTTCTAATTAGTGCTCACCGATCATGACCTTACCGCCTACCAAAAAATAAATACGACAATTCTTACTCAAACCTATGTAAACATTGGTCGCTACGACCGAAAGAGCATGCTTAAAATTACAACACTATATCAAATCATTTTAATCGTAAAAACCTACACGACATTCACCATTCTTTATTAGGCTCAACATCAAACTGATACCTTCACAGCTTGTAAACGAAACGGAAAACATACTTATAAATTCACTTTATTACAAAACAACTGGCTGTCCTCAGGGGCTGGTGGGTGGGTCAAAATTGGCTCTTCGTTCTGTCCCGAGCTCACGTGTAGCGAGGAGGTGCAGCTTCGGAGCACAAGAACAAGAGGACGTCTTCTGGTCTTGCGTCTCTTTTTATCCGTCTTCAGGGCGGGCGTAAACCCGCCCCTGCCTGCCCCTAGGGCGGGGCTGGCTACGTCGGTGTCTAGGCCAGCCCACTCTAGGGCGGGAAAAAACGCGCCCCGGCTACGCCGCTTCGGGCATACCAGCCGAGACGCGCCTCCCGCCCAAAAATGGCTTCCCGGGGGGATCGAGGCACTCCGCCATACGTTCGGGGGGACCGAGTGGTCGCCCCTTTCCATATGGCTGAGATACCCGCCACCCCCTCTCAACACAATCCCCAAAAGGAGGGAAACCGGAAACAGTTTAAAGTTTTTGGAAGTGGGAGGGAGTGACCCTCCCGGCCGTATTTATTAAAACAAAATTAAAAAACATTAAACGTTTCATGTTATGTACAATTTCATTAACACATTGCGATGTTTGGCTAACCTTAACATATTCTCTAATACAGAGGTTCTCCTAGCCGAACTAGCATCCTACAAAACATTCTCTAGAAATACTGAAATTGTACATCCTAACGTTTAAGGGCCAACGGCAAGGTCATAACCGGTGTCAAGATCCCTAACCAGACTTACCCCTCCCACCTGGGAGGGGCGACAGCACAGAGGCTTACCTCAAGTGCAACTACTAACAATTTCCCTTGACTTGACGGGGGCACTTAAGACTCGACGCCATTTAAAGGTCGTTCGAAGACTCGTGTGAGGTATCTAGAAGGTATCGTGGACCTCCCCCCACCCCACACAACTTACCGCATCTGCCGTCGCAGATGACACTGGCCCCGGGAAATTCCCCAGGAGGGGGCTGTAACCCCTCCTACAAAGGAAGGGGCCTTGACCGCCTTTCCTTTACTTCCGGCGACCCACCCTTAGACGGGACCGCCTCCCCACTGAGGGGCCAATGGCCACCTCTCCCGAGCGCTCCCATCCGTGTTGGGTGACGCCCACTCATAGGGATCTTCTAATTAGTGCTCACCGATCATGACCTTACCGCCACAGGTCCGGATAGTTGACCGGCTATCCGGACCCCCCACAAGACTCCTACCTAAAGGTCATGTTTTAACGTTTTTAACCAAGCTAAGAAGTCTCCTATGAGTAACTCATTCCCCACCCTTGACAAATGCACACCATCCCCCAAATACATACTGTCATCATTAATACAACTATGCGAGATCGAATGCAATGTCTTGGAACGGAACAACCTACTCACTTTGTTATTCAATTTTCTAACAGAATGATTCAAAGCAGGGATCGAGATAGCCCCCTGCCACACTTTTCGTGGGATCATATGAGACCACGCAATTATGCACCCCGGAACTCTCCTCGCTAACCAACTTACCGTGGAAAGCATAGCCTCCAGGAGAAGTCGTCTACCGGTGGTGACCAAATCATTGCCCCCTAAATGCACTATGACTATGGACGGCGGTGACCTCATCCGCCCTAACAAACCCTCAAAGAATGCTTGAAACTGGTCAATACAGAGACCGCCTCTTCCGTAGAAGGACACTCTGTACCCGTATTCCCCAGGTACGTGAATCATGTCACCTGCTTTGAATACGTCTGCGGCCCGTCTCACGTATGAGTGGCCCACGACCCACACCTCCTTTCTCACAGCCGGTGATGTCTGACCGCTGGCCTGGTGTTGGGTCGACTGCATAGTCCGCCCTGCCGCGTAGGCTTGCGCAACTGAAAACAAACAAAAGACAAGAAGCGTGAGTATATGATTACAGCTTCACAACATGTGCAATCGCACATATCTCTTATAACAGTTGGAGGACCAACGCCCCACTCGTTTCACTTGCTCTACATTAAGACCCCTGGCTGTAGCTTCAGTGGCAGCCCCTATTCGAAAGGAATGGGTCCCGAATTCGCCCGGGTCCAAGCCCGCTGCGGCAATGGCCATTGCAAGCACCCGCTGAAACTGAAACCTCGTCAGCGGGGTGGCGTCTGCATGCCTCAACAATGTCCCCCCCCATGATGCCACCCTCCGTGCTAGGTAATCTTCTAAACACTGTACCGGACACATGGAGGACCCGGGAGTCCTGCGAATGATCGTGCAGTCCCCCCTCCCATCTTGGTCGGTCTTGGACCTGAGAAAGGAGACAATCATCGCATCGCCCCTGATCTGAACGTGTTCCCGGCACAACCCCCCCACCACATCCTGTTTGTTCCTTGCAACCAGCTCACTTATCCTCATAGCCCCGTGAAATGCCAGCGTAAATGCAGTCCGGAACAAACACGTCTCGAAAGGAGACGAGCATGTGGTAGGGAGTGTGGCCAGCAACTGGGACAACCTATCCAGACCTATCGGTCGTCTCACATCTACTCTGCGACCCTCAAGGCGTTGCCACCCACGCAGCGCCTTTTGTACTGCAAAAGACGCTGTCGGGTCCTGGATATTATGGGCCCTGGCAACAAAGGAAATGGCGGCACGATGCCTTTGGGCCGTAGCCACCGATTTCCCAGTCCTACGTAAGGACATCAGAAAATGTACTACCCACTCTTCCTGACCCCAAAGTCCCCCTCTCTCAGTCCCCAAAAAGGCTAAATAGGCCTGAAACGCCCCTTCATATGCCTTCCTTGTCCTGGGTGCTAGACTCTCTCCCACGAGGTGACGAAGTTCGGGGCACCGAGAGACCAGAGAGCTTCGGGGAAGGGTGCCGGCTCTGGGTCCGCTGAAGGAAGGAAACCCGAGAAAGCCTGCATGTGAAAACGAGACAACGCATCAGCCGCCTGATTCATCACCCCCGGGACATGTTTTGCTCTGAATATCACGTTCAGTTGCATACACAGTAGGACAATTTCTTTGAGCAGCCTCAAAATCAATTTACAACGGGCTGCCTGTCTATTGATGCATTCTACAACGGTCATATTGTCAGACCAGAACACGACAGAATGATCTCTGAACCCTTCAGGCCAGGTTCTCAGGGCCACCAGAATGGGAAACAGTTCAAGGAAAGCAATATTACTCGTCAGCCCCTTCTCATGCCACCATAGGGGCCACCTTTGTGCCGACCATTTTGTGCCGAAGATGGCGCCAAAGCCTATGCTTCCCGCCGAATCTGTCCATAGCCCAAGCTCTTCGGAGGATACGGCTGGCTTGTTCCAGACGACTCGACCATTGAAGTCCGCCAAAAATGCTAACCAAATACGCATGTCCTGGCGGACCTCGGCCGATAACCTCGTGCGATGATGACCCTCCTTTAGGCCAACCATCGCTTGGGCGATTGAGCGGGAAAAGGGGCGGGCCATTGGGATCACCCTCAAGGCAAAGTTCAACTTCCCCACCAATTGTTGCAACTGATGCAGTGTAACCTTAGATGCAGTTAAACATACTTGGAGGGCTGCCCTGAATTTCAACACTTTGCTAGCTGGTAAACGGAAACACCCCTCCTTAGAGTCCAACTCGATCCCCAAAAACTCGAGGCAAGTCGTGGGACCCATAGTTTTACCTGGTGCCAATGGTACGCCAAAATGACCCATCAACACACAGAATTCAGCTAAGGCCTGGGCACATTCGGGACTTCCGGCGGGGCCAAGGAACAGAAAGTCGTCAAGGTAGTGCATTACATTTCGGAAACCCGTTTTCATAGTGAACACCCATTGCAGGAAAGTACCGAATTTCTCAAAATAAGCACATGATATAGAGCATCCCATTGGCATACACCTATCCATGTAAAATGACCCCTGAAACCCGAATCCCAGAAGACGCTGGTCGTCTGGGTGTACCGGGAGCAACCGGAACGCTGACTCGATATCTGATTTCGCCATCAACGTCCCGGGCCCCAGGCGATTCAAGATGGCTACTGCCTCATCAAACGATGCGTATCGCACCGAACAAACCTCTGGATCAATTGCATCGTTCACCGAAAGACCATGTGGAGCAGACAGATTATGGATCAAACGAAACTCACCTGGGTCCTTCTTGGGGACCACCCCTAACGGAGAACAGACAAAATACGGTACCGGGGGTACACTAAACGGGCCGGCGACCCGTCCCCGGCTAACCTCTTTCTGAATTTTCTCTTGCACTACAGATGTATGTTGTTAAACGGAAAGTTGATTTTTGCACGTCCCTACACCCTGAAAGTCCCCCACCGGGATGCGGAAACCATGTGTAAAACCGTTCCGCAGCACCCCAGCAGAAGTACGATCCGGGTATTCGCTGAGCCAGGGAATCATTGCCAAGGTATCAATCGGGGTTGGTAAAGGCGCCCCTCGGACTATCTTAGACCTGTTTGGCGCCTCCCTTACCCCCATTCTCACTCGTTCTGGCTCTGCACGATGACTCAGGATGGGACGACCCACAAGTACTACATTCATGTTTGAATTTACACGATCCCGGAGGCCTGGTACATTTCCCTTTGTTGAAATTAAAGCAGAAACCCTTTTTCCCTGTATTGCCTGCGGGTCTCGAATAATCGTCGGTGCTCGTACTTGGTCGAAAGGGCGTCCCCACATTTTGGCGGGAGTAATCAACAACATTGCTCCCAACCAATGGCATTTTTAACATTCCTGATTCTTTCATTTTATCCCATGTCACAGAATCGTAACAATCCCAAGTCAAACTCTTGTTATGCTCCTTTTCTTTCCTGAACAGATTGTCATAACAGAACCAATGGTTACCTTGATACGCTGTCGAGTAACCCATAATTCGTGATTGATAAATGGGAAACTCAGGAAGCAACTCGGGCCTACGTTCCCCCAAAATCGATGTAAAAATACCCCACGCATTGCCCCAGTTGCCAATATTCTCATTTACCTTAAAGGCGGCCATTTTTGCGCGCCAAACACTTGGATGCATTAGGTCCTTCTGACTCTTGACATGCTCTACCTCATAATGATCGACAAGCAAGGAGAATATATTCACGTATTCCCCCGCCCAAATCTTTTCTTTTATTGCTAAGGGAACATGCTGCCCCAATCTTTCTCTACGAGAGGGTGCTGACTCGTCCCTTGCGATCGGCAATGGCCGCTTACCTGAACCGGATGCTGCTTCTGCCACTTGTGGCTTTTCTATCACCGCCACCGGTGCGGTCACCTTGGCTGCTTCTTTTCCCTTACGCAGCTTTCTTATCAGCGCCTGTGCCTCGGCAGCCGTGGCGCCCTCAGTACTATCGCCCAACCACGCTGCTAGCTGTGCTGCCAGCTCGGGGGGCATATCCTCGTTGGATGTCGGGGTGATGACAACGGGGATTGGATTCCCCTCCATCGGTAGCGGGGTCGGCACCTCGAGCGGGGCAGAGGGAGCCGGGACACTTCCCCCGGCTGGAACCCTTCTCTGCCTCTTAGGTCTCCCTCCAGCCGGTGGTTGGCCCGATCCCTCCTCCCCGTCTCGCTCCGCCAGCCGCTTCTTTATGTCGGACATATCCTTAAAAAGGGCCCGAACCATCTGCTCAGTCGTCATTCTCTTTGCGCCTTTCTTGGGCATCTCTCCGACGAAGTATCTAGAAGACAAAGAAAAAGATCAAAACGCTCAAAATTGGCTCTTCGTTCTGTCCCGAGCTCACGTGTAGCGAGGAGGTGCAGCTTCGGAGCACAAGAACAAGAGGACGTCTTCTCGTCTTGCGTCTCTTTTTATCCGTCTTCAGGGCGGGCGTAAACCCGCCCCTGCCTGCCCCTAGGGCGGGGCTGGCTACGTCGGTGTCTAGGCCAGCCCACTCTAGGGCGGGAAAAAACGCGCCCCGGCTACGCCGCTTCGGGCATACCAGCCGAGACGCGCCTCCCGCCCAAAAATGGCTTCCCGGGGGGATCGAGGCACTCCGCCATACGTTCGGGGGGACCGAGTGGTCGCCCCTTTCCATTAAGTCGCCTCTACACAAAATTCAAAAAATGCTATTAACTTTCCAGCTAAATGTAATTGAAGTTTCAGTCAACAGCAACCTATTACCGCTGACAAAGATGGGGCGATACCGCTGCTCCACCTCTGCAACTAAATATGACACCAAACAGCATAAACCCATGGCATACATTTTGCAATAAATGAGTGACTTCTATGCTCGCATTATGTGATCTAGCCTTGCAAATCCATGCAAATTCTCTGTGGTCCACTATTTGTATGCTGTGAATGATTAAATGGGCCATTTAAACCATGGTGAGAGATGTCTTCCTCTGCCGGGGATCTCTATGGCTTCAGTGGCTCTGACAGCGTGGGAGATACACTGAAACCAGAGCCCAATGCTGAGCAACATTCTATTTTGCTTTTTTGTAATAAACATCCAAGAAGGTGAAGCAAAATGTCTGTGTTGTATAGGGAGTTTTCCCCCTGTGTAAGGTATGTTTTGACATTTTCCTGCCTGAAACAGCCATAATAACCCCCAGGTCCCTCCGTCCTCGACACCTTCATAATAACAAGTGGCGTATGAAGGTGTCGAGGACTACGGCACCCGGAGTAATGAAGATTACCGGTAAGTAACAGGACATTACCCCCAGGTCCCTCCGTCCTCGACACCTTCATACGCCGCTTGTTATTATGAAGGTGTCGAGGACAACGGGACCCGGAGTAATGAAGATTACTGGTAAGTAATAGGACAGTCACACATCGACCCCAGGAAGGAGCAACCAATGACAGTCGCCCATCCTAAATAGGATGGGCTAACTGCAACGGGTGCCAAGCGGGCCACTGGGTCAAAGGTTTCCACTGGCAGAGTCAGACGAGCCTTTATCCTTGGAAATCGCCTTAACAGCATATTTGCAATGAAAGTGACTCAGTGCGTGCCACAAGCTATTTACCTGTGCCGCACTGAGTCACTTTCAAACCACAGGGATGCAACATATTTACAACAAATTCCTAACTTAAGTTTAACTTAAGACCAACACTTAAGACAAAATCCTAAATTAACCTTAAGTTAAACTAAAGTTAGGATTTTGTCTTAAGACCAAAACTTAAGACAAACTTAAGACAAAATCCTAACTTTACTACTCCTAAATACCTTTTGTGAATACCGAAAGTCGTGAAGTTAGAATTTAGTCTCATATTACTTTTGTGAATTGGGCCCAAATACATTTACTAAACCAGTTGGCATATTCGTGTTTTCAGGTAGGAAATGGAAATGCAATACCCCAATATTCACAGCATTGCAGAGTTAGAGTTTGTCTCTGGGAGTGAAACATTTTCATGGTGGATAATAAAAATACATTTGGTGGTGTATGTCACCTTACAGTATTACCTAGCTCTCTTGCACCACAAGAGGTTACTTGGATTTGGGAGACTAATTGAAGAAAAAATCACAAAAATCATGGTAGATTCAGCGAGAGAACCAGAAGGTTTTTAATTCATCCCTGAAGGTAATCAACTAGTCCTATTGCCTCATGGTTACTAGTCTATTGTTCCAGGATTTCAATAGATTGTGGGTGAATGCTAAGTAGCCATATTTGTATTTTTCTTTATTCTCCTATCCTGGCGCAGACAGCGTTCAGCAGATCTCCGTCTCCTTCTGGGGACAAATTTGGTTTATAGATCAGGAATGGGTATGGAAACTCGGTGTGTTACCGTTACAACGGAACTTTTACAACGTAATGCTGTTACAACGCAGCTATTACATCGTAAATACCATTACAATGCATGCCATTACAACGCATGGCATTACATAGCAGATGGTATTACAACGCATACCATTACATCGTAAGTATTGGTAAGTATTTAATTTTTTTTTTATTTTATTTAATATGTTATTATTGATTTAATTATTATTAATTATAAAAAAATATTTATTTCGTTTTTAAATATTATAAATTAAATATATTAATTTAAGTATTTTTTAAAATAAGTATGAGTATAGGAGTATATGTTTTGGGGTACTGATGTATATGTTTTGGGGTGTTTGGGTATTTTTAGGTTTTAGGGCAGTGTTTGGGTTTTGGGGTACAGGGGTGTTTTTAGGTTTTAGGGCAGGGTTTGGGTTTTGGGGTACAGGGGTGTTTTTAGGTTTTAGGGTAGGGTTTGGGTTTTGGGGTACAGGGGTGTTTTTAGGTTTTAGGGCAGGGTTTGGGTTTTGGGGTACAGGGGTATTTTTAGGTTTTAGGGCAGGGTTTGGGTTTTGGGGTACAGGGGTGTTTTTAGGTTTTAGGGCAGGGTTTGGGTTTTGGGGTACAGGGGTGTTTTTAGGTTTTAGGGTAGGGTTTGGGTTTTGGGGTACAGGGGTGTTTTTAGGTTTTAGGGTAGGGTTTGTGTTTTGGGGTACAGGGGTGTTTTTAGGTTTTAGGGCAGGGTTTGGGTTTTGGGGTACAGGGGTGTTTTTAGGTTTTAGGGTAGGGTTTGGGTTTTGGGGTACAGGGGTGTTTTTAGGTTTTAGGGTAGGGTTTGGGTTTTGGGGTACAGGGGTGTTTTTAGGTTTTAGGGTAGGGTTTGGGTTTTGGGGTACAGGGGTGTTTTTAGGTTTTAGGGTAGGGTTTGGGTTTTGGGGTACAGGGGTGTTTTTAGGTTTTAGGGTAGGGTTTGGGTTTTGGGGTACAGGGGTGTTTTAGGTTTTAGGGCAGGGTTTGGGTTTTGGGGTACAGGGGTGTTTTTAGGTTTTAGGGTAGGGTTTGGGTTTTGGGGTACAGGGGTGTTTTTAGGTTTTAGGGTAGGGTTTGTGTTTTGGGGTACAGGGGTGTTTTAGGTTTTAGGGCAGGGTTTGGGTTTTGGGGTACAGGGGTGTTTTTAGGTTTTAGGGCAGGGTTTGGGTTTTGGGGTACAGGGGTGTTTTTAGGTTTTAGGGCAGTGTTTGGGTTTTGGGGTACAGGGGTGTTTTTAGGTTTTAGGGCAGTGTATGGGTTTTGGGGTACAGGGGTATTACGACTTTATATAAATTAAATTAATTAAATTAATTTTATTTAATTTTATTAAATTAATAACAATATTTACAATTATTAATTTAATTGTATTAAAAAACGATTACAATTAAATTATATTATTTAAAAATGTTTAATTAATTAAATTCTTTTAATTTTATTAAATATAATTATATTATGTATTATTTATAACTTAATTAAATTATAATTATATTTATTGTAATTAATTGCATTATATTATTTTCTATTTATAATTGTTTTATATATCATTAATTATACTATTTTAAATATATTAAATTAATATATTATTAATTTAATTGTATTAATAAACGATTATAATTAAATTATATTATTTAAAAATGTTTAATTAATTAAAAACTTTTAATTTTATTAATTATAATTATATTATGTATTATTTATAACTTAATTAAATTATAATTATATTTATTGTAATTAATTACATTATATTATTTTCTATTTATAAATTTTTTTTATATCATTAATTATATTATTTTAAATTACTATAATTAAATTAATTACTGTTTTAAAAATGTTATATTATTTTTATTATTTTAATTTAATTTAATTAACTTTATTACATTTTTTAAAAAAAAGATATACTTACCAATACTTACGATGTAATGGTATGCGTTGTAATACCATCTGCAATGTAATGCCATGCGTTGTAATGGCATGCATTGTAATGGTATTTGCGATGTAAAAACCGCGTTGTAACGGAACGCGTTGTAAAACATCGCGTTGTACTGACACCAATCCTGGAAACTCTGCTGGTTACATTAATTGATGACCTCATACTCCTAGGTCAATCTGCTGACTTAATACAGAGGATCATTTCATCATTATTCACCCTTGGGTGGCTATTGGCGGGCAGGGTGTGACCCTATGATGGTTCCTATTTTTTGATCAGATGGGGCTAGGCTCCAAGCAGAAAATGCTGTTGCACTGGGTTTTTCCCGTGCAGTATGCCTGGAGTTTTTTTGTTTTCTGATCACCTGTTTTTTTTTTTACTTTTTACTGTGGGTGAGGCTCACTAAATGTGTCTCACCCACAGTAATCATGTCATACGGACTGAGGGCGTTTACCACCAAACGCCTTCTAAGATGGGGCCACTGTGACGCAGCAATGGTAAGGGGCACACATGTGCAGGCTGCGTCTCGGTGACTACTGTTCTGCACAGCACACAAGAAGCCGGGTGCAATGGGGACATTGCAGGTTGGGTATTCACCTGGGATAGGCCTTATGAGGGTAATGTACACAATTAGGGAAAGTCAAAGTGCTTAACGGTTTTACCTATAGTAATACCCCATTTTACACAAGGGGAGGTAACTTTCTTAGAATGTAGTTCCACTTTCCGTTGGCCTAAAGGGACCACTGACGTCTTGAAATGGAGTGTAACCTATGCGAGAAAAGCAAATATGTAACATCCAAAATGATAACTAAACATCTTATGGGTGATTCAGAGTTTCCATATTTTCCTGGCTCAGCTCAGGATACGAGCCCAGGCCTTTTGTCACCCTGCTGTGTCCAGTTAATTGTATTTCTCGCCAGCAGCAGGAAAAAAGGCCATCTCACACAAAAGGATCTATTAGCAGTACCTCTCCCAGGTATTAATAAGGGAAGGGGTGGGGCAGAATCATTTGCATCAATCGTTCAATTGTCACACTGCACTAGGGATGGACCTGCCTAAGCTCACTGGACAAAGAAGAGTTCCTGGACAAATTGAGCCAACCTAGAGGCCTGCCCTATGAAATTCTAGTGTGCAAGTCACTGACAGTGATGTCAGTGAGGCGTAGAGTTGAGACCCCAGGAGTTGATGTGAAAAGTGCCTCTTGGATGATACCTTTTTGGATTGCCTCAACATGCTGTGCTTGGGAGATGGGACAGTGTTGAAAAGGTTATGTAGCTCCCCAGGAATGGTTAGGGGTGCTTGTCTTCTGGAACCTTCCTCTGCCCTTTAAACACTCTTGCAAAAGGGTGAGACTCCTCCCATGCCTGTTGATTTTCTAACTACTGTGCTGCTGGATCCTGGGACTGCTATGGTGAACTGGAAAGAGGAACCCCCGGGCCCCCACTTATGACCCAGGAATCTGTCAAGTTCACCCCAGGACTAGTGGGTCCCACCAGGGGCCAGTGAGGCTACCCCCTTACGATGACTGAGGACCAGTTGGGGGAAGCTCTGGACTTTTCTGCACCCACCAACAAAGCCACAGGGAGAGCTGGTGCTGGAAGACAAGAAGAGCAACATTTGAGAATGGGGCAGCTCCTTTGAGGGTAAGGGGGTTGTTACAACTTCCCCTGGTGGATAGAGCTCACCACCAGGAGTAACACGACCCCGTGATTGTCCAAATATGTCCTTCGGGCCGGGTTGTGATATTCTAAAGTTTGGCGACCTTTGACCTAATTTCCTACCTCAGAGCGCATGGGATTGCTGTTTGTTCAGTTTCCCCCTGGCCAGGGGCAAGGGCTTGTGTGAGCCCCCTCCCTGTGTTCCCATCTTGTTCAGGGACCCCATCCCCTTTACAGACATATGTAAAAAGGGGCCAGGAACCCGTCCCAGGACAGCCAGCACCTCAAGTATGCTGGTAAGCGCAGTCAAGCTTCTCAGTCAGAAAACAGAAGGAGCCCAGGAACCCATCCCTGAGTCCTAGGATGACAGCAGCAGATTAATCCAACCGTACATGTCTGCCCGCAGGAATGGCAGATGCAAGAAAAGGCTGCCAGCTCCCGCGTCAGATTGGGAATATGCTACCCACACAGAGAGCCAGAGGGGGCAGCTGGCAGTGAGCGCCTCATGCTGCCCTCCAATGAAGGCAAGCGCTGGGGTGTCAAGGTGGGACCGGGCAAACCCACTAAAAAAGAGACCCACCGCGCAAGGCTAAATTCCAAGGAGAAATCAACAATGAAATCACTGGGGCTCTCCCTGGCTCAGCGAAGAGCCAATACTATAATATTCACTTCACTAGGCAAACTTGCACCATAATGCTTTGCAGGACCTTTGTTTGCGCTACCTTTATGCCCATATCTAAGCTTTCGGGGTCCTAGGACGATAGGACCACCACCAAAATGTTTAACACAATGTGGGCTTGCTTTGCTGGTCATCTTCTGTGTGCTCACACTAAGATGTTGGAACCCCAAAACCATCAGCTTTCCAGTGTTTAATATTTAATGCATTTGTAAGCTCTCCCATGGCTAAAGCGTTTGCTCTATAGCTGGGAGCTTCTCACTCTTTCTGGGCCTTATGTATAGTAACATTTTAGAAGATCTAATTAGCCTAAAAACGTATAATACAATGCTTATGTTTTTGTCCACTCTCGGGGCTGATTGTATAGTTACACTGCAATGCATTTTCATCATGCTGCTAGGGCTTGTTCTGATCATTACCGTTTAATGGTAAGTATATGAAAAGTTGTACAAATACAACGTTTATTCCAGATAAATGTTTTATTGGGTTGTCATCATGACTGCACATGTTTCAGTGATACATCCTTATCACAATTATTCATGCCACAAGAATATAATTATTGCACAATGACTTGATATGTTTGGATGACTTCTCCAGGGAGTCACCAGTGATTACACAATGTAATCTATAGTATGTACCATTTGGCAATGCATATTTGTAAATTACTGCATAGTATTTAGTAGTGGGTGTGTGTGCACAATATATATACTTCTCATTTTTCCGAAGAAAACATACTGACTGGGCAATCATTTATTGAATGCTATTATTGTGTGCAAAGTGATTGGGGTTTACTAGCCCACACCACCTCCCTTGACTAGGCCCTAGACTTCTCCACCTCGCTACCCTGTGAGAGGTAAGCACTATAATGGGGAGTTTAGTACCCAATGAGGAGAACTGAGGAGCTATTGGTTGTGCTGGCCATCCAACTAATGACCCAATTTTCAACAGATTAAAAATGTTTGGGGTTCACTAGGTTCTTCTCTACCCTCCGCTCCATCCTTTCAATATGTTAGAATGCTGGAAGTATTATAGGAGCTTGAGCCGTGCAGTCAGTATTGTGTGCTGATGACACTTAGTAGATCCTTCATATTAACAGGTTTCTGCCTGAACTTCAGGACAATATCCAGAACTGTCAATCTACTATAAAGGCCTAGTTGAGCAATACCGTTCTGAAGTTCAATGCCAACACAAACCAAATGTGTTTCTGGGTGAATTCAACCTCTGGAGTACCATATTCTGGCACATTGAGATAATTTCCTTCTCATCTACATTTCCCTCTTTCTGGTCAGGTGCCATGAATCCCATCCCAACTACAGTTTCCAAGATCAAACGCCTTGGCTTCATTTTTGATAAGGAGCTTCAGTTGAGGGATCAGGTGAACATTTTCATTTGTGCACTTCAAGAGATTTATTATAAAAATATTACTAATTTTTTTTCAACACTACTGAGAATCAGTGATGAAAGCTGGAAATTCTGTTGGGAATTAGTTATGGCAATATGTGCTCTCCGGAACTTTCCAGAGAATAAAGTGTGCCTAAAACATGCAGTCTGTCTGAAACACAGCATATGAAAATTAAGCTCTGGTACCACAGATTTGAAATGAGACTCATAATACTTTCTTTCATTCCTTTAGGACCATCTTTTTATTATCACATTTGTCTTCATTTTGCTTTGGATCAAGGTAGTTCTAGTGCCTAAATGCTTTGTGGCAAATGTTCGGATGATAAATGCTTCATTGTCATATTTGAAGTGTGGGAGTGCCGATGAGCAAAGAATAACACCCATACAGAGCTTGGCAAGAGCTAAAACACATAGCTGGTTGAGGATAGGAATTAGGGCCTAACATGTTTGCTCCTGCCTGCAAATAAAGTCCAATTCTGCTGTGCCAGACCTTGCCTTATGGTGGTGGGAGGAACCGCAGCAGGAAGCACTGTGTGGTGGTCTGATGTGTACACCAGAGATCAGTGTGACCATCTTCCTACCCATCACAATTACTAGGGCAATTGTCAGGTACGATAATTAACCAAATCTCATATTCCAGTGATTTTCCATTCAGTATTTCCCCAGTTGGCATATCAAATTGTTCTTAGTCACAGGTCACCATTGGTCTCCAAACATTGCTAACAACTTTTGTGTTCAAGCTTGGGTCCAAGGTTTCCAGGATTTCTTCGGGTTACTGCTATTATTCATGTTACATTCCTGCCTTGCTGGCTTTAATCTTTCTATAACTATTTCGCTGTCTGAAACAGTCTAGGCTGTGGTTGATTGTCTAGGTTTTGTATGGATGTTTCTATTCCTGCATGATGATTAAGGCCCTGTCTGCTGGAACTATATGAAGCAACCGTACAAATAGGCTGGTTCCTAAATCCACCATTGATACTCCCAACAAAAGATTTGGATGTGCTGGAGTTCTCATCTTCCGAACCTTTAACACTACTTAGTACTGTCAAAATCTTGGCTACTCATTTGACAAGAGTGATACCAGCCCTGCTGCTCC
This sequence comes from Lissotriton vulgaris, assembly GCF_964263255.1. NCBI lineage: Eukaryota > Metazoa > Chordata > Amphibia > Caudata > Salamandridae > Lissotriton > Lissotriton vulgaris. Next base: position 176,384,651 of record NC_141696.1, read on the forward strand.
CGATCAATCAGAGTTTGTGCCCAGGAGAAGCACTTCCTACCATTTGAGACTAGGATTCCATGTTATGGATGCACTGGGGAAGGCAGACTAGCTTTTCATGGTAGCAGCAATTGACATGAAAAAGGCAGTCAACACAATTGGATAGTAGCTTGTTTATGCCTCCTAGATGCATATGCAATTTGGAGGCCATTTACTGGGATGAATCCGCTTGTAGAGTATCATCAACCAGGGTAAAAATAGGTTGGACCATCTTGGAAGCCTAAGTAGTTTGCAGGAATACACACCAGGAAATCACCGTATTGCCTCTGATTTTTTCACTAGCATTGGACCCTATAGGAGGGAACATTTGGAAAGAGCACGATGGACGTGGTTGGGGGGTGTATGGAGAGACTCATATATTATCCCTGAACACTGACGAGATATATCTTATGTCTTGGAACTTTGAGAACAATAGAGAAAATATTACAGATGTTGATGAGTTTTGCGACTTTGCAGGAGCAGAGTTAAAACATGCTTTTTCCTCTTCATTGAAAGAGGGAGTAAGGGTAATTTGTGGTGAAGAACATGGAGAATTGAATGAGCTCTGACTACCTTGAAAGTAACTGTGAGTTAGAATTTATTTGAACTCATTGACTATAATCAATGATAGGTACACTCATGTTAATTTTGCATTGTTCAGCATTTGGCGTAAACTTTTGATTTCAGTTTTGAATCAGATGAGCTTGACTAAGACGGCAATACTCCAGAGGTTTCTGTACTATCTTGTCAATATACCCCTACTGCTGATTTTTAAAGACTCTAATTCCGCTACTTAATGCAATATGTGGGGGGTGACAAGAATGGCCCTGAGCAAACCCATACTACCAATTCTGTAATGTGTGCTAGGAGTGTCTCCATTGGAGTATTGTTACCTGGCAACACTGTTGCGTAGGTAGCCAGGTGGATAAACTAACAGAAAGCTTCAGAGATGAGATTGAATGCAAAAATGAAGAGCTCCACGTCACTAACCCTGGCTTTATGAGGCACGCTTTAACTTACCTAAAGGCTGCCACTGCTTGTCAACCTGGTGAGGGATTGCTGGTCAAGATATACTGGAAGGATGACACGACATACAGATTTCACACCGGTCGATAGTGAGGTCCTAGGGAGAACTGCAGCAGGTGTTGAGATCAGCTACATGGACAGGGATGTGTATATCAATCAATGTGACTTGTACGAAGCTGAAAAATGAACATCATTAAATCAACTTTTGAAAGGGACCACAATCAATGTAGGCCAGTTTGTGATTTGTAATAGGTAAGCTCACATGTTCTCAGGCTGTCGGAAATAGAAGGTGATGAGTTCCCAGTTCAGTTGGTCTGCATGATGGACACTAGTCATAATGCTGCCACCTAGTAATATACGGCACTCACGTTGAGGAACTCAACAAGCACTGAGGGGCCTATTCATAGAACTAATCTTAGACAAAATCCTAAACGTACTACTTCTCGTATTCACAGAAATCACTTACAACTCCTAACTTTGCATCCGGACTGTACTCTCCGCACCCGGACCATACTCTCTGGCTAGGGCTGTACTCTCCGGCTGGAACTGAAAAATGGCAGGATGAGTATTAATGGCTTCTTTTATTGATGGGTTTCAATGTTAGAGCTTGCCAGCCACAAGATCATATTGCGGAAGAGCAGCTGGTCAGCTGGCCATGTGGGTGAATATAGCGTTCACGTGGATGTCTGGAAACAGCTAGTTCTAGCTTTCAGGTGTTTTGCTGGAGAACCCATCTTAATCTTTACCTAGTTCATTTTTATAACAACCATTTTGTCAATGTACATAATCCAAAGTTTATCTTACTAGGTTATCTGACATGGTTGTTACCCAAGGCCATGTACTGTATTTGTGTTTTGCTGGTGGTTTCAACATTCCTCTCCCTACATGTCAAAATACTCCAGCACCTACTGGAGGTGGGTGGGATCCAAGAAGCCTGGAGTTGGAGATGGCAGTAACATCTCTTGATTTGGTGGACATAATGGAAACTGCAGGAAAAGATATTATTGCCCCAACAACATATAAAATGTAAGTGGCACCTTCCAAGATTGATTATATATTTGTCACAAGGAGTTTGGAGGAGGTTTTGATGTACATACATGTTGTTTGATCTACTTTTAGTGATCACAATTCTCTTGAGGTTGCTCTCTCAATGGTTTTTAGGAAAGCACATGAGAGAGATTGGGGCTAGTAACCTTCAACCTTCCACAGATAATTTAAAGCTGATATGGAAAATGGGTGATCGTGCCCGAACTCAAGAAGCAATTCTAAAAAGAAATATGAGACTAGTGGAGGTTTGTCTGTCAGAAGAGGACAGTGAAAACCCCTTAATGTGGGCTCATTTAATGATCTCTGCTCTAGTGTGAAAAATGCCCTCCTTAAATCGATACACCCTCTTAATAAGCTACATGGCTGGTTTGATCATGACTGTACTGTGGCTAACCAGGAGTTGACAACAGCATTTGGGACAAAACCTAGAGATCAAGCACTAGTTACATTTTGAGGAAACAATATAAGGCTGTCACAGCTAAACAATGCCAGGTAATTGTAACAGACCAGTGGGATACACTAGACCAAGCAGCTTGCATGAAAAATAGCAGGCATTTTTGGGCCACTGTCTTGGATATGAGACATAAAAATCAGTTAGTTTCCCCGGTCTCCTGCCTGGGAAGCCCATTTTAGGAAAGTTTATGCTGCCCCCTCAATGGAGGATATTTTTAACATTGATAGCAGGAAATTAGCAAATGTTACGGTAACAGTGGGTGAGGTGGAAGATTAAGATAACAGTGGGTGAGGTGGAAGAGGGCATCACAAAAGTGTATGGGGGAAATAGCCCCTGGGCCCAAATGTTTCCTGATCGGCTTCTTTAAATATAATACAAATCTTTGGTCCACTATCTTAACTAATGTGTTTTACAATTTACCACCCTAAGATGCGCCTGCCTACTGGTGTACCTCAATCATCGTCCCTATATTTAAGAAGGGTAATAGAGATGACCCGAGCTGTTACAGGTGAGTCTTGCTGATTGATACCACTGTTAAAATCTTGGGATGTGATATATACAATAGAATCCAGGAGTGGGCCCATGCAGAGTCCATTCTGCATCCATCCCAGCATGGGTTTAGGAGTAAGATTGGGACAATCGAGAAATGTGCTAAACAAAATTTGCTAATAGGCAAGTATACCATTATAAAGTGCACACCTATAGGTTATACAATATCTGATGTGGAAATCTGTTTACGTGTAGGTTCATTTTAACTCATGCTTGAAGCGCACGTGGCACTTTATATTTGATATTACTGTCATACCAATTTTCTGTGAATATGATTTTACCTGTATGAAATCTTTTATTTGTCTTATTGATGTCACTTTCATTGATGAAAATCTCTTCCAATAAAGTCTTTGAACCTGAAACTGAGTACTTATGTCAGTCTGTGACCTGCTTGAATTGCATGACTATTTATGCTCATTTTAGCCAGTACACCATCAGACCGCAGACTAAAAAGTGTAAAAAATTAGTTGCAGACAATTTATCTATGCACCTAGGATCTAGAACAACTTCCCAGTATCCAACAGATCTACCTCAACACTGCTTCAATTTAGGGAAGATTTGGTTATGCTCCTCTCTAAAGACCACTAGATCACAATGCATTACCAGTCCACAAACAGCTACTTCTCTTATCACTCTTTGACTATATCCACATTTTTGACCGGGTTTAGTGTTCCGGTGCTTTTTAGCTATGTTTGTGCTACAGAAATACCACATCCATACACACATGCATGGAAGTATGATGGTCAGTAACAAATACTTGAAAAGTTATAAGTGGCAAAAGATTAGTTTGACTAAGGATATAGAAGACGGATCATGATTAACAGTGGAAACTAATAACCAAGGTTGTTACATTCAATGAGGGGATTCATTTAGCTTGTAAAGAAAATGTCCCTTCATTCTTTATTATATGGAATGTAAAATAAAATATTAATGCATTGAGGACAATCAAATAAATTAGCCATAATTAATATGGAATATTGGAATATAATTATTTTGCTTCAGAGAGCAATCCATGGCAACATAGTCCACATTTTAATATTTTGTATTACATTGTTTGTAATGTTAACTTGGGAAGCGGTGGGTTTCTTTCAGAGGTTCTTTCAATACAGCAATTTTAGCACAGTTAGACTGAAAGGGTAAATGACTTGCACTATTCACAAGTGTGCATACAGGACCACATTTAGAGATTTGTCTTTTCTCCTACTGGAGGGGAAAATAACTCAAAGACAAGTAGTCCACGTCCCACTGATAACTTAAACTGAGATTGAGAACAAAGTTTTTCTGAATATGGATACTTGTTATTTTTGCACTCGCATGGGACTCCGCAATCCACAGGTGTGTCACTTGCTTCACCACACTCACTCCACTATGATTAGGAAAGAAAGAAACTCCAGGAATTGTTGTACTGGAGACTAGACTACTCCTACCAACAAGAAGAGACACAGCGGTCAGTGTTTGTGCTTTGACCCATGTCATCCACTCCCTTAACAATGCTTCAGACGTAAGTGTCCTTTGAGTTTCACACAAAAGCCTTAGTGAGAATTGTGTCCTAATCATCACCAGTGCCTCTCTTGTCCTAGAAACTGTCATGGGAAGTGGGACTATTCCCATTTCCCAGCTCAGAGACATGCCTTGGAATAGTACGCTGGCTAAGCCTCTACGGCCTTCTGGCTATGATGACTAATTTCTTTCAAGAGTTGTGGGGTCGCCAAATATATGCATGTTGGAATGGGAAAGTCCCTTGCCCAGTGGCTGACTTATACCCCTGCTCTGAGTGTCTCAGCCGTGGTTCCTATGCAATAGTTTTTGGTCATAAATTTCTAGACATTGTCATAGCGGCTTACAGAGAATAGACAGTCAGTCAGTCAAAACGTCTTTCAGGGATGTTCCCAAGTCAATGATAGTTAAGTAACAAGCAATAGTTACTGGAGCCAGGCACTTTGCCCAGCTATCCACAAGCAGGTAACTGCCACTGCTTTCACAGAGTTAGGTGCAAGGCTTGGACTTTTGCCAGGGCCAGTTACCAGTCTTTGGTGGACAGCCAGTTTTGCTGACTACAGGGTTTGCTGCAGGGTCTGCATCTAAATCCCTCTTCCAACTGTAATGTTTGGGGGGAAATGCAGATTTAAAAAGGCAATCACCGTTCCAGATTAAGCTTCACTAACTGGTGTCCCATGCTAGCCTCACTCACTAGTTCCAGTTATGTCATCCAATTCTGGGACTTCAAATTCAGAACCAGTGAGTAGTACATGTACTGTACAGTGGCACCCGCCAGTGAAGCTGGCCCTAGGGTAACAGTTTTATTTATGGACCCATTAATCCTTGCATGGGTCAATGGATGAACTTGCAGGACCTGCAAATCCCACAATAAAATGTTATTTTATTTTTACGTTTTATTCAATGGGGCATCCATTTAAGGCACTACACATGGGCCTGGGGATATGGTGTGTTCAACCTTACCCTTTATGTGCCCTTTCAGTTTTTTATTCAGGACTCAGCGATCTAGTCCCAGAGTCCTGAAATGGTAGCAACACATTTTCTCTTGAAGTTGCTGCCAGTCAATGGGATCATTTCTGAATCATGGATCCATCTCTGAATCACAGTAACAAAATGACCAACTGGAGAAAACAGTCCCCCTGATAAGCAGATCCGATTTTTTTGTTGAATTTCTGAGACATGGAGGTGTGTGGTACTGAAGATCCTCTGCAAACTAAAAGTGAAGGTACTTTTAAGATATAATCTTTTAATGCTAAACCTGAACACCTTTTAAAATATGAATTTCTCAAAAACTACTGAATAGATTAACCACAAATCAAGCAAAGATGAATTCTGGAGAAAAGTTCTACTTCCATACCAAGTTTGCTGTAATGCCATTTTGCTGTTTGCCCCGTATTGGAGAACAAAACTTAATTGAGAAATTAAAATGTGAAAACAATTTTGGGACCTATTCATGCACCCTGCTCGACGGATCTGTATGAAACTTGCTATGGACTTTAAGTGAATCTGTACCTTTTCTTTGGAAAGTTCAGTGCTGGTTCGTTAAACTAAACTAACCATATATCACCGGCTTCCATGTTCATCTGCTTCGCTCCATGGAGACTGTATGAAGGCAGACCATGTAGTTCCCAGTAGCGACCAACAGTAAAGGCAAAAAAAAGATCTGCCTCCTCCAATGAAGTTCCTCCTCATCTTGATTGTTGTAGGCTGCATTATGGTGGTTGTACTACTTGGAAATGAGCAACATACCACAGACCAAGAAGAGAAGGACAACGCTTAGAGAGTAGATGAATTTATGGGCTTGCAGTAATGATGTGTGTAATGTATGTGTGATTTAGTTTAGTTGAACTCTGTTTGCCTATACCTTTACATAGAAAGCATCTCATGGTGGTGGCATACATGTCTGTCTATAAGCGTACAGCTGAAATCCGGTAAATACATTGAATAGTATGGGCATTGAAAAACTAATCTTAGTCGTTTGAGACTACACCCACCACATGGAGATACATACGTCCTTCTATATGGAAGATATCTCCACCTGGAAATGCTGAACACCATCTGTATACAGATTTCATCTAGTGGTGGGTGGAACTTGTGGAGTTTCATTTGACGGAATTCCATGCAGTTACATATAAAACTCAGCAAGAGTCTGCAGAGTTCTGTGAGTGGTGGTGTTTTGGCATTCTACTTCTCAGGCTGATTTTTAGTGCTGAAGCTTGTTCCATGCTGTAAAATCAGCACAAAGTGCACCACATGCTGTGTCAGAGGATGCTGCTTCGTTCTGCCACTCGAGTGGAATTTTTACTTGAGCAGCAGTTTTCTCAATGCGAACAGTAGCAAACTGCTGCCACTGCCTGTGTTGAGAAATCGTGATGGGTGTCATTCAACACCTCAATTGTTCTCATTTGAGCTCAAAAACTTAACGGTGGTGAGTCACATACAAGAAAATCTTTGCCACATGGCGGTTCGTGGAGTTTTTACATAACTCTGTGCTTCAGGTGGAGTGGGCAAACTCATCGAAGCTGAGTTTACAGCTCACCCGTAATTTCTTCCCAGGAGCAGGGCAGAGGGTCAGGCTAGTGGCAGGGAACAGGACTGCAGAAGACCGATCAAAAGACACTTCAGTCCATGCCATTTCTCTTAAGTTTATAATATTGAATCTTCTTCAGCCTTCAAAGAATGGCCTAGTTATATTTATGGAACTCAGTACATTATGCATGATAATAGGAGTATGGTTCAACTGAAAATTAGAGTTTAATTTTAAATCTATAATTCTCCAAACGACTTTGAATTTCATTTCAAGGCTCACATTTTGAGTGAAACCAGAATAATGGAATGGAAATGATTGTCAGACATTTGTAGAAGTTAAACGTTATTACCTGCTCTCATCATCATGAGCACCTCACTAGAACTGAATATTTAACCAAGCTACTGAAGACTGAAATAGCTAGACTAAGATGCAATTGAAAAAAACTACATTCTTAAATGCACATGCAAAGTATTAAAGCAGAGAAAAAGCAGAGAAAAAGCATGCCTAGTAAAGATTAAAGGAAGCTTACAAACTGTATTATATGATGTTGTGTCTTTCCCAAAATTGACAAGACTATGGGCCTTATCACGAATACAACAGTTCATTGTACCACTGTAGTTGTGATGGTGGTCAACCCCCCATATTTCAACTCTGGCAGTTTGACCGCCACAGAACCACTGCCACCACCAGGAAACACTCCCTGGCGGTCTTGCAGTGGTGTGAGGCTGGCAATATGTTGGTGGTGCCACTGTGGCACCCCCAAGCGTATTGCTAGTTTCCTCACTGCCACTCCCTGTCTGCATGCACCCCCAGTTCTTGCAGTCCATGGACTTAACACCATGGGTGGACGGCTTTTGCGGAGTTGCAGTACGTGGAATTCCGGGGAGCTGCCTAAAAACTCAGTGGAATTCTGCGCAGTTCCGCTCCGCCTACGTGTAACAAAACCCTGTAATGTGTTGGCCGCGTAACTACCACTGAGGCATTACTTCAGGCCAGTGAGCCAGGAGCAAGAAGAGTATGGAAATGTGGAGCAGGGGCCAATGACCCCCACCGGGGCCTGTCATATCCTCTGAAAGCAAAATTGTCAAATAAATGGGGGGCATAGGGAAAGCAAGTCTCCCGCCCAGACCACAATGTATTCACTTCTGCCTGTTATTCGGTAATGTCCTTGCCCATACGCTGAGCACAAAAAACATCTGCCTAGGCTCAACCTTTCAACCTAATCCAATCTGCAGGTTTTTTTCCTTTCATGGAAAGGCCTCAAAGCGCTGCCGATCTATGACTGTATGGTAACTGGACATGACATGGCGGACACTCATAGGGGATTAATGCAGTTATGGCGTCCAATTCTTGCCTTATCGTCTGTACAGATTCAGTCCCACTCTCTGCACTCACCTCTCAGTGCCACCTCCTCTCCTGAAAGTGTTGCCTAGTTGACCAAGAAGATGGTTGCAGGTGGTGGTAGCGTTACATCGGGATCCCAGGGCTCCAGGGAGTCATTCCCACTGCCCCTGCTGGGCTCCACATTGATGCCTGGGGGAGCGGTGCTAGACATTGTGCAGACGTACGAACAGCAGCCACACACACTTGCACACTTACCAGGGCACCGCACACACAATACAAGTCAGTTGCCCAGCATCGGTCGCATTGCTGTGACCTGTGTGGAAAGTAATGAGAGCAGCCAGTGAGGCAGGTATGGCATCTGTTGGGGACCGGGGCTGACACATTTTTGGTTTTGAGTGAGCCGCCAAGGCGCCTGCAGAGGGCTATGTCTTCCCGGCTCTCGTGGCCCCCACCGCTCACCACCACAGAACACTACACCAGTGAAGAGCGTGATGACACCGGTATTTAAATTATGCCAACTTTTGAAGATTTTCCTAATTTTTTTACCGTCCCCTCTCCTGAAGCTCAGTCACACTCTCAAAAACCAACTCTTCTATTGACGTGTCCTGCCTTCAGCCGCTTTTGCATTCATGCTATGGGTGGGGGCAAACCCCGCCACCCAGCGGAATCTGAGTTTTGCTGAACTCCGCCCTCCCAGAGTTGGCAAACTCCACAAACTCTGCAGGTGGAGTGGAGTCCACCGCCTACCCTTACTTAACAGTCCATGCTCTGCAGGAACTTGCAGTGGCTTTTCCATTGCAGTGCTTTCCTAAGGCTCATGTATGAGCCTTTAGCACTGCACCACAGTGGGCCAGCTGCCGCAGGACCGCTCGACCTAGATTCCAGTCAAAATCTGGCAGGCAGTGTTTTTATGGCTTTGGTGGTGTAGTAGCAGGATGCTGGCATGGCGGCACACTGTCACACCGCCAAAGTAATAATAAGGCCCTATTAGATTTCCTAAAAATTATCTTATATTCAATGTAAGCTTACATTAACACAGTCGAAGTCAGTGTATCATTGCCTCTTCCATCATAAACAAGGACACATTGCCAGGAGCGGAGCAGTGCCTGCAAGAGCCATGTTGTTTATGGCCCAAATGTCCTTGTACTAGCCATACATGCCCATGCAAATCCAACCTCACAATGACAGTGAATAGATATATCATCAGCAGTGGCCCCCACTATTTTCCAGGCAAGAAGAGTGTCTGTCAGGATGAGCAAAGCTCAGTCTGACAGACACTCTTATTGTTTAGGTTAGGCAGCCAGGAGCTGTACATGCCTTTGCCAAACTGAGGATTTCACTGCCCTGTGGGCATGACCTCCTCAGCCTGGTAAAAATGGGTTGAGAGGCCCTCTCCCTCATGACGAAGAAGAGTATCACTGATTTCCTTTAGTCTTGGGTGCTTCAGATTTAAGCCCTGAAGTGCCCGGGGCTGAGTGTCAACCAGTGACACCTCATCACAGAGTGGGGTGGGGTCAGCAGTCTCATTAACCCTATCCTACTCTGTTACAAAATTGAGACTTCTGCCTTCTCTCATTGGCTGACCTTAGATCAGCCAATGAGGGAAGGTAGCAGTCCAAATCCTCCTTGGACCTCCGAGGCTTCCATGACAGAGAGCTACTGTTGAGGTAAGATTTATGTAATTTGTTTTTGTTGCTGCACAAAAACAATTCTTAGAGGCATTTCCAGAAATATGAATGCAGCACACTTAGAAATAGGAAACAAAGAAGGAAAAATATAGTTATTTTTCCTTGTTGTGTCTCTAATGGGGAGGCGCACAATTCTGGTGCATTCCTATTATATACCAGTGTTGGTAAATCTGTGAATGTGTCAGAATCCATGGGTGGACGGGTGAGAACATCCACATTGCACCCATCAAACACCTTCCTGCCCCAGAATAACACAAGACGTCGCTCTTGTGCCCCATTGCGTGGGGTAAGAGTGATGCAAAACGTTGATAAATATGCCCCTGGGTGTCTTGAGTGTAGAACCGATGATGAAGCATACCACATGTGTGCATTGTGTAGTACAATCGTAAAAGCAAACCACTTTATTTTTTTCATAAAACTAATTGATGTGAGTATTAGACCTTATAATAAAGCACAATCCATGTTCACCATTTTCTCATCTGTCCGAGACATGTGTTAGAGCTCAAAAACATCTTGGTCCGATATTTTACTTGCTAAGACTTATTGTTTACAATGTATAAGTATAAACTTTCAGGGTTCTTCGTATTGAGTATATGCTCGAGTAGCCACATTTCTCCAACCAACCTACAAATTGCTGTTGTGGCTGCGTGATGAGCAATGTGGGCACTATTTGTGTAGGCGACTGTGAATAATGGGATTTCTTATATTTTCTGTATTTAGGGGTGGTCTCCCTAGGGTTTGTTAGTTTTTAACTTTCCTTTTACCTGTGTTTCCTGGGAAGGATCAGTCTACTTTTGTAGCCAAAAGAGAATAATGGTCTTCTTTATTCTGAGGCATGACTCAGACTTAGTTGAAAGTGTGTACTAATTGTATGCCACTCTGTAGCTCTTAATATTCATGCAAACAAGTTGGGAATAACATGCATGAATTGATACAAGTACACCACTTCCTGCATGTTTTTCCACTTTCTAGAAGAAAAACTTACCATAGACCAAAATTCGCAGAGTCTGGAAGTACTGATACCTGTATTGTAGGAACTTCAAGGTGCATGAATACCAGTGGTTTATGCAGCATCCTTTGTAAGGAGGGTCTATGCATCTGATGATGTATGAGCATATTCTTATCTTATTGATATTATTGTTAACAATATTATAAGCAAATATATTTTATGTGTACTTGTATTGTTTGAGTCTGATTTCTGACTTTTCCTACATTGTGTTTTGTAAAATTTGTGCATGTATATTGCAATCATTTGATAACCAGCAATAAATGGCACTGGTATATTACACTAATGGATCATAAAAATGGAACAACTGTGATATACAAATGCATCTAGTATACCAAAACATAACATAACAAAAGAACAAATCGTAAAAGAACATTATGGGTGGGTGATGTTTCAGACACAGATGCTAAAAATCTGAATTTTACTTTTTCATTTGGCACAGAAATGAAGTTTAGGTTCTTCCAGACAAAGACCTAACACACTGAGGCCCAGTTTTACTAAGGGTTCGCAAAGGCGCTAACGCAGTGTTAAGCAAAACAAAGAGGAGAAAAGTGGAGGGAAGTTGTGCAAACAGCAGCAACGGATCACCTGTTATGCACCGCAGCAGTTTTTAGCTGAAAATTGACCCTGGTGCTGTGACCAAACCCCTTTGCACCATTCCTTGCTTGTGCATGCAAGGGAGGGGGGTGTCACTGAGGTGGTCCAGCAGAAATTTGTTAGGTTTTGGTGCAAATGCAGATTCTCTAAAATAGTGCGGAGTGGCTTTGCCTCAGATCCTAACACCAAAGAAAAGCAGGCTCATGCAAATGATCAAGCAGTATATTGCTTGATTGATGACCATGTATCATGTGTGCTTTAGTCTAAAGCACACATTTACTTGTCTGACCCCTGTGCTTGTGCCTACATGTAGGAATTAACTGGGTTATAACTCTATTTCAAATCGTGCGAGACAGAGTAGGCTCCCCCTTGCTTCACAACAATAGGCTCTGTTGCATGCAGAACAGTAAGATGTCACATGGCTGCCTCTTCTGACATCATCAGCAGGCAACACTTACTAAATCTGGTGCTACCCTGTTTTCTGCCTTTTATGCAACAGCAGTACTGCAGTTTTTCATGCAGGGCTCCCTTAGTGGAAGGATAGTAAATCTGGGTCTGGGACTTTCTTATATGGGGAAAGACCAAAAATGTGCTGCCAACCCCTTGAAGATCCACTGGAGGCTGTGGGAATTTGGAGCTGTTTGCTCTACGGAATGTCTTTTGGTTGAGGACATGATGCACGCAAGAAGATCATAAAAGGAACGTCTAAAATCTGAAGGTAGGTGACTGATAAAATATATAAACATAACGCTAAACAAGGCAAAACGACTGCACTTGGGAAATGACATTGGAAAGTGTAGGACAGGAATTCCTGCAGATCCCTCATTCACACAGGAAAGCCCCATGCTCTGCACTTGTCCTGACTTCTGTTTCCCTGTGGAGTCTTTATTTGACAAGAACTTAAATCCTTCACATTCACAATGAGGGGCCCTTTAAATCGCATCTGAATGAAAACAATGTTTTATCAGTGTTAGTGGTTGGCCAAGTGCCTGCACATCTTAGCAAACACTGATCACTGCCTCCACGTGGCTCTTGAGGACCTGTAAATACTGTAGCTCGAGACCCTCGCGGATTGCTTTAGTATTTAAAGATGACTGGGCTGGGCTATGACAGATTTAACAGCAAATGCAATGACAGATCCGACCTTCTAATGGAGACAGATCACTTTTGTAATCGGGCTGTGCACACATTTTACATCTACATATTTCCTCCTCACAGATATGTACCGCCAAATTTGGTAATCTGGCCCTCTTTTTTTAAGTGTTTTGTTCGCTCAAGTGATTGCATCAGAAGTGTTTCTGCATGACTGTGAGAATATGGGTTGTTGGTTGACTGGGGTGTGAGCCCTGATCAAGCAACAGCCACAATCCCTGACAAGGTGAACCACAAAAAGTCACTAAATATACTTCTGCTTAACCCGGGGGAGCTTGGCACAAAAACAAAGTCAGCCTCAATTCAGAGACGATGTGTGAGTATTTGTACAGCACACAAACAGTAATAGTGTGAAAACACAACACAAGAAAAATCCCACACCAATTTAGAAAAATAGAGTACATTTGAATACATTATTTGATTCAAAAACAACAGTAGAACCGGAGTTATGAATTTTTTACATTTTGAGTGAAATCTAGTTCCCCAAAAAATCAAAGCGCTAACTGCAGTTACCAGATTGTGCAAGACCAGGGGCCAGATGTAGGTAAGTATATTTTATCGATTCATAAATACCGAATTTTACCGATTCGGTATTTATGAATCGGAAAAATAGAATGGGGGAGAAGTAGGGAAAATCGGTAATTGAATTAACGATTCTGTAGGAATCGGTATTTACCGAATCTGTAAATACCGATTCAGTAATGCCCATTGATTCCTATGGGCATTGACGCCCATAGGAATCAATGGGCATTGAAATTTTCCAAATCGTAATTTAAAATTCCACTTTACCATTAAAAAGGATTTCAATTACAAATTCATAGATATCAAACATGAACTTCTTGTCTGTTCTCAATCAAAAGTCAGTACCTATTTAATGTATTAAGCCAACACAATGTTGTCCCATGGAACAGGTGGGCATCACAGTAGCAAATAATTTATGAGTTTTTCCCTATCAGGACATGTAAAACTTAGAAGTGCATGACCAACCTTTTAACTACAGAGCACCCTTCCCTTTGGGCTATTTAGGGCCTACCCTAGGGGTGACATACAGAATTAAAAGGGAGCTCAAGGTTTTGCAAGGAGGTTATACTGCCAAATAACATTAGCAGTTTAAAACTGCACGAATGCTGCAATGGCATGTCTTGGACATGTTCAAAGGGAGTATTTAAGTGCAGGCCCACTAGTAACATTTAGTTTACAGGCTTTGGGTGTAAATCAATTTAACTATACTTAGTGGCTTGCGCACAAGCACTTTATCACTGGTTGGCAGTGGTAAAATACTCTGAGGCCTAAGGTCAACTAAAACAAGAAAAATTAATTTCAGCAAACAGAAAAGGAGGGAAACAGGCAAAACGTTTGGGGGAAGACCACCATAAGGTTTTCAGGACTAACAATGGCTCAGCCTGCATGAGGGTGCCTTCTCTTTGCAGAATAAAATAAAGGTACCTTCTCTTTTCATATACTGGTTTACCTTGTCAGTTAAAGTAATAGTTTAAAACTCATATAACTGCTTCCTCCAAAGCTTCTGTAGAACCTGTTATGAGGAGAGCATTATTGCACTCATGAAAAGAGTTATTTTGATATGTCAAATTAGAAAGTAGATCGATTTGCAAATGACCTACGTCAGCAAATGACGTTTACCCTCAAACAGCTGATCAGAAAGACTGCATTTAAAATGTTCTCAGCTCGGCCCATGTCACATTAAATTTTCTTTGGTGGGAAAATGGAGCAAATGTGTGATTTTCTCAAGATAATATTACAGAAAGAGTTACGAGCTAGAGTAAAGTGGAGAAGATGGAATGTGACACCGTGAGCAGCAAATGTATGTTCTTTTCATTAAGTTTTAACTAAGAAAGGTTAGTGCATGAATACTACTTTTTCCCTCCAAAAAAGAAAACTGATTTTGCACTGTTTTTGCTTTTTTATGAATTTAATGGAAACAACTTGAACTTATCTCCAACATAGACTCATGCTTCACATTTGAGAAGTACTGGGAATGTATTGTATGCCCTTTCTAGTGGGCAGGGAGCGTAAGTAGGGGGCCCCGGAAGAGGGAGTCCGGGTTGGGCAGAGCCCCCCCCTGGAGCTAAGGAAGGTGCTTGGAAGTGGAACAGAGCCGGAGGCCGCCAAATCCCTGTCAGGGGCCACCACTCAAATATGTATCCATCCTCAGAGGATTATTTATTAAGGATATATATTGGCGTGGTGGCCCCTGGGCTTTGGTGGCCAATAAAATAAATAGACTGGGGAAGTATACAGGAAGTGGGGGTATTTGTGTACCTACAAAGCTGTGGAAGCCAATAAGGTGAAGGAAAACCCCTTCGTAACTTTGTGTACGCCGGGAAGAAGGATCCAAGGAAAAGAAAAAGCAAAGGAAATGGCCTTAGGAAAATCTAAAACACGTTAAGTATAGAAAAACCTTAGAAAATCAGGAAATAAATCTGGGACGGCGGATGTGATTGATTTATCAAAAGGTCCGGACGATGCAATCATCGATATGGCAACACCTACTGGTAGTCGAGCAACAGCCAAGGGAACTACCCCCCCTCCGAGCTTACCCCCACAGTTAGCGCTGACAACCTCTAAGTCATTAGGCGCAAAAGGGGGGTCAGCGGTTTCAAAATCAATAAAGGATTTTATTGGCAAACATTTTAAAGTAAAGGAGACAGCGGCCAAGGAGATAAGTGTGCTAGAGACCCCACAAACTATTGAGGACTCGGCAGCAAAAAGCATGGAAGCATTGAACCAGTCTGACTTTAATATTGCTGAGATACCTACGGAACCTCGTTTGTCCTCTTTGCCAAGGCTGTTTCAGTCGATATTCACCCAGGACATAGGAGCAGAGGTGGTGAATGAAGATAGAACAAACTGTAGTAAGCCCTTGGGTGAAGAAGACAGGGTTGGGAGGGAACCCAGCTCTCATGGTAACAAAAGACTAGAAAATTCAAATGATGTTGGATTTGATGTATCAGGATGCCGTTACATGGTCTGGAGGTGACAGGTTTCTCTAGCTTATCTATGCTTGAGGTCATGCTAATGCTCCAGAAAACCCTGCAGGGCATCTTGGAGGTTTCAGTTTTAAATAATGACATTTTGAAAAGACAAGGCGACCAGTTTAAGGATATAATTGGGGAGTTGGCGCAGATGAAAAATTTGATGCCCTCGCTAGTAAGGCCAGTAGAAGCCCAGGAGGAAAACAAAGTGGATAGGGGGGAAGCAGTGGTAAGGGTGAGTAGTCCCATAGAAGAGGTACCAACAGAATATATATCTTATTTCCCAATGATTATAAAAAGGTATGGGGAAATGAGGTGTAGAAAGCAAATGGCAATACGGCGAAGGAAAGGGAAAAAGGTTCCATTTAATTGTCACCCCACGAAGCAACAGGAGTATGGGGGGAGGATAACCCCTGAACATAAGACAACAGATAAGGTAGCAAGTAAAGAAATTAAAAAGCTAAGACTCGCAGACATAGGAGCAAGTAGCAGTAGACCCGAGGAACAACCCAGGCGGATAACAAAGAAAAGTATGGGAATAAGTGAAAAGGCTACTCTGAAGAATTACCCAGGGGTAAAGGAGAACGCACCATCAGCTTGGGGGATGGAGACGTCTCCAGGTGCGGGGCCTAGTAACTTAATCCCAGGGAAGGGTGTCAGAATAAGAGGCAGAGAAGATGCTAGCAGGCATAGAAGGGAAGAAACACTAGATCAAAATTTTCAAAATCGACAGTCAGAAAGGTCTGCAGACACCTGGATATTTGTAGAACCAATAGGACAGGAAAAGGGGGGGGGGGGGAGAATTAAGAAATTAAACCCCTTGAATCGTTCCCAGCTCCTCTCCTTATTTGCAAAGTGTCCCAGCCTGAGATATGTTAGCACTACCGATGTAAAAGAAGTTGGGTTTATGGTTAATAGCAAGGGGGAGGAAATAATAAAGGTCCTACTTCACTCAGCCCTAATAAAAGATGCAATAGAAAAGGCGGAGGTTGAGATGCTTTGGGAAGGAATCAGAATATTTAAAAGGGAGGAAGTGTTGATGGACTAACGGAAAATTATTCCTCAGGAACCATGCGGTGTTGGGTGAAAGACAAATAAAAATTATTAGTTTGGGTCGAGGTGAGACAGACGCCCTTGAAATCACGATAATCCCAAAAAATCAGAGGTGGGATGCGGAAGATATCCTTACTGGGAATAGATATAGAGAGTTGGCATACATGAGTTGTGAGGAAGATGGATGTATGAGCAATATTGATTAGGAAGTAGGGTCATCGCACAACCTATCCATTTTGTCCTGGAACGTAAATGGATATAATAGAATATTGGTGCAGTAAGACTCTAAAAACATCTTGAGGAAAAACGATATTATATGTTTACAGGAAACTTGGCTGTGTGACGAAACCCCTACCGAAGGCTTCACACACCATGTAAAACCTGCAAGAAAGAACATAGCAGGCAGACCATCTGGTGGTTAGATGACGTTGGTCTTAACAAGGATAGCCAGAGATATGGAACCCCTCGAACTTTGAGTGTAACTGGGCTTTAGGTAGTAAAGTGCGAATCTCAAATAATATGTTGGGGGGCAAAAACCTATGCATTATAAATGTGTATATTCAGAAAGGGAAAACAAACAAGTATGAGGCTTACCTGGAACATTTAAAAAACGGATCTGGAGGATTTAAGTGATTGTTACCCAGGAGATGTATTTATGATACTGGGGGATTTCAATTATAGGTTAAACCCCCCAAAAACGGACTCTTGCAGAGAGACCTGCTAAGAGTACATAAAATAGACACTGCAAAATTTCCTAGCTGCGAAACCTCAACTCAAGATGATAAGCTTGGTCAGCTGCTTGGGGCCATGGGCTTGGTTTGCGCTAATGGAAGAAAGGAAGCGGATAGGCCTGCAAACCGTACCTTTAAAGTAGGGCAACAAATGTGCCCGATAGATTATGCGTTTATACAGGCCTGGAACTTCCACTTAATCAAACAGTTCGAAATACTCAGAGTTAAGGGTAGCGATCATTACCCACTGCTGGTAGATTTACAGGTATACAGCTTCCTGCATAGACTAAAAGTACTACCATTAGAGGTGGAATACCCCAAGCGCCTTACCACGCGAATTAGCGAGGAATATATAAAGAAACTGAGTGCCCTCCAGTTAACTGGTAATTTGGATAATCTAGCACCAGGAGAGGGTATATCCTGGTACGAGGGTATATTAAGGCAACTGGTGGAATGCCACAGGATAAAAATTAAACATGGTAAACGCAAGATAGTAAATAACGCTAAACTATATCCTAATAATAACAAACACTGGTTTGAGGATGAATGCCGGAAAGTAAAAGTCGACATTAGGAAACAGGAGAGATGCCTTAGAGGTAGCTATAGTGATGAAACATCAATAAAATTTAGGAAACTAAAGATAAAATACAAGGCGGTTATTAGAGATAAAAAAAGGACGTTCAAGGATAAATGTTGGGAGAACTTACTCAAGGTAATTGAAGAAAAAAATGTGAAAGGCTTTTGGAAATTAATACAAGAATGTACGGGGAAAGTCTTAGGGACCCTGCAGTGCTCTGTACCAGAGAACAAGTGGGTGACCTACCTAGAGGAAATCTATGGTAAATGGCCAAGGAGGGAGGAAACAATAACCAACGACTGGCCGGGAATAAGGGAGGAAATAAAAGAGTATTTTTCCCTAGACCGAATTAGGAGCATAATAACAAGGCTAAAATTAACACGGGCTGCGGGACCAGATAATTTACAAGCTGTCATTATAAAAACAAATACAGAATGGTGGGCCGAGTTTTTTTCGAATATGTTCCAAGGGATTTTAAAAACTGTATCTTCCCTGATAGTTGGAAAGGGGCTATTGTTAGGCCAATACATAAAAAAGGTGATGTAAACTCTCCTAAAAATTATCGCCTAATAAACTTCTGGACATCGGTGAAAAGGTTTTCTCCAAAGTAATTTTAGGTTTACTAAAGGAGGCAGCGGATTATAAACAGATAGTACCCCCTGAACAGGGGGGGGTTTAAAGAGGGCCACTCAACGGTTGACCACTGCTTTGCCCTTTGGTCCATTGCGCTGAAGTCGATTGATCAGAGGGTTAATTTAATCTGCTGCTTCGTGAATTTCCGTGCAGCTTTCGATCTGGTGGACAGGGAGCAGCTGTGGGCAACATTGGTAGGGTATGAAATAAAGGGTGATTTGTTAGCCCTGATCCAAGCATTGCATACAGAAAATTGGGCTCAAATAATTTTGGACGAGGATGGAGGATTGACCGAGAGGATCCCAATGGAAATGGTTTGAGGCAGGGGTGTGTACTTGCCCCCCTATTGTTCTCCCTGTTTATAGCTGATCTACCTCAAAAACTAAGAGAGGTCAGAGGGGCGAGCCCGAAAATGGGAGGAAATCAGATATCGTGCCTACTTTATGCTGATGACTTAGTGATTGTGGAGCAGACGGAGATAGGCCTTCAGAGAAAATTAAATGGATTTAAAGAATACTGTTTAATCAAAAAAATAGTAGTAAACATGGAGAAGACAAACATTGTATGTTTTAGAAGGAGAAAAACAAAGTTCTCATGGTACCTTGGTACAGATTTGCTTGAGAGGGTAACAGATTATAGATATCTGGGAATGTGGTTCACTGGTACCCTGAAATGGAATAGACATTTGCAAGCTTTAAAAATGAGGGCATCGCCTCTGTGAATGGCCTAAAAAGATTTAATTGTACCTATGGAGAAATGTCAGATAGGCTGTTTTTTTTGTATGGAGCTGAGGTAATTTATTTAAGTGGTAAGAACTCCTGGGATAAAGAGGAGGGAAATATACAAAAAAGCTTGTTCTTGCTGCCTAAATCATCAATGGTACAGGCAGCAAGACTTGAGTTGGGAATTACCCCTTGGGCAATAACTACCTGTATGTCCCTAGTACGTTTCTGGCAACGATTAGGAGCAGGGGAGTCTCTTAAAATCTCCCAGTGGGCCAAAGAGGAAATTGCCACCACCGAGCTGCCATGGGCGAAAGAGAGTAGAGCATCAATAAGCGATGCATATGGGGTGCTTGAATTGAAGGCATGTCCGCAGTAAGACCACGTGACAATAGGCAAGAAAGAATTAAGGCTTTTGGGATTTGATATGTCCTGTAAATATGACCGGGAGTACCTTTCACAAAAAATCTCGGTGGCCCACATGACAATGGCTTGGGAGATTGACCAACATTTCTCCTATGTGGACCGGCTACCTAGCTACTGTTTAAGGCGGGAAGTTTTAAAAATGCGGATTGGAATAAACCCATGTTATGCGAATAACTGAGTCCGAAACCTTATGATAGACTGCAATGGTAGATGCACTTGTATATTAGGTACCACCTGTGATATTTTACATATTTTATTAGATTGTATAAGGTTTTTTAGACATTCGAAGGGAGATTTTATGTCCGATTTTTTAAAATTATAAGATCAGGACTAGGATGCAAGCTGTTAACCTTTTGATGGAAATGGGGAACTTAGATATAGCCTGTGCTATGGGGAAATATATGAATAAGGTTAAAGTGTTCCTCATGCACAGAGTAAGCACCAAAAAGTGCTTCCTTAGGATTACACGAGGTGGAACTATCAAGGGATTACAGTATTACTTGCCATATATATGACGGTCCTGATGTATATGTATGAATTAATTGATTTTAATATTTCAGAAGGTTATAACACTCTGATTTTAAGAGAAAGCTAAACTATATGTGTTTTGGTGTGCAATACCTTTTTATGATATCGCTGTGTTTATGTTTTTTAATGTCATGATAAGAGGTAAATTGTACTTTTATGGTTGTAACAAACCAAATAAAGTTTTGTTTGACTGACTGACTGACTGGTGTTTGGTGGCCCTGTGCAGGTGCACAGCTTGCCTAAGGCCGCCCCTGTCAGCCGCACATTCTGTCCTGATGTGAATCAAATTTTTAAGCAGAAAATATTTAGGTCTCCATTCCTTGTTGATATATTTCTATGGTACCTTCACAGAAGACAATTGTCAACATTTGGGAAATTTTATGAAAAACTATGACTATGAAACCGTTATTTTTTAAACATATCTTTATATGATTTTAGAGATTTATGGCATATCACATACAATGCAGCAAACATTGCTTGAAGGTGACAAACACGCACCCAACAGTAAATAATGAACCAGGAAGGAGGTCCACATTTCACACCCACCCCAAAGCAATCACAAAGGACAACTGCACATTTCCACACCCAAGAAAATCACAATAATACTCAAAGACAATGCACAGCAGTACTCTTACTTCAAGGGATTCGTAGCTCCATGCGAAACGGGAATATCATAGTTTCCCAACCACTCACCCTACATCCTGTGAAACCTGTGGGGTCATCCTCTACTTTCAAACGTAAATTTTTTTGGTAGCCATATATAAGTCCATCCCTCTTTTCCACTCCAACTGTGTCCGACTCAGGCACCTGTCAATATCTTACCACATCTTGCTTGGCCACCAATAACCACAGATTGCAAAAAAGAAGTTGGGCCATGGGAACATCAACATCTCCCCGTACTCCCAAGCGGACGTACCTGGGATCAAGATTAATGGTTTCACCCACTACCTGAGAGAGCTCTCTCACCACACGCATCCAGTATGTCTGGATGGCTGAACAGTCCCACAATGTGTGGATGAAGGACCCCTTCGCCTCCCCACACTGGAGACAGTCCAGGCAGGACACCCATCTCATTCGATGCAAGAGCTCCGTATCGTAGTACACCCGATGCAGTATTTGTAGTTGTATTAGATGTAGGCAGTATTTTATTGCAATTGTCCTTGGTGCATCAGGACTGCCACCCAGTCCACATTCTCTAAATACCCCATCTCTAGACCCACCTCTCAAGCTGTTGGATTAGTCTATCCTGCATATGGGTATTGAGCGTTTTAAACAAGAGGGATGTGGCTTTAGAAGAGACTTCCTCCTGTAGAAGTAGCCCCTGGATGGGGAAAACTCAGGCAGATTTTGTACCAGTATATCCTCCACCCTCCAGGCATGATGCAATTGGGCGTATTTCAGAAAATGGTTGTTGTGCATGGAGTACTCACCTTGGAGCGATTCGAAGAATACCAACTCACCACCTTCGTGGAGATCTCCTACCTGTGCGATCCCAGTATATCCCAGGCTCCACACCCTCTTTAAGTTTCCCAATCTCTTTCAACCACACTACCCCCCCAAGAGTGGCATTTCCAGTGCCAGCTTACCAGCCCAACCTGTGCAGAAAGTGGCTTTTCACCAGAACTCTTTTGCCACCTGAGTGTCTGGCAACAGTTTTCGCACTCCCCTTTCCCCATAGAGGTATTGGAGACAGGAGCGACCAATACATTGGTTGTGTTCCAACCTATCCATGGAATGGTCCTGGGATGTGAACAGCCAATTATTCACTGCCTCCAGATGTGCTGCCCAATAACAGGACCAAACATCTGGGAGGGCAATACCACCCATTGTATGGATTGAGCTGAAAAGTGGGTAGGGCTATTCTTGGGTGTCTGCCGCACCACAGCAGAGAGAGCATGTCACTCTGTAAGTTGGTGAACACAACCTCGGAAGTGGGTAGTAGGTGTTTTGCATGGCATATAATAGTTTTGGGAGAGTAATTATTTTGAAAATAACTGCTCTTCCCATCAGTGTAAGAGGTAATTCGCACCTTTCCCTTCCACTTCCTCCTAAAGGAGCTAATCACTATTTCGGGGTTTCTGGTCAAACATGTTGCTTGGTGTGGCGTCACATACACTCCTAAATATTGAAAGCCATCAGTTACCACCTGCAGCACTCAAGGGAGACCAGTGGAGTCCAAAAGGGTATAGGGATGGCAGTTTATATAGTGGCCCGAATGTACCTCATAGGACTCAAAGGTAGAAAGGATGGTGGTTGCAGATTCGGTAACATACAGCAGGATGTCTTCGGCATAGAGTAAGATTCTCTCCTCTTCTCCATTCATCGCTGAAATTTTGAAACCTGGGATATCTCGGTGGGAGTGAACCACCACTGCCAGTGGCGCAATCATAAAGGCAAACAAGGTTGACAGGGTGCATTCCTGCTGCCAGGTGCCGTCTGAATGGGAAATACCAAAGAGAAAACCCTGTTCACCCGAACCGCCGCTGTGACAGCCTGGTATAGCAAGGAAATCCACTGTTGAAAGCGGGGACCAAAGCTGAATCTACAGAGCGTCTGGTGGAGAAAGGGCCAGTGTATAGCATCAACACCTTTCTCCACATCCAGCGCTATAAAGACATGAGGGTCCTCCCACCGAGCCACTGCCGACATCGAATAATAGAGGTGCCGAAGGCTAAGCCGCGTAGACTGGGCCAGCACACGTCCATGCAGGTCTCTATGTCTGAGCACAGCAATAAATGTCAGGAATTGGGTAACACGGAAGGGAGCCAACACCTTCTCCTCAGTATATACAAACAGATGGGGGTGGTTGGAGCCAACGTCGGTTTCAGACTTATCCCGCTTGTGGATCACCACAATAGTTGCACATCCAAGATCTAGCAGCAATGCTCTATGGTCTTCCTTAAAAAGATTAAACAGATGGGGGGGGGGATTAAACTGAGTATCTTTAATCTTAAAAAAAAATTCAGCCAGGCGGACATTGGGTCCTGGTATGTTACTAGATTTTAATCTTGAAATGACTGCCACAACCTCCTCCAGGGTGACGTCACCGTTTAGCACCTTCTGATCCTCGGGAGGTATTATCGGCAGGTCAACTCTAACCAAATAATCAGCTATGAGAGGGGCGTCCGCCAGTGGGTGACTTGGTAGATTGCAGCATAGTAGCCAGCAAAGGTGTCTGTTAGGGACACATCGGACAAGTGGAGGGTACCCTCCCACGTCCACGATAGTGTGACATGAAATCATTATTAATCACAAAGATAATATGCTGTTTTAGAGGAATGGTCACTTCACTCATTGTAATGTGAAAGTTGCTTGTCAGTGTGATAGTCCCTTTCAGGACCTTACAGAATTACCATACTGGGTCCTAACTAAACTGCAGGTCCACTTTTTCCATTCTGACATTTAGGTCAAAAGAGTACATTGCGTGCTTCAGAATGCAAAGATCCCAAATGTGGTAAAAATGTGTTCACTATATTGCAGAATGTGCTACGGTGCAGCGGAAAATGCCCTTAAGGATTGTTTTTTGCAGGAAGCTGTCTCTTCCTGCACAAAAACAATCCTGCATGCAACTGAGGCACCCTTGCACTATGGTGTAAGGATGCCTGCATTCGGGCTGGGCAGTAAAGCAACAGGGCAAGCGCCAGGAGAGAAGAGAAATGTGTCATAGCTTAGTAGATAGTATATGGCACATTCCTGTTGTCTTTCTGGCATGTTGCTCAGCACATCAAGTTGTCTGACTACGTTGCATGACATTTTGATAAATCTGACCATCTGACTATGTTTCTTTGTTGTGTAGTCTTAGTGCCATATGCATGAACACATTTTCCCATAGACACAGAATGGGCAAAACCCTTTGATGCATCTGGCCCTTAATTTTCTATTTCCGTCGCAGTACATGTTCATAAGCCAAAAATGATAAAATCTGATCATTTGGATGCTATTTCATGTTGTGCTTCGTTAAAGCACATTTATTTACTGCTTTCAGGTATTCATGTATAATGTTTTTCAGAATCTACCTCTATCTAACAAAGAAAAGATAGTCCAAAATGTAAACCACATATGAACTCAGAAGGTGAATGAAAGTTTCTATATTGCTTTTCATCTCTTTTTATTACCACCTTGGTTTTACTTTGTCATAGTCTGCAATCTTGTGGCACAGTACATTGTCTGACTGTTGATTAAATGCTGAAGAACGGACAATAGGTTTGATATTTGGTGTTCTTTTGAAAGTAAATTCAGCTTTTCTTCGGGATATATTTCTACACAGTTTCATCAGTTCTTAAGATAAGGCCTTTTCTTTTTTTAAGTATGCATCTGATGGTTCCCTGCCTCAACTGTTTGAAGAGGTGAATACCGCATTAACATTCTCGTGTAGACTTCATCAGTCCATATTCTAAAACATTTTATTTGGGATGTTTTCTTTTGTATCGTTGATGTATCTGTTGTACGCTATGAGCCCTCCCAATAGAGCTATTGTATGTAACTTTACAGAACAATCTAAAGTGTAGGGTGGCATCTTTCACACAAAAATTGACCTTGTTCATATCAACATTTCAGATTAGAAGCATGTTGAGCTAGTGGTTGCTGAGAAGGTTCAGGTATTTTTTCAACACTGTTGGATCCCATAACCATTTCAGCATGATGTCATCAACCTACTTGTCGCATCATTCCATTCCACAGGCGCCTGAGTGTATCATCCAAACAGAGATCGGTGCTGAAGTCAGACTCTAGATCTGACCAGGGACTGAGAATGTTCAGAAGAAGAAGTAGCATTCCAAGAGCTTTGCATTGTCTCTGCCTGGATCATTCCTGCACTTCCGCTCTTGGTCGCAGTCATTTTGAGAGCTTTTATTTTTAAGTCATGTGGCGCATGGAACACAAAGGTCAGCGGAGGGACTTCAGAATCCAGACCGGTACTCCTCAGTGCTGCAGTGTGTCACCTAACCTACAGCCTAGCCACCAATGACAGAATCTGTGTTCATCCAACCTCTCTCACTCTACTGTACTCTACTGAAGGGGCCACACAAAAAGAGATCTTCTCTCTCTTATATTGTTCTACCAGAGAAGGCAAACCAAGGGCACACAATCCTGCCCTGTGGGCAGCTGGATAGCCAGATCCTTGCCACGTGATTGACTGAGGTGAAATCCAGTTGAACTTCCAGAATCTTTCAGAGCCTACATACATTAATGCAGCAATCATTCCCATCCGGGAGCACTAACATTACCTTCAATTTTGTTGTTTACAAATTGTTTTCCTAGGTCCTATCCACGATAATATATTCTAAATGCTGCTTGCTTTCATTACTTTTATACAAATAATTGTGCTGCTAGTGTTTTGTGCATGAGGACAGCAAGCTTTTAGTTCATAGTTTATCATAATATGTAGTGATTAACCCCTTCGATGCTGATGACGGAGCGGTTCCGTCATCAGCATCGGTTGGGCTGTGCTGATGACGGAACCGCTCCGTCATCAGTACAGCCCTGGGGGGGGAGCGCTGGCGCTCCCCCCCTGTGCAGTGATCTTAGTTTTTTTTGCAGGGGTGGCAGCGGAAGACTTTCCGCTGCCACCCCCTGGCCCCCCCACGTTTCCTGGTGACGTCAGCGCGCACAGCGCGCGCCGACATCATCAGGAAGCGCTGGACGCGCTGGAAGCCATTTGTTTCCAGCGCGTCCAGGATCAAGGTGCGTGTTTGGTGCTCCGGTGGGGCGAGGGGGGGCGGTTTTCGGTGCCTTGAGGCATCGGGGGGGAGGAAACTGTGTTTCCTCTCCCCTGATGTCCCAATGCAGGGCATTCCTGGTGCACGATCGCGCACAGCGTCGCGATCGTGCACCAGGAATGCCCCACTAGACACCAGGGAGTGTTTTCGGCGATGTAAAACTGTGCAGGAAGCGACCCCTTGGGCAAGGGTCGGTTCCTTTTGGGGCCAAATTATTTTTCAGACTTTTCTACCCCCCCCCCCCCCCTGGGGCAGATCGGCCGTTTTTTTGGCCGATCTACACCCAGGGTGGGCAGAAAAGCCCACTAGAGCCAGGGATTACTTTGTTTTTGAAATCGGAAGCGACCCCTTGGGCAAGGGTCGCTTCCTTTTGGGGGCATATAATTTTTCAGACTTTTTGTGACTAAGGCAGGGGGGCTTAATTTGTAAAACTTAAATACTACTTTTTCAAAATTCATTTTCGGACTGTTCTGCGTTGAGGCACCCACACAAGTGAGGTATCCTTTTACTCAGGAGAACAAGGTGAACGCTGGGTGGTAGGACATTTTTGCCGGCACGGAGATCCCATGCAAAAAAGTTTGGAAAAGTGATATTTTTACCTAATTTTAAGGTTTGCAAGGAGTTCTGGGTAGGAAAACATTGGGGGACCTACGCTTGCCATACCTCCCTGGACTCCCCCGGGTGTCTATTTTTCAGAACTGTTTTGGTTTGGTACTTTCCAAAGGATACCACCGAGCCCCGGGCCAAAAACTCAGGTGCCCCTTCCCCCAAAAAAAATCAAGGTTGTTTTGCAATTGGGTATTGTAAATTCACCACCGTACGATTTGAACCGTTTCCTGTTGCAGCCACTATGCCTACCCACGCAAGTGAGGTACCATTTTTATCGGGGGACCTGGGGGAACGCTGATTGGGTGGAAATTTGTTGATCCACGCAGATTCCAGAACTTTCCACCACAGAAATGTGAGGAAAATGTGTTTATTTTGTCAAAATCTTAGCTTTGCAAGGGATTCTGGGTAACAAAACCTGAGGGTAGGCAGAGGAATCACCCCATCCTAAATTCCCCTGGTTGTCTTGTTTTCAAACATGTATAGGTTTGCTAGTTTTCCCTAGGTGCTGGCAGAGCTAGGGCGCAAAAACAAAAGGTAGTCTTTTTGTCCAAAAAGTGCAAGATTTCACTGGGAAATTGAGGTGCGACCATGTTGTGTTTTGCGCTGTTTCATGTCGCAGCCACTATGCCTACCCACGAAAGTGAGGTACCATTTTTTTCGGGAGACCTGGGGGAACGCTGGGTGGGTGGAAATTTGTTGATCCACACAGATTCCAGAACTTTTCACAACAGAAATCTTAGGAAAATGTGTTGTTTTTTTTTCAAAATCTTAGCTTTGCAAGGGATTCTGGGTAACAAAACCTCAGGGTAGGCAGAGGAGTCACCCCATCCTGAATTCCCCTGGGTGTCTACTTTTCAAAAATGTATAGGTTTGCTAGGTTTCCTTAGGTGCTGGCAGAGCTAGGGCGCAAAAACAAAAGGTAGTCTTTTTGTCCAAAAAGTGCAAAATTTTACTGGGAAATTGAGGTGTGACCATGTTGCGTTTTGCGCTGTTTCATGTCGCAGCCACTATGCCTACCCACACAAGTGAGGTACCATTTTTTTTGGGAGACCTGGGAGAACGCTGGGTGCATGGAAATTTGTTGATCCACCCAGATTCCAGGACTTTCCACCACAGAAATGTCAGGAAAATGTGTTTTTTTGTCAAAATCTTAGCTTTGCAAGGGATTCTGGGTAACAAAACCTGAGGGTAGGCAGAGGAGTCACCCCATCCTGAATTTCCCTGGGTGTCTACTTTTTAAAAATGTATAGGTTTGCTAGGTTTCCTTAGGTGCTGGCAGAGCTAGGGCGCAAAAACAAAAGGTAGTCTTTTTGTCCAAAAAGTGCAAAATTTTACTGGGAAATTGAGGTGCGACCATGTTGTGTTTTGCGCTGTTTCATGTCACAGCCACTATGCCTACC
Source organism: Lissotriton vulgaris (assembly GCF_964263255.1). NCBI lineage: Eukaryota > Metazoa > Chordata > Amphibia > Caudata > Salamandridae > Lissotriton > Lissotriton vulgaris. The sequence continues at coordinate 176,412,948 of NC_141696.1, forward strand.
CACGCAAGTGAGGTACCATTTTTTTTGGGAGACCTGGGGGAACGCTGGGTGGGTAGAAATTTGTTGATCCACGCAGATTCCAGAACTTTCCACCCCAGAAATGTGAGGAAAATGTTTTTTTTTGTCAAAATCCTAACTTTGCAAGGTATTCTGGGTAACAAAACCTGGGGGTAGGCAGACGAGTCACCCCATCCTAAATTCCCCTTGGTGTCTAGTTTTCAAAAATGTATAGGTTTGCTAGGTTTCCCTAGGTGCTGGCAGAGCTAGGGCACAAAAATGAAAGGTAGTCTCTTTGTCCAAAAAGCACAAGATTTCACTTGTAAATTGAGGTGCGTCCACGTTGCGTGTTGCGCTGTTTCATGTCGCAGCCACTATGCCTAACAACGCAAGTGAGGTACCATTTTTTTCCGGAGACCTGGGGGAACACTGGGTGGGTGGAAATTCGTTGATCCACGCAGATTCCAGAACTTTCCTCCACACTAATGTGAGGAAAATGTGTTTTTGTTGTCAAAATCCTAGCTTTGCAAGGTATTCTGGGTAACAAAACCTGGTGGTAGGCAGTCGAGTCACCCCATCCTGAATTCCCCTGGGTGTCTACATTTCAAGAATATATAGGTTTGCTAGGTTTCCCTAGATGCTGGCAGAGCTAGGGCTCAAAAACAAAAGGTAGTCTCTTTGTCCAAAGAGCGCAAGATTTCACTGGGACATTGAGGTGCGACCACGTTGCGATTTGCGCTGTTTCGTGTCGCAGCCACTATGCCTACCCATGCAAGTGAGGTACCATTGTTTTCGGGAGACCTGGGGAAACACTGGGTGGGTGGAAATTTGTTGATCAACGCAGATTCCAGAACTTTCCTCCACAGAAATGTGAGGAAAATGTGTTTTTTTGTCAAATTCTTAGCTTTGCAAGGGATTCTGGGTAACAAAACCTAGTGGTAGGCAGTCGATTCACCCCATCCTGAAATTCCCTGGGTGTCTAGTTTTCAAAAATTTATAGGTTTGCTAGGTTTCCCTAGGTGCTGACAGAGCTAGGGCTCAAAAACAAAAGGTAGTCTCTTTGTCCAAAGAGCGCAAGATTTCACTGGGAAATTGAGGTGCAACCAAGTTGCGTTTTGCGCTGTTTCGTGTCGCAGCCACTATGCCTACCCAGGCAAGTGAGGTACCATTGTTTTTGGGAGACCTGGAGAAACACTGGGTGGGTGGAAATTTGTTGATCCACGCAGATTCCAGAACTTTCCTCCACAGAAATGTGAGGAAAATGTGTTTTTTTTTGTCAAATTCTTAGCTTTGCAAGGGATTCTGGGTAACAAGACCTGGTGGTAGGCAGTCGAGTCACCCCATCCTGAATTTCCCTGGGTGTCTACTTTTCAAAAATGTATAGGTTTGCTAGGTTTCCCTAGGTGCCGGCAGAGCTAGGGTGCAAAAACTACAGGTAGGCACTTTGCTAAAAAAGGGTCAATTTGTAACTGCAAAATTTAGGTGTCACCACGTTGCATTTTGCGCCGTTTCCTGTCGCAGGCACAAGGCCGACCCACACAAGTGAGGTACCGTTTTTATCGGGAGACTTGGGGAAATTCAGATTTGTAAATCAACTGTTATTACCAATTGAGCTTTTGCGCATTTCTCCCTTTCAATGAAAGACATTGTGTAAAAAAAAAATATTTTTGAAAAATGACCAATAATTCTCATGCTAGTATGAGTATTCCCAATTTTGAAAATTAGCAATTATATACTGTTTCTGAACTCTATAATTTGTACCCAATTCAGAAATACATAGGTGTCTTTCATACAGATTTTTCCATGTATACATTTTCCAAGACAAAGTGCTCTTTACCCAGTAAATGAAAAAATACCATTGCAAGTTGCTGCTCAGTTTTTGGATCTGGGTTCGTTGGGTTCTTGGTGAAACTACAAGTCCTATATATTCCCACAACCAGGAAGGTCTAATAGATGTAACGGTATATTGCTTTCCAAGAGCTGTCAAAATTAGAAAAAGTTATAGGTGAAAACGTTGAGACAAAAGGCTGTTTTTTTCAACAAATTTTCAATTATTCCAATATTTAACTGTTAGTTTCTATAAAGAAACCTTCATGGATTTAGGCAAATGACCCCTTTCTGAATTTAGAATGTTGTCTACTTTTCGAAAATGTACAGCTTTCTAGGATCCATTATTGCTTTCAAACTCATTTCTACCATTAACTGGAAGGAGGTGGAAAGCTCTAAAAATAGCAAAAATAGGCTATGTCCCAGAAAAATGCCAAAACTGTGTGAAAAATGTCGGTTCTCTGACAAAAGACTGTCATTTCCTAAAAGCTGAGAAAATGGAGATTTCAGCCCCACAAACCCTTTTTTGATAACATTTTCAGGGAAAAACCCAGAGGCTTTCATTTGCAGCCCGTTTTTCCTATTTTTCTGAAAAAAACAAAAACATCACTATATTTTGGTTAATTTCTGGGACCCCTCCAAGGGAATCCACAAACCCTGGGCGCCCTTAGAATCCACATCATGTTGGAAGAAAAGGACGCAAATTTGGCGTGGATACCTTATGTGATCAAAAAGTTACAAGGGCCTAAGCGCGCACTACCCCAAATCGCCAAAAAAGGGCTTAGCACAGGAGGGGAAAAGGCCTAGCAGCGAAGGGGTTAAGCTTAAGGCTTGTGGTTTCCAATATGAATGACCATAGACAAAACTTCCCAGGAGATTATTACTGCACTACATCATTACAAACTACGGATTCACGTTATCACATTTGAAACAGTACAAATACTGTGCCTTCAGCTCTCTCAGCCAGAAAGGCACCTTCAGCTCCTTGCTTTTCACCATCAAGGACATTGGATGATGACAAACTGGGTTCGCACATACCGTCTCTGACCCAACAACCTTTAGTCAGACTGCCATCACCAAATAAGTACGGAATGATGCACTGTACCCCTCTCAAAGGCAGTCATTTAGTGCTTGTTTTTGCTAGCACGGACTCAGTAAGGCAAATTGTATACAATAACTTGGTGCCTACTTTCACATTATTTATTTTCTGTTTTTTCATTCTCACTTGCCAGAAGTCTTCTTATGTTTACTACCATACTATGCATACTTTTAGCACTAGCTTGACTTTTAATAAATCCTTATAAAAACAAGCGCAGATGCATTGTGTTTGCTTACATTTGGGGAAGCATAAGGTGAACCCAAAACCCACTCACGCTGCAGCGGCCAGCATGGCGCGAGGGTGGGGGGGGCTCAAGCAGGGAGAGGGGTAACAGGGGCACGCGTGGGGTGGTCCTAATGAAAAAAAAACATTTTAAAACCTACCTTTCTGCTGTGTCCTGCATCTTCTCTGCTCCTGCTCTCCTGCCTCTGTCAGGAACAGGAAGCGGGCAGCCAGGCTCCCTCCTCTAACCCAATCACAACGCAGCCATGCAGTGTTGAGATTGGTCTGGACACAATGCTCAGCCAGGAGCTAGAGGGATGGGCAAAGTGCACATGACTGTTTTGGGTGGCCCTAGAGGGCCGACCAAACATTCTTTGCCCACTCAGGATTGAGCAAACCACTGCTCCCCTGCCATGTTCAGAGAGCAGAGCAGCCGGACAACCCGCAAAACAAACACAAAAGGGTAAAAACTCAAAGTTATTACCATTTTACGATTTGGCTTCTTACACTGCGAGAAAGTAGTGGGGCGACGCTACTCCGCCATAGCAGGGGAGCAACTTTGCATTGATATAAATATTGGACCAAAATCGGTCTCCTCATTTCAATACGGCCCTGGATTACAACACTCTTTTTCTTTTATCAAGAGCCAAGTTTTAATGCATTGTAGGAATTTTTGTTGCTGTGTACGCACTACTTTTATCTACTGGCCTATTCCCTCTGTTTCTGTGTCCTCTATTTTGGATTAACATTAATGGTGTTTTCAAAAAATGTATTGAATGATTCTACCTCTGTGATGAAAGACCAGCATTTAGATCCTAAATCCATTGAGGTGTTTTGACTTGCAAAACAATGATAAATACACTTCACCAATCGATAGGAACAAATATGAAATTGTTGGTAACAAATTTAATAACCAAGAAATTTCACCATAGACAGTGAAGGATCAAAAAAATAAAGGACGCAGTTTTCATTGTACGTAAGTCTGATTAAAGTTTGATGAAAAGCCTTAAGAATTGGTTAGAAAGCAATATGGCTTCTATAAAGGGCAACATGGTTTTGATGCAAGGTCATTGAACACAATCATTTTCTTTTACGCATCAAAATAATTCAAGACTCTTTCCTCTGCAGGATCCCTTTCTTCCTCTCTGCCTGATCTTGTTGCTTAAAGTAGACTTTATCATCTCCCTATCAAATAGGTCTGGTGAAGAAGTCCCGCAAGGAACAACTGTATCAATAGCTATGTTAACATCTAGTGCCAGAAGCTCTTTCAGTTCATAAAACACCATACCCTTCTCTAACTCTACACACGAATATAACCTGATAGTCAATGAATGCTAAAAGCACTGGATGTATAAGGTGAATGATGCATATTTGAATGTGAAACGAATAACATTTGTAACGTGAATGATAAGTCTATAATAACAAACAACTCAATAAAAATATATTGAAAAAAACCTTCTCTGACATTGATTTTCTGTAGGCATGTTTTCCTAGTTACTCATTACCTTCAAAGTAATTCAGGAACTAGATCAGAAAACCTGTCTGGTGACAATAGAGGCACTGATACAAAGGCATACCGATAAATTCTTTTAGTCAAACAGAAATGTCTTTCCTCTTTACAACAGGAACTTTGCCAAAATCCTAGGAGTGGCTATTGACTCAGATTGGTGATCGATAACTGGGGTAGCTTCCTGGCAAACACATTCCAGCAGTACCTTCTTCCTGCACAAACACATTATCCTAGACACCTCTCCACTCAGTAGAAGTGAAAATTACAATTTGCTCGCTCCAGGCTCCGGTAAATTCAAATGAAGAATATCTTTTTAATTTCAAAGATCCATTGTTTGGTTACTTTCTTTACAAATTATAATTCAAAGTTCATGGTATCCAAAAAGTGTTTTTTAGTACAAGGGATTAACCGAAAAGATGCTCCGATGCATTTCAGACCAAAAGGCCCTTTTTCTAGGAGCGCTGTAAGAAACAGAACCAGGCGCTTATCAGTATGTGTGTAGTGAAACATAATCATGAAAACAGTAAATACAAACGTTCACAATGATGTTAAATACTGGTGAAAAAAACAGAGTGACTGGTGATTTAATGACGAAGTAATTAGCAAAATCATGCAGTTATGTGAACAGGATGGGTGTTCTCATGGGGAGTTACAAAGTGACGTTAAAAGAAAGGGATCATGCGGGCGAGCTGTGTTGAATGAAGTGCTCGCGAGGGGAAGTTGAGAACGAACGGGTCGTGGGTGGTGGCTTCTGGGTTAAACAATCAGCGGTGCGCGTTTGGCATAATACATGTGTGTTAAAGGGTGCGGCACAATGGGAAAAGTAAATGCATGCAGCTCGTCGTGGACGAGACTTACGTGAGTAACATTAATCCCGTTTAGGAAAATCTACAAATATGATGCAAAAAATAGTATTAACGAAGAGAACGCTATGGTGAAAGCGTTCTCAGATATCATCAGAAGGGTAATTTGTACTTACTGGAAAGTATGGACGCAACAGGTTGTGCAAAGGATCCCTTGACAAGGAGTTTCCCGAGCGGAGTACGCGAACTCCGCGAAGTTAAAGCGTAGTTCGAAATGAGAACACATGATGGGATTACAGGAGATCGAAAGAGAACTGGGGGCAACGGGTGTGAGAAACGGTCGGCCATCTTAAAGGAGGGTTGAAAAAGGGAAAAGCAAAGGGTGAAATGTGCTTTGGTGGTGATAGGTGATGTGAACCATCATACACTACAAGCAGATAAGACAAAATACATAACAATGTGTATCATATGTACCCGCGGGTACTACAAATAGCAGCTTAATTCTAAACGGTCATTAAAGCTGTGTTGCTTCATAGCTTGAAGCCTGTATATCCAAGAGATTTCTCTCTGTAGGAGTGTCTTATTAATGTCTCTTCCTTCCATATTGAGTACAATTTCAAGTACGAGGAATTTGAGCTGTGCGACACTGTGGTTTGCTTCAGTGAAGTGGATGGCTACATTGGACTTGACATTCTTAGTTCTGATATTCGATTTGTGCTCATTCAAGCGGGTCTTAATCTTCCTGGTTGTTTTTCCAATGTATATCATGCCACACAGGCATTTCAACAGATATATGAGGTTCGATGAATCACAAGTTGCATCAACGTTTAGTTTTATCTCGAATCCTCTCATGGGATGATTGATAGTGTTCCCTTTGATTATATTGTTGCAATTATTGCAATGATGACACGGGCGTGTGCCAGTGTGTCTTTGATGTTCAGTGGTGGTTCTTGATAAGACCTCTTTGAGATTCTCTGTGCGGGTATAAGCAAAGATAGGCGTTTCCTTAAATAGGTCACCAAAGTCTGGTTCTGAAGATAGAATTCGCCAGTATTTCATGATAATGTTCTTATATGTTTTACTGGATGTGGAATATCTGGAAACTAGTACCATTCTTTTGCTGTCTTTCTTAACTGAGTCCTTGAGGGCTTCTGATCGGGGAATGGCGGATACTCTCTTGATAGCTTCATTGATGGTTTCTTTGGGGTACCCTCTGCTCAAAAATCTTTTCGCCATAGCTTGCATTTGGAAGGCACTGTTTCCTGGGTCGGATACAATCTGTTTAATTCTCAACATCTGGCTAAATGGTAAGTGTCTTTTTAACGAGTTTTGGTGAAAATTAGTATGATGCAAGGTATTATTGCGGTCTGTAGCTTTTCGAAAGAGGTCTGTCTGTAATCCGTCTTTAGTCAATTTTATGAGGACGTCTAAAAAAGTGATTTCCTGATTGTTGATGTTATAAGTGAGTTCTCTTCGTTAATACTATTTTTTGCATCATATTTGTAGATTTTCCTAAACGGGATTAATGTTACTCACGTAAGTCTCGTCCACAACGAGCTGCATGCATTTACTTTTCCCATTGTGCCGCACCCTTTAACGCACATGTATTATGCCAAACGCGCACCGCTGATTGTTTAACGCAGAAGCCACCACCCACGACCCGTTCGTTCTCAACTTCCCCTCTCGAGCACTTCATTCAACACAGCTCGCCCGCATGATCCCTTTCTTTTAACGTCACTTTGTATCTCCCCATGAGAACACCCATCCTCTTCACATAACACCATGATTTTGCTAATTACTTCGTCATTAAATCACCAGTCACTCTGTTTTTTTCACCAGTATTTAACATCATTGTGAACGTTTGTATTTACTGTTTTCATGATTATGTTTCACTGCACACATACTGATAAGCGCCTGGTTCTGTTTCTTACAGCGCTCCTAGAAAAAGGGCCTTTTGGTCCGAAATGCATCGGAGCATCTTTTCGGTTAATCCCTTGTACTAAAAAACACTTTTTGGATACCATGAACTTTGAATTATAATTTGTAAAGAAAGTAACCAAACAATGGATCTTTGAAATTAAAAAGATATTCTTCATTTGAATTCACCGGAGTCTGTTGTATTTTCGCAACGAACCACTCAAGTGTGCCCAACTGCAGGGATGCGTCTACACTGAAAGTAATGCACTCAACCCATTAACAGTTCCACAACGTACTTGGACAGTTACGTCACCTGCTGGTGCACCTTTAAACTACATGAACTTTACATCATAGTCACAAATTAAATTCCACAACGAAACCAAGCAGTGCGCCGTGCCAGACTTACCGTACTCACTCCAGACTCCACAATATCTACTTACTCTGTCTTTGTCAGCAAAACCATTTTTTTTCCTACTTCCGATGAGAAAGTACTTAACAATTCAGAGGTGGTAAAAAGCTTTGGAAGTTCATTGACCCTGAAATCTATACACTACAATTGCTTCAATGTCCATATCACCTACAGGACCCACTGTCACGGTTACATATACATTTATGGAAGAATCAAACAATAACCAAGAAATAAAATACATTATGTCCTGGTATTCAGCACATATCTTCATTTGAATCTTCGGGAGACAGTTAATTTGTAGCCTCACAATTTACGACTAGGGAACTATTATACCCCTTCACCCTTCACACAGATTACCGGGTAAATTAACTACTAATTCATGTGGGGTAATGCTGGATCGACTGATTTGATTCCACTCCCTATGTGGCTCATGACAATTCCCTGATTGTTCAGGACCATGTCTTTGTGGGAATTCAAATTCCTTCCTAAAAGCATCATGTTGGACTTTGCCCTTTCTGCAGGGTCACTCCGGATTTTTTTCATTCCTCTGCTTTCATTTGCTAAACATGATTTTTTTTAGTTTTTAGGACTCTCTGCACCTTTTTCCTGCTAACAAGTGGCAAAGTGCTTCTGCTCTCCCTTTGAAACAAAATTGGCCTATACCTTATCAGCGCATTTATGTTCTTTTAAATCCTTATTAAATAGTATCACATGCACCCAGGGCCTGTAAAAAATGCTACTAGTGGGCAGCAACATTCATTTGCGCTGGGATGCCTCGCCGCTGAGGCAGCCATGCGCATTACAAATCCTGTATAAATAAATAAATAAGTTGTGCCACCCACTAAAGTAGCCTTTTAAAATGTGGCTCATACTTGCCACTGCTGCTTGTAGTGCATTCTATGCCATTTCGACCTTGTTAAAAAAAGTTCTGCCAGGTCTAAACCTTCCTTTTTAATATGTCCAGGTCACCCCTAAGGTAGACTCCAAAAGCTCCTATGAGAGGATGCATGGTATTTAAAAAGTAAGAAGTGGGTTTAAGCGTTACAGGTCTTGACAGTGAGAAACTCCTAAAGTCATATTTCACTGTTGAAAGACCTATCTCTTCTACTAACTAACATTGGGTTACGTTATTATAATTAATTCATGCAACTTTAAATTGAGAGCAGATAGAGGAATGATGTTTGCACTCAAATGGCTTGCAATTTCAAATCCTCTATGATGATAAACTTGGAATTTAGATTACAATTTTGAAAATGCCACATCTAGAATGATGGGATTTTCCATGCCAACATTTCTGAGGCCTTCCAGAAGTTTCTTGCTGCTTGGGACTTTTAATGGTTTCCTCATAAAAATGTGTATTGGGCCCGGACAGTAAACAATAGGTCCTGGGTGATGGGAACAGGTCTTCCTGGCAAGATGATTGAGGAGGCTATGTGCCCTTTCCTATTACTTTTCAAAGGACCTTGCCCACAGCACACACACACGAACCTGGCTTCAATACTGCCCTTGCCTTTGTGTCCCTAGACCATTTGGAGCCAGGCCCAGGGAAAGGGTGAACACTGACCAGAATCTGTTCTGGAGGTAGGTTAGAAAAGGAAAGAATGATGACCTCCAGAACCACTCATCAGAACACTCCTGAACCTGTGGAAAATTCAGAAGAAGGGCTGCCTACTGCTTGAAAGAGTTCCTTGCTGTCTAAAAAAAGGAGCACTGGACCCACTTTCCTTGATCTCAGTTTATCCAAACTGACTCAGAGGGTAGTTGTCTGACCTCTTGTGTGAGCTAGAAGAAAATAACAATCTTCCTGAGGCCTCCCTGCAATTGTCCAGATGATCAGCGGCACCTAACGTGCCTGTACCTGCCTGAGTCCCGCTGTTGATCTCTGCTAGATTGAGTTTTAATTCCCCAGAAGTGCCCACCCAGGCTCTGAACCCTTGGCTGGCATCAGTAACAGATCCTACTGAAGTAAAAGGTGACAACTCTGAAGTTAGGGCTCCCAACAAAGCTTAAACAAGCCCATTCATGACAAGACTCTGCCATCGCCACATGAAGTTCTGTTGAGACCTGTTCTTTGCACCAACAGTGACCAGCCACGGTGATCAGTAACACAAGCCCTTCACTTTGCACTACACCAACAACTGCCCGCAGCGACAACCAACCCAAAGATCATAAGACAAACAGCTCTTTGTGCTATGGTATCAACTGTCTGTGATTCTTCACCAGCTGTTCATTCCAGAAATCTCTTTGTGTCCCTCTCTAACTCAAACAGAATTCTTTGTGCCAGACTTGAGACGTTAATACTTCCATGGGACTCACCTCATCTCTATATCAGACACAAGCTCCATCATGGTTAGCCAGAAATAGTGGCTTGCATCTGGTCTAGCATGACCAGATTACTGCAAGTGGCACTTTGTGCTTTTTGATGTTATTTTCACTAAAACTTTAAAATTCAATATCGCTGGTTTTACAGATTGGATTTTGTTTATTTCTGTATCATTGTACATATCGCATTTTGTTCTATTTGGATTAGGATTTTTCTTGTGTTGTGTTTTCACTTTATTACTGTTTATGTACAGCATAAATACTTTACACATTGCCTCTAAGGTAAGCCTGACTGCTTTTTTTTGTCAAACTTCAAGAAGGTTAAGACAGGTTTATCAAATGACATTTGTGGTTCACCTTAACAGGGATTATAGTTGTTGCCGGAGTGGGGCTTGCACCCCTCTCAACAAATAACCTAATTTCTATTACATCACTAAAAGAAACATGTGTTTCTAATGCAGCCTAATAAAGTGCACCTTGTGTGCTGCAGTTTCTCCCATGCAGTCACAGGCACTTCTTCACAACTGACATTCACACTGTGCAAGACACGCTTTGTTCAGGGACTTTCCGTGTATTTTGCAGAGCAGCTTCAGGATTCCCAAGGAGCCCCTGACCAGAACCAACAAATTCACCTTTCAATGGGTAGAATGGAAGAAAAAGTTTTATAAGGTTCACCTAAAGCTCCAAGTGGTGTCCAGGGGCTACAAGTGGAAAGAACGCTCCATTCTTGCTCTACAGGGGAACAAAATTAAATCTGCCTCATTTTGAAGCAGGTAGAGTGGAATTATCTCAGTGAGTCAGTTTTGCAAACCCATTTTGGCAGCTGGGGTAGGACCAGATTCAATTCCACTATGAGGTAATTCCACGTAATAAAACCGTGGGAGCAGCCAAGCCTCATCCACTTTTTTTCTGGCCGAACTTTCCACTGATTTCTCTCCTTGACCCACCCTTTCCTTCTCACCCCCCCTGCACCCAGCGTTCCCTGCATACATTTATTACCTGCTCACAGCAGGTGGTACATATATGTGTTAAACCCAATGGAACTGGTCTTTCTGTGTGATATTACTGCTCATAAAAATCAGTTCCACATGATCATTCACCATTCCATGCCATTTTCTTGCAATCACACTGTGCTGGCTTAGATTTACCACATGGTAATTGCAAACGTAAATGCAAATCTACCAAATCAACCATGCAGTAAATCGACCTGAGTTCCATGCAACTTGGAATTAGCGCCATAGGCAGGTTACACCTCCTAAAAATGCCAGGTTTGGAGATTTTTGGAGAAAAATAGCTCACATTCTCAGACTCTTGTCAAACTCATCTCTTCTGCAGGGAAGCACTTACAGGTGGTCCTGCCCTGTGCAAGTGTGTACGTGCTTTCATTCCTGTAGAAAGTGATGGGCTTGTTTGTAAAAATGTTTAGAGCTATAACTGATATCAATATTTAAGCAAAGAGTTACTTTTCTTAAGTTATAGAAATTATCTGGAGAGTTTTGGCTCACCTCTAAGAAGTAAACTTCTACCTGCGAGGAGCGGAGTTTGGCTGAAAAAACCTGCCTTTTCTTATGAGGCGTAAAATTTGATAATTTACCTTTCTCGCTTGAAGGCAAGGAATGTCGCTCACCCCTAACTATGATAGATCATTAAACATCAGGCTTTCGAAACCTAGTATTACTTCTGTCAATAGCACCGCTGCAGAGCCAACCACCAGAGACATGGTGGGAGAAGCAGAGCGAACAGAAACTTTGCGTTTTGCTTTCCTTACATGAACTCGAACTTAAAAATAGCAAAAATTGGTCTACGTTTAAATTCATGGACTCTCTAATATAAGACATTGGCAGGAGAATGTGCAATACATAAAAAAAATAGAAGATGAATAAATAAATAAGAAGATGAATTAAAAATTAACGAACGGTATTGGAAACAGAGAATAAATGTCCTAATTAAGGACGAGAGTCAGATGTATGAGAAGGAAATAATTAAGATGAAGGAGAGATATGTTGATATAAGATACACAGATCAATTAGGGTCACAACAACCTGGTCTGAATAAAATCAAGCCACTTGAAATAAGCAGATGGATGATCAAACTGAGACTTAGCCAGATACTTAGGTTGTTTCATGTTTGCTCGGCTTAATTAGGCAAAATTCAAACTTAATATTACATTTAAATTCAAAACTTGATCTAAGACATTTTTAGGAAAACCAGCGGAGCTACTGTGGCAGCCAATTAAATCAATATTTCTACAGTTGCCGAAGGCTTTGAAACTCCTCTTTTTTGCATACTGGATTCAGTAAAATGAAGGTACAGGCACAATATCATTTCTCATGTAAGAACTCACGTCAAATTTAGGAAAATCAAAAACGTGTGATAGTTATTTTATTACACCTATTTGAACACATTTTCCCAAAACACAGGTGCTTGTTTTTATTATCAAGATTCCACAAAATGTTCCTTATATGACTTAATTCTTATACTAAAGTGTAGTTGTATTAGCAATAATGATCCAGCTCTTCAGGGAACTTCGCCTCCCAACTTTTATTTAGGTGCTTGCCTTTTCATGCCTCATTCTCTGAGCACGATTAAGAAATTGCAGTTTGTAGAACGTTAAGAAGTATTATTGGAGTATCAGTCAATCAATCAGGGAATTATAAAGCGCGCTACTCACCGGCGAGGGCTCAAGGCGCTAGGGGAGGCGAGGAGACGATGTGCAGCTCCAGTTCAGCCGAAGAGCCAGGTCTTGAGGTTCTTTCGAAAGTGTGAAGGTACTTCTTACTAACTACAAAATGTGATTCACAATCCCACAACTGTAGATCACCACCTCCATTTCTTCAATCTTTTCTATGGGGAAATCCTCACACATAAAAGTTTGTGCCTAATATTAACTGTAGGAGGGACGGGGGCAGTGGCTAGAAAAAGGTGCATCCTTACTATTTAATAAGAGGGTTTTAGGAAGGAGACAGGAAGGGGGTTTGGGAGGATATGCCCTTATCACAAAACAGTTAAGCCATTACTATCCACAAATTGCAGTTCCAAATTTACTACAGCCAGAAACGACCCAAAACAGTGTTAAATGTCCTCCATCTCAGCTACTGATAATACAAAACCTTTCCATGAAAATAAATGGAGGTAAGGACGTAAAATAAAAGGCCATAGGCAATAATGATAAATGAAAATAAATGATTTAAAATAGCTAATCATATAAATAAATGTCATTTTATGTTAGAAAATGATATACAAATAAATCATGTTTGTATTTTATTGTAACATATTATCTTTTTTATTTTTTTACAGAGTTTTATATAGCCTGAGCTCGACTTGAATTGTATATCAGAGTGCTTTACAACGCACCAGTTGAATTACTTGAGGACACATTCATTTTTGTTAGGTACGGGGAGATTAAGTGATTTGCCCAGAATCACAGGATGTTCAGCGTCATTGCAGAGACTCAAACCCAGTTCCCCAGATTTGAGGTCGACCGCCCTAGTCGTTAGGCCAACTCCTCTCCTACATAACCTCGTTTGAATTAAGAAATGAATGCAACATAATTGTTTTTAAAATATGGGAGGGCGGATCTAGCTCTGGACCAAGATGGCCGCTTGAGCCGAGAGCCCACCACATTATCCGCTCAACATCCTGCAGATGTGAACCACTTGCACCGCGAAACGGTGATTCGGGGCACCCTGGGGAGGCACAGCGTTGGTGAAAGGAACAGAGACTTGCCTACCTGCACCCTGAGTGACGATACAGCCCACCACTGGTGCCGGGCTGAATGGGCTCTGGACGCTGGGATACGCGGAGCCTGACGTGGTGCAGCGCTCTCCTTTCCCCTCCCCGGCCGGGGAGGCGACGTGCAGCCCTCGATGAAGACCCACTTCGGAAGTCCTGCTGAGGTGGGACTGGCCTGGTGCGTAGGAGACCTTGCTGCTCGTACCTGTACTTGCTGGCTCGCTGCTTCCCTGACAGCCATGAGGGGCGGGGCCGGCCGCCTGGAGGGAGCAGCGGGACAGCCCTGCAACAACTCAAGAGCCAGTGCTGAGGACGGAGCGGAGGCCGTGCTACATCAACTGTCTACCAGACGCTCGATGTAATGCTGGTGAGTGCACCCCTGCTGTCACCGAGGCCCTCTGGAGAGCTCTGCTGCTTTCATATGCAGCAAACTGGTATGAGAGGAACTCCTCCCCCCTTGGGCTGCTGGTTTCTGCGGGCCTCCTGACTGAGAACTGCTTTACAGTTTGACCCCTTATACACCTGGGTGTCATCTGCGACCTTCTTGGAGCACGCCGGGGGGGGCGGTGAGGCCACACACTGCCCCGTTGGCCCCCGCTGTCTCCTGCGGACCGCGATGAGCCACCTGCACGGAGACTGGTTGACACTGCCATGTATTACATTCGCACTATTGACTGGTGGGGGTGCGGGGGGAACCCCCAACTGAGCGCTAGCCACTCTCTACATAAACAGCAGCAGGACAATGGGCACTGACTGCTATTTGAGGCCCCTGGTCAACTCCCTGCCAGTTACTACTAGTGGATAGCTTTGGAGCTAGCCCCCTGGGCGGGTAGAAAAATCCCTCTGGAAGTGGACAGGGTGAGCCCTGCTACTGGAGTGCTGGGCTGCGGGTCACATACCGAGAGGATTGCAGTGTGCCGCCATTTTGAGACATTCAAGCCCGCACTGCTGTTTGGAGGCCCTATTTCACGGGGATTACAGAATAGGCCCTAGCTGAACTGGGCAACCTCACCGTGTCCCCTGAGGTCACTGCAGCCATGACAGGATGCCAACGTTGCTGCAACCCTAATGCTCAAGTGGTCATTTGCAGAAGTGGTGGCACACACGTGAAACCAGGATGGGATGAGTCGATAGAACGCAACCAAAATTGTCATTCGACCAGAAGCGGTCCAAGTCCGGCGAGGCCACCACAGAGGATGGCGTTGGAGTACAGGAACAGACCATGGAAGACCAGCGCCAGGACATCCATGGACTCTTATTGGTGATGGGAAAAAATATCGAAAGCAGGATATCCTCTTTGGGCACCAAGATGGACGCCCTAACCTACAGAATGGATCTGCATGGCTGAAAGACTGGACAAGCATGCGGATTGGCTTGACATGTCGGAGCGCAGATTGACGGAGGCGGAGGAAGCCCAGACTGTCCTCGATACTGAACACAAACAGCTGGGCAGGGTACTCCAAGTCTTACAAGTCTTACAAGATAAAACAGAGAACCTGGAAGCCTGCTCCGGGCACTGTTATCTCTGCATTACCGGCCTTCCGGAATCTACATCAACAGGGAACATGGAGCTCTTCATTGAAAGACTTCCGAAGACTCTACTGGGTGATTCCTCATTCTCGAGTATGTTTGTGGTGGAGAGGGCACACTGCTCACTCAGCCCGAGACCAGCGTCTGGAGCACCCCCCAGATCGATTATAGCGAAACTGCTTAATTAAAGAGATCGAGATGTTGCGCATGAACTGGCCCATGAGAAACAACCACTACGCTTTGAAGGGTGGACGATATCATTGCTCCCGAACTTCACAGTCAAAGTCCAAGAAGCATGACCCTTGTTTGCCCTCATGAAGAGACAACTTTTTGAACGTGGAGCAAAATACGCCATGTTATATCCTGCGAAACTAAGAGTAAACCGGCAAGGCCACAAGAGAAGAGGCCTCACCCGGAACAACACCTCCTAGATGAAGCGACAGGTGGCCCTACGGATGAACAGGACTGACTACGCCATGGTTACACTAGCTGTTGAGTATAGTATGCTTTTACAGGGAGGGGGGATACTTTTTTTTTGGTACTGTGTTTGGGAGGGAAGCCTCATATCCCTTGCATTTGTGGCCCCCGCTGCCTCGCCTGGTAGCTGGGTCGCCTTACCTGCTTTCGGGAGCAGCGCCTATCTGCTCCCTTCCAGGGGGAGGGACACACTGATGGGACTTCCATTCACTTCTGGGACCCTTCCTTGGCTTCATGGGTGGATGGGGGTGATGATCAATTTACTTTGCCCTCTTTGGATTGAACCTCTTCCAGGATAGCTCGGGACTGAGGTCCAGACTAGATTAATGCCTCCCGGGGGCCGGATGGGCTGTGTTCCCCAACTCTATTTCAAGTTTTTCTTGTGGCGGAGTGTGGAGTATGGCCTTCATAGGTCTTGCACCCTTATTGCTGTGCGAGCTTCATCCACCCCTGCGTGAACCACACCTGGGATGTTTTTTGTTGTTTGGGAATGGGTGGGTTTTCTGTTTGGGAGGAAGTGATGGTACCGCAGCCAAGTTGGGGTTGGGCAGGCGTGGGAGGGGTTGGTTTTATGTGCTGCATTATTGGTGAATTGAAGTTACAAAGGCCAGGGCACCCCAACTTTTGCCAGACATGGTTGGGGGTGGGCACATGTTGAAAATGTTTTTAGATGTATTCCTTGTAGTACCACTTCATGATATGAGACTTTGGCGTTACCTAGTCCTGACGAGATTACCCTTGCTACCTCTTAACTACATACACTCATATGACAGATACACCGATGGCTAGCCACAATAGCATTCTTGACTCAATGGTCCTGCTCACTTGGAATGTACATGGCCTTAACGACCATCAGAAGGTCCGTAAAATTCTGAGCTACCTTAACAGTCACAACATTGGCGTGGCCCTCCTACAGGAGACTCATCTTCACCCGGATAGTCTCATTTTGAGTACTAAGGGGCTGCAGCGCAATGTACATGCTGCAGGCTTCACTGCTCATGCTTTATGTGGGTAAATCCGAAGACATCGATCACGATGACACCCTTGGAAACAAACAGAGAGGGTAGATTTGTCCTCTCCAAGTGCTGTGGGAAAGAACCAGAACTTTTTCTTTTAAATGTCTATGGTCCTAATTTCGATCACCCAGACTTCTATACAAACTTGACGATTCTGACCCAACCATACGCTCAGGAGCATATCGTGTGAGGAGGGGATTTCAATTTTATCAGGAACCCAGCTCAAGACAGGTCAGACGGCCCAGACAGCCGCCCCTCAGCCTCTGCCAGAGTGGTGGAAACATCCCGATGAGGTTAGATATGTGCGATGTGTGGTGACACAGACATACAAGTCAAGGTGGATACACGCATTATTCTGCATATCACAATGCCCACAATAGAATCTACTACTTGTTTGCTTCACTACACCTATACCAACATATACGCGCATGCATGATCCTTTCACGTACCTACTCTGATCATTCGCCACTACTATTGACACTTGCTTCTCCCAAGAAATAATCCCCCCATCTTTATGGCGCTTCCCGCCTTACTCCCTCCTCGATACTGTTTTTAAAGAGGAACGTGCCATGTCCATCGAGACATTTTTTTAAGTAAACGTGGGGTCCGTGGACTCCTTTCAAACTGTCTGAGAGGCATTTAAGGTGTATATCAGAAGGGTGACAATTTTAAAACACGTGGGGGTTCTTAAGTCAATTTGCAACAGGTTGACAACTCTGGAACGTAAATTGAAGGACCTTGAGTCCTCCTGTGTAACGAAACAGAGTGATGAACTTACCCTAGAACTAGCACAGACACTCTGGGAATATCATGAGGAGGCCGATGCAGAAATAAAACACCTCGGGAAATACGCCACCGCCCTAAGTTACGGTGAGGGCGAACAGCCGGGGACGGTTCTCGCACAAATTCTTAAGCAACGCAGGGACAGAACTACGATACTAGACCGCAACCGGGAGACCCCCCGGGCACAGAAGTCCAGGTGGCGGAGCAATTTCGAACATATTATGCGGAGCTCTACTCCTCCCGCAGCTACAGCCCAGATGACCACATACTAGACTACCTGAGTCACATTGAGCTTCCATGGCTATCCAACCTGCACCGTGAGTTCCTGATTCGCCCAATTGAGCGGCAAGAAATAATCCTAGCCCTCTCGGATATGAGAGCGGGGAACTTGCCAGGGAGTGACGGTCTCACTGTCGCCTTCTATAAGGCATTCATGGACCTCCTAAAACCACACTTACTCACACTGTTTGAGAACATATGTACTTGAGGAACAATGCCCCCAACTACATGAGAGGCGATTCTTGTGGCTATACTCAATCCGGGGAAGCCTCCGGGTGAGTGAGCCTCGTATAAACCTTTATCTCTTATGAACGTGGACGCAAAAATCTTCGCGAAGCTGCTCGCCAATCATATAACCCCACTTGTCTCTACTTTGGTAGTACCGGAGCAGGCTGGCTTTGTGCTTACCAGGAACTTAACATAATTTGCGTACCGTTTTTGCTGCTCTACAACTTACACGTCCGGAGGTTCCGGCTATTGCAGTCTTTTTAGACAAGGAAAAGGCCTTTGACTCGGTCGAGTGGCCCTTCATGAGACAGCTCCTTAACCGCATGGGAGTCGGAGCGGTTTTCTTGCAGCTCATCATGACACTGTACTCCTCCCCCACGGCACACATACGGATTGGATCCCTCGTTATTGACCCCATACAAGTTTGCAGAGGTACGAGACAGGGTTTTCCCCTGTCACCAATACTATATGCCATGACTGCAGAACCCTTGGCCTGCGCCCTACGGGAATATCACGGGCAGAGGGGCATTCGTTTTCCTAACTACCATTTAATTGTCCCTACGTATGCGGATGACACCCTTATCTATGTTAGAGAGCCTGAGACCAACCTCTCTCCAGTTTTGCGTGAGGTTGTCCTCTTCAGTTCCCTATCAGGTATAAAAGTCAACTGGAACAAGTCCATCATGTTTCCCCTCACCCCAGCCACGGTCCGATTTGAGCCGGAATACCCCCTGCAATGGACCACAGAGATGGTGTGATACTTTTGTATCCGGCTACATACCGACTCAGAAGTTGCCCTTAGGGAGAATTATGGAGTTGCTATCTCCAAGCTGGAGGATGATGTTGACAGATGGGTGAGTCTCCCTTTATCACTGATGGGCAGAGTTTCCCTTATAAAAATGATTGTCCTAAGGCGTTTTCTCTTCCTCTTTACGAACATACACATGGTCCTTTCCAGAACATTCTTTCGACGTCTTCACTCCCTGATGGTGCGTCTGGCATGGGTGGGTAAGCAGCCACGCGTTGCTTGGAAGATATTGACATTGTCAAATACGATGGGGGGCCTCGGAGCTCCCAAATGGGAATTATATTATAGAGCTGCTCAATGCTTTCATGCATATCACTGTATACACGGACCCCTAGACATTCTGCACATACGGATTGAGACTATAGTTGCCGCCCTAAGGCCTCTTCCAGCCCTGCTGTCTGCGCCTCGAGATAGACGCACAGGTATAATGGACTCTCTAAACTTGGTCACACATGCTAGGCATTATATACTGGACGCTCAAGCCAGAATCATACTATATGCTCCAATAGCCCGTCTTGATTGGTGTCACTGGCTTGCTCCGATTAGGGACAGGGGAGTCATAACCGCATTGCAGATGATAAACGTAATTACAGTGGGAGACTTTTTTGCAGATGGCATTGCCCATTCCTGGGAGGATGTTACAGAGGGGGATGAAGTACAGACGCCCCTTGCGCAATTCCAATTCCACAGACTTAGACAAGCTCTCAGGGATCTACTTGGGGACGATATGGCGGAGCCCCCAAGGTTCCGGCACTGACTGCTGTTATTAAAGCACAGTCATCCGCTAAGTTAGTGTCCAGAATACATCACACCATGCTGTCTGCTAGAGGAGGCGACTACACCAAACCATGACTGGTATCGCAGTGGAACTTCCAGGTGGACTTGACGGATGATAAGTGGCTCTACTGCTGCTTTTGTACTAAATAAATCTCGCTCAACGGACATCATAGATTAGTCAACTTTAAATTCCTAAACAGGGTTTACTATCACCGGAACGATTATATTGCTATGGCCTGCGTAAGGGATCTCAGTGTGAAAGATGCAGAGAGCAAAGTGCTGATTTCTTTCAAGTAGCCTGGGTCTGCCCGGGGTTGCCCACTTCTGGGGAGATGTCTTCACTGAAATTAATTGTATCACGGACATGACGCTATCCCCAGGCCCGGTCCTAGCCCTGCTGGGCTATTCCAAACCTCTTCCTAAGGCACACAGACGTCTTGTGGACATTGCACTCCTCCTAGCTAAGAGGTATGCCACACTCTGTTGGCTTCGCGGCCCGACACCTACATTAGCGCAGTGGTCCAGGGACATGCTGTACTGCTGCACTCAAACGGAAAACTATAGCGAGTTACTACCACCCAGCAACAGACCCCAAAACTTTTGGGCCCTATATATGACAAGACGATCGACCCTGACGACAACCGAACATGACGACGCTCCACCTCCGGCGACGGGCGGTCACGACAACCAAGACTCTACCACGTAGCGGGATCCCCGTTCTTGACTTGGATCACTTAACATTCCACGTTACTGCCCACCAGGGTGGAGGTACAGATTATAAGGGGCTCTTTGTCATTCTGAGGGTGGGACCGCCTGTGTGTTTGCTGTACTAGCCCTTTATTTTTTAGAATGGTACTACGATAGGTGATCATTAAACTGTTACAGCCCGCTAATATCATTTGGAATATGTCACTATCCTTACTTTATTGTTTTCCTGTTTTCTTTTTCTTGTTTAAAATTCAATAAACATATTTAAAAAAAATATGTATATATTTTTAAATAATTCAATGCATCACTTTTAATATATATTCTTAATTCATAATAAAATCTTTGGGACTCTTTACGAGTTTGGTGTAGCGGAGCTGGCGCAACGCCACCTCTCCTGCGCCAAACCCGTGCAAAACTGCCCAGGGACCGCCAACCATATTATGAGTTGGAAATGCACAACTTGTAATATGGTGTGCGGTTCTTTGCTATTCCCATGGCAGTGCCCGGAAAACAGGCACCACAATGGGTACAGCAAAAAAGTTACAGAACAGCCTAGATGTGGCCGCCCAGGCTGTGCTGGAACTTTGTGGCGGTACGGCTGAGGGGACTCATGTTGTGCCACCCTAAATGCCACCCTAAATGTATCCCTATGGTGGGGTGCCATGGGGGCCCTGTAGTGGCCCCTTTGTCCCTGCATTGCCAGCCTTTTTATGGCGGGTCTCAGCCATGAAAAGGCTGGCAGTCCAGTAACTCGTAATATGCTGAGTGGGACAGCGCCAGTCCCCCCTCAGCATATTGCGTTGTGGCACTCCTGTGGCAAAGCAAGGGAGCGATTGTTCCCTGGCGCAGCCAATGATCGACTGCTGCATCGATTTTAGAAGTTGGAATGCAGCGGATGGTGGACCGTTGCTGCTGTGCCACCGTGAGTCTGCTGGTCTTAAGACCACCAGACTCACAATCAGGCCCTATATTGTTTGCTTGCGGTAGCATTTTTAATATTCTAAACATCAGAAAAATGTATTTAATTTAATTTAAAAAATCTAATTTTAAATTTAAATTAATAATGCTACAAACTGTTTATTTGTCTACATTTAACTAAAAATCGAACATTAATTTACTTTAATATTTAAAATAAAAATATTTCTACAATTTTTTCACAAGCTCGATACACTTTTTTTATTTTTGGAGAAGTCCACTGACGTCCATTTGTGAATTCTAGGTAAATAATTGTCGATAGTGCATATATCTTGTGCTGGTGAAATATTTAGATGCAGTTGGGTGTCATCAGCATAATGGGGAGCTGATATCCCCGCACCAAGTCATCAATATCCTTAATGGCTCCTTGTACAAGTTAAATATTATGGGTGCAAGGATAAATACCTGAGGGACAGGCATAAGATCAGGTTGTTCAACCTAACTGGTTGCTTGAAGTTCATTAGGAAAACCATCCCAAAACCTTAACTTTGAAACCATTATGGTATTCAAGAACAGTGATGAGCAGCTCTTGGTCAATTATATCATGGTCAATCACATGTAACAATACTGATAAATGAATCAGCATTATTGTGCTTGTAGTGAATATAATTTAGCAATGCTATGCTCTAGGTATGGTACTGCACTCTTTGCAAAAGCCAGATTGGTAAAGGGGTAAAAGCATGTTAGGCTCCATAAGCATTGCAATAAGGTTAGCACTGTTTTTTTTCTCCGATTTTGCTCAACCCATGGTACATGTGGGAGATGGCAATAGTTCCAAAATAGGTCAGGATCAACCTGGGGTTTCTTTAGGAGGCTCAGTAAAGATACTCTCTTTTTATGATGCATGCATCTGTTGAGAGTAGAAAAAGAGGTCCATTTTATTTCACTTATAGACGGTAGAACGACATATCCATTGAAGAAAGTAGGTTTGATGTATTTGATGAGCTTATTCAGTTGTTCAGACTCAAGTCACCACTAACCTGTAGATCTGGATGTCAATGCAGAAATTACATTTAACCTACCAGTCTAATTCCCTGTTGACAGTACCAAAACATTCAAGACTGTGCTCTGCACTGACACAAAAGAGGGGGAAGGAGGATAGGGACATGAGAGAATGCACACTGGAAATGTAATTGGATTGTAGACGCACAGCTCATCTCTTCTGATAGAGGATTGCAGTCTTTCACAAGAGACAGCTTTTTAGACTAACAGGCCACAAGACAGCTGTTATTCTCAGTTTTTTCATTTTACAGGAAATGTTACATGAGACACAAGATATACTCTAATAACTGATGCACTATAGTAATCATACAACAGTGCAGTGCCAGAGTACATTTATCTTGCTAGTGCCAAAAATAATTTACTAATCTAGGTCAAATGCCCTAAATAAGTTATTACATTTATAAAACTTGAGCAACTGATCAGAACCAAAGGTTCACACATGATCTGCATATAATACTGCAGATATCAAACAGACAGTTGTTACAGCACAGCTTTGAGGGCTTGGAAGAACAGGTAAATAAGTGTAGGAGACATAAAAAGGACCCTACAGTGGTCCCAAAATCCACTTCCACAAATTAATATCTAACTCCCTATAGTGATCACTAACCCGAGGCCTCTGAAGACAGCCCTGGGAGAGGTTGAATAATTCCAAGGATGCAAGGAAAGTGTCTGAGGTTCTGATGCAGAAGACATGTCAACAAGTGCAACATGTAGAACTCTTCTGGAACATGTTCTCATAGTCTGGTTTATAAATATTTTCAACTAGAGTGCTAAGAGCACAGGCCAAAGCAGAGTGCAAGCAAAGGCTTACTGTCATCACTGAAGGTAAGCCAAGCACCTGGCTGTGTGAGTGTGGCGTTTATGCACTGTGGGTTCCTCGAATCCCACAGTAGATCCACAAATCCCAGGGTTCTTGAATCCTGCAGTAGATCTTTGAATCCTTGGAACTTTGAATGATGTGCTAAATCCTCGAATCCTGCTGTGGCTTCCATTCAGATAGGGCATGCAAGCAAAGCTTTTAAAAGTGACTGCATCGGGACAGGATTGACTGTTCTGTTGATGGTGGGTAACAAGCGATTAGCACACATGTGATAGCACAATTGTGACCAGTAGGACTCCTGTCACACCAGCACGGGCAAAATCCGGAGTGACAATACCTGAGGAAGCAGCAGAAATGATAGCTAATAATGCACACCAGCAGAAGTAGATGGTAATGGGGGCAAGCACCTTTTACGAGCCATGACATGATTGGAAGTAAAGTTGGATTGTGTACTATTTAAGATATATGGATGATATGATATTGCTGTAGATTGTCTGAAGTACTGATCAGATTGCTGATTTGCATACGTTTGTTTATGAAGATGTTAAGGAATTTAGGATAAAAAAGTATTGGGAGGAACCCTTTTTAGGAAAAGGGAATTGGGTTGTATTCAACAAAAACAAGAGTCCCTTTTCCTTGTTTTATAAGGAAAAAATATCAAATGGTCATCTATCCTAAAGCTGCTATATTAGTAGCTGGTATGTTGGGTATAGCATAGAGTCAAAACAAATGAACAAATTTACATGTACACAATATAACTCTTATATATCAAAATGTTGTATATTTCTAAATTAATAAGATCAGCAGAGTGCAATGAGGGCAAAAGTTGGCAAAGGAATGGATTGTATATCTTATTTTATTTATCAAACAATCTGTTATCTTTTCATTATTTTAGTAAAAACATCATCATATTTATTAAAAAACAATACAATAAATGATAAAACAATTTGCGTTATAAGAAGAAAAACTGTTGACGCGGCGTTTCTGTCAAAAAGATCGTCACCTTTTTCAGGACAATAGTTTCATGTTAAAAACAATCTAAATCATAAAATATTAAACATTCATTATAGAAAAAATTAAACTGAACCATTAGTTCACAACATCCTTTTCCAGCTTATTTTTAATCAAAAAAAGCCATCTGCCCCTCTACATATAACTGTACCCTATATGTCGGCTCAATCTTAAGTCTTGAATTTATTACATATTCCACATGACATTTATTTTTCAAAAATAGTTTTTTTTTTAAAAAAAGGAGATTACTGGGTCTTCAATGCACCCCCAATTTTCTGAAACATGATCCCCAGTCACTTTAACATCATTTACAAGTATCCACATTTTATTTAGAATCAACATTTTCAAATATTGGGGGGGCGCTAGAGGGCGCACTGCGGAATGGCCGCACTGTCGTGAGGCTCCCGCTGCCCGGAGCTAATATCCGCTTAGGTATCCTGATTGCCATCGCTGCGCCCTGAACTGACCCCACGGTTCGGTTGGGATATCGGCTGTCCACCCACGGTCCAACTCCTGTGCCATTCGGAGGTTGCTGGCCGAAGTTATGAGGGTCCCAAGTTTCTCCGACTCGCGCTCTGGAAGTCTGATGCCATCTTGCCCGGCGTCGCCGTTCATGCCAGTCCGGGGATCTGCACGTGGGGTGTAGGCCTAGCTCCGCCCATCTCCGCCAGGCCCGATCGCTGGCCGGGCGAGACGCTTGGCTCTCCCTTGTTGTCGGACTTTTCTTGGCTTTCCCATCTGCCTGTCCAGGTACCATCGCCCACGGAAGTGCCACGGATTTAATACTTGGTTTCTGGGGTTTGCCACCTTGGGCTGGGAACGGCGACGGCCTTTGCTCATCGGTGGGAGTGGCGGGGCGTGCTGGCCTGCTCGTGCCCCCACGATTCGAGCTGCTTTCTGCTTGGCCGGGTCCCTTGCCCGACCTGTATCCTGACTCCCATTTGCCTCGTTCCCCTTCTGTACCACCGTCATGGGGAAGCCGGACACTAAACAGTCCAAACTGTCCTTTGACTCTGGAGGGGCCAGGCGTGGGGCGCGTTCGCTCCAGGAAGCTGGAACTTCGCGGTCCCCCCCCCCCGAATGTCGCTGAGAGTGTCCCGCACCCACCTCCACCGGAGTTCGCCCAAATGATGCAGGAGATGAGGCAGGGGTTCGCCACTATAGTGGACAAAGTGGACAAGATATCGTCACGCATGGATGCGGTCGTTCAGAAATTGGACGTACATGAGGAGCGCTTGACGGCGGCGGAACAGCGCATTTCGGACCACGATGACACGGTGGCCACCCATACTACCCAGCTGGCGAGAATGGACAATATTTTGCGCGTCATTGCCGCCAAGAACGAGGAGTTGGAGGCGAGGAGTAGGCGCAACAACGTGCGCATTGTAGGTGTACCGGAGTCCACGAATGTGGGCAAAATGGAGACTTATGTGGAGAGGCTACTGGTGGGCGCCATTGGGGCGGAAGTTTTCTCGTCCCAGTTCATCGTCGAGAGGGCGCATCGGACGTTGGGACCTCGTCCGGCCTCTGGGGCTGCACCGCGTCCCATCATTGCGCGCCTATTGAATTATCGTGATCGAGACGCTGCTCTTCAGGCTGCCCGCACTAACAGGACTCTCTCCTTCGAAGGGATGTCTTTCGCCATGTACCCCGACTTCACACCGATGGTACAGGACCAGCGTCGGAAGTTCTTGGGGGTGAAGAGGAAGCTTCGGGACCTTCAAGTGGACTACGCCTTGCTTTATCCGGCTAAACTACGAGTGACGCACCAGGCTAAACAACATTTTTTCACCAACCCACAGCATGCTGAGGACTTTGCGAAGCGCCTCCAGCGCGAGCGCGCTGCTGCGGATCGTGGTGACGATCGAGATCCGGAGGGTGAACATTTGGCTGCTGAGGAGGAGGTCGCCTGATTCTGGTGACTTTGGACTTTGTCTATCTTTTTTCCGGTTTTTGTAGTATTGTGGATATGTAACTTTTTGTGTTGGGGCCTGCTGGCTTCCTTCTCAGTATTTGTGGCCTAGCCATTGTCCGTTTTTGATTTTTTTTTTTTTTTGCTGATGCGTGGGCTATGTCTGTATCATGATGAGTGAGTGCGTTTTGCTGTTTTCGTGGGGTTGGGATGGCACCGCGGGATGGTGTTATGGGATGTCGCGCTCCGGGCACCCACCCCCTCGCGCTGCGCCTGGGGCCGCCTGATACTCGTTGGCGAGAACACTGGCGTGGCGTGAGGGAGTGGCGTCGTGCACCTCTGGCAGGTTCCCCGGAGGGTGTGCCCCATATTTACCTTTTGTTTGGATTCCAGTCCTATGTTGGTTGACTGGGTGTGTGTTGAGGGATGGGGGGGAGGGGTGTATGTGGCCTGATAGTTGGGGTGGTGTCAGGTGGGTGGATGGGGGGGGGTTGAGGCTGTCCATGTCTGTTTGCCTGGGACTTTTGGTTCGCCTTGGTAGCTGCTACTGTTGTTCGAGTGCACGGACATGTCGGGGCGCCCGCTGTCCGGGCTGTTCCACTTTCCTATCTTACGGGACGGGTTCTGGGATCCGTGCTCCCGTCCATTTTGGGCCCGAGTGCGCCGGCCGCCATTTTAGGCTGCCACGTGCCGGGGCGCACTCTGCGAGCGTAGCACGTGTGCGTGATGTGGGCCGTGTGGAATGGCTTGGCAGCGCGCGGCGCGTAGGCTGTCCCGAGTGCTTGCTGCGTGGATGGGTCGGTTGGGGGGGTGTTGTTGTGTTCCTGTTTGGTTGTTTTGGAGATGACTGGGCAATGTATGGAGCGTATGTGGAGGTCTGCCCGTGCCCTGAGGCGCGGACCTATCAATGGCTGTTGCT
This sequence comes from Lissotriton vulgaris, assembly GCF_964263255.1. Taxonomy (NCBI): domain Eukaryota; kingdom Metazoa; phylum Chordata; class Amphibia; order Caudata; family Salamandridae; genus Lissotriton; species Lissotriton vulgaris. The sequence goes on from NC_141696.1 coordinate 176,440,031, forward strand.
GGTAGTTGGATGCCCTGTATTTGGTTATAGGGTCCTGCGGGGCCCTTACTTTACGTGATGTCAACTGCTGTTATGGATCGGATCTCGATTTTGTCCTGGAATGTACGGGGCCTTAATGATGCCAGGAAGTGTCGCAGCGTGATACAGTATTTGGACAGGCATGCTATTCAAGTTGCTTTTCTCCAGGAGACGCATCTGCGCCCCGCTCCCTCCCCCACTTTCGGCGGAAGGTGGGCTGCGGCCAGGGGGTTTGCTTCATACTCTTCTTATGCTCGTGGGGTTGTTACCCTTGTTAAGAAGTCGCTTGCATTCCAGGAACTTGGGTCTCTGGGGGACCCTGAGGGGCGCTACGTGCTGCTGTGGGGACGGCTTGGGCAGACCACTGTACTGTTTGTTAATTGCTATGCTCCCAATGTTGATACGCCAATCTTTTTTGTCACTCTGTGGGGTCATGTTCTTGCTGTGGATGCTACTCACATTGTGTGGGGGGGTGATTTTAATCTTGCATTTCAGGCCCAGATGGACAGATCGGAGGGTAGCCCTCAGTACAATGTACAGGCAAGGGGTGTGCTGCGGGGGATAGTGGAGGATGCCGGGATGGTTGACAGCTGGAGGTACGCCCACCCTGCCGCCAGGGAGGGCACCCATTACACCACACATGCTCGTTCATGGGCGAGACTGGATTATGTATTTCTCTCTAGAGGGTTGATGGCTGGCCTAAGAGGGGCCTCACATTTGGCTCGGACGTATTCAGATCACTGTCCGGTGAAGGTTGATTTGTCCGTCCCCGGGTTACACAGGCCGCGCCCGCCTTGGCGTTTGTTTCCGACTGCTTTGCTTGACCCGGTGTTCAAGGAGGAACTCGGTACGGAGGTGGAGGCGTTCTTCCCTAGGAACAGGGGCTCAGTGGAAAGCATTGAGGTCATTTGGGAGGCATTCAAGGTTACGATCCGGGGTGTCACTATTTCTAAAAGTTGTGGAGTACTCCGTCTGATTGTTCGGACCCTCGAGAGGTTGGAGGCTGACTTGCGAGACTTGGAGCGCAGGATGCAGGTGACTTCGGACCCCGCTCTTCTGGCACAGTTCCGCACTAAGCTCTCCGAGTACGAGGAGGAGGCTGCTCGGGAGGCTAAGCACAGAGGGAAATACTGGACGGCGAGGCGATACTGCGAAGGGGAGCGGCCCGGTAAGGTTCTCGCTGCCCTTACTAGACATCCTAGGCATGGGTCGGACGTGTTGGAATTGGTGTCTCCGGATGGCACTCGCTGTCGAGATACATCGGAGATTCAGCGCACTTTTATTGATCATTATGCACACCTTTACACGACACAGCAGACGGGTGAGACTCGATACGGTGGCTTCCTCGACGAGTTGGCTCTCTGTTGGCTATCGGATGGCCATCGGGAGTTCTTAGGCAGGCCCCTGGAGGAGGAGGAGGTCAGGAATGCCATCATGTCTCTTTCTAATGGGAAGGCCGCCGGGCTGGATGGCCTTCCTGCTGAATTTTATAAGTGTTATATTGACATTATGGCCCCTGCGCTCCGTGAGGTGTTTGAGGAGTCTCTGGAGGAGGGACGCCTTCCGGGCTCCATGCGGGAGGTCGCCATCACGTCGCTGCTCAAGCCGGGTAAGGATCCACTGGATGTGGGCTCCTACAGGCCCCTCTCATTGCTCAACTGCGATGTTAAAATTCTCGCGAAGGTCTTGGCGGTGAGATTAGCCGAACTCATGCCCGTTATCGTGTTGCCTGATCAGTCGGGATTTGTGCCCGGTCGCGCCACCTCTCACAATCTTCGCACTTTGTTCTCGCTGGTGTCGACCATCGATCCTGCTGTCCCGGTTGCCGCTGTCTTTCTTGATGCCACTAAGGCATTTGACTCTGTCGAGTGGGGCTACCTTATTGATGTTCTTTGCCGGATGGGTTTCCCCAGGATTTTCATCTCTTGGGTTAAGCTTCTATATACTGATCCGATGGCGAGGGTGGTAGTGAATGGGGTGCTGTCCCCCTCGTTCCCTCTTACGAGAGGGACCCGACAGGGTTGCCCCCTCTCACCCCTCTTGTTTGCTATCGCTATTGAGCCGCTAGCCTGTAGGATACGTCAGTTTCATCAGCAGAGCGCCTTTAATTGTCTTCAGCGGCAGGTCGGCATTTCTTTATACGCTGATGATGTCACACTCTATGTCAAGGACCCTGAGAACAACCTTAATTCGCTCCTGCGGGAGCTGGTCGCTTTTGGTGGCGTATCCGGGGTTCATATCAACTGGCGGAAATCTCAATTTTTCCCCCTCACATCTGCGGTGGCCAGGTTTCCCCTTGACTACCCTCTGGAGTGGTGTGACTCGGAGTTGCGCTATCTTGGTATTGTTGTATCCTTGGATAGGGGAGACGCGGTTCGGCTCAACTATGGTGTGGCCATTACTAAACTGGCGGATGATGTCACCAGGTGGATGTCTTTACCCCTCTCCATGGCCGGTAGGGCGTCTCTTATCAAGATGGTGGTTCTGCCCCGCTTTCTTTATCTCTTTCAAAACCTCCCATATCATCCTGGTGCTTATTTCTTTCGTAGACTTCGTTCTGAGCTTCTGCGATTGTTCTGGGGGGGCAAGCAGCCACGGGTGGCCTGGGCTACCCTTACGTTGCCTTATGCTGATGGCGGTTTCGACGTCCCTGATTTTGAACTCTATTATCTCAGCGCTCAGGCGCACTATGCCTATCATTGGATGCGCCCCACGCCATTCATGCCCCAGATTGCTGCTGAGCATTGGGTCGCCCACCCGCTCCCACTAGAGGGGATGGTTTTGGGCAAGGTGTCAGATGTGGAAACGCCCCGCACGACGGTGACATGCACGGTGGATGCTTGGAAGCGGACGGCTCATTTGCTAGACGTTTCCTTCCTCTACTCGCCGGCCTTGCCTCTGTCTTATCATCCGGATCTGTCGCTGTTGTTGGAGACGGGGTTTCAGCGAATGTGCAAGCGGCTAGGTATTCTTACGTGGGGCGACTTGTTTCATGAAGGTGCCTTTCGTACGCAGGCTCATTTCTTCGGTTCGGCCGCTTGCTCCCCTCTAGACCTGTTCTACTTTGTCCGCCTGCGGCAGGGCATGCGTGCTCTGCTACCGGACTACCCTTCGGAGCCTGGGGTAACCCTCCCCCTCCATGTGCTGCTGGTTTCAGATGGGCGACACCTGGTGTCGAAGTTATACGGGGCTATTCGCCGGCAGCGATCGGTCCCGACCAATCGGGTGCGCGAGCAGTGGGTTGCCGAATTGGGTGCTCCTATTACAGACGAGCAGTGGAACTATTGTTGCGGGCTCACGGCCAATGTCTCTTCTAGTTGTCGCCTTAAAATTATCCATTACAAGTTTGTTCAGAGGTACTACTATACCCCGGCGAGGAAACTGCGGTTTCATTTGGCGGAGGATGACAGGTGTGCTAGGTGTCGAGCGGAAGGCGCTGACTTTTTGCATTTGGCTTGGAGTTGTGCGGGGGTTTTGGAATACTGGGCTCAGGTTCATGAGGCCCTGCAGGTTATGGCGGAGGATGGGGTGGCGTTTGACCCTGTGGTGATGTTACTTGGCTTCACTAAGGACGTGCCTGCCTCTCACCGTAGATTTGTCAACGTGGCCCTGTTGTTGGCTAAGCGTAGGGTTGCTTGCTGCTGGGGTCGTGGTAGGGTGCCGCGCTTTCAGGACTGGGTGACTGACCTCATTTACTGTCAGGATCAGTATAATGTCTATTCTGAATTGATGCCTGTTCGATGCAGACCAAAGGACTTTTGGAGTCCGCTCCAGGTGTACCTCCTGACCAGGGCTGCGCGGGACTCTGATTCTGAACTTGAGGACCGTGAGGGGATAGGCTGATGACAACGAGATGGGCTGGGCTTTTACACGACACCTGCTGCTCTTCCGATATCGGAGGGGGAGCTGACTGTCTCCTGTTCCTGCGAACTATTGAGGGGTGGGAGTCTCCCTTCGGACAGGTATTTTTATCGGGAATTCGGATTATACCCCTGCGCGGCACCCCTCTATCCAGTGCTCCTCATACCTGGGTCCCCTCTGGCTCACGTGTTCTCCGCTACTGCACTGTATTCATATTGCATTGTCTTATTGGCTCGCCTGTCCATGCTGGCTCATTGTATTTTAATATCTTCTGCACATTTCGCTGTTGCTCCTTGTATTGATTGATGCCTTGCCCTGTACTTCCTCGTGTCTCCATATGTAGTTCTGTTTTGTATGCTTTCTGGGCACTGACGTACCACTGTAATGGCCGAATGTGATTGTATGTTTTGAATGTACACTTCCCTTGTACCTACTTGTCTCCAAATAAAGGTTTAAAAAAAAAACATTTTCAAATATTTCACAACAATTGTTCTAATATTTGTTAATCTGTGGACTCTCTCCATTTGCAAGCACCGGCTAAAAATCTAAGCTATAAATACAACTATCTCTCCTTATTGAAAGGATATGGAGACATACCTAAATTAGTCTATTTGCTTTGCAGACTGGTTCAATTGGCCTTAGTTGTCGTTGCAGTCATTTTCGGATGTGTCACGAAAAATTGCTAAAAACGTGAAGAGGACTGATTAAATTATTATTTCTAATGAATCATTCAACATCCTATCACCTTGGCTATTACTTCATGGTCTATTGTTATACCTTAAAATGGAGTCTTGGGTTTGTTCATTTTCCCAGACGAGTACTATTATTTTTCCTCTTGATTTGTTGGTGTAGATTATCGCCAACTGTCAGAATGGAATTTTAATGATTTTTATTAATACATCCCTATTGGTTTACCACGTTTTTTATGATAATAGATTAAAAAAACTGGTACCTGGGGTTACACTGGATGATACTCAATTTCGCATCAAGACTCCTGTGATATTTCTAATTAAATATTTCTTCCTATGGATATAATAGAATTTATTTTTAGGAATGGATCCAGATTTTACAGTTTTCCTAATTCTGAATTAAACATGTTCTTACCTCAATCTTAATGTGAGGTTATGCGCAGGATGGTTGTCTCCCCATTTGCACAACTATGAAGGGCAAACAATCAATATTAGCCTTACCATCTGTTTGTAAACTGCTTTTCTATATCCCTCTTAAAAGCAACCCCTTTTCTTACCTTGGTGGTGAAAATTTAAGATCTTGTCTTCAAATACACCCTGTTTTAGATTATGGGATTTACTGGTTTGTGGACTCCCCAATCCTGTCTGGAATGAAAACATAACCTTTCTGTTAAGGGGTCCACCCCTTCTCCTTTTGTTTGTGGGCGTTGGTTTCAATCGGTTTGGTTTAACACAATTTCATGATGGCCATCTTAGAATGTCTATTTCTGCCGCAAAGTTAACTTTTATGTATATTAAAGTCATGTTTCGTGACCATGAATTATAAAAGCTTCTTTGTTAATTGTTATTTAACTTTTACTGGTTATTCAGACATGTGGGATTTTGCGAGTCATTTTTAAGACTACTGCGTTACATCAACAGACTGGACACATCTATAATTGTCCTCACTAAGCATGGTATATTCGTCATTTTATATTTCCGCTTGTTGGCTCCAGAAACGCCACATTTAGGTTTATCATTTCTGCCCGTTAAGTCCCCGTATTTCACTGGCTTTGAAGGGTAGGGTATGTTTAGTTCGCCGTACTGATGAAACTACGGCGGCCATCTTAAAGTATGCGCTATTTACAGTATTTCTTATCATTTTAGATGCATCCTTCTTATATTCCGTTCACTGATGCCTCCCCTTCATTAACAACATTTTACTAGTCATGTAGATGGATCGTGTTCTGCTAATAAGCGAGTCCGATATGCTCAATCCTCTTTTACACTACCGCTCCTCATGTTTCAAAGTTTGTGTTTAACATGACAGGCATATCGCTCGTTATTCGTTAAAACATGTTTAACAAGAATGCATCTGCTTCGGGTGTATCATATCTTTTGGCTTCAATCTCTGGCTATACATTAAGGGGATTGAATCTTATTAGCCACTCTGTTGGGAATACGAGGGCCATCTTTAAATGTACGTTGTGTTCAATATTTCCTATCAATTATCAACTAATTCCTCTACTATCTGATTGACTCTTTCCATAAATTTTGAGAGTATCTAGTCTTCTACATTTTAGAAGATCTTACGATTATCATGGCATTATGATAATTTATTGATATCCAAGGCTAACTATATTTCATGTTGTTATTTCTACTGCAGAGAAACATTTATGTATATTTCCTCGGTGATGTACAGAATTCAATTAAGTGCGGGTCTATATTGGTCTTTTAGGGGTCATGAGTGCATTTTATATGATTCTTTCCCACTCTTCTCTGCTGTTAAGGCCGCTTCTATATGTGTCAAATTTAGACATGTAATATTGTTCCCTCTTCTTACGCTTTATATTACGATCACCTGCTCTGTTATTTAATCTCACTGCTTCTATAATGCACCACTTTAGTTCCTATACCTTATGTTTTTCTGTTTCCCAGTGTTCAACTAAAGGCGCATTTGGGCGTTTGGTTCGAATGGCTGATTTGTGCTTATTCAACCGCAATCGGATTTCTCTAGAAGTCTCCCTAATGTATACTTTTTTCACATGGGCATTTTATCATGTAGATTACATTCTGCAACCTACAATTTACTACGTTTTGCTGGTTATGGCTTGTCCCTTTGTATATAACTGTAGACCCCTTTATTATCGTATCACAGTCTTTACAAGAGCCACAGGGATAGTTAACGACTGGAATTTTTCCATCTAAGTTGTTTCTGTTACCTTTGTCTGGATATGTATGTCTCAGGTGTTTTTTTTAGAATAATAAGGTTAAAGAAATTCTTTGAGGGTAAAGAGAAAAGAATGACCGAAAACAAATCAGGACTAAGACCCAAATCTGTGTGGACTCCTACAGGCCCCATGGTTGGGAAGGAAGTAGATATCTTTGAAAAAGTGGTAGAAAAAGGATTGGAAAATATACTGACCCATAAGGTATGGACTAAAAATAACTTATCACACAAAGAAAAAACAGTGCTACCAGCCCAGGAACAGTGCAAGGAAATCACCATCAAACCAGGCGACAAGTGTGGCAGCATTGTCGTCATGGACACAAGTGAACACTGGGAAACAGAAAAACATAAGGTAGAGGAAATAAAGCGGTCCATTCCTTCGTCAACTTTTGCCCTCATTGTACTCTGCTGATCTTATTCATTTAGAAATATACAACATTTTGATATATAAGGGTTATATTGTGTACATGTAAATTTGTTAATTTGTTTTGACTCTATGCTATACCCAACATACCGGCTACCAATATAGCAGCTTTAAGATAGATGAATGTTTGAGATTTTTTTTCCTTATAAAACAAGGAAAAGGGACTCTTGTTTTTGTTAAGGAATGTAGTACATTTGACTTTGGATTGGAAAAGTATTTGGGATAGAGGGCATTTTGAATAGAAGTTAACAATTTGGAAAAGTTATTTGGGCCAAGTACTTGGAGTTGTTAACCTGAAAGAGATCATTTAATGCATGTATTTGTTCTGGTGGATTATGGATCATAATGTGAATTGAGAGTCATAAAGTTTGTTTCTCCAGTGTTTCTCTATTTTTCTGATGTCATTTCTCCTGAGAAGTAAGAGTTGTGCATATGGGAGATGGATATTTTCGTTTTAATGGCAGTAGATTTGCAGAAGGCATTTTGCACTTCATTGTTGTTGTTGATAAAGTAGGCACTGCCATCATAGGAGATCATTGTGTTGCAGGACACCACGCTAAGTGCACTAACAAGGTTCTTATCAGTGACAAACCTAGAAGATGTTATACATATAAATTGTGTGAAGTATATCAGCATATATGTGTAACTTGCATCAAGATGTATAGCCGAATAATTAGGTTGTCCACCCAGACTACTTTGGTGGGACTGAGGCACTCTACATACTATAATTTATTAGTGGATGACAAGATGCAGTATTATGCCCTTAAAATGTGATAAGGATTTTGATGGCTGTTTCAGGTTTAACCACCAAGCAACACCCAGCTGAAGAGCCTCAATCAAGGAGAATTCAGTACAAGGTTTCTTGTGTCCCACTTCACAGAGCACCTGGCCTTGCAGTGCAGGCTTGGCTGGTCCAATTGGAGTAAGATTAGGTCTGATTTGAATATTGCTGGGTCCCAACAGAAGTGACATGGTGGGCAAAAGAATGATGGGTTGGAATGCTAAACCAAGCAATTGCCAGTGATTAGCCTTATTGCTACTTTACCCCATCCCCTTTTGTGTGTTTTATTTATCAGGTTTAGTCCCATTAAAGGTATCTGGAGGGTGTCAACATAAATAGCAAAAGAATATCCCTAATCAATGTTGAAGCCATCACAATGGCAATTCTGGTCATCCAGTAAATATTTTCAGTAATAACCTCACTGATACCTGAGACAAAGTTTATAAGTTGTCTTGGAGAGTGTGTACTGAATTTTAGAATTTGGTGAGGCATTTCAGACCACCTATAAGACGTAAAAGCATTTAAATATATGGGAATATACTTGATCATCACTTCTCTGCTTTTCAACAGACAAATGTTCTGCTACTATACCTCATCATGCTATTCAAATTAAAATGTTTGGAACACATCATTGATATACACATAATCCTAAATCTCAAATACTCAACCCATACAGTTCAGGAATACTGAGATCCTAAACTGCACAGAATGGAAGGAATACCATCCTATCTCCACCTAGGAACTAGGTCCACTTCTGGTGAATCGAGTGAAGTAAGAAATCTGGGAGTGAATGTGTAGTCCAGCGTCTCAATACTCTGGGAACTATTTGATACATCTTTCTGCACCTATATATCCCATATAAACATGGCAGTACAATCACTCTAATTCTGTCCAAATGGACTACAGAAGCACACTCTACTTAGGAGTACCGTTCTTCCTACACTTAAGTCTTTAAAGAATCTTAATACAGCAACCAGAAAATTACTACACTTATTCCTATGTGTACTAGTGAAAGTCACTGGATACCCATTGCCAGACTTTCATCCTTCAAGTCACTCTTCATTGCCCACATCTCCAACAATGGCACTAGTCCCTCCTTGATGTGAAACATTAAAATTACTAATGGACTGGACTGACTCGTCCATTGACCCCTCTACCATGCAAGAGCTCATTTATTGATGAAATAACCTTCTCCAAAACGTGCAACAAACAACAAAAAATTGAAGATTACCTGAAATTCAGATGGGTGATAAAAGATCATTCCCAACAGATAATTGAAAATCATATCCACACAGGAATCAGAACAAATGTTTCACCCAAGAAAGGTAGCATGACCACATACACAGCTATATTTAATTCCCAATTTCTCTACATCCTGTATATGTTCAGCATCACGATCGCAGGAATATGATAAGAGCAGGTCATTTATTATGATGCACAACACTAAAAACCAGGCACATTTGCAACCCGTACACTTCCAATCATTCTCAATGGTGCTATGCAAGTTCCAGCATCCTATCTCTCACTACTCTTAGCTCCTCTTCAAGCTCTAGTATGGTTATATGAAACATGACATTGCACTCGGGTCATCCTACATGACATCAACACACTTCCCACATAGGCCACAAACAAACACCCTTATAACCAATTACAACCTGGAGTAGTGTGTTAAATGTCCTTAGAAAAAAGGTCAGCACATTGTTAGCAGTATGATGTGATATTTAAAAGGAACTACAATACAAGAATCATTGTCATGGTTATCAGTGCATTACACAGCATTGTTGCTCCCTTTACCTACAGAATGGTGGTGCGTGTTCAAGGCATAGTTTACACCTGTTGTGCATATTTCAAGAATCTTCTGTGAGTCAGGGAAGCTTGTATTTATTTATAACATTTGTAGAGCGCACTGTTACCAATCGCTGTCCTGGCGCTGAATGAGAGCTCCCCAAGCCTGGCCTATGCTTACTGAACAAAGAGCCATGTTTTCAAGTTTTTGCAGAAGGTCATTAAATCTGTAATCTGTCTCAGCGCCAAAGGCAGAGCATTCCAAGCCCTAGCAGCTCCCAGAATAAAGCTTCTGCCGCCCCATCTTGCTTTCCTAATCCGAGGGGTGGCAATCCGCCCCAGACTTGCTGACCTAAGATGTCTACCCGGCCGGTATCATTGAAAGTACTGTATTAAAAAAGCCAGGCCGAAAGGCCTTGAAAACTATGCACAAGTCTTTGAAGGAGATCTGCTTCCGCACTGGAAGCCAGTGCAGCTTCACCAATTCCTGGGAGATAGAGGTAAACCTTGGTACGCCTGTGACAGGATGAGCTGCAGCGTTTTGCAAGGCCTGTAGTTTGTGCCCATGCCAGTTATGTATTCTTTAGTGCTGATACCCTTGTTATATTTGTGAGTTTGTTTTCGGAAAGAGGAGAACCCAAGAATCACAGGGACATGGGGTATTAGAGAATAAGCAGAAACCATTGGTCCCTAGTATGAGGTTAATACATCAATTAGAAGAAACCAAGACGCACATGACAAGAGTATGCCATTTCAGATTCTGGCCATCCAGTGCCCTCAGATATCCACCAGCACCTGGTCCCTGCTTGAACCAGACAGGCTCCTTGTGGGCCCCCTGCAAACTGGGATAGTTTACTTGTATTGTATTGATCAGGCTCCTGTACCCTATTCAAATCCGGACTCACTGTTTTTCTTTTGGACTCTGGCCCTGTTCAGTGACCTGACGCACATACTCTCTCTTTGGCAGCAACCACTTATTCTAGTTCATTCTGTGCATCTTCTCTTTAAAGTGGTTCACTGACATAATATCAAAGCCATAAATATTGTGCTACAAAAATATTGTGTCAAAAATATCGATCACAAAAATACAGTTTTTCTATACATATAAAGGTAAGTACAAAAATATTGAAAGCAAATATAAATCAATCAAAATACTCTATTTCGGTTTGTGTGATGCCATGAAAGAGATACATCGATTTGAAGGAAAAAAAACACCAAAAGTTACAATTTATCAAAAGTTAAAACCAATCAATAAAACAGTCAGGTTACAACTATCTTATAAAAACAAATGTAGAAAGTTACATAATTTACAAATACTAATTTGATACAATAGTGTCCCTAAACAGTTAGCACTATATGGCAATCATATTGTAATCTGTGTAAAACGTTGTCAAAAAGTGCTATCTTTCAGTTAATCTAGCTAGTTCATTTTGTGCAGAGGTAATGCAGCTTCTTAAAAAACATGTAATCATTAAAAATCTTGATACAGCAAAAAGAAAGGGAGGGGCTGGATTAGGTTGGAGGGTCCTAAACGGCTCCTCATGGTTTCTAGGTGCCCAAACCCCTGCAGATAGGAGCCAGCCAATTCACCCTAAACCTGTTACATACTGGGCATGGGAAAATGTAAGAGGAGCACTGTTTCTTTTGCATGTCCACAAGTAGGGCAGCTTTGATAAAGGGTCAGCAAAATAAATATTGTTTCACATTAATATAAAAAAATACATAAATACAGGTTTTAATATATATGTAGAAATAAAAATAGCAAATATTAAATATTTTAACTTGTAACAATAATATAGTGTTAATTAAATATGTTAAAATATTATTTATTCAAAGATATATATAAGGTGGAAAATGCTTGTCTTGTTTTTTCCTCTCATTCTTCTTTGTTTACAATCTTAGGGTTTCCTGCGCATGTGCTGAGAACCACCAGTGATGGTGAGCTTGTCGCTGCAAGAACCCTTTAGGATTGTTTCTTTGACACAAAGTCACCTTTAAAAGAAAGGAAGTACTGGAAGTACTACAATAACCAAAGCTTGTGGGTGCATATTTGAATGGGTGAGGAGTACGTCAGGGCGAAGGACTGCTTTCACTTGTGACTCACATATGGTGAGGTACATAGTGCATGATATAAATTTACGGCACACATGCTCATCACTACAAAGCGTCATACTAATGGATTTTATGAGCATGGAGTCAAACTCACTATGAGATCATATTTGAAATGAATCATGTAATAATGGCGTACATAATTTTGGGAACAAACTAAGGCTATGGAGGTCCGTCATCCCTTCCTGCACTTGGATCTGTCCAATCAGTACAAGACAGGAGTGTTTTAAATGTGGGTTGAACGAAATATTGACATGCAATTGCATTGAAAAAGGCTGGTATGCTGAAACGCACATGCCAATTTAATTAAAAGTGAAGGCTGAAAAAACGTTGAGTGCTCCTTGTCCCGATGGGGATTCATTGTTGGATTATATATATTTATATATATATATACATATTGTGGGCCTCATTACGATGTCGGGCGGATGTACCGTTGCGGTTTGGAACCGTCCTGACCACAGGATTAGGATGTAAAAAAATCAATTTTTCAATGGAAGCTTGTGTGGTTGGTTGAAAAGGCCCACAGCAAAAGCTTCCATTAAAAAATGGATGTTTGTAAACATCCCTGCACTGCATGCAGGGATGTTTGGGGGAGACAATAGGTGCCTCCTAGGCCCCATAGCGGAGGGCCAAGGGGGATGGGGACACTGCTAGGAGACTTTTGTGGTTGGTTGAAAAGGCCTGCAGCAAAAGCTTACATTAAAAAACAGATGTTTGTAAACATCCCTGCAATGTATGCAGGGATGTGTGGGGAGGACAATAGGTGCCCCCTAGGCACCATAGCTGAGGGCCACGGGGGATAAGGACACTGCTAGCAGCCCCCAAAGTTACTTTCTGAGAGCCTTTCCATTTTGCCTAGGTCAAAATGGAAAGGCTGTTGGAAACCAACATCGTAATCCGGACGGCCGAGTTTACCTCTGACCACTGTCATCTTAATATGGTGGTAGGAAAGAAGCCCAATATGAGCAGAATACCCCAACAGGTTTCCGTCCAAGTGCCTTTATCACAATACCGTGGTCGAAGGAAAACCTCAAATGTCATCTGAAAGCCTCCGACAGACTGTCGGATGGCTTTCTGCTCGACATTCAAACAAAAAACACACATATATGTATGTTTATGTACATATATATAACTTTAAATTACATTTACTGATATACCATACATAAATAATAAATATATTCTTGCCACTCCAGTCTGTACAACAGCAGGGAACGCATTGGACTCAGGCGGGTTAAAATGTACTTTCCCCAACCCAGTCGGTGCAATAATAGGGAAAGCGTTGGGCTCGGCAGGGGTAAAATGTACTATTCCCTCTCAAGTTGGTACATCAGATGGAAAAGCATTGGGCTCAAATGGGGTACAATTTATTAATTCCACTCCAGTCCAGTCGGTGCAACAGTACGGAAAGCGTTGGACTCAGGAAAGGTAATGGAGTGTACTTGTTTACTTTTATGAAATGCACCTTTATTGCTGTTTTGACATGTGTCACTTCAATGTGAGCACCAAGCACATTTTGTTCTCACTGGCACTTACTAGGTTGCAATTTTCTAGTCTCAACATCAAAATTAATAAATTGTTTTGATTGACGTATGATCCTTACAATAGGGACAATTGTTTTCTACGTACGGCCTAAATATGAGTTTAGCGGTCCCCAAACTCATGGTGGCACAGCTGTGGCAGTCCATCCACTGCCACACTGGTGGTTTGACTGCCCTAGTACAACTTTGCAGGACCACCATTTGACCATCGCAACCACCAGGTAACTGCGTTCCCTGGTGATGACATGGCGGTCACAGCCTCACAATATGATGGTGGTGCAGATGCTGCATCGCCATGCATTTTACGAGTTTCCTGACTGCCAACGGTCGCATGGAGCTTCTTACTCCAGGAAACAATGGGGGTCCTACAGGGCACCCCTTTGCCCCATAAATGTTGGTGCATGCAGGAGGGCACATGTTTTGCCCCCTGTGTACATGCATCCCCAGTTCCAGCATATTAGGGACTTCACAGTCCATGCCGTGCTACAACGCTCTGGTCCCACTGTGCTGCCCTTCAAAGGTGCCCTTTGGAGCCCTTGAAAAGCACTGCTGCGGGACTACCATGCCGCTGCTCGCCAGATCACGATTTAACTCGGAATCTGGCGGGCGGGCCTGTTTGGTGGTCCTGGAGCGGGATGGTGGCCCACTCCAGGACCGCAAAACTTGTGATCAAGCCCTATGTCTATAGAACAGAGTCTGTGCATCTGTGTGTTTGTATGTGTGTGAGAGAGAGAGAGAGAGCAAAGAGACAGAGAGAGAAGTCCTACTCCTATTTACTCTGAGTGTGCACTGGAGCAAGCTTTCCTACTACCTGTTCAGTTGTTGAGGGAACTAGCACTGCTGCAGTGTGAGCATCACCTGACCTGTTTGTGAGATATTTATAGTGCTGCCTACAGATGTCTTTTCTGCATAGGTAAAACTTGTACTAGTATGCTGGAACCTGAGCAAACCATGAATAAACACCTCCGTTTGTTTGTCTGTTTTATGGGTTAGGATTTCTTTTACATTTACTACCTGCTCCAAATGTTTGCTGTTTGAAGCCATCTAAATGATCTTTGGAACCTGTGTCACAGCTCTTCTGTCTGTTGCCAGATTGGTTTGATAGAAGTGCTGATGGTGAGAGAAACTCTACTACCTCAGTTAATGGTGAATAATGTTCCTCTGTCTGTACATTGTGCCTGTAAGATTTCAACAAGATGTGTAGTTCTTACGTCACAGAGGATTCAGCCCTTAAAACATGTGTGGAATAAGGGGTAGCTTAGATGTTTGAAATCATACCCTGTGGGATCATTTGGCGCTGATATCTTAACGTGTGTGAAATGTCTTACATGATAGTTACATTTCTGAAGAGAAACTTGGACTAGATAATATCTGTCTCAAGAGACATCTTTGCCAAACGTTTACACTCCATATATCTGATGGAGAACTTCACTGTCAGATATTTGGGCTTGATAAATCTTTGTCTGAATAACATCAAAAAACAAAACATGATGAAAGGAAAGCATACAATAAATTTAACCACTGGAAATTCCAACCTTTGCCTAACATGCCTACCATGCAACCTCAAATTAGAACCAGCCATATGCAGATCAGTGATGGAGTGAGGGATTCAAATATTTTAATAATTTATTTTTAAGGTTAATAAACTTTTAAACTTTTGCATATACTTTACCATAAGAAATCTCTGCCCCCATGGTGAAAACCTCTACCTGCATGTGAAAAGTTACAAGTAGTAACCTTATACTACTCATAAATTAGGCTATGTAAATCAATAATTCTGGGTAACTTCACACTTGTAAATGGCGACTAGCCACTGAAAAGTGTAATAATAAAGGTACTTGTGTAGGTAGGTTTCCTATTGTGAATAGCCCACGTTACCTCCAGCTCTCGAAAAAAAATTGGCAGGCACAGTAGTGCAGTAAGGGTTAAGCCATGAAGTAAGACTAGCAGTACACCCTCTACAGCATTTTGCTTGCCTCTGCTGGGGAGTGGAGGACTGCAAGGCCCAGCATCTCTTTAGGCATGGAGGAGCCCATCAGCAAGTTAGCGCTGGTGAGTACTTATTACGAGCTTCTGCTCGCCGCAGTGTGGGATGCCATCTACAGCAGTTTGCTTGCCTCTGCTGGGGAGTGGAGGACTGCAAGGCCCAGCATCTCTTTAGACATAGAGGAGCCCATCAGCAAGTTAGCGTTGGTGAGTACTTATTACGAGCTTCTGCTCGCCACAGTGTGGGATGCCGTCTACAGCAGTTTGCTTGCCTCTGCTGGGGAGTGGGGTACTTCAAGGCCCAGCATCTCCTGAGGCAGTGAGAAACCCGTCAGAGTGCTTTTTACCAGCTGCTGCTCCTCAGTCCACGGCTGCACGTGGGATGTGCCTAGGCATGTGCCCAGGTGAAGACAAGGTCGAGAGTGGACACGTCTTTGCATATTTGGAGAAGGATGTGCCATCCTTGTTGGCCTACTTAAAAGTGTTTCACCACCTTGACCCCACCCTGATTGAAGCAAGGTAAGACAATAAAGTTTTATTATGCTGCTTTAACCCTTGTGCCCTTGATCTTCTTCTTGCTGATTTAACAATGGCCTATTGTGCCCTTAAATTCAACTCTTTGGCAGAACTGTATAATATAATAGACACCTCTAAAATGGGAAAGATGAAAGCTGCACTAAGCCCAGAGTGGATTAAAAGGAAAAAGAGGCCAGTAACACACTCTTCAGACAATTGCCTTGTAACAGATATAGACAGTTTTATACAGAAGGTGGAGACTATCCTGGGGATGAAGTGATGTCATCACCTGGGGAGTGCCATAAGCCAGAGAAATGATCAAATAGTTTGAAAAATTAGGACAATTATGCTAGTACAACAGTATAATAAATCTAACACTTGTAACTGCAGTAAGACTTATTCTACCAGCGATATCTTGACAACTGCTACCTCTGTGCTTGTCCTGCAAGTTCCCTGCAGTAATAGATTTGCACCTCTTGAGTTTACAGAACACTCTGCCTGCCCTATCGGCACACACTCTTTTAAAGAGTAGCAAACTGATTCTATGGTGCAATTGGAGATTCTGCCCCAGTGTTGTGACTCCCCCATGATTACGGAGCATCTGCCTCAAGTGCGGAGACCCTTTGTGAATCAGGCCCACAGTGTTTTTCTCCTCTGTAATACTATTGTGCAAAATAAAAATCCGGGATACATGTAAGTTTTCAACTATAGATCAGCAGAACTTTCTCTGTGAGTTTATGGCACTGTGAGTTTGACACAAAATGAAACATTGATGAACCTAGTATTGTAGCAAGTTGTTTCCTTTCCTTTGCCTCTCGTTTTTCCCTGTTAGCATCCGGACTGTGCAATGTTGCAGAAGTAATTATTGCCATCCAGCTGCAAAACTCTTCATGAGAGGCTGTAGGCAAGGGAACTCCTAGGAGAACTTGTCCCTCTCTGTGACAGGATGTTCTGCTTTGCAAAAGCTGTGATCTAGATGAGGAGAGCCATAGAAGTGAAGAGGGCCTGAAGATAGGCATCTGAAATGAGATGTTATCCTGTGCCAGTAGTGGAATTTGTGGCATGTCCTTTCTGTCCTTGAATGGTGCAATAGTTTCCTTGATAGAAAGGGCATGAGTATGAGGTTT
The DNA here is from genome assembly GCF_964263255.1 of Lissotriton vulgaris. Lineage (NCBI taxonomy): Eukaryota > Metazoa > Chordata > Amphibia > Caudata > Salamandridae > Lissotriton > Lissotriton vulgaris. The sequence goes on from NC_141696.1 coordinate 176,457,074, forward strand.
TGGTAAGTTAAATGAATTTTCAAAAGGATATGAGATACTGTAAGAAGAACATGATTCTTTGGTAAATGATTCCAAGTAAGATTTCCACATTTTAAAATGTGCTGGAGATGATTGACCAAAAAAAAAATATTCAGAGACGGTATGATATCTCTAAATAAAAACAAAATTGTCAAAATGCTGAAGAATATATGACATATGTATTTTACTTCTCCTAGGAATTATATACCTATTTATTTAATTCATTGTTTTTAATAGTTGTTTTATAAAGAAGTGTCATGAATGCTGGAGAGCTTTAGAGAGGAACAAATTACAAGTTATGAAACTGACTGCTGTTAATGTAACAGGTGCAAAGTTGTGAGCATTGTAGGAATGTTAGACAGAAAGTACCCTAACATACAGATAAGGGGAGAAAACATTTCAGTTTAACACCAAAATGTATAGTTATATGAGTACTAATATTGTAACCTTAAACACAAATATATCTTGTTACATATGTAATGGCTGTAGCTGAAGAGGTGACCTTCTTTGGCAAAGGAAAAAACAGAACACATGAGTAGTGGTTGAACAACAGGTGTTTCAACACTGTTTTTTTTGTTTAATGTTTTTATTAGTTACAAGAAATCATGTGCATAGGAGGACAGTATTTATAACTTACACAAATTTCCAAATCCGGACAGTTAGCAAACAGCATTTATACATCACATATTCTCTGCACCTTCTGTACGTTTTTTACATTTCCAATTCCACCGTTGGGGATACCACAAGATCCCCTCGATATTTATTCCAGTTCGACCATTTCAGGTCCCATTTGTTGGGGCACACCCCTGCCACGAATACTTCTGTTTCCGCCAGCAGGCATCTGTCAAACTCTTTCGCCCACATGTGGACACTTGGTAGGGTTGCTCTCCCCCACCCTCTCGCTATCTTGCTAACCAGCTTGTACCCTAGCATCGTAAACTGTTTTACCACTTCCGTCAGATCAGTTGCCTCCCAAATATTCAACACCCCCAGTTGTGGCATTAAGACAATCTTCTTATATAAGTCCTTACGCGTGTGTTCCGAGGGCCCCTCACACAGGACACGCAACCTCGGGCAGCTCCACAGAGTGTGATAAAATGTGGCCTGTTGGCCACAACCCCTCAGGCAGAGATCATCTGATCTAGAACCTATTTTCACCAGAGTCTGTCCCGTCATATACGAGCGGTGCAGTATCCAAAGTTGGATCAATCTAAATGTTAGTGTTATGGCTGCCTCCCTAGGGGACATCAGGGCCTCCTGCCACTCCTCATCGCTCATTCCCATATCGGTCTGCCACCTCTCCCTGGGTCTCGGAAAAGTATCTGGAAGATTATTGCATAATTTCTTGTATGTGAGAGAGATTGCTTTCGAGTTCAAAGGCAAGTCTAACAGCCTGTCTTCAAGCGGTGAAGAGTCTGGTATGTCTGTAAAAGACGGGAAGGCCGTCTGAAGGCCATGGCAAATTTGCAGGTATCTATACGCTTCTCCCCGGGCCAGTTGATATTGTTTCTGGAGTTCCTCAAATGTGAGTATAGCCCCCTTTTTGACCAAATCTTTTATTGCAGAGATACCTATAAGGTCCGACTTGTTGAACCCGGGCTGGCAACACAGCATACCCAGTTTCTGCCTATACTAGAGTGGAGCAACCTTAGTAAGGATGCCAGCCCATCCCAAGCGGGAGTTTACTGTGCGCCAAATCTCCAACGTGTGCAGTGTGGGCCCAAAGAATCGCCCCTTGTTTTTCTTGTCACTAACATAGAGGGCCCCCAGATATCCCGATCGGTCAGTTTGGTATCGGTCAAGAGAGTATGCGGGGTCCTTCGGAGGATGGTAGATCCATCGATTGATGGTCACTAGCTGTGCTGCCCAATAGTAAAGTTGCAGGTCGGGGAGCGCAATGCCTCCATCGTACCAACTCTTCGTCAACTTCTTCACTGCCACCCTTGGGACCTTTCCATTCCACAGCAGCGTATGGGCCTCCCCTTCCACGGTTTTGAAATATGAGGCTGGAACGTGGTAGAGGCAATTTTGTAGGATATACAAGAAGCGAGGAAGGGCCAGCATCTTAAAAAGCGCTGCCCAGCCACTCATTGAGAGCAGGAGGGACCGCCAGTGTCTGCTCGCAGTCTAGCCAGTGGAGGGGCCAAATTGGAGCTGTAGAACAGATTGGGGTCCGACGTGACATAAACCCCCTAGTATCTAAACCCATCCTCCACCACCACTATGGAGCAGCCTGCTGGAAGCCTCGGGACCTGTCCCCGCAACATAAACAACGCAGACTTATGCCAGTTAATCGCATACCTTGAGTATTTACCAACATTCGTAAAGATGTCGAGCACCACCGATATTGATTTGTATGGGGAAGCCAAGTACAGCAGTATATCATCTGCATATAGAGATATGCGGTCCTCTATGTCATCCACCCACCTCATCCCTCGTACCATAACATCCTGGTGTATCCACGCCGCAAGGGGTTCCAACAGAAGGGCGAATATCAATGGGGACAAAGGGCATCCCTGTCTGGTACCTCTTCGCAACCTAAATGTCCTAGAAGTAAGACCATTTAAACGCACTTGACCCAAAACATCCGTGTACAGCAACCAAATCCAGGCTATAAACTTGGGACCTAGGCCCACCCTCTCTAGAACTTCAAACATGCACGGCCATTCTATGGAATCAAAGGCCATAGAGGCATCAAGAGACAACAACGCGGCATCCTCCTCAATGTACTGCCAATGAGCCAACACGTTATGCAGGCTCCTTAAATTAAGGGCTGTATTTCTGCCAGGCATAAACCCGGACTGATCCGGGTGGACTAATCTCATAATTTTCCTCTCCCAGTCGGTTGGCGAGGACTTTCGCCACGACTTTCGCCTCAACGTTAATCAGAGATAACAGTCTACAGGAGCCACAGATGTCCGCCGGTTTGCCTGGCTAGTGAATCACCACTATAGTGGCCAACCTCTGATCCACTGGTAGCCGTCCCACCTCCAGGCTCTCCTCATACATGGCTTTCAAATGCGCTATCGTTCGAGAGGCAGTGGCTTTTAGTAATTCAACCGGGATACCGTTGGGTCCCATTGCCTTTCCTGATTTAATCTGCCCTATAGTTTTACCAATTTCCTTGAGAGAGTCAGGACGTCACTATCCCGGAGGAGCATGATTCATCCTCCGTGTAGAGAGTAGAGGGGGAATATACCTGTTCTAGGTGAGCAGTGAATTCCTCTGCTATGTCCCGCGGATGTGTCACGGAGCCCCCTCCCGACGTTAATAATGTATGCACCCATTTTGACCCCTGTTATCACCTTTCTATCCCAGCCAGTGTCCTTCCCGCCCTATCTCCCATTTAATATGTTCTGTGCTGGGTGTGATGATACTTAGCCAACATGTGTTCTCTGGTTTTTATCCGATACTCATCCTGCTTCATCTGAAGCCTATGGGCAGTATCAGGCAAGGGATTCTGTGCATGTTCCCGCTCCAGGTCAAGAAGGTCCTTTTACGCCTGCACCAGAAGCTCGCGTTTCTTAGCGATGTATCCCATCTTCAAAGATAGGGCCTGCCCTTTCAGAACCACCTCGTATGCTTCCTATATTGTCTGAGCAGACAAGACCGAACCCACATTTTCGGAAAAGTAATTCTCCGTTTGTATACGAAGTTCCTCTCTAATGTCCAGTATGTGCAAAAGCCATGGGTGTAGAATGATGGTGGTGCATGCCTGTCTTTCCCAGTGTGTGTACTCCACCTAGACCGGGGAGTGGTCAGATATACCCCTCGGTAAAACCCGGGAGTTGACAATATTCCCTACCGCTGATGGGTGTGTGAGGAAATAATCAATACATGATAAGCTTTGGTGCATGTTAAAGAAAAAGGTAAACAGCTTGTCCATGGGCTGGAGCGCCCGACCCACATCCTCCAGTCCCAACGCCTCCGTAAAGTCGGCCATTAGGCTATTGGATTTCACCTTTGACCTTGGTGGCTGGCGGTGAACTGTGTCATCTAACGTCATATTATAATCGCTACCCATAATCAGTGTGCCGTCCTGTAATCCCGTCAGCTTCCCACCTAAGTCCTCCAAAGCCAGTTTACCCAGAACGGGTGGTAGATAGACTGAAATTATGTTGAGGTCTCTATCATCTCATTGGGCCTCCACTCCTGCAAACCTCCCTGCCAAATCTGCCCATACCCTACAAACTATGAGGGGTACGGACCTCTTTACCAGAATTGCCGTCCCCCTATACCCGGAAGTGTAATCAGCATGAACTAAGAGTTTATATCCCCACCTAGTGAGGGCCTTCGTCTTCTGCCCCGCCAAGTGCGTCTCCGGTAACAATACCACATCAGGAGAATGGCGTTACAAATATTGTTGCACTATCCCCCTCTTAATATTATCCCCCATCCCGTTGACATTCCATGTCATTACAGAAAGTGTCCTATCTCTGCCCCCCCCATCCGAGACAACAAAAGGAGCAACAATGAAACGGATCAGTGAGGTCAAGCGAGAAAATTGTAAACATCCTGTCCAGTAATAAACGTTCCAGCTGCACATTTAAACATTGTACCTTCAAACACCCCCCTCCCCCAAACCCAACTCCCCACCCCCCTCCCTGCCCCCCTGCCCGTGGATTTAAAACTACCCACTCCCAAACATGGCCGCTCTCCCCCCTGAAAAGCCGAAACTGCACGGGGTGATCCAGCCACCTTCCCTGCATGTACACATCACAATTAACTAGTAATTTAGCCATCCACTTGCGAATATTGTCTACTCCCATTCAGGTCACAGCAATAGAACCAATCAGTCTGATTTATTGCAATAAGTCCCCTGTTTTGGGAAGTCCCTCCATGATGGGTATTTCCACCCCTCCCCCCTTTCCCCCTACTTGCGCTTTCAAGTGGGCATGAGCTCTTCCTCCATCACACCATTCTGTACCATTCTTTCCTTTGGGATTTTCTAAGAAATGGAGTTATTTATCATGTTGAAGGCAACTGACAGGTCTAGATATGTGAGGAGGCAAGCGTATTGCTTTCTTTGTGCAGTATCATAACCTAGAGCCTTATTGAATCTTTTCCCAGACGTAATTTTTATCTATGAAATGTTTGACATGACCACCCAAACAGCTTTCTAGGACTTTTTTCAAAATGGGTAATTTAGTAGTGATAATATGGAAAAAAATATGATTTTCTGAGACCTGTCCCACTTGTGTACAAAGATGAGAGAACAGGCTAGTTTTAGACAGCCATAATTAAATGAAGTAGTCTAAGTCTTTGAGAAGTGTAATCGGAATAGATTGTAGGAAATGAGAGGAAGGTCACTTCTTGGTGATGGTTTCGAGTACTTTATGAGTCTGTGACTTTAGATTTTCAAATTGTATGAGACTTCACTTGGACAATCTTGAAGATTAATTGTCAGAACAGGCAGTGTCAATACACATACCAATTCCTTATTGTAACTATAGATGCCTGGACAAGTTTAGGAGTTTGTTTTTGAAAAACCAAAAACATGTTACAAGTTTCGTCAAACATTTGTCAATTTAACGGTACCGTACATCAACCCTTTAACACATTGGCAGGAAAAGCCATCACAGCAGTTTCTGACAATGACTAGAACATTTCCGCAGGATGGGTAAATATCTCAAACTACAGAGGAAGAGTACTCCATCAAAGCAACAGTGTATTTTACTCTGTTGCCCTGATGAAGTACAAGCCATACTCTAAATCAGGCCTTAAGTTTCTTCTCATTATATTTTCACATAGCAAATCATTCACTACCCACTAGTTGGTTAATTCGACATAGTAGCATTTATCAGTCTAGTTTTATTCATTGTAATTGCTATTCATAACAGAACTGCACTCATCTGGAATGTTCTGTTGTTGTGCATGCTCCAGACAGTTTTCAGCTTCATTTGGTGATTCAGCTACTAAGAAGTTTTACGTCTATATATCTATTTACAGGATTGGCAGTTTCTGCTGCTAAAGGAGTTAGTGGTTTTCCATCAGGTAGGTCTGGCAAGGTGTTATCGAATAGGTGATTTTAAATGAATTTGCAGTAAAGACAGGCTGAAGTATTTTCAGTATTTACCTGTCTTCTTCTAATTTACTGTAGCCAAACGTTAGTATTCTTGCCATTAAATAGCACCTGATTCAGCACTAAAATTCAATTCACAGAAAATACTTGATCCCTTACCAATGCTTGATCCCTTACCAAAGTGCAAGTCACAGTCACTGTCTCTAATTAGCTAATGCAAGGTGAGGTCCCATACCAGCCATTCTACTTCTCTCAGTCCCTACCAAGAGGGTCCAAGACATTTCTGGACTTTGTCTTGAGTACAGTTCACTGATGGGCATGACAGTAACAGGAAGAATCATATCTTCTTCACGTACCTCTTGCATCTTTGTTTGAAAGTGTATGTATCCTCCTATACAGGAGGGTTGAAGGTTTTTTCACTGTCATAAATCATTCTAGTGTTTATACATATATAGTTTAATATGTTTACAACTGATAAACTTTTAGGAAACACTCAAAATCATTAGATGATGTCATCAGTGAAGTCATCACTGATGTTACTGACTATGTCATGAGTGATGTAATATGTGAGGTCATAAGCAGTGCATTGCGGGGCGTAAGCTAAAGTTAGCTCAGGTAACTATAACTGCTGAATTTCACTGCTTTTGCGCGAGTGAAATATTAGCCTAACCATAACATGCCTGTAAGATTTGTTTTTTTCGGTGAACTTCAAAGGTTTTATTTTATATATTTCCTAACTATACCATCCCTGTAACCTTTGGATTTTGCAATTAATTTCTATGGTTTGTTAATTTTATTTCTGAATCATTAAGTCCCTGTACCTTTGTTTTTTAATTGAATTTCTATGGTTTTTTAATGGTATTTCCTGACTATAATGTCCCTGTAGCCTTTATTTTGTATGAATTTTTTTAAAATGTTAACATTTTTTTTCCTAACTGTAACATAACCTTTCTAAGTGGCTGTGTGATTGGCTGTATGGATCTGTAAGTGGGTGTATGATTGGTTGTGAGTGGGTGTGTGAATAGTTTTCTGGGTATGTGAGTAGCTGTATCGGTCTGTGAGTGGGTGTGTGAGTTGTTATGTGGGTATATGAGTGGATATATGGGTATGGGAGTGGGTGTGTTAGTAGCTGTGTGGGTCCAGTGAGTGAGTGTGTTAGTGGCTGTATAGGTGTGTGAGTAGGTGTGTGAGTGACTTTGCCAGAACAGAACATCACCTGCCCATTTACTGAATGAGAATCAACAGTTTTGCAGGAAAAAGTCTACCCAACAGGAGTACTTTCTATTGGTTAATTTATAAGTGCTACCTCAGTGGATAATAATTAGTGCATATTCTTCAATACTGCTGCATAATGGGCCATGAGAAAATGTCTCCAGTGACCTTGTGTGAATATATTTTTGGGAATGTGATTGTTCCTTGAGCATCTTGAGCATCTTGATTCACTAATATGTGATAACATGAATACTCATTATTTTGGTAAGCTGTCCATCAATGTGGGAAAAGGCGGAAAGACCTTTGCATACTACTAAGGAAAATGTGACAGGGCCACTTGCAGATGACTTTGGGCATGTTTATACTGAAGGTAATTAAAATTAAGAATCATGGACTCTGCTCTCAAGACAAGAAAGAAACCAATTGTCACAATCATCACAGATTAGATTGTGCTCCAGCATCAAAATAACTTTATTCGGTCTAAAAAGACCATAGAATTTCATAAAACAAAAATACATAAATGAATCAATTAAAAGAGTCCTTACAATCATATCCATAAACTTATCTAACTTCTCTTGACACTGTTTATTGATTGTGCTCCAATTGATCAATGATACATTCACCAACAAAAAGAATTTCTAATTGTTTTTGAACATGGAATATGGGAGGGAGCACACTTGCTGTGCTTTACAGGAGTGGAGCTTCAAATGGGCCACCTGCTCAGTTTATGTTTGTAAGTGATTGTCCCTGCAGCGTCTTCATCCACAAATCAATGATTACATGAATCCTAATCAAGAGAAGATGATGAGACTACAAAGAGGTGAATCAAAATGGGAACAGGCCTTAGAATACTAGCATGAAAAATGAGGCGGGCCATAAGAGCAGGTCTTGCATATGATTTTGGGCATGTGCATACTCAGGGTAATTAAAAGGGAGAACCAGGGACTCTATTAATTATACAAGGGGGTGGCCATGTAGCCCGCTCCATGGGCTGATTTCACCCCCAGGGACTCTATCCCCTTATGTCCAGTCTCTCAATCCTGGGTGCCCTGGAGCCCACCCAGGGCACCAAGTGTGCAATGTTGGGGACGTTGAGAGAGCCTCAATGTCTCTGTGGTCCCTCCCAGCTCCCTGCCTCCAACATTACTCCCACATGAAAGGAGCAGAAAAAATGCTGTCACTTGACAACTAGCAGGAAAACAGATGAAAAGACTGCTTCCAGCATACAGGAGCATATTTTCCTGCTCCCACCCACTGGGAGAGTACATAAAGTGTGCTCTTGCTTGGTGGGAGCTGTCAAAGCTCCTGTCAAGTGAGAGAATACCTCTATCTCCAGAGAGTGGGCATCTCGGAAGATAGTGACCCAGCCCTGGGAGGAGGTGGTCCCCAGGACCATTACTGGATCCAGGAGTCATTTGAGATGTCATCAGGGATGTCACTGACCATGTCATGAATGATGTAATATGTGACATCATCAGCAGTGCATTGCGGGTGCGCGAGTTATAGTTAGCAAAACTAACTATAACAGAGGAATTTCTATGGTTTTGTACGAGTGAAATGTCCAGCTAACTGTAACACCCCTGAAACCTATGTTTTTTCTGTGAATTTCATAGGTTTATTAAATGCTAATTTCTAACTATAACATCTCTGAAACCTATGGTTTTTTCAGTGAATTTCATAGGTTTTTTAAATGCAAATTTTTAAGTGTAATAGTAGTTATAACTATTTTTTGTACTGATTTTCTACAGTTTTTTAACTGTTTATTTATAAATATTTTATTCATTAAATAACATTATATATTTTTCAAAAAATTGCAAAAAAAATGTTTTAAAAACATTCAAACTGAAATATTGGTAATTTTTTTTCAGAGTCGCGCACCCAAAGCTTACACACTGCTCCCAGGACACCCCCGCACCGCACGGCCACCAGCTGCAGCGAGTGCTCCTCCTGCCCGCTACTTCACGCAGCCTCGTTGAGTCTGCTGCCTCAACCCCGCCCCCCGCTGCCCTAGCGGGATCGCTCTCTCTGCCTGACTGTTGCCGCGCTCGGTGATTTTGTGATTTTTTCTCCTGTGTTTTTTGTTGTCTTGTATCCCCCTGAGCTAGTGTCTGTTGCTTATTCGCGGTGTTTTGCTCCCCCTGTGCCCCTGTGCCCCCCGCCCCGCTCCCCGCTTCCCGCCGCCGTGCTCGAGGCCACGCCCCCTTTTCTTTGTGTACCCTCCCCGCTCCCACCTCCCAGCTCCTCCCTCCCTCCCACTTCGCCTTATATGGCGACCGGGCGAACGCACAGCGTCAACGCGCAGCGGGAGCGCCGACTGAGCGCTGAAGGTGCGCCAAAGGTAAGCCCGTCTGCGCCCGTCCGCGCCTGGACCGCGCCCAGTGCCATGACCCCTGGCCCCCGCAGACACCCGCCCACCCGCCGGACCTACGACGCCACTGAACTCAACGCACTCAACGCCAGCCGAACCCCGGGCTGCTACCAAGCCACCCCGAGACGCACCCACGGACCCTTCTGCTGCCACTCCTGCAAGTTCACCTGCATCCAGACCCGCACTACTCCAGCACCGACCAAGACCAAGACGAGCAACAGCAGCAGCCACCTAAAATGCATCCTGCTCAACACCCGCTCTGTCCACAGACACGCCGTCAAGCTCTGGAACGTGCTCGACACCACAGCCCCAGACGTCGCCTTTGTCACAGAAACCTGGATGAACGCCTCTTCAGCGCCCGACATCGCCATCGCCATCCCAGAGGGCTACAAGATCATCCGGAGGGACCGCATCAACCAGACTGGAGGAGGCATCTCCATCATCCACAAGAACACCATCCGCATCACGACCAACACCGACGACACCCTCGCACCCGCCGAGCACCTGCACTTCCAGGTCCACATCAACCTAAGCGTGGGCGGAAAATCCGTTCCGCTCGCGGATTTTGCGGATTTTCGGGAAATCCGCAATCCGCGAGATTTGCGGATTTCCCGCAAAATCCGCAAATTCGCACGCAGCGGATTTTTTTGGCGGCGCGCGGCGTTGGTGATACAATTTTTGCGGCGCGCGGCGTTTATCATCGTTTGCCGAGTTGTTTTTTTCGATAGTTTGCGAGTGCTGCGCCATTTTGGATCTTGCTGTGTGATCCCGCGGGAATTGGCGAGCGCGATTACGTCATCGCGGCTTGCCAGCGATAGTTTGTCAACGCGAGTACGGCGAGATCACGTCTCGCGGTACTTCGCAATTTGCGAGATTTGAGATGCGGCGAGCGAAAATATAAATTTGCAATTCTGCACAAGAAATCCACCAGCAAGCAGCATAAACCTTCTAGAAATGATGATTTTTATGTGAATAACTCCTTAGTTTGACATTGGCCTGCACTTTTTTAGCGAGGAGTCCATTTTGGGGAGGGGGCAGGGGGGTGGGAGGAAGGAAGTGCCCCATAGTCTTCAACTTCCTGTTCCTGTTCAGCAGGCTCCTCCCAGTGCTTTGTCCATCTCCTGGTCACTTTTCATTTGGCTGTGGACCTGGAAGGATTACTTTTTGTGGATGCTGCTGGATCTTTGGATTTGAGGCCTTTTTGACTTTCTTTGGATCACTGTTGGATTAGAAATTTTACAAGTAAGTTTGTTTGGGGCATTACAGTTGCTGCAACTAAAATTTTGGGATTTTCGATTTTTGGGCTGTTTTGGGGCCTTTTGCCCAGGGGTACTCAGTGGTGGGTGGACTGATTCTTTCTGTGGGTTGTCTTGAACTTAAACATCATGGAGGCCATAGATGAATTCGGATTGTGCTGATTTTTCTGTGTTTTTCGATTTTTTTTTTTTTTTAAATTTTGTGTTTTTCGATTTTTGACCTGTTGTTGGGGCCTTGACCAGGGGTATTTGAGTCTAGCATGGGCCTAGTCTTTCTGTGGGCTGTCTTGAATTTAAACATCATGGAGGCCATGGATGGAATGGGATTGTGCTGATTTTGCAGTGTTTTTCGATTTTTGGGGGTGTTCATGGGGAGGGACATGCCATGTGGCTGGTGGCCATTTTGAGTGCAGCTACAGGCACTGGCCATGTGCTGGCAGGCAAGTGGCCATTTTGAATGCAGGCTTTGTTGTTAGGCCTCCAACCATTTTGTCTACTTTTCAACCTTTATTTATGCCCAGGGGTAGTGAGTCTTGCATGGGCCTAGTATTTCTGTGGGTTGTCTTGAATTTAAACATCATGGAGGCCATGGATTGAATGGGATTGTGCTGATTTTGCAGTGTTTTTCGATTTTTGGGCCTGTACTTGTGGCCTTTTCACCAGGGGTATTTGAGTCTAGCATGGGCCTAGTCTTTCTGTGGGCTGTCTTGAATTTAAACATCATGGAGGCCATGGATGGAATAGGATTGTGCTGATTTTGCAGTGTTTTTCGATTTTTGGGCCTGTACTTGTGGCCTTTTCACCAGGGGTATTTGAGTCTAGCATGGGCCTAGTCTTTCTGTGGGCTGTCTTGAATTTAAACATCATGGAGGCCATGGATGGAATAGGATTGTGCTGATTTTGCAGTGTTTTTCGATTTTTGGGCCTGTACTTGTGGCCTTTTCACCAGGGGTATTTGAGTCTAGCATGGGCCTAGTCTTTCTGTGGGTTGTCTTGAATTTAAACATCATGGAGGCCATGGATGGAATGGGATTGTGCTGATTTTGCAGTGTTTTTCGATTTTTGGGGGTGTTCATGGGGAGGGACATGCCATGTGGCTGGTGGCCATTTTGAGTGCAGCTACAGGCACTGGCCATGTGCTGGCAGGCAAGTGGCCATTTTGAATGCAGGCTTTGTTGTTAGGCCTCCAACCATTTTGTCTACTTTTCAACCTTTATTTATGCCCAGGGGTAGTGAGTCTTGCATGGGCCTAGTATTTCTGTGGGTTGTCTTGAATTTAAACATCATGGAGGCCATGGATTGAATGGGATTGTGCTGATTTTGAAGTGTTTTTCGATTTTTGGGCCTGTACTTGTGGCCTTTTCACCAGGGGTATTTGAGTCTAGCATGGGCCTAGTCTTTCTGTGGGTTGTCTTGAATTTAAACATCATGGAGGCCATGGATGGAATGGGATTGTGCTGATTTTGCAGTGTTTTTCGATTTTTGGGGGTGTTCATGGGGAGGGACATGCCATGTGGCTGGTGGCCATTTTGAGTGCAGCTACAGGCACTGGCCATGTGCTGGCAGGCAAGTGGCCATTTTGAATGCAGGCTTTGTTGTTAGGCCTCCAACCATTTTGTCTACTTTCCAACCTTTATTTATGCCCAGGGGTAGTGAGTCTTGCATGGGCCTAGTATTTCTGTGGGTTGTCTTGAATTTAAACATCATGGAGGCCATGGATTGAATGGGATTGTGCTGATTTTGCAGTGTTTTTCGATTTTTGGGCCTGTACTTGTGGCCTTTTCACCAGGGGTATTTGAGTCTAGCATGGGCCTAGTCTTTCTGTGGGCTGTCTTGAATTTAAACATCATGGAGGCCATGGATGGAATAGGATTGTGCTGATTTTGCAGTGTTTTTCGATTTTTGGGCCTGTACTTGTGGCCTTTTCACCAGGGGTATTTGAGTCTAGCATGGGCCTAGTCTTTCTGTGGGCTGTCTTGAATTTAAACATCATGGAGGCCATGGATGGAATAGGATTGTGCTGATTTTGCAGTGTTTTTCGATTTTTGGGCCTGTACTTGTGGCCTTTTCACCAGGGGTATTTGAGTCTAGCATGGGCCTAGTCTTTCTGTGGGCTGTCTTGAATTTAAACATCATGGAGGCCATGGATGGAATAGGATTGTGCTGATTTTGCAGTGTTTTTCGATTTTTGGGCCTGTACTTGTGGCCTTTTCACCAGGGGTATTTGAGTCTAGCATGGGCCTAGTCTTTCTGTGGGTTGTCTTGAATTTAAACATCATGGAGGCCATGGATTGAATGGGATTGTGCTGATTTTGCAGTGTTTTTCGATTTTTGGGGGTGTTCATGGGGAGGGACATGCCATGTGGCTGGTGGCCATTTTGAGTGCAGCTACAGGCACTGGCCATGTGCTGGCAGGCAAGTGGCCATTTTGAATGCAGGCTTTGTTGTTAGGCCTCCAACCATTTTGTCTACTTTTCAACCTTTATTTATGCCCAGGGGTAGTGAGTCTTGCATGGGCCTAGTATTTCTGTGGGTTGTCTTGAATTTAAACATCATGGAGGCCATGGATTGAATGGGATTGTGCTGATTTTGCAGTGTTTTTCGATTTTTGGGCCTGTACTTGTGGCCTTTTCACCAGGGGTATTTGAGTCTAGCATGGGCCTAGTCTTTCTGTGGGCTGTCTTGAATTTAAACATCATGGAGGCCATGGATGGAATAGGATTGTGCTGATTTTGCAGTGTTTTTCGATTTTTGGGCCTGTACTTGTGGCCTTTTCACCAGGGGTATTTGAGTCTAGCATGGGCCTAGTCTTTCTGTGGGCTGTCTTGAATTTAAACATCATGGAGGCCATGGATGGAATAGGATTGTGCTGATTTTGCAGTGTTTTTCGATTTTTGGGCCTGTACTTGTGGCCTTTTCACCAGGGGTATTTGAGTCTAGCATGGGCCTAGTCTTTCTGTGGGCTGTCTTGAATTTAAACATCATGGAGGCCATGGATGGAATAGGATTGTGCTGATTTTGCAGTGTTTTTCGATTTTTGGGCCTGTACTTGTGGCCTTTTCACCAGGGGTATTTGAGTCTAGCATGGGCCTAGTCTTTCTGTGGGTTGTCTTGAATTTAAACATCATGGAGGCCATGGATTGAATGGGATTGTGCTGATTTTGCAGTGTTTTTCGATTTTTGGGGGTGTTCATGGGGAGGGACATGCCATGTGGCTGGTGGCCATTTTGAGTGCAGCTACAGGCACTGGCCATGTGCTGGCAGGCAAGTGGCCATTTTGAATGCAGGCTTTGTTGTTAGGCCTCCAACCATTTTGCCTACTTTTCAACCTTTATTTATGCCCAGGGGTAGTGAGTCTTGCATGGGCCTAGTCTTTCTGTGGGTTGTCTTGAATTTAAACATCATGGAGGCCATGGATGGAATGGGATTGTGCAGATTTTTCAGTGATTTTCGTTTTTTGGGCCTGTACTTGTGGCCTTTTCACCAGGGGTATTTGAGTCTAGCATGGGCCTAGTCTTTCTGTGGGTTGTCTTGAATTTAAACATCATGGAGGCCATGGATTGAATGGGATTGTGCTGATTTTGCAGTGTTTTTCGATTTTTGGGGGTGTTCATGGGGAGGGACATGCCATGTGGCTGGTGGCCATTTTGAGTGCAGCTACAGGCACTGGCCATGTGCTGGCAGGCAAGTGGCCATTTTGAATGCAGGCTTTGTTGTTAGGCCTCCAACCATTTTGTCTACTTTTCAACCTTTATTTATGCCCAGGGGTAGTGAGTCTTGCATGGGCCTAGTATTTCTGTGGGTTGTCTTGAATTTAAACATCATGGAGGCCATGGATTGAATGGGATTGTGCTGATTTTGCAGTGTTTTTCGATTTTTGCGCCTGTACTTGTGGCCTTTTCACCAGGGGTATTTGAGTCTAGCATGGGCCTAGTCTTTCTGTGGGCTGTCTTGAATTTAAACATCATGGAGGCCATGGATGGAATAGGATTGTGCTGATTTTGCAGTGTTTTTCGATTTTTGGGCCTGTACTTGTGGCCTTTTCACCAGGGGTATTTGAGTCTAGCATGGGCCTAGTCTTTCTGTGGGTTGTCTTGAATTTAAACATCATGGAGGCCATGGATTGAATGGGATTGTGCTGATTTTGCAGTGTTTTTCGATTTTTGGGGGTGTTCATGGGGAGGGACATGCCATGTGGCTGGTGGCCATTTTGAGTGCAGCTACAGGCACTGGCCATGTGCTGGCAGGCAAGTGGCCATTTTGAATGCAGGCTTTGTTGTTAGGCCTCCAACCATTTTGTCTACTTTTCAACCTTTATTTATGCCCAGGGGTAGTGAGTCTTGCATGGGCCTAGTATTTCTGTGGGTTGTCTTGAATTTAAACATCATGGAGGCCATGGATTGAATGGGATTGTGCTGATTTTGCAGTGTTTTTCGATTTTTGGGCCTGTACTTGTGGCCTTTTCACCAGGGGTATTTGAGTCTAGCATGGGCCTAGTCTTTCTGTGGGCTGTCTTGAATTTAAACATCATGGAGGCCATGGATGGAATAGGATTGTGCTGATTTTGCAGTGTTTTTCGATTTTTGGGCCTGTACTTGTGGCCTTTTCACCAGGGGTATTTGAGTCTAGCATGGGCCTAGTCTTTCTGTGGGCTGTCTTGAATTTAAACATCATGGAGGCCATGGATGGAATAGGATTGTGCTGATTTTGCAGTGTTTTTCGATTTTTGGGCCTGTACTTGTGGCCTTTTCACCAGGGGTATTTGAGTCTAGCATGGGCCTAGTCTTTCTGTGGGCTGTCTTGAATTTAAACATCATGGAGGCCATGGATGGAATAGGATTGTGCTGATTTTGCAGTGTTTTTCGATTTTTGGGCCTGTACTTGTGGCCTTTTCACCAGGGGTATTTGAGTCTAGCATGGGCCTAGTCTTTCTGTGGGTTGTCTTGAATTTAAACATCATGGAGGCCATGGATTGAATGGGATTGTGCTGATTTTGCAGTGTTTTTCGATTTTTGGGGGTGTTCATGGGGAGGGACATGCCATGTGGCTGGTGGCCATTTTGAGTGCAGCTACAGGCACTGGCCATGTGCTGGCAGGCAAGTGGCCATTTTGAATGCAGGCTTTGTTGTTAGGCCTCCAACCATTTTGCCTACTTTTCAACCTTTATTTATGCCCAGGGGTAGTGAGTCTTGCATGGGCCTAGTCTTTCTGTGGGTTGTCTTGAATTTAAACATCATGGAGGCCATGGATGGAATGGGATTGTGCAGATTTTTCAGTGATTTTCGTTTTTTGGGCCTGTACTTGTGGCCTTTTCACCAGGGGTATTTGAGTCTAGCATGGGCCTAGTCTTTCTGTGGGCTGTCTTGAACTTAAACATCATGGAGGGCATGGATGGAATGGGATTGTGCTGATTTTTCTGTGTTTTTCGATTTTTGACCTGTTGTTGGGGCCTTGACCAGGGGTAGTGAGTGGTGCATGGGCCTAGTCTTTCTGTGGGGTGTCTTGAATTTAAACATCATGGAGGGCATGGATGGAATGGGATTGTGCTGATTTTGCAGTGTTTTTCGATTTTTGGGGGTGTTCATGGGGACAGGCCATGTGGGTGGGGGCCATTTTGAGTGCTGGTACAGGCAGGCCCTGGCCATGTGCTAGGAGGCAAGTGGCCATTTTGAATGCAGGCTTTGTTGTTAGGCCTCCAACCATTTTGCCTACTTTTCAACCTTTATTTATGCCCAGGGGTAGTGAGTCTTGCATGGGCCTAGTCTTTCTGTGGGTTGTCTTGAATTTAAACATTATGGAGGGCATGGATGGATTGGGATTGTGCTGATTTTGCAGTGTTTTTCGATTTTTTTGTGCTCTATAACTGAACTGATGTTCCTCTGTCTTCCATTTTTTTTAGGTGCACAAGACTCAAGAGAACCACCAGTGCCAGGAAGAAGTCCTGCAGCGGTGTGTGTGTGCAGCATAACGTCACGCGACGTCACGTCTGGCCTCAGACAACTCTACAATTCGTGCAACTGCGGCCTGCTGTCTGACCTGCTCTGAAGAAGATGGCCCCAAAGAAAGTTCTCCGTTGCTCCTCTAGCAAGAAAGTTGCTAGTAAGGAGCAGAAGAAGCAAGTTACCAAGGAGGCTGGTGTGCCACCCGCCACGTTTTTTGGGAGCAAAAAAAAAAGTACGCCTGCAGCAGCAGGATCTGCTGGGGACCAAGCTGGGAGCAGCACCCCTGCTCCATTGGGTTCAGTGCCTCCACCACCACGCCAACTTAAGTCAAAGCCCTTGAGTGCTTCAGAGGCAGTCAGTGTACTTCTCCAATCACCATCGACCAGTGATGTTGGCTCATCGCAAGAAAGTAGCAGCAATGTCCCTGAATCAACATAGGTTGTTGTAACTCATCTGACAAGTGTTGAACAACCACAGCCACAACAACAACACCATGTGCAAGTACACGGCCAAGTACATGTGGAAGGAGAGGCAGCAAAAGGAGATGCGCAAGCAAAGGTGCATGGACGTTCACAAGTGCCCACAATAGTTGTTCCTCCCGAAGTAGGGGCACATTTGGAAATCGACAATGAAGCTGAGGTATCATTGGAAGCCACTCCTCCTGATGATCATTCATTGTCTTCCACATCCCTAGCAAGGAAAAGATCAAGGGGGGTGTCTACATCTTCTTCAAGCCCACCGCCTTCTGATGATCTGGATGACGAATGGGTACTACCACGGCAGCCTGAGAGTGAGGCACACCATGATCTGACACCGGTACCTCCTAAGCGTAAAAGGAAGGTCGTCCAAAAACTCAAACCTATGGAGTGTGATGAGGCTCAACAAGAAGTGACAGATACTGCTGGTGATGAAGCCTCTCACGATGACGACGAGCCAGTCATCACAAAGGTCACTGCAGCCCCACCGGGCATGCAGCAAAGAGACATTTTGACCCTATCCCGAGAAGCTGCTGAGCGTGATGATGATGTCGGCGAGGAGGCAATGGAAATGGAATCATTAGATTTGGAGTTAAGTAGTACACCAAAACCTACCGCTTCCATATTTCTTCGCAAGAAGGTACCCACCTCGTCCTCGACCTCAATTCGTGGTGGTGAAAGTGCAAAACGTACTGAAGTTCGGCAATCCACATCCTCCACTTCATCTGTCATTAGCAGCAGGACCACCACCACCAGTATCGCCGCCTCCTCCGGCCCCCGAAGACATTTCAAGTCTCCAGTTTGGGACTTCTTTAGTGTTTGCCCAAAAAAGGAAAACGTAGCCATTTGTAGCCTTTGTAAGCTTCGATTTAGTCGTGGTAAGCTTGGTTCTAACTATGGTACCGGAGGCCAGAGAGGTCATCTTGAGAGAAGGCACCCTGTCCAATGGTTTCCGCACCTAGAGGCGATCAAGAAAGCCGGAATTGCACGTAATGAAAACGTTGATTTGTCATCTGCTGATGACGAGGAGGTAGAAGAAGACGATTCAAACACTTCACTTACACCCAGTTCCCATGTCAGCAGCACACCCCATGGGAGCCACACTAAGAGTGTGGGAGAGAGTGAGACATCAATGTGGAAAAGTTCATCAGCGAGCGTAACTGGGTCGAAGAGATCATCATCATCCCGTAAATCATTGGTCCAGGGCAACATTAAAAAGATGTTGTTTACAGAAGCGCAATATGAACGCAACCACCCAATGACCCGTCTGTATAACACTAAGCTGGCTAAAATGCTAGCTCTGGACCTTCTCCCTTTTTCTTTTGTAGAAGGGGTTGGTTTTCTAGAATTAGTGACAGCGCTCTGCCCTAAATGGAAGGTTCCTAGCCGGTTCTATTTTGCCCGAGTTGCGGTTCCAGCACTACATGAAGATGTTCTGAAGGTGATTGGGGCAGCTTTGCAGAAGAGTGCTGTTCACACTATACATCTGACAACAGACATGTGGACCAGTGGCGCAGGCGCTGATTACATGTGCATCACTGCACACTGGGTCTCTTTTTCAGGGGTTAAAGCAAAGCTAAACTCAGGTGTTGACACTAACATTGTTTTTAAAGGTGCTCGGAAACATGCAACACTAGCCATGTTTGGTTTGGAGAAACGTCACACAGCAGAAAACATTTTGGATGTCTTTAACACAAAGGTCCTTAACTGTCTGTCCCCACTAAAACGCAAGGTTGGTTATGTTTCCACGGACAATGGCTCCAATATAGTTAAGGCCATGAGGGACGGTTACTATTTCAGAGTGCCGTGTTTGGCGCACTGTATAAACCTGGTTGTCCAAAAATTCTTGGGTAATAAACGCAGTGCAGCGTACAGTGTATTGGAGAACTGCCGAAAAATTTGCAAGCATTTCAGGCATTCTTTTAAGGCCCGCAAGCAGCTGAGGAGCATGCTATATCAATGTCAAATGCCAGTGAAAGCACTCATCCAGGAGGTGGTAACACGTTGGAACTCAACCTTCTACATGCTTGAGCGTCTGTATGAGCAGTATACGCAACTCGATCAATATTTCTTGAAAGAGGGTATAGAGGAGCTGAGGATGGGTGGGCCGCAATGGAACATAGTTGAAAGCCTAACACGCATGCTTCGTCCTTTTGAGGTCTTCACACGTGCAGTCAGCAAGGAGGACTCTAATTTGGGAAAAGCTATCCCATTGTTGTACATGCTGGAGGACCAACTGAAGGAGGTGTGTTCTGTGTTTCGAAAAGATGACAAAAAGAAAGACTCTTTGCTTCTGGCTGAGCAATTATTAGACCTCCTACAAGGTGATGAACGTCTTCAAAAGATCCACTCAGAACAGCATTACATTTGTGCTACTATTCTGGATCCACGCTACAAAAAGGCGCTGGCAGGCAGAGCATTCTTTCCTTTTGCTGATGAAGATGTTACAAAGTACAAACGTTGGCTAGCCTTGTCAGCCAAGAAGTTTGAAACAGAACGGCTGGAAATTGAAGGAAATGGCAGTACATCAGCAGGCCATCCCCAGTCAAAACAATCCACTTCTGCACCTGTGGCTGTGGCACAAG
Source organism: Lissotriton vulgaris (assembly GCF_964263255.1). NCBI lineage: Eukaryota > Metazoa > Chordata > Amphibia > Caudata > Salamandridae > Lissotriton > Lissotriton vulgaris. The sequence goes on from NC_141696.1 coordinate 176,476,953, forward strand.
TGACCTCTCAGCCGTTAAAGACACCGGCAACCGGATCATCTGCACGAAAGACAACAGAAACATTGGAGGCTGAAGAGGATTGGCTAGCTCTGCGTGGGTTTGGTTCTCAAAAGGTCAGAGGCACAGCAAGAGCTACGCAAAGTGGAGGAACCTTGGAGGAGGACCTTGAGTCGATGGTGAAGGACTATCTGAATGACTCCACAGAGGTCTATGTTAATTCTGACCCATTGGCGTATTGGCATGGGAAAAAAGAATTGTGGCCACAGCTCACCAACCTGGCTTTAAACTACTTGTCTTGCCCACTCGCAAGTGTGTCTTCTGAACGGGTTTTCAGTGCGGCTGGTGGGATTGTAACTCCCAAACGGAGCCGCCTCTCGCCCAAAAATGTGGAGAGGTTAACAATGATCAAGATGAATCAGCACCTCATACCACCAGATATAAGAGTACGAGAGAGCGTGCCGGATGAAGAGGAGGTGGCCAGCACCATAGATGAGGGAATTTCTACTCTGTCAGGTGGCACTGACCTCACCCTGGCTGAATTCGCAGAGTATGATGACGAAGCCTTATTCTTATTCCTGGACCGTGATACCGACTTCGAGCCCTGAAAATGAGACAACGAATCAATAACTTTCTTTTTCATCCTTATTCACTTTTATTCCTGTGTGTCTGTCTTTCTTTGTTGTGCACAGTTAATATAATTCAAACTTTAATCAGATAATCACAAAAACAAGCCCATCAGCAGAACTGTCTTCACTTGTTTGCTAATTTATTTGAAGGTGCCGCAGTCTGCATTCCTCAGGTTCACAAGTTCAGAAGAACATGCTCCTCTATCCTCCTCCTCCAGACTCCTATTTCCATCAAAGCAGAGGGCTGGTTTACGCCCAATGAAGAAAGACTCAGCACTTGTGGGGGTGTTGTTCTACCTCTTTGCAGGTGAGTTGACGGGTCTGGGGCCATTGCTGGGAAGCACTAAAAGTGCTTTGTGCCAAATCCGAGGCGGAAAATTTTTTGTGTTTTTGATGACTTGCTTGCCTTTGAGGTGCTCTTAGGGGGGGTTCCGTCTGTTTGTGGGTGAGTTTCGTGGTCTGAGAGCATTGCTGGGACACTCTAATCTTGATTGCATTTGCTTTTCAGGAAATCCGTCGTGCCAACCCCGACTTATGGCCTAGCTACGCAGCGCGTTTGGACTGAAGGCCCAGAAATATTGCAAGTATGAGATTTTGCTTTTGGCCTGTTTGGGGGTGTTATGCTTCTTGGCGGGTGGGTTGCCGGGTCTTGGGGCATTCCTGGGAAGGTCTAATACCGGGTAGAAGTGGTTGGGACAAAATCCAGGCCGATTTTTTTTTGGGCTATTTCTGACATTTTGCTCTATGTAGCGTTTTCGGGGGCCTGTTTGGGGGGCTTCCTGGTGTTTGTGGGTGAGTTTCGTGGTCTGGGAGCACTGCTGGGACACTCTAATCTTGATTGCATTTGCTTTTCAGGAAATCCGTCGTGCCAACCCCGACTTATGGCCTAGCTACGCAGCGCGTTTGGACCGAAGGCCCAGAAATATTGCAAGTATGAGATTTTGCTTTTGGCCTGTTTGGGGGTGTTATGCTTCTTGGCGGGTGGGTTGCCGGGTCTTGGGGCATTCCTGGGAAGGTCTAATACCGGGTAGAAGTGGTTGGGACAAAATCCAGGCCGATTTTTTTTTGGGCTATTTCTGACATTTTGCTCTATGTAGCGTTTTCGGGGGCCTGTTTGGGGGGCTTCCTGGTGTTTGTGGGTGAGTTTCGTGGTCTGGGAGCACTGCTGGCTATATATACTTTACTTTGCAAGAGGTTTGAAGCAAATCCATGGTGGCTGAGGGGACTTAGGGCCTAGCTGCAGAGCGCGCGCGGAGTGATTTGGGAAATTTGTGAAAAAGTGACTAAGTCCCCATTTTTGTACTTTTGCTCTTTGGCTGTTTGGGGGTCTTCTACTCGTTTTCTCCTGGGTTGACGGCTCTGGGGCCATTGCTGGGAAGCTCTAATACCGGATAAAAGTGTTTTGGACCAAATCCCAGGCGGAATTTTTTTTGTGTTTTTGATGACTTGCTTGCCTTTGAGGTGCTCTTAGGGGGGGTTCCGTCTGTTTGCGGGTGAGTTTCGTGGTCTGGGAGCACTGCTGGGACACTCTAATCTTGATTGCATTTGCTTTTCAGGAAATCCGTCGTGCCAACCCCGATTTATGGCCTAGCTACGCAGCGCGTTTGGACCGAAGGCCCAGAAATATTGCAAGTATGAGATTTTGCTTTTGGCCTGTTTGGGGGTGTTACGCTTCTTGGCGGGTGGGTTGCCGGGTCTTGGGGCATTCCTGGGAAGGTCTAATACCGGGTAGAAGTGGTTGGGACAAAATCCGCGCGGAAAAGCCTTTAGTTTTGGCACTTTTTGTAACTTAGGGTTCGTTAGGGTTAGCCCTAGCAGCAGGATTGCATGTGTTTCGGGGTGTTCTAGATTTTTCAAACTGAGTTCTGGGGTCTTAGAGCACTCGTGAGAATGTGTAATTTTGGTTGCAAGTCATTTGAAGAAAATCCATGGTGGGAAAGGGGGGATTTGGCATAGTTAAAGAAAGCCTTTGCCACTATTCTTAACTTAGGGTTCGTTAGGGTTAGCAGTATTTCTATTGCATGTGTTTGAGTGGGGGGGATTTCGAGTCTTGGAGCGATGCTGGCTATGGCTACTTTTGCTTGGTTGCTTGCAAGTGGTTTGAATGCAATCCACGGTGGGTAATGGGTAATTAGGGTACTTCGGCCTACTTTTACTTTCAAAGTAAGTTTTGTCACCAGTTTTCTGCTAGGCCTCGTTTTTTGAGATTTGATTGGGGGTCTTCTACATTTTTGCGACTGGCTTTAGTAAGGGTCTGGGTGGGAGCACTGCTAGGAAGATCTAATTTTGTTCTAAAACACAGTTTACAGTACACCTAGCTTGAGGGGCAAGATCCGCTACATTAATTTGCCCATACTTATTTGTCCTTCAAAAGGTGACTCAGAGTACGCACTTTCAAAACCATTGTACTGTCTACTAGGAAAAACAAATTGTGACTTTTTGCACTCCACAGCCTACATACCTTATATTTATTTATCAGTGGTGTTGTAATATTATATCACTTCCTGTTTTTCGTTGAATAATTACAGGCCGGGTTTCAGTCTCTGCAATGGGGAAAAAAGGATGGAGTCAGGCTTCACAGTAGCGAGCCACAATTCAGCAGCAGGCAGTGGACAGGGTGTCTTCTGGTGACCAACATCGGTGGACGAAGCGTCGGCTGCAATGGAGGAGTGCCGCTAATAGGAGGATTTTTTTTCTGCGGGCAACTTACTTACCACTTCCAACAGGACCACTACAACCACATAGATACAGTATCCCTTGCCTTTTTCTCTGACTGTGACTGCATTTCTTGGCTCTCTCTCGGCTTCTACATTGATCCCTTAACACATCACTTAGTCCACTCCACTATCTGCACCACACATAGTCATTTGTAAGTGCTCCTACGTAATTCGCAAGTCGCAGCACGCCCCAGGCCGTAGAGGACTGGGATGGCCCCAATGATGAAGCATGTCACCAAGGGGCAACCCTGGTGAGTGAGGGGACACCTAGAAAAAAAGCAATTTCTCCTTTTCTATCTACTATACCTTCTGTCAGGTTACGCAGCCCCTAAGCGCCTACCGTACTATGAAACTACATTTCCCATGAGTAGGCGGGAGACTTGCAGACTATTTAGTGAGACTATATGAGAGTACCCTTGTATGTTAGGACAGCACTTCACTGATGCCTGTCTTGTCTTCTGTTACAGGTCTCCTTTCCCTGCTGACCCTACCTTTACCCATCCCACATTTTTTATTTTAGTTTGTTATTTTTCTCCCTCGCCTAATGCCTCGAACACCCTGTGTTTACACTTCTGGGTGTTGGTGACATTTGGAGGTGGAACCATATTTGCATCGACTGGATCACGGGGAGTAAACCTGACACCTTCCAGACCAACCCCATTGAGTGTTGTTGTGAATGGATTTATAGTGACCAGCAAGGCTCTCGGGTATCTGGCTACAGAGACCTTATGTTGAATATCGTTATCATAATTCCACACAGGCCCTGTACTGTCGCATTCTTTCTTTCCACAGTTGTCGATGATATATTCTTACTCTGCTTGACAAAGAACCATTGCTAATGTGAAAGAACTTCAACCGAATTAGTAGTTATACTTTACCATTTGTTAGGCTACAATGTGGCACTGCTCTACTGTACTTCTGTCACCTGCTATATTCTCAGTTGTACCGTTGAATTGCTCAGGAGGACAAACCAGATTTCATTTTCTTTTTTTTCATAGGCATGCAACTGCCACTGTGTCACAACAATAGTACCACCGCTATGAGGAAATTTTATCCGACCAAGATTGCCAACGTTATTCGGTGTTTCCCGTGGAGCCAGCCCTGGGTCTAGCCCTACTTTCAAACACAAATTACAGGTAAGATAAGCGTTTGGTGGTTTGGGGGTATAATGGAGTATTAGTACGAGAGACGAGAGACTGAAGGTAGTACTACTAAAGTCCTAGGACTCTTGGATTCACTTCACTGAGTCTGTGAGAGGCACTTAGTGTTGAAAACATTTGGGCATTTACACTTAAAGGAAGAAAATGGAACTAAACTTTCAGGAAAACAGTCAACGTTAAACCCCCACCCACCAGGCAAGCAGTAAAAAACAGGTATGCTCAGATAAAGTTTGAAAAAGTATATTTATATCCCTAACAAAATAATCTCCCGCAAGACCCTCCCTAACCCCAACGATTGTCCTTCAAAAGTCCCCAAAAACCCAACTCCCAATTCCCACCCCCCAAAAGTCTCTAAAAAAGGGGCAAGGGACACTATGGGTGGATGCTGTTAACTTTTTGGGCCAGGGCATCATGCTCCTCGCGGAGCAAGGCGAGCTCCTGCTGAAGGCGGGACACCATCGGGGTGGTGCGGCGCAGGCGTGCCTTCACTGCCTTGCAGGTGCAATGCCTGTGAGAGGCAGCTGTTGGCCTTGCTGCTCGGTGGTGGCGTTTGCCTTTGGCAGCCCGGCTCAGTCTGGGTGGACCACTGTGCTGGGTGGCAGCCCGTGGGGCCACGGAGGCCGATGCAGACGACGTTGTTGTAGTTGTCGACTGCACACTTTCCACGTCCTCCAGGGCCACCAGCCGCCGATATTCCGCAACAGTGGCCTCGATCCTCCGTTGCCGGGCCGCTCTAGCCAGCTCCTTCCTCCTTGTCCGTTTGGAAGGAGAACCTATATGAAGAAAGAAAGACATAGTCTGTAACCAATGCTCTTTTAGATTAACTCAATCATTCAGCAGAAATTTGTGTTGCAGTACAACTAGCAACTTGCAAGCGCATTACATAACTATTGAGGCCAGTATCTATCTAACCTCACACTTCTTCATCCTTGCTCTAACATTAGTGGGAGTTTAAGGAACAAATTCTACGAGCACTGTGGACTTCCATTGGAGTCGACTATGAAAGTACACCAGTCTTATTCTTCTTCTTATCTCTTGTTTTGGAAAATTGGTACGTTATTTTCTGCAAGCCGGCATAATGCCAGCGCGGTAAACTTGCACCCGAGAAAAAGAGACGCACGCCATGAGGAGTGACCTAGACTTGCGTTGCCGTTGCGTTACTGTACCCGTCCAGTACATGCAGGTGGTGAATCTCTTACTTTTCTAGTACGGGTGGCACTGAGAATACTCTGTTACAACTCAAGGGCTACTGCTTAATTAATTTAACTTTCACCCTACAGTGGAAATGAGTACTAGAAATGGAAAATTGAAGAAGATAAATAATCTGATTATCTATCACTTCACATGGGATGTTTTTGCTTATATATGGGATGACTTTAGGTGCTTTGCTTTTTATTGAGTGACCAGTGATACATCCACACATGAATGACTGAGTACTACTAAACTTATTAAGAGAGGTAGGGAGTGGCCACCATAATAACCGGATCTATGCAGTGCTTGCAATACAAACTACTGCTACTATTTATGGTAGTATTTGGACAAAATTAAAAGTTCTTTTCCTTGCCTTTCCTACACTGGAACGGACGTGCGGGTGCAGTGTTAGTGTTACATGCTCTTCAAAGTTACACTTAGTTCATCCACTGACCGTCTACTCTCTCTAGATCATGGGTACTCACAAACTTTCTCTCAGGGGCTACATTTACAGTGTAGTTTGGGGCCGAGGGCCGCACTGGTGGGGGCGGAGTCAGAGGGGGCGGGGCTAAAGCAAAACGATAACTTGTGACCATGAGGTTGCACACAGGTCCCTGCAGCAGATGCCCTCATCCACTGAGCCACCAGACCCAGCATTTACATACATCTCTCTCCCTCCTGCTCTCCCTCCTGCCCTCCATCCATCTCTCTCTCCCTCCTGCCCTCCCTCTCCCTCCCCCTCTGTCATCTCACTGTGTGTGTGTCTATCTGTGTCAGCCTTCAGCCCGGGTTGAGACCGCTTCCTCAACGCGCACACACAGACAACAACACCAAAGTACTTAACAGGTCTTTAAAAGACCATTAACATATTATTGAGGCTTTGTTTGTTTTAGCGCCCCTGCTTCTCCACCCTGACAATCACTGCTTGCCCGGCCCCACAGAGCAGAGGCTTAGTTCTATTTCACCTCTTTGTGGCCTTGCATCTCCACTCTGCTCTGTGGGGGCCGGGGGAGCAGTGATTGTCAGAGTGGAGATGCAGGGGCGCTAACAGGTGAAATACAAAAAAGCCTCTGCTCTGTGGGGGCCGGGGGAGCAGTGATTGTCTGCAAGGTCAGCGCACCGCCAACGAAGGCTTGCCGGGCCACCACCGGCCCGCGGGCCGTACTAGGAGTACCCCTGCTCTAGATACACATATGCTATCTAAGAGTCAGATAGTAGCATGATCCAGGTATATGGACACATACAGTTTCTGTGTCACCCACCCAGGCTGTTGTCCTTCCACCCATCATTGCTTCATCATTCACCCAGCCATGCATCTCATATTCTTGCCTTCCCAGCTAGTCTTCAATCTCAATAAGTAAGGAATATATAAGAGCTTACCTCTGGCCGCCACCACCACCGTCTCAACTCTCACAGCTGCCGCCGCCGCCTCCTCCCCTGAAGCATCGCCCGATTCGCCCTCCGCCTCGGTGTCGAGCACCACCACCTCCACACTGGCCCCGCCACCAGATGTTCCACCTACAAAGTACATTTAAGAATGTTAGAATAAAGCAGTCACTAGTATTTGGTCTAGGAATGAAGACATGTGAAAACAATGTAATTTGTGACTGTCGTTAAAGTTAAAAAAAATGTCCCTTTTTCCAGGGAAGGTTGTCTTGCTGCACTTTTTGGCACAACTGATGAAGGCTGTTTTTTTAACACGCACCATTTTTCTCCACACAGACAGAAGATGGACTTCTAACAACAAGATCAAGTTGAAACCAGGTGAGAGCTCGGCTCGACCACAAGAAATGTCTTCAATTAATCGTCAGCACTAACCACTTTTCCATTATCAGTTAAACGTTTAGTTTTATTATGACTTCATTTTAATAAATGTGTTTACTTTTAATAAAGCTTTTAAACTTAAATACAATCTGTGTTTTTTGGTCCAGACTAGAGTGACTGAGCGAAAGGTTTTGCAATTTTTGCAAGCATGAGTCCAGATAGAACACTTCAAAAGACATTATGGACAATCCCAGAGGACTGCACTAAGTTGATAGAGCTATTGCTGACTAGAATCATGGGAGTTTCGCCAACCGTGCAATCTTAGTTAGCTACACAGACAGACTAATAAGAATAATCTAGTAATACCACAGGGAGTCATAGTATAGGCAGGATAAGAATTTAGATACAGTCTACAAGAAGAGCAAAGACAATTTTGAAAAAAGTCAAATGAGGAACGCTAGGAAAAATAGGTACTAGTCTAAAATGAAAACTTACTGGGGCCAGCAGAGGAGCCCTCGCCTGCCCGATCCTGGCCCTGTTGATGAACAGCATCCGCCGCCTGCTGCTCCTGTGTCCTCCTCTCGCCCCTGGGGGGAGCTGACGTACAACATGAAAGAAAGAACAGAAAACATGGATGATTGTTGCTTGTCAATGTCAACCAAATCAAACATTTCAAAAGAACAATAACAAAATATTTCTGCGAAATTATATTGATTATGGTTACTTTTCATTTATATGCGGACCTGTGACTTCGAAAGTCACGTAACTCACTAAACAAAGTACTGAAACGTTCACCTAGGACTGGCAGGCAGCAGTCCGCAGGCAAGACGCAAAGTGACAGACAAACTCCATTGTGATTTCAGTCAGATCAGTGACAACACTAACAGTTGCCTGCTACATTACCAGTCATTTAAATAGTCAAACTATCAATCCACCGCCACTATTTTTCTTATTGTCAGGGTTACAAAGGAAGGGGCAGATTTAAGCCCTTGCGGCTCTTTTGCGCCGTTCTTGCGTGACTTTTGTGACGCAGCAGCTAAACAAAAAAGGGCGCCATGGTGCGGCGTATAATATTATAACAACGTGACGCATTTGGGAGATGCATCCCGTTATAAAGCCCTGCGCCATCAGGGGGCGTTCCGGCGCAAGGGAGGGCATTCCTGCGCTGGAACACATCCTAATAGTGGCTGAGGGAAATCTACAAAATATCAATCAGTCACCTTTAGGACAATGATGCGTCACACAAACCCTGCACCTGCTTGAAGCAGACGTACGGCTTGACCCAGCATTGGGGAGATAGGGTACCCCAGAGCATTGATGGAGCTGCGCCATCGTTGCGACGCAACTCCAGCAGTAAAGCTTCGGTGACGTTTTGGGCCCATGGTGCGCCGCATTGCAAATACGGCGCACCATGTTTGGTGGTGGTAGCGGGCCGCACAATTAATGGCGCATCCCTGCTACTTTGCAGGGATGCGACGGTAATTGCAATTCTGCCCCTTAGGGGCATACTTACTTACGCGTTCTGGCGCATCTCCAGAGATGCGCCAGATCAAATGCGTCACGCAAAACTACCCTTGCGACACGGCAGATGTGCCTCATTTACAATGCGGCGCGCCCTGGCGCAAGGGTAGGCACTTGCGTGAGGCATCTCGTCACGTAAGAGCGGCGCATCGCTGGAGTCACGTCGCCAACGCAATGCAACTCCAGTAATGCTCAGGGCCACCCAATACTTAACATGCTGTGTCAGTCCTTTCGCCTGCTTCGAGCAGACATAAGGAATTGAATTGACGTAGCAGCGTCGCAGAAGTGCCTGCGTTAAATCTTGTACATTTCACGCAGGCAATTTTGCGAGGCGCACAGCCGCTGGACCGCGGCGCCCACCCTGCGTACTAGGAACGCACCCATTGTGGTGCAGGCCCATGGCTTTATAACATGACGCATCTCCTAGATGCGTCATGCTGTAAATGACTCGCAGGGATGCGGCACGTTTACGCCGCTGTTGCGTCACGCAAGGCAACGTAAACGTGGCGCAAGGGGCTTGTAAATGTAATCTGCCCCCTAGTGTCTAGCATTACGCAGTTCTGTAAAGTACACTCATACATAATAGTTACTCAGGCCAATGAGACCACGAAATAGAAAACAAATAAGCATAGTAGCAACGCCACTGAGAAGGAGAGCAGTGCACCTGAAATGCACAGAAGATTTTGAAATATAATTTAACTACAATGTAATCGTCATCAGCGGCATTATTGGCTTGCTCCATGTAAAAAACAAATATTTGCAATACAACAACACAGAGCAGGAGAAAACATCATAGTAGTGAGTGATTAAATGGCTACTACTACTCACCAAGCCCGGGGATCTCCAAGCCGAGCTGGTCCAGCAGGTCGCGCTCGCGGTCCAGGAGGTCCGTCCAGCGATGGGTGACCTGGCTGTAGGTGCGCTGGACCCCGTAGAGGTGGGATATGGCCCAGCACACCTTCTCCCACCGCTTCCGGCGCTCCCGCATGTTGTACCCGCCGGCCACGATCCTGCCGCCTCCCGCGATGGTCCTGGGCAGGCGGCGCTGGACGAAGTAGACCAGCGCGCCCACTTCCTCCGGGCTGAAGATCTCCCGTCGCGTCACCTGCTCCCCCCTCAATCTCCCGCATGCTGTCCTGCCACTGGGTCCAGCACTACTCCCCGCCGCCGCTGCGGCCCTCAAGTGCCTGGGCAGCTTCACGGCGCCTGGCTTGACCATGGTCTGGGCAGGTAAGGTAGGAAGAAGTAGAAAATTAAGAAAGAATAGGATAGGGAAGAAGAAAAGAAAAGAGTTTAAAAATGTAGTTTAAAAGTAAAGAAAAATAGCAGAAAAGACAAAAATATACAGCTAGGAAAAGAGAGGGATAGATAAGAAGCAAAATCGTAAAAAAAAAACTGAAAACAAGCAAAGGTTGGCAAAGATACCAAGAGGATTAAACACCATGCCCAGACACAGGAAATGAATGAAAAACAAGATGGCCGGCGCCCGTTCACGAGCGCAAAAGTAAGTTCGCGCGAGATTTTCCTCGCGATCTCGTGCGAACCTCTAGATTTCCCGCGCGATCTCGTGCGACCCTCTACTCGCAATGCGCTTACTGCGCGAGATCATACATAGCGGGCGGAAACGGAAATACGTCACGCAAACAAAATGGCCGCGCCCGTACTCGACCTTGGGGTAAATTCGCGTGTTGCGCTGCAAGCGGCTCGCGAATACTGCAAAAAAACTCGCGAAACAACAAGCCGCAAAAAAATAAAATGCTCATTCGCACGAATTGGCGGCTTCCGCGGTCGGTTTCGCACGACGGCGCGCCCCGCGAATAGCGCAAAAAAAAACGAAAAACGATTTCAGCAAAAGCAAAAGCAATGAGCAGGTGCAAAAGGTCAACCTCATGATTTGTAACGATTCTTTGTAGTGCTTCCTGAGGGGGCCCTCCAGAATTCGGTTGCCTGCTTGCAACTATTGTGTGACCCTGCTCTGACCTTAACTGTATGCCACAAAGGTCCTGATTTACAGCTAAAGGAGCAGACAAGCAGGTGCCAGGCTGGAACTTTAAATTCTTTCAGTGACACATTAATTAGCCCCTAATTCATTATTGTCAGTTGGGGCAGGGCAGGTGTTGTAACTAATTTTGCAACAATGAAAGCACTTAGCAAGTGCAAAAGATCACTAATCAGGGCGCACTAAGGAAGCAGGTGCCAGCTAAAAAAATATTCTGTGACACATTAATCAGCCCCAAATTAATTCAAGTCACTTGAGGCAGGGAAGGTGTGCTTTGCTTTGCCGAAAATAATGTACACTGGACAACCAGAGGGTGTGGTGATGAAACAGAGGGTGGCATGGGTGGGCCAGAGGGTGGCATGAGTAGTCAGAGAGTGGCAGTGGTGACAGAGAGTGGCAGTGATGAAGAAGAGTGTCCCAAACAGGCTGGACATGTAGAAACAACAAGTTCGCAAAACTTGCGACCCGACAGGTAAGTTCGCAAATTGCGAAATTGTAAAAACCCTCGCGAACTGGCAGAAACACGGGCGAACACAAAAAAAAAAAAAATCCGCAAATTCGCGGGAATTCGCGGATTTTGCGGATTGCGAATCCGCAAATCCGCAAAATTCGCGAACGCGAGATCCGCAAAATTCGCCCATGCTTACATCAACCCCAAGACCACCCTCAGAGGCACCCTCATCTACAGACCCCCGGGACCACGCACACAATTCAGCGAGGACATTGCCGACTTCGTCAGCCCGCACGCCCTCCCCTCCGCTGAATACATCCTCCTCGGGGACCTCAACTTCCACCTGGAGAACAACAACGACCGCAACACCACCACCCTGCTGGACAACCTCGCAAACCTCAGACTCAAGCAGCTGGTGTCCACCGACCCCGTCTTCTCATCCACACACTCGACGCCGTCATCTCATCCAGCAAGGACATCACCTTCAGCCACGCCACCGGACTCCACTGGACGGACCACAGCTGCTTCCACTTCAGCTTCAGAAGGACCACGATCCACCACCACCAGCAACAGGTTGCACGCAGAAGCTGGAACAAGATCACAGCCGACCAGCTCGCGACTTCCCTGAGCAAGAACCCTCCCACCGGCGCAACGAACCCCAGCCAAGCGGCCACCAACCTCACGAAGTGGATCAGCGACTGCGCAGATGACCTCGCCCCCCTGAGGACCCCGCCTAGCAGACCCGGCAGCAAGAAAGCCCCATGGTTCACCGACGAACTCAAGAGCTCCAAGAAGAACTGCCGAGTCCTCAAGAGAGCCTGGCGCAGAGACCCAATACCGGACAACAGGACTGCCCTCAAGCTCGCCACCCGAAAACACCACCAACTGATCCACGCCACCAAGAAAACTGCATTCAAGGAACAACTGGACAACAACGCACACAACAGCAAAGAACTCTTCAACATCGTTAAAGAGCTGTCCAACCCCAACGCCGGAAACAACGACATCACCCCGTCGCAAGACCTCTGCAACTCCCTCGCCTCCTACTTCCACAACAAGATCGCGGACATACACAACAGCTTCAGCACTCAACCGATGCATGCCATGACCGAACCTCCACCCCCCACCACCACCCTCCTAGCCTGGACCCCGATCAGCACCGAAGACACCGTCCGCACAATGAACTCCATCCACTCCGGATCTCCGACCGACCCCTGCCCTCATCACGTCTTCAACAAGGCCGACGCTGTCATCGCACCCCACCTGCGGGACATCATCAACACCTCCTTCAACACCGCCACCTTCCCGGAGAGCTGGAAGCACGCCGAACTCAGCGCTCTACTTAAGAAGCCATCAGCCGACCCCACCGACCTCAAGAACTACCGCCCCATCTCACTGCTCCCGTTCCCTGCAAAAGTCATCGAGAAGACCGTCAACAAGCAGCTGGCCGCCTTCCTCGAGACGAACGGATCCCTCGACCTCTCGCAGTCTGGCTTCCGGGCCAGTTACAGCACCGAGACAGCCCTGATCGCAGCCACCGATGACATCCAAGCCCTGCTTGACAATGGAGAAACAGCAGCCCTCATCCTCCTAGACCTCTCCGCGGCCTTCGACACTGTCTGCCAACGTACACTAATGCAGCGCCTCAGCAACGTCGGAATCCAGGAGAAGGCACTGGAGTGGATCATCTCCTTCCTCGCCGGAAGGACACAGAGAGACTGCCTCCCCCCGTTCAGATCAGAAGCCACCAAAGTCATCTGCGGCGTTCCTCAAGGCTCCTCGCTCAGCCCAACCCTCTTCAACGTCTACATGAGCCCCCTCGCAGACATCGCACGCCAGCACAACCTCAACATCATCTCCTACGCCGACGACACCAAGCTGATCCTCTCCCTCACCAACGACCCCGCCACTGCCAGAGCCAACCTACACGAAGGGATGAAAGAGGTAGCCGAATGGATGAAGAACAGCCACCTGAAACTGAACTCGGTCAAGATGGAAGTCCTCATCCTGGGATCTTCACCCTCCGCCTGGGACGACTCCTGGTGGCCCCTCGCCCTAGGCAACGCACCCAAACCAACAGACCACGCACGCAACCTGGGCTTCATCCTGGACTCCTCCCTCTTCATAACAAGACAAGTCAACGCCGTCTCCTCGTCGTGCTTCAACATCCTGCGCATGCTACGTAAGATCTTCCGGTGGATCCCCACCGAGACCAGGAAGACGGTCACCCAGGCCCTCGTCACCAGCCCTCTGTACTACGGCAACTCCCTCTACGCCGGAACCACCACCAAACTCCAGAAGAGACTCCAGCGGATCCAGAACGCCTCAGCACGACTAATCCTGGACATCCCCCGCCGCAGCCACATCTCCGGACACCTGAGAGACCTGCACTGGCTCCCGGTCAACAAGAGAATTACCTTCCGTCTCCTCACCCATGCACACAAAGCCCTACACAACCAAGGCCCAGGATACCTCAACAGCCGCCTCAACTTCTACGCTCCCAAACGCCAGCTCCGATCGACCGGCCAAGCCCTCGCCGCCGTCTCCCGCATCCAAAGAGCCACAACTGGGAGACGGTCCTTCTCCTACCTCGCCGCCAAGACTTGGAACTCCCTCCCGACCCACCTCCGCCTGACCCAGGACCATCTCGCCTTCAGGAAGCAACTCAAGACCTGGCTGTTCGAGCAGTAGCGGACCTCGAGCGGCACCTTCCACCTTCCACGAGTGTCGCCCCTCCGGGCCGCCCCCAGCTCTCCCCCGACGGAACTCGACCCCGTCTCCTCAATAGAATCTGTTGTGTGGAAATTCTTCACTTTTCCACCTGGAGAGAAGAAAGTAAATGCGACAAAGGTGACGTGCAAAATTTGTGACCGAGTCCTGTCAAGAGGCAGTGAAAAAAAATACTCTTGTGACACTGCTTCTATGTACAACCATCTCCGGACCACACATTCTCTCAATCTTGCTTGGGAGGAAATGAGGTGAGCTGCTTTGAACACCTCACCTGGTGTGGCAAGTACGTCTGGAGCGTCCTCAGGAACACCTGGATGGGTGATTGAAGAATTGCATGAGACTGAGAGGAGGTAACCTACGCTGCATGGGTACTACTTCAGTATTTAATGGAGTGGACCAAAAGTATGTATCTGCTTGGAGATTTGTAGGGATTATGCACAGAATATTTTATGTGTACTTGTGTTGGTGCCTAGGTCATTTTATAAGATAACCACTAGTAACTGGAATGATGACAGTGCTGCAAACAGAGTGAACACTTCATTTATAAGTGCTTATGTATTGGTGGAGTGCTAGGATCAGTAGATAGTGGTAGATAAGTGAATAAAGAAGTGCATGGGACAGACTGGACGAATCCTACACTGCTTGAGTACTAACTGGGTATTTAGAAGAGTGTATCAATAGTATGTAGATAGTTAGAGGTCTGCTTGTATAGTGCACAAACTAATATAGCTGTACTTGTGTTAGTAGTTAGGCCATTCCATAAGTTCCTGACTAGTAACTAGAATAATTACAGTATTACAAACAGAGTGTAGAGTGAATTTATAAGTGCTTAGGTATTGGTGGAGTAATAGGATAAGTAGATAGGGCTGGATGGGTGATTAGAGAAATGCATGGGACAGATAGGAGGATTCCTACACGGCTTAAGTACTAACTCGGTATTTTGAAGAGCGTATCAATAGTTTGTAGCTGGTTAGAGGTGTGCATGCATAGTGTACAAAATATTGTACCTGCACTTGTGTTAGTGACTACGCCATTCCCTAGGTATACAACTAATGACTGGAGTAATTTCTGTGTTGCAAAGAAAGTGTGTGCTGCAATTATAAGTGCTTAGGTATTGGGGGAGTGATAGGATACGTAGATAGTGCTGGATGGGTGAATGGGGAAGTGCATGGGACAGACAGAAGGATTCCTAGACTGCGTAGGTACTAACTGGGTATTTAGAAGAGCGTATCAATAGTATATAGCTGGTTAGATGTCTGCATGCATAGTGCACAGAATATTGTAGCTGTACTAGTATTGGTGTGTCTATGGTTTCGATAATGATAGTCTGTATTTTAGGGTGTGAGGAGGTGCATCAGATGATCATGTGGATGATATCATCAGTGATGTCATTTGAGATGTTATCAGTGATGTCATGAGTGATGTCACTGACCATGTCAGGAGTGATGTAATACGTGACGTCATCAGAAGTGCATTGCGGGGGCGCAAGATATAGTTAGCACAACTAACCATAACAGCCGAATTTCTCTTGTTTTGTACGAGTGAAATATCCAAATAACTATGACGTCCATGAAACCTGTATTTTTTTCAGTGAATCTCTGAGGTTTTTTAAATGCTAATTTCTAACTATAATGTCCCTGAAACTTGTGGTTTTTTCAGTGAATTTAATATATATGTATTTAGTCTCCTCTCACTCTTACAAGGAAGGAATCAGCAATCAGGTTGTAGGTTGGAAGTATTTATTCTGCAAAGGACGTGATCCATGCGTTTCGGCTCGTCTGAACCTTGATAATGATACAAGATGTCATTGTAGCATCCTTATTGTAATGTACAAATGCCTAAAGTTGCCAACATTAACAAAGGACTACATATTACTTTAATCCAAAAAGCTGGCAGCCATATTGGCCTGGTCACGATGTGAAAATTCAAGAATTGATACAGTAAAGAGAAGAAAACAAGTGTTAAGTTGAACACAATGTCATTTCAGCATATCTTGTCCTGTGACCGCCATACCTGTATGTTCGTCAACATGACTTATTCATAATAAACATATTTAGGATTGCAAACATCAACATAAACAATGGACTACACTGGCGATTATAGTTCCATTCCATTCACAGTTCATTTGACATGTCATGAGTGATGTCATGATTGATGTAACTGACCATGTCATGAATGATGTAATGTCGTAGGTCACCAGCAGTACATTGCGGGGGCGTAAGATATAGTTAGCTCAGGTAACTATAACTGCTGAATTTCACTGGTTGTGTATGAGTGAAATCTGAGTCTAACTATACCGTCCCTGTAATCTTTGTTTTTTTCAGCAAATTTCTAGGTTTATTTTAATTGTTAAGTAAGATGCATATCACAATGGATGGTGGGGGGTTGGAAGCAGGGCCTGGCATTGTGCTCCCTCCACCCAAGATTGCTGCTCCTGCCTTCCCTTCTCGTAGCCATCCATTGTCCAAGTCCATGTCCCTGCTTCCTTATCACAGTCCTGTGTGGCCATAGTTCTGCCACAGGCCTTCCCTCCTTCTCTAAACAGTTAGCTTGCTGCCCCATCCACCTCCTCCCTATCCTCTGTTGTCTTAATCCATAGACTAGCCTCCTCCCTCCTGCCATGCATGGTCTGATGTGCTACCACTGCCCTCCATTTAGCATGAAGTGCCAGTCCACTCCTCCTGCCCTCCATTGCCCAATTCTATTCCTTTTTGCCCACCATGTTCCATGGACCTCCCACTCATGTCATGAATGATTTAATTCATGACATCATCAGCAGTGGATTGCGGGTGCGCGAGTTATAGTTAGTATAACTAACTATAACGGAGGAATTTCAATGGTTTTGTACATGTGAAATGTCCAGCTAACACCCCTGAAACCTATGGTTTTTTCACTGCATTTCTTTTTTTTTTAGTTTTTAAAAAAAAAGTTTTATTATTTTATTGCAGGGAAATACAGCAGTATAAATAACCAACAAAAAATTCATCTTGAATACATACAGAATAAAAAACTTGTAGAGTCACACAGATTGATTAAATCCAGTCAGCAATTGGAGCCCAGATTTTCTCCCCCAAAGCTCTTCTTTTTTTTTTTTTTTAATTTTTTAAAACCTTTATTATAAAAGAGCACACAGCTATTCAGCCTAACATCCCGGAGGCAAGGCAGCATAGACTCAGGAGGAAAATAGTGCAAGGCGATTTACATCAGAACATTGCAGGTTGTTTTTTATTTTTTAATAATAAAGATAACTAAACCAAGAAAGGAAACGCCAAAAGGCGCGGAAGATTGGCAATGGAACAACAGAGACGTATAGGAGTCGGCCAAAGGCAGAGGAGGACAGGTAGAGATTCGATAAAAAGAAGTAATGGTAGAATGGGGAGGGGGGGGAGGAAAGATCAGGAGAAGTACAAACAGCATAAAACAGTTGGTGTCACAGGCTACGGTGATAGGTGTTCGTCCAAGGGGATAGGTTCCGGTGGCAAGCACACATCGCCCCTGTATGCATTCCATGCCCCCCACACTTTATTCCATGTCTCAGGCCTCCCCCTGGCAACATAAACCGTCTTTTCTCTGAACATGCACCAATCCATGTTGGCTTTCCATTGTACCACCAGGGGGGCCATAGCAGCACCACACTTTTGAGCAATATCACGCTTGGGAATTATATTGCCCAATGTCGCCCAACGAGTCTGCGCCGTGTTGTAATCAGTCGGTTCCCAGACGTTAAGGAGGCACCTCCGCGCCTCCGCTGCCAACACCACACCAGTCACCTCTCCCATAATCCGGTGCACTCTCGCCCAGTAAGGGGCAATGACGGGGCATTCCCACAGAATATGTATAAAGGTTGCGAGAGCCCCACAACCACGACGACAAAGGCCATCGGGCGAGAATCCCATATGCAAAAGCCGAGTGCCGGTAACATACACCCGGTGAAGGATTTTGAATTGCACCAGTCGGAGACGTGAGGAGATAGCGACCTCCTTAGGGGAGGACACTGCACTCTGCCAGTCCTCGTCGTCAAGTTCCAGGCCGTCCGCCATCCATTGATATCTCAAGCACAGGAGGAGATCAGTTCGAACATTAATCAACTTTTTATAGGACAGAGAAATAGCACTGTCAGGCATATGGCCATCCAGAATCCTGTCCTCCAAGGGGGAGCTTTCGGGGATCTCACCCTCCGCCGGCCTGGCAGAGATCAACGCGTGCCTCAGCTGGACGTACCGGAAAAACTCTGAACCGCCCAAATGATATTCGGCCTGCAGTTGAGGAAAGGTCTTGACTTCGCCCTTAGTAACCATGTCGTCCACCCTGGAGATACCTATGAGATCCCATTTGTCAAAGCCCTTGGTGTGCCACAGCCTGCCCAAGATATCAGAGTCGTACAGTGGGGTAAATCTAGTCAGTCTGCCCTGCCAACCCTGCGCTTTAGTAATCGTCCGCCAAGTGTGAACCGCTGCCCTGGTCGGGCCTGATAGGCGCCGATCGAAGGATCTGGAATACAGGGCGCGATAGTAGTTACACCACGCAAAAGCCATCTGTCCATTGCGTAGCCTGGGCTATCCACGGGGCCATAAAAACCATGGTTGATGGCAGTGAGCTGAGAGGACCAGTAGTACCGACGTACATCCGGTAGGGCGATGCCTCCGTCGTACCACGGCAATGTGAGCTTCTGGATGGCGACACGGGGTCGACCCTCCCAGAGCAAGGCGCGTTGCAAGCTCTCAATTTCCCGAAAATAGCGAGCCGGAACCGGGTCCTGAGTGTTCTGTAAAGCATACAGAAATCTGGGCAAGGACATCATTTTAAACAATGCTGCCCGGCCCAGGAGAGAGAGCGGGAGCCTGCACCAACTATCCACATCTCTCCGCAGCCGCTGGAGAGGGGGAAGGAGATTGTGATCATATCGCGCCTTAGAACTACCGGAGATGTATATTCCCAGGTACTTAAAGCCCTGTCCGGCCATCTGCATATTGCAGCCTCTGGGGAGGCGCGGTGTGTCCCCCTTTAGAATGTAAAGGGAAGACTTAGCCCAATTGATGACCAGGCCAGAGTGGCGTCCAAACAGCCTGAGCACGTCGCATGCCACAATGAGCGACTTGCAGGGGGAAGTAAGGTAGAGCAGAATGTCATCTGCGTATAGGGAAACTCTATCCTCAAAGCCCGGGGCCCAGGTTATACCATGCAAGTCCGGGTGTACACGCAGCATGGCCGCAAGCGGCTCCAAAGCCAGAGCAAACAGGAGAGGCGACAGGGGGCAACCCTGCCTGGTACCTCGGTGAAGGGCAAAGGACGCCGATACGCGGCCATTAACTGTGACATTAGCCAGCGGGCAAGCGTAAAGAAGTTGCACCCAACTAAGCATGGGCGATTTACGAACTCGCAATCCGCAAAATCCGCGAATTCTCGCGAATTTGCGGATTTTTTTTTGTGTTTGCGCGGGTTTCTGCCAGTTCGCGAGGGTTTTGTACAATTTCGCAAATTGCGAACTTACCTGTCGGGTCGCAAGTTTCGCGAACTTGTTGTTTCTACGTGTCCAGCCTGTTTGGGACACTCTTCTTCATCACTGCCACTCTCTGTCACCACTGCCACTCTCTGACTACTCATGCCACCCTCTGGCCCACCCATGCCACCCTCTGTTTCATCACAGCACCCTCTGGTTGTCCAGTCAGTGTACATTATTGTGGCAACGCAAGCACACCTTCCCTGCCTCAAGTGACCTGAATTAATTCGGGGCTGATTAATGTGTCACAGAATATTTTTTCAGCTGGCACCTGCTTCCTTAGTGCTTCCTGATTAGTGATCTTTTGCACTTGCTAAGTGCTTTCATTGTTGCAAAATTAGTTACAACACCTGCCCTGCCCCAACTGACAATAATGAATTAGAGGCTGATTAATGGATTTGAACTTCCAGCCTGGCTCCTGCTTGTCTCCCTTAGCTGTAATTCAGGACCTTTGTGGCATATGTGTAACTATTCTGAGGTTCAGAGCAGGGTCACATAATAGTTGCAACTGGCAACTGAACTCTGGAGGGGCCCCTCAGGAAGCACTACAGGAAATGGCTACTAATGATGAGCCTGAACTTTTGAACCTGGTAAGTAGTTTCAGTTTTGCTAAGATCGTATTTCTGCAATTTTGCACTTATTCGCGGGGCGCGAAGTTGTACTGGGAAGCCGCGAACTCACGCGAACAGTGCGAGCAAAATCCGCTGCTCGCGGATTTGCGGATTTTGCGGGAGATTCGCGAATCTCGCAGATTGCGAATTTACCGAAAATCCGGAAAATCCGCGAGCGAAACGGATTTTCCGCCCATGCTTACACCCAACTCAGGAAGCCCGGTCCAAAGCCAAGCATCGCTAGCACCGCCCAAAGATAACTCCACTCAAGGGAGTCAAAGGCCATCGTGGCGTCAAGGGAAGCAAGTACCGCCGGTTCTTCTAGGGTGTGAGCTCTGGCCATAACACCATGAAGCCGACGCAGGTTAAGGGCAGTGTTACGGCGGGGAATAAAACCCGACTGGTCCGGGTGCACCAAATCACCAATGACTCCAATCAACCGATTGGCAAGTAATTTGGCCAGGATCTTAGGCTCCACATTGAGGAGAGAGATGGGGCGATAGGATCGTCACACGTCTCTCGGTTTTCCCTCTTTGTGAATAACCACGATGGTGGCCAACCTCTGATCTAAGGGGAGGAGGCCCTCGTCCCGTGCCTTCAAAAACATAGTCCGCAGGTGCGGGGCTACCACATCCGGTCGAATTTTGTATAACTCGACCGGGATACCATTGGGGCCAGTCGCTTTACCCGACCTTAATGCACGGATCGCCAAGGCGACCTCGTCAGCGGATATGTCTCGATCTAAGTCGGCACGGTCCTCCTCAGAAAGACAGGGAAGGTCAATCGTCGAGAGAAACGCAGCCGAGTCAGCCTCGGAGCGGTCTGAGTTGGAAGTGTAGACACCCCGGAAATAATCAGCAAAAGACTCGGCAATGGCACTCGGGTCCGTGACGGCTACACCGTCGTCGCCCAAAATCTCAGGCACCACACGGCTAGCCATCTCGCGCCTGTCCAGACAAGCCAGCAGCTTTCCGGCCTTGTCCCCAACGTCGTAAATACGACCTTGTTGTTCCTTGGCCAGGGTAAGGGCAGCATTCGTGGCGAGATCGTGGTATTCCGCTTGTTTAAGGGAGAGGTCATGCAAGAGAGAGGGGTCGGGCTCGGGCCCCAAACGGGACTCGAGGCGCAAAACCTCGTCTTCAATACACGCGAGGTCGGCATCTCTGACTCGCCTGGCCTCCGCAATGAGAGTAAGAGCCTCACCCCTCAACACAGTCTTGAATGCCTCCCACAAGGTGATAGCCGAGCCAACCGAGCCCACATTCTCCGAGAAATAGAGGTCGATGGCCTTAGCAAGGAGTGCACGAGTCTTGTGATTACGGAAATACCACGGGTTAACCGTCACCGGACGGTCAGACAGAGCGATGTTAAAATCAAACGAGACCCACAACGGGGAGTGGTCGGAAATACCCCGTGCCAGAAAACGGGCCTCAGACACGGCAGACGCATGCGCGGCAAGGGTAAGAACGTAGTCTATACGGGAGAGACTACCATGGGCACTCGAAAGGAAGGAAAATTGGCGGAGCACGCGATGTAGCAGTCGCCAACTGTCACCCAAACCCATATAATCAAGAAAGGAAGGCAACCACAGTTGGGAGCAGCGGAGATCTCTCGGCGGTTGGCGGTCAAGGGAACCAGAGCAGACTGAATTGAAATCATCCCCCATTATCAATATGCCAGCAGGCAGAGACAATATGGCGGCACCAAGGTCTTGGAAGGTACTAGATTGCAGGCCCGGGGGAACATAAACCGAAAGTAGCGCTAGGGAACGCCCTTCCCATCTCCCCGCCACTGCAGCGTAGCGCCCCCTCTCATCAATCACAGTGACGTCTATCTCAAGGGGAAGGGACGCACGCACCAGGATACCCGCCCCCCGGGAGCCCGAAGAGAACCCAGAGTGGGCCACCATCTTGTAGCCTTTACGATTAAGGGCCTTGCAAGAGTTGCCTACCAAATGCGTCTCTTGTAAAAGCACAATATCGGGCATATGTCTCTTAAGCAGTTGAATCACCACCCCTCTCTTAACACGGTCACCCAACCCATTAACATTCCAACTGATCACTTTCAATTTTCTACCCCCCATCGTCCCTCAACCCATCCCACCCAACCCCAGCCACCCCAAACATCAAGTAAACAGCAGTAAACACGATCCATTGCCTGAAGGAAAGAGAAGGGAAAGAACAAACAAACAAATAAACTTGCATAGTTGCACCCCCCACCCTGCACCCCTGCATCAGACTAAAAAGCCCCCCCAATCAGCAGTGTGCCTGTCGCCCCAGAAACTACTCTACAAAAAGAGACCCCGAGGAGTAAGGAATCTCCGCGAACTCCTCCCGCCACCCTCCATGTACCGACAGGAAAGTCAACAGGGTCAATTAAAAAACAATACCCAACAGTCTCATGAAGCGGGGTCACCGAACGCCGGTGTCCCTACTGTAGAGCCAAGTCTCATAGATCCGGGCCACCAGCCGCACCTCCATCATGGTCGTCTTGGGTGTCTCGACGCGGCGACAAAGTGTCCAACCATTCACTCACATTCTCGGCAAAGTCAAAGAACAGGGCACGGCCCTCATGTTCGATCCGGAGTTTGGCAGGAAACATCATGGAATACTTATATCCCATATCTCGCAATCTCCTCTTCACCCCGGCATAGCTCTGGCGCTGCCACTGTACCGTCCTGGTAAAGTCCGGGTAGAAGTGTATTTCAGCGTTCTAGTACTTACGCGGTCCATGTCGTCTGGATGCCTGCAGGAACGCATCCCGGTCCCGAAAGTTGAGAAGTCGTGCCACAATGGGCCTAGGCGCCACGCCCGACTTCGGCGGGCCGCCCGGCACCCGGTGGGCACGCTCCACAGAGAAAAAGTTACTAAGGCCAGACGGTGCCAAATGGGTCTTTATCAGTTCTTCAACAAAGAGGTCCGTCACCGCTTCCTCTGATCCCTCCGGGACACCGACAATGCGGACATTCTGCCGCCTGGCACGTCCCTCAAAGTCCTCCAGCCTCCTCGAGAATTGGTCCGCAGTCATCCGCAGGTTCCGGACCTCGGTTTGCAGGTCCGAGACGTCGGCTGTCAGGCTGGAGGTCTTAATGTCCAATGTTTTCACTCTATCATTAGTTTTGCCCAGGTCGGCTCTAATGAGAGTCAGGTCAACGGCCATAGTGTCCACTTTGTGGGTCAAGATCTCATGTTGCTGTTGCATGTCAGCCCGAAAACTGGTGATGGCTCCCATAATGTCGCTCAGGGTAGGCTCGGAGCCGTCGGGCGAGCCCGTAGGTGGAAGGCTCTTGGCAGAGGATCCCGTAACAGGCGGCGTCTTCGGCTGGGTATATCGCTCAATTCTGTTCTGCTGCGACTGTGTTTTCCCGCAGACGCCTTTATTCGATGTCTTGTCGGGGTCCCCTCTGCCCGCCATGTTGGTTCCGATGAGGACAAAGGGCTGTGCCAGCCAAGCCCGAGCCCAGCGAGCCAAGTAGGGTATCCGGGCTGGATATTTAGACCAGGCCGACGTAGGAACGCACTGCAGCCACTAGTACTCCGCCAGCAGAGACGACAGGCAATCACTCCGCAGATCAATCATGCGGGGTGGCGGAGACAGGAGAGACAATGGCGCAGTACTGGCACGGAGTTCCACTCGACGTAGCTCAGCGTATGAACCACCGATTCGAAAACGGAAAGCAGTTCTCGCCTCAGTAGACCATCAGCAATAAGAATCCACCCTCGTGGAACAGGATATCAGACAGGATATATGAGGAGGATCGGAAGGTCCGCGGAGCTCCGAGCTTACGCGGCCCTCTTGGTTGCCCGCGAAGCTCCTCCCCAAAGCTCTTCTTTTGATGCCTTTTAGCTTATAAATGGCAGACTCAATATTATACATAAACAATAATTTTTCACACCAAGTAAAAAAAGGAGGATCTGAATTGATCACTCCCTAGTAATGCAAGCTCTAGCCACTGCCATACAAATAAACAAAAAATAAGTTACTGGCTTTGATCTAGAGATAGAGAAGTCCATTCTTAGTAACACCATCTCGGTGTTTACTGTAATGGCACAATTAAGAACAGCGCGCAGAAAGCTTTCAATTTGTTGAAAAAAGCTCCTGAGTTTGGGACATTGAAAAAACATATGCAGATCGTAAGCTTCATACAACCCGCAGCGGCTACAGTTCGTTCCAGTAGTAGTACTCCACTTAACAACCTTACTAGGTGTATAGTAGAGAACATGTATGCACATAAAATGCTGAGATTTCATCATCCCTGTAATTAGGCAGTAGTAGTAGTAGTCGTAGTAGTAAAGCTTTATTCGATTTTAAGACAGATTAAAATCACAAAAGTGACATCATCAAACAATTTCTTACACAATTATTAAAAACAATTAAAAATATTAATATAAAAATATCTATTACCAGAATAAAGTCTTTACATAGAAAAAAAATTCCGAATAAAATTTGAGGTTCAAATTCAAACATGAAAATTAATATCTTTGACCAATTACCAGACAGGAATACAGTACACAAATCTATTTTGGGCCATCTGATGTTATACCACATAGACACTACGGTTGATCAAGATTCCCATGAATTTTCAGACAATTTTTAAGGAACATTGCTATAGTTTTTGCATTCGAAACTGAATCAAGATGTTGTAAGGCCAAAATTGCGGGGCGGCATCTGCGCAAACCCTGTGAACGTAGCAATGGGATAAGCCAACGCTTACGGGGTACTTTGTAGAAATTACAAAACAGTAACACATGAATAGTAGTCTGTTCCAAGATACCATCACAGGGACATCAAGCAGTAGGGTTTGACCGGTCTTGTCTCTTTGGGAATGTAATTAGCCGAAAAAATGTGTTAAACCTGAAACGAGTCAGCAAATATTTTTCGTGGCTGGTCAGACAAAAAGTAAGATATGGTTGGATGCCCTGAGTACTTTGAATTGTTACAATGTGTCGACTAGATACTTTATGCATCTCTTTAGCTGTCCGAGGTGTGGTCTGCTCTGCCTGACGCTGTTGTCCTAGAGGGCGCCTGGGCGGTCTCTTGGAGGGTGGTGGGCTGTCGGGGCGCTCCTCCTGCTCTCCTGGTGAGTACCGCGTAGCGGTTCCTATTTCTTTCTTTTTTGCTGTGTCCCGTGTTTCCTGCTGTCTTTCTTTTGCAGGTTCCTCCTGGGCCTGGTCCTGGGCTGCCTCCCTGCGGCCGGTGTGGTTCCTGCTGTGGCCTCTGCAGGGGGAGGGGGGGACTTCTCTGCCCAGCGCTGGTGTTCTGGTGGGCGCCAGGGCTCCCTGTTGGGGGTGGGGGTGTGTGCTTTTGGGGCCCTCTTCCTACCCTCCGGGTGAGTACCATGTATGGTACGTCCCTGTTTCCTTCCTGTTCACTGTCCTTCTTTGCGGTATGGCGGTTGGGCTGTGTAGGGGCAGGTTGGCCTTGATGGACTTGGTTCCGTCTCTTGACCTGTTGTCCGGTCATGTTGGGTGGGTGCTGTTTTCCTCAGTTTCCTCCTCTCGTTTCCGCCTTGGTTTACCTTCCCCGTGCCTCCTCGGCTGGTTGAGTTCTGTTGGGCGAGGCGGTGGGCTGGGGGTGCGTTCTTCCTGCCTCCTTGCACATGCAGCTATTGTGTAAGCACCCCTTAGACACATGCACCCTCATAGATTCATTATACCACAAACCCAATGCCACCGGCCTGTGTCTTAAATCAACAAAGCTGCACTTGCGATCACTATAGTTAAGAAAACTATGGAATGGTGCAAAACCTTGCGTCGTCAGAAATCTTGACTTTGATTAATCTGACGACTCTGCACTTTGTGACATCAAAGCTGTGGTTTGTATTATTTACATCTCCCAATACCCGCAGGTAAAGATTGACTTAAGCTGATAACCAGCATGTTACTAAACGGTCAGTGCAACACCAACCATATTTTAGCAAAATACATTATTCTACGAAGAATGATAAGAGACACATGGAGAAATTTTAATGACTATTTTCCCTATACAAATTGCTTAATGATGTGGTTAGCCTCTTTCCGGTGTTGCCTACTTCTAATTGGTAAGAGCTGCTGAAACAAAGGTAGATGGAATAGTGTGACCAATGACACACAACATGTTCATATGTTGGAGCCAGGATACCCATTGAAGTCTCTAGACTACGAAGCCAACAACTTTTTTTTTTCACCAAGCCAACAACTTGTCGATCACTTGTATATGTTCTAATTTGAATCGCTCATGCTGCAGATGTTTAAAAATTGCCACTCAGGTAGTGTGCAACGTGGGGGCATCTCTGGCAGCTGGAGGGGGCACAAGCATGCTGGATTTACCCATCAAAGTCACACCAGCAGGAGTCACACGAGGGAGTTCTGTGATTGTTCAATGGGATAGAGGTGGGAACTATGGGTTGTGACAGTGAAAACATAGGTAACTGGGTGGGACAGGAGACTTATAACAACGCTTAATGTCTCACAGGTGGACATTAGGAGCATGCTGAGTGATACCCAGGCAGGGATTACTTGAATGAATAATTGGCGTATGGCTGTGACACTGGAAAACACGCATTTGAGTATGAGGTATGGGAGGCATGCAAATGTACATGCAAAAGACACTGGCATGACAGGGAGAGGGATGCAAGGGTAGAGGACTTTGCAGTCAAAGTTTGGCAAAATGAGGCACATGTTTGGGAGGTAGGTGCCTAACAGGATTAGTCAAATGTGGCAGGAGAGCAGAGACAACTAAATGAAGTTTCTCAGTGCATTTTGCAAACCGACATGGAAAAAAGACCAGCTCTGGAGTGCTACATAAGGAGGCAAGCACAGCCTCATTGATCGGGACACAGCTCTGATCCTGGAGGCTCACATTAACAGAGTCCACCTTTGTAGCAGGTGGTTGGCTGATGCTCAGATCTGTCAGTTTCAGGATGGGCAGGGTTTGATTGTTTCATATCATGTACTCTGGCCACTGACAGATAGCCTTGTATTCATTTTCCAAGCCAATGCAAGGTCGGAGTACTTCCTCACTAATGAAGAAAGTGTTTCCACCTAGTTGATTGGCTGTGAGTACCGGAGTGCCAAATCATAATTTATGTATTTTCTCGCTTAAATAACAAGACAAAGGCATTCTCTGTACGATATTCTCATGCTATCAGGTGAGAAGAATGTTCCAGGCTCATTATTAACTATACGGTTCTGTAACATAATGCCACATTAGTAACTTTCATGAACTATAACATTAAAATTTGAAATATAATGCTGTTTATTTAAATGGTAAAGCTTGAAATATCTGACACATTGCTTGCAAATGATATCCACATTCTTTGTAAGTAAATGGCCGAAGAGGCATTTTTTACGAAAAGTCCCAATTTGATTCAGAACACTATTTAAATCTGAGAAAAAAAACTAATTATAGAGATGCAACATCAATCTTCATTCTAGAATATATGTGATACATACATGGATAAATACACAAAGCAGCATTATGGACTTTGTTTTTGTAATATTGGCACAGCGATTCTTGTATCTCAATCGTTGGGTGTAATCAATAAATAAGCCCTGCAATTGGCAGTATGGAGTATGGAGCCTTTGTTCGTCAACAAGGAGTATTGAAGAGGACCAATCATTTACATC
This sequence comes from Lissotriton vulgaris, assembly GCF_964263255.1. Classification (NCBI taxonomy): domain Eukaryota; kingdom Metazoa; phylum Chordata; class Amphibia; order Caudata; family Salamandridae; genus Lissotriton; species Lissotriton vulgaris. Next base: position 176,504,830 of record NC_141696.1, read on the forward strand.
CCATACAATGAACACTAAAATCTATTTGGGGTCCACAATAGTCAAGAAAGAGAATTTTAGTGAGTTAAAGAGTTTTATTAAAAAATCAATTCAGTAATTATTAGTTTTAGAAATCACTCTTACAGGCTCAAATAATCCATAAGTCAATATTGTAATACAAGATAAAATACAATATTAATGAGTATTACAAATAAAATAGAGAAATTACAGTAAGTGTGTTCCATAATGGAATTCCCTAATTTACATTAACCATCAGAATTGCAATTTATTCAATACGAAGAGAAATGTCAGTTGAGAAAATCAAATGAAGAGTTCTGATAAGAGAATTGGAATATTGAGGCATGAAACCTTAGCATTTAAGCAATAGAAAATTCTGTAAGCTGGACATTATTCTCATCTATAAATTAGCAGACATCTCTGAAAAAGAGTATATCTCAAAAAGGATCTCTCCAAAAGAAAAGTATTCCTAAGAATCCTAACTTCTTTAGGAACTAATGCTAATATAAATCTACTAAAACATATTTGTAGCATTCGTGACATTCCCCATCTCTTCTACCTAATAAAATGTCAGCAAACTCTGATATCAGGTAAACTATGTAGTTTCTCATTTCTTCACAGTAGGCTACTGAATCATGTCCTTGAAAAAATACTTTGTTCTCATTTTGCGGTTCAGACAATTCTTCCCACGAGTTTCATTTCCTGCCTTCTCCTCTCCTCTCAGTGAGAACCTCACTGTTGGTTGTCTAATAAATAACAAATGCCCACTCACTACGTAACAGAAGACTTCTGGAAAGCTACAGCATCTGAAGTGGAAGAGAAAAAACATCTTGTGCAGGACAACAGTTTAATGCGAAAACTGGCCTTTTCACTCCTGTAAAAAAGAATAATAATATGGCATGAGTACTTAGATTAACTTCAGTCAAGATATTGTGCTATTTTATTTGTATGCTTGAAATGCCTAAGTAAGATTACCTACTACAAAAATTGTGTTTATTGTGCATGTGTTATTAAGCATAAAAATGCACTTTCTGGTTAACTGTGTCTTGTGTGCAATATGAGGAAATTTGCTACCTCAGTAGGTACAAAATGTGATACTTCAATACCTAAGTTTCAAGTCATTTGTAATACCACTAATACTACAGTTTCCCATAGTGGTTCTAAAGCATCACTGCTTCAAAACATCAAAAGGAATTGTTTCAGAGACTAGGGGCCAGATGTACGACCCCTTTTTGTGGCTGCAAAGAGGAGATCCTCCTTTTAGCGACCGCAAAAAAGGGTACTGGCATGTACAAATGCTATTTTGCGAGTCACTGACTTGCCAAATAGCATTTGCTCTCCCTGCTATTAGGAAGGGGCGGCCCTTCCTAATAACACATCATCATGCCATGTACAATTGTTTCGCGACCCCATTTGTGGCCGCAAAACACTCACAATTTAACACCTACTTCAAGTAGGGTGTAAACCACTCGCAAACAGGAAGGGGACCCCAGGGGACACCCTTCCCCTTTGTGAGTATGTGAGAACATATTTTTTAAGAGTAGGCAGTGGGCCTATGGACCACTGCCTGCCTAAAAAAATTAAATTTAAAAGTAAAATTTTTGTTTTTTAAATGCATCCCGTTTTCCTTTAAGGAAAACGAACTACATTTTTATTGTTTTAACCGCATTGCTGCGGCGGTAATTTTTCCGCTGTGCGGCAATTTACAAAAACCCGCGTTACATGACGAGCTCAGCTCATCATCAGCACACGACCACCGTGGCTGATGACGAGCTGAGCTCGTCATCAGCAGCGAAGGGGTTAAACACTGCTTTATTTAAAAGCAGTCAGAGATATGGTGGTCTGCTGACCCCGGCAGGCCACCATCCCTGTGAGTGCCAGCCATTCCGTATGGGGTTGCAAATTGCTCGTGCCTCATTAATATTAATGAGGCATGCAATTTGTGACCCCATTAGGAATCGCAAACATTGTCTGAGACACTGTTGTGCAGCCCAATTTGCAAGTCGCAAATGCGATGCAATTTTCAAGCCACAAATTGGTGGGTTGAACATCTGACCCTAGACTCAATGCTGGTGTCCTACGGTTACAAAGCTTGGCAGCTGTGCATCTACTGGCCTGGAGTCTTTCATGAGTTAGCTGGGAACTCACTGGTGACAGGGACTGTGGTGTCAAAATTTGTCGATTTCCCAGTTATATAATCGGCATGCCAGAACTGAAAACTCTTGTTACAATTCAGTTATTATGTCTCTATTTCCTTAGTATATAAATCAAAAATCACGAGTTTTCACGTATATCACAACATTGCAAGGTAATTTTAAGCAAGGTCATGTTGTCTAATGGGTTAAATAAATAAAAGAGATGGGATCATAATAATATCATCATTCTTTTGAAAGATTTTGAAACAGTGTTTACGGTTTGCCTGCTCATTGACTGTAGGCAGGAAAATTATAATACGTATAAAAACAACAGTTATGCATTCAAAATGTCCCTGTAATATTCGATTCCTAACAGTGGGTTGTTGCCTGTTTGCCTGGGAGCTATTTTCCTCCGGTAATATTCGTGCGGTAAGCTTTGTAAGCTTTAAATTGTTCCAGTATTTATCTTCCTTTGTTTGGAATCGGATGATTTATGGTTGCAGCGCCTTCGCTGCCTTTTTGCTGTGCTAACAAGCTAAGCACGGGATCCTAAAGGCAGGGTAATGGTTCCATCTTCGACATATAGAGAGCCTTTGTCTTCCAACATATCATTTATTTTGTTTTTGCTGCAGGTGCACATTTGTAAAATAACATGATCATTGTTTTGGAAAACAGCTCATGTGTTAGGAAATGTCAGCTGAGAAAGTTTAAATAAGAAGGCCACAAATCCAATGTGAAAATCTGACAATGAAAGGAAGGCAATACACAGTGCAATAAAACGTAAATGACCTCTTTAGCTACCATGCCTTTAGAGCTGATTGGGTAGAAATTGCATGCTTTCAATATCACAGTAAACACTGCATTGAGCTGTATTGACGAATAATCACAGTGTTTTACTATTTTTTTGTTTGTCTCAATACACCTTAACACACTTAGGGCCCGATTTAGACGTGAATGCTAGCAGCTGGTGCAAACATTTGTTATAATTTCGTCTTTTTGCATTGAGTTTTTTCATTGTGAACATTATTTTTCTTGTTTTCACGATTCTACTGAATCGTGCATTCTTTCCATGGCCACTCAAGCAATATTTCAATCACAGTTTATTTTGTGAAACTTGTGGTTCCCCAGCTATATTGAGGGTCACCCCTCCGGCCCACCGGGAAATGGCCGGTGCCCGCTACAGCCAGTCCGGCCTGGGGGTGAGGCGGTGGTCTGGGGGGAGTAGCTTCAGGCACCATCCTGTGGACCTGTGCCCATCTAAAATGGTTTAAATGAGTTCCTAAGAAGCCTGAACGTTGCTGGTAGAAAAGAATATGAAATATGGAAAACGCAGTATTCATGGATAAAGAGAAGTGATAACAACAGGATTAGTGCCATGGAGAAAAAGAACACAAGCAGTAGGAGATTAAAAGAAGCATGGATTCATTAACTTACTCTTTTGAATGCACAAGCAATTTGAATATAAATATACATTTTTTACAAATATTTCAGACAAAAACACATCAAAACTATTGATAAAAAACAAATATACATGACAACAAATGCGACCTATCCGTGAGAAACTATAGATACATTGCATTTGTAAAAAATGCGTGTGCAGAGACATCAACAATAGACTTTTAAAAATGAAAGAACAAAACAAAATTTACATTGGGGCTTTTTTGTGGATCAGATTTAGAGTATGTGAGCATCTAAGATGAACTGAGGTGCCTACATATTTTCCTATTTGAGTCTAAAAATGCTTGTTGTTCAAAAAACATGATTTTATTTACTTGAAAATGCATTCATTTACACATACACCATATTTGCTCAGAGGGGTTAGTGATGGGAGTTTCAGAACTGGAACACCTGCCTAAGTAAGAAAGCACCTTCAAAATTGTAAACTTGTGTGTAGTCTCAAACATTTGGAAGGCACATTCCCACCATTTATACACTAGAAGATTCACTGTGGTCAAAAGCAGGAAAAATGCATATCTGTGGTGGACCTGGGAACATAATACTTAAATCTTTGGTGTGGATATAGGGGAATAACATTTAAGATGCTGTTAAATATTTTCTGCATGGAGTGACAAAGTAAGCTAGTGCAAAAGTGCAAATGCATGTGTAACAATTTCTACAGTTATGTTTGTATGAATACTTATCAATGTAAATATGCCTGCAAAAACTGAAACAGTTGCCACTTCCCAGCAATACTCTTCAAAGAAGTTGGAGATTTGCTTCAAACATAGGCATTAACCTACAATATTGACATTCAGAATTTGTTTGTGAATTAGGGCGAGTGTTAGTTACACAGGCACACTTGAAATAACCCTAAAATGTACTGTCCAAAGATATGCTTTAGGCCTTCCTTTTAATTATCATCATTTCTATATAGTAAATCATTTCTTTTAATCTGAAACGTTTGATTTACAATCTTAAATAAATTTGCATATAAATATGTTTACGACTACACCTACGGGGTAGGAAGTGTGTGGAGAATAAGTGTTACAGGGCAGGAAAACCCTTCGAATATGTGAACACCCTCTAACATGCATTTTGTGAGAATTCACAATCCCAAATCCTACCCATTCAAGGCCTGAAAACCTTTGAAATTTCCTGTGTCAATGCCTTTCCAAAAAAAACCTAATATTTTGCATTCGTGTTTCTGATGTTTTCAACTTAAAATGTTTTTCAGAAGTAAGCCTGGAAACTTGCATCAGTTGAAGTTTACCAGTCATTCCTTGGAACATGTCTCCACATTTTGAAAAGCCAAACATCTGTTCCCATGCGAGCTTGTAAGCCTGCCGCAGAAGATTTCTGTATAGTTTTTAGAACTAGGCCGAAACTGTAAAAGCTAACTACAATATCAATAAAGTCTATATTTATCAGTGCACATGCTTATTATGAGTAAAATGTTTATTATTTGGGTAGCAGGGTGCCAAAAACAAATAATAAAGTCACTATCTTGTATGGCCCAGTAAACGGTTTTGGTAAATTGAAACCTCTAGTAGCTCAGAGCAGGCAAGCCTAACTTTGAGAAAATGTGTATATCATTTAGACGTACCGAAACAGTTAGAAAGTTAAAAAAAAACACAATAAAAGTGCCACTTCAATTTGGAAAAAGAGAGAAAATGTAATATGCAAAACAACTACAAAATGGCAAAAGCCCAGTAAGGAAACTAGAGATATGAATTTTTAAAGATTACATTGGAACAAGGGCCAGGGAGCATACAGCACTAACTGTAATTAATGGTAGAGGTAGACCGGGAACTTGGATCGATTTGAGGCTGAGTGGAATGGAGCATGAGTCTGATACATCAAGTCGATTGGCCCTGTTAGAGCCTGGAAGTAGGGAGCTTCAAAATTATTTTTGAAGTCCCAATCAGAAAAAAAATTGGTTGTTTTTCTGAGGAAAACTTATTTTCCATGTGGGACAAACCTAACATTCAAACCAGCACTGGGGACTACTGGTCGGACATTTTTTTGCGGTTTGTCCACCTGAAGCCCTGGAGCAATTACTTTGAAAAAGTTCTCACACTTTTCTGGTGCCCAATCAACCAAAGGAGTACACCTTATAAGTCCCCAGGACCTCAAGGGCAATACTTTAAGACTCTCAGGTTGTCAGGCATAGGGCAACAGTAAAGTCCAATGCAGGTCCAACTATCACCGGTGAGCTGAGATTATTCAAAGGAATATTCACTTCAGCTTTTTTAAGTCCCTGGAGCCACCTTAATGGGATCAGCCTTGTGATATTTGGACATCAAATGCAAAAACAACAAGGTAAAGAATGGAATGCTTGATTTGATCTCAGCCACTGGCAATCACTCGGGACGCATCCCAATGCATTGTTTTTCGACCACCATGCCACCTTAGGTTGGAGACAGCCATATGTAAATAGGTTTTTACCTTGCTCCTCATGGAATAGTCCAGCCCAAACTACCAGATCAGATCCTCCCTGAACCGGAACACAAGCAGCCCAGGACCAATTTTGTCCTTTTTATGGGTAAACATTTTATGTTAGTTCTTTTGGCACGTAGAGAATTATGTATTCAATTGATTTCACCTAAGTTCCCACCTGAGGGAGAATGGGTAAGCTCAGTATTAAGAATATCAAATTTAGATCAACCCACATTGAAAACTAAAAATTTTGGGTACTTTGGGATAATTGGTATGAAACAGCATACCTTTGATCTGAGATATTCCCTCTTTCCCCTTCATACTCTTACTTTTTCACATTTTGGGATGGGTTCTTTTGCTGGGTATAGTTTGGTTTCAGTGGCACAGTGAGCTGGGAGACTCCGCACTTGTAGCTTTACGAGTTGTAAGTCCCTTTCTGAATCAGGCCCACAGCATGTAGGATCCAGATGATCAGTTCAAGGTGGTTGGAGCCTTTTCTGTTTCTAAGGCTTGGATCAGGGGGTCAGTCAACTAGCCCTTGGAGTCACTCTGATGGTCCGGGGATCAAGATGCATGTCCAGTCTTTTATCACTCAGGTAGCAGGGCAGCAAATAAGCAGTCATTCTTGCATAGCAGTACAGCAGTCCTTGTGAGTCTTTCACAGGTCCAGAGGTGTACTGAAAAGCTGGGTCTGAAGTTCCTATTGTTATACCCGGTGCCTTATTTGAAGTAAAAGAAGTTTCTAAAGATATCTCTTTGAAGATCTTGAAGTTTCCTGCCTCCCCTGCCCTAGCTCCAGCCTGGCTGCATGAACAACATAGTAGTGACAAGCCACTTGTGTGAAGTCAGGGCACAGCCAATTATTAGGGTGGGGCTCCTCTCCCCAGTGGGCAAGTATTGGCCCGTCCAGGCACACCTAATCCCTCTGTTGTGTGGCTGTCTGGGAGGAATAAACAAAGTTCAAATGCCAACTACACCCAGTCATTCGACCAAGAAACGCACTGCAGGAACCAAGTAGTGCAGGAAAATACTAACTTTCTATAAGTGGCATTTTCGAAATTGCAACTTAAAATCCGACTATACCTTTAAAGAGGACTTTAAATTACATTTTCTCAAGCATGAAATCTCTATCTGTTCCCAATCAAATGTTAGCATGTATTAAATGTAATAAGGCACCCCAATATTATTAGGTAGGTCTCACACTAGTGAAAAACAAACTTAAGAGCTTTACACTACCAGGACATGTAAAGCTTAAATGTATATATCCAACCTTTTAATTACAATGCACCCTGCCCTGTGGTCTACGTAAGGCCTACCTCAGGGTGTGACTTTTATGCAATAAAAGGGGAGTTTAGGGCTTAACAGATGAGTTATATTGTCAAATCGAATTGGCAGTTTTAAAGTTAAAACTCCATACAGGCTGCAATGGCAGGCCTGAGACATTTTTTAAGGAGCAACTTAAGTAGGTGGCACAATAACCACTAGTAGGATTATTGTACAGGTCCTGAGTATATTGTGTACCAATTTACTCTGAACGTATAAGGAAATTAAATATGCCAATCAGGTTTAAGCTAATTTTACCCAGTTTTAGGGAGTGAGCACAAGCTCTATAGCACTGGTAAGCAGAGACATGAGGTCAACAAATACAAATTAAGCAAAAATAGGAGGGGGAAGGCAAAACAATAGGGCATGACCTTGCCAAGAGGACTAAGACCAAAAGACTTGTACTTCATTTTCTACGTAGCCCACTTTTAAATACCATGCACCTCATCTTCTGTGCTACAAGTCCTAAATAGGTGGTGACTTATACATTTTTAAAATTAAGGATTTTTTCTGTCAAAATTGTTATTTTAACAGGATGCACTGCAGCTTTGAACACCATTAGTTGGTCTATAATGGTAGGATTGAAGCCAGGCTTTCATTGTCACAATAGTGGATGGCACAAAAAGTGTTGCAGTGCTTAACGTTTCATGCCATGAGTGCAGTTTCTACACCATATACTGTGGTGTTGTAGGAAAGTTAAATATGCAACCCAGGAATTGGCTAATTCCTACACTTTTTAGTGGCCAGAGCACATGCACTACACACAGGACAGCAGCACTACAGTGCAGAGAGTCTAAAAATTAGCAATGAAATTCAGTAAAAAAGATGGGTGAGACCATGCACAAGGGGACATTTTCTCAACTTTTACATCAGTGATTCTAGTAATAGGCTCAGTTACATAAATCCTGTTTTCACTTCAGCCACCAATTGGGCAAGAATATTTGGATGATTACAAAGTGCTCTATGGTTAGAGGGAGGCATGGGCCTAAACCATACCAATGGCAGAATGAGTGATAAACAAAAAACAGTACATGCCAAGGCAACATTTAAATGAAAAAGGTAAGAATTAAAGTAAATTGCAGTACTCAAATACTTCTTTGTGAAGCTAAAATTTGATTTTATTTATGTCCTGGCTTGTGCTGAAAACTTTTTTGACTGATTCGGCTAAGTGAGAAAAAATGTAAACACTTAAAAATGAGAATAGGTGTCTCTCATGCTCTTGAATCTGTGCCCTCTGCTTTGATGTTGCTAATCTCTTCGCAGCCCGAAAGACAACCCTTTTTCCAGCATGGCAGCTTTGCAAATTCACTTGAATTGCCTTCAGATACCTGATTGGGCTCCTTCTCAGTCCTCAGTATTCACTCTCTATCCTGGTGACTTATTGATCCACAGTTCAATTGCTTCACTGTTCCCCACAAGTCCAGACTTCGCTTATGATCACAGCAAGAAGCAGATTGCAAATGGCGCCTGTTGTGTGTGGAAACAGTCTATGATTGGGCATCAACTAACGTCCTGTCTCTCTTCCAGATGGTACAGCTGTTCATCATCTCATGTTCAGTTATCATGATTCATTCATTTTAGCTTATTTGGGGGCTCTTTAGATGTGCTTCTGCTCTACTTGTTTTACTGCTGTTATTTTCCGCAGCCTCCTGCTCAATCGAACCTGACTTGATTTATTGCTCCATCTTTTTATTCCACAAAGGACACCTTGTTTCGATTTTTCTCTAGCTGACCGTGTTCTGATAAATCATTAAAAAAAATAGCATATATGTTCTATGAGTGCCTATCTAGGGTTATGAATTATGTGGTCATTTTAATCTGACCCTAGAATTTAGGATTTATTCTGATATACTGCACACAAAGTGGAAATTATTTCAGTGACAGCTCAACATGAAATGTACGAAAACAGTACACAACTTCACCAGTTTCTATAAGCAACCACCTTAGTTCAGTAATTTCCAAATACCAGCAACAATGTCGTAAAAAAGTAATAAATAATAATCGGTAAAGACCTAGAATGCAAATTTCCTGGAAGCTACAGTCACACATAAGCCTAGCAAGATGGTTTATGCACTCATATAGGGTAACGCAATTTTCATAGGAGAAAAGATTCTCTTTAGTTGATTGAGTTTGAAGGGTGCACTATAATTACTTATTCAGCCACTCACTCTTCTTTAATGTCTTTCACTTGTACTTCTCTTGCTCTCTTGGTTTAAAACTAATAGCCTTTACATTCTTATTTTTCATTAAGTTTGGGAACATTTGATCAACCCCTAGGATCTTCTCCACATAAAGAAGCTTGGTCAACTGGTGGGAACCTGGAATCCAGCCCTCCAGAATTCCTGCAATGACGTTTATCTGGGTTTATCAGATAACTCAGTTTCTTCGAGGCGGCAAATCCAGAATATGGCCCTAATAGTGGTCAGGGACTTTAGGAAGTTTGATCAAGTCTCATGGGGTAGACTGTTCTTGTACTCGATGGCACCAAATGGATTTTGGTGAAGACACCATCTTGTTCATAGAGACTTTTGTAGTTCTGGCCTGACTTTCTCTCGGGCGTGGTGATTCCTAGTTGACTGCTTAGAAAGTTACAAACAAATGCTGATCTCCTTTAAAGCTTTCTCCTGGTTATGCAGACACATACCAGAGATGACGTTTTCCCTGGTTTAGGAACCATGCTCTGGAGCGATCTGCATATTGCGTAGCAGGCGTTCTTGGATTTCCTATCCTTTAAGTAGGAGTCAAATTACATTTAGGCCCACAGTAATAGTGGCAGTGTTGTGTATTTATGTTTGATTATATTTCCTCATGGCAGGACCTTGGTGTTCCATTCTAGAATTACTGGGTCCACTGGAACAGTGTGTGAGAGGATACCGGAGCTTGCAGGCGTGTACCTGGTGTTTTCATTTCTACAAATAAAGCACTTTTCTTTGTCTAGTTGTGAGCCTCGTTACTCAACAATGCGGCGACGAGCGGAGAACTAGCACCACCATCAAGGATTTCACATGTGAGGATTTTTTTCTTCCAACTGAATGGATTCCTACGATTTGTGTCTAATTCTGCATTTGAGCTGTGGAGGAGGATTTTGTTGTGAACGTATCTAGGACCCTAATTAAATATTCCCGATTTATGCCCTTATGTGGTTATAACCAATCATATCCTTATAAAGGGATAAGAATCATATCCATATTTAGTAATAGCCAATGCAGTCCAAATACGGCAAGGCTGCTTCCTTAGACTCCTATAAAGTACAACGAGTTCTTTAAACAAACCAAACCTCCAGCAACCTGGGAAGTCCCCATGCTTTTGTTTTGATTTGTCCTAGACCTCCTGCGAGCCCTGAAAGAACTGCCAGTTCTTAGTGACATCTTTTATTGACGTCTTATGTCCAACCTTACGTCAAACACGGCACCTTCCAGGTATAAATATACCAGCGTTTGCCTTAAGCAACACACAGTGGTTTGGAGCAGAGCGGCTATCTACTTATCCGAAGCCCAGCTGATGCGAGTGCCGAAGGAAGCCATCCCTCCCATTTGACGCCTGAGAAAGACGCTGTCTTTTTCTCCTGCCAAGAAAATCCAGCTCTAGTGTTTCCAGTCACCCTTGCGGGTTACTGGGAGATCGAGTCCTGAGAACGAGATACAAGACCTCCTTCATTCTAAAACCAAGGTACGGAGCTGATTTGACCCTTAGAGAATTCATGATTCAGATTCTTGGCCAAACTAACTTAACTTAAACTGCAACTCCCTTGCTCCTTCCCACGTACTAGGCTTAGGTTAGGTACACTGGGGTAGGCGTATTTAGAAGCATCAGTTGAGTGCGTTTAGTCAACTTTTATCATTGTAAGTAATTGTATATATTTTATCCGTTTTAAGTATCATATGGCTCAGAAACCATATCAATGCTTTTCCAGTATTATTTCATAATACTCCTTTTACTGTATGCACTTTACTTGATAACAAGTATTGGAATTGTGGCAATTCATTTCTCTTGCATGAGAAAGAAGACTGCTCAATAAATAACACCTTTTATTGAAAACGCCCGTCTCTCTATTTCTCTGCACTCTGGTGAAACTAAGTATGCACGGTTGACTGAGTGAAATAGATATCTATTGTTTTCACACGACTCTGGAGATATACTCCTTATTCTGGGGAGCAAAGTTGTCATGTTTATGCGGTTGTCAGAAGCTAATCCCTTCTTGTCTAATCAGGGAAGTTAACTCCTCCCTGTTCATTCGAGAAAGTTTCTAGTGCCCTCTGAGCAAGCTGGCATACCTAATTAAGTCTAACATATTCAGTAGAGACCTAGTCGACCTCAGTCCTACGTCTAAACTGCTGTTTATGTTATTCCAATGCGCAGAGCCTATTGGGAATATAGGAACTACACTACAATTTGTGCCGATGTGTTTATTTAGGAGTAGTGGCGGAGCGGTGAATCTTCCATGGTTTTTGGGCAGATTCCAAGGATCTGAGCTTACACACTCACTGTTTGTTTGTTTGGTTTTGAAACAAGGAACATCATACCTGATTTTCTTAGAAGCCTCCGATCGAGTTCCAACCTGCTACATTCTGCGTTCTACTTTCGAAGCTGCTTGCGTTGTGACGTACCTACTCCTCATCACATTGGTGGCCACAGGTTTAAGGCCATCCGTATTCTGCAAGGTCATCAGTTCTTTTTAAGTTCACCAGTGTGTGACATTGTCACACTGTATTACGAGCGGCCATTTTGGATTGTTTCAACGTCAGAATTTGCCTTCTTCTCAGTTTGCGGGAACTTTCAGGAACATATTCCGGCACTTCTATTTTGTCTTCCTTTAGTTTGGGTGAGAGTTCCGATTTCATAATAAAGCGCCTTCATTTTATGATGCAAGTAATTGCGATGTAATGCTTCCTTGCATTTCACCTTGTGTGGCGTTTTCATCTACACTGTTGAGCAGCATTCAGTATCATGTAGGATTTTGTGTCATGCACCTCTACTGGCTGATACGGGATGAAAAATAGACACTGGACTTTGTTCTTGTCAGTAAACAATTCCCTTCCCAATTTTCTTCTGCACTCTGCTGCTACAAGAGTGAAGATCGGACATTGGTTTTGAATGCCTTCCAGTGAACAATTCCCTTGTCATAATTTTGTGGTTATTTAGTGCTTTGCGAGTTAATATTGGGCTGTAGTTGTTTTTAAAAAAACTTTCTTCCCTCTTTCTTTTGGTACTGCAGGTCTGCCTATTTGGTTTGCTTTTCTTTCTATTCTTTGCTGTTACAGTATGTGCGCAAAACTGCTCTTTAGCACCACCACAGTGCTTTTGCCAGCTGGCAGTACACCTTGTATGCGCTGGGCAGAGTGGAAGCATAGTTCCTTAATTACATTGAAACATTAGATGTTGAATGAAAATTTCAGCTGCTCAAAAGAAAGGGATTTTCTGACATTCCATAGGACCTGAAGGCCTCAGAACTTCCAATCAAATGCCCAAAGAAGGTGGGGAAGGTGATTTAAATGTTTCCTGAAAGAGCTATTAAATATTTTGATCATTATTTTTCACCAAAAGTTTGCATTGGCATTTCTAGATACACATTTTTTCAGAGGAAAAAAGAGGTTGAAGAGTCCATAGATAGTTATGTATCAGCTTTGAGAACCTTATCTCTTCATTGAAAACTTTGAATTCTACAAGAATATTTTATTACAGATCAAGTAGTCATGCATGTGAGTGAGAGATCCAGCCATTCAGGAAAGATTGTGGGTGAATGGTGATGCTAATCTTGAATGCAATTTAGCTATAGTAAGAAAAGCTGAGATGTCCATCAGAAGTGCCAAGGAGGTGAAAAGTGAGACCAATGTGAAAAATGGTGAGACTGTTGATAAGGTGGGCACTACTAAGAATGAGTTCAAGAAAAAGAAATCAGGACTTAGGAAAAAGAGATTTTTTTAACCCAATAGGGACAATCTATCGTGTTATAGTTGTGTCAGTAAATCACATTATGCTAACAACAAATCGTAATCAAGCTCTTAAGCAGGTGTCTTCTAATTGTGGCGTCACAGGGCATTTTGCCAAGGTGTGCAGGAAAGGTAGAAATAACAGGTTCAACTGCATTGAAGATAGCTAAAGTAGTGAAGATGAGCAGTTGAAAGATGATACAAACGATGGTTACTCATTTGTGTTAAACATAAAGGACACTAGTCCCATAATACTCAATATCGACAATATCAGGGTAAAGAAAAAGCATGTTTGTAATATGATAATAGGAATAGTAGGGATCCAAATGTATGCTAACTCTGGGTCTTCCTATTCCATTATGAATGATCATATGTAGAGATCTCAATTTGCTAAAAAGGTTAGGAAATAACCTGGAGGAACCAGACATCTATTCTGAAGGCAATTCAGGTGAAAGGATAGAAATTATTGGTTTGGGGCTTTGGTTTTTAGGTTTAAAAAATCGTGAATGCATGGCTAAACTGTATATGTCATAGAAAGGTCCATGTGTGTTAAATTGGTTTGAACAGGGGAAACTTGACATTATTCCCAATCCAAATAATCCTAATCCCATTAGGGCAACTGGGGATCACAATTCCCTGATGTTTTCAAAAATGAAATTTGCGAAATGGTCCATTTTAAACATGAGATCCACTTGAAAGAGAACGCTTCTCCTAGAATACACAGCGCTAGGAACATTCCCATAGTGGTACGGGATGAAGTAGAAAGACAGTTTAAAAGTTTAGTTGAGGGGGGGATTATTGAGAAAATGTAATCATCTGAATGAGTTTCCCCGATTGTGGTGGCCAAATGGTCTAATGGCAATATTAGAGTCTGCATTGATTTTTGCCATCTAAACAGTACAATTTAAATCGACCAATTCCCAGTGCTACGTATTGCAGTAATGTTATCCATAGTGGGTAAAGGAAAATTCTTCTGTACAATTGACTTGCCTGCAGGCTACCTTTAAATTGTGTTACATGAGAGATGCAAACATTGAACTGTTTTCATTACACCCTTTGGCTGCTATCAATATAAGAGGATTTGATTTGATTTTTAAATTTATAAAGCACAGCAAGGCGCTATAGCTCACCATCCGGAAAAGCCCGCTATTACTCCAGAAATGGAAGGTAACTACAAGGAGATCAACCATGTCTTAAGAGCCTTCCTGAATTGCAAGAGATGAGGGATGGCCCTTATGTTTTCTGGAAAGATATTCGAGAGTTTGCTTGCGGATGTAGAAAACGCTCTGTTGCCCTATTTCTTTCTTTTGGTTTTCAGTACAGTGAGCTGTAGTTGAAGTGAAGAATGAAAGAGTCTGCATGGAAGATACTGGCCAAACATTGTTTTTAATCTTGTTGGATATTGGAGATGAAGAGCCTAATGGGGTGGCGTTCGCAGCCACTGCTTTTCAGTGTTTTATGCACAACCTATTCAGAGACTGTAAAAATGCAGTTTGATTTCAAGGCATCATCCTCATCTTAGGAATTACAGATATGACCACAATTGCACTTTAGAGAGAGTTTTTAAGATTTTATGTGATAATGGATTGACATGAAGCACTCAAAGTGCACTTTTGTTGTTTGTTGTCAAATCTGTTACTTCTTTCGGGGATATTTTGTGTGAAGAAGGGATAAAACCAGAACCAGATTTGGTGGAAGCCACACGCGCTGCTCCTTCTCCTGACTCCAAAGATGATGTAAGGTCTTCTCTAGTCTTGACAGAAGTTTATTCTAAATTCTACCATGACGTGTCACATTAGGCAGTTAGTTAAGAACAAGAGCAAGTTTGTGTGGGGTACTGAATGTTAAAATGAGATATAAGATGTGAAAAGGGAAATTTGTGAGGCTACTGCACTTTGCAGATTTGATCCTCAGCTCACTTGTATTATTACCACTGACGCAAGTTCCATCGGTTAAAGAGCTGTGTTAGCAAAAACATTATCGTGTGGTAAAGAATCTATTATAGTGTAAGCATCTAAAGCACTTTCCCCTACAGAAGAATAATATTCTACTATCGAAATAGAGACTTTAGCCTGTGTCTGGGCATTAGAACATTTCGGAGCTTTTCTATGGGGCAAGCAGTGTGTAATAAAAAGCGACCATAAACCTTTAGTACGCCTTCTCACCACTGAAGGAATGATCAAAGCATCAGCATGCATCGCCAGAATGTCCATGAGACTTCAAGATTTTCTATATAGTGTGGTGTGTATATTTCAGGAAAAGGTAGCCTTACAGCTGAATTCTTAACAAGAATGCCTTTACCTATGAAAGAAGACATCTGTAATGATTGGGATGATTATCAAATTGATTTGGTGCATGATGAAGGCACCACGTCTATTGAACACAAAGTATGGTGCAGGGAATTTCTTAAAGATAAGTAATACAAGAAGTAGAGGAGTGCATTACAAAAGGTTGTCCCACCAAATGTTCTATGATTGCTGATCTACAGTGTTTTTGGGAAGTCGGGGATGAATTGTCTTTGGTGGGTGGTGTTATCCATAGAGGTGATAGAGCGGTACCTCCTACTGGAGTAAGACGCACTGTTATTCTATATGAACATGAAGGACATAGTGGCATCATTAGAACCAAAGTTGATGCGGAAGTAGTATTATCGTTTCTTGATGATATTTTCACGGAGGAAGGCTTACCTGTGCGTATCAGTATGAATAACAGAGTGCAATTTTTATCCAACAAGGCAAAAAGTTATTTAAAGAGAGTAGGAATTACACACTGCACCACTTCTTTGTACAGTCCAAGTTATAGAGAGATTCAACAGAGGGCTCAAAGGGGCAATACAAATCACAGGTGTGGTTAGTGATAAGTGGGAGACTCATGTACTCAAAACTGTATAGAACCACCATCAACGGTATGACTGGGTGTTCTTCTTTTGAAAAAATTAGGGGTAGATTACCCAGAACTAAATGTAACCCTGCTTGGTTAGTTGACTCTACTTCTACTAAGGTGGATTTAGAGATGGTTAAAGAAAGAATTGTTAAAACACATGTAACCAACAAACACAATGTTGATAGAAAAAGAGGATCTGATCTAAATGCAATCCTGTGGTCAGAATTGGAATGATGGTGAAGGTTAAAAACCGTGGAGGGTCAAAAAGGGGAAAAGTCAGTATATGGGTCCCTTTGAAGTCAAAAAGTATTGAAGAATGATGTAAGGCTCACTGATGGTAAGGTGTGGAACCTTAGCAGAATAGCTATTCTCAAAGGAGACAGAAGTGTTTATGAGGATGAGTGTCCAGCAACTAATTAGATAAGTAATTGTGCAGAAAACGTCTTCAAAGAAGTGATCCTGCAGCATTTTTTTTAACCCCTTTGATGCAGATGACAAAGCCAGCTCGTCATGGGCGTTACCTGCGCTGCGCGCATGACGAGCTGGCTTTGTCACGTAACCCGCGAATTTCGAATCTTCAGCGCGCTGCGGGAAAACCCGCTAGCGCGCATGCGGTTAAATGATGGGACACATGAGGATAATGTTCAGGATGTTTGAAATACACCAATAGAAAATGAATCTAATGATTCGACAAACAAGCGACGTTCTAAAAAACTCAGATGGTTGTCTGATTTTGTCACACATATCAAAAGCAAATTTTTAATGTAAATTCATGCCACAGCCTTATTTTTTGTTTCAGGTTTTTTTCTCCATTTTATTAAAGGAGAAAGATGTGTTGTGTATTTATGTTTGATTATATTTCCTCATGGCAGAACCCCATTCTAGATTCACTGACGCCATACTGTGACATTGTGGGACAGTTTGTGAGAGGCTACCAGAGATTTAAGACATGTACCCGGTGATGTATTTATTTCTACAAATATTGCCCTTTTCTTCGTCTAGTTGCAAGCCTCATTACTCAACAGACAGCTACTCCAATTGTGTCCAACATATACTGAAGAACCATCTGTTATGCCGGGATGGCATCATTTTTTTAAAGAGGAAACAGATGTTTTGAGAATTTATTGAGGAATATTTGGCTGTTTTAAGAGTATTGGCAGCTATGTGCGAGTTTAGAGACAATTTGGATATTTATTTACTGGACCAATTGGTATTTAATTGTTTCAAGAAAAAGATTCAGGAATGCATTTTAACTTACATAAATCTTATTCTTAGTGAAGTTATGAATATTGCTAGAAGTATTGAACGTACACTTATTTCTTTAAAGTTATTGGTGCAGGATCCTAACAGCAGTGCACAGGCAAAAGTATCTGTTGTTACTGAGAAAGAGGATGTGGATGTATCTGCTATTATGAACAAAAATAAGGTCACAGAGTTTCATGATAAAGGATCTGAAAGAAGTGCTACAGATGTAGCTCTAAATTCCAAGTAGGGAATTATGGGGCATATTAGCAAGGAGTAGCGATAATTATCGCTGAATGTGCTTAGCGCATTTTTTTTTTTTATCGCCGACTATCACCGGATATTATCGCAAAAATAACGTGCTATTAGCAATGTTTATCTCCAAAGCGATAAAATATCCGGCGATAGTGGCCTTTAGTATTCAGGCATTATCGCTAATGGGGACTTAACCTGAATATCCACCTCCCATTGGATATACAGGTTAAGAAGTGGTCTGAGCAGGCGTTAGTTTCTAGTGATATTCTCGCTTAGCACAAATTTTTTTCTTGCTTCGCCTGTCTTGCTAATAGGCGATCGCTATGTTAGCGTCTGCTTTCAGTCGCTAACAGGTTGGGTACGCCCACTTTGCATGTCATTAGCGATAAATATCGCTGACATGCAAAAAGGGCCCCAAACCTGTAGCTATCACCTACAAGCTGTCGCTAACTGCTGTTAGCGACAGCTTGCTAATAGGGCGGGAAAAAGTCCAGCTAAAGCGCCGATATCGCCATTGATAATATGCCCCTATGTTTCATGTCCAGCTCTTGGCAAAAAGTGCGGTAATTGCAAAAAAAATAGGACATTTTCCAGGCTGTTTGTCGTGCTAGCAAGACTAAACCCAAAGATAACCAGGTGTGTGTGGAAGAGCATCAATTGTATGATGATATTAACAATGTTTTATTGACTGTTGATGTTAAAATACTGGAGTCAGCTCAGACGAAATGTAAAGGTGCATTAAGTGAAGTAATGATTGACAATGTAGGTCTGGTAATTCTGGCAGATTTGGGCTCACCCATCACAATACTTCCTGATGTTAACTTTGAGAATGCATGGTCTGAACAATTATTGATGCACACCGATATCAACTCGGAAGCTTTTGGTGATTATGATATTTTTCTTGCATTCTTATGCTCAAAGATAGGGAGGTCTCCTCTAAAATATATTTTGCCAAAAAAGGAAGAGATATTATGAGCTGGCAAGACCAAGCTAAATTGAGCATGATATTGAGAGCTGGGCATGAAGAGCCTGTAGTTTTAGGCGATTTCCCTGTTTTGGTGTTTAAGCACGCTCAATCTGTTCTGGGTGTTGATTCTATACAATTAGTATAACAATTACTGTCTAGATTTGAGACAGTGTTTAAAGAAACAGTGGGAGTAGTTAAGGGATTTCAACATACAATTAAACTTAAGTGTAATGCTATTACTGTCATACAAAAGTGATACCTGTGCCATTATCTGTCCAAGAAGATCTTTGAGTGTTTTTGGATAAAATATGTGAATATGGTAATATAACACCTGTTGACTATACTGAATGGGTTTCGGCTGCTGGGAAATTTGGTTAAAATAACTTTTGACACGGTTAAGCATGTTAAAAGAAGGATGTTGTACCAGGTGTTTGGGTTCTGGTTTAAAAAAAACATGAAAGTCTTCAAAGATGGATCTAAATTTACCAGACCCAATGAACTGCAAAGAGTTTCCAAACAAGCTGTTCTTTTAAATAATAAAAGTTTGTGGAATAAAAATGCTATTGTTCCATTAAGCAAGGAACAAGCAGATATTACTAGAGATAATCTCAAGGGTAGTATGGAATATTATTCTGATAATAGTAAGTGTTATTGGTTTCATCTGGAGGTGTTGAAGGATGGTGTTCATGATGCGCATGTGGAACTGTGTAAAGAAGTTGGACAAGGTGAGGGTGTTGTGATCCATAGGAAATTTGAGGATTATATTCCTTTGAATGGTGTTGACGGAGGAGGAGATGCTAATCAGAGTGCAAGAGTACGATTCATTCCCATAAGGTTCAGAGATTATATCATGTAAAATGTTATTATACTATTTTAAGTATTGTATATTTTCTTATTCTAAGTTTCATTTGTTATTTCTACCTGTATTCTTTCATCAATTTTTTTGGGGGGTGGGAATGGAAGATGGTAATATATATGTATACTGATATGGGTTCTTTGTAACTTGTTAGATAGGCAATTGAATGTAGTATTAGAGTGTGTAGTGGTCAAAGATGACTACAGGGTCTATGGAATGTGTACTCTTGGTTCTGAGGCATTATGTGACAATACTCATTTGAGACCGGTCATGGGTCCTTCTGATGAATAAACCTCAAGGTATCTATTGCAACTCTCAGTTCCTGGTGATTATTTACCTACGCATAAAGCAGCTGCCCTATTGACATTTATATACTTCATGAAAAGCCTTTGCTAGGATGCTCCTATGATGTTTGTATGTGTCAGTAAGGAAACAAGGGCTAGATGTAGGTAACTGGCATTTACTGATTCCTTAATAGCGATTATTACCGAATCGCTATTAAGGAATCGGTAAATGCAATGTAGGTAGGAATCGCTAAAATATTAGCGATTTCTCAACATTCCTTAATAACAAATCGGTAATACCGATTCCTTATTGAGGAATACGTGGCCATATATTTCTATGGGCCAGGAGGCCCATAGGAATGACTGGGAAGACATTCACTATTCCCGTTAATAGCGGGAGGTATTTCAAGGGTGCCAGGGTGTCCAAAGGACACCCTGTTGCACCCCTGGAATTTGCATGTGTTCACATGTGGCGCACATACATGCCCTGAGGGCATAGATGTGAGCCCCATGGCACATTTCAGAAAGCAAAAAAGTGCTTTTTGAAAGGAAATCGCTACTTACCACCAACTTGAAGTTGGTGGTAAATAGTGATTCCTTAAGGCTGAGGCGCACTGTTTTAAGTGCTACCTACATTGCATTTAAGGAATCGGTATTACGCATGGGGGGTCCATCGTGATGATAAATAGAAGTGTCGAGAGCGGGCATCCTTGCCTGGTATGCCCCGATAGCGTAACTTGATCAGTGAGTTCCCCGTTGACTCAGAGTCTGGCCACCGGCTGAGTATATAAAAGGTGCATAAGATCCCGGAATCCATGTGGGAAACCCAACTTGCCCAGTGTGGCATAGAGAAAAGACCATTCTAGAGAACCAAATGCCTTCTCAGCGTCCAGTAATATCGCTGCGGCAGAGAGGGCTTAGTCTATCTGATTGATTACCTTAAAGATCGCACTACTGTAGATTGATTAGGGACGAAACCTGTTTGAGAGGAGATATAATCTGATCCACCAGAGGAGAGATACGGGTGCTAGTATTTTGGCTAATATTTTGTAGTCCTGATCAAGCAACAACAGAGGCCTATAAGATGCACATCTGTCAGGCAGTTTGCCAGGCTTGAGAAGAAGGGAGATTACAGCCTCCCACATTGTAGGGAGAAGCACACCAGTCTCCACAGACTTGACATAAAAATCAAGGAGGTGAGGGATCAATATTGCTTTATAGATTTGATAACCTGTACTGGTAAGCCCAACTGTGCCAGGGGCACATGATCCATCTAGATCCTCTAAAGCTTGTGGCACCTCATTCACAGTTATGAGTTCAGCCAAAAATTGGCGATTACCTCCTCCCCATATCCACACTGTTGCTATCTCAGCCAGGTATTGATTGAGAGCAGTATGAGTCTGGGAGCGAGTTGCGTATAGGTTCGAATAATAGGAGTTGATGGCCGCAGAGTGTTCAGAGTTCTGGGGAAGAATAGTACCATCATCCAATGACAACTGTGTGATGTAGGAGGAGTGTGGGCGGGGTCTAAGGAGCCCAGCCAGTGTCCGGCCAGGCTGATCACCCTCCCCATATATTTGATCATGTTTATATTTACCCAAATAGTTAATCTCACGTACGGCGAGTTCCTGAAATGTTGCCAAGTGTGTTGTCTTTTGATGCAGAGAGGATAGTCAGGTATCCGTTGGGATCTGAGTGCCCATGTCCCTAAGCTTTCCCTCAGTTATGTCCAGGTCCCGGTGGAATATGCGGAGTATTACTGCCAGCTTGGCCATGCACATCCCTCATACGTATACCTTGAATGTTTCCCATACAGTGGCATAACCGGGCACTGAGCCTATATTTACCTGAAAATGTTCAACTATGGCCTTCCTGATTTCATTGTTAAAGACGGCATCTCGCAAAGCTTCTGACGGAAACCGCCAGGGCATGGATGACCCCCAACGCTGGGGATTGTAAGGGTTAAAAACAGTGGTGCGTCGTTCGAAAAAGATTGGGCAAGATAATCCAGTGTGAGTGCGTGGATGAGAAAACTAGGGAAAGGTACCAATGGTCTATTCAGGACAATGTACCATGTGGTGCTGAAAAAAACGAGCACTTCCTGGTAGCAGGGTGTCTGTGGTGGCAAGCTTCAGCCAGTGAGTGGGCCTGCAGCAGCACTTGAAATGCCTTTACAGAGCGTGGCTTGGTGGTATGATCAGGACCAGTGGTGTCCAGGGTGGGTTGCAGCGTCAAATAAAAATTGCCCCTCATTATTGTAGAGTTGATCTGTAGGCTATTGATATTTGCGGAGATACTAGGCAAAAAGTCTGGGGCATTAACATTTGCGGCATACATATATATTGATCAGTATCAAATGCTGTGGTCCGAGATGCCCAGCAACTAACAAATACCATCCCGCTGGGTCTTTGACCACCTTATGAGCCTTGAAAGGGGCCTACGTGTGTACCAGGATACACACCCCTCTGGAAAAGGTGCTGTAGTTCGTGAAGAAACAGTTGTCTCCCCAGTTGGATGCAAAGCGGTTGGTAGATGTGGGAGTGTAGTGGGTCTCCTGCAAGAAGGCAATTCTCACTGCATGTCTGGTAAGATAGGCGAGTACCTGCCTCACTTTACGGGGATTCGATAGGCCCCTCACATTCCAGCTCATACAAGTCAACTCTAGTGCTTAGGCCGCCCACTGGATTTCGCCATTTCCGGCATCTCAGTACGTAGAAAGAAGCGCTATCATGCATCCTGGCATGTGGCTGAATAATTATACATATAATATCCTGCATATCACAATCAAGCATGTTAACACATGAGACATAAACTCCCACCCCCCTCTAACAACAGATAACCACCCAACCTGTATCTGATGAATCTCTTTACCCCAATTCAAGAAACTTAGGAGATCTCCTAGGTTCCAGGCAACACTCAAATAAGACCACCATATCAGCAATACTTACCATTTAACCGAATGCAGCCAGCATATGAAGGGAAGAGCAGTCATAAGGAGAAAAGTAAACAACAAAGTTGGCAGTTTAGAGGAACAGCTAGCGGCGGGTTGAAACGACAACCAGGGACTACAGCAGCATCAGTTGTAACAAAGCACACTGGTCCAGCATCTCAAGCTGATGGATTATTTCCCAGCAGGGAGGTTCGAGTTCAGTTTAAGGTGTTTCAAGAAAATCAGAAGCCTCTGAGGGCGAATCAAAGATATGAGCCTTCCCCTCTATTTGGACACGCAAACAAGAGGAATAGAGCATGGCATATTGTATATTTGCTGCTAGTAGAAGATGCTTCACCTCTTGAAATTTACGCTGTGCCTCTAGGACTAAGGGGGTGAAGTCTGTATATAACAAGAGTGTCAAACCCTGAAGTTGAATCTTACCCCACTCTTGAGCCATACGCAAGGCAGTGTCTCATTTATGATAGTTCAAAAACTGGGTAATCAGCAATCTGGGAGGGGTGCCAGTGGCCGAACGAGGGGCAAGCACTCTGTGAGCCCTCTCGACCGCAAATGTTGGGGTGAAGGCCTCCCTGCGAAACAGTTCTACCAGGAGTCTCTCAACATAGGCCGCCATTGGGGCCCGTGTTTGTGGATTCAGGTATACCAGCTATGTGGATATTATATATGTGCCTGGTCCTGGCCCCCAAATCCTCCGCCTTGGAGGCCATCATCATCAGGAGTCACTCAACACATTCAAGGCACTTCGTCATTGTGGTCTGGGTGTACTCCATTTCCAAGATACGTTGTTCGGCAGTGTCGGTTTGGGTGTCGTGGTGGTCTAACCGGCCACACATATCCTCAAGGTGAGCGTCCAACATGTCCAATCTCAAATCTATAGCTTTAAAGCCAGCCCGCAGCTCTACGATGATGTCAGTGGTGCTCTCAGCAGAGGAGAGGCTATTCTCAGAGGGGACCAGCAGGCCCGACGCTCCCCCTTGGTCAGCTCCTTCACTATTGTCTCACCTGCGAGTTTCAGTCACATCAACTAACAACTGCCACTGTTTGGGGTCTCCTGGACTCATGGCACATATGTTTCTGAGCAAAAAGTAGATATAATATCTCTAGGTTCAGGCAGGCAACTTGTTCTAATATTGAGAGCCACCAAGGAATGCCTGAATCACCCCCCTCGGCCATACGATGAGGCAGCGCCTCCCCACATGCCACAATGTAAAGGCAATTCAGCCACTGGCCCTCTGAATATTCGGCCTCCATCACCTAGCGCTGGTCACGATCCTCTGCCTATGCTGGTGATATGACGTTAGGTCAGGTTGTCTCCTCCATGCCAGCAACAGTGCGTGAAGTCCATTATTACACCTCCGTTGATATGGTGTTGGGCCAAAGAGGCCACTCAACCTCTCCTGTGTCCAATCTCTCATGTGTATGGGGCCCAGTTCCACGTAAATACATCGGGTCCAATCCGGGCAGTCCCCCGGGCTGCTTTCATGCACCACATTATTTTGCTCTGTCAAGGCTCGCGAGGGCAGGTGCAGGGCTCACCCATTCCAGGCAGGCACATCAAATTCGGGCAGGCACAGTCAGCGTGTTTAATCAGCCGCAGTATTGCCACTCCGCCTCTCCCTCCCTGCCTCGATAAGTAGCGCCCCCGCTCAGCTCTGCTGCGACTCTCCCCTCAATCTTGCCCACTACCCCTGTCGTCGTGGGGCGTCCGCGGGACATGTCAGGCCACCACAGGTGAAAAGCAGTGCTTTGTCGCTGAGATCATGAAACAGCACCCTTTCAGGCATTGGGCAGTTCCTCGACTGCTTCGCCATCTCCCAAACTACTTTTTTAATACTGGACTGCCGTATGAGCAGAGCATGGCTGCATTCCTCTTGGGGTGGCTCCAGAGCTTGACGAACAAGCAGCCATCTTGGTGTTTGGCCCGGCGAAGCCCCCTTTATGCAGCACTTCAAACAGTAATATTATAAAAACCTGGTGCAAAAAAAAACCCAGACAGATTTAGATAACTAGAGTGAAATTTTACAAATTATTTGATACCAAAATGAGAAAACTCCTATCAGTAGAACTGTAGATATGAAATGTTTTAAGAATTGAATGTAAGCAGTGCTGAGAAGTAAAAGGTGCAGACTGTGGTTTTCTGGTCGCGCAAGACTGGGACAAAGTCATAACTTCCTGGCTTACTGTGATGGCCTGCGGGCCGGATACAGAGACCAGGTTAGGCTCACTAAACAAAGTACCCTAAATACAGGTTGCGGAGCATTGTGAGAGTCTGTGTAAAGGATGCGTCGCTCAGCAATGGTTTCGATTGGCTGTGTGTTGCGATGTGGTGTTCTGTGTCGAGAATGCATTCTGAAGAGGTGATTTTCATGAAGCAAATTATGGGTCTTGTGATGCAAGGTCCTGTGTCGTCGTCAAGGAACCTGAGTGTGAAAGCTTGCAATGCGAAGTCCAGTGTCAGGGATGCATCGTGCAGCAGCAGGTCTGAGGAACTACGAGCTGCGATGGGAGTCCTGCGTTGGGTGTGCATTGAGCAGCAGTAGTTCTGATGCAGGGCTGCAAGAAGATGCAACATGCTGTGTCAGTTCTGCTCAAGACACCACAGCTGGGCTGGACGAGCTCCTTCAGATACAATTCTAAGGGTCCAGAACTGGGGTGGCACCACTTGGGGGTTGGGGCAACACTCACAGCAGACAGAGACTAGGTCTTGGATTCAAGGCTGGAGCCTTTTGTGTTCAAAGAGCACTGATCAGGATCCCAGCCAACTAGATTTTGATGTCACTCTGGTGGTAATGTGCTCAAGATGCAGGTCCAGGCCTTCTCATGTAGACAACAGGGAAGCAGAGTAGCAGGGCAGCAGAGTAGCAGGCCTTCCTGCAGCTGATCAGTCATTTTTCTGCGTCTTTCATAGTTCCAGAGTTGTTTCTGAGTGTCCAACATTTATACTTGGTGCCAGCTGTGAAATATGAGATGTTCCTAGAGTTTTCCACCCCCCCCCCAGAGGTATTTGGAATTTCCTGTCTCCCTGCCCTGGCACTAGCTAGACCAAGGACCCAATAGACTGGTGTCACACCCTTTGGCGGGCGCTGAGACAGTCTTTGTGATGTCCAAGTATAAGAAAGTAGCTCTGTATATACTGGACCAAAGTAAGGTACAGTGTGCACAGAGTCCACAGTCCCCAGAGGTTTGGCAGAGGATAAAGTTAGATATAACCTTACTCTCTAAAGTGGTAGCTTGGTCGAGCAGTAAGGCAGTATCAGAGGACAGTGTAAAGCGTTTGTTGTACACACTCAGTCAGAAAATGGTCTCACACAGTCAAACTGAACTCTAGGCCAATTGTTTTGTATACAAAAATATATGGTTGTTTTATTTTAGAACCAACAATAGGTATCAAAATATACTTTCTCAGAATGAGTTACTTTACTTAAATACTTTTCAGATAGGCAATAGGCTTTTGAGTACAATAGATACAGTTGTTGCAGTAGGCAACACAATTTCGAGGGCAGGACGAGGGCAGAGAGAAACTTTCACAGAATTAAAACAAAAGATTTCAACCTGGCTAAATATTCATAGACCCTTAAAGGGAGGAAGAGGGGGGGAGATGTTAAACTTAAGGAGAGCACAGTGGGTGGGAACCAGAAAGAAAGAAATAGAGGGGAATTGTGTCATCGCCAACTTCAGGGACCTGAATCTTGTGGAGTATATACTAACCAATGACAACAGAAACACCATTAGAAACACCACTAGCACTATAAGGACCATGCCTTTAGCATATTTTTACCCGAGGAAATTGATGACACGCCAACCAAACTTTCACTTCATGGGGAGAAATAGATTCATAGAGGGATACGATCCTAGGCCCATGGAGTACGGCATGCAAAATATAGCATACCAGGGAGGTCCCCAATGGACAAATAGCTACAGCCCCTTACAATACATGGATGAAAGTGAATGACTGAGGGAAGTAGAGAAGGTTAAGGGAGAAAAGATTGTAACACTGGTAAGAGGGGAGGGGGTGGAGGAAAATGAAGCCACCCTAAATATGGCAGAAACCCCAAACAATGAAGCAATAGAAATAGGGAGGGCTGGCAACGAAACGATAATTGATCCAAATCATGTCATAGGGATTGCGAATAGTGGTTAAGCACAGACACGAAAAGTGAATATTCTGACATGGAATGTAGCGGGTTTAGCAGGTAAATTTGATAACCCTGAATGGAGGAATGAGATCCAGGGATTTCATATCCTGGCATTTCAGGAGACATGGGCAGTCAGTGCGACTCCATACCAAATAGAGGGCTATAAGTGCTTTTTTGTTCCCGCACAAAAAGACAGGCCGGGTAGAGCAAGAGGAGGGTTGGCGCTCTATGTCGATCTAACATTAGAAGGTAAATGGACTGTACCATCTTGGACATCACTTACCTTGCAATCCGCTATATTCCAGAGTAGAGAGTTGAGGGTGCAGTTTTTCAATTTTTATAATCCGGGACCCATAGATGGAAAAAATGGCGCTCTCAATGAATTAGACGAAAAACTTACACATGAGGCTGAGCTAAAGAAGGGGGGGGGGGTTCCAATGACAATAGTACTGGGCGACTTTAATTGTCACCTCTGCCCAGTTCTGCTTCAGGACCATCCATATTGGGACGCTTGCCCCTTTAATGAGGGGCCTCATTGGGAACATAATCAGGAGGGCACACAAATAAACGCAATGATAGAAGCCCATTCATTAGCACATACGATGGACCTAATAACCCCAGAGGTAGAGGGGACATACGTACCAACTTTCAAAGGCAGAGGGAGTTCTACCATAATAGACTACATACTAATATCCTCCTTTGCCAAAAATAGAATTGTGATGGCTAAAACTTAATGGAGCCCCTTTAGTGACCATAACCCTCTCGTTCTGGAAATAAGATACACCTGTGGGGCGGGTAAACCCAAAGGGGGAGGGGGGAATTAGCCTCCAAACAACAGATCAGGGAAGGCGACTTAAGTGGGCATGGGTAGACTCTCAAGAGTTTTATAAATCTCTTGTCCAAAATGGAAGAAAAGAGATAGGAGACTGTCTGGACCCCCTAAAAGAAGGTCCAGAATTAACGGAATCCTTCATAACCCTTACAAGCATAGTGAATAAAATGCTGGAAGTCAAAGGCCTGAGGAAAGAGCAGAAGAAACCACGCTGGTTCGATGAGAGCTGCTCCAAAGCATTAAGGGATCTAAAAGCCTGTCTTAAAGTTAAACCAAGGAGTAAGACAGATGTGGCCACTTGTAGATTAAAATATAGAACCAAAGTAAAAGAGCGGAAGAAGCTGCTTCAAGCAGAAGTGTGGGCAGACCTTAGAGAGGCGGGAGAAAACAGGAATTTTGCAGAATTCTGGAAAATTGTAAATCGGCCCTGTTTTAATGAGAATTCTGCCCCGGTGATTAGTAATAACATCCTCCCAGAGGAATGGGTCAACCACTTCCAAGGGTTATACAACAAATCACACCTAGCAATTCAGGAGGGCGAATGGCAGGGTACGCGGAGTGATAAAATAACCTTCTCGCTAGGGGAGATAACAAATGCAATTAGTGGATTGACCCCAAACAAAGCCCCTGGTCCGGATGGTACCCCACAGGATCTATATAGAAGTAATATAGATCTATGGGCACCAATTTTAACAAGGGTGCTAAATGCAGCCATCAAATCTGGCCTACCACGCTCCTGGTCCACGGCACTGATTGTACCCATATTTAAAAAAGGGTCCAGGGATGACCCTAAGTGCTATAGGCCGATCTCGCTCATAGATGTTTCTGCTAAAATTATGGGGCGAGTGATTTTGAACAGGCTTATGGAGTGGACGGCGGAACATCATATCTTGGCAGAAATACAATACAGGTTTAGGGAGGGTAGATCGACAAGTGACCAGTGCCTAAATTTGTATCTCTTGACAGCTAAGTACACGAAAGCAGGCAGGGGCACGGTCTATATGGCATTCATGGACCTAGCCGCGGCCTTTGACAATGTCAATAGGTCTAAACTATGGACCATGATGCATAACCTAGGGATAGAAGAGGGGCTGATCAATATCCTGAAAGAGCTGCACTGGAACACCACGGCCAAGGTTCGTTTCAGTCAAGAGGGTGGGCGAACTGATCAATTTTTATGTTCAGGGGGAGTAAGACAAGGGTGCATATTAGCCCCTTTTCTTTTCTCCCTTTACATTAATGCCCTAGAGAGTGCCCTCATCGCCCTAGAAGTTGATTCCCCCAAAGTAGGACCGCGTCATGTCCCAGTACTATTGTACGCGGATGACGCGGCCCTGCTGGCCAGGACCCCAAGGGCTTTGCAACTCCTGGTGGACGGATTCGTTAAGTTCATGGGGGACTTGGACTTGTCTGTCAACCTAATAAAATCCTTTGTCATGGTGGCCGGTAAAAAACCTACTAACAAGAGCGTGTTCAAAATTGGGTCACAGACTCTGGGCAAAGTAAAGACCTTCCCCTACTTAGGGCTGCTAATGGACGGGGACATGCTATTTAATCACCTGCTCAAGGCCCATTGCACCAAGCTTGTGTCCTCAAATGGGGCTATTTTGAGCTTTGCCCGTAGATTGGGACGCTGGTGCCCAGAACAGATAATGGCATTATATGCCTCAATCAGTACAGCTAAGGCCTTGTATGGTGCTGAGATATGGGGCTTTAGGGACTGTAAGCAACTTCAACAGCATGAAGATAAATTCTTTCGGAGAATCTTAAAAGTCCCGCAAGCCATCCCTGCTGAAATTGCCCATGATGAATTGGGGATGCCATATATTTCTGATATTGTTAAACTAAGGCCAATTATGGCATGGATGAGAACTTGGACTAACCCGGAGGCAGCTCTGACCAGGGAAATAATTACAGACTGCTTACAAAGAAACAAGGCCCTACAAATCCCCTGGTTGAAATATGTGAAAGACTCTTTAACAAGTATTGACCAGGGCCAGCTTTTTAATGATCCCTCCTTGATTGTAAATAGTTGTAAAATGAAGGTAAAAAAATTGCTTCTAGAAAAATATGTTGCTGACAGAAGAAGTTGTGGCCTGGCAAAGAAATCCCTAGCAGCCTATGACCTTGTAAGAAATGGAGGGGGAATAGAATCATATCTGTTTCTTATGTATAGCCAAAATGATCGGTTTTTAATGTGCCGTTTTAGGCTCAATTGGTTACCAAATATTTTAGCTTACCCTGCTGGTTTTACCGTATCAATTGAGCAGAAGGGTGCCTGCGGCTGCGACAATAGGTCTCCGCAGGACACCCTTCATTTTGTACTTTTATGTTCATTTTATAGTAACCCCAGACGATTATTTTTGGTAGACATTTTAAAGAAACAGAAATTCCGCCAAGCAAGAACTGCATTGTTGTTTTTACAGAAAGCCACTGATCCCCACACCCTATGTGCCATTTTAAGCTTTTTTAAAGTAGCAGTAAGATTGAGGAATACAAGAAATGAATTCGCTTTGTAAAATTATACCTGCCCCATGAATCATATCCTCTCTTCTCTATTGTTGTTTTTAACATGAAAAGTTCAGGAATGAAATGTAATGAAATCGAATGAAATTTTATGTAATGTGCTTTTATGAGGAATTTTTATTCTTCGAAATAAAGATTTACTGAACTGAACACAATTTCAAACACAATGTGACGTTGAGATCAATGGGTATTTCTAGTTAAATGCAATTAATTACTTTATGGATTACTCTTCTAACCACAGGACTGGATCCTAGATTCAGTCCTGGGACATCTCCTGTAAACAGTTGAGTAAAAGTGTTTTGGTTACAGTTGTGATTTTTAAGGAATATTAGTGTATTTTGAAAGTTGACAGAAACTTTTTCACATAGAATCACCAATGTTATCCAATGGGAGGAAATTAACTTAGCAGGCAAGTAGTGTTATTGTTACTTTTTGTTACTCAGTATTGGATCCGGGATCCAGCACTGGTGCATCTCCTGTAAACAATTGAAAGACTGCGTTTATGGCATACAGGCGATTTTTAACTAATATTTGTAAGTTTCAAAAATCGACACTTAGAAAATTTTTCAGCAAAAACCAGGCAATGTTATCCTTTGGGAGGATATTCAAGTTACCAGCAAGTACAGTTATAATTACTTTTCAGGGTCAGTGCTGGGCACCAAGATTCAGCACTGTGATCTCTCCTGATAACAGGTTAGTATTTTCATTTTCATGATTCGGCTGATTTTAGATGAATATTTTAATGTTTCAAAACTCCACACAGAAGAATTTACAAGTGAAACCAGTCAGTGTTATCCTATGGAAGAAAAGTGAGTTATCGGCTTTTGGGTAAGTACTCGACTGGCAGAGCTAAGGTTCTGGGCATAGTCTCCCAGGGTCAGGTAGGTACAGTTGTTACACCCTCAGCGGCACAGTGGCAGCCGGGTGCAGAGAGAGTTAGACCCAATGTTGGCCTATGGGAGTCAGGGGGCTTTTGGTTGGTGGCTGCTGGCAAGCAAGCCACACAGCTGTGGGAGCTGGGCTTCTGGTCACTTGCTCAGGGCAAATGGGGAAGTAGATTAGGACAGAGGTTGCACTCCCAGGGGCACTCGGGCGGCTGGGTGCAGGGTGCTTTTGAGCCGTCGGGCGCTCAATGTTATTCAATGGGAAAGCTGGAAGTTGAACAAAGGCTGCAGGCTTGGGGACTGAGATTTTTCAGGTGTGACCACCACTTCGAGAGGTAATTTGGGATCTTGGAGGATAGGTAGACACCCAGGAGTTGGTCACAGGGGGCTGTGGGGCCCCGGGTGCAGGGGTGTCTTTTGACTTCGGGAAATCTTCCCTCAGCTGGTCGCGGTTGGAGGGGTCCCTTGTTGTGAGGCTGCAGGAGTCGTTTGGAGCATTGAGGATGGTCCTTGGGCACTGGATTTGTGGTCACAATCGCCGGGGAGACGTACTCATGGTCTTTGTCCACTTAGGCACAGGCCAGGCTCGGCGGGTGCAGAGGGTGCTGGAAATGCGGTTTCTGCTGGCACCAGGGGTGTTGCTTGTTTCAGCAGGACCACTGCTCGTGGGAGTCCTAGTCTTTAGATGAGCAAGGCAGGCAGGTCCTCCGGGTTTTTTGAGTTTGTTGTCTGCAGGAGACACCGGGGTTTTAGCAGGAGCAGGTTCATGGATCAACAGGCTGGTAGGGCTGGGGCCAAGTCAGTTGGTGTTGTCCTTTTGTTAGCAGCTCCACAACAGGTCTTCTTGTTCTTGGTCCTCTTTCTTGTTTCGGAATCGGGAACTGAGATAGGAAGGTTCAGGGTGCCCCTAAATACTAAATTTAGGGACGTTTCAGGTAGGGTAAGGGCAGGGACCAATGGGTCTCTGTCCTGGGGTGAGTACATCCCTTATCCTGCTCCTCTCCTGTGGGAGGGGGCAGGATTCTATCTTCTGATTGGGCAGGGCTCCCAATCCTCAAGATGGCGGGAGTCCGGAGATATTCTTCACCTCGCCTCTCCCACCTGAGGGGGGGTTGGCAGAGGCTGGCACACCGGCTTTCCTCACCTAGGGTCTCCCACCTGTCTTCCCGCCAGAGTGGGGTCAGAACTGGCGGGGGCCAGTTGCTGGGTACTGCAATTGGCCTGGGGAAGCATGCCTTTGATGCTTCCCCTGCCCATCCTAGGGAAGGAGGCTTGGTATCTCATCCCAGGATGTGCATTGTTTCAGGCCCCCAAGAGCGGCAAGCTCTCAACCCAGGGGTCCAGAAACATGTCTGGTGGTGGCAGCCTCAGTAGCCACGCAGTGAGAACACTGGGAGTTGGTTAGGTTTCAGGGGGCATCTCTAAGATGCCCTCTGCAGTGCATTTTACATTAAATCCCACACTGGCATCAGTGTCGGTTAAATGTGCTGAGAAGTTTGATACCAAACTTATCAGTCTTCAGTGTAGACATTATGGTGCTGTGGAGCTCGTAATGACAACCCCCAGCACCATATACTCTTAATGCCATCAATGGCATCACTGCACTTACAGTGCCCAGGAATGGCCCATGGCACTGTAGGGGCACAGGGCTCATGCACCTGTGCCCACACCACTGACATAGTGCACCCAGCTAGAGGGGTGACTGAGGCATGCCAGGGCAGTGTGTTTGTGGGCATGGCACATAGGGATGTGCGCCATGTTGAATTTCTGTTTAGTTCTGCACCAAGACACTCCAAGGGCAGTGTGTGTGTGTGTCAGGGTACAGGGCCTCCAAGGGTGGCACAATATGTGTTGCAGCCCTTAGGGGTCTTCTCTGGTCACAGTGCCCTAGGTACCTAGGGTAACATTTACCAGGGGCCTACCTGTGGCCAGAGATGCCAATTGGGTTTAGGTTTCAACACAGTTTTAGGGAAGGAACACATGCCCTGGGTACCTGATTGGCTGGAACTCAGGGCACACTCAGTCAAAGTACATCAGCAATTCAGTAAAAAGTGGGGGTATACCATGCAAGAAAGACTTTCTCACACCAAGTATGGTAGGTTCTGCCAAAAGGACGACACTGGCGACCCAGCTGCTACTCTGCGAAAATGAGGAACTTTACCTCTTGAGTAAAGCACATTTTTTTCTTCCTTAACCAAAGTAATCCATTGTAATCCCACATTGTACATTTCTATTGAGTAATCCATATATTTCATGTTAGATCACTCCAGAGACAGGTGAGACTAGGGCACAAGCATAGGCTAAAAGAGGTCATGTGATATTTTTAAAATCAGGGAGTAATTGGGGGCACATGAGTTTGCAGGTCTTAAGACGTTCATGTGGGAGGGAATTGAAGATTTTTCTGGATTACGTAGAAAGGCACGTACATTTCAAAATACCGTCTGCAGCACTATTCGACAACCTCGGTCTCAGACAATTCATCACCACACCCACCCACGCTGCCGGCCACACGCTGGACCCCGTCTTCTCCACAGGCCCCCACGTCACCTTCGACCACTCCACCGAACTCCACTGGATGGACCACCGCTGCATCCATTTCCCCTTCAAGAAACCAACCACGCACCACTGCACCCAACGACTGCCTCGCCGCTGCTGGAGCAAAGTCACAGAAGACTAGCTAATCACCACCCTCGCCCAGAAACCACCCACCAACCCCACCAACCCAGACGCAGCAGCCCACAACCTCAGACAGTGGATGGACGACTGCGCCAACACCCTCACCCCGCTCAAGAAACCTTCAAACAGCCACACCAGCAAGAGAACCACCTGGTTCACTGACGAGCTCCAGACCTCCAAACGCGCATGCCAGAAACTGGAGAAGATATGACTCTACGAACGCACACTGGACAACCACGCAGCCCACAAGGATGCCACCCGCAGACATCACCACCTCATCAGACTAGCCAAGAAATCCTCCTTCAGTGACTGCTTGGATAACAATGCATGCACCAGCAAAGAGCTATGCAGCATCGTTAAGGAACTCTCCAACCCCAGCGCCAACGACATCCCACCCTCACAATAACTATGCGACTCACTAGCCTTCTTCGTCCACCGCAAGATCGCTGACATCCATGACAGCTTCAACACCACGACCGCCCCGACTACGCCAGACTCCACCCCCCCTGTTAACACCACCAGCGTCAACTGCCTGACCTCCTGGTCCAACGTCATCGACGACGAGACACGCAAGGTCATGAACTCCATCCACTCAGGATCTCCATCAGACCCGTGCCCACACCACGTATTCAAGAAAGCAGATGCAGCCATCGCACCTCAACTACGGAAGGTCAACAACATCTCCTTCGAAACAGCGACATTCCCGGAAAGCTGGAAGCACACCGAAATCAACGTCCTCCCCAAGAATCCCAAAGCAGACCCCAAGGACCTCAAGAACTTCCGGCCCATCTCCCTGCTCACATTCCCGGCAAAGGTCATCGACAAAATCGTCAACCTGCAATTGGCCCGCCACCTGGAAGACAACAACATCTTGGACCCATCCCAGTCCAGATTCAGACGTAACCACAGCACCGAGACGGCCCTCATCTCCACCACAGACGACATTAGGCGCCAACTAGACAACGGCAAAACATCAGCCCTCATCCTCCTGGACCTGGTCTGCCATCACACCCTAAAGACACGCCTCCTAGATGCTGTGATCCAAGAGAAGGCCCTTGACTGGACCACATCCTTCCTCTCCGGCAGAACCCAGAGCGTCCGCCTCCCACCCTTCCCATCCGAAGCCACCAACATTATCTGCGGCGTCCCCCAGGGCTCATCCCTCAGCCCGACATTGTTCAACGTCTACATGGCCCCCCTCGCACAAGTGGCCTGCCATCATGACCTCAACATCATCTCCTACGCCGACAACACCCAGCTCATCCTCTCCCTCACCAAGGACCTACACACTGCCAAAACCAACCTCCATGAGGAAATGAAAGCTGTTGCCGACTGGATGAAGAGCAGCCGTCTGAAGCTGAACTCGGACAAGAAAGAGGTCCTCATCCACTGACCCACCCCCTCAGCCTGGGACGACTCCTGGTGGCCGACCACATTGGGAACAGCACCAACACCCACCGACCATGCACGCAACCTAGGATTCATCCTCGACCCCCCCTCTCCATGTCTAAACAGGTTAACGCCGTCTCCTCCTCCTGCTACAACACCCTCTGCATGCTACGCAGGATCTAAAAGTGGATCCCGACCTAAACAAGAAGAACGGTGACACAGGCCCTCGTCAGCAGCAGGCTGGACTACGGCAACGCACTCTATGCAGGAATTCCAGCCAAATACCTACGACGACTACAACGCATCCAAAATGCCTCTGCCCGACTGATCGTCAATGTCCCCTGCCGCAGCCACATCACCCCCCACCTGAGAAACCTACACTGGCTCCCCGTCAACAAGAGGATCACCTTCAAGCTCATCACCCACGCACACAAAGCACTCCACAACGCCAGACCAGCCTACCTGAACAGCAGACTCAGCTACCACACCCCCACCCGCCAGCTCTGCTCCGCCAGCCTCGCCCTTGCCACCGTCCCCTGCATCCAACAAATGACCTCCGGCGGCAGATCCTTCTCCTACCTCGCCGCCAAGACATAGAACACCCTCCCTACCCACATACAGCAGAACCAAGACCTACTCGCCTTCAGAAGACTCCTCAAGACCTGGCTCTTCCAAAAGTAGCAGCACCCACCCCCTCCCCTCAGCGCCTTGAGACCCTCAGTGGTAAGTAGCGCGCTTTACAAGTTCTCTGATTGATTGATTAGGTAAAAGCATTCATTTTAGTTTTTATGAACGTTGGGTATAGGGGTTAGAGGAGTTCGTGGCACAGGGCACTTTATTCAATCTGGAGTATAATGTATTAGTGTGGGTTGATAAGAAGTGTCGCACTTTTGAAAGTATCTTTGGATATGCTGTGTTTGGACAGTCACAGAGCTGTTTTGCACGCAGAACTTTGTCAGATAAAGCAAAACGTACCTATTCATTAAGGGAAGGAGTGCACTCGTTCTTCTACACTGGCTTCGCAATTTTTCTACTGTCCTAATTTGAGGTTGCACCCTGTTGGATTATTGCTTGTTGAAGAAAACAGTGTCATTGTAAAGTATTGCTTCAGAGACAGCATAACATCAAACGTTTTTGAGTGACTCGGTGAATGGAGCATCACATTCAAACCGCATACATTTTTTACACAGAGAAGAAGGAGCACAAACTATTTAAGAGACTATGGGCCAGATCTAGGAGCCTTAATACCAGTCGGAAATGGCCGATTTAGGCCGTTTCCAACCGGTATTTGGCTTTTGAGATGTAGGGGGCATCTGATTTACAGAATCGGTAAATTTACCGATTCGGTAAATATACAGAATCGGTAACATACTGAATTGGTAAATTTACCGATTCTGTAAATCAATATGTAGGTGGCACTTCACAGAGTGCCACAGGCCCTTTAGGAGTCAGTATTTACCACCCAATCCTATTGGGTAGTAAAATACCGAATTCAGGTGTGCATGCACATCTGTGCATGCACACCTGTGCCATGTGACACACAGACATACCCTTAGGGCATGTATGTGTGCCACATGTCACACAAGCCTGTACTTGGGGTTCTAGAGGGTGTCAAAGTGACACCCCATGCACCCTTGCAGGATTCGGTATTTACCGATTCGGTAAATACCGATTTGGTATTTCCCATTGATTCATATGGGCTTCAAAGCTCATAGGAATCAATGGGCAATACCGATTCGGTATTTACCAAATCGGTAAATACCGAATCCTACAAATTCGGTAATTGTGTTTTAAAAATTACCTACATCTGCCTCCTTCTAATTTACCGATTCATAAATACCGAATCGGTAAAATTCGGTATTTATGAATCGGTAAATTAGATTTACCTACATCTAGCCTTATGAGCTTTGTTTGGCTTAATGCAATGGATTTAAAGCACGGCGCTGTAATGCTTTTTTGCAAGATTACATTTCTTTTGATAAATAATTCATATGTCATTTACATGCACATGTTCAGGATAGGTTTACTTTGTTGTTTATTATCATGCGTTTTAGTTTGCTTTTCATTTAATCGTATTCACAGTTTGCGATAGTCAGGGTCAGTGTATTATGGGAACGGTAGTCACTATTTCTAGGGCACAAGCATAGGCTAAAAGAGGTCATATGATATATTTGAATTCAGGGAGTAATTGTGGGCACGTGAGTTTGCAGGTCTCAAGAGGTTCGTGTGGGAGGCAAGTGGATGATTTTTTTGAATCACGGAGGAAGGCACGTACATTTCGAAATACCGTCTGCAGCTCTATTAGGTAAAATAGTTAATTTTGTTTTTTGTGAACGTTAGGTAAAGGGGTTAGAAGAGTTCCTGGCACAGGGCACTTTATTCAATCTGGAGTATAATGTATTAGTGCGGGTGATAAGAAGGGGGGTTACAATTAGGGAAGAACAAACTGCTGGTGATATTATGATTTTCATGGATTAAGCACTCAGTGCTATTTATGTATTGTTGTTAATGGGAGCCCTCACGAGGTGGGTTACAAGGGAGATTATGGTCATACATTTGAATGACTACTGTTGATGTTATGATTTCTGGCATTAAGCACGCTGTTCATGTACTTTTTTTTACTGATTTCTTGCAGCACCCCTGACGAAGAACTAATACATTCGAAATACATTGGGTTAATTAACTGTGTTGGCTCAAAAGCCGGTTGATAGCACATGTCTATGTTTAAACTTGGATTAGCAGCATACGATATTTGAAAATGCGGAATAAAGCATTCAAATTCAACCTACCTGTCTCTGGGGAGATCTAACATGAAATATATTGATTACTCAATAGAAATGTACAATGTGAGATTCCTATGGATTACTTTGCTAAAGGAAGAAAAAAATGTGGTTTACTCAAGAGAAAAAGTTCCTAATTTTCGCAGTGCAGCAGCTGGGTCACCTGTGTCGCCCTTCTGGCAGTATCATTGGATATGCTGTGTTTGGACAGGCGCAGCGCTGTTTTGCACGCAGAACTTTCGCAGTTAAGCAAAACGTACCTATTCATTAAGGGAAGGAGTGCACTCGTTCTTCTACACTTGCTTCGCAAGTATGGTAGGTGACATCTCCTCCTCTCATCAAGTCAGAAATGGCCCATCCTGCCAACATCTATTCTCCCTTTGTCTCTCTGTCTGCGAGTAATACACAAAGTACAACTGCCAACTGCACCTAGTCATGTGACTCAGGATGCAGTCTGGATACAGTCTGCAGGCACCAAATGATTAGGACAAGAGAACGCCAACTTTCTAAAAGTGGCATTTTCAGAGTTGTGACTTAAAATCAGATTTTACCATTAAAGATAATTGCAAATCTTTAGACACCACACTCAACTTTCATGCTAGTTCCCAATTGAAAGTTATCACACCCAAAATGTAATAAGGAAATACAATGTTATCCTATTAGAGAAGTAGTCCTTGCAGTAGTGAAAAACACATTTAAGAGGTTTTACTAACAGGACATGTAAACTTAAAAGTACATCTCTAACTTTTTTAAATAAACTGCACCGTGCCATCTTGGCTATTTATGGCCTACTCCAGGGGTCAAAAATATGTGTTAAAAATGAATGATTAGGTGTGGAAAAAAGGTTTCTTTGCCAGGTAGAAATGACATATCAATACTGCACACACAGGTTGCATTGACAGGCCTGAGTCATGTTTAAAGGGCTACGTAAGTGGGCGGCACAATGAGTGCTGCAAGCCCACAAGTAGCATTTCATTTACAGGCCCTGGTTTCATTTAGTGCCATTTAACAAGTACATTAAATGTGCAAATTGGGTGGAAGTCAACATTACCATGTTTTAGTGAGTGAGTACATGCAGTTTAGCACTGGTCTGCAGCCCCCTCATTCATAGTTACCACACTACAGATAAAACAGTACAGTTTATGTGTTGGTGTTGCCATTATAATGAACAGGAATAAGTAGTGTTGTTGTGGTCTTCACATGGTCAAGGTTTAGCATACTCTACTAGCCTCGAATAGGTCCACCAACACTTAGGAAGTATCCTTTTAACACCTTGCATGCTCATGACGAGCTGAGCTCGTAATGAGGCACGGTGCTCCTGTGCTCATGATGAGCTGAGCTCGTCATGAGGCGTGGAACGCTCGCACGCAGGGGATAATTCCCCTGCTGTGCTGAACGTTCCACAAAAACAGGTGTGGCTGTGACGAGCTCAGCTCGTCATGAGCACAGGAGCACTGTACCTCATGACGAGCTGAGCTCCCCATGAGCATGGGGGCGCCGTGCGCGCCCCCCGCCCCCACAGCAAAGGTGTTAAAGAAGAGGCATGTAGGCATGTTGAATGGTAGGATTGTTGCTGTTTGCCAGACGTTCAAGTATATTCTGGAACAGAAAATTGGAGACATTGAGTTTTTTTTGCCAATAGTGAGATATTTGCAGGGCAACATCTGGGAGTGGTAGGTTTTCCTGAGTGCCAGCCAACCTTGTGCCCAAATGCTACAGTCATCCCCACTGAAGCTCCTCTCATCAAAATAAATTCTATGGCTAGTGTGTGCATCCCTGCTGAAAAGCATTGCAAATCTGCATGTCTCGTACTCCTCACTTATTAGACCAAAGGGAGCACAGGTGTTGGTCATGGTTTGGCAGACTTAACTTGATGTGCAACAAACACTGTAAGGAATTACCATTGTTTGGGGGAAATATTATAGAACATCTGACAACCACACTTTCAATGCACAGCCTGACAAGTCAATCAGGGGTAGGTAAAAGCCAGAAAAAATCCATACAGGTCTGATATCCCTACAATTAGGCCGTCCAGGAGAACACGTATGGGGATCAGGCTTTGGCAGGGATCTGTTCCTGTGTGAAGGACACTGGAGGGAATTACCATGCCTTGGAATACATGGGTAAAAAAAATGTTAAATGACAGCTCAGAGCATTTTCTAGCCTATCAATCAAGGTGAGGCAGGGCTGGCACCCAGTATTAGAAACTGTAGGTTGTACAGATCTTGAACATCTATGGTTAAAGTAAGTTTCCTATGCAACTCTAAGGTGATATTTGCAACCAAAATGCAGGTTCTCCAAACTGGCAATTCCAGTTGCTTTCAGAGTTTCCCACATTAACAGTACTCAGTTTATAACCTGTGTGTCCTCAACCCAATAGAAAAGGTATGCATTTCTGATTCCCACCACTTAGGAAATCCAGGAGGAAACAGATTTAGGTAAAACCTCCATTGCGGATTTGCTGTGTGCTCTGCTGCCCGCCCTGAATTACTGCTGCCACTGACCTTCTGTTTCTGCGGGGAGCCCAACTACTCATCAGACCCGCTTTGCGGGCCCCGCAGCGTCCCGCACCCTACCGGAGCTGTTGCAAGTGAGGAGCTGCAACTGGGAAGACCTCGGGGCGCGTGGAGTCGCCGGCAGGGCTGCGAGCTTTGAGGCAGGGACTCCAGCTACCAGGAGTCCCTGCGAGCCCCACTGACCACACCTGGGCTGCTCTCCCTGCTGGCTCCGCCCCCCCGCCCACGGAGTGAAAAGTGGGCTTGGAGTTCCTGTCTGTGGGACCCTTCCATTGCGGATTTGCTGTGTGCTCTGCTGCCCGCCCTGAATTACTGCTGCCACTGACCTTCTGTTTCTGCGGGGAGCCCAACGACTCGCTGGACCCGCTTCGCGGGCCCCGCAGCGTCCCGCACCCACCCGGAGCTGTTGCAAGTGAGGAGCTGCAACTGGGAAGACCCCGGGGCGCGTGGAGTCGCCGGCAGGGCTGCGAGCTTTGAGCCAGGGATTCCAGCTAACTGGAGTCCCTGCGAGCCCCACTGACCACACCTGGGCTGCTCTCCCTGCTGGCCCCGCCCCCCCGCCCACGGAGTGAAAAGCGGGCTTGGAGTTCCTGTCTGTGGGACCCTTCCATTGCGGATTTGCTGTGTGCTCTGCTGCCCACCCTGAATTACTGCTGCCACTGACCTTCTGTTTCTGCGGGGAGCCCAACGACTCGCCGGACCCGCTTCGCGGGCCCCCTCAGCGTCCCGCACCCACCCAGAGCTGTTGCAAGTGAGGAGCTGCAACTGGGAAGACCTCGGGCGCGTGGAGTCGCCGGCAGGGCTGCGAGCTTTGAG
The DNA here is from genome assembly GCF_964263255.1 of Lissotriton vulgaris. Lineage (NCBI taxonomy): Eukaryota > Metazoa > Chordata > Amphibia > Caudata > Salamandridae > Lissotriton > Lissotriton vulgaris. The sequence goes on from NC_141696.1 coordinate 176,546,086, forward strand.
GCAGGGACTCCAGCTACCAGCAGTCCCTGCGAGCCCCACTGACCACACCTGGGCTGCTCTCCCTGCTGGTCCCGCCTCCCCGCCCACGGAGTGAAAAGCGGGCTTGGAGTTCCTGTCTGTGGGACCCTTCCATTGCGGATTTGCTGTGTGCTCCGCTGCCCGCCCTGAATTACTGCTGCCACTGACCTTCTGTTTCTGCGGGGAGCCCAACGACCCGCCAGACCCGCTTCACGGGCCCCGCAGCGTCCCGCACCCACCCGGAGCTGTTGCAAGTGAGGAGCTGCAACTGGGAAGCCCTCAGGGTGCGTGGAGTCGCTGGCAGGGCTGCGAGCTTTGAGGCAGGGACTCCAGCTACCAGGAGTCACTGCGAGCCCCACTGACCACACCTGGGCTGCTCTCCCTGCTGGCCCCGCCCACCCGCCCATCAGCCAATCCCCTCTTGCTCAAAAGTACTCAGTGCACCCGCTGCGCGGGAGTGCGCCGGGAGAAGCCCGGGACAAGGGCGGGACCGTCTGTGGCCGTCCGTGGTCAGCTGAGGTTGGGTTGGGCCAGAACCCCTGGCAAATTGTGTTTAAGGTAGAAGGTATATCACTTCCATTGTGTGGGCTCTATAGAGTTATATAAACATTTGTTATTAACAGCGTGGGCGATACAATATAGGTATAGCTGGCCCAAGTAGATTGTAACATGCCTTTAAGATCAGGCAAAGATCGTACAGTCCAAATACAAACAACTAAGGGAGTTGTTTCGGGCCCACTTGATGATTTTATCACCCGAGCAACAGGGATACTGGAAAAGGAAATAGCGATGGCGGAAAAAAGACTCTCCTTAGATCTAGTTAGTGGTAAGCGTTCCTCGTTGGGTGGGTTGGCAACAATCACCAGTCCTGCTGCCCATGCATCACTTAACTGTGTACACTCTGTTACTACTGAGGCACTAGTTCACATAGAAGGAGAGGGGGAGGGCCCTTCAGCTTTTCTGGTTAATGTTGACCAGAACCTGGATGATACTCAGTCAAGCAGGGGGGTTGAAACCCAGAATAGCGTGGAAAATGACATTAGTTTAGAAATTCTTCATTCATCTAACAATGTTGTCTTGAATTTTCCTGTAGAGGTTGACCCCTCGGGATCAGGATCGGTATCCCGCAAGAGAAAGCAAGATTTGAGCCACCAGGGGGGGAGAGACCATAAGCTGCCCAAACTAAATGATCCATCTAGTATTGATGCTTCTGACCTTGAGCATCCCCCAGCTCCCCAAATACCTTCGGTATTCCCCAACGTGCTTTGCCCTTCCTTTATTCCCTTGGGGTCATCTAATCCCTGTCCAACATGCCTCAATAGTGACGAAATCCTATTGGTAAAAATGGAGGCTATGATCAAAACCCTCCTGCTTCCTGTTTTGGAGCGAACAAGGTTGATAACCTCTAAATTAGATGCTCTGGAGACTGTAGTGAGCACAATTTTGGGCTTACTACAAAAGTTAACTATCCCCAGTCCAGTTGGAGGGGTTCCTACCCAGTCAGTAAGCAAAACAAAATGTATAAACAATGCTTCACACTAGTAAAGCCACTAACCCAGTACCAACAATGGTAGCTATTAGCAAACCGACAGCGGGGGGAGGCCTAGAGACAATCCCAGCATTGCAGCTGCAGGCACCTTGTCACAGGCTCTTAAGAAGAAGGTCATTGCTAAACCCAATCCAGATAGGTCTCAAGCATCCAGGTCGGATGATCGGGTAAAACCTACCCCTAGTACTTTATTACAGCCACACCCAGGGCAAATAGCTAATCACCAGACCATCAAAACCCCAATTGTGGGGAAACTAAACAAGTATACTGTTCCCCGCGCAGACTTACTCCCGGAGGCAACTCAATACACAATAGTGTTAACAGGTGTTGCCCCGTTAAAAGATGGTACTAAGGAGTCATATGGGGACCTACGCAATAAGGTGATATTCTGGTTGAATAAAAATCGCCCCTTGCCACCATCATCTTCTACTGAAATTCTCTTTGTAAGGAGAGTTGATTGGGTGGGATATGGCACCAAAGACTTGGAGGGCGATTGCATATTAATATCGTTCAAGGATCCTTGGGTGGTGGATACCATTCGAAGGGAAGCCAGGTTTGCTAGACAGGGGGACGTACAAACTCTGGGGCTTGCTTATTTCTACCCTCAAAGACATAGTAATTTTCCATTAGGCCCCACTCACATGAGACCTCCAGTTAGGAGGTACCCTATAGCAAGAACACCTTACCCCCAGCAGTATCCTCTACTTTTTAACCGCTTTGGGCCCCTTTCCGACCTTGAGACTATAGACTGACTACATACACCGACTAGGAAGATTAAGCCTGCTGGGGACTGTGGGAATGTGGTAGCTATGCCAAGTCGGGGGGTTCCACCTCTTGTAAATTATGAAGAGGCAGGCCTGGGGGCACATGTAACTGAGGAATATGCTGCAGCAGCTGTTGAGGACCCAACAGAGGTCATGTTGGTGGGGGAAAGTTTGGATAATGTTGACAACAAGGAGAGTAGGGCAGGAAAAGAGAGTGAACTGGCGATCCCGGCTGTATCAGTGTCAATGGTACATCACTCACCATGTATCGCAGCTCCTCCATCTGAAACACTTAATATAGTGTCCTGGAATGTTGCAGGGGTTAAGGGACGCATGTACTCTGAGGATTAGTTGGAGTTTGTTGACAAATTTGATGTTGTTTTACTACAGGAAACTTGGGCACCAGATTCAATTCATAGGGCAGGTTTTGTAAACTTTTTTAAATCAGCTATTTGGGGTAGTAAAGGGCGAGCATCAGGGGGGTTGGTGATTTGGGTGAAGCAGCCATCGGGCTATCATCCAACTGAGATATTTGTAGAGAACCCGGACCTTCTGGCCATTAAATTGAGTAAGGATGGCCATCGGGACCTGATTATTATTAATATATATGCACGAGGCCTACCTGGCGGCCGCTGCCCTGGTATTCTGGATGTATTGGACAAATACCTTGCTGGATTGGGTAGAGATAATTTTATTCTTATAGCAGGAGACCTGAATTGTACTTTTGAGCCGCTCTATGTTGCCGGGGACAGTTGGGGGTCCGCAGAGGACGCAGTTTGGAACATTCCGGATTTGATGACCAATAAAATTGTCAAAGCGACTGAGGCTGCCTTGAACTGGATGGCTCTATGTTTAACCTGGGGGCTAAGGGCTGTAAATGGTCGCTCTTCATCTGATCTAGGTGCCAATTATACCTTCGACAATGGACTAAGGAAAAGTCGGATAGATTATTTCCTGTTAAAGATGGAATTCTGGCCTCTGTTGGTAGACATGGAAGTGGTACCCCGCCCAGAAAGCGACCATAACCCCTCGACACTTAAGCTAAGGTTGCCGGGAATGGAAAGATTGAAGGAACCAGACACCTCCCGGACAGGGGATGTTGTTTGACTAATGACCGAAGGAGGCTAAAATGGTCTAGGTTAGCGGGGGATGAGACCTTACAGGAGAGCATTGAGACTGTGATTTCCAACACGTTAAATGAAATACTGCCCGATTATCCTGGAGGGGTAACTCTGAGAGCACTATTATTGACCTCCATGAGTGTTGTTTTGATCAGCTTAAGCTTCTCCTTTCTCTACCATGTCAGAAGGGAACCGCTAAATTATACGGCCCCCGCCAGAAATGGTATAATAAAAAGTGCAGGGAGGCCCATAGACATCTTGTCAAAGCGGTTAAGTCCCGGAACATGTGTGTTGTTAAGGCAGCAAGGGCGCATTATAAGAAAACTCAGTGGGAAGCCAAACGGGAGTGGGAAGATATGTACTGGTCCGATCTTCTGGATGCCTCCACTTCGAATAACCAGACTAAGTTTTGGGAACTGGTAAAATGGGGCAAGGACTCAGACTCCCGTACTCCTACAAACCATGTGCCCCCTGAAGCTTGGGTGAATCATTACTCGGCCCAATTTAGTGTTGAGATTTTTGAACCCCCCTCTATATTGGGTGAGGTGCCCTTGACAGCTATATCTGGGGAGAAACTGATATTCACAAAAACCGAGGTAGAGCTAGCTCTTGGCTTGACCCAGCGGGGGAAAGCACCAGGGATGGATTTAATCCCTGCTGACTTGTTTAAAGCTAACCCCGCCCTCTGGGTGCCGTACATAACCAACATTGCAAATGCAATAGCTAAAGGGGCTAGAATTCCCAAGTCATGGAAGGGGGCGGAGACTCTCCCAATTTACCAAAAAGGCGACAGGTCCAACCCGGGCAACTATCGCCCCATTAATCTCATTGACTCCCTTCAAAAGGTCATTGCACGAATGGTTTTGGGCAGAGTTCAAGGTTGGATCAAACTAGAGGATATCCTGTCTCCAATGCAAGCAAGTCAGTCAAGTCAAGTCAAGTCATAACACTTATATAGCGCACTACATACCCAGAGGGTTTCAAGGCGCTTAGGAAGGGGAGGTGGATTATTTGTCAAATATCCACGTTTTAAGCTGCTTTCTGAACGCTAGGTGATTCTGGGTGAGGCGAAGGTAAGCGGGGAGTGAGTTCCATGTTTTGGCAGCCAGGTATGAGAAGGATCTGCCTCCCATGGTGGTTTTGTTGATGCGAGGTACAGTGGCGAAGGCTTGGCTGGAAGAGCGCAGTTGGCGGGAGGGGGTGTAGAAGGACAGTCGAAAGTTGAGGCAATCTGGTCCGATGTCGTAGAGTGATTTGTGTGCGTGGGTAAGCAGTCGGAAAGTAATCCTCTTATTGACGGGTAGCCAGTGGAGGTCTTTAAGGTGACCAGAGATGTGTTTGTTGCGTGGGATGTCTAATATGAGCCTGGCTGAGGCGTTTTGGATTCGTTGTAGTTTCTTCTGGAGTTTAGCGGTGGTACCTGCGTAGAGGGTGTTTCCGTAGTCCAGTCGGCTCGTGACTAGAGCGTGGGTGACTGTTTTCCTTGTTTCGGAGGGGATCCAGCGAAATGTTTTTCTGAGCATGCGAAGAATGTTAAAGCAGGAAGAGGATACGGCGCTGACTTGTCTGTTCATTGAGAGTGAGGAATCCAGGATGACGCCAAGGTTCCGTGCGTGGTCTGTCGGGATGGGTGCATTTCCGAGGGCTTCCGGCCACCAGGAGTCGTCCCATGCAGAGGGGGATTTACCTAAGATGAGGACTTCTGTTTTGTCTGAGTTCAGTTTCAGACGGCTTTGTTTCATCCATTCGGCGACTTCTTTCATTCCTTCGTGTAGGTTAGTTTTGGCGGTGCTGGGGTCCTTGGTGAGAGATAGGATCAGTTGAGTGTCATCCGCGTAAGAGATGATGTTGAGGTTGTGTTGGCGGGCGATGGCCGCGAGGGGGCTCATGTATACGTTGAAGAGGGTGGGACTGAGTGAGGATCCTTGTGGTACGCCGCAGATGATTTCAGAGGCCTCGGACTTGAATGGTGGGAGGCGGACTCTCTGGGTTCTTCCGGTGAGGAACGAGGTGATCCATTCCAGTGCCTTTCCTTGGATTCCGATGTTTCTGAGGCGTTGTAAAAGGGTGCTGTGGCAGACTGTGTCGAAGGCTGCAGAGAGGTCGAGGAGGATGAGGGCGACTGTGTCTCCATTGTCCAGTAGAGTTCGAATGTCGTCTGTTGCAGCGATGAGGGCGGTCTCAGTGCTGTGTTTGGCTCGGAAGCCAGATTGTGAGGGGTCGAGTGATTTGTTGTCTTCGAGGAAGGTGGAGAGCTGGTTGTTGACAGCTTTCTCGATGACTTTGGCCGGGAATGGAAGAAGTGAGATGGGGCGGTAGTTTTTGAGTTCGGTGGGGTCTGCTGTTGGTTTTTTCAGAAGGGCGGTGAGTTCAGCTTGTTTCCAGTCGCTGGGAAGGTAGCGGAGTTGAAGGAGCAGTTGATGACGTCTCGGAGGTGCGGAGCTATGACGGAGTCTGCTTTGTTGAAGATGTGGTGGGGGCATGGGTCTGTGGGGGATCCTGAGTGGATGGAATTCATCAGGCGGATGGTGTCCTCAGTGGAGATTGGGTTCCAGGCGTTAAGGGTGTTAACGGGGGGAGGATGGTCAGCTGATGGTAGGGTGGGTTGCCTTCCGGGTTGGTTGTCAAAGCTGTTGTGGATGTCAGCAATCTTGTTGTGGAAAAAAGAGGCTAGGGAATCGCAGAGGGTTTGAGAGGGGGTGATGTCGTTAGAGTTGGCCGAGGGGTTGGAAAATTCCTTGACGATGTTGAAAAGTTCCTTGCTGTTGTGGGCGTTGTTGTCAAGTCGATCTTTGAATGCTGTTTTCTTGGCTTTTCGGATCAGTTGGTGGTGAGTACGGATGGCGCTTTTGAAGGCGTCCTTGTTGCTGGTGGATGGGTCTTTTTTCCAGGCCTTTTCAAGGGAGCGGCACAGTTTCTTGGATTTCTTGAGGTCGTCGTTGAACCATGAGGCCTTCTTGAAGCCAAGTTTGTGTTGACGTTTTTTCAGTGGTGCTAAGGTGTCGGCGGTGTTGGATAACCAAATGGTGAGGTTGGAGGCGGCTTCGTTGGCGTTAGAAGAGAGGGCTGGGGAGGATTGAAGGAGTGATGTGGAGATCTGCTCTGTGGTGATTTTGTTCCAGTTTCTTTGCAGAGTTGGTTGGGGGTGGTTGATGGGTTTCGGCTTGTTGTAGATGAAGTGAACGCAGCTGTGGTCAGTCCAGAGGAGATCCGTAGTGTGGCTGAAGGAGACATGGTTGCTGGAGGTGAAGATGGGGTCGAGAGTGTGACCTGCGATGTGGGTGGGGGAAGTGACCAGTTGTTTAAGTCCGAGGTTGGCGAGGTTGTCCAAGAGGGTGGCGGTGTTGCGGTCGTTGATCTTTTCAAGGTGGAAGTTGAGGTCTCCCAGAAGGATGTAGTCTTTGGAGGGGAGCGCGTGTGGAGTGATGAAGTCCGTGATGTCTTCACTGAATTTTGCGCGGGGTCCAGGTGGTCTGTAGAGGAGGGTGCCTCTGAGTGTGGTCTTGGGGTCGATGTGGATCTGGAAGTGAAGGTGTTCAGAGTTGGCGAGGTTGACGTCAGAGCTGGTTGAGATGCGGATTGTTTTCTTATGGACGATAGCGATTCCACCTCCTGTATGGTCGGTGCGGTCCTTGCGTGTGATCTTATAGTCATCAGGGATAGCGATGGCGATGTCAGGGGCGGAGGAAGCGTTCATCCATGTTTCCGTTAGGAAGGCGACGTCAGGAGAGATGGTGTCAAGTAGGTTCCAAAGGTCAATGGCGTGCCTGTGGACTGATCGGGTGTTGAGAAGGATGCATTCTAGGTGGTTGGGGTCGGGAATCTGTGGTGTGGTCGTAGCGGAGATGTTGTCGGTGCCGCTAAATTTGCAGGAGAAGCAGGAGAACGGTCCATGGGTGCGTCCAGGAGCGGCTTGGACGCAGTTGGGGGCACGACCGGGGTCAAGGGCTAGGAGGGTGGCGGCATCATAGGTAATGCGGGAGGGCTGTGGAGCGCGAGGGGCAGGGGGTCTGGCGCTGGGCGCGGTCCAGGCACGGACGGGCGTAGACGGGCTTACCTTTGGCGCACCTTCGGCGTGGCCGAAGCGCGTGGACGCTGCGCGTGGAGGCATTGGCCATAAATGGAGGGTGGAGGGGGCGGAGCGTGGGAGGGTCAGCAGCTGGGAGGCGGTAGCGGGGAGGAGGGGCAGGGAAAACAACAACAGCAAGCAAGATGGAGGTCAGAGGGGAGGCGAGGCTGGGGCAGTAGGAGCGAAGAAAATAAATCCAATAATGCACGTTGCTGCCAGGTGGGCCAATACAGTGAAATGCAGTGCAGGGCGGGCGGCGCTACAGTCACAAGCGCTGAGGGCAATGAGATTAAACAAAAACACTGCGCAACTTTGAGAAAAGCAGGCGAGCCGATTTTAAACACGGCGCTGTTTAGTCTAATGCCACTGAAATAAATAATGCAGGCGATACCGTGAGGTTGGATTCAGCAGTGCGATCTCCAGCAAGATAGCAACAATACAGGGAGAGGAGCAAGGAAGGAGCAACCGGTCAGGAGCGAGTCCGGCTTTAGATCGGGCACGAGCACCATCGACCAGGTGTTTAGATTTTGTCTAATCTACTGGAAAGTGGTCTTGCTCGGCGGTGAAACCATCTTTGCCGCATTTATTGATCTGAAGTCGGCATTCGATCTACTGCCGACGGATAAACTGTGGTGTGTTTTGAGGGATTTAGGATTACCAATGGAACTACTTGATCTAATTGTTAACATGCATGAGGACAACTATGCAAGGGTGAGGTGGGGATGTCAGGGACAAGTGACGGAACCTTTTCCCGTGACTCGAGGAGTCCGTCAGGGGTGTGTCCTGGCGCCAACACTCTTCTTGTTATTTATCGATCAAGTAGTTAAATTCTTCGCAGACACTCCCACTGATGCCCCATTCGCTGGCAGGGACAAGGTTCCCAATGCTTATCTTTGCCGATGACACTTTACTCCTCTCTAAAACACGCAGTGGCTTACAGCGGGCTCTGGACCGCTTTGAGGAGTTCTGTGTCATCAATGACCTTAAGGTAAATGTGGGCAAAACCAAGTTTATGGTCCTCACTAGGAGTCATTTTGTCCGGAGCTCTGTAAGTATGAGTGAAGTCAACTTGGAACAAGTTGAGACCATGACTTACTTAGGGGTTACCCTGGACCGTCGCTTGCGATGGAAAGAGCAAGTAGGTGCTCAACAGCTAAAATGTGCCCGACTAACTGGCTGCCTTTTGAGCGAGCAAAAGAGATCGATTACAAAACGGGTCATGCCAGCGTTAAAGATTTATGATACTAAGATTAATGCTGCAATCCTGTATGGTGCAGATCTCTGGGGATTCATGGATCTCTCAAGCCTATTCAAAATCCAGTGTAAGTTCTTACGGAGCTTGGTAGGGTTACCCCAATCTTCTCCTTCTATACCCTTCTGCCAGGATCTGGGATGCAACCCAATTAACGAGATGGCAAGATTTAGATTGGTCGCCTTTTGGAGGCGCATATGGACCTCCCCTGACCTCACCCTCTTTGCAAAGGAACTGGCTGAAGTGAGGTCAATTGGGGGTTCCGGGAGAATTCCTTGGCTACAAACGGTAAAAACCATTCTGGTTGAAATGGGACTGGAACAGCTGTGGGTATCTCCGGGTACTAATGCCTTTCCCTCAAAACAGGAATTCAAGGCATTGTACTGGGCCTCGGTCCGTCAATCGTTGGTGACTGCTTCCAGCTCTGTTAGTCTAACGGTAAGGTTTCTGACCATTAAGTTGGATCCCTCCCGTGAGACCTACTGGGATATTATCACCAGACCGCTGGATAAGAAACTTTACCACCAGTTTCGGGTAGGAGCCCACCAACTGAATTCTTTTACAAAAAATTGGGTTAATGGAGCAACGGAATTTTGCAGTTGGTGCCCAGGTCATAAGGAAACTGAGGGTCATTTCTTGTTTGCCTGTCCGACCTACTTAGCGCCACGAACAAAATGGATGAAACCTCTGTTTCAACGCCTCCCTTTCAGAAGGTCCTGTGAGGCTGTTTGGGTTTTAAAAACGAACATCTCAGAGGTGTTCGTGGTGAGCATAGCAAAATTTCTAGGGTGGGCTCGGGCCATCAGGGCAAGAAGCAGACAAAACCATCAATAGGGTTTTTCAATTTGTTAACTAAAGTATAACCGTTTTTCTTAAATGCAGGATAATGTACATTGTATTTGGAATGGTTTTACTTACTCCGTATTTTTAAAATCCTCTTTTTAGTATCTTCTGGTCAGGTTTGTCTTTGTATTTCTTGGATGTTTAATAACTACTTTTAACTTTAAAAGTGTATTAAGTTAAATTATATTGAATGAGGACAATGTTGCTGTTATTGTAAAATGCTATTATAATGGAATATTGTTCGGCTGTCCAAATGTCTTAATATGTTTTAAATGTTGTCTTTTATGATTTTATTATCGAAATAAAGACTTTAAAACCTGAAACCTGAATATGCTCCTCCATCATGGCAATAAAATAATTCATCATTTTTCTTTTAAAAACGGTTGAAACTCAGGAAAATGTAAATTTCAATACATTTTTTCAGTCAGCTTGCAAGGGCAAGGAAATTATGGTTTGACGCAGTACATTCTTTGGTAGTACTTTATTGGAAAAATATTCTATGACTTCCTGGTAATGTTGGTTTGATATCGGTCATCAAATGAACAGTGCACTACAAAGAATAACCCTGCCAGAATTTAGGGATCGTCATTCCACAAAAGCCACCTCTAGTTGACCATACACATGGTTTGTGTTGCTTTAGGGAGGTGGATTCCTGAGCAAGACAATAGAATATGCACCAGTATTGTTTTCTCCAGAGAGAGAGGCACGGAGGGTAAGATGGTGGCCCTTAACAGTTCTAATAAATACTTTGTCCATGACAACAATTGAGACAATGGTGATTCCGGATAGAAGCCTTCTTCTGATATAAAATCGTATAGGAAAATATCCCAGCGAATTGGGGGTTTTGTTCTATGAGTCTTGGAGTTGGTCCTGTTTTTGAAAGTGTAGCTTGAGTAATTACGTAAGTGAAAACAGTTCTGCCATTTCATGATGGTATGGTGGACCTTTTTGGGGAAAAATGCCCACTAAATTGGGAGTGAATGCAAAAATCTAAAACAAGGTCCTTAATTGCTTTTTTGCAACTTAGAAACGTACAACAGTTGGATAGTATGATGCTTTAGCTTATGATAGCTCCACAAGGTCAAACGACAAAATAATTTGAGAAATGCATATTTGGAGTAAAGGCATATCTTTTAGGGTGATGAGGCAGTGCAGCTATCTGATGATGTTATGCTTTAGCTGGATAGATATGTCTGCTGTGTTATAAAACTCACAACATGAATCAGTCATGATTAACAGGAATACATTCTTAAGGTATAATAGAGTTCTTGATTGGTGAAATCATCAAAAGGTTTACAGTGTCCTTGATGCTTTCCCATACAATGTTTCTTGTGAATGTTGGATTTAAGCTATACATTGAAGTCCAGCTAAGGAAAATATCAATGTGAATGAAGACAATGCCATAAGCAAGTAAGAACAATATTTCTATAAATGATACAGATATGCTTTTTGCAACATATGCAAGTATATATACAACTACTTGAAAATATTAACTTATGTGTAAGTTCATATATGTATTTAGAGGCACATTTCTACTTTCTATGTGTGCTGATGCACTGTGTGCTGCGTAGCAGCAATGCAGGCGTTATGGGCAGGATTGTTTTGTGCGGGAAGTGACACCAAAGAAGACAGTGATCAGGAAAGAGTCAAAAGGCTGTTCTCACCTAAAGGATCCTCACACTCTGAACAACCGAGACTACCACCCTGCCCCCACTTACCCATCTACCAATTGGCAATGCTACATGAAGATTATTCAGGAAATCCTCTCAGCAGAAGGATCTAATCAGATTTCCATAAGATACCTGTCTCCTCTGTCTCCCATTTAAGTGACTAGGGGCTAGATGTAGGTAGGAAAGATTTACCGATTTTAAATTACCGAATTTTACCGATTCAGTAATTTAAAATCGTTAAATCTATGGGTCTGGCATGTAGGTATTCCAGATGTGCTGGAATACCGAATCGGATGAATTCGGTATTTACCGATTCGGTAAATACCGATTCGGTAATGCCTATTCATTCCTATGGGCTTTGAAGCCCATAGGAATGAATGGGCATTACCGATTCGGTATTTACCGAATCGGTAAATACCGATTCACACAAGGGTGCAGGGGGTGTCACTTTGACACCCTCTGGCACCCCCAAAACAGGCACGGGTGCCATGTGGCAGACATACCTGCCCTAAGGGCAGGTCTGCCTGTCACATGGCATAGGTGTGCATGCACACATGTGCATGCACACCGGAATCGGTATTTTACCATCAAATTGGATTTGATGGTAAAATACCGATTCGTTAAGGCTCCTGGGACTCTGAAGAGTCCCAGCTACATATGTGTGGCTCAGAATCGGTAAATTTACCGATGACTCATTTTACCGAATCGGTAAAATTACCGAATCGGTAATTTTACCGACTCGGTAAAATACTTCCCCCTACATACCATTCGCCTATTTACCGATCGGTAACGGCCGAAAATACCGATTTTCGGCCGTTACCGACCGACCTACATCGGGCCCTAGGTCTTCTCCTTCCTGCTTCAGGCTTGTCAGTGATACTGGGGGAAAAATATCACCTCCATCATGTGCACAGGAACAGGCCTTGGGTTTTCAAAATTCAACCTACAAGCTTCCATTACTCCACTTTCCTTATTCGTAAAATGCATAAACTACACTGATCAACATATACACAAACAAATACACAACACACACTTGTGATGTTAGCTGTGACTACCTTTTGTATAAGCAGTCACTGTGATGTGCCATAGAAACAACCTAGAATAGGAGTAGACAACGATTCTTCGCACTTTTGCTGACACCTAAATTTATGTAGTCGGGTGTGTTTGTGTACCGATCCCCTGGCTATGTGGGAAACTGGTGCACCTCTTTTAGAGATTTAGTGGCCCCACACATTCTAAAATCATCTAACTTCACGTTATTGGGTGATATTATTTTTCACAGAGATGACCCCATATGTACTGAGAGTTACATTTTAATAGAGGATCTTTGGGTCCTTAACCGCATGCGCGCTAGCGCAATTCCGCTCCTGTGCTGAGTTTTTTAAAACCGCACTTTACGTGACGAGCTGGGCTCGTCATCAGCGTGCGAGGAGGCTACGCCATGACGAGCCCAGCTCGTCATGAGCGTGGAAGGGGTTAATCTGAACATGTATAACTCTACTCCCACTCATACTGCAGGACATCTTTTGGACCTTGTCTTTTCAAATTTGCCCATACTACCTTCAAAGCTCGAGAACCTGAGTTTCCTTGAGGATGAAGCTGCTAGTGGCCAAGGTGACATCCACTTGCTTTCAACTGCTCAAGTGGCTAAACAAGATTATTTGGCTGATCTCTGTCTCTCACAAAGCTCGGTGATCCAAGCTCATACAATCTCCAGACTGGATTACGGCAATGTGCTGTATTTATGAGCCAAGAGATCTACATTCCATCGACTCCAGATTGTGCAGAACACTGCTGCTAGGCTTCTTTATCAGTTCCCCAAATTTGCCTCAGTATCATTTTTTTTCCATAATCTGGACTGCCTTATGATCTCAAAGCATATTACATTTAAAGCACTATACTATATGTTCAAGGCAAAAGCCGTAGTCAGACCTAACTACATTCAGGATCTGGTACTGCCCTAACATCCCTCTTGTTCTTTGAGATCTTCACAAGTGACCTGTTTACAGTGCCCATGTTCCGTCTGTCCCATATGAAAGGGTGCTCTTTTGCATATCTAGGGCCAAAACTATGGCACTCTCTTCCAGACTCTCTGGGGAACTTCACATCTCTTTTTGCTTCATGCAAGGGCCTGAAGACATGGCTTTTTAAATGTACTTAGTCTGTTCTCTGCATTCTCCCTTCCCGCCATGTACCGGGAAACCCATTGGGGCAGCAGTACGCATTACAAGTCTTTTAATGATAATAATAATAAAACAAGTGTAATATATGTTTGCTCAGTGACAAGACACTGTCAAATAACACATTTTACTGAGTGAATTCAGAGCAGGTTGGTCCTGGTCTCCTCCTGGTTTCCGGAGCAGTTTTTGATGAAAAAAAATGTAAGTACTCAGTTTTGGGAATTTTGCCATTTGGGTACATTTAGCACCACAACTAAAAGTTGACGATTTGTGCAACACCTCTTGGGAGTTCAGGATTCACTTAGACTGGGTCAAGGTGTGGCTTCATAATGGTGGGAGCCTTTTATGTCCCCGTGATTCTGAACAGGAGGCCAGCAAATAATCCTTGGAGTTACTTCTGGTAGTCCTGGGTGCAGGTGAAGATGCAGGGCTCAACAGCAGGACAGCTCTCTGGGAGTTCAAGGCAGGCACCAGACATTAAAGAAGTCCTTTCAGGTACTGCAGCTGTCTGGCAGCGTGTACAGCAGGTCACAGCAGCAGGAACTCCTCTGATAGTCCTTAAGATTGGGTCAGATGGTCCTATTTTTATACCCTGGTGCCATTCTTCCGGAAGGTAGGGGACGTTTTTGGAAAGTGTTTTTGAAGTGCATGTCATTTCCTCACTCCCATGCCATGGCTCCAAGCTGGCTGCAGTGATAATACAGGGTTTTTAGGCCCTTTGTATGAAGGCAAAGAATATGCTATTCAGGTGTAAGTGGGGTTGTACTCACGTCCACCCTCTCTATCCTGCCAGCAGATCACCCAGTGAGGCACATTTAATCCCTCTATCTTGTGACTGTCTGGGAGGAGTTCACAAAGTCTAACTATCAACTACACCTAGTCATGTGATCCAAGACAGACTACAGACACATAGGGCAGGAAATTGCTAAATTTCTAAAAGTTTAATTTTCAATGTTGTAATGAAAAATCCATCTTTATGATTAATGAGGGTTTATCATTACAATTGCATAAGTATCAAACATGAGATATTTACCCACTTAGTAATTATAGCTTGGTAACTGTAATAAGTAATCCCCAAAGGTTATCCTAAGGGAGGGGTAGGCCTCACAGTAGTGAGAAGCAAAATTTGAAGCTTTTCACTACCAGGACATGTACAACTTATAAGTACTCAGCTATAGAGGGAAAAGAACGTGTTAGAAGCAGAAAAAGGGATTCTCCCTTTGAGAATTTTGTGGGGTAGGAGGCATGCAGATGTTTATGGAGAGAGGTTGAATATGGGTATTTTAAGAGAGTTAGATTTAATTTCCTGATGTGCGTTTTTAAAGTCTGGTCCGCGGTTCATAAGAATCTTGGTATCGGACAACTGAATCATTATACCCCCCGATCAGCACTACGTTATTTCCACAGATATTTCAAGACCCATGTATCTCTCAATGAAATGAGGGAGGTTTCATTATATTGGGGGACTTTTTTTCTGTTATGAGAATAGTGTCCTTTGAAGAAATGCAAGGAATATAAAATCTGACATTTTAGAATATTTGCAAATCTGGGATTTTCTCGCTCGGAAGGGCTGGGGTGCGGCAGGGTTCACTAGGGTAGACTCGGTGGAGTGGTTATTAAGTGGGGAAATCTATGTCTTCCTGATGCTTGTATGAAGGATGATTTGGATAAAGACTCCCAGAAGTGGCAGGCAAATCTTGGATCAGCGACTGCTACCCTTCCGGAATCTCTCATTCTTGCTAATTTGTTTCTTCGGGCTGCAAATTTGCAAGACCAAAATTATAAGACGTGTATTGATTTATCTTACACCCCAGGGAGCAGATTTAATCCATTTGTTTGAGGTCTCCCCCGCTCTGGTCACAATTATTGATGAAATATCGAATTATTTTAGCAGGCAGCTCAATTTGAAATACGTTTTTTCTCCCCAGCTGATTATGCTGGGGGTTCAGAAAAAAACTTTATTTTAAAATGCTCAGGCCTTTCTGTTTACAACAGTGACTGTGCTTCATTTGTGCATTGCCTCTGCCTGGCTAGAGCCTAATTCCCCTATTTTCTGGCAGTGGCTGGTACGGCTATTGGCTATACATAATCTAGAAGTAGCCTTGTATCAGAGTAAGTCCCCAAAGCTAGAATACTAGGCCTCAAGTTCTGGGCCCAATTAACAACATGGAGATAGGGGCAATAATATATTGAGTGTGATACTAGGCAATAGCTTGAACTGGTGATTGTATTAACCTGGGGTCAAGTGTAGATATGTTAAATGAGTCCTTAATTATGAATGTATCTGTCTTTGTTTTAGTCAACTGAACCAAAATTGATGAATTGGGTTGTTAATGTTTCGTTTTGTGTTGTTGGGTGAGATGCGGGGCTTGATTGGTGTGTAAAAAGCCATAAAAATCTGATATAAGAAAATTATGTCCAACCTTTTTAATGACACAGTACCTGGACCTATGGGATACCTATGGTCTACCTTAAAGACAGAACTCAGGCTGCAATTGCAATCCTGGGACATGTTTTAGGGTGCTACTTAAATGGGTGCAACAATAAGTGCTGCATGCCAATGGTAACATTTAATATACATGCCCTGGGTATATGGTTTACCACTCTAGAGCTGACTTACAAGTAGATTAAGTATGCCAACTAGGTATATGCCAATCAAACCTTGTTTAGGGGAGTGAGTATAGGCAATTTAGCATTGGTTAGCAGTGGTAAAGTGCACAGAGTCCTAGGGACAAATAAGGGTGGATTTCAGCAAATATTGGAGGTAAGTAGGCAAAATGTTTGGCCCAGATCTGATACAAGCCACCCACCTGATTCCCAGGCATTTCCAATAGGGACAAGCTAGATCTCTTTATTCCTCCTAGGTTCTGCCTCCGGTGGTAGGAAATGACATTGTACCAATTGCAGGCCCCAAGCGGAAATGGTTTGGGATTGAGAAAGACAAACAAGATGCTGTGGTGCTCCTTCGTGGGAGCTACAGGGGGTCACAAAAGTCCTGTAACCCATCTTGTGCGAATTCCTGATCATGGAGTATCTGTGAATCTGTGAATTGCAAGAACAATGTTATAACTCATAATATAGTTACTAAACAGAATCATCAAAACCTATTTGCATGTCCTTTGTTTGTACCCCAACAGATGTAAATGTAAATGTAAATGTACAGGAATTTATATAGAGCAAATCACCGAGCGTTTTCTAAGCGCTTGCTTAGGGAACCCGTCCTGGTATTCCCCTGTGAGATAACCCCGGCAGGGTATCCGCAAGGTGAAAGCCAGGCATCCCGCCGCAAGGGGCAGTTGTGGGGATTAAGCAAGCTATTGCCCAGAGTCGCAGAGTGTGAACCCGTGAATCGAGTAGGCACCGGAGCGAGAATTGTCGAGTCCATGGACATTGTAGGACTCAAGACCCCACCGAGCCGGGAATTGAACCCTGGTCCCGGGCTGACCTCTGCTTCCAGGTCTGCCTCCTCTAACCAGTGAGCCACACTTCTCCAACGGACATCTAGTAATGCTATGTCTTTCTGGTCCGAAGCCTTATTTCATCAAGAAGCTGGAGCATGGATTCTTAATGAATTGCATGACGGATGTCATAACAATTTTCCTGTAGCATCCCAAGTGCTGTGTAAGAAATCTCTAGATGCTCACTTTATCATGCCCTGAATCTAGGTGTCCCAATTGTAGTCCATGTGTCAAACCGAGATCCACCCAATCTGTACTCCTAGGGGGCACTGAAAGTTTTAATATCAGGGAGGTTTATTCTTGGAAGAGCCCTGACAGTCAAAAATCAAAGGGTCATTTAGTTTCTTAGAATCTACCATTACTGAGATCAGAGTACAAGAAATGACAACAGTTTTTTTTAAAAAAAAACTGATGTCAGAATATTTATTTTGTTGTCTTTAACTTCTTCTAGGAAATCCAATGCTGGAGCAGACGCCAGGTCAGAATAGGATAGGGGAGCAGCTGCAGCCTGAATTGGAGAACTGAGGATGGCCAGAACAGCACGAAGAAAGGGGCTTGGTGAAGGGAAGCAGGCAAGTGCGCGCCAAGGAGACCAAGCAGGAACACCAAGGGGGCAGCAGCAGAAAGCAACACCTGTTGATTTTTGGCAGTTACTCCGTGTGAGTTTGATTGGCAAGTGCACCTGCAGCTGCTGCCACGGTCATGGAAAGTTCGGTTTGAGCAGAGTAATTAGTCTTGGAGTGCATCTACTCCTGCCCCAAAGGGTCATGGAAAGTTAGGATTGGGCAGAGCAATTAGTCTTGACAGTTTCTCTGCATGGATTTTATTATTCGGTGCTCCTGTCACTGTTGCCAAGATTCTGGAGCCTTCTAATGGATTGCAAATGAGTAGACTATTGACTATTGAGTTTAATCAATCGGCTGCTAAGGGTAATAGTTCCCCCCATGCCAGCAGGGAAGGCACACACAGCAACCCACATCACAGAGTGAACATGCAACTTGGGTAAGGGGAGGAGAAAGGGAGAAGGGGAAATTCCAAACCAAATCATAAGGGCAAAGAAGGCCTTGAGGTTGCTGGGATCATAAGACCACCTTAAGGCTGACAGGTCTAACAGCGAGTAAAAACATAAAAACTTTGAAGCAGAATAGTGAAAGAAGTTCATTAAATGAGACCTTTTCTTTTTCAGCACCAACTCCTCTTGCGAATCGTAGAGACCCTGTACCAAGGTTGGCACAGAGTAGAAAGGGGGTCTGAGGATGGGCGGTCCGCGAAGGGCAGCATGAGTATTGGGGGGGTGCCCTGTGCTCTTACCGGCATCTGTCACAGGTCAGCAAATGCAGGAAACACCAGCACCCCCTGCTCTTACATAGGGCCACGGGTGACAACAGGTCTAGCTATGCTGCTGGGTTGGCATTCACCAGACAATGTTTCCAAGGGCTGTCATGGGGTTGGCACACAGCAGGCTAGACTCCTTGGGCCCAATTATGAGTTTGGTGGTCCAGCCGTACCTGTAGTGTTGTCCACACTGGCCACACTGCGGCACGGTTCACCCCCTTACAAGTGTGATGGTCAGAACAACACAGGACTGCTGCAACTGCCAGGGATCCATGATCCCTCAGCGGTGGCACAGTGGTCTGCCAGAGTAATATGCTGGCCGTGCCCCTGCAGTACCACCAAACACATAACAAGTTGTCTTTTCGCCAGCCTTTCCATGGTGCTGAAAGGGTGGCGGAGAGGCAAACACCCTCTAATACCTCTGGGCCTGGGGCTACATGTAGGGATGTACATGGTGTGCCTCCTGATATTTCACCCCAAAGTTTCTGCATGGGAAGAAATGCATGACACGTTGCATTTCTTCCAATGCAGGAACGTGCTGCGGCAGTCCCATGGCAGTGCCTTTCTAAGGCTCTCCTTTGAGCCTTAGAAAGGCACCACCTTGGATCCGCTGCAGCACTGTTAGCCCAATGAATTCCAGTCGGATTCCGGTGGGCGGTCTCACTATGGGTTTGGCAGACCTCCCACAGAGCCCTGGCATGGCACTTACTTAATGTTTAAGTGATGTGTAATCTCAAAATCACATGTTTTAAGCTGTCTGCCCCTGATATGGAGCAATATGTTCAATCTTTTTCTTTTTACAAACAACATGCTCCGATTGTTTTCTACAACTTACAACCTTAGATTGTTTGCCGCCGCAGAAAGCAGTCTCCCACTATATTCCTAAAACCCTGCATGAAAAACTGAACTTGACTTACTTCCGCTTGATTCTTTTCGGCTTGATTCCTCTTTTCTTTCTTCAGTGTGACCCTCTTGGTATGTTCCATCTTCTGCATGCTGTCTATCTCAGAAATATAGTCTCCTTTCAGTTTAATGCCTCTCTTCCTCAATCTCTTATTGAAATTATGCAAAAGGCTGACACCTCATTTCATAGATCACTTCTCCTGCTTTAAAAGGCTGTCCCTGCAACCTGATACAACCTAACATTACCTAATCTCCACCAGCCTATCTATCTTACTAACCATTTACCTGAAACCATGAAGACCCCACTGATGATCATACCTAACTGGTATTAATATAATCGATCACAAATTAACTGGAGTAAATGCTTGCACTGTTTTGTTTGGGAGCACATAACTAATTACAATAATCAACATTTTCCTACTGAATCAACCACTGACCTTGGGTTCTGGAGCAACTTGCTACTCACCATAAAGCACTTCAACACTCATCAGGGCTAGTAAGCGCTATATAAATATAATTACAATTACTATAAGGGCAATTTTAAAATTGCCATTACAATAGGAACTAAAATTATCTTTGATATGAATGAGAGGATAGTCTGGATATCTTATTTTGGTTGCTCTGAATAATCAAAAGGGTCCATACCGGTCCATCCTAAATCTTGGCCTAGTACAGAAGAATATATAAGTGTCAATGAGTTTAACCTTAACCCCTTCCATACTCATGATGACCCCCGGTCATCATGGGTCACCGGAGGCGTGTGCGCACGACGGCCGAGGGCTGTCCGAACCATGCCCAAGAATGGAATGTCCAGCACTGCACCGCAAATCTCGCTGCAGCCAAGGTGTGAAAGCCTGTTCAAATTCCCAAATGCACCACCATTCATTTAGATTTTTCAGCATTTATAATGTCTGCTCATCTTGCACTTTTGAAAATGTCAGTGCTTGTTCATTTTTAAAAACACATTTTATCATTTATGCTCAGTCTCTTTAAAAAGTCTCCTGTGTATTTCAGTCAGGTCAATTTTATATTTCTTTAAAATGGCATACATCAATAATAAATATTAATTCAAAGATCACATTCTTGTTTGGACTTTCCTCTAAATGCCTATGTGTTTTCCATTCGAAATGTCTCGGTAATCCCAGTACCACAATCACCCTATTGCAATTAGGTATTCCATATCGTTTAAAGTTTTTACTTCCATGTGCATGAGTATTGCATTCACACATGCCCAACCCTGGCCACGGCTTCCTTGTATCACTGCTCATGCCTTTGCTGTAGGCAATTCTTACTTCTTTCATCCACAGTCCTTACAGCTGATCTCTGTGCTGTTAATGGTTGTCCCTCAAATACCCCCAAAAAACTGCACTAGTTCTTTTAGTGCCAGTAAGTCAAGCTCGGGATTCAGTACTGTTCTTTCCCAATAAACCTTCCACGGCAAAACCTAGATAACAAGGATGTTGCCCAAAGTGCCCTTTGACTATCCACCCTTCACAGTCAATTCACAGTTCCTATTGACAACGTTCTGCAAGACAATCTATTGTGTCAATGTGACTTCTAACAGGACCATCCATTGAATCACTCTTTACTTATGTCTTCCCAAGTTGTATGCCATTTTCTTCTAATGCCACAGACTTATATAACCCTTGATTTCCCAGGCACCACTAGACCCACAGAAGCACCACCAATGGGCTTCAATAAAAAATAATGTGGATTCACTAAAGTTTCTAAGGTGATATCATTCAACATTTAATGCAATTGATCCAATTAAATTACGGATTTTACCCTTGGCCTACCATCTGCCTCTCCACATCGCTCTTTTTGTTGATAATGCTGACTGGTGCATTTAAGCTATGTAGAATAAATAAAAGTTCATGAGGGTTATAGTAAATATAATCAATGGAAACTATAGAATGCAAATTAAGTTCATTGAGCCTTGTGTACTTTCTGTTGCTATTACTGCCTTCACGGATGCCAAGACCAAGTATAGCTTGAACAGTGCCAGAGATAAAGGTAGGAGTCATTCCTTCTTTCTAGCCCTAATTTATATCAACATTCATTCCTGATAAGTTTCACCCTTAAGTCTTTCAGCCGGGCTAATTCCCAAGAACACATTAGAAACTCTAAAATAGAGTTTTTGAAAATCACTATAACTATATTGTTAACTAGTAGCAAGTGACATTTTTTAAAAGCCAGTGATGGAATCATTCAAGAAAAACAACAGCATCTAGTAGGCTCATAGTTACAATAATACTGTATTTGCATGTTTATCATAACCAAATATAGTACAGATTTGTTACTGCTTATTAGAAATGAACATTTGCACAACATGTAGTATGAGTTATTCACCCTACAAGTCTTCTAAAATATTAGCTGCTCAAAAAAAGTGCTTTTGTGGTCAGGGATTTTCTGTCTCAAATATACAAGCTGGTGTGGGTATAGGGTGATCAAAGTGAAAATAAGAAGCAGAAGGGATATTTCGAAAATTTACTTCAGGAAATACATGGACCCACAAGAGGAGTGCAACACAGGTAGATCACTCAGCAGAAACACAAAGAGAATCCACCCAAACTTCCCATAACCCTCAATAAATACCAAAAACAACATTCTAATGTGAAGACATAATAATTCCAAATTCCACTTACCCATAACGTAAAGGCTATCCAAGATATTCACATCTATGCAAAATTTCCCTTCTTCCCAACAAAAAATAAAAAATAACATAGGGCCTTTTTACGATGGCGGTGAACCCTCCACTGGCAGCCTGCCGGTGGTAGATTCACCGCCATCGTAAGGCCATTCTCTGCCTGCCAGATAAGGATGTCGGGCGGTGTACTGGTAGGTGCAATGCCCCTCACCACGGGTCCGACACAGGCAATCGTTACGATTGCCTATCGGAACCTGTCCGCATCCCAAGGATGGTGGCGGTGCCTAGCAGGCACCGTCCTCCACATTAGAATGCTGCATTAAGCCAGGCTTTCCATGGTGGTTCTTCCGCCATGGAAAGGTTGGCAGAGATTGACTTTGGAGACACAGTGTGGGCCCCCCTTTTGCAGAGGCACTTTCGTTTTGTACTCGGGGGGCATATACCACTACATTTCCCTGCAAGGCAGGCACGTGTGATATTTTAAAAAGGCAAAATTAGCATTTTTACAATTGCCGAAAATGCTGCATCCAGCATCACCCACCGCAATGTTGAAACTGCCATTTGCGGTTGTATTTTGTGGTGTGAAACCGCCACCATATAGGTGTGCAGTCCCAATCTCCGGGATGATGGCTGACTGACTGAAGTCCATTTTCCATCGTAATCACCCCCATGGATACAAAACATAGGGGGTGGCCCGCAATGGGTCCAAAAACTACATCCTTGCCGGATTTTCAATGGTGTTGAACCACCATAGACAAGCTGGTGGGGATGAAGCATCCAAATCTGTCGGACGGTGCCTGCTAGGGACCGCCACCATTTTGTGGATGTGGGGTGGGTCCAACAGGCAATCATAACAATTGCCTCTGTCGGACCCATGGCGGATGGGCTTTCCGTCAAAGTGGTGAAAATAAAAAGAATATAACTGCATATATCTGACCTGCCTCTTTGACATGATTGTATAACAAATTACAGAATTTTATGAGTTCTCCAATGCTATGCAATTAACTGTTACATAGAATGCCTGCCTGAAGACCATGACGTAGGCCCTGTGGTTAGCATCACTACCATCGGAAGTGTGGTTAGGAAGTCCTGCATTGCAGTTGTCTCTCCTAGGCTGAGGTGACAAGAGTTAGATCAGACCCTACCTGACACCATTGATGCTCTCAGGGCAGCCCAGGTCTCTTTCAATTGCTAATAGCCGAACCCCAGTGTTGGGGTGGTCCTTATAGATGCAGTGATTTTGTTGCAAACCTTGGGTGCATAGATGAAAAGGCTTTTTGTCTTTTTTTTAAAAACACTTTTTAGTCTGCAGCTTGATAGTGTCCTGGCTGCAGGTGTGCTGAAAACTGTGAGAGATAGCCAGCATATGATGCAGCTAGTTTTGAAGATGATATGGGCTTGCAAGGATAGAGGTGATGCCATATTTCTTCAGGCCCTGGATGAAACGTGCTATGTCATTAGGATGCCCCTTAGTGGAACAGGGGTGGTGTTCTGAAGTTTCTTTCTGAAAGAAACAATTTGACTTCCTTTAGAAGAGAGAGCTCATACCCAACTGTCTTTGTTATATTTTTTTGCAATGCTTCCCTTGAAGTAGAGGTCGGTGTTCGGGTGAATGTAAGTAATGTGGCATTCAGTGAGAGTTTGTATTTATAACTGTCAAGATTCATGTCTTTGAGGTAGGTTTTTACTGTATCTTGTTTGTTGTTCTTGGCAAATAAAAGGAATTCTGTCCTGGTTGGGCCGAACTTCAGGTGGGTGCTGATCATCCATGTGTGGTTAATATGCAAGGAGTGTTTGAGGCACTGTACATCTGGAGTAGAGGAGACTTTCAGGTAGAGTTGTGTATCATCTGCATATTAGTGAATCTTGATGCTCTTATCTATGAGTAGAGCACTAAGTCATTCCATGTAAAGGGTAAAGGTTGAACCTGATTGGAGGCAGCATGGAATCCTGGGTAACAACACATGTGACCTTGAGGTGCTCGTTTGAACATACAGGTGTTGATTGGAAAGGCAGGAGGAGAACCAGTGATGGACATTGCCGTTAAATCCTATTCACAAATTGGGGGTGCATATGAAGGTGGAGATGGCAATGGCAGCTGAGAGGTCCAGCATTCCAGGAAGCAGGGTTCACCTTTATCTATGGTCAAGAGGACATAATCTATGATGTGTAAAGTGGTGGTCTCCATGATGCGGCGTGATGTGAAACCAGACTGGCAGTCATGCAGCAGATGCTTAGCATTGATGTGACCTTGGAGTATTTTTCAATGATCTTGCCGAAAAATGGTAGGTGAGTGATAGACCAGTAGTTGACAAGTTCATTAGATTTCAGTGTAGGTTTCTTTAGGTGTGGAAGGGTCTGGCCAGTCTTTAGAGCTTCTGAGATGCCTTGAGTGAGGGAGGCATTAACAATGGTAAGTAGGAGTGAGATAGCATATCTAAAGAGAGTCTCAATGAAGAAAGACTATGGTGAGGCATCATCTTCACAAGAAGGGACTTGAATATGTCAGCCAGATCCTGGAGAGAAAGGGCTTTGAAGCCTGACCATTGCATGATTCTATGGGATTGGGTGGGTTAGAGGGGCAAAGCAGGCCTAGTATTATCGATTTGAAGTTGAATGTTTACTGAAGAAGAGGTTTATGACATTGCACTTTTTTATTTGAATGAGTAATAGGTGGGCCTGGCTTGAAGTGGATGCAATGCTTGATTGTCTTGAATAACATCCTGCTTCTTTGATGGTAATGGGATAGGACTTTACTTTGGCTGATGTGGTGAGCTTCCTCCATGTTGGATGAAGGGCCTTCAATATCAAGAGGACCTCTGGAGTTCTCTTTTCTTCCATTTGCTTTTCTGTCTACGAATGGATTGGTTAATGCAGCACAGTCTTTAAAATGCTAGGCTTCTGAAGGCTCATGCATGTTGTAATTGGGTTATGGACATTAAAATTGCTTTCCCAAAAATTGTTGAAGTTCTTTAGAAGGGGGTTGGCATTGGATATGAAATTGGTGGGATGAGAGAGGAGTTCACACAGAAGGTTGTGTATAGAGAAGTCTTTGAAGGATCTGAAAGTTTGGTCTCTGCCCACCTAAGGTAGGTCACAGAACTGCAGTTTCATGACAGATGAGAATTGGAAGGTGAGTGTGTCAGACTGAGTTAAAGTAGGCCATGCATTCAGCAAAAATAAAGCCCAGTATGGGCTGCTTTGTTCAGACCAGGAGCCACTGTCCGATCAGTCCATCAGCTCCCAAATACTATGGCGATAAGCACCTTGAAGCTGCACAGCTGAAACATTTGGCAAGAAATGCAGGAGAAAGGAAAGTGCTGAAATGGGCCCACATTGTCTTTGAATCAGTAAATAGAAAGAGGGCCATCAACTCAGCTATTTGAAGAAATATCATAAGCCGTAACGTGCTGACACTGCACTTCTCCAGTCCCATTTTAACAGTACTATTGCACTTTAAAAATTGCTCAGAATTACCATTACATGCTTGACAATGTAGTAATGTTGTTGCAGTAGAATAACTGTTAAAACAAAGGACCAAATGTTCTATTTCTTATTCAACAAAGGAAAACAGGACAGTGCCCCTTCTACAAAGATATTTAGTCTGCTGCTCTCTTTCCAAGTGTTGGCCGACTTTCTGGTTGCCTATTGTCATTCACCCCTTTAAGCCATAGTGAAAAGGCATCTTCATGAGCCTGGCATGGTTTTTGTACTGGAAAGCTACCCTTTCAGTAGAAAACATTATGCTTTGAATGTTTTTAAACATTTTAAACATTTTCCATTTTGTTTTGTGTGCTGTACAGTATAGCACACATGCGAAGTTAAAAAAGTTTGGAGAAAATACAACTTTTCTCAATCTTTGCATCTACCTCAAACAAATCAATAATGGAACTTGTGCCACCACCATGCCCAGCAGTGCCATCAATGATGTCATTTGAGATGTTATCAGTGATGTCATCAATGATGTAATTGAACATGTCCTGATTTATGCAATTTGTGACGTTATATTGTAACTGACATTTTCAACTAACTATCACGTCTCTATAACCTTTGGTTTTTTTCAAATAATTTTTAGTTTTTTTTAATCATAAGGTAACATCTTAGTACTGTAGCCAACCCCCATGCTGGCAGCCAACCCCCATGGCATGCTGTTTTCAGCCGTGTATGGTATGGGGTTGTGCGCAGGGACTGGCAAAAGGCAAAATTCTCTACTCTCCCCACCACAGGCACCCAGCTACCGGCCATGCAGAGGTTTCAGCAGCATGTGGTATCGAGTTGGTTGCAGGGTCTGGCCTGACTCCTGCGGTTACCCAGCCACCCACCGAGCACGCCTTGTGGCCAGACCAGCTATCCGAATCCCTAAGGGTGACCAATGAGTGCCTTCAGCCACACATGGTGCGTGGTTGTCTCAGGGCTTTTCTCGTAGACGCAGTGGAAGCAAATGTCTTCCACCACATCCCTGCCTTGCTTTAATAACATTGGCGCTCTGTGCATAAGATACCCAGGGGAGGGGAAAGGGGCAGCAGTGGAAGCACTTCCGCTGCCAGCCCTGGTGGCGGTATGAGCCCACAGTAGGAGTGCCAGCGCTTCTCCCCTGGCGGGGTTCTAGGACATGCTGGACATATCCTTAGCACCCAAGAGCTGGTGCTAAGGATGTGTCCAGCATGTCATTAGCACCGGAAGCGTTAAATTCGGTACCTGCCAGTAGGTGAATCTACAGCTCTCCACTGTTGGATTTCAACTGAGATGTTTCTGCTCCGAGGTACACAACGTCTTAGGGATAATGTTACAAAGTTTCACTATTTCTGAAGATGGAAGTGTTCTAACAAACCACCATTTTGTCCTCTTTATGGCTTGAAGTGTGCTTCATCTCCTCATGTCAATGTTTGGTTTACATGCTGCTCATATTTGATCCATATGAGATACACTTGTATTTAGGAACCCATGCAAAGCCTCACAAATCAACAATGCGGGGCTTAGTAAATGCTAAAATGAATTTTGCATTTGGGCTGTCACGACCCCAATGCAAAACCTTAGTAAATCTGGGCCTAAATGTCTTCAGAAAATGTTACTGAAAATAAAATGTGAAGGAGATCTTTAACCAGTACCAAATCGTAGCCCTCTTCCTGTGGTGTGAAACCAAGAGGCCAAAAAAAAAATCCTAGGTCTCCTAATAAATCTTCAAGCACTATTTTTTATAAGATTTGTGGTGAAATTAAAGCACTGTAATTTTTTATGATTGCCAAAAATACACAGTTATAGAAATTTTAAGATGTAGGGGTTGCTAAAGAAAACAGATTAATTAATTTGGAGCAACAGTTCAATGTTCTGCAGAATGGTTCTTTTAAAATATTGAAAATGGAATATGAATTTCTTTCTGCTTCAGTAGCTCGCACAATTTGAAAACAGAAATAAAAGCATGTATGTGGACATTTGGCTTAATAGAGGAGGGTGAGGGGTGTTGGACAAAATATAATTTCAAAATATCGAGAGACAGAAATATCAGAAAATTAAATATTGCGACACACAAATATTGTGATGCAGAAATATGATTGGTGAGAATATCATTGTTAGAGGTAAGCAATATTGTTTTAAATAAAATTGTTTTTAATATTGTTTTCACTAATCTGGTGGTTAAAAATATAATTTTTTTTATTATTAACATTTGTTTTAGTTGATATACTAATTTTATGTGTTATTATTTGTTAAACGTGTCAGCCATTGGGTGGTCTCCCCCCAAAACATTTGCCAACCTACCTCGATTTTTGTGTTAACATTCGTTTTTGTTGGACTTATGACTGTGCACTTTACCACTGCTAATCAGTGCTAAAGTGCATGTGCTCACTCCCGTAAACATGGTCTGAATTGCTTACACCTGATTGGCATATTTAATTTACATGTAACTTCCTTATAGAGTGTTTTACCATATACCAAGGGCCTCTAAATTAAATGCTACTAGTGGGCCTGCAGCACTTATTGTATCACCCACTAAAGTAGCACTTTAAAACATATCCTGGGCCTGCCATTGCAGCCTAAATGCAGTTTTAAACTGCCAACAACCTCTCCTTTTAATTCTAGTAAGTGTCACATGCTGAATTGCTTAGAGGTTTTCGGTGGCCATGCCCCCTTTCTCAACTACTCAGTAAACGCGCCTCCTGGAGCACTACTAGTTGGGGGATGAAGTCCCCTTGGCTCTTGAGGGTCCATAGGGGGCCAACTACCCCTCCCGCTGTCTCTAGTAAGTCCCACACAGCTGAATTGCTAAGAGGTTGTTGGAGGCCACGTCTCCTTTCTCCACCACTCTGTAAATGCACCTACCAGCACACTGTTGGTTGGGGAAGAAGTCCACTTTAGGTCTGAGGCCCTCAGGAGTAAAGTGGAATTAATTCGCCAATCAGCAGCGTGACAGGAGACACGATTGCAGAGTAGTGGAAAAAAGGGTCATGGCCTGCGAGTGCATTCAGCAATCTCACTGACTGGGACTTGCTGGAGGTAACAGGAGGAGTTCCTGGTTCCCAAAGACCCTCAACATCTAAGGGGACTTCATCCACCAACAACCACCGCATGAGGAGGTGCGTTTGAAGAGTGATGGTGAAGGGTTGTGGCCTCCAGAAATTTGCTGGAGGTCTTTTTTCAAAAATGTTCTCACATTTGTTTAAGGGAGGGGGCAGAGTGGCCCCGGGACCCCATCCTCCTGGGCCCAGCCTGTATTGCGGGTGTCCTGGTCCAACCTATGGCATCCACTTTTTAAACACTGGGGACAATGGGGGAGCCTGAAGGCCTCTCGTGGTCCCTGCTGGCTCCCCATGACCTGCGGGAGCCAGCATTGCCTTTACACATAGTTGAGCAGCTAACATGCAGCTCCCTGTGTGTAAAATCAATTCTTCTCTGCTTCTAGTAAGTAAGAGCATTTTCTGCTCTCCCTTACTAGAAGCAGAGCACTGCCTGCTAAGGCTTGCCGCCAAGCCATAGCAAACAGCAATAGCCCGGGGGTGGGCACAAAGGGACATTGCAGGAACTGACTCTGGGGGATGGTGGTCCCCAGAGAGGGACTGCACACCAGCCTCCTTTGTTTGAAGTTGCCCCAGGGAGGTGGTGGTCCCTGGGGCTGCGGGGGTTCACGCACACCCCTCATTCAATGTATATAAGGCCCTTGGAGGTGGCAGTTCCCTGGGCTTGGGGGATCCATGTGGCACCCCACTAATGTTAATTAAGCCATACGGTGGTGGTGACCCCTAGGGCAGTGGGGGTTCATGCAGTCCCCTGCTTTTTTTGTGTGAATAGCCCTGGGGAAGTGGCGGTCCCTGTGGCTGGGAAGAGTTCCAACAGACCCACCATTTATTAAATAAATAAGCCCTACAGAGGTGGTGGTCCCGTTGCCATGGGGATGCTATGTGGGCACCTCCATAATACAATTGAAACCCTTGTGGAGTTGGTGGTCCCCTAGGAAGGGGACCCCAGGCGCCCTCTTATATTTTTAGCATGCCCCCGGGATTTCGCCCACCTGGGGCCTTTTTTTTGTTTCACATTTTGCCATGAATTCGTGGATCCACCTGTAATTGCAGCAAATATAAAAAAATATTTTATCCTCTAGGGGGTCGAGTATTCCTACCCTGCCCCCTTTTTTTAGTATTTTGTGGGACTTAGCTTTAAGCAGAGTCCCAAGATGACTGTCGGCACTTCCTGGCTGAAGTGTTGGCAGCCAATAAAATTTTAGTAGGGTCTCAGTAGGCTGTTGGGCACCCAGATATCAATAGTTTTTTTTACTTAAATATCATTAAAACTACTGAACAGATATACTCAAAATCACAAAAAGTATGTTTTCTGGACCAACATCTAGATTTTTGCCAAATTTGGTGTAAGTCCGTTAAGCGTTTCGGCTGTAGTCCTGTTAAAAAAATGAAAAATCCCTATAAACATGACATGGCATGCACACTCCTTTTATCTCAGGCTGTGCTTGATGGATCACCTTGACACTTTCAACACAGCAGCGGAACCAAAAAGAGACTTTAAAACAAATTGGGTGAAGATTCATCAAGCTGCGCCAAACTTATTTGCAAAAGAAAAAATGCTTTTCCAATGGAAACTTGGGTCCTAACTATAACTACCTACTGGCGACTGCCTGTAGCACATTTACATATACATATATTACCTACTGGTAGTTATAGTTAGGACCTAGTTTCCATAGAAAAAACATTTTTTGTTCTCCCAATAACTTTGGCACCGGTTGATGAATCTTCCTGAAATTTTTTTAAAATTAGCTCGCTCCGGTCAGCTTCTGTCTTGAAAGTTTGGGGTGATTTGTCAAGCAGGGACTGAGAAAAAAGGGGGTGCCAAAACGTGTTTTCCCCATGTTCATTTCCATAGGAAAATTTAGACAAAGCTACAGCCCAAATTGCTGAACAGATTTACACAAATTTGGCAAAAAGGTAGGTCTTGGTTCAGATAGAGCCCTTTTTTTAAATGGTGTAAATCCGTTGAACCAAAACAAGAAAAGGGGGCAGGGTATAAACACGATGACCCCCTAGGCCTGCTCAGGGGGTCCCACAAGAACCCACAGGGCCAACAAAAGCATTTTAAAAATAATTTCAGCAGAATTCGCATTGGGGTCGCAAATCCCACTGAAATTATTTAAAAAATGAAGAGCGGGCTCCGGCGCTTCATTTTAATGAGGCCTCCAGGTGGGCCAGGTCCCGGGTCATTGTCAATAAATATTAGCAGGGGCCGCCGGGGGCCCCGCAGCCCCATGGACTGCCACGTCTCCGGGGCTATGTTGATTATGTGCGGGGGCACGCGGGCCCCCCACAGCCACGGGGACCACCACTTCCCTGGGGCTTTTAAAAAAAGCAAATGCGTGGGGGGTTCCACCCCTCCGGGGACCACCACCTACCCGGGGCTTCATTAAATAAGGGTGGGGGGCCTTGTAGGCCCCCCCGCACTGCCCCAGGGACCACCACCTTCCCGGGGCACTTTGAATTCAAATGCAGGGGTCTTTTACGGACCCCCAAGCCCTGGGGACCACCACCTCCCTAGGGTTTTTTAAACATTGGGAGGGGGCCGCACGGCCTCCCTCCTGGAGCCCTTGATGGCCCTAGGGACTGCCACCGCCCGGGCCATGATCTCGTTTTAATGAAGCAACGCAGGATTGCTTTTCCACAAGGGGAGCTGCATGTCAGCAGCTCCCCTTGTGGAAAAGCAAGCCGGCTCCCACAGGAGGCGGGGAGCCGGCGAGACCGTGGGGTCATTGGGGCTCCTCCGAAGGTTCCAAACGGAAAGGGTAGGCCCCGGGGGATGGCATTCCCAGGGCCACAAGTAGCCCCGGAGGGGGCCACGCAGCCCCCCATCATCAATAAAATGTTAAAATTAAAAAATTCAAGTAAAGAGGCACAGCCCCGGGGGATGGGGTCCCCGGGGCTAATAGAGGCCTCAGGAGGTTGGCCAAGCAGACTCTCTTCTTACAAAATAAGTACATATATGGCCATGCCCTGGGGGATGGGGTCCCTGGGGCCAAAATTGGCCTCGGGAGGCGGGCCACGCGGTCCTTTTCCTGTTTATTTTTTTATTTTATTAAAAAATAGGGGTCAGTCCTTGGGGGATTGAGTCCCCAGGGCCCCGAAAATGGGAAAAAGGGGGGCCACACAGCCCCCCTTCTGAAAAAAAAAGAAAAAAAGCCGACATTGAGCCGGAGGCCCCCCTCCCTGCAAGACTCAGTACCTTCAGTATGCACCAGGGAGCTGGTTTGCAGAGAGGTGTTCCAATGCCACGCCCCTTTTCACACCAATCTGCAACGCAGCTCTGTGGAGCTTACTGGAGGTACATGGTGCGGTAGTTGGCCCCTAGGGAACCTTAGGATTCAAGGGTACTTAATCCCCCAAATTATAATGCACCAGGGGGCGCCGTTTGCACAGTGGTGCAGGGAGGGGGCAGGGCCTGATATTACAAGTGTGCAAACACAACCCCTGCTATGTTGTCAATTGGGAGATTAAGTTCCCTTGAATCCTGAGGGTCCCTGGGGGCCAACTAACCCACCAGGTACCTCCAGTAAGTCCTACGGAGCTGGGTTGCTGCGAGGTGGTCTGAGGCCATGCCCCTTTTACACCACTCTGCAAACGCGGCTTTTGGTGTACTGCTGGTGGGGTGATCAGGTCCTCTTGTGCCTGAGGACCTCAGGACACAAGTGGACTTAATCCTCCGAATATATGTACATATTTATATTACCAACTGGCCAGTAGGTAGTTATAGTTAGGACCTTGTTTCTATTCAAAAAGCTTTTTTCTTTGGCCAATATCTTTGGCGCCGTTTAACGAATCGTCACAAAATTTTCAAAACTAATGGTACGCTCAGTTCAGCTCCTGTCTTGAAAGTTTTGTGGTGATTCTTTGAGCAGGGGCCCAGAAAAGAGGGGTGTCCCAAAACAATTTTTTTCCATGTTAATTTCCTTTGGAAACTTTAGACAAAGCTACAACCTGAACTGCTGAACGGAATTACACCAGATTTGGCAAAAAGGTAGGTCTTGGTTTGGAAAGCGACCTTTTTTAAAAATGGTGTAAATCCATTCAATAGTTCCTGGGAAATTCAAAAAATAAAGATATCAATATCTGGTGGCCGAAAAGGATTCGCTAACCCTCCCAAGCACAAGCTTCATTCTGATTGGCTGCCAACACTCCAAACCAAGAAGTGTTGGCAGCCATTTTGTGACTTGGCAAAACGGAGTCCAAGAAAATAGTAAAATTGAAAAACAACAAAGGGGGCAGGGTAGAAACACCCTGACCCCTTAGGCATGCTTAGGGGGCCCCACATGGTCCCCCAGGTTCAGAAAAAGCATTTTATTAAAATCAAAATTGGTAGAATTCATGCTGGGTCCACAAATCCCACCCAAAAATCATTTTATGGGTGGGCAAGGTCCCGGGGCAATCAAAAAATATATGTAACCTGGGCTCGGCTCCCACAGTCCCAGGGACCACCACCTCCCCAGGACTTTGCTTATAATGTGCAGGAGGCACGTGGCACCCGCAGCCCTGGAGACCACCACCTTCCTGGGGCTGTATAAAAAAAACTCCATAGAGGGTTCCTTCCCCCCACGCTGCCCCAGGGACTTCCACTTCCCTGCGGCATCCATAATTATGTGCGGGTGCCCTCATGGGCCCACCGAAAGCCCCGGTGAACACCACCTCGCTGGGGCTTAAATGAAGATAAAGAAAGTATGGGGGGCTCCTGCCTCTCCCCTCACTGCCACAGGGACCACCACCTTCCCAGGGCAAACTTTAATTACGGTTGGGGGTCAGTTGCAGAGCCCTGAGGACACAACCTCCTATGCTTTTTATACAAAGGGAAGGGGGCCCTGCGGCCGCCTCCTGAAGCCCTCTTTAGCCCTGTGGACCCCCACCCCCCAGGGCTGGCACCAGCAATGTCCTGGGGTGCCGACCCACGGGACACTGGGGGATGGGGTTCCCGGGCCAGAAGTGTCCCAGGGAAGGAGGGCCATGCACCCCTTCACCTAATAAAAAAAAAAGAGGCTAGACCCTGAGGGATGGGGTCCATGTGGGCAGAAGTGGCCCACTTCCCTAACAATAAATAAAGAGGCCCCGGGGGAAGGGGTCCCCAGAGCCAAAAGTGGCCCAGAGAAGGGGGGCCACATGGCCCCCTCCCGTTAAATGAATAATAAATAAACAAGGTCGAAATAGGCTGTGAGAGGGGGGCTGCCCAGCCCCTTTCCCCTTTTATTTATTTTTTTTATTTAAAAAAGGGTCAGGCCAGGGCCCAAAAATGGCTAAGAGAAGGGGAGCCACACAGCCCGCTTATAAAAAAATAAATAGAAGAGAAGCTGGCCTCTCACTGGAGGCCCCGCCCCCTGCCTCCTGGCACATCCTGGGTTTAGGGATTAAGTCCCCTAGAATGTTAAGAGTCCTTGGGGGCAAACTAGCCCACTAGGTCGGAGGCCCAGCCCCCTTTCTCCACCTCTCTGCAACGCGACTACTAGTTAAAAAAGAGTTTAAAATAGATTACAGAGAGGCAATTAGGCTATAAAAATCAGAAATCAAAATTGCCCAAATCGCATTCTATGAAGAGAAAATAAGTACTGCCGCAAACTCACCCACAGAGATTTTTTGTATTGTTAAGTCACTCACCACCCTGCCTCAGAAACCTCCGATAACAGAGGGAGCACAAACTTGCTGCAATAATCTGGCAGATTTTTTTCGCCAAAAGAGTTATATGTCCTTCCCTACCACATTGATCAAGCCCATTGTCACCAGAATGAGAGGTCCTCATCCCAATTTCCAGCACTCTCTAGAGCAATTTCCTCTCCTGTATGTAGACTCATTGGATTTGATCATCTCCAGGGTAACCTCAGGCTCTCCTTCTGATCCTTCTTCCTCCCGCAGCAACTCACCCTAGTCATTAATTCTATCCACCCGGCAATTCTAGATACTCTGAACTCTTGCATCACCTCTGGTATGGTTCCCCCGGCATGGATGTTTGTGATGGTTTGGGCCCTTTTGAAGAAACCTAACCTGGACCAATCCAATCTGGCCAACTATCGCCCGATATGTCTTCTTCCTCGGCTGAGTAAGCTGATTGAGAAACACTTTAATACCACACTTGTAGATTATCTGGAATCTAACAACTTGCTCCATGATTCTCAAATAGGCTTTCGTCCTCAGCTTGGGACGGAGACGGCCCTTCTAGCAGTAATGTAGGAGGCAAGGAGGTTACTGGACTAGGGAGGTACAGCGGCACTCATCCTCCTAGACCTCAGTGCTGCTTTTGACGCTGTTAACCATAACACCTTGTCCTATCAACTCAAAAACATGGACGTGACAGGCACAACACTAACCTGGTGCCAGTTCTTCCTCAGTGACCGCTTCTTCCAAGTCTTTGAAGTAGATGATGTGTCCACCTGGTTGCCTCTTAGCTGTGGGGTTCCTCAGGACTCCGCCCTAAGCCCTAAGTTATTTGATATCTACTTGAGTCCCCCTGGCAGAGATTGTCCATCCATTTGGCATAAAGATTGTCACCTATGCAGATGACACTCAGCTCGTAGTGGCATTAAACCACCCCAAAAGGTCATATAGCACCCTAGGTCCCTGCCTAGAGGTGGTGGTGAGTGGATGGAACTCTCATGCCTTAAGCTCAACGGTGACAAAACCAAGCTTATGCTCCTGGGCAACCCTCCTCCTTCCATCTCCGCTCTCTTGTGGCTAGTCTGTCGAGGCCCTGCCTCAGCTCCAAAGGCACAGATCAAGAGCCTTGGCATGTAGTTCAACAGCTCCCTCAGTTTTAACCACCAGCCCACTAAGCTCTCAGCCACCTATTACGGCCTGATGAGATTGCTGTGGAAAATCATCCCCCTCCTTCCCTTCCAGGCAAGAAGGATTATGGTACAGGCCCTTATACTCTCTCGTCTCGACTATGGTAATGCCCTGTAACTGGGAGCTCCCCAACTCACCATACATAAACTGCAAACAATTCAAAATTGGGCAGTCTGTCAATTTCTCCAGATTCCCCGGTGGCAATCTGTGAAACCAGCACTGAGGAGGCTCCACTGGCTCCCAATCTCGGCCATGATACAGTTCAAAGCCATGTGCCTGGCTCACAGAGTCATTTGGAAGACCGGTCCGGTCATCATTCACTCCCTTGTCATTCCCTATCACCCCTCCAGAAACCTCCGCTCAAGCTCTGCTTTTCTGGCCACTCTGAAGAAAATTCGAAGATCTAGATGGGGCGGACGCTTCTTTTCCTTTAATGCATCAAATCTCTGGAACACTCTCCCCTCCACTCTGTGGAAGGAAAATTATCTGCTGGCCTTCCACAAACTCTTAAAAACCCATCTTTTCAAGACATCGCTCTAACATCACTGCTCCTCTGCCTGTTCTGCCCACAGCGCTGGGAGGCCTCAGGGTAGCCATGCACTATATAAATACAATTTAATTCATTCATTCAATCTTTCTGCAATTCTCTCGCCTGTTTCTGTACCTCTCTTGCCTCTTTGTGCACATCTCTTGCCTCTTTCTGTATCTCACTTGCTTCTTTCTGTACCGCTCGTGCCTTTTTCTGAACCCCTCTTCCCTCTGTGCAACTCTCTTGCCTTTTTCTATACCTCTCTTCCCTCTTTCTGCACCACTCTTGCCGCTTTCTGTACCTCTGTTGCTTCGTTCTGCACTTCTCTTGCCTCTTTCTGTACCCTTCGTGCCTCTTTCAGCACCTCTGTTCCTTCTTTCTGCACTTCTCTTCTTTCCTTACCCCTCTAGCCTCTCTCTGTACTCCTCTTGCCTCATTGAGCTCCTCTCCTACCCCTTTCTGTAAAATAAATGTAAATTGATACTTGTATAGCGCACTACTCACCCGCAAGGGTCTCAAGGCGCTTGTACGAATACCGCTGTGGAACCCATCCTGGCTTTCCCTGTGAGGCGTCCACTCCTGGGCACCCCCAAGGTGGAGGCCAGGCATCCTTAGCG
The DNA here is from genome assembly GCF_964263255.1 of Lissotriton vulgaris. Lineage (NCBI taxonomy): Eukaryota > Metazoa > Chordata > Amphibia > Caudata > Salamandridae > Lissotriton > Lissotriton vulgaris. Next base: position 176,582,351 of record NC_141696.1, read on the forward strand.
TTGTGGGGGCCGTTGTGGAGATTAAGCAAGCTATTGCCCAGAGTTGCAGAGTGGGACTCCATGATTGGAATAGGCACCGAGGCGAGAATTATCAGGTCTGTGGAATTTTGAGCCCAAGACCCGCCGAGGCGGAGAATTGAACCCTGATCCCGGGCCAGATCTCTGCATCAGGGTCTGCCGCTCTAACCATTGAGCCACACTTCTGCACCCCTCTTGCCTCTTTTTGCACCTCTGTTAGTTCTTTCTGCACAGCTCTTGGTTCTTTCTGCACCTGGTTTGCAAATGTCTGTACCCCTCTTCCTTCTTTGTCCACCTCTCTGGCTTCTTTCTCCACTCCTCTTGCTTCTTTCTGTACTGCTCTTGCTTCTTTCTGCACCTCTCTTGCAAATGTCTGTATCCCTCTTGCTTCTTTCTGCACCCCTGTTCCTTTTTCTGCACCTTTCTTGCCTGCTTCTGCACCTCTCTTGCATCTTTATACACCTCTGTTGCTTCTTTCTGCACTTCTCTTGCCTCTTTATGCACCCCTCCTGCCTCTTTCAGCAACTCTGTTGCTTCTTTCTGCCCCTCACTTGCTTCTTTCTGTACCACTCTTGCCTCTTTCTGTGCCCCTCTTGCCTCTTTGTGAACTCTCGTGTCTTATTCTGTACCCCTCTTGCCTCTGCAGTTCTCGTGCCTCTTTCTGCATCTCTTTTTCTTCATTTTGCACTTCACTTGCCTCTTTTTGTACCCCTCTTGCCTCTTTCCGCACCTCTGCTGCTTCTTTCTGCACTGCTCTTGCTTCTTTCTGTACCTCTGTTCCAAATGTCTGCATCTCTCTTGCCTCTTTTTTCACCCCTCTCCCCTCTGTCGGCACCACTCCTGCCTCAGTCAGCCCACCTGTCCCCTCTTTCTGCAACCCTGTTGCCTATTTCTGCAACTCTCTTGCCTCTTTCTGCAGTTCTCTTTTCTCCTTCTGTACCTCTGTTGCTTCTTTCTGTACCTCTTTTGAAAATGTCAGCACCCCTCCCGCCTATTTCTGCGCCCCTCTTGCCTCCTTCTAAACCTCTGTTGGTTCTTTCTGCACTGCTCTTGCTTCTTTCTGTACCTCTTTTGTCTGTTTCTGCACTTCTCTTGCCTCCTTCTGTACCTCTGTTGCTCGGAATGTACATCTCTTGCCTCTTGCTGCACCCCTCTTCCCTCTTTCTGCACCCCTCTTGTATCTTTCTGTACTTCTCTTGCATCTATCTCTATCTTTCTTTCTCATTTTGCACATGTCCTACCTACTTAAGCATAGTTAAAAATTAGCATTTAAAAAACCTTAGAAAGTCACTGAAAAAACAGAGGTTTCAGGGTCGTTATAGTTAGTTGGTCACTTCCTTAGTATAAAACCAGAGAAATTCAGCCGTTACAGTTAGTCAAGCTAACTATAACGTGTGCCCCTGCAATGCACTGCGGATGACAAAGTTCAATGAGCCAACGACCCTGGGATGAGTAGAAACAGCTACACGAAGAAAACAGGTCTTCAGCACAACGCAAGCAACTTTGAAGTATTGGTGAGTGCTGACTTCTTTTTACCTTCTCCCGCTCGTTGCCAAATTTATGTAGTGAAGGGGCAGATAGCAGTGGATCCGATAAGTAGATTTATTGCAGGAAAACAAGACACCTTAAACACCCACAAACAGGAGCAGACAGCAAAGCAACCGTCTCCACCAGCACTGTGTACAAACTTCCCAAGGTTCCCCTCATGACAGCCCTATATTCCAACATCACATACTTACATTCTAGTAGAATTAGATACTAACATTCTACTATGTCTTACAATGGGATACTACACAGAGTGCATGACTTTGCAGCAATGAACTCATGGTTTCATCCAGGAGTCTTCAGACCTGTAGGGGTGAGTAGTTCACTTGCCACTCCCTGTATTATATAAAGCAAACTACTAATACTTCCACAGGTATGTTAGACTGCTGAGAGCACATCACTTTACAGCAATGAGCTCTTGATTTAGCCTCACACTTTAATCCCAGAGTCTTGAGACCAGTAAGAGAAAGTAGTTTGTTACCCACTCCCTATATACAATAAATGCATACTAACACTACTTACACAGTTATACTACAGTGGCTAGTATCCTACAGTGCCCAGAGCCCATCACTTTACAGCAATCAGCTCGGTTTGATCCCCGAGTCTTCACACCAGTAAGCGTGAGTACTTTGCTTCCTGTATAGTATAAACGCACGGTAGCAGTCAGCAGTTTGCATCCCACTCCCTGTTTAGTATAAACGCCTACTAACACTACTTGCACACGTACACCACAGCGCTCAGAGCCCATCCCTTTACAGCAATCGCCTTGGTTTGATCCCCAAGTCTTCATACCGGTAGGCGTGAGTACTTCGCTTCCCGCTTCCGTTATAGTATAAACGCATGATTGCGGTCAGTACTTCACTTCCCACTCCCTGTATGGTATAAAAGCCTACTAACACTAATAGCACACGCATGCTACAAAGACTAGAGCACATCACTTTATAGCAATGAACTCACGGTTTAGGCTCTCAGTTTCATACCCGAGTGGAGCAGAATATCATCTCAGCACCATGTCACTCTGAACAACACCGCACTTTCAGACCAGTAGGAGTGACTACCTCACTTCACACTCCCCCACAGAGATTACAGTGCTCGTACCCTCCTTTCCTACTTTTTTCATCCTTTTTTCCCCTTACTCGTTTCAACTGAATTACGAAATGGCAGCCAACACTTACTAGCTGCAAACGCTCGCAGCGCTCGCAACCAATAAGCAGCAAGCTTGTGCTCGTAACGCCTCAGCCACGCAGATAGCAGATTTCCCAAATATCGATATCTGTAAATGTCGATATTTCTCAAAAACTACTGAACTATATACACCAAATAAACAAAAGCGTGCTTTCTAGACCAAGACACTTTCCCCTGCCAAATTTGGGGTAATTCCGTTCACCTGTTCGACCTGTAGCCTTGTCTAAAGTTTCCTATGGAAATTAACTTGGAGAAAACACGTTTGGGACCCCCTTTTTTCTCGGCCCCCACTTGAAAACTTCGAGAAGATTCAAAGTTATAAGTATATTATATATATATATATATATATATATATATATATATATATATATATATATATATATATATATATAACATACTGGCGGTCGCCAGTAGGTAGTTATAGTTAGGATTTTTTTCAATGTTAAATCTCAAAATTCTATTTGGAATAACTTTGGCGCCGGTTGACGAATCTGCCTGAAAAATTTCCTCAAAATGGCCTCGCAGCGCCCCGGTCCTTCCCTGAAAGTTTGGGGGGGATTTGTCAAGCGGGGGCTGAGATAAAAGGGGGGTCCCAAAACGCATTTTCTCCATGTTAATTTTCATAGGGCGGTCGACCTCACTTTTAGCCCGAACGGCTGAATGGATTTCCACCAAACTTGGCAAAATTGTAGGGACTGGTACCTCAATGTGCCTTTGCTATGTCTCAAGATATGTGCTCCAGTGGATTTTGTTTGAGTAATATAGGTTCAAAAAAATATATATATCTATAGGCGCGCCCCGGTACGCACACCGGGGAGCGCACCGGGCGTGCTACGCGACTTGCGCATGGAAAGCTGATTGGCTCACGGGTGTCTGTAAACATTCGAAACAGTCCGGAGCGGCCACCATCTTGTGTCTCGGTAGGATCGAGACACAAGAGGTGGCATTAAAAAAAGGGGGCAATGACTATAAGGGGGCAGGGTAGACCCCCCCTGACCCCCTAGGTTTGATGTTTGGGGCTATATTAGGGTCCCGCGGGGCATTTAAAAAAAGAAAATTCGATTTGCGCGGGGGGAGCGCCCGGTACGCGCACCGGGGAGCGGACCGGGGAGCGAAGCATGGGGAAAATCCAGGGCCTTATTTATGAAGGCCTTGCGACAGTTTTGCGCCGCCAGTGCGTCACTTTTTGTGACGCACCAGCGGTGAAAAAAATGCGCCTCGTTGCGCCATATTTAAAAAGTGACGCATCTAGGTAGATGCGTCACTTTTTAAACCCCTGCGCCACATTATACCTGCGTCAGGTATAATGTATGCAGAGGGGGCGTTCCCCCGCAAAAAGCCTCGTAATAGTGACGCAGTGAAATCTATGAGATTTTACTGCGTCACTTTTAGGACGCTGTTGAGTCCAAATCTTGCGCCTGCCTCACAGCAGGCGTAAGACTGATGCAAGCCCTTTCACATGGGGCTTTCCCCATGTGAAAGGACGCATTACTGGAGTTGCGTCACTTTTGTGACACACTCCAGCAATGCGTCACTTTTGCGCTTACAGATACGTCAGAAATACTGACGTATCTGTAACTCCTTGCGACATGATGCGTCATACATTAAATATGACGCATCAGGAATGTCGTAAGGAGTGCGCACTGAAAAGTGACGCGTCGCTGTTTTCACGCAGCGATGCGTCACTTTTCATAAATGAGGCCCCCAGTTTATTCACTGTGTCACCTCTACGACCCTTTCTTGCATCAATACGTCCCTTTTGCATACATTACACCTGATGTAGGAATAATGTGGCGCAGGGGCTTACAAAGTGACGCAACTACCTAGATGCGTCACTTTGTAAATATGACTGAATAAGGTGCATATTTTACAGCACTGGTGCGTCACAAAAAGTGACGCTCCAGTGGCGTTAAAGTGATGCATGGCCTCATAAATGAGTCCTTCAGTCTTCTACTCATGCGTCATATTAAATTTATGACGTATTATGTTGGAAGTTCTTACAGATACATCAGTATTTCAGACGTATCTGTAAGCGCAAAAGTGATGCATTGCTGGAGTGTGTCACAAAAATAAAGCAACTCCAGCAATGCATCCTTTCACATGGGGCCAAGCACCATGTGAAAGGGCCTGCACGTCTGCTGTGAAACAGGCGTAATATTTGGACGCAACAGCGTCATAAAAGTGACACAATGATATCTCATAGATTTCACTGCGTCACCTCTACGACCCTTTCTTGCGTCAATACGTCCCTTTTGCATACATTACACCTGACGTAGGAATAATGTGGCGCCGGGGCTTACAAAGTGACGCATCTACCTAGATGCGCCACTTTGTAAATATGACTGAATAAGGTGCATTTTTTACTGTACTGATGCGTCACAAAAAGTGACGCTCTGGTGGCGTTAAAGTAACGCATGGCTTCATAAATGAGGCCTTCAGTCTTCAACTCCAGCAATGCATCTTTTCTTACCCTTCCACACCTCCGTTCCTTTTCAACATTTTCTTTGAATATCCACATTCCCCATATTCACTCTTCTTCTCCTTACTTTCCTTCCCAACACTCACCCTCTTTCAGTAGACCCTACTTCACTTCCTTTCTCCTCTCATACCTTTCTGTTCTTTCTTACTCATTTTCCTTTCCATTATCAATGCACTCCATTTCACTTACTCTTTTTCATTTTTTTAAGAATATAGCTCTTTGATGAGAATTGGAGGTAGTTCTGAAAAGAACTTTTTTTTTCTTCTTTTTTTTAAGAACAGAAACAAAAACAGGGAATGGAAACTGCTCAACAGGAGCAAAAAAAACAAAAAAAATTAGGGCTGGGAACGGCAGTGATGGTTCTCCAATGCTCGAACCATGAGCAGGACACTTTGCTCCCCATAGGTAAGGAGTTGATCGCAGTATCTGCATTTCAGGACAGCATTGTTGAAAGCAGGTTGAATATTTGGAACGAGCTCCTGCGATCGCCCCCTCCCACAAGTAGTTGCTCCTCCGGTGGATGTAGAGGCCCCATCACTGGGAACCTCTTGTGCCAGAGCCCTGACACTTTCCCGGACAAAATTCTGGGGGTGCCTCCTCTCCACATGCCGTATCATTGTAAAGTTCCCAAAAGAATATTTCTTTTTGGGGTCACCCCGTGACAGGACTTGTTTGCAGATCCTGCACTCCACTTTTGGAGCATTCACCTTTTTCTGGTTAGGTGGTATTGGAAAAAATTTCCAAATGAAATGGTCCTTCACCTTTGGCTGAGGAGGCTCTTCATCGATGAATTCAGGCTCATCTTCACTGCTGGATTCTCTGGCAGCCATGGTAAACCAAGAAAGATCCAAGAACAAAAAACAGGTCTTTCAGTCACAAAAGTGAAAGAAGAAGTGAAGGAAATGGGTGGGGATTTCATTCTTTGTAAAAAAAAACTGTTAGCAACCAATGAAAAGTGTTATTTTAAGCTCACATGACATGACGCGCTGATACTGCGCGCACCGGAGCGCTTCCGGGTGCGCATACGCGAAGCGAACGTAGGCGCTTCCGGGGGCGCACACGCGGCGCAAACGTAGGCGCAAACGTAGGCGCTTCCGGGGCGCATACGCGGCGCAAACGTAGGCGCTTCCGGGGGCGTTTACGCGGCGCGCCGAAGTGACGTTATAATAGTTTCACAGAAATGCAAAATCATTTTCATTTCCTTATTAAAAAAAAACTGCTTTTATATGTATGGTACTAAATGTCTTGCGTTATTATTTACTTTTCATTCATATTTTTTTTCACGAACGAAAGTAGCGCTCTGGGTGCGCTTTCCGGAGAGCTTACCGGAGCGCGCACCCAGAGTGCCCCAGGCAAAAATGAGAAAAAAAAATAAAATGTTTATACTTACACAAAACATCAAATTTTTTAAAAAATCATAGGTTAGAAACTCGATATAGAAAGGAATTAGCATTTAAAAAACCTATGAAATTCACTGAAAAAACCATAGGTTTCACACCAGTTATAGTTAGCTGGAAATTTTACTGACATAAAACCATTGAAATTCCCACGTTATAGTTAGTTGGACTCACTATAACTTGCGCGCCTGCAATGTACTGCTGATGACGTCACATATTACATCACTCATGACATGGTCAGTGACATCACTCATGACATCACTGATGACACCATCCTTGTGACAGAGTGACTAACCTCCTTTCAGTGTAATGTAAGCCTTGAAACACATATTCAAAAATAGAAATTAACATTTTCAAAAAAATGGAGATACCCATACCAGTTACAACAAACAATTCAGTAATTCCATCATCTATATAAACATCCACTCATTCACCAACAGTTCTATATAGTCACTCATACATATACTCACTCATATGTAGTGATACACCTATACATCCTGTTACACACCGACAGTCATCCAAAAGTTACTCACACACATATTCACACATGCAAAAAAACTATTGAACATCCATTTATTTGCATATACAGCTATACACAAACTACCACTTTACTTCTAAGGAAACTTATACATACTTACTCTCTTAAACAATCACTTATAGAAACACATACTTATTTAAACAGGAACTCTTACAATCTCTCACTCTCACATATACTCACTTATATATATCAATACTCACATGTACTAGATTAAAACATATGTCGTTACTGAAAAAGACAATAGTGAGACAGTCGTTTACTCACTAACATACACATATACACAGTCCTGTACATATGCTGTCTTCAAAACACATACAAACAGTGAGTCAGTCACCAACCCATACAGCCACTTATACACAAAGTGAAACACTGATACATACATTTCAGTATTTAAAAGTTACTTGCTAATATATGTATTCACTAAGATACACTTAATAAGGCAGTTAACCAATCAATTCTTTTAAAAACAAACATCCATTTACAAACTTATTTAACCATTTATTCTTCCATCGTCTTTTACAAATACATATATAAAACATATATGTTTTTCAGAAAGACACACATTCACTGGATGGTCTCATCAATGAAGTCATGAGTGTTGTCACTGACCATGTCATGAGTGATGTAATATGTGACGTCATCAGCAGTGCATTGCAGGCGAGCAAGTTATAGTGAGTCCAACTAACTATAACGTGGGAATTTCAATGGTTTTATGTCAGTAAAATTTCCAGCTAACTATAACTGGTGTGAAACCTATGTTTTTTTCAGTGAATTTAATAGGTTTTTTTAAATGCTAATTCCTAACTATAACTGTTGTGAAACCTATGGTTTTTTCAGTGAATATATATATATATATATATATATATATATATATATATATATATATATATATATATATATATATATATATATATATATATATATATATATATATATACATACATACATACATACATACATATATATATATATATATATATATTCACTGAAAAAACCATAGGTTTCACAACAGTTATAGTTAGCTGGTCATTTTACTCATACAAAACCTATGAAATTCCCCTGTTATAGTTAGTTCAGCTAACTATAACTTGTGCGCCCGCAATGCACTGCTGATGATGTCACATATCACATCACTTATGACATGGTCAGTGACATCACTCATGACATCACTGATGACATCTCAAATGACATCCCTGATGACATCACTGATGACATCATCCAGTGAACGTGTCTCTCTGAAAAATAAATAAATATTTTTTATATATGCATATCTAAAGGTCGATGGAAGATTGAATGGGTAAATATGTCTCTAAATGGATGTTTTTTTGTAAAATTGATTGTATAACTGACTTATTAAGTATATCTTAGTGAATAGGTGTATTAGCGAGTAATATTTAAATATTTAAATATCTGTATCAGTGTCTCACTTTGTATATAAGTGGCTGCATGGGGTGGTGAGTAGCTACATGAGTGTGTATATGGGTTATTAGTTGTTTTTTTAAGTATCAGAATGAGTGTCTGTATGGTTCGGTGGGGGGTATTACTTAGCGCACAGATGCATGAATGACTGATCACTGTTCGTATGTGTTTTGAAGACAGCATGTGTGCAGGACTTTATAAGTGGATGAGTGTGTGTATGGGTGTGTTAGTGAGTGTGTTAGTGAGTGAATGACTGTCTCAAAAGTATCTTTATGAGTAACTACATATGTTTTAAACTAGTATAGGCGAGTATTGAGGTATATAAATGAGTATATGTGAGAGCAAGAGATTGTAAGAGTTCCTGTATAAATAAGTATGTGTTTCTATAAGTGATTGTTTTAGAGAGTAAGTATGTGTACAATTCTGTAGAAATTAGTGTAGTGGTGGGTGTATAGCTGTAGATGCAAGTAAATGGATGTTTGATATATGATGAGTGAGTACATATATGAGTGCCTATATAGAACTGTTAGTGAATGACTGGATGTGTATGTAGATTTTTGAAATACTGAATAGGTTGTTCTAACTGGAATTGGTATCTCCATTTTTTTGAAAATGTTACTTTCTATTTTTGATCGTGTGTATCAAAGGAGAGGAGGTCTGCCACAAGGATGATGTCATCAGTGATGTCATCAGGGATGTCATTTGAGATGTCATCAGTGATGTCATGAGTGATGTCACTGACCATGTCATGAGTGATGTAATATGTGACATCATCAGCAGTGCATTGCGGGCGCGCAAGTTATAGTTAGCTGAACTAATTATAGCAGGGGATTTTTATAGGCTTTGTATGAGTAAAATCACCAGCTAACTATAACTGGTGTGAAACTTATGGTTTTTTCAGTGAATTTCAAAGATTTTTAAAATGCTAATTCCTAACTATAACGTGTGTGAAACCTATGGGTTTTTTCAGTGAATTTCAAAGGTTTTTTAAATGCTAATTCCTAACTATAACGTGGCTGTAACCTATGGTTTTTTCAGTGAATTTCAATGATTTTGTTTATGAACATTTTTTAATGTAATAATTGTTATATTTTTTATACTGATTTTACTACATTATTATAATTTTTTTATTTTTAGATATATTATTTTTTAAATTACATTACATAATTTAATATAAATTGATAAAAAATGTTTGTACACCTCTCTGCAATGCAGCCCCCTCACGCGTTTGCAGAGGGGGAACTAATTCCCCTTGCATACTGGGGGTCCCTGGGGGACAACTAGCCCACCAGGAAACTCCAGTATTCCCTAGGGGGCTGCATTGCAGAGAGGTGTAATGAGGCCACACCCTTTTTTACACCTCTCTGCAGCGCAGCGCAGCCCACGGGCGCGTTTGCAGAGTGGGAACTAATTCCCCTTGCATACTGGGGGTCCCTGGGGGCCAACTAGCCCACCTGGTACCTCCAGTATGCGCCAGGGGGCTGCATTGCAGAGAGGTGTAATGAGGCTATGCCCCTTTTTACACCTCTCTGCAACGCAGCCCCCTGGTGCGTTTGCAGAAGGGAAACTAATTCCCCTTTTACATTGGTTGTCCCTGGGGGCCAACTAGCCCACCTTGAACCTCCAGTATGCGCCAGGGGTCTGCATTGCAGAGAGGTGTAATGAGGCCACACCCTTTTTTACACCTCTCTGCAACGCAGCCCCCGGGCGCGTTTGCAGAGGGAGAACTAATTCCCCTTACATACTGGGGGTCCCTGGGGGCCAACTAGCCCACCTGGAACCTCCAGTATGCGCCAGGGGCTGCATTGCAGAGAGGTGTTATGAGGCTATGCCCCTTTTTACACCTCTCTGCAACGCAGCCCCCGGGCGTGTTTGCAGAGGGGGAACTAATTCCCCTTGCATACTGGGGGTCCCTGGGAGGCAAATAGCCCACCAGGAGCCTCCAGTATGCACCAGGTGGCTGTGTTGCTTTGCCCCAGAGGGCGGCGGACCCCGGGGCAGTGTGGGGGGGTATTGGGCACCCCCCACACTTCTTTATCACTATGCCCCCACAATTTGGTCCCCCTGGGGGGTAATTTTTAAATAAACATACCGTTTAAAAAAACATTTTTGGCCTTGGGGGTCCTTGTGAGACCCCATGAGCAGGCCTAGGGGGTCAGGATGCTTCTACCCTGCCCCATTTTTGTGTTCTACACGTTTGTTTTTCTGCTTTCTTGTGCCTTGGTCTACCGAGCACAAGATGGCTGCCAACACTTCCTGGTTTGAAGTGTTGAAAGCCAATGAGCATGCAGCTCGTGCTCGAGAATTTTTAGAACTCAAAAAGGGAGCAGGGTAGAAGCACCCTGACCCCCTAGGCCTGCTCAGGGGTCCCACAGGAAAGGACCCCCAAGGCAAAACAATATTTTTTTTTTGCACCCCGCGATTTTTCAAAGGCGTTACGAGCACAATTTTTGGGGGCCTGGGGGGTCCTTGTGTGACCTCCTGAGCAGGCCTAGGCGGTCGGGGTGCTTCTACCCTGCCCCCTTTTTGAGTTCTACATGTTTGTTTTTCTGATTTCTTGTGCCTCAGTCTACTGAGGCACAAGATGGCTGCCATCAATTTCTGTTTTGGAGTGTTGACAGACAGTGGCAGCCAATCAGCATGAAGCTCGTGCATGGCAAGGTGCATGCACAGTGCGCGCATGGTGCGCGCTCTGTAGATATATAATTGATTTCAACTTTAATTTTCTCAGCAACTCCTGGAGGGATTACACCATTTAAACAAAAGCGTGATCTGCGTACCAGACCCTACCATTTCCCCAAAATTTGGTGTATTTCCGTTCTGCGGTTCGGGCTGTAGCCGTGTCTAATCGTCCTATGGAAATTAACATGTGGAAAACACGTTTTGGAACCCCCCTTTTTTCTCGGCCCCCGCTTGACAAATCTTCCCGAGACTTTCAGGGAAGGAGCGGAGCGAAGCGGGCCATCTTCTTTGAGAAATTCACGGAGATTCATCAACAGGCGACAAAGTTATTCCCAATAGAATGTTGCAGATTTCCTATGGAAACTAGGTCCTAACTATAACTACCTTCTGGCGACCGCCAGTAGGTAATATATATTACCTACTGGCGATCGCCAGTAGGTAGTTATAGTTAGGATTATTTTCAATACAAAATCTCAACATTCTATTGTGAATAACTTTGGCGCCGGTTGTGGAATCTGCCTGAAAATTTCCTCAAATTTGCCTCCTGGTGCCCTGGTCCTTCCCTGAAAGTTTGGGGGGGGATTTGTCAAGCGGGGGGGGGCCAAGATAAAAGGGGAGTCCCAAAACGTGTTTTCCCCATGTTAATTTCCATATGGCGGTAGACCTCACTTTTAGCCCGAACGGCTGAATGGATTTCCACCAAACTTTTCAAAATTGTAGGGACTGGTAGCCCGATGTTCCTTTGCTATGTCTCAAGATATGTGCTCCAGTGGATTTTGAGTAATTTAGGTTCGTGCGTGGAAAGCTGATTGGCTCTCGGGTGTCTGTCAACATTCCAAACAGTCCGGAGCGGCCACCATCTTGTGTCTCGGTAGGATCGAGACACAAGAGGTTGCAAACCAAAGGGGGAAATGACCATAAGGGGGCAGAGTAGACCCCCCTTGACACCCTAGGTTTGATATGGGGGCTATAAAAGGGCGGGGGGGCGCCCGGTACGCGCACCGCGGAGTCACTGACGATGTCATGAGTGATGTAATATGTGACGTCATCAGCAGTGCATTGCAGGTGCGCTTGTTATAGTGAGTCCAACTAACTATAACATTGGAATTTCTACGGTTTTATGTCAGTAAAATTTCCAGCAAACTATAACTTGTGTGAAACCTATGGTTTTTTCATTGAATTTAATAGGTTTTTTAAATGCTAATTCCTAACTATAACTGGTGTGAAACCTATGTTTTTTTCAGTGAATATATATATAAGCAAACTCATATGTATATGTTTCTTATTGGAATATATTTAATATACCTTATATTAAATTTATAGATTAAATTTGCTGACTATTATAAAACCTATTTGGATTATGCCTGTTTTTGGACGATAATAATCTCTATGATAGATTTTTTCTGATGTTTTTACATCTACCATTATAAGTATAGGAGTACGATACTGTGGTAAACTATATTTTTTACACATATTTTTGTCAACTATATTTTTTACCACAATATTTTTGTGAACAGGTTGAGGATGAGCTCTTTTGACTGCCAGTAAGAAATTCATTCCACGGTTAGATAGTATCTCTTATTCACCATTTCTGAACTTGCAAAGAGCTCAGCAACTTGGAAGGAGAAATCTCTCATTATCGATACCTTGTGTGAACAAAATACTGAAGGGCTGAAGACGGCTGCAATGCCAGAAACCGGTCCTCGGAAGCTTGTTTCCGGTCCAGGGAAGGCATGGCTTGGCTGTTCGGGTTGGACTGTTCCCATGAGGCACAGGGTCAGACTGATTTGCATATGGCCATGTCTGAACTGGGGTGGCAGAGTGGGCTAATGAACGGTGATGGATTAAACCCAGATCTGTTGACTGGGTGTGAGTGTTTGATTGGTTCAGATGCTCCGTCCATCACCACCCCCTTTTGTACCGCAACAGAATACTGTTTCTCCAGTTTACTGATTTGTTTAGGGTTTTTCTGGTCACTAGAGATAAAAAGAAATAACATGGTTTGGTCACAATATGTTTATCTCTTGGAATTTGTTGAATGCCAAAAATGAACGGAGAAAGACATTTGTACTTTTAATACTTTAACCTAGACAGTTCAACATTATAAATGGCATGTAATGTCCATGTTTATACAGACTAATTCATAATGTGTATTAGGTCTTTTGAAGAGCCTGCTAAACTAATAGAATTACTTCAATGTCTTTCATTGTCAAGAATTGCTATATCTTAGTCTATGTCTTATTTCTGCTTGTGCCATTTCGTTTGAAGCCTGTTTTATAATGTATTTAAAAAAATAGATGCTAGACTTGACATCCTTGGTGTGGTATTCCCCCAAACATTCTGCCTTCACTCCCTTACTTTGCTGAACTTGTTTTTGTTAGCATTATGACTATGCACTTTACTCCTTCTAACCAAATGCTAAAGTGCTTGCACCTTCTCCTTAAAACATAGTGCAATTGGCCTACACCTAATTAGCATATTTAATTTACTTGTATGTCTTTAGTATTTTGTACTACCCCTATCTGGGCCAGTAAATTACCTGCTACTAGTGGGAAACAGAAATCATTGTACCACTCACTAAAATAGCACTATAAAACAAGTCTTAATCAATCCAACACAGGTAGTACAGTTTTAAACTTTCATTTTGACTTGGCAAAATAATCCTTTTGCCATGTGTAAATCTGCCTTTTAAATACTAAAGTTACCCCTTAGGTAGGCCCTCAAGGCTAGGAGACCTAGTATTAACACTTTAGCTGCGTCGAACGTTCAGCACCCAGTGCTGAACGTTCGAATAACGAGCGCTGGCCCGTCGGGCAAAGGTCGTGCGCAGCACTGGCAAGGTAGTGCTTGCGACGACCGTTGGCCGACGGCAGCGCTTAAGGGGTTAAAAAACATAGGACATGTGTATTTTGTTTTAATTGCCTTGACAGTAAAAAACTCCTAAAGCCGTTTTTCACTCTTGTAAGTCCTATACATCCTATAGACTAACACTGGGTTACCTTATTATACTTAATAGGTGCTAACTTTAATTTGGGGACAGATACAAGAATGTTGTTTACACTAAAATGAATTGTAATTTACAATCCTCTTTAATTGTAAAGTAAGTTGTGCTTTAAGTTATTATTCTGAAAATGCTATTTTGCTGGCATGTTTCTTCCCACGACTGTACTTTTTTGGCAGTGTCCTAGATCACATGACTATGAATTGCTCTGCTATTGGCTGTTGTGGGTTGAGCTTTTCTTTCAGACAGTGGGATAAAAGAGGCCTAGGTGTGAAAGGATAGAGTCTTCCTGTCACAATGGCTGGGGAGGTGTAGTGCCCTGATTACTCTTCAAAGAACCCGGCTTGCAGTGCACACAAAGGATTCTGACACTCGACCTGCCCTTACCTTTGTCAACCTAGATGGTTTGGAGGATCAGTGGAAGAGGAAGAACAGATCAGCTTTGTGGGTATGCCATGAAATTTCCCCACACAAAGGCTAGCACTAGTTATAAAAGTGGGACCTTCAGACCCTTTCATCAAGACACTCCTAGACCTATGAAAGATTCGCAAGAAGGACTGCCCTACTGTCTGAAGAAGGAAAATTAGACATACTTGATTTGAACACAGCCTCTCCAGAAGGACTCTAAGGGGCATTTGCCCGACCTTCTATTTGAGCCAAAGAGTCACATAAGCTTCCAGAGGCCTGCACTGTAACTGCCCAGCTGAGCAGCAAAACCTGGACCTGCCTGGACCAGTTTATACCTGATAAGTCTCAAAAAAGCATTGTATGACAGTACTCTCTTTGTGATCCTTATTTGATGTATAGAGAACATGCAATCCTGATTTGTTTGAATGTTGTTTTTAATCTAATAAACATGCTTTACTTTCTTAGGACTGGTTATATTTTAGTTTCCAAACCTTTATTACAATGTTCATAATTGGCGGAAATTGGTGCTATTTTTCTATCTGATCATTGCTAGGGGTGGGCGTAACTTGCAGAGTTTCACTCTGCGAAATTCTGCAGAGATTCTTAAAACCCAGAGAGATTCAGCAGAGTTCTGCCCACCTTTTCATGAGCACTTTCCCCTCTTTGAGCATTTTACACTTTAAAGTTGGTTGTTTAGCAAGGTGTGTTTGGGTTCTCTTTGGCACAGACTTGTTCTTTAGGAGCACAAACATTCCACAGATCCGATGAAGGCATTCAAAATTAAATGCTTTGGCACGGCTGAAAAGTGCCCGATTGTACTTTTTTTGCTGTTTTTAAATACTTGTGTGAGGGAGGGAAGTGAGCGCGCAGCAATGCTGCCCACGTGACATTCACAACACACAGGAGCTGGTATGTACACTTAACCCGGCACACTCACTCCCTACATAAATACAAGTCTATTTAAAAGCCACACTAACTTGTTTTGTTTGAGTTCTTGTTTGGTGCCTTCAAAACGTTGCGTCAAAGCACTACTACTAATATGCGGAAATTGGGGTTTGGCGGTTCGGAGTACAATGAACAGCAACGTTTTTCTTCATGCAAACATTTTTTAGTTGTTGCTCTTTAATCTACCAACTTCTGATTTCTTTTCATAATAAGGGGTTTTCCCCCAACCTTCTATTATGTCTGCATTCTCTGTATCACATAGAAAACATTAGAGACAAATACGTATTTTAGACACCATTAAAGACAATTGGGTGTTTACAATCCATTTTTGGGATTAGATATTTTTCTTGTGGTTTCCAGCCAGCGGAGGCATTTCCCATATATCCATGAGTGCTCTGGCAGTCACATATTTCCTTCCTGAGTTTTTCAGGTTTCCTGAAGTTTTAAATATTTTTTATGAGATGATCAGTTTCAAACCCACCATATCTTTCTCAACAGCCGGAGGAGACTCCCTTGAATTGAATTCAGATGATAACGCTCTCCCTCACAATCCAGTCTAATGTCTGCTACTAATGACCCCCTCTCCTTTGGGGCATAGACATAGTGGCGTAACGAAACTTGAGGGGGCCCCCCTGCAAACTACATGGAGGGGGCCCCCCCTCCCATCCTCCGTGCCAGTCTAGAGCTCTCAGACCAGCGACCCGCCATAATGCAGGGGATGCGGGGCGATTGTTACACTACTGTCACCTTTACAGCAGTTATAATTAACACTGGACGGTGGAGTTAAAGGTTGGGCTTAGTCTGCCAGCAGTATATCATAGGTGGTGGTCCATTCATTACAGGGTCCCTGCCATTAGTAGGCCGGGGAAGTTTGCCCAATTTTAGGTGGGTTTCCTGATGCAGACTCCTGTCATGATATACATCGGGCCCACTCATCGTTCAGTTTTGACAAAAGTGCATCCACTGCTCCTTCTCGTTTCTGTTTTAATCCCTCCCATGCTCGTGACGGAACCATTCCCTCACGAGCCTCGGGTGGGCTGTGCTGGTGACTGAACGGTTAAATCACGGCCCGCTCGCTGCGCGGCGCGAATTCCGCGCCTGCTCTGACGTTCTAATGGGCGGGCGGGTCCATGACGGAACCATTCCGTCACAAGCACAGCTCACCTTAGGGCCGTGACGGAGCGGTTCCGTCACGAGCACGGGACCGCCGCGCGGCCTCACCTCCCCCATAGCGCTGCGGCGGAATAGCCGCCGCAGCGAAGGGGTTAAAACATTAGACAGTGCGACAATGCAGTATTTCAAAAGCAGATGCAACTACAAAGAGCAAATTTTGATAATACATTTTTATTAGTAGACAATAGCAATCTTAAGAGGCATTGCATAGCTTCATACACACTTTGACCCCAATTCCATCACAGACTCTCTCTCTCTTTCTCTCTCTCTCTCAGTGAGTCAGTCTCTCTCAGTCAGTCAGTCTCTCTCTCTCTGTCAGTCAGTCAGTCTCTCTCAGTCAGTCAGTCTATATCTCTCTCTGTCAGTTTATCAGCCAGTCAGTCTCTCCGTCAGTCAGTATTCAGACTCTGAGTCAGTCAGTCTCTACTCTCTCTCCACTCTATGTCTCTCTCTCCATTCTCTCTCTCAACTCTGTCCACTCTATCTCCAATGTCTCTCCCTCCACAGTCTCTCCCTCCACAGTCTCTCCCTCCACAGTCGCTCCCTCCAGTCTCTCCCTCCACTGTCTCTCCCTCCACTGTCTCTCTCTCCACTGTCTCTCTCTCCACTGTCTCTCCACTCTCTCAGTCTCTACTCTCTCTCCAGTCTCTCTCCAGTCTCTCTCCACTGTCTCTCTCTCCACTGCCTCTGTCTGCACTGCCTCTCTCTCTCCACTGTCTCTCCACTGCCTCTCACTCTCTCTACTCTTTCCACTCTCTCCCCACTCTCTCTCTCTCTACTCTCCCTTCACTCGCTCTACTCTCTCTCCAATCTCTCTACTCTCTCTCCACTCTCTCTACTCTCTCTCGCTCCACTTAGGGAGCACCTCAGAACTCAGGGAGGGCTGTAGATGGCAGGGGTCAGTCAGTGTCATGACGTCCTTAGAAGCAGAGTGCCTTGCACATTCTCATCTAAGTGCTCTTCCATTCCTGATGCTTTGCTGAAGTTTTAAAATCTTCTTGGAGTTTCTCGTTGCTGCAGTGGGTATCATTTGTGATATTTATGTTTCCGTTGTCTAAATTGCTTAATTTTGATTACAATAAAGTGTCACTCATAGTCGTTGAAAATGTCACTCATAATTGCATTGGAATTATGAAAATGTCACATATAGCAATCTGAAACCTTGGCAACTATGGCTGGCCTCTTGGTTCCCATTTGCTTCGCTGTTGCTTCTTCCTATTAGCTGGCCTCTCATTACTGACCTGCTCCCTGTACCTTGTTAAATGGCCTCTCTCTCTCAGCTGACCTATCGGCCCTCCAATGGCCTCTCTGCTGCTCTTACTTTCACCTGACCCTGGCTGGAGGCCCTTTCCTCCTCAACTGGACTCTCTGATGCATTACCTCTCTCATCAGCTGGCCTCTCCTCCGATGTTGGCCTCTTTCCTGCCCCTCCCTCATCGGGTGGCCTCTCAGCTGCCTTCTCGGTCCTCTAAATGTCTCTCTGCCGCCCCTCCCTCCTCCTGCTGCTGCTTCAGAGCCAGAAGCAAGACTCAGAGAGTAAAAGGGGGGGAAGGGGGGGGGGGAAGCAGACAGACAATAACACTTGGCAGCTGGAGCATCATCAGGCAGCGGACATCAGATGCAGAGTAGGAAAGTCAGACGCACATCACTCTGAGATATATATGAGTTAGCCAGCAGACAATCAGACCCGCCCACTCGCTCTTGGAATAATTTAAAGTGGTTCTCATAACGGAAGAGTTTGTCATTTTTGTGAAGGAACAGGCGTTGGCAATCCTCTACTAAGTTTTCTTCTATCTGTCTTACCTGTGAATCGGCAGCAATTCCAGGCCAGGGCCCCCCCAGGTCCGCTGTTGCTTCATTTCATTTTTAGTCCGACTCCTCTTCCACAGATGAATTCACCATTCTGCGCGCGCCAAGAGGTTTAGTCCGACTCCTCTTCCACAGTTGAATTCACCATCCCGCGCGCGCCAAGAGGTTTAGTCCGACTCTTCTTCCACAGTTTAATTCACCATCCCGCGCGCGCCAAGAGGTGAAAGTTCCTTGGAGACCCACCCCGCCGGGGCCCGGGCGTGCGCATGCGCACCACCATTACCAAACAGTTCGAGGCCTCTGTACCAAAACTGCACCGCTCCATTTAAATAATGGGGAGGCCGCCTCCGTGCCCACCATTTAATTCATGATTGAACTTCAATCATGAATTAAATGGTGCGCCTGCGCACACAGACTTGAGGATCCACTGAAACTGAGTGAGGGGGGCCCGAGGGGGCCCTTGGAGCTGGGAGGCCCCCCCGCAACGCAGGGGCTGCGGGGGCCTGTGTTACGCCCCTGCATAGACAGTGTCTCATATAGGTTCCTGATGGGGTTGGTATCGAAGTGAGACATGACAGCAGGCAAGGAGTCCCAAGTTTAACTGAGACAAAACCCTAACGTTATGACTTTCGGTATTCACACAACACATTTAGGAGTAGTAAAGTTAAGGGGGCATATTATCAAGGGGATTTATCTCCGCTTTTTTGGCTTTAAAAGCCAAGAAAGCGGAGATAAAATTATCTCCCTATTACCTAGCTGTCGCTAATACCAGTTAGCGACAGCTAGTAGGAGATAGCGGCCATCTTGGGCCCCACTTTGCATTTCAGTGATATTTATCACTAATGACATGCAAAGTGGGCGTGCCAAGATGTTAGCGACTGAAAACAGTCGCTAACATCGCTATCTCCTATTACCAACTTCTGGAGATATTCGCGCTAAGCGCGAATATCTCCAAAAGCTAACACCTGCCCTGAGCAGTTCTTAGCCATGTTATCCAATGGGAGGTGGATAACATGGCTAAATCGCCGCAATGCCTGAATATCGCTGAAAAGTCAGCGATATTCATGCATTGCGGCGATTTTTATCGCATTTGCGATAAACCTTGGTAATACCAAGCTTTATTTGCGGTAAAAATCGCCGCAGCTCTGCAGTAAATTTTTGTCTCTAACCAAGCAATAGCGATAATTATCGCTATTGCTTGGTAATATGCCCCAAGATTCCTAACTTTACTACTCCTAAATGCCCTTTGTGAATACCGAAAGTCGTAAAGGTAGGATTTTGTCTCAGAATACTTTTTTGCATTGGGCCGGCAGATCTGAAGCATTGCAAAAATTATAGGGCATATCTAATTGATGAAAAATGATTGCAACTGTTATGTAAAAACATTAGCTATGCATCTAGAATCTGTTAAGCAATACAGTATGAAAACGGACCCATTAGGGTTTATTAAGGGCAGATAGGCAGCTGTTAATGAGCATGGTATTTCCAACATTATGACACTTCTATCTACAACTACGATCCCAGTATTTACTTTATCCATTATGCTGAAAATACATTGGATCACATTAAATGACTGTTCAAAACAAATAGGAGGTTCCCCTGATATTTTTACCAGGGAGGGGGGTTGTAACAGTAGGAAAATTTGGAAGTCCCTGCCTGGCAAGACAGCAGATTGGGAATAGCTGTTTTAGTACTTATGGAAGTGGTCTGGTTTGAAAGGGATAATTTTCTATACCATTATATATAGGGCAAATCTAACTACTAGGTAAAGTAAGTCGCTGAACTACAACCTAATGAACTTAAGAACGCACTAGAATATACCAGACAGAAATATATATATATTCTTTTTTTTTTTTGTCGTTAAAAATGATCATGAAAATTTATTTACCTCCCAAATGGGTTACAATCTAAAACATTATCATAAAAAAAATAAAAAACCACTTGACGTGGTTATACAGTGAAATATAAAAAGTCAAAGTAAAAACAGTCGACGCAGCGTTTCGGTGCTTTTTCCTTTTTGACACCTTCTTCAGGACCTTAAAACATTTGACTCCATTATTTCTAGAAATAAATAAAAGCGTTTTAGTATTTCTCATTGTATAAGTTCATCATGTTTACCCAGTTTTTACACTACCTATCGTTATACATTATTAGACATGCCAGACCACTTAATTCGAAGAACAGAGAATTTTTTGCACAATGGAGCTCGTGTTGGAGATCCTATAACTGACTTGACATTATATCTGGGACAATATCCCTCTGGTGACTGTGTCTGATTTTGTACATCACTTTCTCAAACAATAAGATGTAACTTCTTTTAGGATTTTAAAGTGACTTAGTAATCGTACCTGTATATTAAAATTGATGCATTTCAAAATAATTCCGCACGTGTTTGCGAGATGCTCAGGTATTTCAATTTCCTTGAGCTATACTGATAATAAACAACAGACAAAAAACTCAGTTGAGTAACAAGTATGAATGAATCTTGTCTTAGGCTGTTAAGTTCATAAACAGTATCAATATTACCTCTTAATATCAGCAACTCTATATTATATGTACACGGAGGAGCCACCGTCAGTCAAGGGGGAACTTCTTATAATCTTTGAACCTGGATGTGTATAAATGTCCAAGTTGAAATATCTTTCCCAGTATTTATTATTAATTCTGTTCTTTTTTAGAGGGCAAACGATTTTAGCAACCCTATGACTGGGGACTCAGGTTACTGACCTTTTGTGATTTTGGCCGAGTTTTTCATGGACGTCCTCGGGTTTATATGGTACTCGAACTCAATCCCAGAATTTTTTCTTCATACACGATCCAAAAATCTATAAATGTATGACAAACATACATTTTCTGAGGAGGATTTAACTAAAAACCTACAGCTTTGCTAATTGTACATTAACATATACTATGTTGTTTTGTATCTACAAGGTATACATTTTTTGTTGATTAGTGCGATATGGAAGACATTATATTTGTGTTAAAAGGTACAGTTTTCTAGGAGTTGCCCCGATTTTATAGGTCTAGGGCGTGCTCTATGTATATATAGAACCCATGATGGGCAAGCCACAATCTTATATTAAGAAATGGAACTTCTAAGCCTAATCTTTTTACACAGGATGTTATTTAAAGAGGGAACAGAGATTGCCTATGGAAACGATTTAAACTACGTTGAGTCCGCTGGTCTTGTGCCCATGTCTCACCTTATGTTTGGATTGCGGCCTCCCTGCTCCTCCGTGTTTTCGTCTTCCTGGAAATTAGAAGAGTAACGCACATGTTTTGGAACGGCCTATTTATATCCAGTGGGTCGGTATTGACCCGGAAGTGATGCGGCTGTTAAAAAACGCTGTTTCATAAAAAATAATAATAATTTTACCCGTCTGGTCAGTGATCTTAAAGTATTGCATATGGGTTTATATTAAGTCACAGTAATTTAATTTTCATACCGAAAATCAGACATTATTTTGAAAAAACCGGGGGCTTCATCGACCCGGTAGTTAGATTGCAGAACCTCGAGATTCTTAATAAAACTATATTAGAATTATGAGTCATAAAAGTTATCTCATTTAAATGCGAGTGAAAGGGCAATCTTCAAACTCTTTATATTTCGTGATGTATTAACAGTATTGTTTGTTTTTTGTTCTGCGTTCATAACGGCGGCCATCTTGGGACGGGCAAAATGAAATACGATACTCTGGAAGATCGAAACACATCATGCAATATCGAGTGCAAGTCAGGCAATGATACTCGAAATATATACAAGTAGTCAACATCTTTTACAATGATTTCACATTGAGCTCTATAAAACAGTATTTTCATTTTTGGAATATTACTCAACCTTTCATGAAGAGCGCGACCTATGTCTGTGTTTTAAAATTGCATGTTGTTCTACATTGTCTTGCATTTTATTTTCACCTTACTTCGGATTGTATTTCATTATCACCTTACTTTGGATTGTATATCTTTACAACGTTGTTTTATAATACACTTTCTTATCTGTACATCGAAGGGGTGATATTTAAAACAGCTATCACAGTGCCATATGTCAACAATATTCACTAATGATTAAAGAGACACAAGGGGTAATCTAAATATCTCAGCTATATGTATACTGTATCCAACATGCTAAACATTGTAAATATTCAGTGTCCCAGTATTGTTCTATTGTTATAATGTATATTCAAAAACATATGAAATAACAAATGAATAACAGGGTTAACTGTCTGCATATACAATGCAATACTTTAAGATCACTGACCAGACGGGTAAAATTATTATTATTTTTTATGAAACGGCGTTTTTTAACAGCCGCATCACTTCCGGGTCAATACCGACCCACTGGATATAAATAGGCCGTTCCAAAACATGTGCGTTACTCTTCTAATTTCCAGGAAGACGAAAACACGGAGGAGCAGGGAGGCCGCAATCCAAACATAAGGTGAGGCATGGGCACAAGACCAGCGGACTCGACGTAGTTTAAATCGTTTCCATAGGCAATCTCTGTTCCCTCTTTAAATAACATCCTGTGTAAAAAGATTAGGCTTAGAAGTTCCATTTCTTAAGATTGTAGCTTGCCCATCATGGGTTCTATATATACATAGAGTACGCCCTAGACCTATAAAATCGGGGCAACTCTTAGAAAACTGTACCTTTTAACACAAATATAATGTCTTCCATATCGCACTAATCAACAAAAAATGTATACCTTGTAGATACAAAACAACATAGTATATGTTAATGTACAATTAGCAAAGCTGTAGGTTTTAAGTTAAATCCTCCTCAGAAAATGTATGTTTGTCATACATTTATAGATTTTTGGATCGTGTATGAAGAAAAAATTCTGGGATTGAGTTCGAGTACCATATAAACCCGAGGATGTCCATGAAAAACTCGGCCAAAACCACAAAAGGTCAGTAACCTGAGTCCCCAGTCATAGGGTTGCTAAAATCGTTTGCCCTCTAAAAAAGAACAGAATTAATAATAAATACTGGGAAAGATATTTCAAATTGGACATTTATACACATCCAGGTTCAAAGATTATAAGAAGTTCCCCCTTGACTGACGGTGGCTCCTCCGTGTACATATAATATAGAGTTGCTGATATTAAGAGGTAATATTGATACTGTTTATGAACTTAACAGCCTAAGACAAGATTCATTCATACTTGTTACTCAACTGAGTTTTTTGTCTGTTGTTTATTATAAGTATAGCTCAAGGAAATTGAAATACCTGAGCATCTCGCAAACACGTGCGGAAATTTTTTGAAATGCATCAATTTTAATATACAGGTACGATTACTAAGTCACTTTAAAATCCTAAAAGAAGTTGCATCTTATTGTTTCAGAAAGTGATGTACAAAATCAGACACAGTCACCAGAGGGATATTGTCCCAGATATAATGTCAAGTCAGTTATAGGATCTCCAACACGAGCTCCATTGTGCAAAAAATTCTCTGTTCTTCGAATTAAGTGGTCTGGCATGTCTGATAATGTATAACAATAGGTAGTGTAAAAACTGGGTAAACATGATGAACTTATACAATGAGAAATACTAAAACGCTTTTATTTATTTCTAGAAATAATGGAGTCAAATGTTTTAAGGTCCTGAAGAAGGTGTCAAAAAGGAAAAAGCAGCGAAACGCTGCGTCGACTGTTTTTACTTTGACTTTTTATATTTCACTGTATAACCATGTCAAGCGTTTTTTTATTTTTTTTGTGATAATGTTTTAGATTGTAACCCATTTGGGAGGTAAATAAATTTTCATGATCATTTTTCCTCTGAATTGTAAAGTTGTTATTTGCTCCCCACCACAGAGTACATGCAGCCTGGTTGGTTGTGTAACTGCTTTTATTATTTTAAATAAAATGCTATTACTGAGAGCGCCGAGTGTCTAACTCCGACCAGCTCCAGTCGCTTCGCGCACTTTCATTCCAGTTACTGCGCATCCGCTAGTGTCGTCTGCTCTTGCTCCGGCGCACCGCGTCATCACGCTGGACGTCCGAGACTAGAGCGCGACACCACATATCTCCTCCTTTTCCAACAATGTCAACACAACTGTAGTCCCTATATTACTAGTCACACATTTCATAGTCTTTAAATCGAGAGGGCGGAATGACTGCCCTCCCAGCACGGGTTTGTCTTACCGGGGTGAGCTCTTTCCTGGTACCTTCACTGGCAAGACTCCTGACTCCCTTCTGTATGCCTGCTTCTTTCTCCGTAGCCTGGTCCGTGCTTCCTGCTGCTCCTTCATCTGTTTGGACTTCCTCATTCTCCTCATAGTCCACTTGAACATGTCCATCACTCTGTCCTTCACTTCCTGCCATCGTCTCTTCTTCTCTGCTGGCTTGCCTCTGGTCCTCTGTCTCTTCCTCCGTGCCTGCCGGCCATTGCACGATCTTGTTGACTTTCGCCATGCGGTCTTGGGACCACACTCTTCCGTCACTGAGCAAGGCTGCTCTTCCATACACTTCTTTAACTTGCAGGGGTTTGCTGTACTTGCTTTCGCCTTTTCTTTGGAGTGTGGCAAGTTTGACTCTAACCCACTCCCCTCTTTCCAGATCAGTCTCTTTAGTATTGTGTCTCTTGTTGTAATGTGCGGTGTACACCTTTTGGGCCCTTTCCAGGTTGTGCTGCACCACCGCAAGCGACCACTTGCTCGTCACTGTCTTTTCTCTCCACACGACATTGTCTCTCATAAAGGGGAGTCGGCCTCTCAGGGTTTGGAAGGGACTGTAGCCTAGCGCTGTCGGAGTAATTCTGTAGGCCCACAGTAATTCTGCAGGCTCTGAACTTCCGTTTCCCAATCCTTTCCTTGCATTATGGCGGCCTGTATGGATCCCATCAGCACACGGTTGAACCGTTCCACTTGTCCATTGCATGCAGGATGGTACACTGCTGTGTTTTTGGACTTTATCCTGTTTCTCTCCATGTACTTGGTCCATTTCTCCGAGGTAAATTGCGGTCCATTGTCGCTTAATATTGTCCTCGGTATTCCTTCACGCAGGAACACTGAAGTGAGGAATCTCAACACCGTGTCCGAGTCCATGACGTCTTGCACGTCTATTTCCGGCCATTTGGAGTATTTGTCTACTGCCACGCACAGGTATTTGGCTGTACCTCTGTAGTCGAGCACTGGCCCTAATATGTCCACTGCTATGTCTTCCCATGGATTGAGGGGTTGTTCAAATGTGCCTAACGCAGGCCTCAATGGTCTCAAGATTTTATCCTCTCCTTGACATTGGACACATTCTCTCACTTGTTTTTCAATCTGATTGTCCATTCCCGGCCACCAGTATGTTTGTTTCACCCTCATCTTCGTTTTCACAATGCCGAGGTGCCCTTCATGAAGTTGTTTCAACAGTAGGGGGATTAATGTCACTGGAGGGACTACCTTGTCTCCTCGGTACATGAAGATGCCTGAATCGCTCATCGATAGCTCTTCCCGCACTTCGTAGAATTTCCTCAAACCATCTTTGAGATGCCTTTTTTCTGGCCATCCAGAGATCAGATATTGTTTGACTTCATTCACTTCACGGTCATTTTCATAGGCCTGGGCCCACTCTTGTCTGCTGATTGTCCTCTCTGAGTCAGCCATTTCAGCCACCATTTCATCTGTGCCTGGTGGGACCGCAGGCGCCTCTTCCTTAGCTGCTGCCCTGCTCAAATAGTCAGCCACTTTGTTCCGTGTCCCTGGCAAGTATTCCACATCGTAGGTGTAGTCTTGCAACTTGAGGGTCATTTTTGCAATGCATGGCGTAGCTGTATCGTGCCCGCTGGAGGTTAGCACTTTGACTAGAGGTTTATGATCCGTCTGTAGTTTGAAACGGGTGCCCCATAGGAACTGTCTGAATTTTCCCATGGCCCATGTGACCGCCAGCATCTCTTTTTCAATGACACTGAACTTCTGTTCAGTGGGGGATAACGCTCGGGATGCGAAACTGAGTGTCTCCACCGTGTCATCACTTCTCTCCTGTGCCAGCACTGCTCCCAAGCCCTTTTCACTGGCGTCGGTCGTTAAGATGGAGTTGCCCGCTGGATCGTATCCATGCAGGGGTATTGCCCTGCTTATGTTGTTCTTCAGACCCTCAAATTCACTCTGTGCCTCTTCGTCCCACCGAAACATCGTCTTGTCTCTGATCAGTTGTCTGAGTTTATGAGTCTTTGTGGCGAAGTGTCTTACAAATTTGCTGTAATACTCCGCCATTCCGAGGAATGACCTCACTTCTTCATTGTTGACTGGGGCTTTGGCATCGCAAATGGCTTTCACGTTTTGCCTTTTGGGTGTGATTCCCTTACTCCCAATCTCATGTCCAAGATAAGTAACAGCTGACATGCCCAGTTTGCACTTAGTCCACTCGGCAGTGAGGCCTTTCTCCTGCAGCACAGTCAGCACTTTAGTCAACTTCTGATCATGGTCTTCTTGATTTGTTCCCATTATCAGGATGTCGTCCTGAAAATATTGGACGCCTTGTAAGTCCTTGAATAGGCGGTGCATTAACTTCTGGAATACTGAGGCTGCGGATGCCAGCCCAAACGGCATGCGGCGGAACTGATAACACCCGAAGGGTGTGATGAAAGAGGTAAGTTTTCTGCTCGCTGGGTGCAAGTCTATCTGATGGTACGCTGAGGTGAGGTCAATGGTGGAAAAGCAGGTCACTCCCCTCGTTCTTGCTAACATCTCCTCAATTCTCGGTAAGGGAAACTTTTCCACTATCAGGCATTTGTTGAGTTCGCGGAGATCCACACATAGTCGTACCTTGCCGTTGGGCTTCCTGGCTACGACCAAGGGGGCCAACCACTCTGAGCTGTCGATTGGTTCTATTATCCCTTGCTCCTCTAATCTTTGGAGTTCCTTCTGGACGGCATCTTTTATGGCAATGGGGATGTTTCTGACCTTGTGGGTTACCGGACGAGCATCTTCTCGGAGGAATATTTTGTGCATAAATTTGTCCAATTTTCCGACCGTGCCTCCAAACACCTTGGGGAAGGACTGCTTCAGCTTCTCTAGCTTTGGCCAGCGGTCGTCTTCGGTCAGGAGGATTTGTTCTTTGCCGCCTGGGTCGAGCTTTATCCCCAGGTCACCCTGGTCTCTCCAGCCTAGCACTGAGGATCCTCGCTCCGCCACGTAAAGCTTGCATATCGCTGATCTTCCTCTGAATTCGAATTTCAGGGCGTGGAACCCTACCATGGGAATTGCGTTGCCGGTATAGGAAATCGGTCGTATATCTGGTGGATTTCACTGCGGACCCAAGGTGGGCACAAAGTTCTCCTCCCATACGGATCTTTGTACAATGGAGTACGGGGACCCCAAATCAATTGCTATGTGGACTTTCACTCCTCCTATCAGCATGTCTGTGCGCGGTTTGTCTGAGCGTTTGCCTGTTACCTCCAACACCTGCTCTTCGACGCATAAGACCATGGCCTCCAAGGCCTCCACATAGTTCTTGAAATACTCCCTCCAGTCCTCTCACTTCATCAGGGGCTCACCTGGTCTGGGTAGGTAAGGGATGGGTGCTGTGAGCGATGTCATCTGATTGCTCATTCCAGGCGCTGTTCCCGGTTCTCTGTCTCGGTTCCCTGGGCTGCCTGGTGTGCTGGGGTTCCCTTCTCTGTCTGCGTCGTCTCCCTGACTTTTGGGGCTGCTAGGTGCACCGGTATTTCCACCTCGTGCTTCGCTGGGGAGGCGTTCACGTCCACCCTCTGTATCACTGTCCCTTCTTTCTGCCAGGGTCTCAGCTGCGTACTCCCTTGCGAGTTGTGCTGGCCTAGGGTTGCGCTTTTTGTGCTTGGTGCCACGTGTTTGTGAGTTGCTGGGGTCCTGCGCTGCTGCCACGCTCTCTTGTAAATGGCGCTGTAGCTCTGGGCGCGCTTACTGCGTAGTGCCCGCTTCTGCAGTTCTGACCTGTGTGTCTCCTTGTCTCTTCAGCTGCAGCTCCGATCTCTGTGCTGCTGTGGTGGGGTTGGTGGGGTGATCCCAGTCCTCGTCGCCACTGTAAAGTTGTTATTTGCTCCCCACCACAGAGTACATGCAGCCTGGTTGGTTGTGTAACTGCTTTTATTATTTTAAACAAAACGCTATTACTGAGAGCGCCGAGCATCTAACTCCGACCAGCTCCGGTCGCTTCTGCCGTTTCTCCGGCTTTGCGCGCTTTCATTCCAGTCACTGTGCATGCGCTACTGTCGTCTGCTCTTGCTCCGGCGCATCGCGTCATCACGCTGGGCGTCCGAGACTAGAGCGCGACACCACATGAATATTTGTGGAATCTTCTCACCGAAGGCTTGTCGCCGTGCCTGTGACTGCCCACACCAGCCACATGCCATTTGTCAGGTGAGAGGAGGGTGTGAAGAGGGAGACTTTGCGAATGTGGGGAAAAAGGAACTGTGGGGTTGTGCAGCGATGAGTGTAGCACTACCTTGAGCAATCCTGGTCTGTGTTTGGCTGTCATTGCATTTGTTGCCAGTGCCGTTACGCCCTGGCACTTATAGGTTGAGGCAGAGGCAGCTGAGACAGTTGAGGTCATCAACAGCCATCAACTGTGCACCCATCACACAGACGCACCACTATATTTCAACCCTTCAGTGTGGGTGGAGGCAGTGGCCTGGGGCGGAATAAAGTGGCCTTGCTGGAAGTGTTGAAAGCCGTGCCGCATTGTGCCCCTTTCTTCCCCCTTCTTTTCCTAGTCACCGTATGAGATGACTTCCTGCGGTTTTTTCCCTCATTGTGCACCTTGCTGAAATGTTTTCTAAGACCACTGACAGAGAGATACCTCCAACATGACTGGATTAGGATACCTCCCAGTGCACCTTATGGGCAATGTTCTGGTGTTCTGATTAAGCATTAAGCTTTTAAAGTTTGGTGGATCCCCTATGCAAAACTGGTAGTGGCGGAGTTGACACCACTAGCAAATCAGAACACAGAAGTGCCTCTAATGTCTCCCAACCCTCTGGCCCAAGACATGGGTAAGAAAAAAGAGGCCAGTGGGAGGATGTGTTATTAATCAACCCCAAACTTGAAATAGCACCATCCTGGATTCCTTTCTGGCGCAGGCTGTGAGTGTTGTCATCAAGGAGATTGATTTGGCAAGGAGACATCTTTCTCTTGGTCTAGGGGGCCAGGGAAGATTTTCACTGCTGTGTGGTGAGCAGCTACTGGTGGTACCAAAACAAGGATATCTGCAGACCATACAATTCCATCTACATCTGTTTCCTTGCTGAGCGTGGAAAAGGTGCTGCACCCGGAGGGCATGCAAACATTAACATAGGTGAACTAGTAACAACAGAAGGGTCTCCAACTCTGAAGAACTTAAAAAACCATTTAGCTAGAGAGTGGTCAGTAGAAAGAGGAAAGCAAGACAAGGTCCAATAACTGGTTACTCTAAAAGCCAAGGACCACTGCCCATCTACCTAATCACACCAGCATACCAAAAGATTCCAGCACAATGCAGGATGAGCCAACGCAAGCTCTTATTGATAGTGGGATAGTGGGGAACAACACCTGGCTGGGTTAGTGTCCTGGACCAAGTAAAATCCAGGGTCAGATCTGCACGTTAAGCAGGAGGACTTTCTGAGCGAAATAGAACCTCACCTAGCCAGGCGACTGTACTTGCAATTCCAGTATGGAACCTTGCCTTTCCAGACATTTACTTCTAAGTGAGAGCACATGTCATGGGTTAAGGAGTTACAGTGCCCATCATGTGGGGACCAAAAAGAAACTATTGAGCACATTACCATTTTCTGTCCAACCTATTTGAATTACAGGAGGTGTTGGATATTCCTGCTCTGTCGAAATTTGGAAGATAGGGAACATAAAGCAGCACTCAGGTTTCTAAGACACAATACAAGCAGATTGATAGCTTTGCTCTCTCGTTACTGATGTGTGTGTGGCAAGCAAGGCACAAGATCAGTACTTTCCAGGGAAACCTGAAAAGTGGTAATCTGTCAATTGGTGTGAATAATAATAAATGGAGAACAGGATGTGCAATACTTATTTGTAGAAAATAGGAAACGTTTTAAAGTACTTATATATCTTAACCTTTATTGCACAATTTTTATTTTGTATAACCTATGTATAGTTCCTTGCACAGTTTTAGGATTCACTGGCCACACACTCACGGAAACAGTTCAGAGTGGGAGATATCGGCTATATTTGTTTAATCCTTTGCACAAAGCCTCCCTGTTGCTGGAACCAGCCTAAAGGCAAAACGTTGTGGGCTATTCTAAAGTTCACATTTTTTTGTATTTATCTTAAAATGTTTTTATTGTTGTTTTCTTATCTTCTGTGCTTTTATGGCTATTAGCTGAGATAAAGTTATTGGTTGATTGATTGAATTATTACATACCTTTTCTAGAACCAGTGCTTTTTAAACATGTTTTTCCCCTTATTGTATTTTTTTCCTGTTGGACTAGACAGAGATCCCATTCCCCTTTATTATTTGTGTTATGTTTCGAACCTGTCTTGGAATGCTTAAGATGCAACGCTCCCATTACTTGTTTTAACTCGTTATATTGCAAATCAAAATGTACGCCTCTGCTGATGACATTTTGTCATATATGTCCTGTACTTCAGCCTCTTTGTAACATTTTTAAAATTAAGTCCTATTTTATTTTCAAATTCATGGTGCTAAATTGAACTTTAATAAGAAGGACATTCTCCCATTTAATGCATTATATTTGAAATATTAGTTTAAAAATATGATTTTTATGTGAAGCGCAACAAAGATTAAATATTTAGGTACTTGCCTTTCAACCCATCTTAGGAAAACGATTCGATTTTATGTCAGGCCTGACAACAACATTAAAAGATCTATTATCAATGTGGCCTTCTCTTTCACTTTCATGGTCAGAAAGACTTGACACCATTAAATTGATGGCTATCCCTCATATTCTTTTAGTACCTTCAATGCTACGTTTTAAGTTTCCAAATTGTGTCTGTGTACTGCAGGACGGGACCAAAAAGTACTGGTTTCTCTGCTCTGTAATTCTGAGGGCTGACAAGGTCCTTCCTGATAGCAATACTTATATAGATAGCATTCTAAAAGTTGTACACAAAGGCATCCCCCTGTGCAATAAATTCCACGTACCCTAGTAATTGGAGCAGTATTGAGTTTGTTATTTGAATGTTAAAGTTAGTTATAATAATCTAAATTATATTTTCAATAATGATTGTAAACATCAGGATAATTTTAGCAGATCAATCATGATCATCACCTTTGATGCAGCTGTTTTAGATGCCATAAATGATCACCAACATCTGTTTACATGAGCAGGGATGATACGATCTGGATACGAGGAAGAGCGTGCACACTTTTAAACTGCATTTACAGTGGGTAAGTGCCCAGAGCCCTAGCCACTGAAAAAGAATCAGCAAAACCCATAAGAAAAAGCTAAAAGTTTATGGAAACACTACCAAACGTATGTCAGGACTAATAGCGATGCAAGTCTTAGATTAGATTTATAAAGACATTCAAGGCCACCTTATGTGGCTGGATAAATCTAGAGTAACGCAACGCAGCGCAAATCATGGCATTGTGTTACTCTGCCCCAGGGAAGCATTTCATGGGTGGAGCGTGGGACTTCCCACACACCACCCATGAATTTTGGCACATTACCAGATTTACAATTGCTCGCAGACCCGGGAAGGCGTCAAATTGCTATGCATCCTCAGGGGAGGCGAAATTAGGCAAAATATCTTTATTTCCCCAATTTTTTTCCTATTTCCTCCTTCTCATTCTGTAGCACACATGAAAGAGAAAAATTACTGCACAAAAACAATCCTGCATAAAACATAAGCACTCTTGCACCATGGTTAAAAGGGTGCATGCATAGCATTAGGCAGCACATTCTCAATGAGCACTGGGAAATGACAGGACTGCACCGTATAATATCAAGTATGGTGGATTCTTGTCCTTTCCTAATTATCCTGCGCCGCAAGTTAGCTTGAAGCACTGCACTGATTTTTTTAATAAATATGTCCCTTAGTTTGACCCTTGGTTTTACAGTGCTTGACTATTATCTTCTTTTCCCACAGGCTTCATCACTTATTATGTACGTTTCTTGTACATTTCCTGATGATTGCAATCAGCATGTTAGGAATCTCTGTTCTACTAGGAGGATCACAATAAACCATAATCTCAGATTTAACTATGAAGAGCAAAGCTTTTGATATCAATCACTTATCACAAATAGTAGATGTTGTCTGTAACATCCATAGTTGTGACTGTAATTATTTTGTGATATGTTGGTGCTTTATTGATTTGTGTGATTTGCGTTGGTCAGCTCTTTTTTTTCTAGCATAAACCAACACCTTTTGATTTTTCTAAAATGATATAATGAATATAGCTAATTTTAGGGGTTTTCAATCAGCCCTCTTCATCCTTAGATATGCTATTGTGTCATTTACTTTTTAGGTCTGAGCCTAGGCAGCGCATGTGCTGTCTCGTCGAGAGATGCTGTGTACATTATAGTGGGGGAAGCTACGCCCACTTTCTGGCTATCTTTTTAATTGTCTGAAATCGTAAATGCTGCATTCTGATTGGTGCTTACCTTGTTAGTACTCCCCCTACCATCCATGGCGTAATTTGTAAACATCCGAGGCTATTGGCCCCTTTACTTAACATTAGTTGTTTTACCTGTGTCACCCCCCCCTTACCCACTTACACAGTCCGTGAATTTTCGAAAAGCTATCATCTCCACCACTCCCGTTTCAGCCTTTTCTCCCGCCCGCACTCCGGTTTAAAATGCAATAGAACTGGCGTAATGGGAGTTCTATTGCATTGCAAATGTTTGTTTTTAAAATAGTGCGCGCACGTAGCCTTATATGGTGTGCATGCGCCAAAAGTCCACCCGGTCGTGGATTCAGTGGCTCATCCGGAAGTTAATTAGGCTCCCCTGCTACTCATGTTTTTTAGTTTACCTCACGGTAAGTCAGTCCTTTGCATGAGCAGTGGCAGAGTGGAGCCCTTGTTGGCATGGTTTTTCCCCGCGCAGATTTTGCTTTCACCCTGGCCCTCCCTGCGCACACACACATCACCTCCTGCCAGTCGCTACTTTACACGGGCAGCATCCAGTAATTGAAAAAAATGTTTATTACACGCGTTTATGCACAGGGTCTCTTGCATTGCCCCAGTGGACAAAGAAGACATCCAGAGCTGAGGGCGGGGTGTGCAAGTGTTTATTTTAATTTTTTGTAATATTATTTGTAAGCCCACCTCCCCGTAGATGCCTACCACCACTAAATCAGGTCCCTAGGATGACAATCTACATTCCTTGTTGCTGTTTCTCCTTCGTTACTTGATTTAGGCAAAGCTGCATATTTCACTTAGCAGAACACTATGGAAGCCCTTTGCATGAGCAGGGGCAGAGTGAAGCCTGTGTTGCGTGTTTTTTGCCCTCCCTCATGTTGCTTTCACCTGTAGCGGTCTAGTTGTTGTCACGTCACGTTGACGTGACGTAGGCGCCATGTTGGCGCCGGGGTGCGCGCGCAGTCATTAGCGCGCTGAGGATTCCCGAGAGAAGAGTGCCGGCCGGCGCTCCTCGGTACATTATCTCTGTACTTGCAAAATAAATATAGCGGTGAACCACCACGTGCCTCGAGTGATTATTGGGCGACTTTACAGTGGCGACGAGGTCGGGACAGAGACCAGGCCCACGCTGGAGCACAGGAAAGGACAGCACTCCACGTGGCCCTCACGAGGCGACGGTAGACACGCAGCGAGTCACCAGGCCCAGCACAAGACATCAGACAGGCCCTCCCAGAGCGGCAAAGCACGGTACGCGCCCAAAGCAACCGCATTGGACGATCAGAGGTACGGAGCAACCGAGGAGCGTGGCAGTGCCACAGCACAGCGCAAGAACTGCATATAGTCCACAGGGACGGCGCTATCTAAGACGGCTAGGAGCACACTTGCCATCCTCACCCACAACCACGCACAGGGAGCGCTGCGCTGGCTACCAAAGGGGAGGAAGAGGGGTCTAGTAACAAGAGCCCCCAGAGAATCAAGCACACAGGAGACGACAACAACACCCCAGGTAGCCCCCCGAGCAAAGCCACCGGCGGAACGAACATCAAAGAGGTAAAGATGAGTACCCCAGCGGGATACGCAATCGCGCCCGTGCAGTTCCTACCGAAACCTGGAGAACCACTGATGAAATGGGAGGACTGGAAGGAATATATAGACAACTTTATAGGGGTCCTGGAGGATGAGAATGAAGAGAAGTTTACCCCTCAGAGAAAAAAACGCATTCTGCTACTAAATCTAGGCCCAGAAGGACTGAGAATATACAAGAGTCTTGTACCAAAGAAGAGAGAAGACACGGACGACGATGTGTATGCGCATGCAGTGGAGGACCTAGATGAGCGATATCGCCCCACCGTCTGTGTTTCAGTAGATAGATATAACTTCCAGCAAAGAAAACAAAAGGCGGGAGAAACCATCGAGGAGTATGTAGCCGCGCTGAGGAAACTAGCAGCCCCGTGTAAATACGCACTGTGGGAAGACGAATTCATAAAAGACCAGGTGGTTATGCATACCACCAGCGCGAACGTTCAAGACAAGCTGTGGGCGAATGGGGACACCACACTTAAAGAAGTACTGGTCATAGTGAAGAGGGCAGAACTCGCAAAGAGGTGCGCAAACGCTACCAAGAAAGAGGCGCCCACCCCGATAATGGTGAACAGGATACAGGAGG
Organism: Lissotriton vulgaris; assembly: GCF_964263255.1. NCBI lineage: Eukaryota > Metazoa > Chordata > Amphibia > Caudata > Salamandridae > Lissotriton > Lissotriton vulgaris. The sequence goes on from NC_141696.1 coordinate 176,617,636, forward strand.
AAGATCACCGTAAGGACCAGAAAAGCAAACAACCCACAGCTAAAGGGACTAGCAGATGGCAAGGGAAACAAGCGAACAGCGAGAACAAGAAAACGTGCTACAGGTGTGGCAGTGGATCCCATGAAGCTCACGACAGGCGATGCCCGGCCTTCCGGGCCAAATGCCTACACTGTGGTATCATAGGTCACTATGAGAAGGTTTGTCGGAAGAAACAACAGAAGGGAGTGGTGAAATGCGTCAACCAAAGCGAAGAAGACCTGGAGGAAGCCACAGAGGAAGAAGTGATCACCGTCTTATGCATATACGACCAGGTGCTGAGCGTAGACGACAAGAGATCGACCAAACCAGTCCTAGAGATGTCCATGGGAGGCATCACCATTTCAGTCGTGGCAGACACCGGATCTCCATTTACCATCATACAGAGAGAAGTGTGGGAAGAAAAGTTCAAACCCAAGTTAGGCCCGGATCTGGAGAAACTAGACATACGTCCAGTTACCTACAATGGGGATCGCATTCCCATGTTAGGCTTCCGGCGCCTACTATTCGAGTTCAGAGGCCGATCAGCGCGGTGCAAACTATACGTGGCTGAGAAAGGACCCTCCGTCCTAGGATGGTTGGACCAGGGAGATCTAGGCATAAAACTCGACCCAGGAGGGAAAGAACAAATCTTACTCACCGAACAGGAGGAATGGCCGGACATGAACAGATGGAAGAAGAACTACCCAAAAGTGTTTGGGGGCACTGTAGGAAAGATGGAGAAATTTCAACATAAAATAGTGCTCAAGGAAGGAGCCACCCCAGTGGCACATAAAGTGAGGAATGTGCCCATTGCAGTAAGGGATGCCGTCCAGGCGGAACTCCAAGACTTGGAGAAGAAGGGCATCATAGAACCAATTACCTGCGCCGAGTGGCTGGCGCCCTTGGTGGTCGTGATGAAACCTAATGGGAAGGTCAGGCTCTGCGTGGACCTAAGAGAACTTAACAAAAACATAGTGGTGGAAAAGTTTCCCCTTCCCAAGATTGAGGAGATGTTAGCAAAAACCAGAGGAGTTCAGTGGTACTCCACCATAGACCTCACCTCAGCTTACCACCAGGTAGCCCTACACCCGGACAGCAAGAGCCTGACATCGTTCATCACCCCGTTTGGGTGCTACAGATTTTGTCGCATGCCGTTCGGACTAGCATCGGCGGCAGCCGTCTTTCAAAAGATGATGCACCAATTGTTCAGAGACTGCAAAGATGTACAGTACTTCCAGGATGATATCCTAGTGATGGGGAGAGATAGGAGAGATCATGACCAGAAACTAGAAAAAGTACTACAAACATTGGAAGCCAAAGGGCTCACCGCCGAATGGTCGAAATGTCGGTTGGGACTTCAATCGGTAACCTACTTAGGCCATGAGATTGGGCTACAGGGAATCACACCCAAAATGGAGAACGTGAAAGCCATTGCTGAAGCACCGCCCCCCAAGAACAAGGAGGAAGTCAGATCATTCCTAGGGATGGCGGAGTACTATAGCAAGTTCGTGGTACACTTCGCATCCAAGACCTACAACATGAGGATGTTGACCAGAGAGAGCACGGTATTCCAGTGGTCACCGGAAGCCCAAGCGGAATTTGAAGTCATCAAGAAGGGAATCCTGGAAGCCATACCACTCAAGGGGTACGACCCACAAGGCTCCACCGTACTCATCACCGACGCCAGCGACAAGGGGCTAGGCGCTGTACTCATGCAAGACCGAGGAAGGGGGGATATGGAGACAATCAGCTTTGCCTCTAGAGCACTGACGGAGACAGAAGGCAAGTACAGCGTCATCGAGAAGGAGATGTTAGCGGTAGTATGGGCCATGACGAGGTTCCGGCAGTTCCTATGGGGCACCCGATTCCTGCTCAAGTCGGACCACAAGCCGTTAGTGAAGGTATTGACATCGAGCGGACACGCCAGTGCCACACCCAGGATATCGAAGATGTCCTTAAAACTGATGGAATTCAGATACGATGTGGAGTACATCCCAGGGAACAAGAATCGAGTGGCGGACTACTTGAGTCGAGCGGCGGCCATGGAGCTGGGAGAAGAAGATCCAGCGGATAGAGGAGAGATGGTAGCTCTAATAGAAGACCAAGAAAAGATAATCAGCATACAAGAATGGAGGGAAGCCTACGATGAAGACTCGGTCCTCAAGGAAGTAAGGACGCACATCACCCAAGGATGGCCTGATAAGAAAAAGGTGAAGACCAACCTCAACCCATTTTACGAAGTGAAGGAAGAACTGGCAGTAGGAGACAAGGGCATATTCATCTACCGGGGAGATAGAGTAATTCCCCCCAGGAATCTCATCAACAAGCTACTGGGCTTATTGCACGAAGGCCACCTTGGCATAGGAAAGCTCAAGGCCAGATCAAAACAGAATTACTGGTGGCCAGGGATGGATGTAAGAGCAGAGAGGCATGTCAGGGAGTGCTCCCAATGCCAAGGGGCCGACAAAACACTGAGACCACTACGTCCAGCCCTCGGGAAATTTGACAATCCCTCGAACCCATGGGAAGAGCTGTCAATAGACATCCTAGGACCAGTGCTGGATGACCAGAGCATACAGAAATACGTGTGTGTCCTCATCGACCGTTATTCCAAATGGCCAGAAATAAAAGTCAGCGAATCCATGGACACTGAGAACATTCTGGAATTTCTGTCCGAAACATTCACCCGAGAAGGAATTCCCAAGTCCATCTTAAGCGACAACGGACCACAGTTCACGTCGGATAGATGGAAGCAGTTCATGGGGAGAAACGGCATCTCTGTAAAACACACGGCCATATACCATCCAGCTGGCAACGGTCTGGTAGAACGATTTAACAGAGTGGTGATGGGGGCCATACAAGCGGCCATCACCTGTAATAAAGACTGGCAGAAAGCGTTGGAGAACATGGTGTGGGCCTACAGAATAACGCCAACAAGCACAGGGTACAGCCCATTTCAAACACTGAGAGGACGAGAACCCTTCACGCACGACAACAGAATCTGGAAGGAGAAGGTGGTGACCAGCGAGTGGTCTCCGGCAGTAGTAAGAGCCAATTTGGAAAGAGCGCAAACCATCTACACCGACAACTACAACAAGAGGAGAAATGTGAAGGACACGTGCTTAGAGAAAGGAGAATGGGTGAGAGTAAAGCTGGCCACCCTACAAAGAAAGGGAGACAGCAAGTACAGCAAGCCGATGCAGGTTAAGGAAGTTTACGATCGAGCTGCCCTGCTCAGCGACGGCAATGTGTGGTCGCAGGACCGCATGGCCCGGTGCAACAAAGTATTGAGATGGGAACAGTGGTGTCCGGAAGGTAAAGACATGGCAGGGGAGGATGATGAGAACAGGACGAGCAGAAGTGAGAAGACGGAAGAGGCAGAGGCAGGAGAGGAGCAAGAAGGCGAGCTAAGGGGTGCGACCCCAGAGGTAGAGATGGACAGGCCGAGTGGAAATATGAACAGCGAAGGAGCAATGAGTGGAGGAACAGAAGTCGAGGAAACGCAGGGCCAAGGGACTCGGAAGAACATTGGTAAGGTGACCAGGAGTGGAAGGCAAGTTGTGAGGCCCGCCAGGTTCCAAGACTTTGAACTAAACTACGAACTGTAAGTGACTGAACTTTGGGTTGGTAAAAGGGGGAGATATGTAGCGGTCTAGTTGTTGTCACGTCACGTTGACGTGACGTAGGCGCCATGTTGGCGCCGGGGTGCGCGCGCAGTCATTAGCGCGCTGAGGATTCCCGAGAGAAGAGTGCCGGCCGGCGCTCCTCGGTACATTATCTCTGTACTTGCAAAATAAATATAGCGGTGAACCACCACGTGCCTCGAGTGATTATTGGGCGACTTTACATCACCCTGGCTGGAATCAAAGGAGTAGCGTGATTTAAGGACATGTGAAGCGCCTAACATCTGACTCAACAGAGCGACTGCTTTTATACAATGGCGGCGATGGAAGGGCGTGGGCGCTAAAGGGGATGGTCCACCACCTGTAAATGTCCTGCACCCCCTTGCGTCTTACTGGCAGTGAAATCCGCAGCCAAAAAAAGACCAGACACTGTGGCTGTGAATGAAGAGCATTGCTGTTCCCGTTTACATTACACGTTTTTTGCATTTCCTAGGAGTACTTGTGCTTTTCAGCATGGCATGCTTCCGTAGTTTTTTATGCAGGGTTGCCCTTATGAAGTTGTGCGAGTTCAGGGTGTGCCATGACTGAGAGCTGTGGAGTATGCAGAATTGCCCTTATGAAGTTGTGCAAGTTCAGGGCGTGCCATGACTGAGAGCTGTGGAGTTTGCAGAATTGCCTTTATGAAGTTGTGCTTGTTCGGAGTGTGTTATGACTGAGAACTGTGGAGTTGAGGCCCAATAAAATGGGAATTTCTCAGAGTGGCTGCTTGTGGGTCATAAAGGAGTCTGGAACACATGCTCATCCAATGCTCGGCCTCTCTGCTGAGCACTCCGCACAATTGTCAAGGGTGCATATTGTAATTGTGTATATGAATGCACGTGAAGGATGTACGCAGCTGTCAAAATACTGACAGAGCGAAAGTTAAACAGAATTCAGTGCATTCAGGTGAGTGGGCGCATTGTGTGTGGGGAAGTATTAGTTATGTAAAGGTAGACGCAAGAAAAAGTGAGAAGAGGGTGCTCTAGAAGAAAGAGATTGGGGTGGGAGATTTTCAGAAAGATAATGAAGAAATGAGCATAAAAATATAACAGAGTGACAACAGAAGTTAGAGGTGTAAAGAGGTGAACTGGAGTGATTGAGAAACTCCAAAGACATTGCCTGTTCCATAGGCTAGAGTCTGCCTTCGTTCAGTTTGCTTTAAAACTTTAAATTACTTTGTGTCTGTGTGTGTGTGAATATATATGTACAGAACTGTAAATAGTAAACTTTTTATAACATTGAATCTGTGTTAGGCAGGGTCTCAAAATCAAAATTTGATGAAATGTCTTATTTATGTATTACGGGACAATGTGTATCTGTATTTTTTTATTCTGTTTTTATGATCATCCTATTGGGCATCTGTGCTTAAAGTGGCAGCAAGATGACCTGCCATTGTGCCTACCACCATGAAGTACAACCCGGGTGAGGGTGCTGATGTAGCCACCCTTGTGTGTGTCCACTAACCTGAATGTGCCTGTACCCCTAGACTCTCCAGCAACAAAAGCAGATCTCCAGTGTTTGGGATTTACAGTGATTAGCCCAGGATCACACAATGTGTTCACTTGGGGGAGCTGGTTTTTGAACATAGAGTGTTATGTACGTATCTAGGACCCTAGTGTAATTATCCTGATTCATTCCCATATATAGGTATAACTCACCTGATCCTTATATAGGCATAGAAATCATACCCTTATTTAGACTGAGCCTATGCAGCCCAAATACGGCATGGCTACTTCCACTAAGTTCAGAGAATCCACAATTATTTCTTGCAAAAACCCGCCTTCAGCAGCTAGGGACTTCCCCTTGTCTGAATACTAATGTATCTAGTAAATCATGGAGTTTTCAAAGAACTGAGTCTTTGATGATGTTGTTATGTCCAACCTTACATCAAACTCAGCACCTTCAAGGTATAAATATGCCTATATTTGCCCAGACAAACACATGGTGGTTTGGAGCAGTTCGACTATCTACTTGCCCGACGCGCCCTGCAGCAGCAAGTACCGAAGGAAGCCGACACTCCAGCTGACGCACTGAGAGACGCTGTCTTTTCTCCTGCCGAGAAATCCAGCTCCAGTGTTTCCAGGTTACCCTTGCGTGTTGCTGGGAAATCGAGTCCTGAGAGAGATACAAGACCTCCTTCATTCTAAAACCAAGGTACGGAGCTGATTAGACCCTTAGAGAATTCTTGGAAAAGATTTGTGGCAAAAGAATACTAAACTTAAGCTACACCTCACTTACTTCTTCGCTCGTACTAGACCTAGGTTAGGTACACCGGGGTAGGCGTATTTTAGAAGCACCAGTTGAGTACTTATAGTCATTATTTATTAATGTATGTATCTTATGTTATTTTATATGGCTTAGAAACCATACCATGCTTTTACAGTATTATTTTATAATACTATTTTTACTGTACGCATTATACTTTATAACCAGTATCTCGATTGTGGCAGTACATTTCTTATGTCCGAGAAAGAAGACGGTTCAATAAATACTTTTTATTGAAAACGCCTGTCTCTCTATTTTTTCAGCACCTCTGGTGAAATGAAGCATGCACGATTGACTGAGTAAAATAGCCATCTATGGTTTCCGCGACACTAGAGATTGATTTCCTATTCTTGGGAAACAAAGTTGTCATGTTTATGCGGTTGTCAGAAACTAATCCCTTCTTGTGAATTCGAGAAAGTTTTTAGTGACCTCTGAGCTAGCTGGCACTCACAATTAAGACTAATATATGCAATAGAGACCTAGTCGACCTCAGTCCTACGTCTAAACTATAGTATATGTTATTCCAATGCTCAAGCCTATTGGGAATATAGGAACTACACTACAAGAGCTTCTGACTCCAAACTCTGCACCCTACCCACTGGCCCGCTACTCTCCATCGCCATCAATCCCAGGCCTCTGGGTTCTCCCCTGGGCAAATCTTTGCCCATCACTCTCAGTTACTCACTAAGAAGTGAGCTGTGAGGGGTCATATTACTGTAGCCACCTGTACCCACTACAATATTAAACACAGGGCTAGTGCGGGGAGGGGGATGCGTGCCATACATGGCTGCTTATCTGGCCACCAGCACAAGGGACCGATCCGATCCTGTGCCTGGCAGATCCAAGCACAGAGCGGGTCATTTTTCAGGTTGTGGGGGTGGGAGGGGGTTGCAGGTTGTTGTTTTTGGTGCACTTGGAGAAATAGCTAGGCAAGCAGACAAGTTCTCACCTTTGAAAGATGTTAGGCATCCTTTTTGGTTTGCCAGTGCTTTTTGCCAATACTAACTCGCATTGGAAAAGCCATTAGGTACCACCGACGCAAAAGCGATCAGCTTTGTCAGTATGTTTTGTGTGAGTGTGTGTGAGAGAGAGAGAAAGTAAAAGAAATAAAAGCGCTATGACATGGTCCGCACTGGCTACGTCATGGTGCTTTTTTCTTTATTATCCGCAGCGCTGTACAGTAGCTAAGATGCAACACAGCTAAGCAAAACACTAAGTGAATACATCTGAAGCAAGTATGACCTATTAGGTTTGCCAATGCTTTCCTGCTGGTAATGGGGTGTTGTAGGGGGCAAGCAATAACACTGGAATTGTTATATGGGGTACAGCAACAATACAGATTGGGGCGAGATGGTGAAATGGGCAACCAATAATACTGGGAGTGAAGGGGGCAAGCAACAACATGGAGCTGGTGTGGTTTGGCATTGAAGGATTGGAGGGAGACTGTCTGCAAGCAAATGCACTCTTAGGGAGTGCTGTAACTAAATGAAACAAGCATTTTCAATGCAATAGGTCTCGCATTTCAGAAATGTTGAAGCTCTTGGCATTGTAAATGACAATGCCTTTTATTTATGTGTTAAAAACCAAAACATAAATAAAAGGCATTGTCATTAACAATGCCAATAGCTCAAAATCACATAAATGCGAGACCTATTGCATTGCACATTGTGGTTCACAACATAACGGGTGAGACATTCGTGCACAAAGGGTGAGCACGGCGGGTGTTCCTTCAAGGCCGCTTTTTTCCAATTCCACAAAAGAAGATAGTGTGAAAATATGGGTTCCCAAAATAACAACATAAAAGGCTCCGATTTGCTGCTACATTTTGGGGTCCTTCTCACCTCATCCCAAACGCTCCTAGTTTCCCTCATGGCTAATGCTATTATATCTGCTTCATCTCTGTCCATTCTTTCGATCCATGGCAATTTCCATAGTGAGCGCACCTGCCGTAATGTGGTCTATGTGTCATCATTTTGTTCTCAGATTCTGCTTTTCCACCAGTCTCACATATATCTACGTTGTGCAGCTTACAGAGTGTCAAACGTTCTGGTACTCTCGCCGCAGCATAAGTAGGATGTTGGGCAATTTAAAATAGGCCACAATTAGCTTTTTACCTCTTCCAGTGAACAACATGCATGTTATTTCTGTTTTGGAGGTCTGCCATAAAAAAGCACCTTAGGCAAAACTGTCCTTTTCACTGAAGCTATACATCCGCTCCATAATGTTTGAAAGATGTGCCGCCTAGTAAGTTCTTTCTTGTAATATTACTAAGACATAATAGTTCCCTGCTGATTTTCTGCTTATTTCCAATTATTTTGATTGATTACTCTTTCCTTCAAAACAGTGTCGTAATTTTCAAAATTGAATTGAATAGGAACTTATAAAGCGCATACTGTCGGTCCTGTTAGTGCAGTTCTACTCTAATAATGCTGCTCACAATACTGTCCCACTGTTACTTCTGTGACCTTACTCCTATACTATTCTCCTGGTGAAATTGTATGTGTTCTCCTTATACTACTGTTATTGCTAAACTGCTTAATCTGCTCACACTGCTATCATATTAACTTTTCTCATACTGCTGTTCTGCTAACACTACTAGCAATGCACTAATGTTAACTGTTATCACTACTCTATTGCTCCTGCTGTAACTGCTTTACTACTAAAACTGCTGCAATACTATTCTGCTACTTCAGAAGTCATTGCTAACCTGCTAATTTATTGATCTGATACTAAACACAGTATATTAATATATTTATAATAGCAACTACATCACTAAACTCATTAATATGCCGAGACCAATTGGCATTGTCAATGCTTGTGTCTTTCGCCCGTACGTGTACAGCATGGGGCAGTGGGTCATTCCACTTCAACTATTAGCTAACCGAACTCACAAAGGGCACATGCACACAAGGTGGATTGCTTTTGTACCAGGAACAGTTACTGCAAAGTGTGCATGTCAGGCCCAAAACATATTTCTACTCTAAGCTAATGTTTGTTTTTTATACTGGTCAGGACCTCATTACTCCTCAAAAATAACATTTTACAAACTAGATCACAAAACAAAACATGTATTGAGAAAGGGAAAAGTGTGGCAGCCACAGCCTGTTGGCATTGCCAGCCCTTGCTTACATGTGTTAATATATGTACAGGTGTTAATAATGCATTGTTCTCATTATTCAAAATAATAACTATATTTGAACTTTCAATATGGTAAAGTGTACCCTAACTCACATAATAATGGCATAGCAAGTAACGAGTTAGATAGCCATAACAAGCCTGGATGAGTGGGTTGTCCTCTTCCTGCAGGTGAAATCATCTATTACAAGGTCAACAGTATGGGAAAGAGTTGGAACACTGTGGTCTAAACCACAAGTGTTCCAACTCCGCAAGCACTACCACACAAGCCTTAACCACGCAGATGTCTTAACCATGCAACGGACTAACAGAAGCAGGGAGAGGTGAGGTGAGTGGGGCGGGGGAGGGTCGGGTATTTTTGTGGGCTGGGGTTGTTTTGTGGGCTGGGGTGGGTTGGGAATGTTTGTGGGTCGGGGTTGTTTTGTGGGCTGGGGGTGGGTCGGTATTGTTCTCTGGGCTGGCGTGAGTTGGGGTACTTCTGTGGGCTGGGAGGTCAGGAGTAGGTTTGTGGGCTGGGGTGGGTTGGGTTTGTTTTGTGGGCTGGGGTGAGTCAGGAATGTTTTGTGGGCTGGGGGTGGGACAGGATTGTTTTGTGGGCTGGGGTGGGTTAGGGTTGCTTTGTGGGCTTGGAATGGGTTGGGGTTTTATGTGGGCTGCGGGCTCTATTTGACGGAAGCAGGGAGAGATCTGTAGTGAGGTGAGTGGAGCTGGAGGGTGTTTTGGGGTACTTTTGTGAGGTTGGGAGGTCGGGGTAGTTTTCTGGGCTGGGGGTAGGTGTGGAATGTTTTGTTGTCTGGAGGTCAGTCAGGGTTATTTTGTGGGCTGTGGGTGAGTCGGGGTAGTTGTGGGCTGGGGGTAGGTTGGGGTAGTTTTGTGGTTTTGGGGTAGTTTTGTGGGTTGGGTCGGGAGTAGTTTTGTAGGCTGGGGCTTGGGGTAGTCTTCTGGGCTGGGTGGTTTGGGGTAGTTTTGTGGGGTGTGTGTGGGTCAGGTGTTTTCTAGGCTGGGAGGTGGGTCGGGGTAGTTTTTTGGACTGGGCGTTCGGGGCTAGTCTTCAGGGTTGGAGGTTGTTTTCAGGGCTGGGGGGTTTGGGGCTAATTTTCAGAGCTGGAGTGAGGCTAATTTTCAGGGCCGTGGGGTCAGGGGTACTTTTCAGGGCTGGGAGGGGTCGGATCAGTTTTTAGGGCTGGGGGAATGTTGGGGTAGTTTTTTTACTTAGGGGTTAGGATATTAGGCCTCAGGGCAGGGGGAGGGGAATGGGTAGTTGGGGTAGTTTTTAGGGCTTAGTGGAGGAAGGACAGTTTTTAGGGCTGGTTCAGGTTTAGGTAAAGAGACAGGGTAAAGGGACGGGGTTTTAGGCATCAGGACAGGGGGAGGGCAATGCGGGGGTTGTGATGGGGTAGGGGTATTTGCACATCAGGGCGGGAGAGGGGTGGGAGGAGTTTGTACCTTTGGTCAGTGGGTAGGGAGTTTTGGCGACATTAGCCACACATGCCCCTTTACCATACATGCCTTTACTGCGAAAAGTTTGGGTAAAGGAATGCCTGGTTAAGATGCCGTCATTATTCAGACAGTGTTGTTTAGGCCTGCGGGGTGGGGGAATTCGAGGTTGCATCATACAACCCAACAGTAGGAGTAACTGTGCTGTCACATTACTACTCATTGGCAATATCTGAGATAAAAAAACTCACCCTGCATTATAAGAATATCACAAGTCACTAAGGAGAGCCATGACCGTATAGAAGAACAAGATCAAAGGCTGAATTCTTTATAAGGTCATTGAAAGCTGAGGTGACTTGCAATATCCTTTTAAAGTATGGCAGGGGGATTGCCCTATAATACAAGGTTATACCATCACTAGTCTCACAAAAAACATAAATCCTTAGTAGCTTGCTTCTTCATATGAAAGAGATACTTGCAAACATGAAGAATAAAAGCAGAATCTGTATGGTTAAATTAAACACACTAAAAAGCAGATAGTAATTTGTTGCAAAAAGATATTAGGACCAGCAAATCAGATTTAAAAAATGCTTGCAACTCAAAAACGAGTAGCAACACTCAGAGCCATTAACATACTTCCTGCACTGACCCATGCAAAAAAAATAAGCATGTTGTCATAAATATATCCTTTATGGTGGTCACTGTTCATTAGGGATCAGAAGAAGAAAAAGCCAGCTCCCATTTTCACAATTTAAACTGCTGCTGTAATTATGCTCGATGACCTGCCTTTTACCCTGTCAGCTGGTTCTGGCAAGTAGCATTATGCTGTCATTACTCAACTGTAATAGGTTATAACAGTTTAGGAGCTGGTTATTTTCCTCCTGAGGGTGACTAGAAATGTTACAACTTGACTTTAATAATGAAATTAGAGATAGGTCTTTGTAGTGGGTTTGCAGGCTCCCATGTATTACACGATTTTACAAGTGAGAAGTACAATCATGTTCCTACTGCAGCCAGAAATTTTTCCAAATGTTCTATTACAACTGTGATGATTGTTGTTTCATGTATCTTGCCTCCAGCCTCACAACAATTTCTTTTTTTTTTTGTCCTCATTTGCCACATCCTCGTTCCAAGAAATATCCATCCACAATATTGTCCATTAGGAAAGGGACCACAGTGGGATCCCATCCAAATCCCGGACAGAGGTACCAAATTGGCGGGAGGTACTTTCAGAAAGATTTTACTCCATCAAGGCCTATTTCAGCCTGTTAGCCCTGGATTTGTCGTTGTCGTGGGCGGCAGACCCCATCTGGACCAGGGAGTGTAATAGCATAATCATCGGACCTGGGCAAAAAAAAAAAAAAATATATATAAATAAATAAAATATAAAAAAACAGCCTCACAACATTTTCATTCAGATAAGTCTCTACTGATGTACCAACCCCTCATGGAGGATGAAGAATGCTTTCAGTGCTAATGGAAGGCATGTCCCTGCATCATTAGCATTCCTAGCATTTCCCTCCAATTGCAGGATTCGTAGGAAAAGGCTTTCAGGCATGTAGAACTTTTTTAACATTGTTCGCGTTCTATCATCTATTTCCTGAGACATGGAAATACCATCCTGTAAAAGGACCAGATATATCCCCCCTTGTCTTCTATGGTATTTAAAGGTACCAAGACTTGTACTGTCATTAAAAGTCCACAAGTCCACTCACCCACAGTGACATTGCGAACTTGTATCCTTTTATCATTAACTAGCAGCCCATCCCGACGTTGTCCGGGAGCAATTAGGCTTCAGGGCCCCCGCCCGCCCCGACGTTGTCAGTGGGTCCCCCGGAGCCTTCCTCCATATATTGCAGTATTATACCTCTAAGTTTACTTTGTACGCTTTTGTAACCTGCACACGTCACTTTTTCCTCCTGTAATGCAGTATTATACCTCTATGTTTACCTTGTACTCTTTTGTAACATGCCCACGTAACTTTTTCCTCCTGTAATGCACCGTTTGGCTCACTTTTGTAATGCTCTGTTTGCTTCCTCTTGCTCACGATTGTCATTTTTGCTTCATTTTTCCTCCGCTCACCGCTCCTAAATAAATAAATAAATAACCTACCTCATCCGCCGCTCACCGCTCCTCACCGCCTGTCTGCTACTCCTCACCGCCTGTCCGCCGCTCCTCACCGCTCCTCTCTGCGCCATGTCCGCCGGTCCTGCTCGCGCTCCTGGACGCCATTCCTCCCCGCGCTCCTCACGTCAGCACGCACGTCGCGGCCGGCGCTTCTTCCAAGGGACTACTTTTTTTTGGGGTACATTTTTTAAATAATGTATATTTATTAAATTTATATAGCCTATGTCCATCTGCACACCCTCACGATTACAACGATGTATCGGGTGTGTGGATTGGCGCTGTGGTTCCCGAGTTTACCAGCCTCAAAGGTTCAAAGTTCTTCCTTTATAATAGTAGTATAGATATGAAGTGCCTTCCTTAGGGGTATATTGGTAATTTAGGACTTTAATTCACGTTTTCCTCACAATTATCTAACGCATGCATCGCTAGTGTTATATATCAGTGGTTAGTTGTAAACCCAACAAGAAATACATGATTATAAAAGCTGCACATGTTTTTGTCTCGGTTATTAGTCCTTTTTTTAATGAATGTACCAGACGTCAGCCTTTAAGTATGTACCTGGCCTTGGAGAATTTATAATTGAAGAATGCGGGATTGCTTTCCGTGTAAATCCGTGCTTGGGCACTCTGCCCTCATGCAGGCTGCCCTGCTGCTGTGTTTGTCAGGGGAAGGCTGTCACCATAAGCCGAGGAATGAGCACATCTCGCGAAGCAGCATGCAAGGATAACATCAAAGCACCGCCAAGCCTCCCAAGTTTCCCGGATCTCTTGTTTTGATCTGAAGGGGACCGGAAATGTATTTATCACGTGGAGAACCTTGGAGGATGCATCCTGGGGTGGCCAGTCATTTCAGCCCCCTGCCTGCATTTCTAATGCTTTTTAGACAATAATAATGGCTTCTCAACAGCAGTGATTTGGGGAAAAACATTGACATCCTTTCAATTAGGGCCGCCGCGGTGTCTGGGCGTTCTGTTATTCAGGGATGTGTGTGGCTTTATTAAAATAATCATTGTTATTCATGCTATGGCATGCACCAGGACTTTTCAAGAAGGCGGCTGTAGAGCTGCAATAAAGAAAAACAGCATGTTTGTGTTAGGGAGAAAGACACAGGAGTATAAATAAGCAGAAAGATGTTATTTTTCATAACTAGTGTTTAAAACATTCACAGAGAGAATATTGAAGAACAAGTACATTTAGGTACACCGAACCTTTGAGAATTACCTCTGACATCCTCCTCTGTCTTAAAGAAGGGAGTAAATCATTGAGAATATCCTAAAAAACACGAATTAAGGCTACATTTCATGAAACATATCAGAGCAAAGTACAGAAACATTAATACAAAAGATGATTTTTAAAAACGACATCCCAAAAAGATTAAGGTACTACCCTCATGGTAGTTTTGATTCTGATGTAGCTGGAAATAAGTCTCCTCCCACATCTCAAAGAGAGGCTTTGCAGTTAAATGGCACTGCACACATTGTAACTGGAAACACGTGGTGAAATGTACATGTACAAAATAGGACACTATGGTAGATGAAGATGAAGATACAGACATTGGAGGGGTAGCAGCAGTTTTCGGGACAGGCCAATCAGTCCCCAGGAGGGAACAGCCTGATATTCATGCATTGCAGAAAATACCAGTCCCCACAGAACTGGTTCTCGTTTTGGTGGGATTTCCCATGAAAGTCCCTTGCATCTTGAAGACAACAACAGATGGGTGCACTTTAACGCAAATTCCCATGTATGCCGAGCACGACAATAAGCCCAGATATATGCAAACGGCATCATTGATATATACCTCACGCACGGGACATCCTTCCAAAAACCCCACCCCCTTGGTAATTTAATATGCAAAAAGAAATTTCAACTCCTCAGAGGCACAATGCAAAATTGTTTATTAACAAAAGTGATCCACCCACCAACCTCTCTCAACCCCACCACAGCTAATTAACCAATCGTCTAACTACCCTGCAGTGCCAAACACCCAAAAGACATACATTCCTGTGCTACTCAACCTGTTTACTAACCCCTGCCTAAAAAACTTACCCGATCATTCATCCCAATCCCATCATTTTCTGTGACCTATCTCTCCTTTAAAACACCTGAGCGCAACAAACACATTCTCTGTCTCCTTAGCACCTAATCGAACCAACAATCCGAAAAGTAATCTGCGGTGTGACCCCTGTGGTCAACATGGTGCTTTTATGGAGCGGGTTTGCCCGGCTCCTGACAACTTGACAGCACAACCATTACACCTGTATGCCTGCTGGGAGTAGTGAGGAAGCGGTGGTAAGTGATTGTGGGATATATATTGTGTCTTCAGGCAGACATTATGGTGGTTGTGGTAGGTATCATCAGGTGGGATGTTTAGACAGAGGGAGGGCGGATGGAGCTACTAGCACCAGCTCCATTTCTTGCAATAGGATTCCTTTTCCTGGCCACTCGGGTTGGTGCATCATATGCCTAATGGTACCCAATGCTCCTAAGGCAGTAGTCCCTTGGCCCTCTACATAAGTGTTGTTGTTTGTATTTCTTCAAATTACCACAAGGCCTCCTGTGTGTATGGATCCTTACGTGCAACTCTTGGATGTAACTTCAGACAAAGGACAACTGATCACTTTATTGTGCCCAGTTGTGTCTAGCTTCATTTACAAAGGCACTGTCATTGTTTCAATCCAACATTAAAGCGATCCTTGTTGCTTCTCTGGGTCTCCTAGCTGTAGGGCCCATTCACATACCTCATTGTGGGCATATCTGATTCCCTAAACACCCTGGCCATCATATTCGAGGTTGTGATACAGGGCAGTGCCGCAAGGAATCTTGCAGCGCTGGCCTGTGTCAGAAGAAAAGGGGCAAAATGCACTGTATCTCTTGAAAAACGGCACATTCCTGTCCTTTTTCCCTGCACTGGCGCACAGTGGGCAGCCATGCTCCAACCCAAGCTCCCTTGCACCATTGTGCAAGAGTGTCTGTGTTATTGGGGTGTTATTGTGACAGTCACAGGAGGTGTTTTTCTATTTCTATGCATGCTGCAGAGTGCAGCACACATAGAACGAGGAAAACAAGAGGAGAAAACAGGATATTTCTCCTTGTTGTGCCTCCATAAAGCCACCCCGGTATTGGCGTTAGAATCTGATGCATTCCCAGGTTTATGATTCCTCGCAAATCTAGGAATGCTTCATATTCCATGGGTGTTGTGTGAGAACACATACAGCAACACCCATGGAACACCCCTTTCACGTAGTGTTCTGCGTGAAAGGGGCCCATGTTAAAAAAGCCATTGCAAGCAAAGTAGGGTGGCTTTGCGTGGCCTTGTAAATATGCTGCAGCACATTGTGCCACCGGGGAGTAAAACATAAGTGATGCTCTGGTGAGACTAAGGCCCTTGTAAATGAGGGCCACTCTCCCTTATCTTGTAGTTTATCATATGGGAACACCCCCTGCAAGCATAATTCCATTTTCCCTAGGTAGCACTTAGTATTCTGTGTGCCAAACTTATGTCACACTATGACTTTGCTGCAGGCATTGGATACAAGTTCAACCTTGCACTGTTTCTACAAAGCAAGCCTAGTTTGTTGACCTATGACATCTTTACCCCATTTTCACATTTGGCAAGGTGATAGCCAACACCATCTGTATATAGTAAGATGTTAGACACGGAGACATAAATGTAACGCTTCATAGGCACATCATATACTTCCTTAGCCCTTACATTGTGCACCATTGTGCCCAGGACATAAATGGCTGAGTTTTTGTCCTGCAGCCAAATGCCCCCTTTGATCAGTTTTCCTTTATTTAATGTCACATTAAAAAAATGCATCTTTTAATTCTGCACATGGTTGTCATTGACATTGAGTAGATGGTAATGGCATTTGTTAAATGCTCAATTTGCATTTACAAATGCTTTGTACATGTGCTTTAGGAATAGCAGATAGGTAATCCCTATTTGTGTTTCCTAAATCGCGGCTGCAATTTGCAGGTAGAAATCACAATTTGCAAATGTTTTTTGGCATTTGAGCATATAAAAAGGCTGTTTTGCATTTCTTAACAGCTCGAAATTGTTATTTGTTCATCTGGGGCCAGATGTACGACCGTTTTTTGCAGCCGCATTGGGAAATCGGCCTGTTTGTGACTGCAAAAAGGGTCCTGGCATGTGCGATTCCCTCTATTAGGAAGGGGCGTCCCTTCCTAATAGCGAGTCGCAATGGAATGTGCCATTGTTTTGAAACCCAAAACTCTCACAGTTTACCACCTACTTCAAGTAGGTAGTAAACCACTCACACACAGGAAGGGGTCCCCAGAGGACCCCTTCCCCTTTGTGAATGTGTGCGAAAATATTTTTTAAGAGCAGGCAGTGGTCAAAGGGACCACTGCCTGCTCTTAAAAAATGAAACAGAAACGTTTCATTTTTCTTTTTTAAATGCATCCTTTAAAGAAAATGGGCTGCATTTAAAAAAGAAAATACTGTTTTATTAAAAAAACAGTCACAGACATGGTGGTCTATGACCCCAGCAGGCCACCATCCTTGTGAGTGCTGGCCATTCTTAATGGGGTCCTAAATAGCACATACCTCATAAATATTTATGCGACAGGCAATTTGCGACCCCTTAGCAATCGCTAACAGTGTCTTAGACACTGTTGTAAATTGCATTTTGCGAGTCGCAATTTGCGAGTTTCAAAATGTAAGGGTTGTAAATATGGCCCCTGGACCTTAATCGTCTCCTCTCAGAGTTTCAGCTGAAGTTCAGGTATGGGACCTCCTCCAATAATCATATTCTCACTACTGTGCTTTCTTGCCCAGCAGGTCCATCACTCTCCTCTTCTGGTCATTCAAATTCTTATTGACATCATCAATATCATCCACAACATAGAATTTAAAAGTAATGCAATAATTAGATAAGTAGATTAATCACCCAAGTTGGCTGGTAATGCAGACACTGGAACAAACAGGAACAAATCGGAATCTGCACAAGTATCAGGATTGAGCCCACACATTTATCACTAACCCTTTGGGGTTTCCCTGCAGATGTAATCCCTAGCAAAAGAAGTATGAAGAAAAGCAACAAAATAATAACATGTTTTTCTCTTGTTTAAACAAGAAATGTGAAAACGTGGTACATGCTAAGGTGAAGAAAGAATGTCTGACAAAATATCGAAATCAAAAATATCGAAATACAAAAATATCGGAACAAAAATATCGAAGTCAAAAATATAGGAATCCTATCCCTAACAAGGTAAGTACAAAAATATCGAAAAAATAATATCGTAGTACAAAAATATCGAAATTAAAAATATCGTTTTTTTAAATGTATTAATAATAATGTAAAAATAATTATAAAATACATATAATGTTACAAATATTAAATAAAAATATTAAAACATAATTAAAAAATTAAAACGAATACATATACATTTAAAATAAATTAAAAACGTAATAATTTAATTACATTTTTTTTTTTTATTTCATTTAATTTATTTAATTTAAATTTATTTTATTTTTACCCTGTACGACTGTACCCCAAAAACCCAAAACTGACCCTGAACCCTAAAAATACCCCTTTACCCAAAAACTGAAAACTGACCCTGAACCCTAAAAATACCCCTTTACCCAAAAACTGAAAACTGACCCTGAACCCTAAAAATACCCCTTTACCCATGAACTGAAAACTGACCCAGAACCCTAAAAATACCCCTTTACCCAAAAACTGAAAACTGACCCAGAACCCTTAAAATTCCCCTTTACCCAAAAACTGAAAACTGACCCTGAACCCTAAAAATACCCCTTTACCCAAAAACTGAAAACTGACCCTGAACCCTAAAAATACCACTATACCCATGAACTGAAAACTGACCCTGAACCCTAAAAATACCCTTGTACCCATGAACTGAAAACTGACCCTGAACCCTAAAAATACCCCTGTACCCAAAATTAATTAATATTATTTATTTACCAATTAATTATTAATTAACAATAACAATAAAGTAAATATATTAGCACATTTGCTGTAATTCATGTAATTTAATAATTAATATTATTTTGCACAATTAATTAATTAAGAATAACAATAAATTATATATAAAAAAATTACTATAATTAATGTAATTAAATAATTATTAATAATTAATTACCAACTAATTAATAATTATAAATATGTAAAAAATTATAATAATTAATAAACTAATTAATAGAAATTAATTACCAATTAATTATTAATTAAAATATGTACAAACATATATCAATTAATTAATTATTATTAAATTACTTCCCACCCTATTCCCCTATAAACCCATAACCCGCTACAGAACATATTTAGCAATTAATAAATTAATTAAAAATAATAAAAAATTAATTCTCAATTAATTAATTAATAATTCCTACTAATTAATAATTAATTTAACATAATTAAATTACTTCCCACCCTATTCCCCTATAAACCCACAACCCGCTACAGTAGTAAAAGACAATATTTAATAAAATAACATTAAAAATAAATAATAAAACATAATAAATACAATATAATATACACTAAATTTATTTAAAAATTGATATTAGTAACATCAAAGTTATTAATTGCGATATTATTAACATCGATATTTACAACTTCGATATTACTGATACCATACCAATATCGATATTTAGACTGTCGATATTACTTACCTTCGATATTTTTGCATATCGATATTTAAAAATCGATATTTTGTCTGTGTACCGTGAAGAAAACAAGCAGGGCTCTAGCAACAACAACAAAAACTAGCTGAAGTAAAAAATAAAATACACTTGTTTTCTGTATGCCATGCATCTATGAAAAAAAATATTTGTGCGTTGATTTGCTGTATTTTTGAGAAGTAAAATAGGTATCATGCATTTTATTGCAAACACCCAGTGGGAGGATACACCAAATAGCCAATAGCGTGGGATGTGAGAGAAATACGTCTCTGGGAGAAGACAAAGGGCCTTATCATGAGTTTGACGGTGCAGGAGTGGGTCCGCCCCGCTTCTGCTCCGCCAAATAAGTGTAGCAAATGCCCAGCAGATCAGGTGTTTTCTCCTGTCTCGAGGGCAGTTCTTTGCAGTTACAAGGGCGGTGCCTATGAAATATGCACTGCAATGGGATTGCCAAAAGCTGAACCTGCACGTAATATGCTTGGCTGGATCGCTGCGACACTGCCAGGCATTTTGCAGCCTCAAGACTGCCTCACCACGTCACCGCCAGGGATCTCTGATACCTAGCACTGTGGTGGTCCTAGGGTGGCCCAACTGCTCTGGTCCAAACAAGGCGGTTGGAAGACAGCCAATGCCGTCCCCCAGAAGTCTGTTGGTTCATGGACCGCCTGAAGCCCACTCTGTTTTTTTAAGCATTGGTAACAAAAGGTTCTAGGCAGCTGCACTGTCAAGCCAGACCTACAAGACAGATTGCATTAAGGGTGTGTAGAAAAGTGAAATGAAATTGCGTTTTTCGATCTGGTCCATTGAGTAGGAGAGATAAGCCTTTAGAATAATGTTTGGATTAGCTCATATAACAAGACCTTGATGCAGGTCTCTCCCCTCAAATACAGCAAGTATTGACTGTTCGGCATTAGGGGAGTTTGTAATGTGTTTAAGGTTCATTCCGTTAATGATTTTACAGAGAAAATGAATTTAAATATAACCATTGATGAATTGTTGTTTTTTTGAATCTGTTGTTCGCTGTGAATGGTAACGATTTTATCATTCCGGTCGCCCATTATTGTACTGGTGTATTTTTCCTACCTGGCTTGGCTGCTTCAATTAGTTTGGGGTTTTAAGATAAGGCATGGGGTGGTGAAAGGACTTGCATTTTCCTGACCTGGGCTCTCTGGTTCATTTATGTTTTTTGTTTTTTGTGTGATGAACAGCCTGACATCCGGTTCGGGACAGAAACTTGGGGGCATATTATCAAGAGGGTTTATCTCCGCTTTTTTGGCTTTAAAAGCCAAGAAAGCGGAGATAAAATTATCTCCCTATTACCAAGCTGTCGCTAACACCAGTTAGTGACATCTAATAGGAGATAGCGACCATCTTGGGCCTTGCTTTGCAAGTCAGTGATAGTTATCACTAATGACATGCAAAGTGGGCGTGCCAAGATGTTAGCGACTGGAAACAGTCCCTAACATCGCTATCTCCTATTACCAACTTTTGGAGATATTCGCGCTAAGCGCGAATATCTCCAAAAGCTAACACCTGCCCTGAGCAGTTCTTAGCCATGTTATCCAATGGGAGGTGGATAACATGGCTAAGAGCATTTGCTCGATAATGCATGAATATCGCTGACTTTTCAGCGATATTCATGCATTTCCGCCGTTTTTTATCGCATTTGCGATAAACCTTGTTAATAGCAAGGTTTATCTGCGATAAAAATCGCCGATGTGCGGCGATAATTTTTGTCTCTAAACAAGTTAGAGACAAAAATTATCGCTAGTTGTAGGTAATATGCCCCTAGGTTTTGTGTTTCCTACTTCCCTGATGTCGAGGTTGCTATCCTGCTGGGTTACTCCTTTCCCCACCTGATAGGCCCAATAAGAGAGGAGCAGGGGTTGCAGTCACATGAAACCGACCTATTCAATGCTCCATGTTCACAGTTAAGGAGCTAGAAAGAGCAGAAGCCCTGTGTTTATGTTTTTCCTTCACTCCTCAGCAGTCCTTGGCTGCAGTTTACTGCATTGTCCTCCAGGCCATTCTGGAGATTTTTTTTCAAATCACTCGATGTGGCGATGTCCCATCTCATTGT
The DNA here is from genome assembly GCF_964263255.1 of Lissotriton vulgaris. Taxonomy (NCBI): domain Eukaryota; kingdom Metazoa; phylum Chordata; class Amphibia; order Caudata; family Salamandridae; genus Lissotriton; species Lissotriton vulgaris. The sequence continues at coordinate 176,639,026 of NC_141696.1, forward strand.
ACAATATGCACATTTTATTGTGCTCTGGATTTTAATATTCAGGCTAATTGTGTCAGACAACAATACTATAGCTTAGTTGGATAAGAATGTCTTCTAAGTATTTTTTTTAATTAGTCACCACTCCTATGCACCATGCTGGCCACATGATCAATCTTATTTTTCCCAATTCACCTATGTTTGTTAGTAATCCTTGTCCCTTGTTAAGGTCACATCATCGAGTATTATTCCCCATTGGCGGGCTAATATTAGGTCTAATTAGGGTTGTCTATCAACTACTGACTTTTTTGGGGCCTGGAATCGTATCATTCCCATTGATATTATGAATTTGCCAACCCACTCAATGCCCACCTTGCCAGGAAGTCCTGAGCCATATGCTGAAGCAGTTGATTGTACGGTCCTTGTGGCACCTAATAACTTAGCTTTCCCAGGTGTGTTGTAAGTCCTTCGCCAGGAGTTACCTGGTGCAGGTTTTTCTGGTGCAAACAGGTCTTCCTTGGGATGGAAGTTTAATTCTTCCCATTCCTCATTAACGAACATAGTTTGATCGAAGGAATTACTAGATAATTGGGTTCTTGCATTCTACTGACAAACTACTTGGCAAGTATACTCTTGAATGTTTCAAAGATTGGAACTTTCCAAATCACATCACATCATTCTAATAAATTACTTTTTTGATCTGATTCTTTAATCTATGACTACTCTGTTGTTATTCACAAGTATAACGCTCTTGAAAAAGAACGAGTCTACTCAACATGTTTTGCCTTTTAAAATGCATTTGATAAAGTGGAATGGTCGACAATCTAGAATAAGTTTGTCAGATGAGTCATACCTGGTCAATTATTAACATTATTCATCGAACTACAAAAGTATAACTGACTGGTAGTCCAAACAGAAAACTATAATAAATATGCGTGTGTCATCAAAGTGGGTAGTGGACTAAACACGCGTGCATTTTACCTCCCAGTCTTTTATTATATATAGCAGTTTCACTGGCAGCTCCAACAGTGAGCTGGGAAGTCAGCAGCTCCCCCTCTGTAGGCTAGGAGAGGAAAATCACAACCAATAAAGGGGCATATTATCAACCACAGAGTTAAAATTATCGCCGCTTTAGCAGCAGAAAACTGCCGCTAAATGGGCGATAATGGGCTTGATAATATGCCCGTGAGAATTCCAATAGAAGCCCAGGTTAACACCAGAACATGGACTTCTATTGGAATTCTCAAGGGCATATTATCAAGCCCATTATCGCCGCTTTAGCTGCAGTTTTCTGACGCTAAAGCGGTGATAATTTTAACACCGTTTCTTGGTAATATGCCCCTAAATTCTGAACTCAAATTCAAAATTGTGGTTGGGCGATGCCTGCTAAAGTTACATTAGGAGCTTGCCACCTCAAGCAGGTTCCTATTTTTCTCAACTTTTTTTAGCATATTTTGAAATCACTTGATCTATTTACAAAGACTCAGGAAAAACACAAAGAAATGGAAGTCATAGTTTTGAGCCACTCTTTTTGTATGTAATCGTGGCTAAACTGTCCCTTTGTGGTACTTCAAATGGGAAAATTGCATTTTCATGTGTATGAAATTTTCCAGGCTCGACCAAAAGTGATTTTATTCAACATTGTCTGTTGAATAATTTAATGGGTCCCATGTAAGTATAAAAAAAAACACCTTTTAGTGTGTACTCCCATAATCAGGACAATTGAACCAGAATTACAGAGGCGTGTTTCCCTTTTTTCAATGTGCCTATATGCATGATTATTGCACAGAGATGTCCACTTAAATGCTATTTTACCGAAAATTACAGGGTTACCAGTTAGTTGTCTACTTTTATATTTCTGGTTGTCAGTGCTATTTTTCCTCCCAAAAATGAAGACCAATACGTATATGGATGCATGCTGCCATAAAACAGAAGGAACATTTCATACGACCAATATTGTATTTCGGTGCAAAGCTTGATTAAACAGGAATAAAGCAGAAATCGCATTCCTTATATTGAGAAAGGTAACAGATAAATCAACCAAACAAAGCCAGACTGAAGTTGACCTCGAGACAGCTCCCTTTCACTCTTCTTCTCTGGTACAGTCTCTTCGCCACCTGCAAAAAAACATCCTGCACCTATTCTTTCAAAGTCCTCTGCCCCACTGAGATAACAAACTGGATGTCAACCCCATCACGGCACCGCTTTTGTTTGTTATTTTTAAATGCCTCGATCTCAAGGGGAGCATGCTCGCCCACTCGCTGAGGCTTGAAGTAGTTCGACTTTTGTGGCTTCACTACAAAAGGTATAAAAGTCATGAAATGTCACCCACTCAATTATTAACAAAAGAAGCATTTACAGAGGATCATTTAAGAGAAATGATTCACAAGACAAAAAGTCACACAGTGCAGTGACAAACGTGTGTTAAACAAACCATTCAATCATTTGACAAAGCAGAATCTGTGTGCTGGCACGTTCACAGATTTACCTTTGTGAAACCTTAAATTGCACACAGTTCGCTATTGCGTGACCCACATCTCTGATAATACGGTTATAAAGATGCTGACCTGATATTTCTATTTCTATATCTTGCTACAGAGTCAGCGAAACAAAACAATGAACTGTGGCAACAAGGGAGGTGAATGGAATGAGAGCTCTCTCTGATGTCCCAGCAATATTTGCATCAGAGATGTCCACCAAGGCTAACGACAGCCAGTGGCGTAACAAAACTTGAGGAAGTTGAGGTTCCGTGAATTCTGAACCCGTTTCATAAATGCTATGGTTTCGTTACGAATTTGATAGTAGCGAACCGTAACTAGTGAGTACGGCAAGTACGAGTGATTTCGTCATGTTTGACCGATGGAATCACTGTGTATTTAGGGATTTTCGTTCCGAACCCTGGGTTTCATTTTGTGTACGGCAGCCATTTTGTGGTTGCTCTCACATAGGCCGATGACTACGGCCGAATGAGTCTTTAGTACATGTACACCTTAGCTGACTTCTGAATGACCTGAGTGAACTTACCCCATTGCCTGAAGCTGACCTTGCTAAGCCAGTTCCTTGCCCGGTAGCTGATCGAGATTGAGGATCAAAGCACAGGGCAGGACAGGAGTTTATTACACACACACACACACCCCTTATCCTGCTTCTTATCTGTTTCTGTTCCTTCTTTTATGGCCTCTTTATGATATGGGTTGTGGTCTTTTATTTTGGGTTTGTCCAGCTTGTGCAAGAAGGAATGTTGGGCTTTCCCATGTAATTAATGGTGGGCCGGACAACTGAAAAGTGGGTTTGTCGTCATGCTCTACCCTTTTGCAATGTTACCTGTGATTGGACAAATTGTAAATAGTGGGTGTTTGTCCATATGGCCGGGATGCCCGTCACCCCCTCCCAACACAATCCCCAAGGATGGGAAGTCGGACGCAGGCTTGAACTTTTGGAAGGCGGGAGGGAGTCACCCTCCCGGCCGTATTTATTAAAATATGAAACAAAATTTAAAACGTTAAATAAAAGTTTCATAATCATGTACAATTTTACATTTATTACATTTCGATGAAGACATGCTCTTTGGCTAACCTTAACAGATCTCTAATACAAAGGTTTCCTAGCCGAGTCTAACATCCTGCAAATGCATACATTCAAAATTAAAATTGTACATCCTAGCATTAAGGGCCAACGGCAAGGTCTTAACCGGTGTCAGATCCCTTCTACCAAAACTCTCACCTCACGGTGTGAGTGGCGCATGCGCAGAGGACTCTACCCTCATTGCCAACTGTAATTTCCCTTGTCATGGTGGGGGCCCCCTTTCCACTCGACGCCATCTTAAAGGTCGTCCGAGTTCCCATGTGAGGTATCTGTAGGAAGGACAGCGTGGACTCCCCCCCCATCCCCACACTCTCTATCCGCCGTCGCGGATATCTGGCCCCCGGGAAATTAGTAGGAGGGGCATATAGCCGCCTCCCCCCCTGGGAGGGGCCTATGGCCGTCTCCCCTTAGGCGACCCATCCTTAGTGGGTGCCGCCTCCCCGTGGGAGGGGCCAATGGCCGCCTTCCCCTGGGCGCTCCCATCCATTATGGGTGGCGCCCCCCTCTAGAGACCTTGAAATTACTGCTCACCGATCATGACCTTACCGCCCGACCAAAAAATAAATACGACAGTTGTTCACCTACTAAGGAAAAAAAATTCAGCATGCCTAATTGTATCACAATTGTTTACTCCTAAAAAGAAAAAGAGTATCTACATACAGAATTCACATCCTCAAACTAAACATTCCTTTACTTTTCTACAAAGGAAAAAAGGGGGCCTAATTCAGCAACTTTATTACAAAACAAACATTGCCATAAGGGGCTGGTGGGTGGGTCAAAATTGCTGCTTGTTCCGTCGAGGGCTCACGAGCAACGAGTGGGTGCGGCCTTCAGAGCGCAGGAACAAGAGGACGCTTCTTCGGATTCCTGCTCAATTTATTCTTCTGCGGGAGGGCGTGTACCCTCCTCCGGTACGCCTACTGGGCGTGGTCATCGGTGTAGGTGTCTAGGACAACCCCTCCTGGGCGGGAAGAGGCGCGCCCCGGCTACGCCGCTTCGGGCATACCAGCCGAGACACGCCCCCTGCCCAAAATGGTTTCCCGGGAGGATCGGGGCACCCAACCATACGTTCGGGGGGACCGAGTGGTCGCCCCTTTCCATATGGCCGGGTTGCCCGTCACCCCCTCCCAACACAATCCCCAGGGATGGGAAGTCGGATGCAGGCTTGAACTTTTGGAAGGCGGGAGGGAGTCACCCTCCCGGCCGTATTTATTAAAATATGAAACAAAATTTAAAACGTTAAATAAAAGTTTCATAATCATGTACAATTTTACATTTATTACATTTCGATGAAGACATGTTCTTTGGCTAACCGTAACAGATCTCTAATACAAAGGTTTCCTAGCCGAGTCTAACATCCTGCAAATGCATACATTCTAAATTAAAATTGTACATCCTAGCATTAAGGGCCAACGGCAAGGTCTTAACCGGTGTCAGATCCCTACTACCAAAACTCTCGCCTTCACGGTGTGAGTGGCGCATGCGCAGAGGACTCTACCCTCATTGCCAAATGTAATTTCCCTTGTCGTGGTGGGGGCCCCCTTTCCACTCGACGCCATCTTAAAGGTCATCCGAGTTACCGTGTGAAGTATCTGTAGGAAGGACAGCGTGGACTAACCCCATCCCCACACTCTCTATCCGCCGTCGCGGATATCCGGCCCCCGGGAAATTAGTAGGAGGGGAATATAGCCGCCTCCTCCCCTGGGAGGGGCCTATGGCCGTCTCCCCTTAGGCGACCCATCCTTAGTGGGTGCCGCCTCCCCCTGGGAGGGGCCAATGGCCGCCTCCCCCCGGGCGCTCCCTTCCATTATGGGTGGCACCCCCCTCTAGGGACCTTGAAATTACTGCTCACTGATCATGACCTTACCGCCACAGGCCGGATAGTTGACCGACTATCCGGCCCCCCCAACTCCTCCTAAAGGTCATGCTTCCTCAAACCCCTTAGCCATGCTATGAAGTCTCCTATGAGTAAATCATTCCCCTCCCGGGACAGGTGAAGCCCATCATTCATATACAAGTGATCACCCCTAATACACCCATGAGGAATGCTATGCAACTGCGCGGAGCGAAACAATCTACCAATTTTATTGTTCACCCTCTTCACTGAATGGTTCAGTGCTGACACCGAAAGGCCCCCCGCCACACCTTCCTGGGAATCATGTGGGACCAGGCAATCGTGCACCCCGGGATTCTTTTCGCCAACCAGCTAACAGCAGACAAAACTTGTTCAAACAACACTCGTCTACCCAGTGCCACCAAGTCATTGCCCCCCAGGTGTACTATGACTACAGATGGCGGTGACCTTTGCCGCCCTAGGAGACCCTCAATAAATGACTCGAATTGGTCAAAACAGAGCCCGCCCTTCCCATGGAAGGCCACTCTGTACCCGTATTCCCCAGCTGCGCGAGTCGCGTCACCTGCTTTGAATACGTCCCCGGCGCGCCTCACATATGAGTGGCCCACAACCCATACCACTCTCTCTCCAGTCGGTGATCCTTGACCGCTGGTCTCCTGGTGCTGGGTCGACTGCAAATTCCGCCCCGCGTGACAGGCTCGCGAAACTGTAATCCAAACAAAAGACAAGAAGCGTGAGTGCATGTCAATTGATCGTTACAACTTGTGCAATCGCACATACCTTTTGAAGCAATTCGAGGACCATCGCCCCAACCGTTTCACTTCCTCCACACTCTGACCCCTGGCTGTAGCCTCAGTAGCAGCCCCTATCCTAAAGGAGTGGGTCCCAAAATCGCACAGGTCCATGCCCGCAGCAGCGATTGTCAGAGCTAGCACCCTCTGGAACTGAAACCTCGTCATTGGGGTGCCATCCTTGTGCCTCAGCAAACTCCCCCCCGCATGTAGCCGCCCTTAGTGCCAAGTATTCCTCTATACACTTTATTGGGCACGTGGGGGACCCTCGCGCGCGCTGCACGACAACACTATCTCCCATAGCCCCCTGGTCGGTCTTGGACCTGGCTATCGAATCACCCCTGACTTGGACGTGATCCCTGCACAAGCCTCCTTCAACGTCTTTCTTATTTCTTGCGACCAGTTCGCTCACCGGCATAGCCCCATGGAATGCTAATGCGAAAGTTGCCCGGAACAGAACTGCTTCGAAATGGGAGGAGCACGTCTCATCCAGCTTTACTAAAAGCAGAGACAATCTGTGTAAGCCAATAGGGCGTCTCACATCTTGCTTGCGACCCTCGAGGCACTGCCAGCCGCAAAGGGCCTTCTTAACCAAAAAGGAATCCGTTGGGTCTCTTATGCCATGCACCTGGGCCATGAATGAAATGGCCGCCCTATGCCTACTGGCCGTTGCCGCTGATTGGCCTTCTCGGTGCAGGGCTACCAGGAACCCCAGGAAGGATTCCTCCTGACCCCAGCTCTGACTCCCTGTTGGACCCAAAAATGTGCAATAGGAATGAAACGCTCCTTCGTATGCCTTCCTTGTCCTGGGGGCTAAGCTTGCTGCCACGAGGTCTTGTAGTCCGGGGCACCGATTAGCCACAGTGCTTCGGGGAACGGTGCCGCCACTAGGTCCTCAGTAGGCAGATAACCCCTGAACGCCTACATATGTGAACGAGAGAGTGCATCAGCTGCATGATTCAGTACGCCTGGCACATGTTTTGCCCTAAACTGTACATTCAGTCTCATGCAAAGCAGCACAACTTCCTTCAACAATCTCAAGATCCATTTGCAGCGTGCTGCCTGTTGGTTAATGCATTCGACCACAGTCATATTCTCAGACCAAAACACCACTGCGCGGTCCCTGAAGTTGTCAGGCCATGCCATCAGAGCAACCCAAATGGGGAATAACTCCAAGAACCCAATGTTACCTGTGAGACCGCTGGAGTGCCACCAGGCCGGCCATGTTTGTGCCGACCATCGATTACCTAAGATGGCACCAAATCCCACGCTCCCCGCCGAGTCAGTCCACAGACCTAGTTCATCTGACGATACTGGCGGCTTGTTCCACACGACTCGACCGTTGAAGTCCGCCAGAAATGCCAACCAAATGCGCATATCCTGGCGAACCTCTGCCGACAGTCTCGTACGGTGGTGCCCCTCTTTGAGACCGACCATAGCTTGTGCAATAGAGCGTGAGAAGGGGCGGGCCATATGTATTACCCTCAAAGCAAAGTTAAGCTGACCCACTGTTTGCTGTAACTGGTGCAGGGTCACTTTCTCTTTACCCAGGCATTGCATCAAGGAAGCCCTAAACTTGGCCACCTTTTCCATCAGTAAACGGAAACATCCCTCCACCGAATCGAGCTCAATTCCTAGAAACTCCAGTGAAGTAGATGGTCCAACCGTCTTACCTGGTGCCAGTGGGACTCCAAACTCCCTCATGAGGATGCAGAAGTCGTGCAGCGCCTGCGCACATCTCGTATCGCCGGCTGCTCCCAAGAACAGGAAGTCATCGAGATAGTGCATAACATGCCTATGCCCTGTGGCCTCGGTGAATGCCCACTCTAAAAAACAACTGAACTTTTCAAAATAGGCACAAGAAATGGAGCAACCCATAGGCATGCATTTATCCATGTAATAACTTCCCTGAAATGCAAAACCTAGCAAGCGCTGATCCTGTGAGTGTACCGGGAGCAACCGGAACGCCGATTCGATATCTGATTTCTCCATCAGTGCCCCGGGGCCCAGGCGATTCAACATGGCCACGGCCTCATCGAACGATGCGTACCGTACTGAACAGACTTCTGGGTCAATGGCCTCGTTCACCGAGGAACCCCTTGGAGCAGACAGGTTATGGATAAGTCTAAACTCCCCTGGGTCTTTCTTCGGGACAACCCCTAACGGGGAACAGATGAAATCCGCCACCGGTGGGCGATGAAAAGGCCCTGCCACTCGCCCTAAGCTGACTTCCTTTGCAATTTTTCTCTCTACCACACTTGGATTATGTTGCGCCGATAACTGGTTTTTACAAAAGGAGTTCCCTCGAAAATCCCCCGCCGGGATGTGGAAGCCGTGCAAGAATCCCTTCCTCAACACCCCAGCGGAGACATGATCAGGGTATTTGTTTAACCAAGGAGTCATAGCCATGAGATCAACGGGTGTAGGCAATTGCTCACAACGTTCTACCTTACTCCTGCTTGGACCCTCCCTTTCCTCCCGCCCCGTTATTTTTCGATCTACATGAAATCTCTGGGTGTGAGGAATTCCCACAGCCCGCACACACATGCTTGAACCTACATGTTCCTTGCGGTCTGTTACAGTTGCCTCGGTTGAAGCCCCAACAGACCCCCCGCTTGCCGCCATTCCCGCCGGTTTTCGGCTGGTGATCGATACCGGTGCCTGCTCGAAAGGGCACCACGGGCTTTTGGCGGAAGGCCCCAGACCCACTCCCACCCGGGGAGGATGTACCTGCCGCCCCCGGCAGGAGCTGCTTATGCCATGAGACCGAGTCGAGGCAGTCCCATGTCAGAGAGGTATCATATTATTTCGCTTTTCGGAATTTCATGTCATAACCTTTCCATTCCTCTCCCTCATACATTGCATAAAAATCCATGATACGAGTTTGATAGCAAGACAGTTCAGTTAACACCTCGGGTTTACGTTCCCCCATAACTGCAGTAAAGATTGCAAAGGCCTTCGCCCAATTCGTTATCGTTTCATCCACCCTGAATTCTGCCATCTTGGCGCGCCACACGCTCGGGTGCCACAAATCTTTCTGGGTTTTAGCATACTCCATCTCGCGATGGTCAGTTAATAATGAAAACATATTGACATACTTGTCTCCCCATATTAACTCTTTTGTGGCCATAGGGATGTGCTGTGCCACCCTCTCCCGCCTTGAGATAATGAGCCCTCCCCCGCCACTGGCAAAGCAAGCTTACCCAGTTCGGTCGTTGTTCCTGCCGTTTTCTCGAGACCAACTGCAGGTCCTGCCGGTGTCACCTGTGGGGGAACAAGAGGAAGATTCGCCTTTGCGGCATCTCGCGACTGCCGCAATTGCTCGATTAGTAGCTTGGCCTCTTCGGCCGTGTCTCCGGGCGCCTTGGCACCCCCTGCCTTTTTATTGAGCCATGCGGCCAACTGGGTGGCCAATTCAGGAGGCATATCCTCATCGTTAGCAGGGGTAATTACTACCGGGATCGGTTGACCCACGTCTGGGATTGGTACCGGGTTGTCCGCCGGTGTGACAGGGGTGGCCGGGGGTACCTCTGGGACCGGAACCTCTGGGATCGGAACCTCCCCTGAAACCGCCCTCCTCTTGACCCGCTTCCCCCTACCCTCGGGGACGATTCCCGGCAAGGCCGGGCCTATTACCTTCTTGGGGTTATCAGGATTGCTCAGTTGTTTGACCTCCGCCAACCTCGACCGATCGATGGGACTTGACCGAGTTTCCGCTCCATGCCAGCCATCCGGTTCACCAACATGCGTAGCACTTTATCCGTCTCGGAACCCTTTCCAGCTTTCTTGCCAGGCATGGTTTTGATTATCCGCTCCTAGACGATCAACGAGGTCCTGGATTCTTCGCCTTCGAGTAACTGAAAGAGAAACACAAGAATTACAAGTTCTCAAAATTGCTGCTTGTTCCGTCGAGGGCTCACGAGCAACGAGTGGGTGCGGCCTTCAGAGCGCAGGAACAAGAGGACGCTTCTTCGGATTCCCGCTCAATTTATTCTTCTGCGGGAGGGCGTGTACCCTCCTCCGGTACGCCTACTGGGCGTGGTCATCGGTGTAGGTGTCTAGGACAACCCCTCCTGGGTGGGAAGAGGCGCGCCCCGGCTACGCCGCTTCGGGCATACCAGCCGAGACACGCCACCCGCCCAAAATGGTTTCCCGGGAGGATCGGGGCACCCAACCATACGTTCGGGGGGACCGAGTGGTCGCCCCTTTCCAGAATGTGATTTTTGGCATAAAAGAGGATGACTTGCCCTACGAATTTGAGCAGTCTCCTACAAATCTACCCGTGTTGTACTTCGTGGACGTCTGTTTCTGGTTGCAGACAATAAATTCGATCTATGACGCCACAGATAAGTATCCCGTGTCTCTGTATTCTAAGACAGGTGAACCCGAAGACTTTGGGCGTGCCCCTGGCGCCGTTGGGTTCTAACACCCGGTTCTTCAAAGTCTCCCTGCAAAGTACATGGAGGGGGCTTCCCACGCTCCAGGCCTATTCAGGAGCTCTCTAGCCACGGGCCCGCCGCCTGAGCACCGAGAGGGCTCCCAGGAGCTAAGACCCTCCCCCCGTACCGTGCGGGCTGTGGGGGCTACTGAGGCCTCTGAACCAGACTTAGGGGCTGATTTAGAGTTCAGTGGATGATTTATTCCATCACAAACATGACAAATATCCTGTCCACTGTGCCATTAGACGTAATGTACTTTTAATATGGTGGAAGGGATATCCTTCACATTTGTGATGGAGTAACCCGTCCGCCGAACTCTAAATCAGACCCTTAATTTTAAGGATATCCACATATGTCCCATTTATCTACCTGTGAATCTAGTTCATTTTCATAGTCATCGGTCATCTTAAAAAATGACTTTGATAAAGCCCTTTTGGCCCTTCATTGGACACCCCTAACTTACATTCATCATATCTATAGTGATATATTCAGTCAAGGTAAATCATAAATCGTCAATCATTTTTTACAAAAAGTTCGATTGGAAATAAAGTAAAGGATCCAGTTATCTCCCTAAGTATTTTGATCACAATACTGTAGTGTACACTGCTAGCACAATTATCTCATGACATTTTAAATCATAAACTTTTCTTTTCATATTTGTTTTATCCTCATTTGCCTTTTCACAGCCCAAAACTCAACGAAACCACCCTGGGATTTTCCAACCTCATTTACCGGATGTAGAGGAAGGGGCAGACCAAACGCTTTTTAGAGTAGAGTCTCCCCTCCGGGCAAAACCCATCGATGGAAAGGGACGGGGAGCTTCCTTCCACATTGCGCATCAACCTTTACCTCAAATCTTCCCAATGACCAAGAAGACATGCTCATTTGCTATTGATACGATCTTCTCCATTGCTGTCTATTTCACTCTAGGTCAGGGTTATTGAGAGGGGGAGTTTTTGAAGAAAGGAAAAAAAATCGAAATAACCTTTAGGGAGATAGACAGAGATTTCCAATTGTGTTTCTGATTGAAAGCGTTGGACCACACTGAGACAGTGTGAAATGAAAAGGAACAGCACATGTACTGGTGGAAATAGGTTAAAATAATAAGAAGTGGGCAGGAAGTGTAAGAGGCAGCCTGAGCATAGATGACACTTAGAGACATGTGTGATGTACAGTTAGAGAGCGATAGGAATGGAGTCAGTGTGAGGGATTTGGAGCTTGGTTTATTGTAAGTGGGAGAGTTGCAAAGAGAGAGAAATAGGTTAGTGGGTCTTGAGGAGTCTTAAAAAGAGAAAGACTCAGGATTATGTGGATGACAGGCAGAGAGTGAGAAAGGGAGCGTAGGAAAGATGCAAATGGAAATTTAGAAACAAGGAAAGTGTCAAGGAAAGACGTTGAATGAGTCAGAGATAAGAGACAGAAAGAAAAAGGTGATAAGAGTAATGAAGACTGAAATATAAAAAGAGACATAGAGAGAAATGGATGCCGAAAAGTACACACGCAAGGCGAGAGAGAGAGTGATAGAAGAAAGAAAAGAGAGGCAAGGAGAGAAAAAGGAAGAAAAGGAAAGTCAACGGCATGGACAGAGAACTAGAGGAAAGAAGGGGAAATAGGGGTGAAGGAAGCGAGAGGAAGAACCCAATAAAACAGGGATTGAAATAGGTAGGAAGTTATAAAAAGAAAAAGAGAGATGTAAAGATTTAGAGAAAGTAGTAAATTGGTAGTTGGATTCAGAAAGGGATATTGCTTAACAAGACCAGTAAGTGGAAACAAGACAACTACGAGTGCATAGATGGACACTTACAGGACTGGTACTTTAAATATTGGCATGTGTTTGTCTGTTCTTTTTTGTTACTAAACCCCAGAACATTTTTAACTCTGTCTATTTATCATGTCACAGGGATATTTTTCATACCTGTTCAAATGTGTATTTCTCAAATGGAGTTGCTGAGGGTTCTCTAATTTCCTGAAACAAATTCAATGATACATCTGAGATAAAACTGAGGTCCCCTTGCCTAAAATGGCGGGTGATATCTAGGTCAAAAAATCACCTCAGAAGTTAATTTTTGTGTAACTTTTACAGCCTTTAATATAATTGATTATCATTTCACTAACCTACACACTAAAGGCCAGATTATGAGTTGGACATTTAATTCCGACTATGCTTAAACCCCTGTTTAAGTATGGGTCAGAATTACAAGTTGTTAGGTATTTATTAATGTATCCGATAATTATCAAATGCGTTAAACAACTCAACCTTCGTTACATTTTGACAGGTCAAACCTCCCGAAATGTAACAGTGGAAAGCCATCCAGTATTTACGGTATCATTCAGATCTTGGTGTATTGGACACCAACATCTACTTGCTACTCCCAAACAGCTTGTAATAGGTGCAATTTATTGCATTCTATAAATAACGTACATGTGATATAATTATTTATCATGTACAATAAATACCACCACTGGTTCTAAAGAAAATGACATTAAGGGCCAGATGTAGGAAGGCAAATACCGGTCAGTAACGGCCGAAATCGGTATTTGAAGATGGAGATGTAGGGGCATGTTAAAATACAGATTCGGTAATTTTACCGAATCGGTAATTTTACCGATTCTGTAAAATACCGAATCGGTAAAATTACCGATTCTGTATTGTGACATGTAGGTAGCACTGCAATCAGTGCTACAGGGGTTTAAGAATTTGTTATTTACCACCAACTAGAAGTTAATAATGAAAACACTTTAAAAAGCATTTTTTTTTGCTTTTTAAACAGTGCCATGTTGCAGACATACATGCCCTAAGGGCATGTATGTCTGCAACAGGTGCACCGATGCACAATTGAGGTGTGCAACAGGGATTCAAAGTGACACCCTGCCACCCTTCGATGTTTCCCCCAATTACCGAATCGATATTTACCGATTCGGTAATTAACATTCATTCCTATGGGCCTCCGATTCGGTAATTACCTAATCATACAGAATCGGTAATGAAATCGGTAAAATTACCTAAATCCCGATTACCAATCGGTATGATTGGGTATTTAAGAATTGGTAATCTGGGATTACCTACATCTGTCCCTAAGTGTCTATTATCACCTAAAACAATTGTAATGTAGCTGCCTGTAACCCGGATGTAACTGGGGAAACCAGAACATTATCAGCGAGAATTTAGGATGGAATAAGGAACTATATCATCTAAGGTAAAACATCACATTTCACATGTGAGTGTAAGATCTCCAAAAGTTATAATGCTACTTTCTACCAGCAAGGTAATAGGTAAAGAGAAAATGGTTCCTTCTTACATAGTTAAAGCAGAACAATTACTTAATTGTGTGACTTTGTGGCCAGCAATCTAAATGTTAAACAAACGTGCTTGTCAGACATTTGTAATAAATCCATAGCAAACATCCTGTAAGGTAAACAATAACAAATGCCAAAAACAGAGAAAAGATTCACATACTGCCCCTGTGGACAGTTAAGAGAAAGCAGCCCACCTTCCCATAATCTCATCATCCCTAATAACTATTTTAGTATGTGCCTGTTCTTTGGTGAGCTCATCTGCTTGAGGGACATTTTTCGTGCTTATATGTGGAGAATATATAACGGGTTGCAATGCAATAAAGTACACAATTGCAATTGAAGTGACAACATAACCCACAAGGCTGAAGGCTAAGTGGTTTGTAAATGTCACTAGAAACCCGAGATTGCATTATAGAATTATATTACACATGGTGCCCATTATTATTTTCTGTATTCCCCTCCCCTCTTTATTCAGGGATTTTTATTGTTTCTGTAAGTTTTCCACCTCACCTGTCTCTATTTCTAACACCACATTATGTTCTACTAGCAGTAAACCCTATGTCTGTACTCCTTTTTCAACACGTTTTACCTTATGTTTTTAAGTGAGATCCTTTGCTAAACACCAACTTGATTTATTTGACATGTTTTTTATTTCAAAAACATTTATTGGACTTTAAATTGAGATGAAGGAAGTATGAAATAATAATACAATACAGTTCAAAGTAACAAACCTAATGTCATGTATTTTTCTGAAACGTTGCTCTATTAGTCTTCTCCCCCCCCCCCCCAAATTGCTGCAGCTATTCTTTGGGGCCATTTATTGACAAGTGTTAAACTTAGAAATAAATGAGACATGAATTGTGGCTGCAATTTACACAACTGGTTTCACTTGTTCTCTTATTATCAATCAATCAAAAGAAACCTTTTTCGGCCACTAAAAGCCATAAAAGCAAACACTTAAAAGAAGAACAAAAAACAGAGTCCCACATATACAGTTAAAAATCAGAGCCATGCAGCTAATTAGGCTAAAGGCAACTGTAAATAAACAATCATTGTTAAAACCAATACTCTTTGATGTGAGCGCACTTAAAATGCAACAGATAAAGTGCAAGTGTGCTAAAGCATTGACTTGGCAGATAAAGTAGCGGTGCAACGTAGCTGGCACGGGGTAACACGTGATGTTCCATGAGCACAGTTAACAGAGACACCCTGGCTACTGCAAAAACAGACTCTTCCTGTGTCTTATGGCCCCTGTTAAAAAGCTCGCAACCCCAAAGCAGACCATGAGAGAAGATAGCATTTGGAGATGTAGTAACGTGGGCATTACTTGGGCAAATTTACAATTTCTGAACAGTGGAAGTATAAACTTTTTATGCACGGTCGTAAAAATCACACAAAAAATGAAGTGTAAAGTATCCTGCTCAGAAAATTTTTCACATGGACAGGGCTTTAACGTTCTAGGTTGTGTATAGCCTTTAGGAAAGGCTAGTAGCCAGGGTACAGGGTTCAAGCACAATCTGGTTAAGAAAAAAACTGTGGTATGTGTTAGTGACAAGAAGCAGGTAGGGCTGTACCTGTGGGCTCAGACTCAGTGTAACGTACCTTCTCACAGAAATTAAATGGAATGAAGAGAATCTTATAATGCGCGACTTAGACCAAAGGCGTCAAGGCGCCTAACATAAAAGAAATATATAAAGCATTCAAAAATATCTACGGGTACGCCTTTACGAACAGCCAGGTTTTTAATGCTTTGCGAAAAGCGGGGACAGAGACCTGCGATTTAATGTCACAAGGGAGAGCATTCCATAGTTTAGGGGCAATTAGAGAGAAGGCCCTCCCGCCCCATCGGCTCGTTCGGAAACGGGGGACCACAAGTAGGTTCTTAGAGGAAGAACGTAACGATCTACTTGAGACATAGGGCTGCAGCAGTTTCCTAACCCCATCCAAACCCTTTCGAGAAAGGGCACTGTAGGTTAGGCAAAGCGTCTTGAAAGTAATCCTAGCCTCAATCGGGAGTCGGTGTAAGGTTTTCCTGGCTGCCGTTGATGACGCTAATCTAGGGGCGTCAAGAACAAATTTAGCTGCCGCATTTTGAGCAGTCTGGAGACGTTGGATTAAACTCTTGTTCATGCCGATGTAAAGGGCATTACAATAATCGAGGCGCAAGGCAACAAGTGCTACTACCACCTGCTTCCGAGCCTGAAGGGACAAGTAATGTTTTATTTTACTGAGAATCTTAATGATTCCCCAGCAGGTAGCTAATGTTCTGTTAACCTGCAAGGACATGGACAAAGAAGGCTCAACAATTACCACTAGATTCCGTGCTGAGTCTGAGGGAGTGGGGCAGGACCCCAACTCAGGCAGCCACCATTCAGGTGACCAGATGTTCATGTTGGAGCCGAACACCAGGATCTCAGTCTTTTCCCCGTTCAACTTTAGCGAATTGTGAATCATCCACTGATACACTGCCTGCATGCAGTTCCTAAAGTTGAGCGGGGGCGGGTCCCCAAGATGGGAGAGGGACACCAGGATCTGTGTATCGTCTGCGTAGGAGACTACCTCCATCGCATAAGATCTAATTAACCTGGCAAGCGGCGTCACGTAGATGTTAAATAGGGTCGGACTTAATGCTGACCCCTGAGGGACGCCGCATTGCACAGGAAGGGATGGAGATAGAAACTCCCCCAACTTGACCCTCTGAACCCTCTGGTCCAGAAAGGAGGACAACAGACCCAAGGCCACTTGGGTGGGCTCAGCTAGCTCCTTCCCATTTCTCATCCACTGCTGTTTGGCCAGAAACTGTTGTGTAATGTCTCTGATGGCTACCCAGCATACAGGCCTGGGATTTAGATACAAATCGGGGAAACCTAGCCAATTTATTTGTTCCACAATATACTTTAGCCAGGGAATGCTTAAGGCCCCTCATGTGCAGTGCAGTCCGCAATAATAAGTTGATTTAAAGTGTGGGAGGGACAGTACCAAATTCTCAGCCAGTGTAACAACGGGGCAACAGCAATCAGATCTGAAATGTACCCAGCACCTTGTGAAGGATGAGCACCAGAGTGGATGACGGAACTGCAAGAAGCTTGCGCATACATTTTTTTTCATCCCCATGGATGTTCCTCATGTCTTTATAATCACAGACGTCACACCCATACGTGGCCATGGGGGTACACTTTTCTGTATAAATCTTAAGCAGGAAGGCTTTGGCTTTGCTCTTGCTAAGACATTCTTTTTAAGCCTTCTTTGTGCAGACCAGGTCCCTCGATCATCAAATAGCACCCCCAAGTATGGAAAGGTTTGTACTTTTGTCAATTCTGCCCCCTTACAGAAGAACTTAACCTTAGCTGCATTCCTGGTGCCTATTGACATGGTATGGGATTTCAAAAAGTTAGTGGCTAAACCAAGTCAATCCATAAAATCTATAAAAAAAAAATTAAAAGTTTTTGTAGGCCTACGGCAGTTCTAGCAAATAGGACTGCATCATCTGCATACAGGATTGCAGGGATCGTCTTGGATCCAGCTCTTGGGATGTCCTTGCTGCCGGATGATAAAAAGTCCCCTAGTTTGTTGATATACAACGTAAACAAAAGGGGAGCCAGGATGCACCCCTGCCGAACCCCTCTCTTAACCGCCCAGGAATCCGTCACACCGCCATCATTGTTAAATCTTACTGCTGCCATTGTGTTATAATGAGCAGCATGTAGGAAGGCCACCAGTTCTGTATCCAAACCCAGATCCTGGAGAATCATCCATAGTTTATACCTATTTACACAATTGAATGCTGACCTTAGGTCCATAAAGGCCATGTGTAGAATTCCCTTCTTGGCAATTTTACATTTTCCAATCAACAACTGCAGGTTAAGGCATTGATTGAGCATCCCTTTACCTTGCAGGTCTGAAATAACATTTAAATGATCAAGCCACAATGTTAAATGATTCAATCTTACTTTCCCCATCATTTTGGCGGCCGAATCCAGAAGCGGGATGGGTTAGTAACAGGTTGGGTCATCCCTTGAATCCTTTTAAAAAATAAATCTATAACAGCCTTGGCCCAGGACGGAGGGGAAAACCACACAAAAAGGCTGCATTGAAGACCTGTGCCAATATATTTGCCCAAACGGCAGGATCGGCCTTGTACAAATCTGCGGGAACTCCTTCGGGACCAAGTGCTTTTCCACCAGATGATGAGCTAATAGCTTTATAGACCTCCTCTACGCTGTAGCGTAGAGAAATGCTAGCTAAACCACTCACACTATGTGCCTCAGGCTCATCTAGAGTAGCACCGCTGTACATGTCTTTAAATGCTGCAACCAGCGATCAACAGATATAGTACAGTTTGTGTTAGGGTTGACTGTATCAGAGAAGAAGGGGCTATTAACAATGGCCCAGAACTTTGAGCTATCAGACAGAACACCTACTTGACCAATGGCACCCCAGGCCTTTTTCCTAATTAACTTCTTCCTCTGATAAACTACAGACGTGTAAGTCTTCCTACAGCTCCTAACCACTGCCTCATCCCTCAGAACTTGTTTGAGAGCCTGCAATAACTTACTATGAGCCGCAGTACAGGTGCCGTCAAACCACCTCTTGATCTTGGGGCATTTAACCGTGCTCTTAGTAGTTAGATTAGAGGCTATCTGCTTAGTTATTTTATCAAAGGCATCTAAAAGAGCTCTATCCTGTGTTGGTGTCCATTCATGCTAGAATCCCTGAGGCACAGACAGCATACAGATTATCCAAGAAACTTTCCAGGGATCACCCGCTCCCATTTCAACCTATGTACTTGGTCTTTGGTACCAATGTCCGCATTTGGAATACTTCTGCCATCGATTCCTTGTGGGTCAGATGGGAAAAACAACTCAAGCATGAGGGGACTATGGTCACTAGTTGATCCAGGTAATTCTCAATTTCTTCACTGTTGGGACTAAAGGTGCAGAGAGCATAATATAATCAATAGTACTGGTGCTGCCCATGTCTGTGTAGGTAGGAACCATTGTGGTAACTTCTGTTTGCTCTTGGCAAAAAAGGATATTAGCTGAAAGAAGCCTTCTATGAAAATGCCTGATGGCGAGTGCTTAAAATGTTGGCCAAAGGTAAAACGTTCCCCTGATCCTTGGTGGAAGTACAATAAAACATTGATGAGAATTAAAATGACCTAAAATTATTATCTAATACTAGATGTATTTGCCCTCACCGTAATGTTCCAAGCAATCCTCTAATTCTACCAGATATTCTATTTCAAAGTTCTAGTAAAAGAATTGAAAACATTAACAACTAGCAGGGTGGGATGATTCTTAAAGGTCAGCTCCACAGCTAGCAGGTGGGATGATTGATATTCTAGTTTTGCAGGAAAGTTCAAGTGAGAGCAATGAAAGAAGACCTCCCTTGCTCTTCCCATTGTTGAAGGAATTGCATTCTTACAAAATAACATAAACCATCCAGAAAAAGACTGTCACTAGTCTCCCAGGTTTCTTGTAGGGCAATCATATGACATGATGAGAGGAGGCTTTGCCATATTACATTGCCTCTTTTTGACCTTAAGCCCATTATGTTCCACGAAAGGATCTTCATGTAAGAGGGACCTGGAATATCAGACGTTGAAACAGACTTGCGTGGGTGAACATGCACTGACTGGAGAGATAGGTAAGACTGGAGATTTAGGGCCAGATGTAGGTCGGTCGGTAATGGCCAAAAATCTGTATTTTCGGCCGTTACCGACCGGTATACATGATTTGGCATGTAGGGGCACAATTTTACAGAATCGGTAACTTTACCGATTCGGTAAAGTTACCGATTCTGTAAAATACCGAATCGGTATTTTTACTGATTCAGTAAATCTCAGATGTAGGTGGGACTCTTCTGAGTCCCAATGGCCCCACAAAATCGGTATTTTACCACACAATCCTATTGTGTGGTAAAATACCGATTTCAGGTGTGCATGCACATGTGTGTATGCACACCAAGCCATGTGACAGACAGACATGCCCTTAGGGCATGTCTGTGTGCCACATGGCGCACATGCCAATTTGTGGGGTGCCAGAGGGTGTCAAAGTGAAACCCCCTGCACCCTTGCAAAATTCGGTATTTACCGATTCTTTAAATACAGAATCGGTATTTCCCATTGATTCCTATGGGCTTTGAAGCCAATAAGAATCAATGGTAAATACCGATTCTGTATTTACAGAATCGGTAAATACCGAATGTGACAGATTCGGTATTTACACATCTGGAAATACCTATGTGTCCACCACATTGATTTACCGATTTTCAATTACCGAATCGGTAAAATTCGGTAATTGAAAATCGGTAAATCAATTTTACCTACATCGGGCCCTTAGAGTCCAGGGAAATCAGCCTGATGCCCTGCTACTTTATCTGGGCTGGTGTTAGGCAATCATTTTCATCAATTCCCTGTGCACTTAACAGAGGTTCGAATCTATTGGCCATGGGACAAACAGAATCTATGTTTCTTTCTACCCTGGACAGGCTTAGCAGATCTGGAAGGCAACTGTGCGCTTGACAAAGGTTCAAGTCTAATGGCCATTGAAAAACAGGATCCATAGTTCTGCCTTGGGCAGGCTTAGCAGGTCTTGAAGGCAGCTGCCAGGGATGGATCAAAGGTGTCTGGACAGAGGGATAAAAATACTGAAGGGGGACAATCCTGATTGCTGTTTTAGAGATACCCCTAAAGTGGCAACCAACAAGTGCTTTGGTTTGTACAGGATGTCTAAGATTAACAGTGACACGGTGCCCTTCCATATTTTTCCCAATTCTATGCCCTATCAATCCCACTGTTCAGGTATGTTTTGCCCATTAACCACATTGTTATTACACCAGTGAGTGATTTTGTGTATGAGGTCCAAGGATGATTCCTTCGAGCTCTGCAAAAGTGGAGGGACTCCCACTGGTCCGATGGTCAGGGGGGCTGATTCTGCGGGCAAATCAATAATACTCTGGCTTCGTGTTTTGACTGGCAGGATCATACGAAAAAGGTAAGTGAGATAGGCCCCAACAAAAGGGGCCAGGGGTCATATCTACTCACCCCCTAGCTCAAGAGGTGGGGCCCGAAAGGGACATTCCTTGGATGATGATAATAAAGTCAATTTTGCTACAGGTCCTTTGACCCCTAGACAGGGTTCATGGACCTCAGCGAGGCTCAAAAAACAACACACTACACCTCATGATCGGCAAACCTTCAAGCAAGGACTCTTGTAGTCACTCTGAAATACCTGTTGGCTTCATGTATCATAGCTCAGGTACCTCGAACTCACACAAACGTGCGAGCCCTTTTTGGCTCCCCTAGAGGGTTTATGAACCAGGTTCTGAGTCTTCACACACTGCATGAGGCCCAACAAAAGTCCAGAGGTCTGTGAGCCGCTAAAGCAAAACCAAGATCTGTAGACCAAAACAAAAGGAGACCAGCCTCTGCCTGACTGTCCAAAAACCATGTGCAGAGAGGTTGGTCAGCCGCTTGAGTTTAGAGCCAATTCTCTCTGCACAAGGCTGAAGACCATGCCCAGTGAGGGTTGACCACCCAATTAGGGTGTGGCTCTGGAGAGTTCTCAATGCACTTGCACACAAACGGCTACATCGAGACAGCAAATAAATCATCTTTGGCAGTATGAGAGGAACACCTCTTTCAAACACTAGTACACCACTCTCCTTGCCAAAACAGGGAGCTGCACAAAGTTCTGAAAGTACTTCGAAAATTGTCACCGAAATTACTTAGCTTAAATTTTCAGCTTCATGAAGAGTGTTTTTCTAGGACTTGTCTGTCTGAGTTGAAGGGCTTATCGCCTATGCTGACACATTCGGGCTGTTATCACTCCTAAAGTTAAATATCTGCAGGCAAACAGGTAATATCTAGGATGTTACTGTATTTAATTAGAACATAATTAATGTATTCAAAGTTGTGACTGAGAGTGTGTGTGTTCAACTTCCTGTGGCTGCAGGTGCTGCTCCTAATAGATAACATGCTTCCTCATGAGTTTGCCCTTAATAAAGAGTGTTCTTTCAGACATCATAATCTGCGTTCCCTTCTTGGGCTGAAAATCACCTCAGCACTGGGGTTGATGCTCAAAACATGACATGCAGTCCTGGTTTTCATTCTTGCCACTGACAACTTCTTCAGAAAAGTGCAATAATATGTACAGAGAGTGAGTGGCTCTTGCTCAGTATTAAAATCAGCTCAATTCAACCATTTGTTTTAGTTTGTTTTTCATGGTTTGCTATTTAGAGGGTGGATTGTCCATTAAGGCCCTGGCATTTTTTTTATATGGTTACATTGTTCCATGTTTTGCGGGTGGTTACTTTGTTTTCCATTTATATTTTATCAGGCCAGAGTCATGTGCTCTTTTATGTATTTACATTGCTGACACAACACTGTGTTCATTGCTGTTTTTTTGGCTTATTTATTTTCCTATGAGTTTTCATGTTGGATACGTTAGCCTGGTAAAAACAGAGTGCTATGCAATAGTCTCTAAGTCTCTAAGTAAAGAAGTGAGAAAAAGAAAGCTGAAAAATGTACACAAAACACTGGCCCCTTTGTAAAAAAAAAATACTAAGCAAAATGATGGTTTTTCCTGTTCATCAATTTAAAAGCAACTTCATATTTTCACTCTTCTTCATTGGACTTGTTGGAAGGTGGTTTATTGGTAGGGGCAAGTAGGTACCTGCAACTACTAATAACACCTCAATCCCTAATAAGGAGCAGTCAAGTTTTCAACAAATTAATCCTTGCTCAACCCGTGGTAGCTTAGCTGAAAGCAGACATGTTTAACTTAGTAGACAGGTGTGTAAAGCATCTAAACGTGCAAATACATTAAGAAGTAAGACACATCACATGATAAAAATACAACACCAATTTATGAAAATGGGAAATATTTGTATGATTAAAATAACAGCAAAACATCGAAAACCCAATGTAGGGAATCAGACATATGATTTTTTAAAGATTAAGTACTTTCTAATGCTTAAAAGCCAAAAGTGCCAACTTGGGACATCTGGTCACATTTGACCAGAACAAAGTCAAAGTTTCAGGCCAACTGCGAGGGATACAATGAGCTATGGGGCACATTCAAAATGTTACTTTCTGATTTAGTCACTTTTTTTCGCTTTTTCTCTCGACAAAGAGCGGGTGTCTTCTTCAGGCAATTTGGCAATGGTGGCTTCGTTCAACATAATGACTCAGTTAACTCCTGGAAGTCTCATCTAGGAAGAAAAGCTCCGGAGCAACAGCTGAGCACACCTGGATATCAGAACGAGTCGCTGTTCGACGTCACCGGCTGGACTCTCGGTTATGAGTTCATCGACTTATGGAGCTTTTAGACAAAATTTCTCCACATCATTCCAAACTTCTGGATCTTCTTCTAGAAGGTCCTCTTGGGCTCTTGAATGGTCCTCAATACCAATCAAAGGTTCCACAACCTCTAAATTGCTTCTTGGGAAGTTGGGACCACACGAATCACAATGCACCTGGGCAAATCCTTAAAAGTCCACTGAAAGCTGTTTAGCTGGGTTCCTCTTGGTGGACATGATCCAGATGGAGCTCTTTTAACCTGTTTCTTTCACAAAGTCCACGCCTCAAACTTTTGAAGTCAGGAAAAGTCTTCTTTTGCTGATGCTTGTTGCAGGCCAGGGGTTTAGCAGGATAGGCCTTCTGCTCTTATTTCTTCTAGGCAGGAAACTGTGTTGCTGGGCAGCTCTCCCATATTTATCCAGGTTTCTGGGCTGGCAAGCAGGGAGGCACCCCTGACCAATGGAGTGCAGGGTGCCACCCTCAATGATGACCACTTCCACCAAAGTGTTGTATATTCTTGTCACAGAAAGCACTGTTCCTTAAAACCCAAAATAAAGATAATCTATCTTGGAGCTACAGGTCTGGCTAACCCAACCAACAGGTGAGACTACATTTTCCTAACACTCCCCTTCCAGCCACTCTGCTAGTTCGATTACAGGGGCTCCCATCTGGCTGGGATGAAAGAAGTGGGCTGGGCCTTTGTCCTGTCCTCATTGAAGGCCGGTTTGGCTACTTAGTCCCCCTCCTGCCTTTTGCTCTGCTACTTGCAGATCTCCTTCTACCATATGTCTATTTGTTTCCTTTCAGGCCACTTCACACCTCATCAGAGTCGTTTGGTTCAGCCTGTCAACGCCTGGCCAATCAGGAGAGGCTTCTCAAGAGCTGGATTCATGCCCATCATAAAACCAAGTTCTATAACTTATTTTCGGTCATCGCTATACAAAATCTAGCTTTGGCAAGTTGTTGAATTCATTCTATTATTTAGTCACATTGAATTATTAATTAATCAATCAATCACAATACTCTATTCGGTATGAAAGAATACCATAAAAGTACAAGTAAAATACATCAAAGTTAAAAAACAAGCCAATTCGGCAATCTAAAATTCTGCATGATACATGTTCAATACATGCCGAGTCTGAGTAAGATTGGACATAATATCGTCACTAGTGCCTTAGTTCCTTGAAAACTCCCGGATTTTTGGGATAAATCAGTATTCAAGCAGGGGGAGGTTCCTGACTGCTGAGGGCTGGGTTTACCACAAAATCAATGTGGATTCTCGGAGTTTAGTGGAAGTAGCCATGCCGTATTAGGGCTGCGCCGGCTACAACTAAATAAGGCAATGATTCTTTATGCCCATGTAAGGACTGGATGGTTTATACATATATATTGGAATGAATCGGGAAAAATTACACTAAGGTCCGAGATTTCCCACATAACACCCACTCCATGATTGTTAAGTTCAATAATACATAAGCATTGAACATATTTTAAAGCAAAGTGTTTACAATCCCACCCTAAAATACAAAATGCATTTGTGAATAGGCTTGTTTGCGTAAGGGGAGAATACATCATGTAAAAATCATAGGCATCATGAAATCAGATATAAACTATGAGCATATATCTTCATATTATACAAAACGAAAGTACAGTCATTAATCGATACATGAGATCAATCCCATAGTATAATTGTATAACTATCTTTGTAATCAAGGCGTTTCCCTCCTGATTGTACCTGACCACTGTGGTAGTGTTCGTATGCAAGGATTTTAAAATATTAATAAGTCCCGGGTCCACTCCAAGGTCGCCCATGATTGCCCATAGTTTCCCTCGGTTAACACGGTCAAAGGCCCCCGTCAAGTCCATAAATGCCAAGTACACGGTCCCTTGACTGGCAATGGTGTACTTGGCTACGAGTAGATATAAATTGAGACATTGATCGGTGGTTGACTTCCCTGGCCTAAAGCCAAACTGGGTGCCAGTTATAATGTGAAAATCCTCAGCCCAGTCCATTAGCCGGCTGGAGGATAACCCACGCTAGAACCTTTGCTGACACATCAATTAGTGAGATAGGTCGATAACAAAGTGGGCTGTCCATGTTACCTTTTTTAAAAATGGGAGCAATCGTGCTGTGGGCCAGGATTGCGGCATAACTGTGTCTCCTGCTGCATTAATGACCCTTGTCAAAATGGCGCCCAGAGATCCACCTTACTCAGAAAGAGATCTGGTCGTATCCCATTGGGACACGGGGCCTTATTTCAGGTCAGACCTTCAACCCGTGCCTTAATCTCATCCAAGGTGAAGTGTATCGGGGTAATATTCCGTTCCCCCTGTTATCCTCCAGCTGAGCCTCGTCTGAGCAGTGGTTGTAAAGCCCATGAAAATGTTCATGCCACTCCCCCAGAAAGATGTTGTTAGCTAACCTGGGTTTATTTGCCTCTTGGAAGCAAGGGTTATTTATAACCTTCCAAAAGGCAGTTGTGTCCTTTAACTCCATTACCTCCCTCAGATCCTCCCAGGCTTGCTGTTGTAATGTTATTTTTACAGCCTTTAATGACTAGCTTATAGTTTGTCCTACACAAGGTCACCCTGCCCTTGTCTCTTGGGTAAGATTTTAGCATGGCTTTCAGTTTTCTCAGAGAACGAGAACACTCTTCATCAAACCACCTGAGGCTGTCCAATCCGGTATACAGTCTGAATATCGATTCCTAATTGTCGACCTACACAAATATCGAGTTGGAAATATCGAAGGTACAGAATTTCGATGTCAAGAATATCGTTTGACAGAATATCAACCCTTAGGTAAGTAATATCGAATTTATGTATATCGATGTAAGTAATATCGAAGTTAGTAATATCGATAGCATATATATCGATGTAACTAATTTGGATGTTACTAATATCGATATTTGTATTATTTTTATGTATTTAATTATGTATGTGTAATATGTTTTGTTAAGTATTTTACTTTTTTTTAAATTATATGTGTATTATTTTTATATATTAATAATGTTTTTTTAAGTAAATTTTATGTTTTAGTAATTAAAATATGCTTAATAGTTAATCATTTTTAGGAATTATGAATTAATTTTAATTAATTTTTGTTTTTATTTCTGTAGCGGGTTGTGGGTTTATAGGGGAATTGGGTGGGAAGTAATTTAATTGTAATCAATTCATGATTTATAATTTTTTTGTTATGGATAAATATTTTATATATAATTAATTATTAATTGGCAATTAATTATTTAAATTGATAATTTATTTTTTTAATTGGTAATTAATGTTTTTAATTGTTATTTAACTTTTTTAATTGGTAATTCATGTTTGTAATTGGGAATTGATTTTTGTAATTGTAATTCATTATTTAATTGGTAAATATTTTTGAAAATTGGCAATTAATATTTTATTTGGTAATTACTTCTTATTAATTGGAAAATATTTGTAATTTATTGGTAATCAATGTTTTATAAAAAGTAATATTTGGTATAAAAATAATTGTATTGTTTAATAATTTTTAATTGTGAATTAATTTTAAATAAAAAATTTAGTAATGAAAAATATGGTATTGTTTAATATTTATTATTTGGTGAATAATATTTATTAATTAATATTTATTGGTATTTGTTGTTTATTTATTGTTCATTAATTATTCAAATGTAATTGCTTTTAATAATTATTAATTGTTTGTAAATTATGTAGATTTATTTAAAAATTTCATTATACATTATTTTAAACATAATAAATATTTATAAGTATGTTAGATTTAAATTCTACGTTATCCAACGCTTTCCCTACTGTTGCACCCTCTGGAGTTGGAATAGTAATTTTTACCCCTACGCTATCCAAAGCTTTTCCTACTGTTGCACCCTTTGGATTTGGAATAGTAATTTTTACCCCTAGACTATCCAACGCTTTCCCTACTGTTGCACCCTCTAGAGTGGGAATAGTAATTTTTACCCCTACGCTATCCAACACTTTCCCTACTGTTGCACCCTTTGGAGTTGGAATAGTAATTTTTACCCCTACACTATCTAACGCTTTCACTACTGTTGCACCCGCTGGAGCGGGAATAGTAATTTTTACCCCTACGCTATCCAACGCTTTCCCTACTGTTGCACTCTCTGGAGTGGGAATAGTAATTTTTAACACTACGCTATCCAACGCTTTCCCTACTGTTGCACTCTGTGGAGTGGAAATAGTAATTTTTACCCCTACGCTATCCAACGCTTTCCCTACTGTTGCACTCCCTGGAGTGGTAATAGTAATTTTGGAACAAATACATCAAGAATACACCAGTTCAGACAGGAGAAAACAAAAAAAGAAGTAAGAAATGAGTTCCAAATACTATATAAAAAAACATTTTTTCCTTATTGACATATACTGAATAAGCAGAGAGAAAGAAACATATGTCTTTAACATTTTCAAATAAGCCTTTCATGTAAACCAAACAAAAGAAAAAAAAAAAACTTTTTAATAAAATTACCCCAGATTTTATTAAATTTTAAAAAAGACCCAGCGCCTCTGAGTCGGGCCAAAGCCGCCTCCATGCCGCAAATTTCATTAACCAGGGACCACCACTCCATGATATGTGGTGGTTGTGTAGAGATCCAAACGCGAGCAATGGTTAATTTAGCACAGGATAATAAGATGGTTATTAAAGCCTGTTGGGGAAGGGTAACGTTGTGGTAGTATATGTTCCAGATTAGCCCCAGTGGTGTCACATTTGGGACATTTGGTGCGGTCACTATATAGAGCGTTTGCTGACCATTTAAGAATCAATTCAGGAGTGTGATATAGCATACACGTGGTTTTGAATTGTTGCATTCTTAAACTCGAAGATTGCACCAAATTGTTAATTTTAGAGAAAGAATGAGCTATTTGATCCGAGTTTATAGTCAGGCTCAACTTAACTCCATTTCTCGGCAAATTTAGAGCAATCGACACGGTTGACTATACCATCTTGGTCAACCGTGTCGAACAGGCCGGTCTTCGGGACTCGGCCTTGGCCTGGCTCAAGTCCTTTATTTCTGGACGTACCCAATCGGTTCGACTAGTTTCCTTCACAGCCCCTAAAAAAATTTCCTTTTGTGGGGTTCCTCAAGGATCCTCCTTGTCCCCTTTATTATTTAATTTGTATATGCGGCCACTGTTATTCTCTCTACGAGAGTTTAAGGTTGATGTATATAACTATGCAGACGACCTGCAGCTGGTCTTTGTGTTAAACTCCCACAATGCTGCCGAGGAATTTCGAGCAACCATGTCTTTTATCCAGAGGTGGATGTCTCTAAACCACCTTAAGTTAAATCCGGGAAAAACGGAGCTCATTCTACCTGGGAAGAGTGAGATTAGTTGGAGTCCTAGTTTTTGGCCGTCGGACATGGGCTCGCCTCCAAAAAAATCCCGTACAGTAAAAAGTTTGGGAGTGACTCTTAGTGAGGACCTTACCTTGGTGAGTCAAGTCGGAACTGTGGTCTCCTCGGGGTTTTTTCAACTGAGGAAGATCAAGAAAATAGCACATCTTCTTACAGGTCTGGCCTTAATTCAGACAGTTAGTGCTCTAGTCCTGTCCCACATTGATTTCTCAAATGGCCTCTATCTGGGGCGCCTATTGGCCAACTTAAAAGATTGCAATACTTGCAAAATCAAGCTGCGAGACTTATTTGCAAAGTCCCTAAGTGGGAATCAATCAGACATGGACTAGAGACCTTGCACTGGCTGCCTGTGGAACAGAGAGCCACTTTCAAGGTGGGTTGCATTGTGTTTAAGGCTCTGGAGGGTAAGGGTCCTATGTTCCTTAGATCACTACTGCGCAAATATATACCTTCGCGCAGTTTGAGATCAATCCACAAAGACCTACTTGAGGTCCCTCGTTTCAAAAAGAAACGTCAGGGAGGCAGCAGTTTTCAATTTTTAGCCTCCTCATTGTGGAATTCCCTCCCTTTGACTCTGCGACATAGCAAGGACCTCCTTGCTTTTAGGAAGGCATTTAAAACTTTTCTTTTTTCCCAGGCCTATTGTAAACAGTGATTGTATTTCTTTTATGTACTGTTATGTTTGACTCTCTCACCAGCGCCAAGAAGCCCCTGGGCGTATGCGCGCTTAACAAATAATAAATAACATAACATAACATAACATAACAAATCAGTTTTTTTGTACAAAATCAAACAGTTATATCCTATGCTAATTGATGATTTCGTCTTTGACGAGTACAGACAATCCCAGATATCAGAATCTGAGATTACGAAGATTTTCATCCTACGAACCAAAAAGTCGTGGATTTGAATGTATTTAAACCTCATTTCCTCAGTCAGGTTATATAAATATTTAAGTGCAGCAAAATCTAAAAAGCCATTAGAGCCATAGAGATCCCCCAGAGTAGAGATTCCGTAAGTTGACCATTTGTTTGCCAATCCGTCATTAAAGATCCCGGGCAATCCTGGATTTCCCCAAAGCCGTAGTTTGGGATGAAAAAAAGATATTTTACAAAAAGACAAAATATTGAACCAAATCTTGGGTGTGTCTCTGGCAGTCTTAAGTTTGGGTTATTCAACCCTAACAAAAACAGTCTAGAATCTGAGTTCAGCATAATAATATGAAAAAAAGTTGCATATCTGAATTAAGCAAAGAATGAAGACAAAATTAAGTCCCCCCACAGCCAGGGAGCCTTTAAGTGCTGACAGGGACCTACGCACTTTCTTATATCCCCAAATAAAACAACTAAATATTGCGTCAAGTTTTTTAAAGAAGGAAATATTAAGTGCCAGTGGTATAGATCGAAATAAATAGAGGAATTTCGGAAGGATTTTCATTTTAATCAGATTGATTTTACTAATGATATTTAAAGGAAGTTTATGCCATTTTTTAAATAGCAAAACAGTTGTTCTTAATAACACATCGTAGTTTATAGGAATTATATCTCTGATTTTAGATGATATTTTTACCCCTAGGTAGTTAGCGACCCCACAAATTCCGGAAACCGTGGCCGAAGGATTGTATTTAACTACTATTTGTGTCGTATTCTCATTCAGCTTATAGCCTGAGACAGCACCACATTTTTTAGCTTCAGCCGTTATAGCCTCTAAAGCTGCTACGACGTTGGTGGAATATATCGCAATGTCATCTGCGTACGCAGTAATTTTCAGACAATGTGGCCGAGATCGGAATGGGGCTATTCTGGGATGAGCCTGAAGAGCTGAAAGGAATGGCTCCATTAACAGGGCAAACAGCAGGGGAGACAGTGGGCACCCCTGCTGAGTGCCCCGGGAGATAGTAAAAGGAGACGACGACAAACCGGCATAACCAATACTTGCTGTGGGTCTATCATAAAGAGCCAGTATCCAGCTAAGGATTTGGTCATTGAAACCTAAAAAAAGACATCACGGACCAGAGATAATCCCACCCCACTCGGTCAAAGGCTTTCTCAGCATCTAATAAGATCATACCAAGTGGGGTGGATTCTGTCTCTGCGATGTCAAAAACTGTAATAGCTGTATTAATGTGCGTCTTTGTGTCCCTGCCCAATACAAAACCGTGTTGTTGCGTATTTACAATCTTGGGAATTAGCGGAGACAGTCAGGTTGCTAAAATGTTTGCAAAAACCTTGGCGTAGGTGTTAATCAGAGATATGGGTCTATAAGACCCACACTTGTCTGCCGGTTCGCCTTTTTTTAGAAAGAAAATCATTTTCGCTACATTCCATGAATTAGGGACCTTCCCAGTTTCCCCTATAGATTGAATTACCATGGAAAAAAGAAGAAGAATTTCATCAATACAGATTTTATAACATTCAACCGGAATAGTGTCTTCCCCTGCTGCTTTTCCAGATGGAAGTGATAAAATTACTTGTCTGATCTCCAGTAAAGTTATCTCCTCTGACAAGTGCTCCAACCCAGGTGTATTTTGTTTTCCCTTAATATTGTTGTTTAAATAATCCAAAATGTCTGATGCACAAGCCTGGCTCTCCCGAGTATATAAAGTATTGTAAAACTCATCAAATTGAGCCAATATATGTGCAGGCTGGTTGTATATAACGTTATTAGGGCCCTTAATACTATTGATAAGAGTCTGTGCTCTGTCATCCGCAGTTTTGTAGGCCAGTATTTTACCGATTTTGTCGCCCCCCTCGACTGAGCAATTTTAGCTTTGTATAATTTGGCACTACTTTTTTCGATAAAAATTGTTTTTAGATTAGACTTAAGAGACCCAAGTGTTAGCCCTAATTCTACCACATTGGGAGAGCTTAACCATAAAGCCTTGGCTAGTAATTCTTCTTGAGCCAAGATATTAGTTAGTAATTTCCTATTCATATTACGGCATTCTGAATTTTGCTTAAAAACATATTGTTGGGTAACCCCCTAATACTGGCCTTACAAGTATTCCAAATAATAATGTGAGATGACGAGTAAAGATTGATTTTAATGAATTCACATAGATGTGATTTAAGCTGAGAAATAAAAGTTGCATCGGAGAGTAAATAACGAGGGAAAGAAAACATTCTTGGTGCCATTTGAGCTTGTGGGTTATTAAATGTTACTAAGATGGGATTGTGATCTGAAGAGACACAAGGGCAAATCTCCATAGAGCTAGTTTGTATTATGTTATCGGTTACCCAAGCCATGTCAATTTGGGAGCATTGTTTATGAGGCGCAGAGTAAAACGTATAACCGGGAATTTTGGGGTATAAGCAGCGCCATATATCTTTTACGTTATGTATCCGACTGATTTCTAAGATTGCAGCACGGACTTTACGCATGCACTGAAAAGCGCCCTGCCTTGTGGTATCCAGATGGTAGTCCATGATGCAATTAAAATCCCCCATAATAATAAGTTCCCCTTCCCACCCCAGAAGCTCTAGATTCACTTGGTCAAAAACAAACTCGTCATCAGTATTAGATCCATAAATCCCACATAGTACATATTTACAATTGCCTATAAGTATTTGAGCAATAACCCACCGACCATTTTTATCAGTCGTAGTTTTAATCGTTTCTGACCTACTACGTTTATCCTTCAAAATAGCGACTCCTCTAAGAGAAACCTGTTGTGGGTAACAAATTATAACGTCATAACCCAACTGGTTAAGTAACTTCCTATCCTTATAGGTGATGTGAGTCTCGGATAAGAAAACTAACTGAGGGTCATAAAGTTTAAGCTCTTCAGAAACGAGTCGTCTTTTGTTCCTACTATTAAGGCCAGAAACATTCCATGATAAACACTGTAATTTATACATTTCAAAACATAGTTTATACCACTTCTAACTTTCTGCTCAATAAACAAACAAAAAAGACTTGTCATTCCTGTCAAGTTAGCGAATATACCATGTGGTGCTGCTGTTTTAAAAAAAAATTCACCTCCCACTGCGACCCACCCTGGAGAACCTGGGCCCACCTCCCCTCCCCCCTCCTCCCCCCCCCAGAACAGGAGGGAAACCCTTCTATGACTGTTGCCGCTGGAAGGGCAGCTCGGAGAGGAGCATCCAGAGGACTACCAAGCCAATCCCAATGGGAGAAGAAAAAAAAAAGAGAAAGGAAGGAGTTGAAGAATAAAATGACAATAACTTGGAGTGGGAAACATGCCACATAAACAGCTAAGCTAAATAAAGCTAACCAACGTCAATAAAATGTATTATTAGGTATGTATATATTATATGTTATGTTTATTTTTAATTAAAGTTATACTATTCAATGTGTATTATTTATTAATTTTAAACATTATTAAATATGTTTAAATATGTTTCTTTTATTTATAAGTATTATTTACTTTATTTTACTTTTTTTTAAAAGGAAAAAAAACGATATTTTAAATTACGATATTTTTAACATCAATATTTTGGTTTCAATCTTTTTGTACTTACCATGTTGTAGATAGGGTGTCGATATACTTGCCTTCGATATTCCAGCATCGATGTTCTGTAGGTCTATATTATGTCCATCGATATTCTGTTATCGATTCGTCCGATCCATCTCTATGTAAAGTATTTCTGAGCAGACCCCCTCAAAGGATGCCCTGACTGGTTCGGCCCCCTCCACATTCTGGTCTAATCAGTTCATATTGAGCTGTTCACCATCTTTCGCTAGGGCTCGATAAAAGGCTACACCATTGGCCTGTGACCATCTCAGCTTCCTGCCTTGATCTGCGGTAGATACCACCTCTCCCCCCCCCCCCCCCCCCCCCCCCCCACTAGATGGTTTCCTGCAGAGGTTTAGCTCAACAAAGGACATAACAAGCGGGTTATGGTCACTGAAAACACTCAGACAAATTCCAAAACCCGACACCCGATTTTTTAATGCTACTGAGACAAAAATTAAATCAATGAATCATACACATCCTCTACCTTTGAATGTGGGGTGAATAGTTTTGTCCTTTACAACTTCAGCCATATCCGTGGTATTTGTGAGGGCATGTGTATTTAATACCTTACATAATGCCTTTCCATCCTTGGTGTGTTCCATGTGAGGGTCCTCTTCCAATGTACACGGTGACCAATCCCCACCACTGACTTTCAAATTTGGACATAGGTGGCAGTTAAAGTAGCCGGTTAAAACCAAGTGGGGTGCCAGCGCCCCTTTTTCCTGTATGTGAGTGAGCCTGCTATCCAGCTCAGTCATGCTTACAGTACCCTGACCCGGTGGCATCGCGTTATAAACATTTATGAGAATTAACTTGTGGCCCTTGTTGTAGAACCTGAGCCCCTGCATGATATCTGAGTCCCAATCCAGGTCAGTCCATCTACCCTGTATTTTAAGAGCAACGTATATAATCAACCCTCCCCTTGCTCTCCCTCATATTGCTTTACGGGCCGGTACAAAGTAGGATTTATAACCCTCTAGATGGAGGGTTCTATTCTCTACTTTCCATGTGTCTCGTAAACAGATGATTTGGAATGTCCTTATATAAAGTACCCAGTCTTCATTCTTGAGTTTAGCAGATAAACCTGCTATGTTCCAGGAAACTATTTTAAATTCTCTCACCTTTTGCCTGACTGAACCATCCAAAATCGGGTGGTTCTGGGGCCCGTGAGCTTCCATGTTAGGGTCATTAAACTCCTTTGTTTGTACTACTCAGTGGTCTGAGGTATTTGACCTTCCTGCTCCCCCAGTTATACTCGCCACCTCTGTCCCTCCCGAATCTATAGTAATGGCTTTGCTTACATGTTCGTGGGCACCCTTAACTGCCCCAGGAAAGCCCAGTCACTCAATATCATTTAGGTCTCTGGCCTCACTAAGAGGGGCATAAGGATTGTATTTCGAGACTATAAAGCCTCCCTCTTGTGCCCCCCCCCAAGTGCCCCCTATGTACATGCTGATAATTCGGGTTCATCATGTGTCTGTAAAAGAAGCCCAATGGGAGCATTTTGAGACTTAACCCCCTCTAATCTTGATAGAGCCCCTTACTCTGGGAAATCAACTTACGCACAAGCTCGGGGTGCCTTAAATTTACAGTCACACAGTCCCCTGGGAAGGCTTTCCTGGTGCTGCCAATCCAAGACACCCTTCTAGCCATCAGAATGTACCTGTGGTCACTAATATTAAACCCAACGTTCCTGCACATCCAGTGTGCTACCTTGTTAATCAAATCTAAAGTCGATTCTTCCCTATCACTTGTACAAGCGGGGACCCCCGTCAAGACCACAATGTATGGGCATGCGGCTGGTGGTAGGTCTAAGACCGGAAGGTCAGTGGAACTCCGGGCACTTAGAGTTGGTAGATCCCTAGGAATTATTATTTTAGCTCACTCCTGTCAATAGTTAGACTTTATTGAAGCTCAATAAAGCCTTACCATGTTAGCCTATGGAGCTAATTAACTGCAATGCGGAAAACAAAATCTGCAGTTTTCCCCTCACCAGGGCTTATAAAACATGTTTTATAATGTCCCTGCTTATTTTAACAAAGCACCCTATACTTGAGGCACCTGGGAAGTCCTTAAGGGGGACTTATATGTCAAAATAAGGTGATTTAAGATTTTGGAAATACATTTAATTCCAAAGTCGAATTTGGACATAGTTTTATTTTAAAAGCAACCTGCAAGACAGGGGTGGCTTTTTAAATGACAGCAGGCAACACAGCAGCACACATTTAAATACATTAAATCTACCGGGCCTCTCATCCTACATGCCCTACCATGTACTAGGAGCTTAGATGTATGTTTTTGTAACAATTGTAATTACACCTAATCACCATATACCTTTTTAACAGAGAACTGGCCCTGGGCCTGGTTAGTAGGGCTCAGGGCAAAATCAGAGTAAGTAACTGTAATGTTACCGATTACCCTAGCAATGATGATGCTGCAACCTGGTAGTGTTTAACCTTGTTTATTAAACACGTCTATCTCTGAAGAGCGCCGAGCCTCGACTGCCCATCTAACGGTTATGCGCGCCAAACATTTACGCAGCCTGCGTAGCCTTGCGCGGGCGCGGCATGTCACGTGGCCCACGTGACATGCGTACACTAGAGCGCGCTACTACATATCTCCCCTTTTTTCCAACATGGAGACAGTTACTCATTGTCCACTGTACAGTTCATAGTCTCTGAATTTTGCTGGTTTAACCACCACCCTGCCACTACGGGTCAGTCTTAGCGGGGTGTTGAGGTTCTCACATTCGTTGCTTCCTTCGGACTCCTGCACGGCCGTGCCTTCTTCTCCTTCTCTCCAACATCCTCGTGCCATCTGCTCCTGTTCGCGTACTATTGTCTCTAGTTCTTGCGAGCTTTCTCCATTCTCCTCAAAAGCTATCTCCGGAAACTCCTGCTCCCCCAACTCCGTCTCTTCCTCATCCAAGGCCGTGGTCCTCTGGTCCCAGCTCAAGATTTTGTTACACCTCGCCATGCGGTCTTGCGACCACACGTTACCATCACTCAGTAAGGCCGCCCTGCCCCGTACTTCCTTCACTTGCATGGGCTTGCTGTATTTGCTCTCTCCTTTTCTCTGCGCATTGGCCAACCTCACTCGCACCCACTCTCCTACCTCTAGTCCAGTGTTCCGTACATTTCGTCTGCGATCATAATGTTTGGTGTAGGTTGCTTGGGCTCTCTCAAGGTTGGCTCGCACTACAGCGGGCGACCATTCACTGGTGACCGTTTTCTCCTTCCACACTCGGTTGTTCTATGTAAATGGTTCTTGTCCTCTTAGTATTTGAAACGGGCTGTATCCTGTGCTTGTGGGCATGATCCTGTAGGCCCAGATCATATGCCAGATTTCCGCTTCCCAGTCCTTATCATCAGCTATGGCAGCTTGGATTGACCCCATCACCACCCTGTTGAACCGTTCCACTAAGCCGTTTCCGGCAGGGTGATAGATGGCCGTGTGCTTGGCTCCAATGCCATTTCTGTTCATGAATTTGTTCCACTTCTCTGACTTAAACTGAGGCCCATTGTCGCTAAGCACTGTCTTGGGGATGCCTTCCCTCACGAACGTGTCCGCCAGGAACTTGATAATGGCATCTGCGTCCATGGTTTCTCCTATCATTATCTCAGGTCATTTCGAGTAACTTTCCACCATGACACAGACGTACTTTTGGACTCCTCGCATGTCCAGAATCGGGCCCAGGATGTCCACACTCAGTTCTTCCCAAGGGTTCTTTGGTAGTTCGAACTTGCCCAGCTCAGGGCAGAGAGGTTTAAGGGTCTTATCTGCTCCTTGACACCTGATGCAGTTCCTGACATGTCTTTCCGCCTTCAAGTCCATTCCAGGTCACCAGTAGTCTTGTCTGGCCCTCAGCCTCAATTTGCAGATCCCGAGGTGTCCCTCATGGAGTGTGTCTAACAGTCGGTTGATGAGGTTCGCGGGTGGTATCACTTTCTCGCCCCTGTGTATAAACACTCCCTTGTCACCTATCGATAGTTCTTCTCTGACTTCATAGTAGGGTCTGAGTTCCCCTCCGAGTGTCCTCTTTTCGGGCCACCCTTGCATCACGAACTTCTTCACCTCCTTCAACGCCACATCTTCATTATATGCCTGTTCCCATTCTGTGAGACTGATGGAGGCCTCCTGGTCCTCTGTGAGTGCCATCCATTCCTCCGTTCCTGCCTTGCTCTCACCGCTGGATTCCATTGCAGCAGCTCTGCTTAGGTAATCCGCTACACGATTCCTGTTCCCTGGTATATGCTCCACGTCATACCGGAACACTAGTAGTTTTAATGACATTTTTGAAATCCTTGGCATGGCTTCGGCGTGCCCGATCGACGTCAGAACCTTTAGCAGGGGTTTGTGGTCCGTTCTCAATAGGAACCGTGTGCCCCACAGAAACTGCCTGAACCTCGCGGTGGCCCACACCACTGCCAGCATCTCCTTCTCAATTACGCTGTACCGTTTCTCAGTGTCCGACAGCGTGCGTGAGGCGAAACTTATTGTGTCCAATTGCCCTTGTCCTCTGTCCTGCATAAGGACGGCTCCTAGTCCTTTGTCGCTGGCATCCGTGGTCAAGACCGTTCTGCCTTGGGGGTCGTACCCCTGGAGGGGAACGGCTTCCGTGATCGCTTTTTTGACATCATTGAACTCACACTGTGCCTCTCCTGACCATTGAAACTCGGTGCTATCCTTCGTTAGTTGCCTCATGTGGTGGGTCCTGGAGGCGAAATGTTGCACACATTTTCCATAGTACTCAGCCATGCCGAGAAAAGATCTTACTTTATCCTTATTGGTAGGCGGGGGTGCCTCGCGGATTGCCTTGACATTTTCAGCCTTCGGGGTCACTCCTTCCACGCCTATTTCATGTCCTAAGTATGTTACTGACGACATTCCAATGCGACACTTTGACCATTCTGCTGTGAGACCTTTCCCTTCCAAAATCCGTAACACCCTTTCCAGTTTCGCGTCATGGTCCAGCTTGTCTCGGCCCATTATCAGGATGTCGTCCTGAAAGTACTGGACGCCCGTGGTTTTTTGGAAGAGCTGGTGCATTAATTTTTGGAAGACTGCAGCTGCTGAGGCTAGCCCAAATGGCATGCGGAGGAACTGGTAACACCCAAACGGGGTGATAAACGATGTAAGGTGGCGGCTCTCCGGATGTAGGGCAATTTGGTGGTAGGCGGAGGTTAGATCGATGGTGGAGTACCACTTGATGCCCCGGGTGCTGGCCAGCATCTCCTCAATTCTTGGCAGGGGAAACTTCTCTACCACTATGTTCTTGTTAAGCTCCCGAAGGTCCACGCACAACCTGACCTTTCCGTTGGGTTTCTTAACCACCACCAATGGCGCCAGCCATTCCGCAGATGTGATGGGCTCAATGATCCCTTTCCTTTCCAGATCCTGGAGCTCTTCTTGTACCGCCTCTCGTACTGCGATGGGAATATTCCTGGCCCGGTGAGCCACGGGTACTTCCTTGTCCTTCAGGATGATTCTATGTGTAAATTTCTCTAGCTTCCCCTCCATGCCTCCAAATACTTTGGGGAATGTCTTTCTCCATCTGTCCTGGTCAGGCCACCATTCCTGTTCTGTTAGTAAGATTTGTTCCATGCCTCCGGGATCCAACTTGATGCCCAGATCGCCCTGGTCCAGCCACCCAGCACGGAGGGTCCCTTCTCTGATACGTAGAGCTTGTAGAAGGCTGATCGGCCCCGGAACTCGAACTTCAATGGTTGAAATCCCGCCATTGGTATGCGGTCCCCGTTGTACGTGACTGGGCGGATGTCCAATCTCTCCAGTTCCGGGCCTAGTCGTGGTGCTAACCTCTCTTCCCACACTGCCCTCTGGACGATGGTGTACGGCGAGCCGGTGTCGGCTATCACTCTGATCCTGATTCCTCCTATGGCCATTTCCAACACCGGCTTCATGGTCCTTTTGCCGTCTATGTTCATGACTTGTCCATCCACTCCCAGTACCTGGTCGTATATGCACAGCACCGTGACCACATCCTCCTCCGGTGTCTCCTCCTGTGTATCGCTGTCATGGCTGATTAATCTCACTGTGCTCTTTGAGGCTTTCTTTCTGCACGCTTTCTCGAAATGTCCGATTATTCCGCAGTACATGCATTTGGCGGAAACGCCGGACATTTTTTATCATGCGCTTCGTGCGCCCAGTTTCCGCACCTGTAGCATGGCTTCCGGTTTGTTCCCGCTTGCCTTAGTGGCGGTCCGCCATTGCCGCTCCACTTTGCGCCACTCTTTTCTGCTGTCCTTTTTGTTGGGTGGTCCTTGCGGGACTCGTCCTCGTCCACCTTGTTCACCATGACGCCGGACGCCGTCTCTTTCTTTGTTGCGTCCGCACAACTCCTCGCCAGCTCTGCCCTCTTGACGATGAGCATCACATCTTTCAGGGTGGTTTCTCCACTGGCCCATAGTTTATCTTGTATGGAGGTGCATGTGGTGTGCATTACCACTTGGTCCTTTATGAACTCTTCCTCCCAGTTGTCATACTTGCACGTGGCAGCCAGCCGTTTTAGTGCTGCCACATACTCCTCTACCGTCTCACCGGGGCGTTGCTTTCTTTGTTGAAAATTAAACCTGTCCACTGACACGCACACCGCTGGTCTAAAATGTTCATTCAGGTCATCGATTGCATGAGCGTACACATCATCGTCCGTGCTGTTCCTTTGCTTAGGCACCAGGCTTTTGTATACTCTCAAACCTTCAGGGCCTAGGTTCAATAGCAAGATGCGTTTCTTCCTCGATGGTATGAATGTCTCTTCGCTCTCGTCCTCTAGAACGCCAATGAAGTTGTCGATGTACTCTCTCCAGTCCTCCCACTTCATCAACGGCTCTCCCGGCCTGGGCAGGAATTGCACCGGCGCTGTCGCATATCCTGTTTGCACGCTCATTCTTTCGCCCTTGATCGCGGGCTGGTGGCTTGTTTGGCCTTTGGGGCTTCCCGGCGCACTGTCTCGTTCTGCTTTATATGTGTGGTTCTGGGGACCACCTGCGTCAGCCCCCTCGTTCTTTATCAAGGTATCCAGCTCGTTCTTTGGCTAGGTGGACGCTAACCTTGTTGGCTCACTGCTCGCCGTGCCTTCCTCAACTTTCGCCATTACGGCCTCTTGGGAAGCTTCAGGTTGTTCGGCCCTGCCGCGCTCTTCAGAGTGCTTGCTCGGTGGTCGTCTGGGTTCACTGCGGGGTTGGGGATCGGCTATCCCACCCTCGTCGCCATTGTAATGTTACCGATTACCCCAGTAATGATGACGCTGCAACCTGGTAGTGTTTAACCTTGTTTATTAAACTCGTCTATCTCTGAAGAGCGCCGAACCTCGACTGCCCATCTAACGGTTATGCGCGCCAAACATTTACGCAGCCTGCGTAGAGTTGCGCGGGCGCGACACGTCACGTGGCCCACGTGACGTGCGGACACTAGAGCGCGCTACTACAGTAACCACCAGCATCAGTCACAGAATGGGGGCAATCAGGGCAAAAAGGATGACTTTCTCACAACATTCTTCTTAAGGCTATGGCTCATCTCTGCTAATTCATTCCGCTCAGCAAAGGAGCCCTACTTCCAGCTTCCATATTGTGGTAGGCAAAGATGATGAGGACATCTGATTGCAACACACACTTTTGCCTGTATGATTAAATATGTGACTGAAAAAGGTTGAATGTCACATATTTCTCATTATCACTTACTATTGAATGGGCAGATCGAGTGGAGTCCTGCCCCTGGGGCCACAGAGTTTATCCCCCTCACACAGTGTCCACTCTGAACAGTAGATTGGAAGAGACACAACAATATAACAGTGTCTCTCTTCATGTAGGCACACAGCTAAAAAAGCACAACTATGACCTTCCCTTCCAGACTATGTCAAGGCTGCGTGGCTGAGCAGCATGTTGAGTCAGCAATACCTCATCTTCATTGCAGTATACTACAGATGGGGCTAGGTCCCTCCTATGCACGACTGCCCTGCTTGCACAGCCGTGCAGGAGGAAGCATGGTTCTTGTCAGTGGATAGAAAGCTATGTGGTGAGTCAGCACGACCTCCCCTTCGGTTATCCTCAGCCCCTGCGTATGCACTCCACTGCTAGCAGTCCCCCCCCCCCCCCACTGCCCCTTGCAGTGCAAAGACTTTCACAGTCCTTGCACTGCAATTGATGCACTTCATAGGTAGACTGATACACCTAATCCACCAGTCCTTGCACTGCAATTGATGCACTTCATAGGTAGACTGATACACCTAATCCACCAATTAAATGCCTGCAGGCTGGTTTCAAAATTCTCACCGTCCCTGATTCAAATATGTGAATGGAAATTAACAGTTACATGACAACAATTAATGATTTAGCTAAATTTGATTCATAGATTTGCAGAATTCATCACAATACAGCGGAGTTACTGAAAGTCAGATGCAAATGTAAATTTGACAGAGCTAAAGAAAATATGGAGAAAAAAATTCTTTCTTTCCTGAAGCCTTTAAAGCGCAAGTCCTATTATTTTTTCAGGGTAACGTCGGTCAATCCATTTAGCACAGAGCATGGAAATGGGGCGATTTTCAGCTGGATAACAATAACTGCGCAAAATTCAGACGGAAGTTAACAGATTATCTTCCTAATCACTCTTTTATTTCCATTAACAAAGCCCGCGCTCACAGCGGGCCTCCGACGTGCATTAATGCTGAATGTGCTCTTGAAGCGACCGAAGAATTCATAAACAGCGGCTTTAAGCATGGTTTTGGCAGATATAGGATTCAGTCAACATCCATAACGTTAGTGCGCAGTACTATAAACAAATGATTATCATATGTATATATACATTCTTTAATACCAAAGGAATAAAATGCGTCGTACAAATAGTATCTGGAAGTCCCAGGTCAAGGTGCCATTTAGAATCAATTTTTTGTGTGGCGGCTTTCAGTATATTTATGGTTTCAAAGGTTCCTGTTAAGGAGAATACGGCAAAAAAAATATGTTATGCATATGTTTTATCCCTAACTTCGAACGTTTCCACATTGAAATGGCTTCTCTTTAGCAAGATATTGGGGCATATTACCAAGCAATAGCGATAATTATCGCTATGCATGGTTAGCGGCTAAAATGATATCGCCGCGCTCCAATGATTTTTACCGCTGAGATACCTTGATATTGTCAAGGTTTATCTCAAAAGCGGTAAAAATCCTGCGAAATGCATATATATCACTGAAAAATCAGTGATATTCATGCAGTATCGTGACAATGCTCTTAGCCATGTTATCCACCTTCCATTGGATAACATGGCTAAGAACTGCTCTGGGCAGGCGCTAGCTTTTGGAGATATTCGCGCTTAGCGCGAATATTTCCAAATGTAAGGCTTTGTTGATAGTTGGAGATAGCGATATTAGCGACTGTTTCCAGTCGCTAACATCTTGGCACGCCCACTTTGCATGTCATTAGCGATAAATATCGCTGACATGCAAAGTGGGCCCCAAGATGATCGCTATCTCCTACTAGCTGTCAGTAACTGGTGTTAGCGACAGCTAGGTAATAGGACGATAAAATTATCGCCGCTTTAGCCGGAAAAAGTCCCGCTAAGGCGGCGATAATGGCCCTTGGTAGTATGCCCCACAGTTTATAATTGAAAAGCAAACTAATTACCCAAAACTCTTCTTCTGGGACGCAGATATGGGAGGAAACAGTGTGTTGGAGGGTAAATCTAGTCAGACGAGAACATTTCTGTTAAATGCTGTTTTTTCTGATAAAAAAAAAAGAAAAAGACTATGCACGTTTGACTTTCCAAGAACTTCAAACTGCACAATAGGTAACCGCCATTCTTTTGCAAATTAATATAGACTGAAATTCTGGTCGTCGGAAATTCCAACACCTTTAAAAAAACATTTTTATAGAAAAAAGCCTATAATTGTAGAAAAAGTACAAAAATTTGGCAACAATGGAAAATTGATCTAGAAAAACACAAACATGAATTAGTGTGCTGTGTACTTTTTGCGTTTGTGTTTTCTGGGACATCAGTGCAGTGTGTCTTGGATCCATACTGGGTATTAGTGGTGGAGCGGGAATACAAATTAGGACACCTTCTGAGGCCGGCAGCCTTGTGGTGCAGTAGAACACTCCCAGAAATTATTGATACCATAGGGTGGGTGGTTCCCATGTGTAATAATACCACTTCATTCGGAGTTCCATGAGGGGTAAAGGAATAAACAACATTTTTCTCTTGTGAAATTGAGGAATGTGTCATTTTTCCACCCAGTTTTACCTGGTCGAAATTGTCTGCCTGATGACAGATAAACACAGAACCCTGATGGAGGCTCTGTTTACCATTTTCTCCCAAACCAGGATTTTTGTTGAAATTATAAAGAGTGTTTACGTGTGTATCATTCATTGATGAGATAATACTGATTAATTTAATGCTCCAAGATGCTCCATTTTCAGTTGAGCAATCACAACAACAGAAGAATATCAAAAACACACTCAACTGTAACAGGTATTGTAGGGCCTTTAACATTTTTAAGGATGTTGTATGCTATTGTGGCGAGCTCCCTGTTTTTTTTTGTGTTGCATCTAAACCAAGAACATTTATTAAAACGTACATCCTGTTTGCGTACCCGTGTCCTCCTCGTCACATCTCTCCACTCCTTCCTCTGGGCAGAACAGGAAGAACCCAGGCTCCCCAGATCCAATCACAGCGCTGCATTGTGATTAGACCAAGCACTGTGGTTTGCACTCAGATGGGAACTGGGTCCCTGGGCATGCTCTCCACCCAGGCTGTAATGCAGCCTGGGTGGAAAACATTCTATGTGCGCATGAATGTTTGGCCGGCCTGAGACGGCCGGCCAAACATTCATGCGCACATAGGGAGAGAAAAACTCTTTTAGCATAGCATAACAGGCCCACCCCACCCAGCAAAGCTGCCGTGCCTGCTACAAAAAATAAATTAAATGATAATAGCATTGAGTTATTATTATTTTATTTTTCCTTACACTGCAGAAGAGCAGTGGGACAACACTCATCCGCCTTAGCAGAGGAGCCGCCAATGCTATAGGTCCAGGAAAAATCACCTTCTTGCTTTCCAAGCTTGACTACATCAATTTGGAGGTGCATGCTTTCCTTTTATGCTGCCTCAAGAGGAACCAGCACAAAGTTACCACATTGGACTTTGTTTGAAAGTTGTACACTGTGCGCCAGGTATGCCCAGACGTGGGTCCCGGCCTCACTCTGCCACTGGATTCAAGATATCCTAGCTGAAGAGGGTTGAAGCTCCGAAACCGGTCCTAGGATGCTTGTTTCCGGGCCAGGGAGGACCTAGCTTAGCAGTTCGGGCTGGACTGTTCCCATGAGGCACAGGGTCAAGACTGGTTTGCATATGGGCAGGTCGAAACTGGGGTGGCATGGTGAGCAAAATAATG
Organism: Lissotriton vulgaris; assembly: GCF_964263255.1. Taxonomy (NCBI): domain Eukaryota; kingdom Metazoa; phylum Chordata; class Amphibia; order Caudata; family Salamandridae; genus Lissotriton; species Lissotriton vulgaris. Next base: position 176,683,520 of record NC_141696.1, read on the forward strand.
ATGGATTTAGCCCAGATCTCTTGACTGGGGTTGAATGTTTTGATTTGTTCTGAATTCCATCCATCAATTGGGTGTCTTTCACTGATGTCTAATGCCAGAAAGATCTAATTCAAATTACTGCATCACAATTCAGGCAACCCATGACATATATAAATCCTCTTTTCCTCCAGCAAAAGCTATGATCCAGTAAAATTAAAATAAGATCTAACATGTCTTAGCTAACAATCCCCAGTTTCAGAACACACTGGGTGTATGGTGCAACTTGTAATGTTCAGACCATCAAGCGTTGGTACTCATTACTAGTGAAAATAGTAAACTCAGAGACTATCCTGCATTCTATAAAGTTTTTTCTGTTCCCCTTCCCTCCTGATTATAAAATCCCACACAATTTTTGTCATGAACTTTCAAATTGTGCTGTTACACTCATCTGTGATTGGTGTGAGCACACACACTGTGATCTATGACTCTGCACACTTGGGGGCCCATTATGATGTCGGGGTGATTGCCCCCACCAGGCCAGCGGTGGTCACCACCGGCCTGGCCCCCTCCGAATAACCTCCGCCATATTAGTATGGTTGGGGGGACCACGGCGGGCGGAAAGACCGTCCGCCGCTTTTCCGCCCTGGTCGCCTCGCGACCGAAATGGAAAAGGGTTAATATGGTGGCGGTGTTTATCAGACACCGCCAGCCATATTACCATGGGCTAAAACAGATGCCTTTCCGTGGTGGCAATGTCGCCACAGAAAGGCAGGCGGTCTTCACTTCGGGGGCCCCCTGCGGGTCCCCATACTGAAGGTGAGGTGGGGGGTGCACATGCTACTTTGTGTATGCAATTGCATATATGCATTTTTAGCATTGTGGCGGGCGGTACTGAGAGCATCGCCTGCCACATTGTTAAAAATGCAGGATGCACCCGCCACTGTAGCAGGCACATCCTAATACCCCCCACGGAAGTCTCTCGCCCTTATGGCGGGCGGTCCCATTGTCCTATAGGATGGTGGGCGGACTAAGTCCACCCGTCATCCTAATGACCCCCTTGGTTTGGCCAATATCACTCTACTTAACACAGACTGCATATGCAGGCCTTGCACCGAATGGCATACTGCAAGCCAAGGGGGTCATTACATACTGCAAGATGACGGGCCGACTTAGTCCGCCCGTAATCCTAATGACCCCCTTGGTTTGGCCAATATCACTGTACTAAACACAGACTGCATATGCAGGCCTTGCACCGAATGGCATGCTGCAAGCTCAAAAATTCTTGCTTGCATCAATTCCGAAAAGGAAACCGAGCATACAGGCTTCTGCTAGTCCCACTATTGGACGTAGCAAATATTGTGCTATTAAATATCCAAAGATAGAAGCGGAAGGGACATGTATTTAATTTAAATAGCATTAGTCTACCCTACATAAGACAGATGCATTTTTCAAGACCTTACATGCGAAAGCCTCCTGCCTAGACCACACTACAACTGTGTGACCTACACATTGCATGCAAGTTCAGTCTGACACTAAATATATATATATAAAAAAACGAATGAATGTCTGTCTGTTTGACCTTTATGCATTACTACACCATTCATCCGATCGGCATGAAACTTTGGGAAGTTTCTGGCAAAAAAAAAAAATTAAGAATTGTTAAAAGTTGTGCACTCCCGCAAACGTTTCTGGCAACAACAAAAAACATTTGTTAAATATCGGCCCCCAGGGCCCTCATAATCTTTCCAATATTGAACGTTTACAGTTTCCGATGCAACTTGCTTTTGCAATGACCAACAACAAAGCACAAGGACAATCGCTGCAAGTGTGTGGACTATATTTGGAGAATCCGTGCTTCTCACATGGACAACTGTATGTGGCCAGCTCACGCGTCGTAAAACCTTCTGATTTATTCGTGTACGCACCAGACGGAAAAACAAAAAATACTGTGTATCCACAAGCACTTGAATAAATAAACAGAATTAAAACAACACTTTAAAATGTTTTGCATATTAAAATGAATAGGTTTCAATAAAAATGACAAAATGTAAATTGAAGGTTATCATACCAAGTTTCCTTAAATTTTCCTTTCTTCTGAGATCGCAGCAACGCGTGACGGGTAAGCTAGTTAAACATAAAACCCACCCTAAAAAATACTGCAGGCAATCAGACCAGGTAACCTAGCATTTCAGTTCTAGCATGTCATAGCGTTGACCTAGCAAACATTTTCAGATCTAGCATATTCCTAATCAGAAAAGGCAACCAGGCTTAGACTGGAACCTATTTGGAAAAGTTCAACAAAGCCCTATCAAACTACATTACACTACACTAGGCCACACTTGATTGCTACACCAATGAGCAGTACCCTAGAAGCTGCAACATGCTTTACAATGCAACAAACTGGTCACTTGATGGTAGGATGGCCTTCTGATGTATGAATATCCATATTTTCCAGGATTATCAATTTTTAACAATGGCTGCCACAATGTGTCAAGGGAGCACCTTAATCCATTGTCCATCAGTCAGTATGTCAGACTATAGTTAGCAATATTAGCATCGGATATATATATGGTTCTTTAACATTGTTTTACAAAAATATTTTAATATTGTGTGCAGAGTTTCTATTAATAACTCTAGCCTCGCAATCTTTTTCTAAACAATATTTGGGACTCAGGGGGATATGTACAATGAAGTGGCGGAGAGAGGTGTTAGCCTTCCTGTCTAAACGCCTCACTCCACCACTTCTGAAATGCAAGACTGCACCATATATTGCCAAGAATGTGGTTTCCCCCTGCGATGGAGTAAAGTTTTGCAACTTAGTGCCAACTCAGGCACCCTTGCACTATAATGCAAGGGTGTCTGCGTGCAGGGGGGGATTGTTTATGTGTAGAAAGGTGTCCCTCCTGCACATAAACAAACCTAAAATGCCATTCTGTCACTGTCATGTGTGCTGCTTCATGCAACACACATGTAAGTTACAAAATTGCATTTTTTAAAGGATTGTTTATGTACACGAAAGAAAACCTTCCTGTACATAAACAATCCATGGCATGTTGCTTTTTCCCTGTGCACAGGGCAGCACATATTGAAAAAGCAAAAACGAGGAGAAATAATGCATTTCTCCTCGTTTCACCAACGTATTACCAGGTTTTACCTGGTCTTAATTGTGGCGCTGCCTCCTATGTTCACCACCCTTGTACATAGGGGGCAGCGTCAAAATCAATGGGTGTTGTGGTGGAACGCCCACCGTAACACCCACTACCCACCCCTTTCACTCTAACCATAGCGTGAAAGGGGGCCTTATTAACAAGGCAGTGTTAAGCCACGTTAAGTGTCTTAACGCTGCCTTGTAAATAAGGCTAAGCCCCTATCGCCACCACAACATTGGTAAAAGTAACATTGTGGTGCCAATAGCGGCTTGTACATATGCCCCTCAATGTTTCTATAAGACAATATTTTGGTTATGATACAGTGGTACAATGTTTATTCGCTACCGGGGATTGCCCGGGAATCCATTGGTTCCAGGCAGGGGCAGAATATTGTCACTTTAATACAGCAGTAATGTTGTTAAACAGAGGTGACGATTCAGGGTCTACAGGGTTAATATAAAAAAGTGAACGAGCAGAGTGGCTTCTGGGGTCCTTTTATTTCTTTGCAGTTCTCTACTCAAATTTTCAGCATTAGGAGACAACTTATTTAAAACTAAAGTAGGCGTCTTGGAAAAGTAGGTCAAACTACAGGTTTGTATACTTATACAGTTACTAACTGTTTTTCGTCAACAAAAAATTATCTAATCCTACTATGAGGAACACGTTTCTGTGAATCACGCTGTGGTGAAAGTGGCAGCGCTGGCAAGAAGCTTCCATCTCTCGCAGCAAGAGTTCGAAACGGCTGCATCTCGAATGGAAATGCACCTCTCGCGAGGTAATCATTTTCTGAAGCGCCATCTTACTTGTGACAACTTCAGGGCTAATTACCAATAAAGGTGTTACAGGAGCTTCTTTCAGTTTCGCACTTTACTAAGAGATTGCCTTGTTTGTCTGCATAAAACTGTTTTATAATTATGACTGATCTCTGCTGCGAAAGAAGAAAAGAAATAACGAAAGGCAAGGACACTCACTCTATTCTCCAATAAATTGTAAAGAAGTAAAACGCGCGTGCCAGTCTGCTGTTTCTATCCTGGGCTGGACTGGGGAATCAAAAACAGTCTTTTAAAAAAATGCTCACTCCAGCCCTCTCTCTTCAACTCCCTACACAAATGTTCTCTTCCCATTCATCCACTCTCCCTCTATCTTCTCTGCTCTCTCATTACTTCATCACTTTTGTATTTTCTTCACCATCCTTCCCTCCTGTTCTCCCTCTCCCTCTCTTGAAGCTTCCCTGTGTCTGCTACTATTAACCTCCAGGAGAGGGGGAAATAAACAGCCATCAGGACGGCCTTCAAGGGCTCCAGCCCACTGGGGAAATGTCATGTGGACTAAAAGAGCTGTCATGCCCTGTTTTATCCCCTATGATATTTTTTATTTATGTTAGAAAAGTAGAATAAAAAGTAAAAAGTCCATATGCCCTAGGATAAGGTTACCTTGTACACAGAAGTAAACAAGCATTTGCAATGCAATGGTCTCGGCATCATTAAAGGTAGAGCTATTGGCATTGCTCATGACATTTCTTTTTTTTTCTTTAAATCAAAAATAAATGGCCATTGTCATTAACATTGCCAATACACAGCACTCTGCACTCAACAGCACACAATGCTCTGCACACTTGCTCTGCACTCACTGCTCTGCACACTCACTCTGCACACTCACCACTCTGCACTCACTGCTCTATACACTCACTCTGCACACTCACCACTCTGCACACTCGCCACTCTGCACACTCGCCACTCTGCACACTCGCCACTCTGCACACTCGCCACTCTGCACACTCGCCACTCTGCACACTCGCCACTCTGCACTCGCCACTCTGCTCTCTGCACTCGCCACTCGCCACTCTGCACTCGCCACTCTGCACTCGCCACTCTGCACTCGCCACTCTGCACTCGCCACTCTGCACTCACCACTCTGCACTCACCACTCTGCACTCACCACTCTGCACTCACCACTCACCACTCTGCACTCACCACTCTGCACTCTGCACTCACCACTCTGCACTCACCACTCTGCACTCACCACTCTGCACTCACCACTCTGCACTCACCATTCTGCACTCACCACTCTGCACTCACCACTCTGCACTCACCACTCTGCACTCTGCACTCACCACTCACCACTCTGCACTCACCACGCTGCACTCTGCACTCACCACTCTGCACTCACCACTCTGCACTCACCACTCTGCACTCACCACTCTGCACTCACCACTCACCACTCTGCACTCTGCACTCACCACTCTGCACTCACCACTCTGCACTCACCACTCTGCACTCACCACTCACCACTCTGCACTCACCACTCTGCACTCTGCACTCTGCACTCACCACTCACCACTCTGCACTCACCACTCTGCACTCACCACTCTGCACTCACCACTCTGCACTCACCACTCTGCACTCTGCACTCTGCACTCACCACTCTGCACTCTGCACTCACCACTCACCACTCTGCACTCACCACTCTGCACTCTGCACTCACCACTCTGCACTCACCACTCTGCACTCACCACTCTGCACTCACCACTCTGCACACTGCACTCTGCACTCTGCACTCACCACTCTGCACTCACCACTCTGCACTCTGCACTCACCACTCACCACTCTGCACTCTGCACTCACCACTCTGCACTCACCACTCTGCACTCACCACTCTGCACTCACCACTCACCACTCTGCACTCTGCACTCACCACTCTGCACTCTGCACTCACCACTCTGCACTCTGCACTCTGCACTCTGCACTCACCACTCACCACTCACCACTCTGCACTCACCACTCTGCACTCACCACTCTGCACTCACCACTCTGCACTCACCACTCTGCACTCACCACTCACCACTCTGCACTCACCACTCTGCACTCACCACTCTGCACTCACCACTCACCACTCTGCACTCACCACTCACCACTCACCACTCTGCACTCACCACTCTGCACTCACCACTCTGCACTCACCACTCTGCACTCTGCACTCACCACTCTGCACTCTGCACTCACCACTCTGCACTCACCACTCTGCACTCACCACTCTGCACTCACCACTCACCACTCTGCACTCTGCACTCACCACTCACCACTCTGCACTCTGCACTCACCACTCACCACTCTGCACTCTGCACTCACCACTCACCACTCTGCACTCCCCACTCTGCACTCACCACTCTGCACTCACCACTCTGCACTCACCACTCTCCACTCTGCACTCACTACTCTGCACTCACCACTCTGCACTCACCACTCTGCACTCACCACTCTGCACTCACCACTCTGCACTCACCACTCTGCACTCACCACTCACCACTCTGCACTCACCACTCTGCACTCTGCACTCACCACTCACCACTCTGCACTCACCACTCTGCACTCTGCACTCACCACTCTGCACTCACCACTCTGCACTCACCACTCTGCACTCACCACTCTCCACTCTGCACTCACCACTCTGCACTCACCACTCTGCACTCACCACTCACCACTCTGCACTCACCACTCTCCACTCTGCACTCACCACTCTGCACTCACCACTCTGCACTCACCACTCTGCACTCACCACTCTGCACTCACCACTCTGCACTCTGCACTCACCACTCACCACTCTGCACTCACCACTCTGCACTCACCACTCACCACTCACCACTCTGCACTCACCACTCTGCACTCTGCACTCACCACTCTGCACTCACCACTCTGCACTCACCACTCACCACTCTGCACTCTGCACTCACCACTCTGCACTTACCACTCTGCACTCACCACTCTGCACTCACCACTCACCACTCTGCACTCACCACTCTGCACTCACCACTCTGCACTCACCACTCTGCACTCACCACTCTGCATTCACCACTCACCACTCTGCACTCACCACTCTGCACTCACCACTCTGCACTCACCACTCTGCACTCACCACTCTGCACTCTGCACTCTGCACTCACCACTCACCACTCTGCACTCACCACTCTGCACTCTGCACTCACCACTCACCACTCTGCACTCTGCACTCACCACTCTGCACTCACCACTCTGCACTCACCACTCACCACTCACCACTCACCACTCTGCACTCACCACTCTGCACTCACCACTCTGCACTCACCACTCACCACTCTGCACTCACCACTCTGCACTCACCACTCACCACTCTGCACTCTGCACTCACCACTCTGCACTCTGCACTCACCACTCACCACTCTGCACTCTGCACTCACCACTCTGCACTCACCACTCTGCACTCACCACTCACCACTCACCACTCACCACTCTGCACTCACCACTCTGCACTCACCACTCTGCACTCACCGCTCTGCACTCACCACTCTGCACTCACCACTCACCACTCTGCACTCACCACTCTGCACTCACCACTCTGCACTCACCACTCTGCACTCACCACTCACCACTCTTCACTCTGCACTCACCACTCTGCACTCTGCACTTACCACTCACCACTCTGCACTCTGCACTCACCACTCTGCACTCACCACTCTGCACTCACCACTCTGCACTCACCACTCTGCACTCACCACTCTGCACTCACCACTTTGCACTCACCACTCTGCACTCACCACTCTGCACTCTGCACTCACCACTCACCCCTCTGCACTCACCACTCTGCACTCACCACTCACCACTCTGCACTCACCACTCTGCACTCACCACTCTGCACTCACCACTCTGCACTCACCACTCTGCACTCTGCACTCACCACTCACCACTCTGCACTCACCACTCTGCACTCTGCACTCACCACTCACCACTCTGCACTCACCACTCTGCACTCACCACTCTGCACTCACCACTCTGCACTCACCACTCTGCACTCTGCACTCACCACTCTGCACTCACCACTCTGCACTCACCACTCACCACTCTGCACTCACCACTCTGCACTGTTCGACAAACAGGAATCCACTTAACTTTCCATTTTTGAGCATGTGCAATATAAAAGCAACGTAAAATGCTTAATAAAAGTAGGAACTCCGACACGGAGGCCAAGGCAGTGAGAGGTCACTGTCTTTATGTGAGCTGCAACAGAGCTCCCTATCAGCGAAACCAGGCCACTTGGAAGGTATTTGAGCCTACTTGCTAACATAGCGGAGCACAGAACTCTTCAGAGATTTGTGAGGGATATATTATGCAACAAACATTTAAAGCATCATTAAAGTTAGCATAACTTGAAGGTCAAAACACGTTTGTAAGAAACAGTAAAAATATGTATTTTCTGAATAATACGCAAGGATTACAAAATATGCACTGGTAAAGCCAATAGATCTGTCATTTTGTTAGGGTACGTTTTTGGAAATAGTTGGGCAGTTGTATGTATGTTTGCCCCCAGAGGATTAGGATGAAAATCCAAAGATGAAGTGGCCCGCATCGCTATTGTTTAGGCACGTATCGCGGCCGCCCCGGAAGTCAGGCACGGTCGCCAGTGACGGGGGCGGGGCCACGTTCAGACCGGAACTGAAGAGGAGGCAGGCGGAGTCGTTGCGTCTCGCGGCCCGGGGCTCCTGTGAGCGGTGTAGAGCCCCGGGGCCGCGCCAGCAGGAGGTTGGGCGCCGCGTGCTGAGGTAAGGTAAGTTCTGGAGCGCGATTAGTGCACTTGTGTGTGTGTGTATGCTCGTGTGTGTGTGTGTATGTATGTGCGCGACGGTGACGGTGACGGCGGGGGAGGGGGTGGGGGGGCCTCGGTGCACTTGTGTGTGTGCGCGCGTGTGTGTATGAGTCAGGGGTGGTGTCTCTGTATGTATGTATGTGCGTGCGTGCATGGGCGCGTGTGTGTGTGTATGCGCATGCGTGTGTGGTGCTTGCGCTTCCCAGGAGACAGCCACTGGCCACAGCGCGCGTTCCAGTTACAAATCGCCTGGAAGGATGCGCGTGGCCAGGACTGTCTCCTGGGAAGCACGCTCGGTGACATAAGATCTCGGCGGAGACGCGCTTACGCGCGTCTTTTAGCCGAGACCTAAAAACGTTATACTTTATTAGCACTCGTTCTATCTGCTTGAGACAAGGTAGGTCATTTTAAAGTTTATCTAGTCCCTGGGCATAGCCCCAGGCACACCTATCAAGAGAATGCAAACACCTCCCCACAGCCAAACCTTTTGTCCTCTGCTTAAAAGCAATCCACATCTCACCACACTGGAGCCATCCATCTGACAGGTGACAGTTAAATACTTATACGTTTTAGACAGCAAAATGTTTACTTTTTAAAAGTACCTGTTGCTTAATAGTTAGACAAATGCCAATGTTCTCAGATTTTGATTAGCTATACAAATGATTCCTTAAATTATTTCTCTACTGCTACGAATCCAAATCTATTAACCTGGGGTCAGCATTTATTAAATGTAACAATGTAGCCTAATGTTTCCCTGAGAAAGCAGCCAGCATGGTTGCTATACAAATAGCTTTTACGGATATTTCAGTGTAAGGGCATGTTCAACAATAACTTTCACATGTTCTACTAATACATTCCATGCACCCTGTCTTCGTGGGCAATAAGTCAAAAAGGGAGACCCATTAATATTTAAAAAAGAAGGTTTAGGCCTGTCAAAGGAGGGTATTATGACAGGTCAAATTTGCAGTTTAAAATTTCCACAGGCATGGTACCTCTGTGCAGCTTCCCGGCATTGCACAACAATAGTCTCTCACAGGTAACCTGCAACAGTGATCACATGTATGTTACCATAGCTCCAACACAGAAACGTTATCTTAAAAGGTGGACATCGGTGGCAAACATGCTCAGTCAAAGTACCATGAAATTACTGTGAGATTCAGGTAGTGATACTATATATAGTAAAGGTTAAATACCAGCTGATTGAAAGCAACAAAAACTGCCAAAATGAATGGGTCTACCTCATTTGCAACCTCCTATGTTTTGGTTTTCGGGATTTTTATTAGAGTTCCTTAGTTTTAATCTGTAGGCGATATTTTTTATGTTTTCCGTTTTCCTGACAACATTGATTAATTTGGGATATTTTCCCTAATACTTTTGTCATCAATATTTATGTCTTTTCTGGTTAATTGTAGGATCAAGATATTTATGTTTTCAACATTTATTTGTTTATGCTGATGTAGTTTTTCATGCTATGGTGTCATACATCCAACTGTAAGTGGTAAAGAAAACAAAATTGTAACTACATTGGCAATGGTTTAAGCAAATGAACAGGAGAATTTCTCGAAGCTCATGTTTGTCAACTCAAAGGAAAGTAGGCAATTATCTAACCTTTTGGCGTTGATGTGGACATGGGCACAAAGGGCATGGAACTGATCACAAGGGGATATCGGATGCACCTAGGTGGCTAGACCTAAGGGTGCTGCACTGAAAATCTTTACAGGCCAAGGCCTTTTCTTGAGTGGGCAATTGAGGGGTTTAATGGATATTTGCAAACAATTGCAATCATCCCTGTCAATTTTTCTTTGGCCTGTATCTGGTGTCTTGCTGATGGATAGAGTGGAATTCAAGATGCAGGGACAGTTCTCTGGTTTTCATGCGTTGGAACACTGCATACAATATTGAAATGCAAAAATATTGGAAAATAAATATTGATAACTAAAATAGTGACTTTCTAAACTTAGCTAGTAAAACCACAAATATTGAAAACACAAATATCTTTGTTAAAAATATTGAGTTTTACCTGTATTGATAACAAAATCAGATACAAAAATATTATTAACTTTAAATACACATATAATATGTCAAACATATCAATGTACATATTATCAACTGCAATATTAACACCAAAATGTTTGAACAATTACACATGATGATGAACTTTTCCTTTTACATGACAACCTAAATAATAAAAAAGAAATCCTAATACTCTGTACAGCACATGACTTAATAAAGCTTAGCCAATGTCAAACCTGGGACCTTCAAAATGTGTCCCAAACCATTCCCTCAGATATGCATCATGTATGGTAAATATCAAATTACAACTATCCCATTTAAACATGCCATTTTACCAAATAAACCATGCAGCACTTATTACAATCTTTTCAGCCACATAAAACATAAAACAAATAACTATTATCCTCAAAAAAATGATCATAGACTTTGAGCAAGACATGATTCAACTTGACAACAAGCTAATAATGACAATTCAGGTCAACACCATTTCTTCCTCCTATTTCTTCATCTCCACATGCTTTGTGAGATATTAAAATGGCTACTCCAAGGCTTAAGATGCACCATCACTCAGGTCCTCATCTCCAGCTGACTGGACTATGGAAATGTTCCCTACACAAGGAATGCAGCTCACCTCCTCCTACGACTACAACCCATACATAATGCTGCAACCATACTCATCCTGGATTTCTCTAGATAAACCCACATAGTCTCCTACATAAGGGACCTCCACTCCACTGTCTTCCTGTACAGAAAATATGCCAGTTCAAGCTCCTGACCCATGCACACAAGGCCTTACATGGTCCCGCCTACTTAAAGCACTTCTTGAACTTTCATCAACGAAGCAAACAACTCCGCTCTGCATCCCTTTCACAAACCTTCACCCCCCCACATTTGACGTAACAGATGTAGAGGTTGCTCCTTATCCTACCTTACAACAAAGACATGGAACAAGCTTCCCTTTCATCTATAGACCTCCCCATCTCTTCCAGTGTTCCAAAAGTCCCTGAAGACCTGGCTATTTGGCTAATCAACTGGACTTTGCCTGCACCTGGATACGATCACGATGACAAGTGGCACTTTACAAATCAGCTGATTGATTTAAAATATCTTCAAAATGTATCCCCATACGGGCATACAAGGCTGTTACTATCACTTCAATCTAAGTATATGGAGACACTCTCTCCCTTTGGAAATCCGCCTCTTAGAGGATCTATTAGCATTCCGTAAGGCCGTGAAAACTTACCTGTTTTAATCTTTTATGTTGACCCTCACTTTTCTGTTTTCTTTGCGTTGTGTTATGTCCACCTTTTCCATGCGCCAGGACGCTCCTTAGCTGGAGCATCTGTGCGCAAAATAAATGTTGATAACATAACATAACATAACATAACACTGCTAAATGTCTGCACTGTGCCTTTGAAATAAAATAAATTATAGCAATAGCCTATGTCCCTGTCACACAATTAGCCAAACACTACAATTTACTAATAAAAAAGCCCTTTCTCCGAAAGAAAACAACTTAGAGCCTTAATACAATGCCAGTCCGACTGCCACTGACAGGCTGTCGGAGGCAGACCAATTAACAGACAGCCCTTTGGTCCGACTGCCAGATTACAATGCCGGCGGTACAACCCTAGGCGGTCAGGAGGAAGACCTCCTCCTCCAATAGGTCAGTAATTTGGTTGGGTTGGCGGTAGGAATCGTAACCCTGAATGGAGGCGGTACCAAGGCAGGCACCACCATCGGGATTACGATACCCTTTTCTGACATCTCTTTCATGTTGGATAGACCACTATGAGAAGGCTGTCAGAAAGGGACTTTGGGGCACGCCCATTGTGGGCCACTGTAAAGTGACCAAGGGGGCACTTGTAGTACCCCCACACACCTCTATGCACTGTGTGTCAAGCGCCCCTTGGTGCGTGGTACACAGTGCATGGAGATGCACAAAGTGCTCATTTGCACTGTGGTTTGTGCTGTGGCCCTTTTCCTGGGCCGCAGCATAGGTTGCAGTGTAAATGATCACTTTCCAACTAAAATGAGGCCCTTAGTCAAGACACTTGGGTTAACAGACTGCATCGCTGCACACACAGATGGCAAACCAAATTCCAAATAACACAGTGGAATGTCTATGAGAGAACACAGGAAGCCAAAAACAAGCAATGCAGTAGCTGGAAGGCACAATGCCTTGCAATCCATACTAGACAGAACCCAACTTACACCCGACAAATTTATAGCAGCGTTACAAAAAGAAAAAAGCTACCAAGAACTAGGACTGGAGCAACCTGCTAACCAATGTGGCCTTAATCTTAGCAAACAAACCAAAATAATGTACAAAATAATGAAGGATACATTACTTAGACATTTTTAGCAAAAAGCTTATTATAAAATAAGCAGCAGTCTACCAAAGTCCTAAGAATTTATGACAAATTCTAAACCAAAATACCAAATATTTTTTGTAAAAAAAAAGATATGTAATATTTGATTACATCTGTCAAAACATTTATTGAAATTCCAACCTGATGTAATAAAATGATATCTTCATTTTTTTAAGTGTAATTATCACCAACCAAGAAAGTTAAAAACAAACTAATTACATTCCACCAATACGCCGATGGAATTAATCTCCACTGGATTTTAATTTAACAGGGCTGGAAGAGGTAGTAGTCTCTCTGCGTTTAAAAACATTGCAGAAAACGTTTAATCTGCAGTGGTTTCTAAAGATAGAGGTACTGCTCCCTCTTCAAGTCCTGTTTAAACCACTGCACAGCAGAGCACACCTCGTGGCGTCCTTACATACTTATGTAAGGGTGCCCATGTGTATGCACTATACTGCAGTGCATACCCCTTGGTGCCCTTACATTAGTATGTTGGGACGCAGAGTGGTATGCACTGGAGTGGATACCCATCGGTGCCCTTGCAAATTTATGTAAAGGTACAGAGGAGTATGTGCTGCACTCCCTTCAATGTCCTTACATAAGTATATAAGGGTGCTGAGTGGTACGTTCTGGACTGTATACCCCTCACTGCTCTTACATTCTTATGTAAGGGTACCAAGGAAAATACACTGCTGTGTGGTGCAGCAAATTCCCCTCAGTGCCCTGACGTTAGTTTGCAAGGGTGCTGAGTGGTATGTACTGGAGTGGATACCCTTTGGTGCCCATACATACTTATGTAAGGGCACTGAAGGGTAAGCAGTTCAGCACATACCCCTTGTTGCCCTTACATTAGTATGTATGGGCACTTAGGGGTAAGCATTGCACTGCAGCATATGCCTACCCCTGCTTTTACATACGTATGCATTGCATACACCTCAGTGCCCTTACATAAGTATATAAGGGCACTGAGTGGTATGCACTGGAGTGAAAATTCCTCTGTGCCCTTACATACTTATTTAAGGGCACCGAGGGGTATGCGTTACATATTGCGGTGCTCACTCTACCCCTTCTCAGAATTCTGTGCAATCTCACAAAATTTAATGTAATTCAGAAGAATTCCACTCAATGAAACTCCACTAAATCCGCCACACCTACAAAAAACGCACAAACATTATAGATAACATGTAGACCTCCCCTAAAACCCCCATATCCTCATAACCCTTAAACAATCCTGAAACAAGGACTTATCTGTTCTAACAAACAGCAACACCTGGTCACAGAAAAAAAGACTATAAATATTACAAAGAGTTTTGAAAAAAGTAACAGTGAAAGAAATTGCCGCTAAATGAAACAAAAAAAGACTATCTACTGTTTAAATTTATGGGAAATATTGTAAAAATGCTGAATAACTGTAGAAATATTTGTAAAGATATATTAAACATGCAAAACATGTCAAAAAGTTTTAAACAATGTATATAAAAAGTTTTAAAATATTAAGGATCTGTTAAACAATGGAAACAAAAATGAAAATATACAATTTAGTATTGGAATATAATTAAAAAATAAATTCCTAAAAAATAAAAAATAAAAATGATTGTGTTTACTTAACTTCATGTAAAGTATATATGATTAAAAATGTTAAAATAAACTGTAAGTAAGCTTTGTAAACAGAAATAAGATTAGAAACATATGTCACATTCTTTAATTCTTTAATAAACAAAAACTGTAAATGTTACAATTATTTGTTAAAAATATACAACAAACTTTTTTTTAAATAATAGTTCTAGTCATCGACAATACTACTAAAATGACACAGTATATTTACCACTTCAATTCATAAGCTTTATTTCGATTATTCATAAACAATCATAAAAGCATACGGTGTTAAAAAATTTACATGATAAAATACATTACAGAACGAAAAAAGCATAAGTCACAATAAATGGAGCAGCTCAATTGAAGACAAGTATTCGACCGGGCAATTACATTTTTACAGATAAATCAGACTTAAAAATCCAGACTTTTCCTATGGGACACAGCTTTTAGAATAAAGGTAGCGGTAAAAAAACAGATATCGAAAGTGTCAAGTGCAAATAGTAAATTCATGGCATGAGCAGTAGTAGACACAGAGTATTTCATAAAACAGGTTTAAGATAACATAGACGAATGTGCAAGTACAATGGGCAGATTAGCATAAAGTGCAATGTGCTTTGTTTGGTGGTGCAATCACACTGGCAGGGGCTTGAACTATAAATTTTCATCCGTGGAAATGCCACCAAATTATGGACAATGCCTAATCTCAGCCTAGTGAGAACAAACTGATGTGATTGTTTGGTGATTGCTTTTAAATACATAGGCATGCCCTGGCCAACCTCCTTGTTGGAATGGTAAAAAACATGGGTTGTAAAGTGGCTACATTGGACTCTACGCATATTGGATTTGATCCCCAAGAAAACATTTTTAACCTCCTGTTTGGGTAAATTAACAGTACATAAAGGATCATCAAAAATATCCAGATTGAAGATTTCTTTATGGGACGTTAAAACATATTTTAACCAGGGGATGTTGCGAACATTGTCCAGCCAAAGACAATCTAGGATGATTCGCCTGGTGAATCCTGTTTCGTCCTTTGCCCAGATTGACCTCCAAACCATAAGGGGTCTCAAGCCCATTAAATCTGCCCGGCCTCTTTATGAGTCAGTTCGGTGGATGCCGAAGAGGGGAGGCACAGAAGTCTTTTAAGGAACTGATTCTCTGTTAGTTGCAGGTCCCCATGGTTACAATGGCCCCATACTCCTGAACCATATAGGGCAATGGAAGCGCATCTGTGCCTGTAGACATTTAGCATATCTGGGATGCGACGACTGCCCAATTTTGAAGCAAAACGAAATACTCCCGAGGAACTTTTTCCCATCTTGGCCTTCACATTTAAAATCTCGGATGCCCATGACCCACTACTATTAAAAGTTATGCCAAGATAACAGAATTTATCCACAACCTCTATTCTGTGTTCCTTAAACTGGAATGGTTTAAGTTGTTTCACCTTTTTCCCACAGGCCATGATAAAGGTCTTAGAGTTATTAATTTTTAATTTTCTCCCCTGGATAAAATCATGAAATTAATTCATAAGATTTTGGAGACCATTTGGAGTTCTCGAGAGGAGGACCGTATCATCTGCATATAGCAGTACCGGGACTGGTTGGCCCTCTATCTGCGGGGAATCAGCTTGAACTCTCTTCAGTTCGGACTCCATAGAATTTATAAAAAGGGAGAAAAGTAACGGGGCCAGCACACATCCTTGCCTTATACCGGATTTAACCCTGATCTTCTTGGTGCATTTCCCTGCCTGGCCAAATCGAATCTGGGCTGAAAGCTTATTATATAGTCTGGCCAGGAAATAAATTATTGCTGTGGGGGCTTCCATTTCAAGTAGAGTGGACCATAAAAGAGTACGGTCCACCAGATCAAAAGCACTTGAGAGGTCGGCAAAACACAGGAATAATGAGCCCTGTTTCCCTTTGGTATATTTCCCTATGATAAGATCAAGGTTGATGCACTGCTCAATTGTCCCAAGACCCTTGCGGAAACCAAATTGAGAATCCGCAAGTATTTTATTGTCCTCTGCCCATTCCTCCAATCGCGCTAGTCAGACCCTGCCCATGATTTTAAGTGAAGAATCCAGGAGGGTGATAGGGCGGTAGTTCTTAGCCTCTCCTCTATCTCCCTTCTTGTAGATCGGCAGAATTATGGATTCACTCCAGGTAGAAGGTGTACTATCACTAACAGAGGCATTGAACACCTGGGTCAGGAGTGGACTCCAAAGTGCCTGGTTGGTTTTATACAGGTCGACCGGGACCCCATCCGGTCCCGGTGCCTTCCCCCCTTTGCTCTTACTGATGGCAATGTCTACTTCTTGGAGGGTAATCCCCAGGGGTAACTTAGGTTCAATAGGGACGGCAGAAAAGCTATCAAGAGCCTCCCTGGCCGGATCAAAGATTCCTGTGAAATATTGTACACAGCTGTCCTCGCTAACTTGGGCAGTTAATACTGGGAAATCTTCCTTTTGGAGGAAGGGGCTATTGACCGTGCTCCAAAAAAGCTTACTGTCACGCAGCTCCGCCGCTTTTGTCAGGTTATCCCAGGCTTGCTCCCTTAGCTCCTGTTTTCTACAGAGAAGTTGCTGTTTATAGGTCGACCAGAGGAATGTAATAACCTCCCTGTCTCTGGGTTGTCTCGACAGAGCCCTCTTTAATTCTTGTAAATATTTCGTGCAAGCACTGTCGAACCGCTCACGGCTGCCCTCTTGGATATGCCCTTGGTGATGGTAAGGGACCTTTTTATTATAGTGCCAAGGTTCTCAAAATCAGCAATAATGCGCCGGGGGGTAGCATCATAGTCAAGACAGTTAAATATCACTTCCGACCCTGCTCCCACAATTTTACGCATCAGCTTCTCCGAGTTATCCCCACACCATTTAATACGAATATCATTTTGCCTACAAGGGGTTATATCATCTACTATCATGCGCTTATCGCTAGGCAGGGACCCCCAGATAGAGGTCGACATTGTGATGGCATTATGATCGCTGTTACCAAAGTCTACAATAATCGGGACTGAACAAAATGGGGCAATATGTACTGATACCAGTAGGTAGTCAATAACGGACGCCGAATTCCTTCCAACAAAAGTTGGTATAATATTACCCTCATTATCTGTAGCCGGGTGTTGAATCAATAAATTAAGATTTAACATAAGGGAGTTAAGAGAGTCGCCGTAAGGTGTGTGGGTAAAATGTGCCTGATTTTCCCCATTATCCCCGTCAAACCCACATACATTTGTAAAGGAGTGGGGACAAGTACGTATGTTGAAATCCCCACCCCAAATGATATCATAGGTCTTATGGGTATCTCTACAAATGTTCCTCACGCTGTATTGAGCTCATTCACAACACAGGTATTTGTGACATCAAACAAGTTATTATAATGATTGATAAACAGAGTTTCACGACCCCTTTTGTATTCCAATCTTAGAATTTGTGAGTGGAGGCCCACAATCAAATGCGATTTCACACGTGCAGGGAAATTCACACCATCAGAAAAGATATCTGACGTTACCCATGTCTCCTGTAAACATAGGACGTCAAACTGGGAAAGGGATTCCCTCGAACCCAGGGACAACGCTTTCCGACTCCAACCAGCGATGTTCCAGCTAGCAAGTTTGAAGCCAAGGATACACGGTGTAGGCTCAATAATCTCAGGGGCACTAATGGGCTCTGTAGTCGGTGGAATTTCAACAGGGGTGACCATAAATGCTGGTGGGTGGTGAGTGGTAAAAGGGTCTATGTCCCGGGGTACAAGATGGATAAGGGTGGGAGGCATTATAGGGGTTGAATCCATTGGTATACAATTACCCTTAGCCTCTCGTATACTATTTCCGGTGCCAGCAGGGAGAGGGCTTGAAACATGAGTCAGGGGTAGTCAGTCGACTCCATCTAGACCATCTAGACAGCTGAACCGGTTAAAATCACAAAAGGGGGCGTTCGGGGGCATCATAACCGGTCTTGCATCATATCTTCTATATCTACCCCTCCGCTCAACCCTGGTCCAGTCGTCTCTACCTCTGTCATGGTACAAGTGGTTGGGAGGAAAGAAAAAGGACACTGGAAGCATCTGAATGGTGGAGTCGAAAGATCTATTAAAACCCGCACAAATATGTGAGACCGTTCTAGGGTCTCTAAAACTGACCGTTATACAGTCCCCATTTATAGTCTTTACGGTTTTACCCAACCAGGGCACCCTTCTAACCATGATGATTTCGTTATGAAGATGGGCTGGGAGGGGTCTGTTCCAATTCAGCCATCTAACAACTTTACTTTTGCGAGATTTAAAGTTCTCGGCTTCCCCGGCTTCCAGCGGGGGGGCTCCAGCCAAAACTACCATGAAGCGATTATCTTCTGGCGGCAGGTCTGGCAGGCGCGGTCTAGGGCTCTCAGTTCGGGGGCTGGAGAATCTATTTGGCCGTCAGTAGTTACCCCGTTAGCATTAGCCAAAGTTTGGACTAGCCCTGATGGTAGCAGGGGGGGTATTTTATTATTATTATGATGGATTGGGACTAGAGGGCCTATAGGGGGACAGGGCGGATTGGGGGCGTCTTTCGCTAAAGGGGGACCGGAGATAGTGAGAGTAGTTTGTGGATTACACAGAGTATTAGGCTTCGTGGATTTAGCCAGTATGGCAGCTGTAGTTTTCTCAATGTTAGTTAGTTGGAGTTCTATCCGTTCCATTTTGGACTCTAAAGGGAATAGAAGTGATTTAAATAGGACTCCCAAGTTTTCAAATGTTAACTCCTTACTAGGCAGGGGTTGGGTTTGACTTAATGTGGGATTGGTGGTATCGTGTTTATGCTTAGCTGATTTAGACTTACCACCAGATTTCTTGTTATAGGACCTCTTGCGTTTGGTGGCGGCCGCATTATTGATAATAGTCTCAGTGGGCCGCTCGGGGGTTTTAGCGTTAGCTAATGTTCCAAGGAATGATCTCTTTATAGCCGATAGTTCCTTTGATAGGCATTTTTCAAGGACATTTATTTCGGTGTCAATTAGGGTATTGGCTCTAATCAGGAATGGATGACGACAGATGCAAGAGGGGGGGCCCGGTCCGGTCAAGCCCGGTCACGAACGGGCACAAATGGGCCAGCCCTTGGCCCGGGCTTCGCCGGGCGCCGTACTGCGCGCGTCCCGCGTGCGCGTTGGAGGGCGTGACTATAAGCTCAGGTCAGGCTGGGGGCGGGAAGAGTCACAGGTGCGCCTGGTCGACTCCGCGCACGTACCTCTGGTACTCGCTGTCCCGCACCCTCACAGCCGAGTCTACTCCCCGGCAGAAGAAACACACCAAATCCAGGCAGGACAAGACTCCAGGAGCCCTCCACAGGTCAGGGGGAACAAAGGCACCAACATCGGCTTCGAGCGACTCCCGCGGAGCGGGGGCCGCGAGCCGTTATGAAGCTCAGGTCAGGCTGGGGGCGGGAAGAGTCACAGGTGGGCCTGGTCGACTCCGCGCACGTACCTCTGGGACTCGCAGTCCCGCACCCTCGCAGCCGAGTCTACTCCCCGGCAGAAGAAGCACAACAAATCCAGGCAGGACAAGACTCCAGGAGACCTCCACAGGTCAGGGGGAACAAAGGCACCAACAGCGGCATTACCACTTAATACTAATGGAAGTATATTATAAGATTTAAGAATAAAAATCTAAACTTAAAGAATCACACTCTAATATGAATCAATATAATAACAGTTTTGACACTAAAGGGGTAGCATTTAGTATTCCAACACCAATTAAAACTTATTTGGTGAAGGCGTTGTACACTAAGGGGTTGACATGTACTTTTGCCACCCCAATCAAAACCTGTTTGGGGAAGGCGTTGGACACTGAAGGGGTCACATTTAGTATTCCCACTCCAATCGAAACCTTTTTCAGTTAGATTTTGGACAGTAAAGGGGAGACATTTACCATGCCCATTCCAATCTTAACTAATTTGGGGAAGTTGTAGGAAACTGAAGGGGTGACATTTGCTATTCTCACTCCAATTTAAACCAATTGTGGGGAAGGTGTTGGGCATGTAATATTCCCAATCTAATCTAAACCAATTTGGAGAAGCTGTTAGACACTGAAGGGGTGAATTTACTATTCCCTGTCTAATTGAAACCTAGTTGAGGAAAGTGTTGGACACTAAAGGGGTGACATCTACTATTTCCACTCCAAATCCTTCTCAAAATTGGTTCATTTTGGAATAGGAATAACAATTGTCACCCCTTTAGTGTCCAACACCTTCCTGAACTAGGATTCAATTGGCGGGGCAATAGTAAATCTTGCCCCTACACTGTTCAATTCCTTCTCCAAAACGGTTTAGATTGAACATTAAAGGGGTGACAGTTACTATTCCCAGTCCACTCCAATCTTAACCAATTTGAAGAAGGTGTCGGACACTTAAGGGGTGGCATTTAGTATTTGTACTTCATTCGGAAAAAAATTGGGAAACTTGGTGGACATTGAAGGGGTGACATTTACTATTCCCATTCCAATCAAAAACGATTTCAGGAAGGTGTTGGACACTATAGGGGTGATGTTTACTATTCCCCTTCCAATCTAAAGCTATATTAAGAAGGTGTTAAATGCAAAAGAGGTTAAATGTGTGATATCCACTTAAAAATATAGCACTTTTATACAAGGTAATGCAAACTAATTTTAAATACACAATCAATACTCCTTCATAACACATATTTCATTACTATAAGTTCAAATAAAAATGTATCCGAATCCAAAAACACACTAAACAATACTACAAACCTATAAATAGATATGTAATTATACAAAAGATATTTTAAATACATAACAATGCAATTTAAATTAATTCTTAATATATTTTATAAAATATTTACTACCTTCAATAGGGTTTAATAGAGTAAAAGTTTAAACCATAAAATTGCCAATAATGACACAAAATTAACAATGGCAAGCACAAAAATTAAATAAATGTTACCAATTAAAAAATGTTAAACATATTTGTAAGATATAGTTACAATTTTAAATCCAGTGTTTTAAAAATATTTCTGCAATTTTATAACGTGTTAAAAAATATTTAACATTTTAAAAAATACACACACATATTAATTTTGCTATATATTTATAATTTTACATTTTTTTGAAATAATATATTTAATACCATTAAAATACATATTAATTATTAGGAAATTAAAATGTATAACAAAAATAAGATACTGAAATACATTTTTACAATTTAAATTAATAATCTGCATACATTTACAATTATTAACTTATAATGTAATTTAAAATATACATTTTTAAAAATCTCTTCACCCTTTGTCCCTGAGAACCCAATATTCTGCTACTAATAAAAATGAAACAATTATTTGTATACTTAAATTGAACTGAAAATAATACATGTTAGAAATTTCATAACTTATAAAGTATATTACTAAAACACAAATAAATAAAAATAACAAACGTATTTCAGAACTCATCATTGCACATAACTTGGACCTACATTCTCACTGAAACTTGGCTTAACGACACCTCCTCCCCAGTTCTTGACATCTTAATACCTCCTCACGACACCGTTATCAGAAACGATCGTCCTGATAAAACCCAGGGGCGGGGGCATTGCATGCATTCATTGTTCCAACCTCACGTAAAACAATCTCTTTGTTCTGTGTTATCCTCCTGCGAACAACTGGTCACCAAAATCTGGAATAAAGGCAAGAAATGTTGGGTACTGCACTCCATCTATCATCCACCAGGTGACAATCTGGTCTTCATACAGCAAATCATGGAGGTCATTAGCTTGAGCTTAGATCAACTCTGCCACATATTCCTCAGAGACTTTAACCTTCACTAGAATTACTCAAATGATCCTATAGTCTGCTTTTTCAAGTCTTTCCTCTTTGACCTTAACCTCTCACAACTCTGTAACGGCCCTACACACAATAAGGGAGTTACTCTCGACCTGATCATTGCTAAAGACAATTACATACAATTAGGGGACATCTTACCCTTTGAATGGTCGGATCACCATCAAATTCCCTTTCTCATCTTGGAAAAGGGCTTGGGTGGACAGGGACAACCCCTCTAAGCTAAACAACTGGTGCTCAATATGAGAGACCTCAACATCAATACACTAACTGCAATCACCAAAAATAGATAACAGCCCCCCGCCAACATGACCAACCTTGATGATCTCTACAATCACTACATTAACACAGTGTCTAACACTCTTGATACTATTGCACCGAAGCAACTCAAAAGAATTCCCGTCAAGCAATCCAAACCCTGGTTTAATGGTGCTCTAAATGATGAGCGGCGAAATGTTAGACTCCAGAGAGGCTCTGGAGAAACACACCCTCCACCACTAATGTCACTCAGCTTAGGAAAGTGAGAAGTACGTTCAAGAAACACATCTGCATGGCTAAAATAAACCACTTCAGGACTCAGCTGGATGGAGCTAAACATAGACCCAAAAAACTCTTTGATATCATCGAGGAACAAGCTAACCATTCTTCCTACCCTATCATTTCTCTGGTTTACTTGCTTCCTAGCTGAGATGATTTCACTTTTCACTTCTCTGAAAAACAAGGAAAATCGAGCTGGAGCTACATCCTGTCACTCCAACTCTGAGGCCTCTGAAACTATCTGCATTTCCATTTGAGCTGGTAGTATTCTCGACAATACCCTTGCCCTTAGGATATTCTCTCAAGAATAACGCCTTTTGGAATTCCTTTGTCCTCCCTGATATCAAGGAGCTTCTACACATCATAGTGCCCCACAAACACTCCAATCATTTTAGCGATGCCAAGCTTTTTAAAGAGCTCAAATCAGCCATTCTCCCTCTATGGTCCAGGATCATTAATGAATCCCTCCTACAAGGATAGATACCTGACTGCCTCAAGGTTGGGCAAGATACTCCCATCCCTAAGAAACCCAACGTGGACCTACGGATCCTAACAACTTCAGACCTATCACATGCATTATGACACTACGGGCCAGATGTAGGTTGACATTTACCGACCGGTAAATGGCTATTCTAGATGTAGGTGGCCCATTTTACCGAATCGGTAAATTTACCGAATCGGTAAAATACCGAATCGGTATTATTACCGAATCGGTAATTTTGAGATATAGGTGGGACTCTTCTGAGTTCCACAGGCCTTACCAAATCGGTATTTTACCACCAAATCCAATTGGGTGGTGAAATACCGATTCCAGGTGTGCATGCACACCTATGGCATGTGACAGACAGAAATGCCCTTAGGGCATGTCTGTGTGCCACATGTCCCACATGCCTAAATTCGGGGTGCTAGAGGGTGTCAAAGTGACACCCCCTGCACCCTTGCAACATTCGGTATTTACCGAATCAGTAAATACCGATTCGGTAATGCCCATTGATTCCTATGGGCTTCAATGCCCATAGGAATCAATGGGCATTACCGAATCGGTATTTACCGAATCAGTAAATACCGATTCTTACAGAATCGGTAATTCAATTACCGATTCTATCTATATCTCCCACCTTCTATTCTACCGATTCATAAATACCGAATCAGTAAAATTCGGTATTTATGAATCGGTAAAATATACTTACCTACATCTGGCCCTAGATAAGGTGCTCGAAAAATGCGTCCACTCACAGCTATGCAACCACATTGAGAAATATCAACTCCTTGAATCCCATCAGTCAGGTTTCAGAGCAGGCCACAGTACTGAAACAGCTATAACCCACATTGTAGATGAAGCCTTGAGATCCCTTGATCAATATGTCCCTTGTCTCCTGATCCAGGTCTATAAAAGACTTTATTGTTGTGTGGTTAAAAACCCCTACAATATAAAAGCAGTTGCAGCATATTCTTTAAAAGAAAAAACAGTATATAAAATTACACAGAAGTCCAAAATTTGCATTGTACTTTGAAACCTTGGAGACCTTCTTGGCGGTAAATGTTCCAACCGGGGGCCAGCTTAGGCTTGGGAGGTTAAAGAACAGATGCTGACCCCAGAGATGGAGTGCCACTCTGCCGTAAAGGGGAGTGTTTGGAAACATTAATGTCTTCCAACTGTTTTTGCGCCTTCGTAGCAAGTTTTGTTAATCCGATGTTCAGCTTCGTGTTGCTCGGGTTTAAAGCTGCTATTATGGCTTGGCTGCATGATCGAATTCTGAGCCTTTTCCATTCTTCACGCAGTAAATAACGTCTGACATCGAGCAATGCGGGACAAAGACAAACTATGTGTTCCAGTTCTTTGCTGTGGTAGCCACACAGCCTACAGTGAGTGTAGTTATCTGGTCGGCGCCTTTCTGGCAGATTCAATAAGAAAGGCCATTCACCCATCCTTAGGGACAAAAACTTTCTTTTAAAAAAAAGTGCAAATGTGCTTGATAAATGGGGGGGTACAACCCCAGGTTTAAAATTTGTGATCACTGTCCAGGCGTGTTTCCTTTTTGACAGTATTGCCCTGTCTGAATGGAAGGACCACAGCCTGACGCTCTTCCTAATGACTACTTTTAATGCCGACTGGGAGGGATTTGTTCCCCAGAATTCCTCAACACCGAGTTGTTGTAAACTATGGTCCAAGTAGAGCCGATATTTGTTACTGGCTTGACTTTTCTGAATTTCGTGCCAGAGTCTGGCCTCCAAAGAGCCCTCCCGTGCATGACGGAGTATGGAGGTCGAGTAGACCTAATTCAAGGCGAACTTGTGCAGGTGATGCTGTCTTTGGCAGATGAAATGCACGATTAAAAGAATTTGTTATTAATTTATTTAAGAGGGTATTTGTGGTGCCCATCATGATCTCTTGACCATATGTTAATGAGTTAGTAATCTTGGCGTTCATCACCTTCAGCAATGGGATTAAGCTGGGGCCAAGTAGTTTTTTGGGAAGTTTCGTGGCGACAACCTCTAAAGCCAGAGCTTTGGTCCTCAGTGCTTCTTTCTGTTTGACAAAAGAACTTCTGGAGTCAAGAATTATTCCCAGATATTTATAGTGAGTTGTTGAGTCTATTTTTACCTTGTTGTAATACCAACCACCACACCTTTTCTTTTGCTTCCCAAAGTAGATTGTTTTTGTTTTTGACAGATTCAACTCTAGAAAGTTGCTTTTAGTGTAAGGGAGCAGTTCATCAAGGAGCCTCTGTAGGCCCACTTTCGTGTGACTAAGCAACACCAGATCGTCGGCGTATAAAAAGTTAGAAATACATACCCCATGTAGTTGAGGCGGGTGGCTGTTGACGCTGTCGAGAATTTGTCAGAGATTCGATATGAATAAGTTAAAAAAGAGAGGTGCCAGCGCGCAGCCTTGTTTTACCCCGCTTCTCATCTCAATCTTCCTAGAGATATGAGAGCCTTCGCCCAACTTGATTTTAATCCATGTTTCGCAATGGAGATAAGCTATCGCAAGTAGCAGAGACAGGGGTGCGCCCCAAGACTTTAATTTTTGCCACAGTAGGTCCCGGGGCACTCGGTCGAAAGCCGCTTTAAAATCTACAAAGCAGCAGTGCAGTTGGATTTGTTGGACTGACGCTTTCTCTATCAAAACGGATAGGGTTAGTAGGTTAGTTATTGTACCAGAGTTGGCCACAAACCCAGTCTGATTGAAGGGGAGGCGCCGTGTTTCCTTGGTCCAGACCAGTAGTTCGTCCAACAGAATGCTGGTGTAGTATTTAAACTCGACGTCTAAAAGTGCTATCATTCGATAGTTGCTGGGGTCGTTTCTCTTACCAACCTTATAAATGGGGTGAATGATGGCACCTATCCAGGACTCTGGGACAGTGTTGTTTAACCTGCAGTAAGAAAACAGGGGGGTCAGATGAACTGACCAGAATTCAGCTTCCGATTTAAACACCATCGGCTCTAGCTTTCTTAATTAAACATAGAATCTTGTGATTTAGTTCTTCCGAGGTCGCTGTCATCTCTGAGAGGGAAACAATGTTATTCACACAAACCCCATTTATGGGTGCCGTGATGAGATAATAAATGAAGAGCTGGGGACAAGCCGTGTTGGTTTTGTAGCCTCCAAGGTTGGGACCTTTTTGTTTGGCATGCTAGAAGGGTTTAGGCGGTCGGCTTCCTTATCCTTACTCATAAAGTGAGATGATAAAAAGAGGGACCATTCATTCGCGCTGATATTTGCACTACCATGGCCTCATCCACCAAGCTGACCCCTATGTACAAGGCTCCAGAATTTCTTTGAGTTTGGATTTTTGTTTTCATAGAGGAGCTTCACCCAGAATTGATACGTGGCTGCTTGTTTTCCCCTACGTGCTGCGAACTTGAAAGCTGCTTGAGCTTGCTTGTAGTCTTGTAGTCTTAAAAATTGGTTTTGTTACCTGGGCTCTCCCTGCATTTCCGAAGGGAACGATTTCTGCATAGCTTTAGCTTTTTTGTAGCTGTTGAAGTGTGTGGTCAAAATTCAAAGTGGTCAGTGCCCCTCTTAGGTGGGACTGTTTCTAATAGTTGGTTAATAAAGCTAGCCCAGGTGCAGACAGGCGTGAAATCAGTGGCAAGTGGTTGGGTTAAAAATGTTCTACATTTTTCAATTAGAAAGGGTGCCGCGTTGTCTGACCATTTCACCCTTTTTAAATTCTCTGTGTAGCAGGCTGCATGTGTTTGCGCAAGCTCCTGGTGGCGCTGGTTGTTGGCATGAATTGTTATAATCTGCGGCCGGTAAACGCTCTCGCCTTGTGGTGCAATACGGAAGCTCTCAATAAAAGGGAGAAGTTCCATGCTACCAAAGGAAAAGTCCTGATCCTTGTGGACATGTTCTCAGCCTTTGATACTGTCAAGCATGAGAACTTGATTGATCTTCTTCATCATAGGATGGGTCTCTCAGGCCCAGTCCTAAATTGGTTTGCCTCTTTCCTGCATAACCGCACATAAATGATCAAAATTAACCAGTCCCTTGCTTCCGGTACCCCTGTCATGATATGGGTGTCCTTAAGGATCCGTGTTCTCACCCTCTTTCTTCAACCTTTTTATGGAAGCGCTTTCCTTCATTCTGAGATGTGCTAACATTCAGTATCACATTTATATGGATGACACGCAACTGTACCTGAAGAGCTCTTCTCAAGAGGACATAAAAAAGCTAAATACTGTGCTTGCACAAACCCTCAATGGTTAGCTCAGTACCATCTGCTGTTAAATACTCTCAAAACTGAATTTCTTTTGATTCCCTCCCAATCACTTGCCTCCTACGGATCACCTTGGATAAACACTTAAACATGCAAGTGCACATCAGTGCCGTTATTAGGGGAGCCAACTTTCAACTTAACACCCTTAAGAAAATAAAACCATTCCCACCCCCCCCCCCGAAGACGTCAGGCCAGCGGTTCAATCCTTGGTTATCTCTAGGTTACAATATGGTCTGGTCACCCTTGCTGGACTTCCCAAAGCAAGCCTGGCCCCACTCAGAGCAACCCTGAACGCATCAGCTAGACTCATCACGGGCTCCAGAAAGCATGACCACATCTCCCCTGATTTCTTGCAACTAAATTGGCTATCTATTGAAGCCAGAATCAGATTCAAGATAGCTTGCCTGACTCATAAAGCCATACATTACAACACTCCTACCTGCAAATAAGCTTAAGCTGTCGGGTTCTTGCCGGAAACTAAGAAGTAGGTCCACCTTACTCTTGAAACTACCAAGATTCAAAAAGAAAAAATCTTACAATCATACTTTCTCCGGTCTTGCTCCAAGAATCTGGAACTCCCTTCCTCCCAAGATCAGATCCTATCCTTCCACAATATCTTTCAAGAAACTTGTCAAATGGCTATTCTGGAACGAACTTTAACAGCATCAACTTGCTCTCATGCTCTTGTTTTATTAACATTCTGATTCTTATTGTAATACACGGATGTGCTTTATTGTATGCTGGTATGTTAAACTGTTCCTGTGCTCTAGGGCACCTCTGATACCCCCAACTCTTAACTGGCTCTGTTCCCACTCTGTTGTAACCTCACTTACTGTCCCATTGAGTTTGTTACCCTTGTTTTTTCCCTTTCTGTACAGCACACTGATACCCGTATGGGTCTTGTTCACACTTTATTAAACATTTCAAATTAAATAAACAAAATAACATATACTATCAATCTCATTACATTGCCGCTAAATAAGCCGACGCGTTTCGACCTTGTTACTGTGTAGCGCTCGGACACTGCCAGATGAAGCGAGAACCTTAAAACCGGATATTTGCTGCTGAATAGGTCGCCTTGGACAAGAAGCCCTTACCACACTCAGGACATAACGTATCCCCCATAAAGATAAAACAAAACAACCTCCCATGCAACCATAGGAGAATTGGTAGTAAAACTACAGCAATCTACTTCTGCAACAATAGACGGGACTAAAGATGTCCTACCTCAATCAAAATCAGCCCTGATAAAGACCTTGGTGTAAACAAAGTGCGCTGGTCCCACAGTTACAAGGTCAAAACGCGTCCGCATATTTAGCGGCTCAGAGATACTTAGGAAACTAGAAGACGCTGCTTCCTTCAGCCAGTAGAGTTGGATTAGCTCAAACTCACCCAAAAAAGGTGTCAACAAAGTCTCTGACCACTAAAAAAGACCTGAATATCAGATAAGTGCAGAGAACCAAGTTGGACACATTTCCAGCACCACAAATACCAGTAGGACACTACGAAACCTAGGATAACATAAAGTGTTGGTATTTCCTGCTAATGTGAGCGCGAAATACATTCTTATGAATGAAGCAAATGAACAACCATACATTATCTAGGAATTATTTAATGTATTCATGTGTACTCTTGTTTAACAAGAAAAAGTATGTCTAATGTATTGCATGTATGTGTT
Source organism: Lissotriton vulgaris (assembly GCF_964263255.1). Lineage (NCBI taxonomy): Eukaryota > Metazoa > Chordata > Amphibia > Caudata > Salamandridae > Lissotriton > Lissotriton vulgaris. Next base: position 176,713,015 of record NC_141696.1, read on the forward strand.
TTTGTATAAATGTAAAGTCAGAAAACATTGAATACATTTTGTTATGTATAAGGTGAAGGAATACTTAAATAACAAGAAGTTTTTGAAGAAAAAACAAAAAATAAGAATACAACCACATAGTCAATAAAAGGGACTTCTATGACAAAAAACTTTATTGTGATTTATGATGTCAGAAGTAACGTGTTTGTTGAAATACTGCATTTTTGATTCCAGCCTCCGTCTCCTTCAACTGAATCATTCCCCTTAGTTAGATATCCAATGTATCCTTCCAGTAGAGTTCTAGACTTTCTAAGTTAGGTATGTGACTCACATGCGAACGTTCCAATGTGCACTTCACCTGAGGACATTCCAGAGAAGCAGCTGAAGAATTGAGCTCTGTCGTGAAAGCTAGAGTGAGGGTAGTTCCGCGGGCGTCGTTATTAGGCGTCGGGACATTAGAGAGAAAATATGTACCGCAGGTTAGTTTAAATTCTACTTGAGTTTTCTCGTCTCTAATAGAAAGAGTTCACGAGTGACCTGAGCATTGTCTTTCGAAGAGAAAAAAACAAAGAACTAAAAGCCGACAGAGAGTTAAACGCTTGTCTCCGTGGTGTGACAGCGTACTTTCCTTATCTGCTTGCCAGCACATAGTTGTCATGCTTACTGAATATTACCCGCAAATCCTTTCTTAATGAAGGTAGTGGTTTTGGTGAATCACCTCTAGAGTTCGGCAAACGTTTGTTGCTGAGTTTTACAACCTCGCTTGTTGCGAAATTGGTCAACACGCATTTTCAGTTTAGTTGTATTATTTTATTTATAAAAAGAAAAAGAGCAGGAAGAAATATTCAGTACTACATTAAGGCAGTAACTAGCATACCATGTCAATCTATTATTTGAATTCAACATACGTTTGGGTTCCAGTTTGAGAATAGGATGAGAGAGATTCTAAGAGTATACTTAAAGTGAAGTAGAATAAAAATAACTGGCACTTACCTGAATGTCCATCTCTACATTTGAGCAGGCTAAACAAGAGATATTGTTCTCGACCGGGAGCTAACCTATAAGAAGAAAAGAACAAGAGGTTAGAATACATAATACGACATCACAATGAAGAGAGGCAATAGCCAGAAGCACATTGGTAAGAGTTCAGAGAATTAAAGTATGAATAGAGTCAATTAAGAAGTATGTGCAGAGTATTAAGTAAATGTGCTCTTACAACAATTATGGTCATAAGAAACTAAGGATGATACCAGAGCAGTGGCAGAATATCATCATTGGCTGTCTCTTCTTATCCCCAAACCCTTTCCCCCATGGGCACTAACTTGTTGAGGTGTTTAACCCTTGCAGATAAGTTCTCTAGGGGGTATTGGGTATTAGCATCATTCTGCTCACGTGCACATTTGGAATTGGTGTGGCTGTGACAGAGTGAAGTGCCCAGATTTACATTGAAAAATGGAAGAGGGACTATATTTAAAAACCTCAGAAGAAATTTTTTGAAATATCCAAAAAGAGCTGGCAGCGGTGAGGGAAGGGAACAAAACCTTGAGAGTTGAAACTTCAGAGTTAGCCAGTAGAATGGGAGAATTAGTTTCAGGAGCAAACCCAAAGTTTGCCCCGATAGAAAACCAAAGACCCACTACTAGTAGCAAACCTATCGCTTCCACTCAAGTCATCCTCTCCCTATCCCTAGTTATACCTTTAGCTCCTCCCGAGCGCTTCAATGGGGACCGACAAAGGGCTCAGGTTTTTCTGACCCAATGTTCTCTACATTTCATGTGTTGCCCAATGATTTTTCCTGACCCACAGTCGCGAGTTGCGTTTGTCTCGTCATACCTCAGTGGAGATGTGGCATCTTGGTCCATACCATTGGTCACTAAGGACGAACCCATTCTATACAACTTTGTAGAGTTCAAAAAAGAGTTTCTGCGAATTTCTGATCGGAGAAAGGCTTCACAGGCCACAGACAATTAACTACTGGAACTGAGACAGGGATAACAGAGAATTGGTCACTTATCCGGCTCAGTTTAACAAGTTAGTCGTGGAAACAGAGTGGTCAGAAAACAAGAGAGCCGCGTTTTTCTATCGCGGATTAAGGGAGGAATTAAAGGACGCATTGGCACAAATTCCAAATCGACCGACAGAGATTTTAGCGTTGGTGGATCTAGTCCTAGAGATTGACTTTTGCCAAAGTGATAGGAAAGGAGAGCGAAAAAGAGAATTCAGTTCCAGCGTGCCAAGTTTTGACAGAGCAAGGTCAGAGACGACAAGAGCCACAGGAAACTCATCCGGAGTGGAACCCATCAAATTGGCACAATTAGAAAAAGAGAAAAAACGAGCAAACAAATTATGCTTGTACTGTGGAATTAGTGGACATTTTGTTAAGTTCTTGCCAAAAAGACCTAAAATCCAGATGAAGGAAAACTTGCAGCACACCCAGTGAGCGGAGTTGATCTGGAGTGTGCAAGATGGGAAACAACTCCAACAAACCATCTAGTGGCTAATACTTTGCAAGTGTCTTCACCTCATCTAATTCTAACTATGACATTAAGATTTGAGAGGTGATCCTGACCGGAATTTCAGTGATGATTGAATTGGGGGAAACCGGAAATTTCTGCGATTTGAAATTTGCAATACATGTTGTTTTGAGAGCTGTTAAAAAAGAAAGAAGTGAAGTAGTCAGAGCTGTGGATGGGACGAATCTCACATCAGGACCTCTTACCAGTCAGACAGAGTTTATACAGATGACCACAAAAGGTTACCAAGAAATCTAGCAGTTCAACTTGATCGACACTCCCCAATTCCAACTTATTCTGGGGCTTCCTTGATTGACCGAACACAACCTGCCAATACATTTGGAGTGCAAGGCCAATAAGAATGGAATCTGACTACTTCAAAGAGCATTGCTTCATGAATGAAGAAATTCCCCAAGAACCTATTGCAGCCGTTCGAATTCGTGAGAATGGAGCATCAATTTGTGTAAAGCAAACCAATTAAATTCCAAAAGAATACGAAGACTTTGCCGATGTCTTTGATGAAGTAGAAGCAGAAAAGCTTCCACCCCACCAGCCTTATGATTGTATAATTGAACTCGAACAGGGGGCAAATTTGCTAGGCAGTCGGATCTACGTATTGACCGAAAAAGAAAATTTGGACTTGAAGAAATACTTAAAAAAATATCTGGGGAATGGTGTCATCAGACCGTCTCAGTCTCCTGTCTCCTCGCCTCTCTTTTTGTGCCAAAGAAGGGAGGAGAGCTACAACCTTGTATCGACTACTGGGTGATCAACAAGGTCAAGATCAAGAACCGCTACCCATTACCACTCATATCGGTGCTGTTAGATAAAGTGAAGGAGGCAAAAATCTATACCCACCTGGATGTACGAGGGGCTTATCACCTAATCAGGCTGCGACAGGGCGACTAATGGAAAACGTCTTTCAGGACGAAATTTTGTCGGTACGAATATCAAGTTATGCCGTATGGATTATACAATGTCCCTGCGGCTTTTCAGTATTTTATCAGTGATGTACTCAGTGATTTCATTGATAAGTGTGTAATTGTGTACATCGGCAACATCTTGATATACTCAATAAATGAAGAGGAGCATCAAGATCAAGTCAGAGCTGTCCTTCATGGATTAAGAGAAAATACCTTGTATGCAAAACTGGAAAACATTGTATTCAATGTCACCACAGTGGAGATTTTGGCATTTGTCCTTTCCCATTCCGCTTAATCATGGACAAGCAGAAAGTTCATGCAGTGATGAATTGGAAGGCCCCCTCTACCATCAAAGAAGTACAAAGTTTATTTGGGTTTGGATACTTTTATAGATGCTTTCCCGTCCTGAAGAAGGAGTTGGATACTCCGAAACATGTCCATGTCGACGCACTAAAGAGGTAGCTGTACATAATTGAGCACCCCCTTTTTTAACAATACCAGCCGGGGGCGTAATTAAAGTTTTTTTCCCCACGTGCCAGGTATTTTTTAATTATCACTCTCACCACCCCACCTCTCACGTTCCATTCCCCACACACTACCACACATAGTCCACACTTAAAGTGCTCCCGCGTATCCGTAGGTCGCAGCACGCTGCACTCCGTAGAGGGGTGCGAACACCCCAATGATGGTAGAATGACACCAAGGGTCCTTTTGGTGTGTGAGGGGTACAAAAACAACACTGTGTGCTCCCCACCACAGTGGGGACCACATTAACCCTTTAGTGGATTCCACTTTGTTTACTTACGTTGCCCAGGGAGACTGAATCCACTGTCTACTCTCTCTCCCCCTCTTGTTACATATATACCGGAGGAGGAATTGTCATCATCTACAAAGACTCCATGTGCACTGTCTCCACCGGAGTTGGAACATACTACATGAAGCACCTCAACTTCAAATACAAATCACAGCAAATTTCATCCTGGGAGGGAGCTTAATCTACCCCCAAGCCAACTTCACTAATAACATCGCAGACTTCATTGCCCCTGTAGACCTCAATGTCAGTGCTTTCATCTTCTTAGGAGACCTCAATTTCCATCTTGAAGAATGGACAGATCTCAACTCAGCTGCACTTTTTGCCAGCCGTGGGAACCTGAGTCTAACCCAATGTGTCACGGAGCCCACCCACTATGACGGATGCATTCTAGACCCCATCTTCACATCTTTCAACAATATTACAATCAACACCCACAAACCCATCACCTGGATACACCACAACATAGTAAGTTTTCCAATCAACAGCCATCAACCCCGAAGAACCCCTACAGTGGGCCTGGGACACTGACACTGGAACAGCCCATAAGAGACAGCCCAGCCCCCCAACACTGGAACAAACCAACAGAGGCATGCTGGAGGGATACTCTACATGAGAAGAAAATGAACCTCAAAAGCATCCTGGCACATGACATTAAGAACTACAACAAGTGGGTCACAAACTGTGCCAACACTTTGCCCCAATGAAATGAAGCAATACAGCAAAAACCAGAACACAAGCCAACTGGTACACAGAAGACAATGGGGATGCATACCGTTAAACGACTTCCCTGGATTATGGCACCCATAGGTTTGAAGCCATTGAGGTTCAGCTGTGCAGGGCTCGGTGAACCAGGAGAAAGGTAATCTCGGCAGAGACTTCTGGAGAAAAGGGGATTTGGGTGACTATGCACCCCAAATCCTTTGTTTCCAATGACAGGCAGCTGGGCGAACCGCCGCGGTCTGGATGCTGGAAACCCACATCATAATCCAGAAAACTGTCGGAGATGCTGTTTTTCTCTGATCGTCATCTCGGCGATTGGAGAAAGCCTGTCAGCATCGGCGGTCTTTCAGCAGTTGGTCTAGGTACATGATGCATGTATCGTAATCTGGCGGTGGGACTGACTGCTTCCGATGAGACCCTGGCGGTCTGACCGTCTCCGACAGGACCACAGAAGCCTGTCCGACCTGCATCATAATGATGCCCTTAGTGTAGACAGGCCAATGGAGCATTTCATTTGACATGGTCCATCAACATGTTAACCCTGAGGACAGAAAACTGCAATTGTAAGGTCTCGAAGGATTAGCGGCCCTTCAACTAATGCCAAAAAGAAACACAGGCCCAACTTCAGAGGCAAAGAAAAAACATTCATTGGAAAAGCCACAAGGTCTTGAATTTTGTTAGGAAAAGTGTTTAGTAACAGTTAGGAAAATTTCCATGTTTGTCATCAGTTGTCCCCGAAAGAAAATTTTAAAAAATGACTACTTTGGCTATAACATTATGGAAACTTGGAATAGATTTTTTTGTCTGAACCGAGTGCATTAGCAGAATAAAGCTGTGCCCTCCAAAACAGTGATATGAAAAGGAGTCTGGCTCAGACTAGGTTTGGGAGTCCTTGGGCACCAGGGGGTACTGGGCTTATGGTTGTTTGCCATTGGCGTTCCATAACCAGACATTCCACAGCTCTAAATCATAAGCAAGTACATTCCTTTAGCACTTAACTCTCAAGGTAGATGTGGGTGAGTAGCGCAAAGTTTACACAGGGAGGTAGTTTGAGATCAGAGATTCATGTACACACAATAACGCTTGATAGATTGAAAGTCCAGCCATTGCTTGATCTTGAAAAAGTCAAGTATTTTATTCTCACTAAATCACAATATTACACTATCACTATCAACACTACAATGAGAAACTATTGCTTCGTGGATATCAAATCCACTTTTGACAGAGTGAACAGGAGCCAGCTGTGGAAGAAACTCAACGCATGGGGCTTGCCAAACAAAATGCTCAATGCCATAATTTCACTGTATACGGATACCAGGAACTGCCGGAAAATTTTTACTCTCTATCTGATTTTTCTACAGATGAGAGTACGAATATTAGTAAAGACTGGGGTGATTGCAGTAACGAGAGTAGTTCAGTAGAGGGGGAGCTCAGCGGCAGCCCAGTTACTCCGAATGCTTCTGCTTCTACGGTCAGGAGACGGAAAAAGAGGGGCTCTCAACGGGTTGTAAATAAGGAGAGTGAATCTAATTTACTGGAGTTGGCTGAAGGTGTTTTTTCTAAAGCAAATCCTCAGGAAAAAACCAGTGCATCTAAAACCCTCGAGGGCATTGATCAGGCTGCTAATGCTAATGCTATAGTCGAGGATGGACCTCTTAATGACAATTCTAAGGAAATCACTCTAATAACTATTTATAACACTATGATGAGTCATAGGGCCGAAAGCAAAGCAGAGAATCAGCGCACTCAGGCGACGTGCTCAAAGGTAAAAAATGCAGTTCGCAGAGCTATCAAATTGTGCACAGAGACAGCTAATAGAGTCACTGAGGCAGAGGAGAGGATATCTGCTCTCGAGGATGAGACTATAGTGCAAAAGCAAGAGGTCGCTAACATTAAAGCCCACAGAGATGATATTTCTGATAAGCTGGCAAGTTTGGAGAACCAGGCCCGTAGAAATAATTTACGGTTTTTGGGTGTGCCCGAGAAAAAAGAAGGGGCTGATGTCAGGGTGTGGTAAAATCGATTACCTATACTTAATTTGCTATCAATAATCAATAGGAATAACTCAGAAAATAAGAGGCAAAATCCGGGATATTGAGGTAAACTCAAAAGGGTTTTATTCCTGTAAAAGGAATTGGGTTATTGGCTCGAGCCAAGGTGGCATAACCATTCCATCACCACACAGGGTTCAGGAAGGGAAGACAGACAACATATTGTTTACAGAAATACATATATATAGTCAATGCATTACAATGTATGAGCATGTAGTAGGCGTAACAGTAGGAAAAGAAGAGATAAAACATGGAAACGTCATTAAACGTCATTAAAAAGGCGGTATAATAGGCGTGCATGAAGGCGTGTACTAGAAACGTCATTGATCATGAGGTCACAAAATGGGTGGATACATAAGAGAATCTTGCAATGTCAGCAGAAATATAAGGCAGAGATGCGCGCGCAGCAGCTTGACGTGTGTCTGACGTATAACCAAAAGGTGAAAGGACTTGACATTTAGCACTACAAGTGTAGACATAAGGGTAGACATAAGTCTGGGATGTCAGATCAACCTAATCCCAAATCGTATCTGGTATCGTATGTTTAAGGAACAGTAGTGTCTGGAAGGGAAAAGGTCTCTCGGGCAGAGACTACTCTATACTGTCTGCATGTATGCGTCTACGTGTTGGCATGCGGGGTGAGGGGGCATGGGCCTACCATGGCAACGGAGTCTATGAATTACTTGCACGGAGACAGAAGAACCGGGCCCTCTGCTCCTGCAGCTGGGAGGATGTTTACTTGAACTACGAGACAGGAATGTGTTTTCGAGGAGTGGAGCAGATAATTCGAAGGTTGAAGACGGTCTTGGCAGGCAGAGGTTAGGCTATGCGCCGGAGCCGCGCAAGGAAGTAAGGTGGGGGCCACTGGCACAGAGGTGGCCTGGGCTGAGGCTCTCGGAGTCAGAAAGCAGGAGAGAACTCGAAAAAGGCTCAATGGCATATTCTGGGCCTACTTCGCCAGAGCTGAAAAACGTGTAAAGTGTACCACAAAAAGACGGTGGCACGACATATATAGGAACTGAATATTCAATCCGTTCATGGCGGATCTGAAAGAGGACAAGTTAAAGATGGACGCAAATGTATTTGCGTCTTCGTAGCTGGCACAGGAGGGAGATAACATGCACTGCAAGCTAGTACATGGAGACGGTGGGGTACTCGCTGGGGAACACTACTTGATCAAAAATTATATTTCCTCATTCCCTCCTTGTTCCCCACGGACCCTTCATGAAACATCGATTCTCATTAATTGATCGACTTGTTCACTTAACATCATTTGCTCTTCTTTCTTTAGGCGCTTTGAATGAGTACTTGAACGTGGAACACATGAAGTGGCACACAGGCCGCAAATTGCCGGTCCACATTGGATACACAGGCAACAACTGAATACTACAAGAAAACCAATACCTAGGAGGGATAGGATCTTCCACCCCCAGGCAGACAACGTTGTCCAGAACCAACCGGACCAAGTCCAGGTGCCTGGAGTCTGATGAATTAAACTTGCAATCTTATGGAGACGTGTAATAGCTTTGTACACGGTTGGCGCGTTATTAGGGATGAAAATACAGCAGCTTGACCCGATGACCTTACAAGCTCCACCCCTATCTGCCAAGATGACGTCAATAACAAGACGATTTTGAAGAACAACAACCCGCATAGCGGACTGCTCCTCCGTTAAGTTACCTAGAGCTGAAGCGGTCTCAAGTACCACTGCTTCGAGGGTTCTGGTCAATCTACGGATTAGTTTACTATTTGAAACAGTACCTAGGTAGGGGAAGAAACCTTTATTAAAATCTGTATATTGTTCCCATGTAGTTTCTTTATAATTGACAAGCGGGAGATCTCTCTTGTATCTATGCTTAACCAAATTGGTGTTTCTATGATAGTCGGGAGGGGCTAGAAAAACAGGTGGCAGAAGGAATGCAATATAACAAGTGCCATCCCAGTCTAAAGGCAAACGGACGTATGCGGTATGACCACAAACAAAATAGGAATGACGTAGAGCCCTAAACGTGGATCTACCATGATCAGTAAATTCAACTACAGTGGTACATTTACTATGACCTACGTGTACAGAACCATTCTTGCGAACACACAGTTCACCAGTAACAGGCAGGACTGCCATAGCCGGTAGAACAGGAGCAGCTTCGGATTCGACAGATAAAATCATGAAAGTGACTGTGTAATTTCCTAACCCATATACTTCGTTTTCTAAATCAGTTCCAGTATCAACGGGGAGTCCCTCCTTGTCAGGGTAGCATACCTTAAGCAGGACTAAGTTCAGGTCACCCCAAACCCAGTTACCTTCATAAATAGCAGCAGTAGAAACTAGGGAATTGAGCATTTTAAACCATGCACCACATGTGCCATTGTGAGTGAACGGGTACGGGAAAAGGGGCAAAACACCCTTGTTTTCTTGGTAAGGAGGGAGACGACCACATATCCAACAATTAGTAGCATTGGTAGCCTGATGGGAGTGATGTAACATACTAATGAAAGTGTTGTTGCGCAGCGCAAGTCTATATGATAATTCATGAGGCGGTAAGTCACTAAAAGAATGTTCAGCAGTAGCATTATAAGTAGCACGCTTGAATATAGGGTAGTATATATGCAGTAGAATACCAGCAGTGATAATCAGTAAACATAGAAAAAACATAACAAGTAGTGTCACTATACAGCGACTACGAAGTGATTTGCAATACGCCTTTTTCTTATGTTGTCTTTGTCTATCTGTCTCTCTATCTTGATCTAGGGGATACATGTCAGAAACTAATTTAACCGATTCACCTAGGGGAGGACTTAAACAATTAAACTGTCTGACTTGCTAGATCGTAACTTTTGTCTGTAAATTTCTGAAGCAGTTTTCTCAACCAAAGGGAGTTTCGTATCAGTTTGTGGAGGAGGGCAGGGCTTAGTGTCCAAGTCCGAAGGAAGTCCAAAGTATTTTTTAATATGGCTGGAATGCAGCCATCCCTTCCTGCCCTCTATCTTAACCGCGGTCCTCGTTGTCAGCAAAACCAACTTCGGCGATTGCCAGCGGGGCTCCAGTGGACTCTTCCGATCAAAATTCCTCACGTATACGAAATCGCCAGGCACCACTTCATGGGGCTTCGTCTCAGTATTGTCGGGAAAGGCTGCAGCTACCTGTGAACGACAAGATTGTAGTGCAGACATCAAGGAGGCAAGGTAATCTGTCAGCATAAGACAATCAACATCAGTTATTTTACGCGGGATGGGCGTCCCCCACATATTCGGTGGCCTACCGAAGACCACTTCATACGGGGATAGTCCAGAACGGGAATGGGCCACCATCCTCATATAGAAGAGGGCGACCGGCAAGGCAACTATCCAGTCTATACCTTTATCTCTACAGATCTTGGAAAGTCGGATTTTCAATGTTTGATTATGACGCTCCACGAGACCTGCTGCCTCGGGATGCCGGACACAATGGAACTTCCACTGGTAACCTAACAGAAGTGTAATGTGTTTCACAAGTTCGGATGAGAATGGCTGACCATTATCTGAGTACACGATACGGGGCAAACCATACCGCGGGAAGTATTCACGAACCAACTGCTTGGCAGTGGTCGGAGCAGTGTAGTCGGGAACTGGGTATGCCTCTATCCATCGGGAAAGAGCACACACAACTACGAGAACATACTTGAATCCTCGACACCGTTCCATCTGGATATAATCCATCTGGAGGACTTCAAAAGGGTGATCGGGAGGCTGAAATCCACCTTGCTCTACGGGGATGCTTTTACCTGGATTGAACTGACCACAAATCATGCAAGTACGTACTTTCTGTTTGGCTGCTGCCCGTAAGTTTTTATTGGACCATATGTGTTGAATACTGTCTAGCATCGCTTTCTCACCAAGGTGTGCGGGACTATGTATTGTATTAATGATGACTTGTACCATAGAATCGGGGAGAAACCATGTAGATTTTCCCTTCGTCATCCATCCCTGGTCTGTTTGGACCCCTCCTAGTCTAGTCCATTCCTTAATTTCATCTGGTGTTGCATGTGACTGTATGTCGATCACATCATGTGCGGGATCCCTAACTGTCATGCAGTGTGCTGGTACCTCTATTTGTGTCTGATCAGTTACATGAGTTCGGTTCTGAGCAGTTTGCTTTGCTGTTCGGTCTGCCAGGTCGTTACCCTGGGAAATGACATCAGTAATCTTAGTGTGTGCCTTGCATTTCATGATAGAGATTGCAGTAGGTAGATGTATTGCATCTAACAGAGCTTGAATGAGGGGACCATGCTGGATGTTGGCACCGTGAGAAGTTAAGTAACCTCTCTCTCGCCAGAGGACTCCAAAGTCGTGAACGACTCCGAATGCATAACGTGAATCAGTATATATGTTAACTCTTTTATTCCTAGCTTGTATACATGCTTGTGTCAGAGCAATAAGCTCTGCTGCTTGGGCTGACAAAGTGTCAATACAATTGGTTTCAATGACTTCCGTGTCTGTCGTGACGGCGTAAGCTGCCACTAATTCACCTGTCTTTGTTCTCATACATGAACCATCCACATAAAGTGTCAGGTCTGGATCTGGTAACGGGACATCTGTCAAGTCCTGTCTGGGTTTTGTTGTGATAGTAATAACTTCAATACAATCATGTGCCAATGGATCTACTCCATTCACTGGCAATAACGTGGCAGGATTCAATGTGCTGCAGCGTCTGATTTCAATGTGTGGCTGAAACAATGTCAATTCATAACCTGTCAGTCTTGCTATGGTTAGGTGTTGGGTCTGAGTTCGATTCAAGAGGACTTCTACAGAATGTGGAACCTGTACTGTCAATGGATGTCCTAACACAATGGAATCACTCTGTCTGATTGCTAAAGCTGTAGCTGCAACTGATTTCAAACATGCTGGAAGGGCTTGTGCGACTGGGTCTAATGTACTGGAAAAATAAGCACAAGGCTTATGTGAACCTGCTTGTTCCTGGGTGAGGACTGACAATGCAGTACCTTCACGTTCTGTAACAAAAAGTGTAAAAGGCTTACTGTAACATGGTGTTGCTAAAACAGGTGCTTGACATAAGGCTTTCTTTAAGTCCTCAAAAGCTTGTGTATGTTCCTGAGTCCAAGGGAGGACAGACGAAGTCGCTGCCTCCTGTGTTGTTAACTGAATGAGTGGCTTTGCTAGAAATGCATATTGGGGAATCCATTGTCTACAGTATGAGGTGAGGCCTATAAAGGCCCGTACCTCCTTTTGTGTTCTGGGTGGTGACATGTTTACAATTAACTGAATGCGATCAGGTGTGAGCTGTCTCCCCACTTTGGACAGCAAGTGACCCAGGTACACAACTTGCTGAACACAGAATTGTAGCTTCGAAGGAGACACCTTGTGTCCCTTGTCAGCCAGGAAATTCAAAACAATCAGAGACGCATTTTCACATTCGGGTTCGCTTCGAGCGGTGATCAGCAGATCATCGACATACTGAAGCAGAGCAGTGTGAACTGGCATGTGGATACTGTCTAGTTGTTTTTTCAATGCTTGGCTATAGATGCTGGGGCTTTCTGTGAATCCTTGAGGTGCACGGGCAAATTTAAAAGATCGTCCATTTAAACTGAATCCAAACAAATATTGGCTTTCCGGATCAATGGGGACACTGAAGAAAGCATTCTTGAGATCGATTACAGTAAAGAACGCTGCTTCGGAATCAATGGCTGTCAGTAACGAGGAGATATCTGGGACCACAGGGTACTGTGGTACAATGCATTTGTTCAATTCGCGCAGATCAATAACCAATCGATAAACAGGTGGGGAATTTTGGTCAGTACGTTTGAGAACAGGAATGATAGGAGAATTACACACATTAGAGTCGGTTTCCACAACCACACCTTGTGCGATTAGCTCGTCAATGATTCCCAGTAAAGCCACTACAGCATCTGGAGGTAACTTGTATTGTCGAATTCGTGGTAATACCACTCCTGCTTTAAGTGTGACTCGATACGGGGTAATGTGCATGCAACCTACATCAGTGGGGCCCTGCGCCCACAGGTGGGCAGGGACGTTCTGTAATCGGGGATCCATGTCTCTCAATACATAATGGCCTTTGAAATCTCGCAAAAATAATCGTACTCCCTCGGGAGAACAACAAATAATAGCTCCTAGAGCTTTCAGTGTTTTAATGCCCAATAGATTTTCTGGACAGGATTTCGTGAGCAATAAGTCTGTAGTCCGTGTCAGAGGACCTACTGCAAGAGGGAGGGGTTGTGATACTTCGTTGATAATCGGTTTTCCTGAAAATCCGAGGGACACGTTCTGTGAGCCTGAGAGGGGTGCCCCTGGTACTTCACTGTGACTTATCGTGGTTCTGCTTGCCCCTGTATCAATGAGAAACTTTCTGTCTTTCCCTAAAACTTGACTATGTACATAAGGACCATTCTGATCTACAGGAACTTCAATAAGGGGCAAGCGGAATTCACTCTCTAGGCTGTCTCATGTGTATCGTTGGTAATCAGGGTAATCGTTCTGTGCATACTGATACATTTGCTGTGTCGTGGTTTGCGTTGCGGCAATGGGCTGTTGCTGAGGTATCGCTACTGTCTGTGAAGGAGCTGGCATGGGTGCGATCTGCTGTGTATTCTGGGGTACTTGTTGTGAAGTCTGATCTTGTCTAGGAGGACGCGGTCTCTCTTTTGTTTTGCCCGTGGCAATATTATGCTTCAAAACGGCACATTCATTTATATAATGACCTGGCTGTTTGCAATAATTACATACACCTTTTACGGGAACTGACGAATTACTAGATTGGTTCGCACCCTTCTTCTGACCATCAGCAGGAACTGACTGAGCAACTAACATTTTCATTTTCATATCTTTCATACGTCTCTGTTCATGTTCTTGTTCTTCTCTAAGTCTATTCTGGTGATACTGTAACATTTGTAACATTTGCGAAGGAGTATTAGCCTGCCAAGTGCTTTCTACTTTCAGTACTCTATTCTTAACCTGGGGTAGGGAATTCTCGACTAATTTCGTTACAAAAAGATGTGGATATGACTCGCTACTTGCTTTCAGACCACTGTTAATACCAAAACATTTCTCAAATCGTGTATAAAAATCACTAGTGTCTTCATCAGGTTTCTGTTTGCATGCTGAAATTGCACCCCAATCTTCCTTTTTCGTGCTCAATAAACGTGGCAACACTTGTACTAATAAACCTGGTAACGCTTTAACTTTGTCTCCAAGCCCTAGGCCTGGCACTCGAGTATTTTCTTCATCTTGTATTGCAGCCCAATCAATCTTTGCCTCACCCACCTCCCACTCTTTTTCTCTGAGTTTCTCGTATATGCCTGGAGGTAGTAACACTTTCAGTATTTTCATGAGGTCGGGATAAGTGTAATCGCCCATTAATAACATATCCTTTATTTCGCGGTGAAAACCTGCAGGGTCTTTATCGTGACTGGGTACTAATTTCTTCATTTCCAATAATTCCATTTTAGTTACAGGAGTATACACAAACACGCGTCTAAGCGTGTGGTCTGCGTTCTGTACGGGGTGTACTTCTCGCAACGGATTCTGTCTATCCATGTAATACATGGTCTTTCGTTCCATAACAGGTGCTGCGTTAATCTGTGGACATAAGAATGTACTATACTTGTGGCGGTGTTCTAAAATTGCTTTAATCAGGTCAGTACTTAGACCTTTCCATCTGTTCGTGACCAGTTCTATTAGTATATCACGCAGGGGACCTGGATCGGAATGCTGGCTTTTATATAACAAGAGCAGATGTTGTATCATGTACATACCAGCTAAACGCTGCTCACTCGGTGTCAAGTTCAGGAACGTATGCGCTAACACATCATCACCATATTTCTCAGAGTTGTCAGCCCATTGCACGGCTGACCTGGCTAATTCTTGTTCATCCATAGAGTCAAGTGCATGATACCCCATGCGCTCTTGAAGTACTCGGTCTGTGGCTTGGAATAAGTGTTCGGGTGTTTTAGGATTACACATGGCTTCTTGATATATTCTTTTACATTCCGGGCGCACTGGGCGCATCGAATTATTAAACGGTCTACCCTTACCTACATACGCTACCATTTCTCTGACTGGCAACTGTGCTTGTGCTAGTGTCTCTGGTTCTTCCTCTGGCTCCTCCTCTGTGGATTCATGTTTATCTGCATCTGCTTCTAGTGCAGCCTGTCTTTTCTCGTGCATCTTAATTATTGAAGTTCTGATTCTTCGGTACATGTTATCTATACAAGCTTCTTTGTCATGCTGACCATCGGCTATATGTCGGCCCCACTTGTGGAGCGCTTTCAAATCTTCCGGGTTCGCACCCGGCCTATCTGCTTCTCGAATAAAACAGTTTATAAGAAACCGTAATAACTTGGCTTTAGTATCCACTTTCTGATGATCCATGGCCTCTTTAATGCTTTCAGGCCCTACTCCTGTCTGCACAAACTTATATATTCGATCCATATGTTCTGTCATTTCAGGTAGTGACATTAGGAAGTTCGTGACTCGTCGTAAACGTACTGATGCAAGTAACATGTCTACATCATTCTTTTTACCAGGTACAGGATCATATCTACAATCTGCAAGGCGATCTCCATAAAATGTAATATCTGTTCTAGGTGTACGCTGTTGCGCTATTTCTCTAAGACTCAGGCGATGGTTTGGTGGCGGAGTCTGGTAACCAGCCCCCCCGGACGCGCCTCCTGAGGCACCGGTTCCGAAAGGGTTAGTCGGATCTGTATCAAGGGAAGTAGGAGGAGGATTCTGGGGAGGAGTAGCTTGCGGGGGAGGAAGAGCATAAGGGTTCAGACCGTTAGGCGCAGGCACTGGCGCAGGCAAGGGGGCAGGTAATGGGGTATTAACATAGGTGGGAGCTGCATCATCTAAGTAGGAAGAAAGGAAAACGTCCTTTGCTGTCCTCGGGTGTGTCTTAGTCGGGAGCAATGGGGGTGGTAGGTCCTTCGGTATTTCTGGAGAGGCCTTAGGCAGGCCTTTTGACAGGATGGGGAACATACCATTCATAAGCGTATTACGTTGTCTGTCTACTTGTTCTAATTTTACTCTGATACCTTCCTCAACTAATGCGTTTTCTCGGACCTTGTCGGGTTCTTCCTTACTCTTTTCTTCTAGTCTGTGAGCTTTTTCTGTACGCCTATGCGACTCTTTACGCCATAACTCGATGGCATCTTTCTGTGACTGTCTGGCTTTCTTTTTCCATAATGCTTCTTCTACTCTCATGATGCAATCTGCATCCCATGTCCCTGCAGCGGGCCATCTCTGATTCTCGGACAGTTCTTTAGTGTAGTCTACCCATAAATCGAGAAACAAAACGGCATCTAGGCCGTGCTTATGGTACATAAAGTACCCTGGAGTGTCCCTAGGTGGAATGGGAACGGCTTCTTCTAGAACCCCTTTGCGGGTTTTTATTTGTCTTAGTTTGGAGAACAACGGCATTCTGAAATCTGGCTACTTGATTCTTAATCAGATATGAACACACTATACATAAGACACGTGTAAGCACAACAATGAAAATCGAACATTCACTCATACCACGACATTTGAATGACACATTAAAACATTTCAAGAACGAACCACATTAATTGAGTACAATGACATATAACAGGATGTACCGCTAAACGGCACAGATACACCTTTATGCGGGTGCAAAACTAGATATACTGCTAAACAGTACAGATACACTGCTAAACAGTGCAGACCAGGCTCGTGCACCCGAACCTGTCTTGACCGGCACAAACTAATGCGCACGTCAGGATGCGTCCCTAGCAACGGTACTCACCAGGAAGCACGGAAACAGAAGGCCTCGGAAACTCTGGACTGGACTCGACGCGGACTGGATTTGGACTCGGACTCGACGCAGATACTTCGGAAACTTCGGAATCTGGTGGGCCTCTGTATACCACGGATCTTGCTCTCTCAGCTAGGCTCGGGTTGGGATCCTCCGCACTCCTCACCGCCTCGTCTGGGTGTCGATCGCAGCCTCAGTCACCTCCGTTGGCCTGAGGGAGATACAGGAAATCCTGCGGGTACGCGTAGTTGTCCGTCCGGCTGTGGCAGGGGGCTAGGCCTGCAACGCACCACCGGCGCGTGGGGTGGGGGAGGGGTCCCTATTCGGGCGCCAGCAACTGTGGTAAAATCGATTACCTATACTTAATTTGCTATCAATAATCAATAGGAATAACTCAGAAAATAAGAGGCAAAATCCGGGATATTGAGGTAAACTCAAAAGGGTTTTATTCCTGTAAAAGGAATTGGGTTATTGGCTCGAGCCAAGGTGGCATAACCATTCCATCACCACACAGGGTTCAGGAAGGGAAGACAGACAACATATTGTTTACAGAAATACATATATATAGTCAATGCATTACAATGTATGAGCATGTAGTAGGCGTAACAGTAGGAAAAGAAGAGATAAAACATGGAAACGTCATTAAACGTCATTAAAAAGGCGGTATAATAGGCGTGCATGAAGGCGTGTACTAGAAACGTCATTGATCATGAGGTCACAAAATGGGTGGATACATAAGAGAATCTTGCAATGTCAGCAGAAATATAAGGCAGAGATGCGCGCGCAGCAGCTTGACGTGTGTCTGACGTATAACCAAAAGGTGAAAGGACTTGACATTTAGCACTACAAGTGTAGACATAAGGGTAGACATAAGTCTGGGATGTCAGATCAACCTAATCCCAAATCGTATCTGGTATCGTATGTTTAAGGAACAGTAGTGTCTGGAAGGGAAAAGGTCTCTCGGGCAGAGACTACTCTATACTGTCTGCATGTATGCGTCTACGTGTTGGCATGCGGGGTGAGGGGGCATGGGCCTACCATGGCAACGGAGTCTATGAATTACTTGCACGGAGACAGAAGAACCGGGCCCTCTGCTCCTGCAGCTGGGAGGATGTTTACTTGAACTACGAGACAGGAATGTGTTTTCGAGGAGTGGAGCAGATAATTCGAAGGTTGAAGACGGTCTTGGCAGGCAGAGGTTAGGCTATGCGCCGGAGCCGCGCAAGGAAGTAAGGTGGGGGCCACTGGCACAGAGGTGGCCTGGGCTGAGGCTCTCGGAGTCAGAAAGCAGGAGAGAACTCGAAAAAGGCTCAATGGCATATTCTGGGCCTACTTCGCCAGAGCTGAAAAACGTGTAAAGTGTACCACAAAAAGACGGTGGCACGACATATATAGGAACTGAATATTCAATCCGTTCATGGCGGATCTGAAAGAGGACAAGTTAAAGATGGACGCAAATGTATTTGCGTCTTCGTAGCTGGCACAGGAGGGAGATAACATGCACTGCAAGCTAGTACATGGAGACGGTGGGGTACTCGCTGGGGAACACTACTTGATCAAAAATTATATTTCCTCATCATTGGGCTACTAAAGGATGCCTTTCCTGAACTGACGACTTGGGACTGGTCCAAGGAAGTGCAGCGTGCAGATAGATTTCCTTTTGTAATTAGGAAACCACGACAAGGTCAAGAAGAATATCCTAGGGCCATTCTGGTTTCCTTTAATAATTTTCTTGCCAGGGAAGCAATTTTTTCATTAGCAAGACCGGATAAAAAAGCAGAAGGCATGAACTGTCAATTTTTCGTGAGACCTGATTATTGTCAGGCCACTGTGTCCCAACGATGGCAACTGCGTCAACTTATTCCAGACTTCCAGAAGAAGGGAGTCACAGTGTTTCTGCAAAATCCGGCTAAATTGAAGACTATATTTAAGGGACAGATGAAATTCTTCTTTTCAGAAGTTAAAGCTAAGGAATATTTGGACACTCTATGATGCTCTAGGACATAATGCATATTTTTTGAGCTGGCAATGTTGCTGTATTAGATTATTCTAAGAAGATCAGTGTGTATCTTTTTTCTCTTTTGTGTTTTTACAGATATCGCATATGCATGAATTGTTCTCCTTCTAACTCCGGAGGGGGTCTCTAGGGCAGGGGACGCGGTACTCCATCTTTTACAGGAACTGGTAGTTCCTGAGCCTCATATGATGGGGAGGGTGGGGGGGGTTCCGGTTGGGAGGGGGGCGGTGGGGTTGGGGATGGGGTTGGTGGTGGGGGTGTAAGGCAGAGGTAGTTACTAGTGTGCAGACATTAAGACACATATTACGTTTTGCTGATTTTTTTGGTTTTTTCTGGTTATTGCTACAGGATGGATAAGAAAATAAAATGTTGTACCTTAAATATTAATGGCCTCAACGACCCGAAAAAAGTAGGGATTCTTCGTAGAATAATACAGCTTTTAGGTGTTGATTTTTTGTGTATACAGGAAACTCATGTTCCCTGGGATAAACGAGCCCTTTTAAAAAATCTGGGGCTTGAACTTCTAGTCACCTCAAAACAAATGGGTGTTAAAAGAGGCATTGCAATCTGTATGAAGAAAGGGGTGGGGAAATGTCTTAGAACTTTAGCAGATAAATGGGGCAGATGGGGCCTCGTCGAATTAGTCGTGGTAGGGCATACATTTACGGTTTGCTGTATCTATGGCCCCAATTTGGACGATAACGAAGTTTTTAATATTGTTAATGCAGAAATTTCAACTTGGCCTCAGCCTATTATTCTATGTGGGGATTTGAATATTCACATCGAGGCGAATTGGAATATTAGGTCTGAGAGGAAATATACTGGTCGTAAAATGAGGACTTATAGAGCTCTAAGAGAATTAGTACTAGGAAACGGGTTAGTGGATGTATGGTATAAATTGCAAGCTAATGACCCAGGGTATACCTTTTTTTCCATCCCTCACCGAAAGTTTGTCCGCTTAGATTATTTTTTTGTTTCTTCTTCGTTTATTGAGAACGTGAAGATTGAGGTGTTACCACAACTGGTCTCTGACCATAATCCAGTTATAATGGAATTATTTTTACCTTCTAAATGTGGTAGACCTAATATACAGTGGTCATTTCAGAGAAATCTACTACTTGATGAAGAATATCTTCAATTTATGGCTGGAATAATTAGGGATTTTTTTGAGCGGAACAATGGGACGGCCTCAATACAAGTTGTCTGGGATACTTTTAAGTCTATTGTGCGGGGGAAAACAATCAGTTATTCCAACTTTAAAAGTAAGAAGGGCCAAGCCGATTTTAAAGATAGATTAGATAAAATCCGGGAGGCTGAAGTTAATCTAGCTTCTGCCCTTAGAGACAGGCAACGCTCTGATGAGGCTCAGCGACTTTTAGTTATTGAGCGGTCCATTCTGTATTCATATGTAGCAGACCAGGTAGCGGTTAAATATAAACAACACAGAGCTGAGTGTTATGAATACAGTGAGCAGACAGGGAGGATCTTAGCTCAACGGCTCAGACAGAAAGCAACGTTAAATGAAATAGTGGGAATTAAGGACTTAGATGGAGTATTTCAGGAGACTAAAGCAGGGATACTAAAGGCATTTAGCTGTTTTTATAAGGTATTATATAACGACACCCATAACGAAATTAATAAAGCTAGTGATCCAATGGATTATTTGAGGTATATCGAAAATACACCGCTGATCGAAGATGATAGAGCTCTTTTATCAGCTCCTATTACATGGGAGGAGATTGAAAATGCAATTCTTAGTCTTGACGCGGGGAAAGCAATGGGGCCAGACCAAATCCCTCTTGAATTCTATTGCAGCTATAGGAATATGCTCAAACCAGAGCTACTTAAGGTATGCCATAAAGCTTTCCAAGGGAACCCACCTAGCTCATGGTCCATGGCTACAATTGTAGTATTTAGTAAAAAAGGTAAGGATCCCAAAGAACTAGGTTCATACCGACCAATATCCCTTATCACATCAGACAGTAAGATTTTCTCAAACATTTTGGCCAATAGATTAAATAATATGATGCCTGATTTAGTATCTAAGACTCAGCATGGTTTTATTAAGAACAGAGACACGACAGATCATATAAGGCGTGTCATTACGTTGTTAGATTAGGCACAGGCCACGGAATCTCCAGTCGGGGTTATCCTGCTAGATGCTGAAAAGGCTTTTGACAGGGTTGACTGGAGATTCCTGTGGTCTGTTCTGGCCTGGAAGGGTCTTGCGCTAGAATTTATTATGGCCATACAGGCGCTTTATTTTAGTCCTAAAGGAGCAATTCGTATAGGTATAGAAATCTCAGATTCTTTCTCAATAACCAGGGGGACAAGGCAGGGCTGTCCCATTTCCCCTTTACTGTTTGCACTCTATATAGACCCATATTTGAACAAACTTATTAAAGAAACAGGGATTCCACCAGGAAAAGTGCATAATGTTGATCACAAGGTTTTTGCCTATGCAGACGATGTTGCCATTGTGACTTCAGATGCTGCTTTAGCTATACCTAAAATTATAGAAATGGCACAGGAGTTTGGTGCACTATCAGGATATAAGCTCAACATCTCTAAAACTCAAATTCTACACTCATCTGTTGGTCAACCGACCGGTATAGCTCTAGCTCCCATAGGCACATACCTTGGAGTAACTATCTCGGCCAAGGTGGAGGACATAGTTGGGCTTAATTTGGACACTTTGTTAATTTCTACAAATAGGACATTAGAAAGGCTAAATAATTTGCATTTATCACTTTATGGCCGTACAAATGTGGTGAAAATGTTGATTTTTCCAAAATTTCTTTATTTTTTTCGCACTATACCACTCTTCCTTCCTTCGTCCCTTTTTAATAAAATAGATTGAATGGTATTTAGGTTTTTATGGGGCTACCATCGTACCAGAAGGACTCTAAAGTGGTGTATTTTGCCGAAACTGCGCGGTGGCCTGGGAATACCAAGCTTCCGACTTTACTATTGGGCAGTCATACTTAGACTTATGGGGATTCTATTATTTCATGATTTTAGTTTAGAAACAATCATGACACCATCTATATATGAAATGCTGCTGGGGGAGGAGGCGCGACAATGCCTGGTGAAATTTTTTGAACCGAGCTATTATAAAAAAACAAAGTTTAAGATAATGATATCCGCTTTTCAGATATGGAAACAAATAAATAAGAAATTTCATCTTTTACCAAAACTCAATTATTACACGCCGCTTTATGGGAATAGTCCTCTTTCTGGGATCTTCGCGGATCCCGCTATGCTTCGATGGCAAGTCTCGCAGGTTTATGTGTTGGGGCAACTATATCAAAATGGATCTCTTGTTTCATTCTCAGAACTACAGGAAAAATTTGGACTTATAAGGGGTGATTTTTTAAAATTCTTGCAGATTCGTAGCTTTCTGGAAACCAATAATTTATTACACACTGACTCAATGCAGACAAAAAATGTCCTAGAGAGCTGCAGAAAGAAAAATTGAATCGGTGTCGTATACCAACTACTGCTAGACAGGATGCAAGATGATTTAGTTTTTTATGATGAAAAGTGGCAAAAAAGCTTGGGAATCAAGGGAATAGATGTCTCTAGGGCTTTTGAGATGTGTAATAGGGTCTTAGTTAATGGCTCTCTTAAAATTCAGCATTTTATGTCTGCCTTAGACCTGAATTATACACCTTCAAAACTTGCAAAGTGGAAAGCACTAAAGGGCACATGCTGTAGTCGTTGTGGGTTCTTTGCAGCCGACCTAAACCATATGTTTTTTTGTTGTCCGAAACTGACGCAATTTGTATCTAAAATTCAAGAATTTCTAAATATTGTGATGAATACTAATGTGATCTTATCATCTGCACTTATAATTTTTGGAATTCAAACTGAATCTGAAGTGTTGTCAGCAGCTGAAGAAGGTTTTCTATTTATAACCATGGCAGTATTTCGATCTTGTATAACTTCACGGTGGCTAGATAAGGACCCCCCAACTTTTAGTCATTGGCAATCTAAACTGTTAAATATATACAGGATGGAAAAGGCGGTTTATAAATTTAAGGGGCGGAAAGGAAAGATCTTTGCTCAAAAATTATGGTCCCCGATTGAAACTTGGATTTGAAAAAGCTATCTATGTATTAAGTGTTAGTTATTTGACTATGTGATATGAGGGGGGGTCTCCCATCTCCGGAAGTATTCTAATGAATTTGTATGTGCCTTAGTGTTTTATTGGGTGCTATATAATTGCTTTTTTTTTTCTTTTTCATTTTTTTTGTTGTTTTTTCTTCTTGACTGCTGCAATTGTATTTGTTTATGTAATTTACCTCTGCCATAAAAATTAATAAAAAAAAAATAAAAAAGTATACGGATACCTGGGCAAGAGTCAAGCTGGGCGATGGGCTGAGTACTACACAAAGAGGCCTGAAACAAGGCTGTGTCTTGGCCCCCAGCCTGTTTAACCTGTTCTTATCTTACATCGCACCACACATTGAAAAACCAGACTCTCACCCCCCGAATATGGCCAACACACCAGTCGCCATCCTGCAATATGCGGATGATATAGTTTTGCTGAGCCAAACCCCTATTGGTTTACAGAGATCAATAAATAATCTCGTAGTATACTTGGACAAGGAAAAGCTGGAGCTAAATAAAGAGAAAACAAAAATCGCCCGCCTAGTGGACTGTAAAAAAACCAAGTGCAAATGGACGGCCAAAGGGGCAAATGTTGAAGAACTTAGCTCGTATAAATACCTGGGCGTAATAATCGGGTAGGGGCAACTCAGAAAGAACATAAACGGGCACTAAAAGTCAAGGCACAATCACTGATTTACACCTACAGATTATTACGCAAAAACATGGACTGCCCAAACTACTCTCATTTGCTAAAAGTAATGTCCACCCAAATCCAGCCCAGTTTATCCTATGGCTTGGCCCCTTGGTGAGGCAAAGAAGCGCACTTAATGAACGAGCTGCAGACAAAGATCTACAAAGCAGTCTTTGACTTGCCAAAATGTGTCTCGCCCTCCCAGGTTACATTGGAATTCGGTCTCCAGCATCAGAAGTTCCGGGGAATGAGCAGCTTTATCAAACTTTGTCACACATTTCGCTCCTCAGACCCAGGCACTCTGAACAGCTTATGCTGGGACGAAATTAAGCGCCAGGGGGAGTTGGAAACTCATAACTCCTGGGGAAGATTTTTTGAGTGACTCGCTGGCCGAGATGGATCTACAAATAGCATGGAATAAAGGGCTGGACAGAAGAAGCTTTGGCAAAATAGTAGACATTGCAGCCAAAAAGAAATCCTTGTGGGAGGACAAAAAAGTGCTCAACAAGAGGCAGCATGGGTGGACAGTCATTAACTCCTACCGTCTCTCAAAGCCACAAGCATACTTATCCGCCCATTTTAGCTCACAGCTAAAAATGAGCTTTATAAAGTTTCGAATGGGCGTGCACGACTCAAAGGACTTATACCCCCTGGGGAAAAATGCCTTTAATCAGAGTCCTGCCGTCTATGTGGCTTCAAAAAAGAAACCCTAATTCATCTAATATGTGCCTGTCCAGCCATCCAAAACCAAAGGAGGCAGTACCTGAAATACATTTTTAACGACCTGAACATTCGGTCAAGCAGGCAAGCGGTGATACCCTGGTTAAAGGGCATGTCATACATCCTGGCATGCCGAGGAGTTAAATACATAAAAGAAGTTAGTAGACTTCTACGGTAAGCCGACGGAGACCCAAAATAAATTTGTGTAAAACAACATTAACACCCTCTTTAAGGGGTTCACATTTTGTTAACTCTGTTGTTCCAATTTTATAAAGCCGCTAACGCAAGGCCCTTTATATTTGAATTTTATTGCTATGGATTTTTATAACAAAAAATTGATGTGTATTTTTATAGATTGATAATGCTATCGCCTATGTATCTCTTTTATCTGTACCAGGGGGGACAGATACATCTGTAATGATTTTAATTATTCTAACAATAAAAACGAACTTGAACTTGAACTATTGATTCTAATCAGATAACAACTAGCCACCTTACTCACTCAGGCATGATAGTGCAAATACGTGGATAATTGGGCGGGCTAATACGTCTTGTTTTGAAAATGTGTTAGCTACTCTCCCAATCCTGATTTCTTTTCATTTCTAGTTAGCCATTGAAATTTTCATTTTCTTGTGTGTTACAATCTTCCTTCCCCACTCCTCTTCAGCTGGCTCCACCGGGGATAACCGATTTGTGTTAACTGGATCACTGGAATGTGTCCTGCAGGATTGGTGCTCATTAAGCAGCACTCAGGCCTCAACAATCCCACCTCAGAAATGAACAAAGACCCCCCCTTAATCAAATGTTATTGGATAATAAGTCCCAGTAAACTCCACCAGAGGGAGTCAAATGGCAATTTCAGTTCATGCAGGTGTGGTAAGTAGTCACACTTGTGGGTCAGAACGATGTGATTATATAGTGAGTGCCACTCTACAACATTGGGAACACAGTGAGAGGTACAGCTGCACTGGGCACAAGTTGTGTGGGTCAGCTGTGCTGTGCTGTGCTGTGTCCACCTTTTGTTGGACCCTATATTTTTGATGGCTTTCAAACTCAGTGTATGTTTCCCCTGCTAACCAGTAGAAAAATCACTGAGCTCCTTCTTGAAACCTGGTTAAATAGGCATACTCCTAATTGGCACATTTAACTTGCCTATAAGTCCTTAGAATATGGTGCAAAGGGTACCCAGGGTCCAGACGTTAAGTACCACTATTGGACTGCAGCATGGATTCTGCCAACCATTAAAGTGGCAGTGAAAACATGGCTTTAGGCCAACCGTTGCAGCCTGAATGAAGCAGCATAAAAATTACCATTTGATTTGCCAAAATAGACCATTGTGACAGGTAAAAACCTCTCTTTTAACTATGAAGTCATCACCCCCCTGAACGCCTTGTAGCCCACATGGAAGGGTGAGTTGCATTTAAAAGTAGGACATGCAGAAATTGAATGTTAACATGTCTTTGCAGTGACTAGCCCCCAAAGGCTAGTTTCATTGTGGCAGGCCACGTTGTCCTATGTAGACAACCGGAGTTCATATTAACACATTTATACTGCATATTGAGAATCGGGCCAGCTAGTAAATGGTTAAACAATATTGTTAATAGTTATTTAAAATTAAATTCAATGGTGAAGTCGTATTTTTATTAAATATTAGGACAGAAGGTGAAATCTCTCACCAGGACCAACCCGGCTGTTGTATCAAACGATTGTAGTCAACCTTAAATTGTTCCTTGTTCCCAGCCTACCCCAACAATTGATTATCATTAGTGTTTTGTGTTTTTTAGGATATTTCTACTTATAACTTTAACGTATTCAGTACCCTTATTGGAACATTGTCATTTAAGCATCATTGTTTATTAAATGTTACTCTATTTTTCTAATTAGGATTAGGATTTTTATTGTTTTGCATTTTGACTTTATTACTGCTTTGGTACTGCATAAATACTTTACACATTGCCCTAAGTTACATCTGTTTCCGCTGTGCAATAGCTAACCGGAGTTTAAGTTCAGGTTAATTTGGTGACTTTGACGGTTTAGCCTGATAAGGATTGTGATTACATCCTGAGGTGGGTGTCAATTTCTTGCACATACAAACTACTCACATAAATTCAGATTTTATGGAAATGGATAATTTATGTGGGAATACATAACTTTTGTAAATTTCTTGTAAGAAATACCTGATATTGGGACAAAAAATCTTCATAAGTTTGCACTCTCCTAAGAAATTGGATCACTGAAATGAGCCCTGCAGTATTAGTGCCCGTTAAGAAGCACTCAGGTCCCAACAATCCCACCTCCGAATAGACCCCATAATCAAATGTTGTTGGATGATGAGTCTGAGGAAAGCCCACCAGAGGGAGCAAATGACATTTTCATTTCATGCTAGTGTGGTAAGTCATACTTGTAGCAGCAGGCCATAATTACGTGATCATATGATGAGTGGCACTCTACAACTCTGGGCACACAATGAGAGATACACCCGCACGGGTGGCAAGGTGGACCCCTCTCCTGAAATTCCGCCATCTTGAGATGGTGAGAAATCTTCCAATCAGGGCTAGGGTAGTGCCTCTACTTACAGTAAGTGGTCACTAGAGGGAGTAGGCACCCAACAGGTAAGTAGCTCATTGGCTACTACCTGTCTCCCCTTGTAACCCCCTTAAAATAAATGTTTAGGTGGGTCCAGAGACCTGAACCTCAGATTCATTGGACCAAAGAATTCCAGGATGTAGAAAACCCGCTACATGAGAACTAAAGCCCTGCTGCAGAAGAAAACAGTGCCAACCCTGGCAGCGGCTCCAAGGAATCAAAAATCGCTGCCTGCTGTGTCATCCCGAAACTGCAAGGACTCCAAAAACCCTAGAGCACCTATAGCCTTCTAGAAATCACTGAGAAGCTCACTTGGAGTGAAGGTATTACTCACCTGCACACTGCGGCACCAAACCAGTAAAGTTTGTTTTGTTGCCTTTCTGCTTCCCGACAAACTCGACACAGCCCAAAGCAAGAAGAGGTACAACAGTTCCAGACCATCAGATCTACTTCTCCACCAAGGTTGGATGCACCAGGACCTACTTGCCAATACCCAGGGCACCAGTTCTTCAATGGTGAAATCCAAGAAGAAGAGTCCACACAGGACTTCCAAAGCACCTGAAGCAAGCTCTTGTTGAGTGACATCAAGACACCTGAGACCCACTTGCGGAGTGGCCTAGCTGTTTCGAGGTTACCTCTCCAAGTTACCTGCTCCTGACCACGAGGACCACAAAGACGCATGACACCAAGCTGACCAGTTCACTCTGCACCCGGCCCACCAGACCCAACATCGACTAAATACCTCTGCTCCTATGGTTCCCAGGCCCTTATGACCTCCTCCCTCCAAGGAGACCCACCAGACTTACCAGTAAGTCCACCTGAGCAGCGCATTGCCAAGTGACTCCCTTTGTCTTTGCACACCAAAAACCAAGTCCCTCAGCACTCTGCTCCTGCCCAATCCAGGACACATCCAAACTTCTCCTGCTGGAACTTTGGACCTGGTTCCAACATCGACCTAAAACAAGGAGGGGAACTTTTTGAAAGCATTGCCTAATTTTATATGCATTTTCCCTCTTTTTCCCCATTGATTCCTACGGTGCATAGTTGCACACAAAAAGTGATTGAACTTTGAGAATATCGTAACTCTGAAAGTATTTACATTAGAACTTTGTCCCTGATCTAAAAAAATGCATGCATCAAAAAATTGAAACCTACTTTTTACGAATTGGTCTCTGATTTATTCTTGAAGGTGTGTCTTATTTATTGCCTCTGTGAGTACAACAAATGCTTAGCACTACTCTTTTAAGCCTAACTGCTCACCCACACTATCAAAAATAGAATATTAGAATTGTCTGTTTTTAGCTCTGTATACCATTTAGGGATTCTCTGGACTCTTTGCACAGTGTACTTCTTTTTAGTACACTATGTAGATAGCCAGTTCCATACACGGTGCCCCTATTGGAAATATTTTTGCATTAATCATCTCCAGGCTTCGCTACAGTTCTGTGATTGCTGTCTCCATCTGCCCCGCCTCCCACAGGCTATAGGGATACTAATCTGGCAATCTTTTGCACCTTCACTTTGTACCTAGGCTGACACAAAGAAATCATGATAGATTCCACTATGTCCATATGACAACTTGGCATACATGCGCCACACTGAAGCATGTGCATATGCGCACAAACGCATGCAGACAGGGATGAAGCACTTGACTTAGCTGTAATAAACTGAGCAGAAGATTTACATGACAATGACAGTAAACCAATCGAACATGCAGGGATCAGGTAAAAAGGCTTGCTGTACAACTAGGAACTCCTGTTGACACCATTGTCAGTTCCTTACACCCCGGTGAGTGGGCAGTAGGTCCACTCACAAAGGAAGGCTTAATGCATTGTTCTATTGATAGAATCCTACTTAGGGTCACAGTACCTTACTCAGGGTTTCTCAGCGGACATGCATTATGGTTGTATGGGTTGAGACCCAAATAAAAATGCAACTCGCATGCAGTTTCTCTTAGGGCAGAGATTCATATGTACAAATCAAGCAGGGGGCATTCCGGTGCTTAATTTGAGCACATGGTTTCAGAGCTCGACAGCAACACTTATGGGCTGATTACAATGGAGGTCCGCTCTACCACCTGACCACGTGGTTGCAGTTTGATTCCGGTTGCCAAGGCCACAGTTTTACCCCTGCCATATTATGATGGATGCAGCTCGAATTGCAGACTGCGGCAGTTGGAGTTGACTCCGCATGGACCGCGCATATAGGGTCTCCGATGCTGCCATGGCTGTGGTTCCACCATTGAGCAGATTACGATACATACGATACCTTGGCGATTCAATTACGGTTGTTACACCTCATCACAAGACTGCCGCAGTACTTCTACCGTAAAGCACAACAACACAACCAATTGTATGCGTAGAAAAAACGACACAGCTGATGTCAGTTGGAAAAGTGGACACACCTACATTTCAAAATATAAACCACACCCCGTCCCAGATCATGATCCTTTGCTACCACCCGTCAGCACAGCAGGACTGACCGTTTCTTTTGTTGCAAAGTGAAAAGCCCTTTCGACACCTTCACACTCCATACACCTTCATTGCAACATTCACTGTATATATTTTGTTAAGTATTTTCCTCTAAACCCCTTTTCTTTCTCTGTCACTCTCAGTTACTGTAGTTCATGCAATGTCACCAGCAAATAAATCCACGTTTTTCAGACACGGAGTTGTCAGTAATGGTGGATGAAATAATAGGAGTAGAGCCACCAATTTTTGGAGCCCAAGCCGAAAAAACTTATCTCACTAGGAAGAATAAAATATGGGACAGGATAGTCAACAAAGTGAATGCGCGCAGAGGAGGGCATCAGGAAGCAGTGGCATGAGCTGAAGGCCAGGCTCAAGAGCCTGGCCAACAGGTACTACCTGGCCACCCAGAATACTGGTGGGGGTCCTCCTGTGCCACCATTAAAACTCACAGCTTGGGAGGAGAAGGTGCACATCATCCTACATTCGAAAGGCTTGATAGGAATACCTGGGGGACTGGAGTCTGGTAAGTACCATCGCAACAACTATCACAACATATAAATGTTCCCTTAGCAGCTCTTGCTAAAGTTCTATTCATGGTCCAATATGCAGGAGGCAAAGTTCATGAGATGTGTTATTGATAGTTACAAGCCCAGCACATAAGACCACAAGTATCAATAGCAATTACATTTTCAAATGCGGAAATGCTGGCTGTAAGTGGATTACCATCACATCATCATCCCAGAAACAATAATATGTGCAAATATCCAATACTATGGCCCACCACAACTGTATTTAGCTAATAGGTATGTAACACAGACCAGTTTTGCAAGTGTTGAGAAGCGGAAATTGAAAGAACTACAGCTACCATGAGGCCCTGTATTTCTAACTCTGAACAGGAGGCACCTATGTTGTTTCTCCATACTCACTTGTCAGCCATGTCACTACTGAGGTTCAATCCACAGGCAGGGAGCCATAATTCAAGTGTGGGCTATGAGAGGTTGAAAGGACTACAACTACCATGAGGCACTGTACTTTTAACTCTGAACAAGAGGCCCCTGTATTGTTTCTCCATACTCACTTGTCACCCATGTCTCAACTGAAGGTCACCTCACAAGCAGCTATTCATTGGTCAGGTGTGGGGTAGGAGAGAATGACATGACTAAAACTACCATGTGGCCCTGTTGCTGAACAATTCACAAGATATACTAGTGCTGTTACTCCATACTCACTTGTCAGCCATGTCTCAAACTGAAGGACACCACACAGGCAGGTAGCCATTGGCCAAGTGTGGGGTGGGAAAGAATGACATGACTACAATTGCCATGAGGTCCTGTTGCTGCAACACATAACAAGATATACTAGCGCTGTCACTCCAAATTCACTTTTCCGCCGTGTCTCAACTGAAGGTTGCCTCACAGGCAGGTAGCCATTGGTCAATTGTGGAATAGGAGGGAATGGCATGATTGCAACTACCATGAGCACTGTACTTCTAACTCTAAACAAGAGGCACCTGTGTTGTATCTCCATACTCACTTGTCAGCCCATGTCTCAACTGAAGGACACCTAATAGGCAGGTAGCCATTTGTTACGTGTGGGATAGGAGAGAATGACATGACTACAACTATCATGAGGCCCTGTTGCTGCAACACTTAACAATATATGCTAGAGCTGTTACTCCATACTCACTTGTCAGAAATGTCTCAACTGAAGGCCACCTCATAGGCAGGTACCTATTGGTTAAGTGAGGGGTAGGAACATATGACATGACTGCAACTACCATAAGGCCCTCTTGCTGCAACACTTAACAAGATATACCAATGCTGCTTCTCCATACCAATTTGTCAACAATTTCACCACTAAGGTTCAGGTCATATGGACTGAGCACTGAAAAGAATGCTCTGCTCAGACACATATCTGCCTACTTAGCCTAAAGTTCCCCTGGTCTCCAGAGCAGGAAACATTGAATCCATTAGTGACACCATGCCAAGTGTGTACATGAAATATCAGTGACGCATGAAGGTATACCTGCTTGCTCAATTTCTCTAGTGATACACTGACACTGCAGCAAACATGATTAGCGATGCCAAATCTACTACCAAGTCGTGTGTATGCCTTTATTGTACACAAATTGGACTTGGGATGTACTAATACTCAGGTAACATCTATAATGTGTTGGGTGCAAATCACTGAAAGTTGTCATTTCCATCCCTCATCATAAAATGAACAGCACAGCTTATGAGTGGGCTTTTACCACTTTGTGTAATGGAGTTATAGTAATATCACGATAACAAGTCAATCGGGGAAAGTTGGCAATGTTAAACCTCCACCCAATTTCTCTCTCCAAGGCATGAACTCACTGTGACCCAAATTATGTGAATGTAAATACCACACTTCCAATAATAAAAATGTAATCGCTGTCTCATCAGGTCGATCTGGTACAACATCCGGCCAGAGTGAGGACACCCCCCTGGCTCAAACTCAACCCCAAAATAAAGCTTCCAGCGATGCAAAATCACCTGGACACATGGACGTAGGGCCCAAATTGGTCCATCTGATCAGCCTGGGCAGACGGCACCAGTGAGTCCAACTGTGCCCACAACAACATATCCCACTCCAGCTTCAACATCACATCTGACCACTACCCCAACAGCTGGAGAATCTAGCATGGGCACCAATATCTCCTGCTCCCCTGCCCAATTCCAGAGATGAACAGCAACAACACACTCACTGAGGGTGGAAGAGGGTGGAAGAGCCGGTGGGAGGGGGCAGGCTAGGCCAAGGGTATATGCCCTTGGGAGGCAGGGGTGGTGGGAAGGCAACTGTGGCCCGCAAAATGATGCTTAGCCCAACCTCGCCTGAGTCATTGCCACATATGAGGGATACCAGGAAGTGATGGGCGAGGTACTTGAGAGACTAGATATGCATAACAACTAAATGGGTCAGCTCATTAGGCTGCTGAGGAGCAGTAACACCACCTTCTGTGGGGCTTTAACACCTCCATCTACCTCTACCTGTGGTACAATCACATCTGTCCCTTCAACATCTGCAGCAGCCATAAGGGGGTCCTGTCAGAGAGACACCCCTTACTCTGCAGCTGTGTATTCCCCTGCTTGATGGGACATCCAAGGAAATATCAAGGAGGGATGGATGCCAAGACACCCTCAACTTCAAGTCAGAAATGATGCCCCTGATGTCCTTGTTTGTGTGGAATCAGTTCTCTTTTTTGACTATTCCTGTACACTTCTGCAATTTTGATGGGAGGAGTGTGTTGGACTTTAGACTCCAGGCAATGTGGCTCTTACAACAATAGTTTCATCCACCAACACTGGCAATTGCACTCCATTGTGGTCATTTATTCTCTGTTTCTGTTTCTGTTTTATTTCTTGTTGTCACCATGTGCAATGCAATAAATCCTCTTCTTACAACAACACAAGCTCATGTTGTACCATATACATCTAGCAAGTTATGTTGTTATTCCCATGTGATTTCTCAGATGAGAGTGTAAGCTACTTAGGTAAGCATGCACATGTGTATTGTCAACATTGTGCTATAGACTATCTCAACAATGCCACCCCAAGACAGACATACAAGTGTACAGTCTCAGGAAAACTTTATTCCATAGCTCCAACCTTAGGCTCGCATAATGTCACAAAAAGCAAAACAAGACATCACTTGTTCAGTGACCACAAGTATCATGAGCATACTTCCAAACACAATAGGACAGGACACATTTGACAATGCCAAACAGAATAAGCAACTGACAATTGGTTCAAGTGACCAGCTGGAGCCACATCGACAACCTCACAAAAAGTATCCCACATCATTGCAAAAAGAGCCTTCAACATAGCAGTACAACAGTATATGAGCACAGGTTCATTCCCATTCATTATTGCTGCGTCTGGTGGAATGTCACAAACATATGTCAGAGGTGTCCCACAAGCACTGTGACATACAATGATTAGACACATCAACACCTGCATCTGGTTCATACACATTGAGGACTTAACCAATGTGAAGGGAGACAAGCATGATTTGGCCCAACAATAACATTGTGTTGGAGAACATGATGGCACACATAATGCAATAGGACCACCACACAACAGGCAACAAGTCCAATGGAGTCTTAGCAACTTACATTTGATTGCTGTGCAAGCTGGCTTGGTACCGGAGTAGTACACCCAAAGACTGTGCCAGACAATCCCAGGAACAATCCATGTCCACTTCATACTTCGAAACAGCATCATATACTTGCTGAAATCACAACTCTGAAATGTACAACTGAAGATGACATAGTGAAGGTAGCTACAACAGACCAATACAAGGAGGTTGCTCGAAAGCCATACATTTAACATCAAAGTCAACTTCTGGAGTACATGGTACATTGGAACCTGCCATTTACACAAAGCTACATAAACTACATGTGCATGTCTCCAGACATAATTCCACAAACAGCCGTGCACACAGTTTGACACAGTTGTACATACCTAACATGCATCAATTATTGTCTGCCTCACAGTATTACAACAGTCCCTGTAACAGTCCAAGTCATGACAGCTCAAAGCATACTTACACTCAAGAGAAGAAGTTGTTGATGAGCTCTTGTTGCATGTCAGCTACCTCCTTCTTCTTCCCTACTATGACCATTGTTGAGGGATTCTGTTAATACATAGAACTGTGCACAGAGGCCCAGGACATCAGTGAATTGTGGTGGACCAAAAAACTCACCTCAGTACCTAGAACCCTTAACCGACTAGCATCAGTGTCACAATAGCTCTTTGTCCTATAGCAAAGGTACCAATGATTAGACAACCCAGAACATGCGACTTAGGTTACTCTCAGGAATGGTGGGAGTCAAGAACACTCTTTCATTATATTCTCATACCAGTCCACAAAATGGGTAAAAAAAGAGACACAATAAAGTTTAAAATATTTATTTTAACGACGTGCTCTAAAATGCAGTATTTTTGCGAGCATAAGCAGGCATATGATTAGAAATATTACGATCAGCATTGTTACTAAGTATGGGCGAATTTTGCAAATCTCGCGTTCGCGAATTTTGCGGATTTGCGAACTCGCAATCCGCAAAATCCGCAAATTCTCGCGAATTTGCGGATTTTTTTTTTGTGTTCGCGCGGGTTTCTGCCAGTTCGCGAGGGTTTTGTACAATTTCGCAAACGCGAACTTACCTGTCGGGTCGCAAATTTTGCGAACTTGTTGTTTCTACGTGTCCAGCCTGTTTGGGACACTCTTCTTCATCACTGCCACACTCTGTCACCACTGCCACTCTCTGACTACTCATGCCACCCTCTGGCCCACCCATGCCACCCTCTGTTTCATCACAGCACCCTCTGGTTGTCCAGTGTACATTATTGTGGCAAAGCAAAGCACACCTTCCCTGCCTCAAGTGACCTGAATTAATTTGGGGCTGATTAATGTGTCACACAATATTTTTTTAGCTGGCACCTGCTTCTTTAGTGCTTCCTGGAGTTATAGTAATATCACGATAACAAGTCAATCGGGGAAAGTTGGAAATGTTAAACCTCCACCCAATTTCTCTCTCCAAGGCATGAACTCACTGTGACCCAAATTATGTGAATGTAAATACCACACTTCCAATAATAAAAATGTAATCGCTGTCTCATCAGGTCGATCTGGTACAACATCCGGCCAGAGTGAGGACACCCCCCTGGCTCAAACTCAACCCCAAAATAAAGCTTCCAGCGATGCAAAATCACCTGGACACATGGACGTAGGGCCCAAATTGGTCCATCTGATCAGCCTGGGCAGACGGCACCAGTGAGTCCAACTGTGCCCACAACAACATATCCCACTCCAGCTTCAACATCACATCTGACCACTACCCCAACAGCTGGAGAATCTAGCATGGGCACCAACATCTCCTGCTCCCCTGCCCAATTCCAGAGATGAACAGCAACAACACACTCACTGAGGGTGGAAGAGGGTGGAAGAGCCAGTGGGAGGGGGCAGGCTAGGCCAAGGGTATATGCCCTTGGGAGGCAGGGGTGGTGGGAAGGCAACTGTGGCCCGCAAAATGATGCCTAGCCCAACCTCGCCTGAGTCATTGCCACATATGAGGGATACCAGGAAGTGATGGACGAGGTACTTGAAGAACGGTGGTCCATATAATAGAGACTGGATATGCATAACAACTAAATGGGTCAGCTCATTAGGCTGCTGAGGAGCAGTAACGCCACCTTCTGTGGGGCTTTAACACCTCCATCTACCTCTACCTGTGGTACAATCACATCTGTCCCTTCAACATCTGCAGCAGCCACAAGGGGGTCCTGTCAGAGAGACACCCCTTACACTGCAGCTGTGTATTCCCCTGCTTGATGGGACATCCAAGGAAATATCAAGGAGGGATGGATGCCAAGACACCCTCAACTTCAAGTCAGAAATGTTGCCCCGGATGTCCTTGTTTGTGTGGAATCAGTTCTCTTTTTTGACTATTCCTGTACACTTCTGCAATTTTGATGGGAGGAGTGTGTTGGACTTTGGACTCCAGGCAATGTGGCTCTTACAACAATAGTTTCATCCACCAACACTGGCAATTGCACTCAATTGTGGTCATTTATTCTCTGTTTCTGTTTCTGTTTTATTTCTTGTTGTCACCATGTGCAATGCAATAAATCCTCTTTTTACAACAACACAAGCTCATGTTGTACCATATACATCTAGCAAGTTATGTTGTTATTCCCATGTGATTTCTCAGATGAGAGTGTAAGCTACTTAGGTAAGCATGCACATGTGTATTGTCAACATTGTGCTATAGACTATCTCAACAATGCCACCCCAAGACAGACATACAAGTGTACAGTCTCAGGAAAACTTTATTCCATAGCTCCAACCTTAGGCTCGCATAATGTCACAAAAAGCAAAACAAGACATCACTTGTTCAGTGACCACAAGTATCATGAGCATACTTCCAAACACAATAGGACAGGACACATTTGACAATGCCAAACAGAATAAGCAACTGACAATTGGTTCAAGTGACCAGCTGGAGCCACATCGACAACCTCACAAAAAGTATCCCACATCATTGCAAAAAGAGCCTTCAACATAGCAGTACAACAGTATATGAGCACAGGTTCATTCCCATCCATTATTGCTGCGTCTGGTGGAATGTCACAAACATATGTCAGAGGTGTCCCACAAGCACTGTGACATACAATGATTAGACACATCAACACCTGCATCTGGTTCATACACATTGAGGACTTAACCAATGTGAAGGGAGACAAGCATGATTTGGCCCAACAATAACATTGTGTTGGAGAACATGATGGCACACATAATGCAATAGGACCACCACACAACAGGCAACAAGTCCAATGGAGTCTTAGCAACTTACATTTGATTGCTGTGCAAGCTGGCTTGGTACCGGAGTAGTACACCCAAAGACTGTGCCAGACAATCCCAGGAACAATCCATGTCCACTTCATACTTCGAAACAGCATCATATACTTGCTGAAATCACAACTCTGAAATGTACAACTGAAGATGACATAGTGAAGGTAGGTACAACAGACCAATACAAGGAGGTTGCTCGAAAGCCATACATTTAACATCAAAGTCAACTTCTGGAGTACATGGTACATTGGAACCTGCCATTTACACAAAGCTACATAAACTACATGTGCATGTCTCCAGACATAATTCCACAAACAGCCGTGCACACAGTTTGACACAGTTGTACATACCTAACATGCATCAATTATTGTCTGCCTCACAGTATTACAACAGTCCCTGTAGCAGTCCAAGTCATGACAGCTCAAAGCATACTTACACTCAAGAGAAGAAGTTGTTGATGAGCTCTTGTTGCATGTCAGCTACCTCCTTCTTCTTCCCTACTATGACCATTGTTGAGGGATTCTGTTAATACATAGAACTGTGCACAGAGGCCCAGGACATCAGTGAATTGTGGTGGACCAAAAAACTCACCTCAGTACCTAGAACCCTTAACCGACTAGCATCAGTGTCACAATAGCTCTTTGTCCTATAGCAAAGGTACCAATGATTAGACAACCCAGAACATGCGACTTAGGTTACTCTCAGGAATGGTGGGAATCAAGAACACTCTTTCGTTATATTCTCATACCAGTCCACAAAATGGGTAAAAAAAGAGACACAATAAAGTTTAAAATATTTATTTTAACGACGTGCTCTAAAATGCAGTATTTTTGCAAGCATAAGCAGGCATATGATTAGAAATATTACGATCAGCATTGTTACTAAGTATGGGCGAATTTTGCGAATCTCGCGTTCGCGAATTTTGCGGATTTGCGAACTCGCAATCCGTAAAATCCGCGAATTCTCGCGAATTTGCGGATTTTTTTTGTGATCGCGCGGGTTTCTGCCAGTTCGCGAGGGTTTTGTACAATTTCGCAAACGCGAACGTACCTGTCGGGTCGCAAGTTTTGCGAACTTGTTGTTTCTACGTGTCCAGCCTGTTTGGGACACTCTTCTTCATCACTGCCACTCTCTGTCACCACTGCCACTCTCTGACTACTCAGCCACCCTCTGGCCCACCCATGCCACCCTCTGTTTCATCACAGCACCCTCTGGTTGTCCAGTGTACATTATTGTGGCAAAGCAAAGCACACCTTCCCTGCCTCAAGTGACCTGAATTAATTTGGGGCTGATTAATGTGTCACAGAATATTTTTTTAGCTGGCACCTGCTTCCTTAGTGCTTCCTGATTAGTGATCTTTTGCACTTGCTAAGTGCTTTCATTGTTGCAAAATTAGTTACAACACCTGCCCTGCCCCAACTGACAATAATGAATTAGGGGCTGATTAATGTGTCACTGGATTTGAACTTCCAGCCTAGCTCCTGCTTGTCTGCCTTAGCTGTAATTCAGGACCTTTGTGTAACTATTCTGAGGGTCAGAGCAGGGTCACATAATAGTTGCAAGTAGGCAACTGAACTCTGGAGGGGCCCCTCAGGAAGCACTACAGGAAATGGCTACTAATGATGAGCTTGAACTTTTGAACCTGGTAAGTAGTTTCGGTTTTGCTAAGATCGTATTTCTGCAATTTAGCGCTTATTCGCGGGGCGCGAAGTTGAACTGGGAAGCCGCGAACTCACGCGAACAGTGCGAGCAAGCCATAAAATCCGCTGCTCGCCGATTTGCGGATTTTGCGGGAAATTCGCGAATCTCGCGGATTGCGAATTTACCGAAAATCCGCAAAATCCGCGAGCGTAACGGATTTTCCGCCCATGCTTAATTGTTACAATTCCATAAAACACAAAAGGAGAAATCATATTAACATGATGGTGGGAACAGGTTATATAGCACCTTGTATGCCACCCTCCCTAGCTAGGAACTATGTTTTATAAAATATAGAAGGTCTCTTAGGCTTGAATGGGGTACCCCATACCTCCAAGATCAGCGGAAGTGAATCACATCAGGATCTGCAATAGCTCTCTGTCTCTCTGGAAACAGATTTTCATCAGAGTGTCTAAATCATGCATGCAGTGTGATAGTAAAACCGCCAGAATTTCCGTTAGCTGCAGCTGCGTGCATGTTATCCCTAGAGCATGAGCCGATCAGCCTGAACAACACCTAACATTGTTATGATAACCTTGGAGGCTTCAGCACTCACTGTGCAGACTAAGGTCGAGCTGTAAGTCTAGGGATATTGAAAACAAGCCATTCTCATGTGAAGCAATTCACGCACACTAACTTACAACAACAGTTACATATAGTGTTGTGTGCAAAAGCAGCAAAAAGGTAAAATGGCCTTTAAACTTCTAATAAGCCTATGTTAACATAGCAATGTGCGCAAGTAAGGTCCTGCCTTCACTACACCATCATTTGGCATTTCAGCCTCTTCACCAGGTGGCTCCTGCTGGTATCCATCCTCTGCGATGAGAGGGATGTTCCATCACTTTGCAAGGTTGTGGAGCATGCAGCAGGCTACGGTGATCTGAC
This sequence comes from Lissotriton vulgaris, assembly GCF_964263255.1. NCBI lineage: Eukaryota > Metazoa > Chordata > Amphibia > Caudata > Salamandridae > Lissotriton > Lissotriton vulgaris. The sequence goes on from NC_141696.1 coordinate 176,752,354, forward strand.
ACACCTTCCCAGAGAAGGGCTCCCCCAGTCCTGTGCAGACATGTGAATCTGGCCTGTAGGAGCCCAAAAGCCCTCTCCACTGGTCGGCTTGTTTTCCCATGGGCCTCATTGAAGCAGACTACCCCTGGTGCTGTTGGATTCCTCAGCAGTTTAAACAAGCATGGGCAGTTTAGATAGGCTGAGTCTCCTAGATGGAAGACACACCTATGTGAAATTATCAGTCTCACATTTGTTGAATATACAACTTGGCATCACACACACAAACAACTGGGCATATCATACTCACCAACATGCCAGGCCCTCCCCGATAGTAGTTATGACATCAGCTGGGGTCTAGTGCTGTTTCATAATAAGGAGTCATGAGCAGATCCTGGGAATCTGGCACAGACATGTGAGATGTATAAATCCAATAAACACACCACTTGCATGTTAATAGAATGTAAGTGCCTCCCATTCCTATACACCTGTTCTCTGACTTACGGTGGAACTAAGGCAATATGTGTGCCATTGATAGATCCAATGCAAAAACCACAGGTGATGGACAGAATGCAGAACAATGTCATACATTCACCCCAGTACAGAGATCTGGGCCTAAATCCATCGTTTTTTTGCACTCCACACCACCCCAGTTCAGACATGGCCGTATGCAAATCAGTCTGACCCTGTGCCTCATGGGAACAGTCCAGCCCCAACTGCCAAGCCATGCTTTCCCTGGACCGGAAACAAGCTACCGAGGACCGGTTTCTGGCATTCCAGCCGTCTTCAGCCTGGCTTGCTTGAATCCAGTGGTGTGGAGTGCATGAGACTCACGTCTGAGCATACCCATCCCACTCGGGGTGGCAAATGCAAAAACCACAGGTGATGGACAGAATGCAGAACAATGTCATACATTCACCCCAGTACAGAGATCTGGGCCTTAATCCATCGTTTTTTGCACTCCACACCACCCCAGTTCAGATATGGCCATATGCAAATCAGTCTGACCCTGTGCCTCATGGGAACAGTCCAGCCCAAACTGCCAAGCCATGCCTTCCCTGGACCGTAAACAAGCTACAGAGGACCGGTTTGATAGATCCAAAGCAAAAAGAACAATTGATGGACAGAATGCAGAACAATGTCATACATTCACCCCAGTACAGAGATCTGGGCCTAAATCCATCGTTTTTTTGCTCACCATGCCATTCCAGTTTGGACCCAGCCATATGCAAATCAGTCTTGATCCTGTGCTCAATGGGAACAGTCAATCCCGAACTGCCAGGCCAGTTCCTCATTGGACTGGAAACAAGCATCATAGGACTGGTTTTGGGCTTTCATCACTCATCAGCCAGAATAGCTTGATTCCAGTGGCATGGAGAGCACGGGACCCACTTCTGGGCATACCCGACCCACTTGGGTGACAAATGCAAAAAGAAGAAAGAAGAAAGAAAAGAGAGAAGAGAAGATAGATCCAACAACATGGGGGATGCAACCTAAACCATAAAAGTCACCCTTCATATTGGCCAAATCTTCACGTCTGGGGAACTGAATGCAGTTGTCCATGTGTCTAAGCAATGCTGTCAGCACATCACGTAGCACACCACTAAACAAAGGTTGTGATATTCCACCAGTTATGACCACAGTGTATAGGAAATAACCATTTGGCAGGAAATGCACTGCTGCCATGAGTTTTACCACTGGTGTCAGCGATGTGGGATAGTTCATTTGAGGATGGAAAGACAACTCCAACTGGTCACATAGATCTTGTATTGTCTGCATATTGAGGCAAGACTTCCTGAGATGTCTCTTTCTGCCATAGGTTGTAGGTCTGGAAAGTCAGGTACACAGGAGGCAGTGGTCTACGCCCTTTGCCAGGGTACCTATGTTTTGAGTGTACACACACATATGGATATTGGTCAAAGTGTACACACTCAAATATACCAAGACACAGCCATATGTTATGTGAACAAACATCAATAAAGATGTCAGCAGTACACAGCATTACACATCATCACTGAATGACATATTATACACAGCTACTTCTTGGATGAGGAAAGTGGAAGAGATGCCTGCAAATGGTCTGGATGATATGTATATCCCACTGACCACTGTTGTAGGAGAGGCCAATCCAGGTAGAAAACAGTCTGAAGCATATCATTGATTTTCCGGAGAACTTTGGAAATGACCGGAAAGATTCAGACACATTGCTATGACTGTAAGCTCTACCTATCATCTTCAATATGGCCTTCTCATGTGTCTGTTACAGCACTTTGTCCATCATACAATCTACTATTGTATGGTGAACACCGTCATGTAAAGTACTCTCACAGTCATGTACAACACTATCATGTGAGGACTGGCATAGGCAGCGGAATAGTGCCAATCATCAGGGGACATGTTCCAAAATATATGTACTGGTCGAGGCGCACCTTGGAGATTGTTTGTCAATGAGGCCTTCAACACTGACATGGTGGATGCCTGACCTCACTAATGGGACATGCAGAATCGCAGACCGCTGGCTGTTTTAACCGTGCAGAAAGCGGTATCAATTACAGCAGTCACAACATTGAAAAGTGCCATTCTCGCCATATGAGGCATTTGTCTGCCCCCAGATGACACCACCTATGTGGATGCCTGGAACATAGAATGTGACTTGCTGATATGTCGACCGCCGGCTGTTTGAACCATGTGATGAGCAGTATTGATTACGGCGGTCACAGCCATAGGCCAACGCTGAAAAATGCGACCGCTGTGAGCCTATGGCTGTGTCCGTCTGTACAGAAGTCCTCCTATGTTGTGTATCTATAGATGGACGTTTGAGCATCTAAATCACTTGCCTTCCGACACTGCTGCTTACCAAACCTCCTATTCGTCAGCTGTTGGTTGCCACCTCTGGGAGCAGTAATGACACACTGTGTAGGGAGCAGGGCCCCTGCCTTTACTTCAGAGGAGCTTGAGACCCAGTGTCCGAGGTCCTTCCCCTGTACCGCCCTCTCTATGGCTCACTAGAGGAGTAGGTAAGTACTGCAAAAACAGTCTGTCATCTGCAGAAATTTTAGTATCCATACCCTTTGGTCACATCGTGGCTCAGAGTCCCAGACTGAATTCAGTGTTGTCTATGTCAGAAAATGTGGGCAAAACATAGGACTATGCTGTAATGGTTAATGTTGCAATGCACTTTGTGGACATCTCATCATAAAGCCGAGGTATTTATCCAGGCCTAGACCCTGCACCTGTATACACATATCTATGCATGTTTAGACCAATTGTTGCCTATGATGACACAGCTAATCAGTGAATGGCAGACGTGCTAACAAATGTGTAGGTATTGCACCCTACCTTGTGTATGTGTCCTGAGAGTAGCATGTGAGAATGATGGTAGATAGATTTTCAGTTCTACATCCAGCCACACAAATGAGGCCTCACCAACCTGCTGTCAGTGAGATACCATCCCCTCACACCCCTTTCAATAGTAACCCACAATGGGTATGTCACATATGGGTTGGCCACAAGGTGTACTGTTAGTTACGGTAAATGTGGGCATAATATGATGATTCTGTGGGAACAGTATGTTCAGCATGCAGAGAGCAAACACTGCCACTGATATGTGCCCTGTATGCTCCATGGCCCAGGCTGTAGCAGAGTTGAAGTGCTAATAGAACTGTTGCACAGATAGCACTACTTGTAGATATGCTGATATCAGATGTGACATAAATCAGTGTAACAAGAACATGAGTTGGCCTATTGGAACCTAGTGTAAGCTCATATGGTTTTGTGTATGATGAGAAAACCAGACCCAAGAATACTGTTCATGATCCCATTAGGTCACTATGTGTCATTGCCTTAGGACAGGCACCTTTCTACAACATGTCGGGGATCTTACAGTCATATGAGTGACGGTGGCATTGTGTACAGGAACTTTGCTCATGTGACACATGTATAGTGCAGAAAGTTGGCTACATCTGCAGTGCAGTTCAGAAGTGCATTACCAGCTGTATCATAATGAACTAGCATTCAGTATTTACAATGGAATGTTTATGTTGTCCATTAGATATGGCCACATTTGGCATAAGGTGTGTCCCGTGATGGCAGGACTTCCCACACACACAAACTCTGATGTTGAATGATGTGCTAAGGAGTATAGCACATGCCCACTGATCTTCAGAGTTGCAGCTCTCAGTGACACACATGCCAGCCCTTTCATTGTGACCCAAATATTGAAATGTAGTAATGACAATGATAGCAGTGATGTTTCAGACTGTATAGATCAAGTCATTTGTCCAAACTGTTCAGGTGTCTGTCCAGTAATGCTCTACTACTGTACCCTTTCAGAAGGACACAATTTTGTCCTATGTTAGATGCTAACTAATTTATATTTTGTGTGAACCAGGGCTATGTGATGTCAGTGGGCTAGCCTAGTTAGTGTTGGCATGATCATGATTGAGGCTACTCCTCAGATGATATGAAAAACGTGCTGTGCGGTTTGTGTAGTGTACAACTTGCTGCCCAGTACACATGTAGTGTGTGCACTTTTGATTGATGGGTATGCTATCTGTCTACAACCTCTGTGTCACCTTACAGATTAACTATATCTTTCATGTCAGCTCAGTCTCCTCATCTCTTGCATCCATACAGGTGAACGCACATCTGAAGGTGTCCATGTTGAAAACCATCGTCCGGAAGGTGCAGGCACTAGAGGTTACTCGTCTGCGCAAGTGTGCCCTGCAGAAAACAATGGGAGGACATGAAATGCTGGACTCGGGAGATCGTGGAAGTCCAGCTGGGGTAGTCCTCCCCAGGCCGAAGGGGCACCCACCGGACCCAGACAACCCGATGGCCTGCATCCTTGCGGTGGTATACCAGGACCTTTGTGGGCAGTTGCAAGCTTAACAGCAGCTAGGAGGGGGTTGAGTATTGTCATGAGAGAACATTTCTGCATAACTGTCTATCTTCTGTTTCAGACAGCTATTCCTACACCAAGCTTGAAGGTGACTCATGTCCCACCTAATGGAAGAGTTGTTGCATGTTTTGGTCTTGCAGTAGGTGCATGCTGACACGTGTAAACTATTACTAAGAACTAAGTACCAGACTTTACCTCCCACAGGGCTGGCCAATGTCACAGGTTGCCTAAATTATCAGTTGATGTCATGTGGGACAGTGGTCCCAAACAGCCCACTTGTCATCCTTATGTCTGGAGTGATGCTTCCTCGATTCTGTGTCTCATGTGAAGGGGTGGTCCACAGACTTGTGGCATGGTATTCAATGCACTTTGGATGCATCCACTGTACACTACTTCCCCTTGGTAAGTGGGAAATGTGCAGTATTCCGATGTGGGTGAGACCAATGGTGCCACCTGTATTGATACCTACATGCTGGTATGTGTACCTTTTGATGATGTACTGCCATATATACAACTGTTCCGTGCATGACCTGAGGGCCTACATGTATTTCACTCTGAATCCATTATATGAGTATGTGTTGGCCATTGTGTTAGTGACAATAGGTTTTGAATGATGGATGTACAGAGCAGGTGTAACCACTTACAAGAGTGTGGAGACATGGATGGGTGAGCCACACATACCCAATGGCATTGTTCAATGTCATTAGGCAGCAAACTGTTGCAGCAATGACATACATGGTGGGAAGACTTGCAGTACTATTTGGCAATGTGAGTTTACATGCCATTGAGATGGGTATATTCAGTGAGGTGTGATGGACATGTGCATTTGTGGAGGCTGATACACTGGCTGGTCACATGAATCAGGGAAAGACATGCTCACACGTTTAGGCCATATGTGTGTGTCAGCAGCAAGTACACCAGTAGTATGCGTGTTTGCGAGACTATAAAGGTACAATGAAATCCCTTCCCTTTTGGACACGAGTGATACTATTTTCTGGCCTGGATATTTCCTAACCAACCTGTACTTTATTTGTCGTAATGACATTTACATTTACAATGTTCAAAAGGTCGGCTGACATGGGACATTATAGGCTTGGGATGTTCCTAGCCAGACTCATATATAATGCATAATTGTGCCGATATCTCACACCGCTTGGGGCCACAATGTCTCCATTATACTCTTCTGGACTACATGTGACACCTAGCAAAACCACTCCTGAGCAGCTTTCAATAGCGTCATCTGTCAGTGGACAGATGTGTAAGTGTCACTTGGGAAGTGTGAACAGTGTGGAGTGTGCACTTCCATGTCTCCTCATTCTTGGTTGTCACACATTGCTGTGACTCAGCTGTAGCAGGTGCCCAGCAGTTCTCCATTTTGTAGGTTAGGGACACCTTATGATTTGCTGATTGTAGGACCTTGTGTGGATAGGTAGAGATGCATTTCATGTGGACATTCCATTTGATGACATCAGGTAACTATGGTATCCTACAAGGGCCTAGGTTTACAGACTGATGATATTTCCTGCTACTCATATGTGGCTTAATTTGATAAAAGGTCACACATGCAGATGGAGCTGCCGGTGGTAATGACACCATTATGTGTTACTGTGCACAGGTCATGTAGTAATCATTCATGTGCTCATGCCAATTTTGGAGCCACTGCAGTCATCCTTTTAGGTATTGTGATCGGTGCAATTGTGTAATGTGTTGCTACAGGATGTATTTGTCCAGTATGTTCATGCAATAGAAATTAACAGATTTCTACTATTCTGGTAGCATCAACCCAGGGCAGTGGTGAAGACAGGGCAGTGACCATTGGGGAAGCAGCTGTCCAGAGTGGTTCCCTTTGCACCAGTGGCACTAAGGGAACCAGTGACATGAAGGGTGGTATAAGTATCCTGGAGGAGCCATCCGACACAGCATCTACAACATCAGAGTCATCCTCCAGTAGTCAAATCCTGGTGGTGATGGACCAGCCAGAACTTCCATCCACCACATCCATATCCACCCCTTCCATCTCCACCCTCCCTGCTGCTTCCCAGCAAGCTGTCTGTGCCCACTCCCTCAAGAAGAGGGTAGTCTCCTTCTCTCCAAGCACCTCAAACCCTGCACTGGTCTCCTCTGCTGTCCTGGATGTGGAGTCCATTGATGTCTTAAGGCAATCCAGGTGTAGGGCCCACAGCTGACGCAGATGATCTCATACCTTAAGAGCATTCACACTGACACGTCTGACGTACAGAAATCAGGCTCTGGCTTCCACACTCACAGCAGCCTTCCACAATTTCTATATTTCCAACCCACCTCCTGCCTCCTCTGCTGCCACAATTCCTACTCCCATACCTGCCCAAAGCACATGCACACATAGGCATGCATCCTCCTAATTATCCACAGGCAGCATACACAAACACAAACATAATGAAAACACACACACTCACTTCCAAGGCACTTGCACCCCTCACCACCACATCCACTGACGTGCAGCAGGACACCACACCACCAGATACTACGCCCATGCAGCAAGACACCACACCACCAGACACTGCAACTACCCACGTCACACACCCAGACACATTCCACAACCACACATGCATCAGAATCAGAGCCACATGCACGCACACCCACACCTCAGACCTCACATCTCTTTACTTTCAAAACACCACCCCTTGTCTCACCTCTTCTCCTCGAAGTCTCCCTTACTGTCCTTGACCTCTTCTCTGCCACAGCTGCCCATCCCCCCTCAAACCCAGGTCTGGTTTCCTTCCCTTATTCATCCCTCTCACTTCTGCCTCTGTAAAATCCCAAAGTAAAAAGAGAGGTTACCATCCCCGAACAGACCCACCCTCTCCCCTTCGCAAATCCTCAAAAAGTAAAAAAAGCAAATACAACTGCTGCTCCTCCACACCCATAGTTACCCTTAAGAGCTATCTCCCCATCCAGAGAACAGTCTTCTTGCAGCTCAACACAGCTTTCCCCATCCCACAGTTCAGCCTTCTCCATCCTAATACGCACCCTCCCACAGACCAACTTAGCCCTCCCAATCCCAATTCCAGCCCACCTGAGGGACATCATTAAGGTGCCTGGCCTGCTCACTAGATGACCTTTCAGGTTAGGTTTCCCTGGCAGTGTTTTTTAAGGAAGGTTTCTGGCACAGCAGTCTGCTGGACTGGCCATTGACCTTTGTTTCACAGCCAAACTTTCTTGTCTGTAATAAAGACACTCTTGTTGTTAAATACTTGTATCCTGCCATTGCTACTGATGCCAACTGTTGTCATTGTATATTTTAGGATGTGTATCTACAGTTGTGCTTGTTGTGCTGATCCATTTGCAGTGGTAAGTCTTGTCAGACCTTTGGACAAGCTATGGAGTTACAGAGGCCCGGGGTCCAAGTTCAATGGATGTATATGTGGAAGCGTTCCTATTGAGAAAGACATTGCATTGTGAGGTATCCGCTTTGGTAGGTATTGCAGCTTGCCTTGGCCATTGTCTAGGTGTTTGGGCTTGCAGTAGCACATGGGATGCAGTGTGGATATGTGTTTGATATGTGCCAAGTTGGTATTTGTTTCTTCACACGTGGGTGGTGTTGTATTGTCATACCTACTTGGTACTTCAGATGCACATGCAACCTTAACATGTGTGTTCTTTCCACAGTTTTTAGTAGATGTCTGACAACTGATGCTATGCATTTTTTCTAAAGACTTGCACTTACGCAATGGCCACAAGAGCATGCCACTTTGTGAAAATATTGCTTATCACTGCTTAACCTCATGCCACAGGTCCTGTGCACATGGAGGCTGTGAGGCAAGTGCAATATGGACTGTGGCCTTGGCCCTTCACCTTCCATGGGTGATGCTGGTTAGAGTAACCCATTTCTGCAGGGAGTCTTTACATTGTGGACTTAAAATCTTTGACACCATGCTCTGTTTGAATCCCATTTCCCTGACTTTCGTTTTTCATGTGGGTGATGTGTGAAGGCCCATTGCTGTTCTTTAGCAGTAGAGGGTTTTTTATGTTCCTGAGACATCCATACTGATACGTGTTCAGTATGACAACAGGACCTAGCTTATGAGCAATGTAAGGTTGTCACAGAAGTTGATCGCTATATCATTGATGAGGAGGGGCTGACTTGTGACACTAGTTATTGCACATACCAGTATACAGCCTTCAGAGATTATCACTAATTCGTCCTCTTTCTCTCACTGCACAACATCAAGGTATGCAATACTAGGAGTTGCATTGCACATACATGTAGCCTGGACTGTTCTATTTGCCAATGGTTGTTAGTAACATTAGTTATTAGGGATGTCACCTGTGTCATCATTGCGTTGCATTATGGTACTGCTTCAGTAATGATCTGCCAACAGTGGGAATGGAGTATTGCGAGTGTCTTTGTAGGTACATCTGCCATAGAGTTTCTGCTGCAGAGTTGATTTAATGTAGCACCCTAAGGGTGTGGGCAAATATGGAGTGTCCAGTGGGAGCTGTCTCTGCATCTGCTTTTTTGGCCTGCAGGTGGTAGCCACCAGCAGCCCCCTGGCCACGTCAAGCCCTGCTATGCTACTGTCACTACTCGCTCTCTCAACTGTCTCTTTAAGTCCCCTCACATCCTGCTTCTCATGCAATATGTAATGGCAAGAATTCCCACGTGTTGATTTGGGAACATGTTGCTCACACCCACCCCCCACTCATACTGAGTAAGCTTTGCCCCTGCTTGTTCATGTCGGTGCATTGCTTGGCTGTGGACTTACTGTACAGGGGTAAGTGTGAGTCTTACCGGCGGTTGCAACCACGAGGGTGCGCATTTCGAACGGCATCGAGCAGGTAGAGCAGCGGCAGGACATGTGCGATGAGCTTCGTTGTGGTGCCAAGCTGTGTACAGGCCGGTTTGGCACTCCTCTACCTCCTTCTTTTCCGCCAGCTCTGATGAGCCAGTTGGACAGCCACCATTACAAATGGCACATCATAATTGTTAGGCGTTCCGTTCTCCGACAGCCTCCATTGGTCCTTTCTGACAGCACCATGATCGTAATTTCCTGTCGGAGTTGGAGGGGCCGCTGCACATGGAAAACTGCCTGCGTTGTAATACGGCGGTCGGGCCGATTACTTCCAACAGTACCACAGAAGTCCGACCGATACTGACAGGACCACAGAAGCTGGTCCGATCGGCAAAGTAATGAGGCCCCAAATTCTCAGTATCAGCACTTGAAACAGTCCACCACATAGTGCTGCTGTCAATTTAGGGGGCCGATTACGATGGCGGGCAGACAAAGTCCGCCTGCCATCGCAGCTGTAATAGGGACCGCCCGCCATAGGTCCGGCAGTCCCACCAAACAGATTAGGACTGGCAGGTGCATCCTGTATTTTAACATTGCGGCGGGTGGCAGCACCCGTCACAATGTTAAAATACATGTATCTCATATGCATGTACAACATGACAGGCACCACGTGTTGCCTGCCACCTTGTACATGCATATGTAGGGAGGTACCGTAGGTACCCCCACGTGCATCACCCCAGCCCCCCACTCCCGGGGGGCCCGCAACGGGCCCCAAAATGCATTCACCGCCTGTCTTTTCGCGGCAGAAACGCCAGCAAAAAAGACAGGCATACTAATACCCATGGCGGTGCCTGCACTGCACCGCCGCCCTAGCCCCATTGTACCTGGTCCCGCAAGGCGGGCAGAAAAGGCCCGCCTTGCGGGACCACGGCAGACTGTCTTTCCGTCCGGCGTGGTACCTTTCCCCTTCCCACCACCATCCTAATTTGGCGGTGGGAATATTCGGGATGATGGCGGGAAGTCTGCCAACGCTAGGCCGGCGGTCCTCACCGCCGGCCCAGCGGACATCCCGCCATCGTAATGACCCCCGTAATGAGTTCGCAATAATACAACTCTCACCACCAGCCATTCTAACAGTCCAGCACACGGTGCAGCTGTCTACCTAATTTTGTAAGAGTACAATATAAATTCAAATGAATAATACCTGCTACCCTGGTCATTTTAATAGCTTTTGGTGGGCTGTTCTAGTCTGAATTGTCATAGTTATAGGAGTGTGATGGTTAATATTTATGTTGGTACTGGCACTTGCAGCGCCGCCTGGGATAATGGGTGATGCTGGCATGAATGGCCACCTGAGAAGGATCCTGGCACTTAGCTTTTTACAAATCAAACACTTGGGCGTTCCCGACTGAAGAGTTGGAAGCTGAAGTTTGCTTCCTAACTTAGGGTGACCAGGCAGCTCGGATTTTCCTTGTTTTCAGCCAGCTGTCTGGGCAGATTTCAGGAAATTAAGCTCATGTCTCAGTTTTTCGAAAGGGTCGGCTGAAAATGGTGGGAGGTATCTTTCTATGTTTTGCAAAGCAGGGATAGTTAGCAGCTGTTATAAGAGAATAATTTAAATAACAGGCATGCTACTGGCTTTAGAAATGGCATTTTATGTATGTTCTTACTGCATCTTCTGTCATTCTCTGCTAAGGAGGCTGTCATCCTGTGCCCTAGGTTGAAGGGAAATTGCAGGTCTTCTTCTATTTTTAGGAAATGTCACGGTTTTTGGCTTTAAAATTCTGGTCACCATGGGGCATATTATCAAGGGATTTATCTCTGCTTTTTTGGCTTTAAAAGCCAAGAAAGCAGAGATCAAATTATCTACCTATCAGCAACAGGGTGCTAACACGCAAATTCGCATGTTAGCACCCTTTTTCACTACGCTTCCCTTTGCATCTCTAATGAGATGCAAAGTGGGCGTTCCAGAGCAAAATAATAGGAGAAATGTTGCTAAGCGACATTTCTCCTATTATCAAGCTTCACGCTAACCCTGTTAGAGACAAAAAAAGCAGCGCTAACCACGGTTAGCGCTGCTTTTTTTACATCTGGTATTTTCCTAAGCCATGATATCCTATGGAAGGTGGATATCATGGCTAAGTTTGTGAGCCCCTATCATCAAGCTAACGCCAAACTTCGAAGGAGATTATCGTTAGTTTTCCAGCAATAATCTCTCATGTGGCAGTTAGCGCGAGGATTTTTATCACTTCTGAGATAAACGTTGCTAATAGCAAGTTTTCTCAGCGATAATTTCCGGCGATGCTTAGCGATAAACAAATTGTTGCAAAGCCTAGTTAGCAACAAATATCGCTACTCGTTGGTAATATGCCCCCATATCCTAACTGGTTCCTTTGCATTAATCGATGTCTCCACTGATTTGTATGTCACATTCTAAGTGATGTGTCTCAAAATCCCGCCATTGTTATCCTTGCAGCAGTGCTGTGGTGGACGCCTGGGGTTTTAGCTGCAAAGTCGTTTCGACAGCGTGTGCGGGTTTCCATGGGGTCCCCAGTGCGGTAGGATAGGAGCCATCCCCGACGCTGCCTTTATATGGCAATGAATGGCGAGAAACTGTCTGAATGGCCTTTTAATCCTGAGTATTTAGCGCACCTGCTTGACTAATTAAAGGTGTGATCCAGCGGGGAGCCTCTCGTTTCCCTGGCCTCCGCACTAACTCTCATTGACAATGTCTTAATTGTGGTCGAAGCGAGGTAATAACAGGCAGCTTTGCAAGACATCTGCCAACTCCCCATATGTTCCATTCCCGCAAAGTCGTGTAGTTATTGCTTTCCGTACTGTCAGCTGAACGCATATGGAGGACAATTATTTGAAGTATCAATTAAATTCAAAGTTCAAACACAAATAACAAACTAATTTGCCAGTGATTACAATGTTTGAGACTGAGAGGTTAAGTCGAACATTCTTCAGGCGGTCTTTTAAATCAAAACGGAATACGGCGCAATAAAGCAGAGCATTGTGTAATGGCAGCACATTACCTGAATGTTTTAAATGCTATTACGGTTCATTCTTTGGCGTATGCATAACGTTCTATCTTCAGTTTTCTCAGATATGAATGGCCTACAGAGCATGCTAAATGAACCACTATGTGAGTAACTAATGGGAATAAAGCATTAAAATAATTTAGATTTGTTAAAGGGCTGACTCGTAAAGGAATAGCTGGAACTGAGGAGCATGTCAGAAATAATGCATAAAAAGTACTTTTGATATTATAAATCTTCTAATCGAGAACGCTAGTACCACAGAAAGTATAAGAACAGCAAATTTCATAGATTGGCCTGCACAGGTTTGACTACACCAACATTGCTCTTGGGAACATCCCCATCATTGATCCACGTAAAAGCCCATATCTACACCTTTTAACCCCTCCCATGCTCGTGACGGAACCGTTCCGTCACGAGCCTCGGGTGGGCTGTGCTGGTGACGGAACGGTTCTGTCACGGCCCGCTCGCCGCGCCTGCGCAACGCGAATTCCGCGCCTGCGCTGGGCGTTCTAAAGAGCGGGCGGGCCGTGACGGAACCGTTCCGTCACAAGCAGAGCTCACCCGAGGCTTGTGACGGAGCGGTTCCGTCACGAGCACGGGAGCGCCATGCGGCCCCGCCTCCCCCTCAGCGCTGCGGCGGAAAAACCGCCGCAGCGAAGGGGTTAAAGCAGACCAGATGAAAAGTCTAGCAGTGGGATTTACAATCCAATGCTAACTGTCATTTGCACTGGATTTTAAGGCAATGTAACACAACGTGGCGCAATGTGCTGCCTTGTTTTACTTTGCATCAAGGAGGCTTTCCATGGGTTATGAATGAGTATTCCATGTAATCGCCTATACATACACAACATAGACAGACACTTCTGCACTATGGCACCAGGGTTGCCTGCATTGGTGCATGGCTGCAAAAAGTGCACCAGAGCAGAAAGAGAGCATAACAGCGCCACTTCTTAGTAGATATGGCGCAATTCTGCTGTCTTCAGTACATGCAAAGCAGCGCAGAAACTTCTTTTGCTGCGCTGCACGAACATTTTAAATCTGTTTCATAGTTTGCAATTTCTCTCTTTTCTTACTAAGCATTCTGGTACTTTTCTCTTGTGAGTGTTAGTTCGCAGAAGCAAGAACGTTTTATGTGAATTCATAACTTGTTTTGCTTTTTCTCTTGCATGTGAAACAGTGTCACCCAAGAAACTCGCATTTGTTCTGATGGAGTGTTTCAATGATAACTCATAACAAAATATTTAATATGCAAGTGGTTAACTTGCTTTGCTTTTTCCCTTGAATATTCTGATACTGAGTTGTGGTAGTAAGCCTTTTAAATGAACACGTACACTTTGCTTAGCATATCTTCCAGATTGACTCAACACAAATTTCACTTGGATATTGTAGAAAATCAGCTTTTTCTACCGTTCTACCTGGTGTACCTGTATATTTTACCTTTTGTTGGGCCCTATATTTTTGCTGGCTTTAGAACTCTCTGTACTTTACCCGTGCTAACCAGTAGCAAGGGGTCTACACTGCCTCTTTAAACGTGAATGAATTGGCATACTTTTGATTGGCACTTTTAACTTGCATATAAGTCCCTAGTATATGGTGCAAAGGGTACCCAGTGCCTAGAAGTTAAGTGCCACTAGTGGACTGCAGCAAGTATTGTGCCAACCATTAAAGTGGCAGTGCAGCATGACATCAGGCCTACCATTGCAGTCTTACTGCAGCAGTGTATTTATTGCAGTTTGACCTGTCAAAATAAACCCTTTTAAAAGAAGAAAACCTTCCTTTTAAATATCAAGATGCCACCCCCGGTAGGCCTTGAAGCCCTCAGGGAAGGGTGAATGGTATCTAAAAGTTGGACATGCAGACATTTAGGGCCTGATTACAAGAATGTATGACGTTACAACACAATCGTCAATATTGGGGCCAGGGGATGTAATCCCCATCTTTAACTTATCATCTATTATATTAGATAGCCATAGTGAATCCCTACTGTCTAGAGGTCTCTCATATGTGCCTCATGCATATGTTAACATCTTTGAATTGTATCAAGATATTATTTAGTTTTTTCGCAAAATTAGGTTAGAAAAGTTTTTTCAGGGAAGTGAAGAGTCCAATAATGAATCCAGTGGCAATAGCGAGTTATCACTACCATCAACGTTCAGCCCCGGTCTAGACCAGTTGGGTCCCGAGGTTGCTGCGTTTGAATTGGTGGTCCTTCAGAAACTTGAAAGGACGCTCCGATTCATCCCAAAACCCACCTACAATCTTAGCAAAGATGAATCACTAGCCCTTAAGACACTATCAGAAAACAAAAAACTTGTCATTAAAGGATGTGATAAAGGTGGTGGAATTGTCGTTTTAGATTCTGATAATTATGAACATAACATGATTGAAATGTTAAATGATAATTCTACCTTCCTGAAAATTAACTCTAACCCCTCACATCTTATATCTAAAAAGATACAACATTTAACAAATGAGGCCTTGTCTAATGGAGAAATCAGCACTAAAGAATATGACTTTTTAAATTCTAATAAGAATAAAACAGAGTGTATCTATGGGTTGCCAAAGATACAAAAAAATGTGAACAACCCACCATATAGACCCATTGTATCCACTATAGGAACCATAACGGAACCACTATCAAAATTTGTTGATCATCATTTAAGACCCCACATACCAAAAATTAAATCCTACATTAGAGATAGTGGCCACATGATTAATATAGTGGAAAATCAAAATTTTGTGGCTAGTAGAGATATTCTTGTAACCATGGACATTGAGTCCCTATATAGCAACATTCCTTTGAATGAAGCTATCTTGGCGACCGTTTGGTTTATCAACAAACATAATATAATCTGTCTCAAGAGATTCCTGATTGATTGCCTGTTTATTGTTCTAACAGAGAACATCTTTGAATTTGGGGATTTGTTATACCGTCAGATAAGGGGAGTAAGCATGGGTGCATCAGTTGCACCATCAATAGCAAACATTTACATGTCCGCTTTTGAGAACAAATTCATCGATAATGAGATTGCCCCTTTTTTTGAATCTACCTCCCATTGGTCCAGATATATTGATGACATCTTTTTTGTCTGGACCAATGGGAGGGAATCTCTAATGGATTTCCTTGAATGGATTAACCTTACTGATGTCAACTTAAGTATCACTGCACAATACAGTACTGAGAAAGTGGAATCTTTAGATCTTCTAATAAGGAATCAGAACAACAGATTGGAGGTTGATCTATATGTGAAACCTACGGCACGCAACACGTTGCTACACTTTGGTAGTTTTCACCCGAAAAGTCAACGTGAAAGTATCCCTTTTTCGCAGTTCCTCAGGGTGCGTAGAAACTGCACGAATCTCAGTGACTATGATAGACAGGCTTCTGTTATGAGAAAAAAGTTTTTGGATCGTGGTTACCCACACAGACTTGTTAGAAATTCTTATAAAGAGCGCGTTTTTATGATCACGATGCCTTATTAAGGATCGAAGGTACCAGCTGCTAATGACCAACTTGTTTGCGTCACAAGACATTCAACTTTGAATGAACGCATCAGACAAATCATCAATGCCAATTGGCATATCTTGACACATTACAGGAATAAAAATATCAAAGATCGTATTGTCCATTCTAAATTTGGAAAGAAGTTAATCCCTCCTGCATCAAATCAGAGGTCCTTGTTAAACAAGCTCCCAGTACGCAGGACTGTTAAGTGTTTGTCATGTAAATACTGTAATAACATTCTTGGGGGTGAACACTTCTCCCACAATGGATTCTCCACCAAAGCATGTGAAATTTGGAACTGTAAGACAGCGAATGTCGTATATTTCATAAAATGCCCTTGTGGTATAGGCTATGTTGGAGAAACCTGCAGATCCATCCAGGTACGCTTAACAGAACATAGATCTGCTGTTAAAACAGGTAAACTTACAGCACCCTTAGTGAAACACTTCCTAGAAAACAACCACAAGGCAGACGATTTCATTGGCGCATTCTGGAAAGAATTAGGATACTCGATAGTAAGGGTGGTTGTGCCATTCACAAAAAGAAAGAAGTGTATTGGATTTTTGTATTGAACACTTTCAAGCAGGGATTAAATGGCGAAATTCCTTGGGAAAATGCAATTTTTTAATTTAGTACCGTGCTGATACTGACCTTACACGATTTTGGGTTTTGAGGATCATTATTCTCTGATCCATTTGAGCGTAAATATGAGTAGGATTAGATTTGCCTGTACGTATTTAATAAGATATGCTAATAATAAACAATGATTTAAAAAAAATATTTGGTACCCTTGGTTTGGTGCATGATTGCATCAATAATTGATGTTGGATATTAGTTAAAACATAATTATGTTAGATCGTTCGGTGATTCAGTATTATTTGAACGGAATGGGTTACACTCGTCTCCGTGTCCTCCCATTGTACTACGCTAGTCTTTTCGATCCTGCGTTATATTTCACCTTATTGCCACTGTTTCTTTAAATTTTACCGCGGTGTAAGTCACATGACCACCTATAGAAATGTATTTAAAATCTAACTAAGCTCTGGGCCGGTGATGTAGAATCTAACCGCCAGAGGACGCCGACAGCCATCTTCTGTCTCGGCTCTCGTTGACCAGACAAGCAGCCACGTCTCGGTAAGTGGTTTCTAGCGTAGGGCATATATTCAACCTACAAGATTTAGATGCAAAGATTAGCGGTATCTTAACTGATCAGAATTTCATTTTATTTAGTTATCTGTTTCATGTAGACTCGCACAGTATGAGCCTGTATCACATCATTCAACCATAATTTGCGAAGTCGCATTTGAGCGTAAGCCTTTGTCTGTCCTGTCTGAATAACCCGACTTGTTTATTTTTATATGGGTGATTGTATCAAAATCCCTCCTGATGAGTAGAGATTTTATTGTGTGACTATAGATAGCCACTGTTTGTGTTAGACACACGCAATTAAGTATCTTTTTGCGGTGTGTCGTTTTCTTCCAGACATTTCATGTTAAAGAGTCCTCAGTCGATCCATCTTGAATACGTGCTACCGGCTATCTTTGGATTGTACGTAGATAATAAAATAAAAAGAGTGAGAAATCTACTTGACGACAATCGTAACGATTGAGAAGGTAAACGTATTAAGTTTCCCTTTAATATATCTCTTAAGTTAGAAATAGCTTAGAATTGGAAGCCTGCATCATTGGTTTGGTTTGGTTTTTAGACACGACATATTTTACATTTAGAAAGCACCACCTCGAGGAAACTATATTTGCAATACGTCCTCGCTACATTTCCGCGGAGGAACTAATCTTTAAGACATTATGACTAATTTTAATCGGTGAGTTAATTGGAATAATAATATTCCTGTTGATATCGAGTTGCTGTATAGTTGTATTAGAATTGTATTCTTTAGAAAACCAACATAATAAATGCCTTTATTTTTGTTTCCATCAATCATAATTAGGCAAAGACTGCAATATTTTTAATACGGTTATATCCGACCCAAAAATAATATCAGGTCCTCATTATCACGACATTGACATATGAAGCCAATCCCTCTTCTTCTTTTCTAAGTAAGTCTTTAACTGTTGTTACAAATATCCCTTAGCATGTCTGTATATTATGGCAGTGTAATGTTATCTTTAAATAATAATGTTGTCTTTGAGCCGCAGTAATTGGGGCCCTTTGACTTGCTTGGCATTATTAACCCATGTGTTCTCCAGATTAATTCTATGATCTGGAGATTCATTAAGAGTGGTGTCACATTCACCTTTCCTTTACATCCTAGTCACCTTGATCAAGTATTATTGGTATAAACGATTAGATTCCACTGACAATTAGGGGCTTTTAGGTCTCTCAAAATGCAACTGTTCAAACTTTTTATATTTTTTAAAAATATGTATACTATGTTTGTTGTATGTAGAGGGATAAGGGTTGCTGGTCTAATGAATTAGATCATGTATTTGTAAAAAGAGTTTTATGGATGTTTTAACTTATAAAAAACTGTTTTATGTAAAAAGGGAAAAATAGTTATATTCATTTGTTTTTTTCAGAAATATTTGTGTCTCCTGAATAAGGCGTTCTTCCAACGCCGAAACACGCGTCGATACTAATGATCGCCACTTTTTGATTTTAATTGATTATTTGATAATTGTATATGATTTTTTTGTAATAATTTGTTCGTAATTGTATCTTGTTAAATATGAATTACGTTTTTCATCATATGTATGTCTAATTAAAGATAATACAGCTTTTTAATAGATTTTGTCTCAATTGTTCCCTCTCTGCAATCCTGTTTACCTCATTGTTGTTTTAAATGCCTAGGTTTTATATACATATTATGACGTTACAACACATACATTTACAACGCATGCACTTACCACGCAGTTTTTACATCGCAACATCCACTCCAACGCATTCCATTACATCGCATGACACTACATCGCATATTAAAAAACTACCTTTACAAAGCATTCCATTACATCTCATACTACCTTTACAACGCATACCATTACATTGCATTTAAGGTAAGTATTGTATAGTTTAGGGGTAAAAGTTACTATTCTAACTCCAGGGGGTGCAACAGTAGGGTAAATGTTGGATAGTGTAAGGGTAAAAGTTACTATTCTAACTCCAGAGGGTGCAACAGTAGGGTACGTGTTGGATAGTGTAGGGGTTAAAATTACTATTCTAACTCCAGGGGGTGCAACAGAAGGGTAAGTGTTGGATGTTGTAGGGGTACTATGCGCTGTAATGGTATGCATTGTAATGTTAGGCATTCTAATGCCTGCGTTGTAATGACATGCAATGTAATGTCATACGTTGTAATGGAATGCGTTGTAATACCTGCATTGTAGTGACATGCGTTGTAAAGGATGTTGTGATGTAATGACTGCGTTGTAAAGGTTGTTTCCCGATTACAATGTCGGTCGGAGGCAACTTTGCCTCTGGTTGAAAGCTGATCAACATGGATGGAGTCTTTCCAACCAACACGGTCGGTTTGTGTTCTGACTGCCCGATTAGGTTCCAAGCTTGACGCAGTTGTCTTGGGATGGGATGATGTCTGTGGCTTTGCTGCATGGTTTGCTGAATTCTTGAATAACACTGAAAAGTTCCTTGGAGTTGGTGGAGTTGGCCAGTATTTTGTTGAGGATGAAGTTCCTCTTGGTGTCTCTGATCAAGTTATGGTAGTCCGTCACGGCGTCCTTGTAAGTAGTGTAGTTTTCGGTTGTCTTGGTGTTTCTCCAATTCTTCTCCAGGTGCCTGCAGGAGCGTCTGGCTTCTTGGAGAGCAGTGGTGAGCCAGGCGGCTTTCCTTGGGCGTTGTCTGTCGGGGTTGTATAGCAGGGCGAGCTCGTCTGTGCAGTTGGAGATCCAAGTGTTTACGTCGGGTGCCCAGGTGTGGTTGTCTCGGGTGAGGGTGGAGTTAAGTTGCTCATCAGTAACCTTGCTCCAGTTCCTTCGTGGTGGGCATGGGGCTGGTTTGGGTGCCTTGGGTTTGTTGATTGCGAAGTGTATGCAGTGTTGGTTGGTCCATGGCGGCTGCGTTGTGTGGCTGATTTGGACGCTGTTTCCTGCCGCGAGGATGGGGTCGAGAGTGTGTCCTGCTCTGTGGGTTGGTGTGTTGACAAGTTGTTTAAGTCCGATGCCGGTGAGGTTGTCACAAAGGGTAGTGCAGGTGGGGTTACTGGGGTTGTCCAGGTGGAAGTTCAGGTCCCCATTGAGTATGTAGTTTGTTGAGGCGATGGCGTGAGGTGCGATGAAGTCGGTGATAGTGGTGGCGAAGGGTGTTTGGGTGCCAGGGGTCTGTAGACAAGGGTTCCTCAGAATGTGGGTTTAGGGGTGGTCTGGATCTGGAAGTGCATGTGTTCTGCAGAGAGGAGGGTTTCCCTGGAGGTGGTGAGACGGAGGGTGCTCTTGTAGGCGATGGCGAGGCCACGACCTGGGTGGCTGGGGCGGTCGTTCCTCTGGATCTTGTATCCGTCAGGGATGGCGGTGCTGATGTCGGGGGTGGAGGATGTGTTGGTCCAGGCCTCTGTGAAGAAGGCGATGTTGGGCGAGAGAGAGTCAAGTAGGTTCAAGATTACCATGGCGTGTTTGTGTACTGAGCGTAGGTTGAGGAGGATGCATTGGCTGTGGAGGCAGGAGAACAGGCTGTGGTTCATGTTCAGCGAGGCCCGTTGGCATTCTCTAAGTCTTCCAGGGTTGAGTATGAGGAGTGTGGCGGTGTCGTAGCGATGGGTAGTAGGAGGTCCAGGGTTCCTGGTGCTGGCCGCAGTCAGGTCGTGGACGGGTGCAGACAGGCTTGCCAGCAACGCCCCCACTGCGCGCGTCTGCTGCGCAACTGTGCAGCGGCTACCATTAATTAGGGGAGGTAGGATGTAGGAGAGGCTGGGAGGCTGGAGTGGGGTAATTCCGGGGGTATTCTGGGGGGGGGGGGAATTCTGGGGGGAGGGGCCACAGGGGCAGCAACAGTGAAAGGAACAGACAGGCACGAGAAAATGAAAACAGCGGTGGAATTAGAGCAAGAAACAGATGGGCACAATAACAGTGGCACTGCAGGCAAAAAATTAAGGAAAAAAATGGCTGAGAAAGGTTACAGAGGTTGCAGGCAGTCTGGTCCCAGTTGGAGTGGGCAGCAGGCGCAGGAGCGGGCAGCAGCCTCGAGCCTCCCAAGGAGGAGGTCAGGGTCTGGAGGCAAGAGACGACACAGTGGAGCTGCGGGGACAGAGTGGACCTAGGCCGAGGGTTACTTATGTTGCATACTCCATTTTTTCCATGGAAGCCTGTGCTATGAACGTACACTGGTCATAACACAAGCTCCCATATGGAAATGGGGGTCCGTCGACAACCCTGCACCCAGTGGGAAGCACCGCATGGTGCCTGTCACACAGTGCAGGGATTTACAGGGGACCCCAAAGTCACTTTCCGACAGTCTTTCTGTGTCGGAAAGGCTAGCTTGCAGAGGCTGTCGGAAAACGACATCGTAATCCCGATGGCGAAAACGCTGGGATGACAGCATGGTTCCAACCGTCCAGAATACTCCAAGAGCCTGTCGGAACCGTGTCAGAATAACCAACCAGTTTATGCTCCGACCGTAATCGTGCTGTTGCAATGCAAACCGGCCGGGTCAGTTGGAAACCCTCTGACCATGTCGGTCAGCTTCCGACCAGCAGTCGGAGGCAATTCCGACCGACATCGTAATCAGGCCCTTAATCTCAGACACTGGCAACCTCTTGGTATCGTAATCCCGATGGCAGAAATGCCATTTTAAAGGGATTACCTTGTTGCTCCTGCTGTCCGACAGGCTACTTGAGTCTGTCGGATGCCAGCAGGAATGACTTGCTGGTTTGACTCGCCGACCGCCTACATTGTAATTAGGTGGTTGGAATTCAAACCAGGGATGACGGTCGGAAAATCTCCAACCTGTGGTCGGAGGCTTTCTCACCAATATCATAGTTGGGCTCATAATATGATAATTTAAAAATATTTTAATTACTGTAACACACACCTTAACGGATGGGATGTAAGGGCTATCAGGATATTGAGTGAGGGAAATGCATTAATACTCAGGTCTTAATGTTAATACCTGAGAATTAATATTTCAATAGTTAAATAGCAGGAGGTAGATCGTTTAGTGTGGCTGCGGCCAAGCTCTGGAACTCTTTGCCTATTGAACTTAGGCAGGTCAACGGCCTTCTCGCCTTCAGAAGGCAGTTAAAAACCTGGCTCTTCCCCCTCTCTCCCTAATCCTCAGTCTGTTAATAGCTGCACCAACAAAGCTGTCCTCCTTTCTTCCTCGAGTCTGTTAGCGCCAGGATGCCTCTCGAGGTGACAGTGCGCTCTATAAGTGAAATAAATAATTAATAAAATAAAATAAAAATACATAGTATTTGATGTTTAAATTAATTATTATTAATTATTTTAAAAATTATAACGCACAGAAGGGATGCAAGGAAAATAGAGGTATTGGGTGGGGAAGTGTATAAACAATCAGGAATTCATTTTAATCCTTGAGGATTAATATTTAAAAAATAAAATATATTTTATGTAATATTTAAATTAACTATTATTAAAATGGTAACACTCACCTTTAGGGACAGGTTACAATGGAGATAGGAGTATTACGTGGCAAAGTGTATATATACTCAGGCATTATTTATAATATCTGATGATTAATAGATAAAAATTAAAAAATATATTATTTAAAAATTTAATTAATTATTATTGGTTATTTAAACAATTGTAACACACACTATTAGAGGTGGGATGCAAGAGAAATAGGGGCATTGGGTAGGGTAGTGTAATACTGCTCATGCATTCATTTTAATGCTTTAGGATTAATATTAAAATATTAAAATATGTATATTTAGTATGGAAATTAATCATTGTTAATTATTTTAAAATTGTAACACACATTTTCAGGGACAGTATGTAAGGGATATAGTGGTACTGGGTGGGGAAGTGCATTAATACGCAGGTATTCATCTTAGTATCTGAGGGTAATTAGGAACAGCAAATATAATATACGGAAAAGTTAATTAAAAATATAGTGATATTAAACAGTAACTGTGTTAAAATAATTTTAAACCAAAGATCAAAAAGCAAAAAAAAAGGGTTTAGGCTTAAAAAAAGAATTTAAATGATTTTATAATTAGAGACAATAAAATACATAGAGGTTGATTACAATGGAGGTTGGAAAGCCTCCGACCTTCGGTAGGAGGATTTCCAACCCCCATCGTTGGTTTTAAATCCGACCAGCTCATTATATATAATCAGTGCACACAACCTCAGCTTCCCACGCTGATTCAACATGCATTCTTTGCTTCAGCACAGGCATCAATCAGGGGGGTGGCTATATGGATAATGCGGTCAGTTCAAGCTGACGTTTTGAAAGTAGATTGAAAACCTCTCGCTAGGTGGATTTTTGTTAAATTACAAATTAAAAGGGATATTTATAATTTGATAAATTACTACGGTGCTATTGAAGATTCACTGGTAGCTCTACAGGAATTACAATAACATTTTGAAAATGAAACAGGCCATATTATAATGAGGGGGGATTTTAATTTAATTCAAAATGTAGCAATCGATACAACATGTTAGAATAAGGTACAGAATACAACTAAATCTATAAGGGCTTTAAAAATGTTAATCCAAGATTTTGCTCTTATAGATCCCTGGCAGACTCAGAATAATGCCTCACGAGAACATTCTTGTTATTCCAAACGCTGTGGTACAGCATCCTGCATAGATTATTTTCTGACATCATATAGTTTAGTGTGCAAGGGAGCAAGCAACGTTAATAATATATTTTCAGATCATGTGTTGATCAGTCTGTCTATTCCATTAGATCCATCGGGGTCTCTCAGCGCCAGATGGAACTTTAATAAGGCATTATTATTAGAAGATTGCTGGGTTGAATGGGTGAAGTGTAATCTGGAAGAATTTTTAAAACATAGGGGCCTATTACGAAAGTCCGCCTGCCATCATTACAGAGCTCGGTCCGTCCGCCATAGGTGCACCGGTCCAGCCTGACTTATTCGGATGCACCCAGCACACTAGCGGGCGCATCCTGGTACATTAACATTGGGGACGGTGCTGTTGGCTGCATCACTGTACTCAATGTTTCAATCCCAAGTTGTGCCTGCGACCTTGTGCATGACAACATCGGGGGTACCATAGGTACCCCCACAGTGCAGCCCCTCACCCCCCGATCCCCAGGAGGCCTTCAACGGGCCCCCAAAGTCATTTCATGCATGCCTTTTAATGACGGAGTCTCCGCCATGGAAAAGCATATCCACTGTAACCATCATAATATGGACGGTGGTCATATTGTGGGCTTTTTCTGCCCGGCCAGCAATCGTGACGATTACTGACCGGCAGAAAAGGGACGGACTTTCCGTCCATTGTGGTACTACCCTCCATGGTAATATGACAGGGGGTAAATTATGTTGTGATGGCGGACAGATCGTCACTGCCAACCCGGGTGGTGAATGAATGAATGAATAAAGTTTTATATTGCACAACTTTGCCCGAGGGCATCAAGGCGCATTAGATGGAACGGCTGAAAGCAGGGCATAGACCAGAGGAGAGACTAGAGGTATGCTTTGGTGAAAAGCCAGGTCTTTAAGGCTTTGCCGAATTGATCAGGAGGCGTAAAGCCCTTGAGTTTGTCAGGGAGGAGATTCCAGAGCCTCGGGGCAAGAGAAAAGAAGGCCTTCCCTCCCCATCTAGCCTTCCTCGTTCGGGAGTGGATAGAAGGTTCCTGTTGGCAGAGCGCAAGGCTCTGCCAGGGGTGTAGAAAGATACAAGAGACCTAATGTCCTCTGCACCGGATTCGTGGAGGGCAGAATGGGTAAGACAGAGAACCTTAAAGTCTATCCTGGACAGCAGAGGGAGCCAGTGGAGATGTTTTCTTATGGCGGAGCCTGAAGTCCTTCTAGGAGGGTTGACGACGAACATGGCTGCAGCATTCTGCACAACTTGCAGGCGTTGAACCAGTATCTTGTTTATGCCTAGATAAAGTGCGTTGCAGTAGTCCTAGGCATGAAGAGATAAGGGCCACCGCAAGTTGTTTTCTAGAGTCCAGGCAAAGATAGTTTGACAGCTTGCGTAGGATCCTAAGGATCCCGTAGCAGGTGGAAACGGTTCTGCTTACTTGTTTGTCGAGGGAGAGTGAGGTGTCAAGCATAACTCCTAGGTTTCGAGCTGCAAGGGAAGGCGTGGGGCACACACCAAGGGCAGATGGCCACCAGTCAGCCGACCAGATCTCCTGCTTGCCTCCGAAGATGAGAACCTCCATCTTTTCCCCATTTAACTTGAGGTAACTATTGGTCATCCATCCTGCTACAGCTTCCATGCAGTTCCTGAAGTTGGATGCCTCGGTCTCCACAGGTTGGTTGAGGGAGACCATGATCTGGGTGTCATCAGCATACGATAGCACTTCCAGTCCATAAGATCTTACCAGCCTGGCAAGGGGGGCCACATAAATGTTAAAAAGAGTGGGGCTCAAAGATGAGCCCTGTGGGACCCCACATTGCACAGGCTTGGTGGGAGAGAGGAAGTCACCCAGTTTGACCATTTGCATGCAATGGCTAAGGAACGAGGCCAGGAGCCTCAGGGCAGGCCCTTCCACTCCCATCTCACTGAGGGGAGCAATAAGAATGGAGGGGGACAGGGTGTCGAATGCGGCTGTAAGGTTGAGCAGGATCAAAAGAGTGGTCTGACCACTGTCGACCTTAGCACGAATGTTGTTAACCACCACTGTCAGGGCTGACTCCGTGCTGTGCGCTTTCCGGAAGCCATGCTGAGATGGATCTAGCAGGCAGAACTTGTCCAGGAAGGCACTGAGATGGGAGTTTAAGTGGGCCTCCAGCAGCTTAGCAGGAGCTAGAAGCAGGGATATCGGACAGAGGTTTTTTAAGGTGGTAGGGTCTAAGGAGGGTTTTTTTAGGAGTGGCTTGACTGTGGCCATTTTCCAAGATGCTGGAAAAACGCCTTTGGAGATTGCTTGATTCATGATGCCAAGAAAAGGGGGCAGCGGAACCTCTTTACACTCCTTCAGAGTTTTTAAGGGACAGGGGTCAAGGGGGGAAACAGGTTTAAGTTTGTCAAGAAGTTGACAGAGGAGCTCAAAAGTTAAAGGAGGAAAATTTGTCAGCTTGTCGCAGGGCAGGGACGTTAATTCCTGAGGGGGGGGAGTTGCCGTAGGAAAGGAATCATTAGAGTGGCAGCTCTTGGGATGGGACAATAGGGTCGGGGAGGAGAGTCATGGATAGGTTATCCACGATTTTAAATAGCTCTCTGGGTGATCTGAGGGTAGCCGTAAGGTTAGTGAAGTATTACATTTTTTCTGCTAGAACTGCAGCCTTATATCTTTTGAGCATGTCCTTATATTTGGTTCTTTCGTTAGGGTCAAGATAAGACCTCCAGATCCTTTCTTGCCTCCTACAGTCCTGTCTAAGCAGTCTGAGGAAGTCGATGAACCAGGGGGCCGAGGGACGCTTTCTGGCCGAATAGTAGAGTCTAGCCGGTGCCAGAGTATCAATGGCCTTAGAAATGGAGTTAGAGAGCTCAAGGGAGGCCGTGTCTATGTCTGGTATAGATGAAAGATTCAAATTAGAGATGAACGGACTTAGGGCTTCGTTATTCAGGCCCTTATAATTCCTTTTGGAGACCTGGTGACTGGTGGACTCATGAGGTAAGGCCAAGGGGCAGAAAGTGAACTCGAGGGGGACAGCCAAGTGGTCCGTCCAAGAAAGGGGGAGGGGAGAGCCAGTATAGAGCCTGGGGTCGTTAGTAAAAACTTTTATTGAGGATTTATGTAGGATGGCAATCCCACCCCCTTTCCGCCTTTCTCTATCAAGTCTCACGAGGGCGTAGCCCTCGGGAATGGCGTTTACTATTTCAGGTTATGTAGTATAACAATGACCCCCTGGTTAGGGTACAATTCCTGGGTCAGGGAAAGTAGTTCAATGCAAAGGTATAAGCCCAGGCAGAAATACAAAACAAGAACTGGCTCTTAAAAAAACAAGATATACACAAAAAGAAAAACAATGGACTGTACTGATATATAAAAAATTATTTATTTTGATTAAAAAAAGGATTAAACACATATAATCCCATATACATGATATGTTTGATACAATAACATATTCTGATTATTATTTTAAAAAAGTCATTTGTTCTGATAATAATACTAGAGGAACAATATAGTCATCCCAGATTGTATGAGGGGGGCTGTTGTCTGTCTTTTAAAATAATAATCAGAATATTTTATTGTATCAAACATATCATGTATATGGGATTATATGTGTTTAATCCTTTTTTTTTATCAAAATAATTAAATTTTTATATATCAGTACAGTCCATTGTGTTTCTGTTTGTGTATATCTTGTTTTTTTAATAGCCAGTTCTTGTTTTGTATTTCTGCCTGGTTTACTAGTTCAGGCCCAGAGGAATCAGTGGCCCAAGTCTCGGTAATAAAAACCCATGAAGGACTCATTTCCGAGATAAAATCGCTGAAAGTGATGTTGTTCTAAACCAGCGATCGGATATTAATAAGAAAGCCAGATTCCTTGTGAAGAGGTGGGGGTGTACAACAATTAAGGGCTTTACATAATCCTTGGGGGTTAGACCTATGATGCCAGGGATTCCAGGGGGTCTTAAGGCTAGAAGGGTATCGTGGGAGTACATTTAAGTACCTACGTCAGGAACAGTTTTTTCCAGTATTCTCACCGGCTCCCGGCACCTCCTTGGCGCTGACGGGCGCAGACGGTCTGGACTCTGGCGTGACTCCAGCGCTGATACGGCGCGTCCGCTGCGCGGAGGCATCACCATATCCTTAAGTAAGGAGGACTAGAGCGCTCAAGATCCTGGTGCCTCCCACCCAAGATGTCCGCTGTGGGTGCACTCCGCCCTGGTCTCGGTAATCAGCCCGAAAATCGTCTGGAACCGTCGAGGGAGCGGGGCAGGGAAACGAAAACGGCTGAGGGGAGCACAGGCAAAATAGTAGATGAAGGGGGAGTGGAGAAAAGCTATTTTTTTTTTAAATCGGCAAATGCAGGGAGCGAGTCGCGCTAGTATTCAGCACAGCACACAGTAGAATTATGCAGAGACTTGCTGCCATCCTCCTGCCATCATAATGACCCCCTATATATTGATTCAGCATCAGACTTTGTGGTTTGGAAAGCATTTTTAGGGGGCTAGTGATCGCATTTTCTGCCGCCATTAGACAGAAGGAGAAAATGCAATGGGAAATTTTGAGCAAAGCAGTAGATGAGTTTACAGATTTGTATTTTAACTTTCGGGTTGAAAGAACAATGAAACAGATGAAAGAAGCAAAGCAGAACCTGTGGGAATTCTTTTTTTGCGAGGGAAACTTTGAATCATGCTTCATACCTTCAGCAAAGATAGGAAGAAAGTGAATTTGTGGGTCGGTTTCTGGCTTGGTCCACAAAATCTAGAAATAGTTCCAATTTGATTAAAAAAATAAAAGATCCCATAAAGAATATTAAAACTCTACCCTCAGAAGTAGCTCATATTTTCTGTCATCATTATCTTAAAATGTATAAGGAGGGATAGGAAGCTCACAGGAGACAATAGAACAATGGCTGGCAGACATAGAAGTCCCTACCCTAACAGAAGCCCAGGCTAACTCAATGAAAGCGGCCATCACTTCTCTGGAAGTAAAAGTGAAACTAATAAATCTCTTCCCAATGGCAAGGCTTGCGATAAAGATGGCCCTCCGGCTGAATTTTACAAAAAATCCTCAACAATTAGCACCTTTATTGTTTTGTTTATTTAATCAGATTTTGCAAAGATGTAGTGTCACTAGTTCTTTTTCAGAATCTATAGTAATCCTTTTGAAAAAAAGGGAAAGCCGTATCACCCCATTAGTCACCTTAGCACCGATTATGAACTATTTGCCAACATTATGGCCAAAAGGGTTGCAGCTGTAGCGGAAACTATAGTGCGTCAAAATCAGAATGGCTTTCCCCTAAGAGATTTATAATTTCAAACACACATTTTTTAATACAAGCTAAAGATTACTTTTCTATAGGGAAGATTAAAGCCACCACCATTATTTTAGATGTGGAGACATCATTTGATTTGGTGGAGAGGGGTTTACCTTTTGCAATACTTGGCAAATTTGCTTTTTCTGTTAGGTTTCTGTGGATGTTAAGAACATTATATTCAGGGGCTAAGGCTACCGTAATAAATAATTATATCTAAGCAGGCGACATAAACATTAGTCGTGGTACTCGCCATGGATGCCCGATGTCTCCTATTCTGTTTGCGCTATTTATCAAACCTTTGGCATGTAAATGTATTGGCATTTATATAGCGCACTACTTACCCGTAGAGTCCCAAGGCGTCGACCGCTGCGAAACCCTTCCTGGCTTCCCTGAGAGATGGTCCCTTAATGGGTATCTCCAGGGTGAGACCAGGCATCCCCGGCGGTCTGGTGGGGCCGTTAGTGAAGATGAGGCAAGCTAATGCCCAGAGTTGCCGAGTGTGATCGCTGATCAGAGTGGGCACCGAGGCGAGAGAATTATCGAGTCCGCTGACCCTGGTCCAGAAACCTGCCGCGCCGGGAATCGAACCCTGGTCCCGGGCCGTCCTCTGCTCTCGGGTCTGCCGCCTCTAACCAGTGAGCCACACTACTTCACTAATGCTTCAGCATGTGCTCTTTGTTTTGATCCAACCATTAACCCACCTATGAGGGTGGAACCCATACTTAAGCTGTATGCAAATTACATGGTTTTATATTTAAAGGCAGATAAAGATAATGTTCAACATGCCTTTAATTAGATTTCAGAGTGTAAGGCCATATGGGGCTATAAAAGTATTCAAGTAAAATCTGAAGCTCTAATTTTTAAAAGCTCCCCAAAAATATTACCACTCGCTCTGCAATCGTCCTTTTCAGCCACACGTCCGTTTACTTATCTTGGGATTAAGGTTATAGCAAATTATAATGATTTATATGCGCTAAATTATACTCCCTTAATAATTAAAGTCCGTGCACTGCTTAATCGTTGGAACAAGCTTTCTTTTACAATTATTGGCCTCATATCACTTATAAAAATGAATTTACTACCGTTATTCCTGTTTGTCTTTTCAAATGTCCCAATTAGGCGAACAAATGCTTTTTTTTTTTTAGCCCTAGAAGGCGAAGACCAGTCTTTTATATGGGAGTCAAAGCGACCCAGGGCCAAGCCATTAATACTTTCATTACCTCAAGAGGATAGAGGGTTTGCCCTTCCCTTCCTAAGAACTATCTATCAGGCCACACTTATAAGTTGGCTGACCTCAGCTTAAAAAAAGCATAGCTGTTGGAGATAATTATTATTTACATATTATGTTAAAAACAGCAAAAATAGATCCGGCTTCCTTTTTCAAAATTCTAAGACTAATGAAACGTACGCATTATAGGACGCCCCAAATAGTAGTAGGTCGTACCAATTGTATTTGGCGAGAATATCGAATCCCAATTTACCACCCTCAGATGAAGCTTGAGGCATGTGATGGTTTAGGTCTGAGCTTGGGGACCTCCATACTAACATGTTGGGCAAATATTGGATTTCACACATTAGGCGATTTCTTTGTTAATAATGTTTAATCTCTTGGCAAAAACTTACTCTTGAACATAGATCATTGAGTCCATCACTTTTTTTTTGTTAAACTCAAATTATTTATTTAATGCAATTTTATATAGTGCGAACTTTACCTGAAGGTGTCAGAGCACTTTACATAAGAACCAGTTGCAAAACATAAGGACTAAGGATTACATGCGTTACATAAAAGATACAAACTGAAAAAATTGCATATGTACAAGATGTAAAGTCACATAAAGAAGAGACTGGTGATTAGAGCTATCTCTATATACATAGGGAGGGGCTACGGATGGATATACTCTAAGAGTCACATAGGAATGGTAGAGAGTACAAAGGTCTCCTGCATATACTAGTGATTAGAGTTATCTCTATATACATAGGGAAGGGATACGGATGGATATACTCTAAGAGTCACATAGGAATGGCAGAGAGTACAAAAGTCTACTGCATATACTAGTGATTAGGGTTATCTCTATATACATAGGGAAGGGATACGAATGGATATACTGTAAGAGTCACATAGGAATGGTAGAGAGTACATAGGTCTACTGCATATACTAGTGATTAGAGTTATCTCAACATTTTTGTTCATGTAATTTAATTGAGTCAAATATCATGACAGAGAAAATAGGGCAAGATTTTGTAATTGCACAGATTAGGGGAGTCAGCAGTTGGTACAGACTTTTGCATCAACATTCAGGATTCGACGTAATATCGAAGCACATTAATAGTGTACATTTTTTTGCCGGTTGTAGTATAACAAAGCCATATTGGGGTTATTATAATTGTTTTAGTAAAATAGCTATTCAAGCGGGCAATTTTAAATGTATGTATGTATGAACCAGTTTTATGGAGCAAAATACTGTTTCCTGTTTTCAGATTTTGCTTCATTAAGAAAATTGTCCCTTCCTCTTGGAAAGGGAGCATACTGGTGCCACTGTTCAAGAAGGGCGATAGGGATATACCGAAGAACTATCGTCAAATAGCCCTCCTTGACGCAATTGAAAAGTTTTCACCAAATGTTTGTTATCCTTAATTAATGATTGGGTTGATGCGAACCACATTTTACCCCTAGAACAGACTGGCTTCCGCAAAGGGCACGGCACCCTAGATAACCTTACCGCACTTCAGATCATTTCTGATAAATATGTAAGGGTTTGTGGGGGATATGTGTATGCGGCATTTATAGACTTCTCCACAGCATTCGATAAAGTGGATCGCCCCCTGCTGTGGAGAAAGCTATCTGCCATGGGCATGCCTCCTCACTTGCTAGATCTGGTGAAGGTTTTACATACTGATACATGGTGTTGTGTCCTGCAAGGTGGAGAAAGGGGGTTATCACGTGTCATTCCGTCAATTAATGGATTAAAACAGGGTTGTCTTCTTGCTCCACTGCTCTTTTCCCTGTATATTGCGGCTCTTCCTGCATCTCTCTCCTCAAGTGACGGTATAGCCCCGGTTGTAGGGGTAACCCCTATCTCCTGCTTGTTATATGCAGATGATATTATAATACTTGATCTAACACCTAAAGAGTTGGCCAATCGTCTTCGTGCATTATATCTTTTTGCCGAAGCCCATTACTTGAGGATGAATGCAACAAAAAGCAAAATTATGTGTATCGCAGGGAGAAAAAAGCTAAAGTATAAGAACTTTGTTTGGACAGTTGGTGGCCACAATTTGGAGGTGGTAAAGACTTATGTCTTTTTAGGAAAAATCATTTCCAATAATTTGAGTGACAAGCCCCACACCGATAACAACACCTGCAAAGCTTTGTCTCAGGGAAAAGGCTTGAGTGCATTATATTCAGCCACGGGGAGAAGACACTTCGATTGCCTACTGGAAGTTTTAAGGGCAAAAATCCCATCTTCCCTTTTGTATGGAATGGAACTGGTTGATTTAAGACAATGGGATTTTTTACATTCTGTAGAAGGGAAGTTGTTAAGATCTATATCCTCTCTTAACACCACTTGCTCAGCGGCTGCCTGCAGACTTGAATATGGCCTTCGCAGTAGCTGGGTGCAGGGCCTAGCAGCTGTAGTACAGTGGGTTGCCAGTTTGGCTAGAGGAGAAATGGGTTCATTAAGAAATCTTATGAAGGTTGAACTGTTGGGCAGCTTAAAGGAGTACTCGCAAATTGTTAAGAATTTCAGAAAGGCGGCCGCCCTTCTCCAATTGGAAGAGAGCACTCTTTTTATTGTATCCGCTGCACAGTTAAAATCACTTTTGAAAGAGGCAACTTGGGATCTTAGCTTTAAAATGGACAAGGAGGCTATTTATTTAAGAAGGGAGCTAACCATCTTACTGACTCGTATGTTAGGAAAGCTATGCAACCTTATGTCGCCTGGAATCTACCACATGGCATTCGGCAATTTTGGTTTCTCCTAAGACAGGATTTGTTGCCATTAAACATTCTATTGGCAAAGTGGTATGGTGCTCCTGCAATTTGTAATTTTTGCAACTTGTCCACCCAGGATTGCTTGCACGTTCTCTTCATATGCCCTGTATTGCGCCCATTTCGGCGTAAGTGGTTAAGATATGTATGTTTGCAATTGTGTATTTTAAATGCTAACTCTTTCTTACTTGCATTGTATAATCCCCCAAATGAAATCTTCTGTTTTAATATTTTTAACTTTTTTAAATGTTTTTTAGCTATTTATTGATGGCTTTTGTAGTATGTGAATCTGATTACTCTGTATTTTTGTAAACATTGTAGATGTCTTTCTTGCATTGAATGGGTCTTGTATTGTGTATGGTTTTTATGTGGATCTCCTCGGAGTTCCAAAACATAATAAAGAATTGAATTGGATTGTATGAACTTCTACTGTAAATGGTTGCTCTACTACACTCCTGCAAAAATAAATTACATGGTTCACACTGCCGATCCCTCTTGCTTTAGATGCAGATCTCAGCCTGGTGACTGGGTTCATATGATATTTACCTGACCTAAATGATTTGAGTTTTGGACAGGGATCTTTTCTGAAATAAGTAATTGGGCGGGAAGAGTGATTACACCGGATCCGATTGGAGCCCTTTTTGGCATCCCATCAGCTGCCTATAATTTGACCACCAAATTAAATCAGTTTTGATTTATTGCATCTTTGGTAGCTAAATCATTAATTTGGTCAAATTGGAAGTCTATTAAAATACCAACCATGAATCATTGGTGTAATAAGATGGATAAAGTGTATCATCATGAATTATTATAGGCAAACAGAGTAGCTGCCATTAAGCATTTTAACAAAATTTGGTCAAGTTGGCAGATGGTATCGTGCTTAGAGTAGAGAAGGTATGATTTAAGTCTTGCACTCACAGCCACATCACCGCATTGCCGCCTGAATCGGGGACTCCAGCCCCTAAGAGCCCTCACACCAGGAGGCGCCAACATGGGTTCTCCACGCCAGGAGGCGCATAAAGTCACTGCAGGGCTCCCGCAGCATGAGATGCATGTAGACGTGCCTGGGCCATGCCCAGGAAAGCCCAGGGCAAGGGTGGGCCCTTCTGAGCACGTCTGTGCCTGTTTAAGGCCAGGCTCACTCTCTTAGTGGGACAGTATTGTCATTTATGTTAACCTGGGCTGGAGCTGTGTGATTGTTTTTTTTAGCTTCTGCAAGGAGACAGAGGGGCAAGGAAGTGACCTGGGGCTGGCAACAGCTGACTGCAGGATAGTGACGATGGAACCAGCTTATGTGAGTACTGTCTCCCTTGTTACCCCCTCCCAAAGCTCCTCGAAGCATCTTTGACTCTTATTGAGGAGGTGGGTGGGTCTATTAGGTTGATCGTTTAAATACACCAGGGGGAAGAGGAAAGGTGCCCCACGTGTTCTTCACAGGACTTAACCAGGGTAACCATTGACTCGTTTCTGGTAAAAGCATTGGGGGTAATTACCAAAGAGATAGACAGGGCTGAGAGGCATCTCTCTTTCGAAAAAACTGGGGTTGCCATGGCGTTCATGGAGGGTTGCACGTCCAAGGTGGATGAATAACCGGCAGAGGGTGCGCTGGGACAAGGCTAATGTCAAGATACGGTTGTGGATGTTTTCCGGACACTCCAACCCTGGCACCAGTCTAATTACCACCACAGTTGGTCAGACCACATGTAATAGGGCCAGGCCGGCCAATGGTGTGAAACTAAGTGGCCGACCAGCCCCAAGGAAACAATGGAAAGCAACAAAGAAAATAATTCCAGCGAAGAAAAGGGAAGGCACCATAGGCTAAGATTTGTGGAAGCCTTTGAAACAAAAAATTGTGGAAACAGTGCCTGCCCTTTTGAATTATTTTTTAAATGAATTGGTGAAAGTAGTGGCGGCAACACGGGCAACGCTCGATCAAATTGATAGCACATTGTCTCTCTCTAGCCAGGCCATGCAGAACGCAGTACGCAATAACCAGGAGTTTCAACAAGTAATTCCCCCAGCATTTCCTCGAGCAGAGACGCATATAGAGACCCAGATCTCTCAAATTACTCCCGGTACAACAAGGCCTGTGGCACAGGTCATGAACCTGGGATTAATGATGCTTGGGTCGCTGGCTTCTTATACCAATGAGTTGCCTCATAGGGGTCACCAAAGGGATCACCGATTGCAACAGCAGCCATTCAGGAGGGTTACTCTAGCTGCCCCATATACCCGAGACTTACCAGTCATCAACCTCCCACCAGCAAGCTGCCCTTATACAGTGGTCCTGGCAAGTGTTCTAGGACTTCACTGTGCGAATGATGAGTCCACCGCCCACTTAATCAATAAAGTGACCCATTGGCTATGTAAACATGCTGGCTTTAATATTTCCGAGCGGAGGCATATCCTGATGGCCAGGAGGGTATCATGGATTAGCAGGACTAGGAAAGCATTCACAGGAGACAGTGTGATTGTCAAGCTTTGGTATCCTGAATTGGTCCACAAGATGCTATTTCCCTCCTCACAATTATTCCTAGCAGAATCAGGGATCAAACCATTACCACTGGGTTTCTTTCATAGGCCACCATTTAGCTTCCAATCGTCCCAATGTTTTGCAGGACAGGATGAGGGCTTTAACTCGGGCGGTGGACCACTAACGTTTAGAAATGCATTTGCATTGGTGAGGGACCTGAATGATATAGATTGACTACAAGAAGGGGAGGGTCTGGGCAGAGCTACTAACATTCGGCCTGAAACTACTGGAACATTATGTGGAAGGGAGGTAACCAATTTGTGGATAACAACAAAAATGCCCTACGAGTGCAGAGATCAAAGTCAATTGGGACTAGATAGCATAGAGAGGGCTACCATCGCCCTGTTAGTTGGCTCCCAGGAGGGGCGTATAGTGGGCGATCTAAAAATAATCCCATGGAATGTAGCGGGTTTAACCAGAAAGTTTATGAACGAGCAGTGGGTCCATTATATCAGAGATTTCCATATAATATGCCCCCAGAAAACGTGGGGAGCCAGAAAATAATTTCTTCATTGCCCAGAATTAAGGTCGGGTTTATGGAGAGCAAGCGGGGCCTAATCATGTTTATAGACCTGAGAATTCACTGCAGGTGGAAGACCCTTGTCATGCCACTCGGATGTCGCCCGAGGACTTACATTCTTAAATAACACTTACAGGCTAGTTTTAATAAATGTTTATAACGCAAAATCACACTCTCAGGGATCAACTAGCCTTGATGAATTAAACACACGGCTGGAGTAAATACATGCTGTAGGTCACAGCCCCAATTAATTTTAGTTGGAGACTTTAATTGTCAACTGTGTCCTAACTTCAAGGTGACCCATCATGACTGGTCGTCCTGTACACTAAGAGAAGGCCCACACATGGAACATACTCAGGAAGGGCAGGATTTGAGTGGCCTTCCAAACACCTATGGGTTATCTCACATGCTGGACTTGATTGCCACCCATCCGGATATAGCTGTGCCCCGACTTACAAAGGGAGAGGCTGCTCATCAATTATCAACATTATTTGTGTTTCTCTAACATTGAGAAGGTTGATATCCTTTTTTAATATCAATTATAGCATATTTAGTGCTCATAATTCCGGTGACCATGTCACTTGTGACCCTGTGACATGACCCAGGTTAAGTTGGGCGCCGGTAGACACTGTTGCTTTTAACATTTCACGTTTTAATATAGGCAAGCAGGTGATTCTAAAATGGCTAGACTCAGAAGTGCAAGGGAATGATGTAGATGAGGCCTTTATCTATATTGCGAAATTAAAGGATGGTTTACTTACAGCACGGCTTACTCCCCTAGTACGGATGCCCCAAGATGATTAGATGGGTAATGCTCTCGGGCCCTCAGAGATTTCAAATTGGCCCTCAAACAGTCTCCGAGAGACAGGTATCGGGTGGCCACCTGCTTTAAAACTCATAGGCAAGCCGTCAAGGGGCGGAAGAGCCAACTACAACAGAAAGCCTGTGAGGAGTTAACAGAGGCAACTGAGCTAAAGGGCTCTACCCATTTCTGGAGGTTCATCAACAACCCATGTTTTAAAGACTTGAATAAACCAGGGCGAAGCCACAACATTTTACCAGATCAACTGCAGGATCCCTTTTAGGGTTTGTATAACCACCCCAAATGAGCAGAGCAACCTCAGGCCCCAAATCCGGGGGAGAGAGCTGACGCCATTACCTTCTCTCTTGATGAGGGTAGAATAGGAATTGAGGGTCTCTCAAGGAACAAGGCGCCGGGATCAAATCAATGGTATCTTTCCCGTCATCATAACCCTGTTTGGCCAATTCAGTTCTAAAGGAATTGGAATATCAATTTAGTATGGGTAAGGATAAATTTGGGCTGCGATGAGGAATGCAATTAAAAAAATAGAAATCTGGATTAAATGTATTATAACCGGTAAAATAAGCAAACTTATCCTAAAGTCTTTAAGAACTCCCCTGGATGGGAGTTGGACAATGTTCCCATTGAGTGCAATTAAAGACAGGTCGTAACGTGTTTGTTTTGTGTAAGTAATGACTCCCATAATGTTGATAACAGAATACATCAGCATAATTGGCAGAATTTAAATACAAATCTTTAGCATCAAAGGCAGCATAATATTTCAAATCAGAAATCAATGAATGTACAGCTTGCACATACCAATCATCGGAATGTATGTCCTGTGTTACCACATCTCCTAAGGAGACGCAAAACACATACAGTATCTTAAGGACTTCCATTGGGCTGTGGATTTTAAAAGATACTTTATCCCATACAGTGCCATCTGCAACCGGGAAAGCTGAAATGTTCACAAGAGGTTGATCACGTTTCACGATATGGGACGATGTATGTGGTGCCAGAACACGGTCGACCAACTTTACAGGAGATCATTCTGGCAAATAATGTCCATTAATCAGCAAGAAAAACACTGTCACAAATCCAATAGACATGAAAATTAAAATTAGGATAAGTACCAACCAGATGTAGGTTCAAGGTGGGACCAGGTAAGTCTTTTTGAACCAAGAAATGAAAATACACATTTTTGTAGGTGGCCGTGTCACCGTGGATGACAAGGAGGAAGAGAAGTTGGCATGATCTCCAAAGTAACTGCTTGCACTCATATTTATTAGAGGTGGTAGGGTAGCATCTCCATGATGTTGTCGAGGACTGTTCAGCACCTCACTAGTGGACTCATCTGTAGGGTAAGTATACTCGATGTCTGTATAGAAAGAGGATGGAGGCAGAACAGGCCAAAGGTCAATAGTAGTGAAATGGTTTAATCAGGTGTGGTAGGAAGTGGCACCTGAATACGATGACAACAACGATGAATTATCATAAATACAACTTATAATTATTCATTTTTGTTGTCATCATATTCATGTGTGATTGTACACTTACTTTGTGACCAGATACAACATAGAAAATTGAGTTATAAATACTGTTTTACATGTGCACAGGCTTGCTGTTATTTTGTATGACCTTTGGTCTATCACCTAAGACGTTCAGGGGTCATCCCTCACCTGTGGCACTGTCCTACATAGCATAAGAGAAACAATATGCACACTTGATGGTGACGCCATTTCCTACCACACCTAATTAAACCCTTTCCCTATATGCTTCCTAAAAATCTGACAGTGGTAGGGGCAGCCTCTAAATATATACATTGAACAGTAATTTGTCTTCAACCAATAATTCCAATCCTTTAATTCACAATGATTAGAGATAAAATTGTGGAGGAACTCTTCCAAAGTTTAGCTAAAGGTGACACAGTGGCCGTATCTATGAAAAGTGGGAACCCGTCATGGAGTGAGGGACTCAGGGATAAATTAATAAAACTAGAGAAGCTATAGAAAAATCAGCGCATTGATTATACTCAGGACAGATCACGCTCAACAGAAGCTACTTCTTCTAGCTACAGTTGATGTCCCTTACCAGGACTACAACTTTAAGAATATCCACTTTCTTCATGGCAGCCAGGAGGGAAGTGCAACCGGAAGAGAGATTTCTAACTCATCTTGCTTTGCCAGAAACCCTGAAGAAGTTGTGGGGTACCTCCCCAGATGAAACACGTGAAGGCTGGGCAACTGTTCTGGAATAAAAGATTAAAAATACAACTTATGATTATTCGTCTTTTTTGTCATCGTATTCATGTGTACATTTACTTTGTGACCAGATACAACATAGAAAATTGAGTTATAAATACTGTTTTACGTGTGCACAGGTTTGCTGTTAGGTCAATAGTAGTGTCCATCACCTCCTCAACCACACGGGCAGTAGTGGAAGAGGACAAAGTCAACAGATTTAATGAAATTGCGGTGCACGAAACAGTAGGCGTGATTCATAATCAGCCAGACAGTGTAACTTGACATTGTCCACTGAGATGTATCTGTTGTCTTTGCTACCAGGGAAAGGTGGTAAAATGACTGTGAGAGTACCCTTCAATCCAATTACTGGAACCAGTGCACAATAAGAGGAACCACTTTATTTTTTGTTCTCCAGCTTTTCTCGTACCAGATCTCCAATCTTAGGAAGCCAGCTGGCTACCGGAATCAAAAGTGCTACATCATTGGAAGAGGGTAAATGTTCAGTTGTGTAGCTGTCACGGGTCTTTTGCAGGTCTTGTAAAATAGTAGAATGATTATCTACATCAAAGATTGAGGCAGCCGCCACAAGGTCTAGACCATCAAGGTC
The DNA here is from genome assembly GCF_964263255.1 of Lissotriton vulgaris. Classification (NCBI taxonomy): domain Eukaryota; kingdom Metazoa; phylum Chordata; class Amphibia; order Caudata; family Salamandridae; genus Lissotriton; species Lissotriton vulgaris. The sequence continues at coordinate 176,792,250 of NC_141696.1, forward strand.
TGTCACAAACATTTTAATCCCAAAGAGCATTTTGTATGGGGTCCGCCCACCCAGAGATCTTCTAGTGAGAATATTAAGTGCACTTTGAGCCCCATACAAGTGGGCCAGCCAGTCCCTGCCAGTGCCTAAGACCCTAGCTATTAAAGATTGCTTTAAATCACTGTTCATTCGCTCCACTATGGAATTGCCCTCAGGCCTATATGGAGACGAAAACTGCACCTGCGCGCCTATTAACACCATTGCGTCCTTGTAAGCCTTTCGAGCGTCAGCCCAAAGCAATTTAGTACACAAATCAACTGCAACCAAGATATATTTATATGCAGTACCTGAAGAGAACAGACCGTAGTGATCAAGATACACACAGCCAAATGGCTGATTGGATATACATATCTGTGTTTGTGGTGCGTGAAAAAGTAGATGTCTTAATTTGCTGACCAATGTCAGACAAAAGTACATAATTACGGGTCTGTTTATTTAAATCAGGCCACCAGTAACGTTGCTGTAAAATGGAGCCTGTCGCAGACACACTGGCAAGTGCAGAAGCCATGCCTTTGTTTGCGGCCACAACCAAAGTAGGTCTGTGGACATTGTTGGGAATCAGAGCATCCTCAACTGATGGAATTGTATCATAAGGAATTTGTTCAGGAGATAAATGATAAGAATACTTCGAAGGAAAGCCTTATGGAGGAGCAGTACCATCCTTCGTAGCAGCAATAGATGCCAACATTTCATTATCACTTGACCTTGTAACTGTTGCTATGAAACACGTGGCTACTGCAGATTTGACCGCTTCATCAGCCAAAGAATTACCAACAGCATGTGCTCTCACAGGCTGATGGCCAATCGTATGGATAACCTGTGTGAGTGGGAGATGCTTTTTAAGTTCCACCACACTAACACAGCGCATTTTATGCTTTATTGCGCTGCCTTTAGAGATTCTATAGTCATTTTGTGACCAAAAGAATAAGTTGTCATTAAAAGACTGGACACAGTAGTAAGAATTGCATACTATAAGAGTATTCACATTAGGATCAGCAAACTCAAGAGCGAGAACAAGAGCATGCAGCTGTGGCAATTGTGCTGTACAGTCCCCAAGTGCCTGTGTATGCACTATAGAAGACTTAAATTCTCCATTGACAATTGAGCCAGCCACAATAGCGCAAGCCGCTGAATAAGGGTGTTTAATACTGACGGCCGGTTGAGGTAAGCCATCGGTGTAGATGATACATTTGTATGAATATCAAGGACCCCCTGTGATTCCTAGGACAGGGTAAAACAGCAATGGAAAATATCGTTCCTAGGTAATGTACAATCTCCTTAAAGCAGATACATTTAGAGAAATTAGTTAAAGAAATTATTTATAGATATCAAATAGTCATTTTTTAATTATAAAAACATTTTGAAATTTTGAAACACAATAATTAAAAACAATCAAAAATAATAACAATAATTGATCCTTATTACAAGTCATTCAAAAATTGCATCATATGATTAAAACAATCAGTGGCAAAAGTTATAATTCTTCGACGAGCGTTTCGGCGCTGTGAGCGCCTTCGTCAGGAATAGCCACAATTATACTTTTGGAGTCAAAGGTGCGATGTCTAAGCCTTTTATTATCGAAGATTCCAGGATATGGGAAAGCTTCTGAGTGAGGACGTCAGTTGCGGATAAGCTGGTGGAAGGTACTTCTCACTCAGGGTTATATGATAAAATCTTCTAAAATCAGGTGCGAAGTATGAACGGATATGTAGAGGATGCTGTAAAGTTTATATTTCGGGCCCCTTGTAAAAAGGCAGACTTGAATTCTGAAACCTCTGCATTAAAGCTTTTTTGTAGAACTGTTCCTCTCAGTTTAAAATAACGTTCCTCTCTGGTCGGAATTTGCGTGACTTGCTCCCTAGACCAGAGAGGAACGTTAATTTAAACAAAAAGGAACGGTTGTACAAAAAAGCTTCAATTCAGAGGTTTCAGAATTCAAGTCTGCCTTTTTACGAGGGGCCCAAAATATAAACTCTACTGCGTCCTCTACAAATGCAAGGGAGGTCACCTGGGATTTCTGGCCCTGTGCTCGGCGGCCAGCTAGGGAAACCTACCAAACCAACACATTTCTGAAAACTAGACACCTTGCAAACCTAAATTTTAGCTGAACAAAATCTATTTTTTCACACATTTTTGTGTGGGAAAGTTGTGGCATCACAGGGCTGACACAAATTTCCTACCACCCAGCGTTCCCCCGGGTCTCCCAATAAAAATGGTACCCCACTCATGTGGGAGGCCGAAGTACCCGCGACAGGCAAGTGCCTCTGCAGGGGATTCTGGGTAAGGAAACGTTGGGGGATCAATGCAAGCCATACCTCCCTAGAATCCCCTGGGTGTCTACTTTTCATAAATGTTTGGTAGGTTTCCCTAGATGGCTGCAGAACACGGGCCTAAAACCCAGGTGACCCCCCTTGCAAAACCAAGTTGTTTTGTGATAGGCAATTTTGATGTCACCTCAATATGTTTTTGGCCCTTGCCTGTCACAGGTACTTGGGCCTCCCGCACGAGTGAGGTACCATTTTCATCGGGAGACCCAGGGAAACGCTGGGTTGGTAGGAAATTTGTTTCAGCCCGGTGATGCCACAACTTTCCCACACAAAAATGTGTGAACAAAGTGATTTTTTCTGCTAAAATTGAGGTTTGTAGGGGATTCTGTGTAAGTGAACGTTGGGGTATCCACAAAAGCCATACCTCCCTGGAATCCCCCAGGTGTTTAGTTTACAAAAATGTATAGGTTTGCTAGGTTTCCCTAGGTGCCGGCATAGCTAGGGTTAAAAAACTACAGCAAGGCACTTTGCCAAAAAAGAGTCACTTTTCACTGTGAAATTGTGGTGTGTCCACGTTACGTTTTGCGCCATTTCCTGTTGCGGGGTCTAGGCCTCCCCCACAAGTGTGGGAGCATTTTTCTCAGAAGACTTTGGGAAACGCGGGTTGGGTGGAAATTTGTGGATCCATGCAAATTCCAGAATTTTCCACCACAGAAATGTGAGGAAAATTTGTTTTTATTTTGACAATTGTTTTGGTTTGCAAGGGATTCTGGGTAACAGAACCTGCTGAGAGGCAGTCAAGTCACCCCATCCTGAATTTACCTGGGTGTCTTGTTTTAAAAAATGTATAGGTTTGCTAGGTTTGCGAAGGCGCCGGCAGAGCTAGGGTTCAAAAACTACTGCTAGGCACTTTGCAAAAAAAGGGTCATTTTCCCTGTGAAATTGTGTTGGGTCCACGTTGCATTTGCGCCGTTTCCTGTCGCGGGCACTAGTCCTACCCACACAAGTGTGGTATAAGTTTTCTCAGAAGCCTTTGGGAAATGTGGGGTGGGTGGAAATTTGTAGATCAACGCAAACTCCAGAACTATCCACCACAAAAATGTGAGGAAAAAGTGTTTTTTTTGGCAATTTTTTAAGTTTGCAAGGGATTCTGGGTAACAGAACCTGGTGAAAGGCAGTCGAGTCCCCCCTTCCTGAATTCCCCTGCGCGAATAGTTTTGAAAAAATTATAGGGTTGCTAGGTTTCCCTAGGTGCCAGCAGAGCTAGAGTTCAAAAACTACAGCTAGGCACTTTGCAAAAAGGGGTAATTTTTCACTTTAAAATTGTGTTGTGTCCACATTGCATTTAGCGTTGTTTCCTGTCGCGGGCACTCAGCCTACCCACACAAGTGAGGTGCCATTTTTCTCGGAAGACTTTGGGGAACGTGGGGTGGGTAGAAATTTGTGGACCCTCCCAAATTTCAGAACTTTCCACCACAGAAATGTGAGGAAAATGTGTTTTTTTGACAGTTTTGTAGGCTTGCAAGGGATTCTGGGTAACATAACCTCGTGAGAGGCAGTCGAGTCACCCCATCCTGGATTTGCCTGGGTGTCTAGTTTTCAAAACTGTATAGGTTTTCTAGGTTTCCATAGGTGCCAGCAGAGCTAGGATTAAAAAACTACAGCTAGGCACTTTTCCAAAAAAGGGCCATTTTTCACTGTGAAATTGAGGTGTGTCCACGTTGCGTTTTGCACCGTTTCCTATCGCACTAGGCCTACCCACACAAGTGAGGTAACATTTTTCTCTTAACACTTTGGGGGACGTGTGGTGGGTGGAAATTTGTGGATCCATGCAGATTCCAGAACATTGCACCACAGAAATGTGAGGAAAATGGTTTTTTTTGTAATTTTTTTAGGTTTGCAAGGGATTCTGGGTAACAGAACCTGGAGGGAGCCAGTCAAATCACCCCATCCCCTGGGTGTCTATTTTCCAAAAATGTATAGGTTTTCTAGGTTTCCCTAGGTGCCAGCAGAGCTAGGGTTAAAAAACTACAATTAGGCACTTTGCCAAAAAAGGGTCATTTTTCACTGTGAAATTGTGGTATGTCCATTTACGTTTTGCGCCGTTTCATGTTGCGGGCACTAGGCCTACCCACACAAGTGAGGTACCATTTTTCTTGTAAGACTTTGGGGAACGCGGGGTGAGAGAACATTTGTGGATCCACGCAAACTCCGGAACGTTCCACCACAGAAATGCGAGAAAAAAATTGTTTTTTTGACAATTTTTTAGGTTTGCAAGGGATTCTGGGTAACAGAACCTGGTGAGAGGCAGTTAAATCACCCTATCCTGAATTTCACTGGGTGTCTAGTTTTCAAAAATAGATATGTTTGCCAGGTTTCCATAGGTGCAGGCAGATCTAGGGTTCAGAAACTACATCTAGGTAGTTTGCCAAAAAAGGGTCATTTTTCACTGTGAAATTGTGGTGTGTCCATTGCGTTTCACACCATTTCCTGCTGCGGGCACTAGGCCTACCCACACAAGTGAGGTACCATTTTTCTTGTAAGACTTTGGGGAACTCGGGGTGAGAGAAAATTTGTGGATCCACGCAATTTCCGGAACGTTCCACCACAGAAATGCGAGAAAGAATGTGTTTTTTTGACAATTTTTTAGGTTTGCAAGGGATTCTGGGTAACAGAACCTGGTGAGAGGCAGTTAAATCACCTTATCCTGAATTTCACTGGGTGTCTAGTTTTCAAAAATAAAAAGGTTTGCCAGGTTTCCATAGGTGCAGGCAGATCTAGGGTTCAGAAACTACATCTAGGTAGTTTGCCAAAAAAGGGTCATTTTTCACTGTGAAATTGTGGTGTGTCCATTGCGTTTCACACCATTTCCTGTTGCGGGCACTAGGCCTACCCACACAAGTGAGGTACCATTTTTCTCTGAAGACTTTGGGGAACGAGGTGTGGGTAGAAATGTTTGGATCCACGCAGATTCCAGAACTTTCCACCACAGAAATGTGAGGAAAATGTGGTTTTTTAACAATTATTTTGGCTTGCAAGGGATTCTGGGTAACAGAACCTGGTGAGAGGCAGTTGAGTCACCCCATCCTGGATGCCCCTGGGTGTCTAGATTTCAAAGATTTATAGGTTTGCTAGGTTTCCCAAGGGGCGGGCAGAGCTAGGGTTCAAAAACTACAGCTAGGCTCTTTGCCAAAGAAAGGGTAATTTTTCACTATGAAATTGAAGTCAATCAATCAATCAATCAATCATAGCATTTATATAGCACTCTACATACCCGTGAGGGTCTCAAGGTGCTGGGGGGGGCTGTTACTGTTCGAAGAGCCAGGTATTGAGAAGTCTCCTGAAGGTTAGAAGGTCTTCTGTCTGCCGCAGGCTGATGGGGAGGGTGCTCCATGTCTTGGCGGCGAGGTGGGAGAATGATCTGCCGCTGGCGGTAACTCTCCGGATATGGGGGACGGTGGCGAGGGCACGGTCTGCGAGCAGAGCTGGCGGTTGGGGGTGTAAGGGCTCAGTCGACTGTTGAGGTAAGCAGGTCCGGTATTGTGGAGTGCCTTGTGTGCGTGGGTGAGGAGTTTGAAGGTTATCCTCTTGTTGATGGGGAGCCAGTGTGGGTCTCTCAGGTGGGGTGTGATGTGGCTGTGGTGAGGGATGTCGAGGACCAGGCTTGCGGAGGCGCTTTGGATGCATTGGAGCCATTTCAGGAGTTTGGTCAGGGCTTCTGCGTAGAGTGTGTTTCCGTAGTCCAGTCTACTGCTGATGAGGGCCTGGGTGACCGTCCTTCTTGTTTCGGTGGGGATCCACTTGTCGATCCTGCGAAGCATGCAGAGTGTGTTGAAGCAGGAGGAGGAGACAGCGTTGACCTGTTTCACCATGGAAAGGTTGGAGTTGAGGATGACCTCTAGGTGGCGTGCGTGGTTGGTGGGTGTAGGGGGTGCCCCTAGTGCAGTCGGCCAACAGGAGTCGTCCAAGGCCGAGGGGGTGGGTCCGAGGATGAGGACCTCCGTCTTGTCCGAGTTCAGCTTCAGTCGGCTGTTTCTCATCCAGTCGGCGATGGCCTACATTCTTTCATGGAGGTTGGTTTTGGTGGTGTGAGGGTCCTAGGCAAGGGAGAGGATCAGCTGGGTGCCGTTGGTGTAGGAGATGATGTTGAGGTTGTGCCATTCTGCGACGTGGGCAAGCAGTGCCATGTAGACGTTGAACAACGTTGGGCTGAGGGATGAACCTTGGGGTACGCCGCAGATGATCCGGTGGCTTCGGAGCGGAAGGGGGGAGGTGGACGCTCTTTGTTCTGCCGGAGAGGAAGGAGGTGGTCCAGTCCAGGGCATTCTCTTGCATTCCGGCGTCATAGAGGCGTGTTTGTAATGTGCGATGGCAGACCGTGTCGAAGGCGGCTGACAGGTCCAGGAGGATGAGGGCCACGGTTTCTCCGTTGTCAGGCAGGGTCCTGATGTTATCAGTGGAGGCGATGAGGGCAGTTTTGGTGCTGTAGTTGCTGCGGAACTAGGACTGGGACGGGTCCAGGTCCAGGATGCTGTTCTCCTCGAGGAAGCTGGTCAGTTGTTTGTTGACGGACTTATTTACGACCTTCGCCAGGATCGGGAGCAGGGAAATGGGTCCGAAGTTCTTGAGGTCCATGGGGTCCGCCTTGGGTTTCTTGAGTAAGGCCTTGATCTCTGTGTGCTTCCAGCTCTCCAGGAAGGTCACTGTCTCGAAGGAGATGTTGATGGTTTTCTGGAGTTGGGGTGCGATGGTGCTGCTGGCTTTGTTGAAGATGTGGTGTGGGCAGGGTCTTGATGGTGTAGTCATCGTTGATGTTGGACCAGGAGAGCAGGAGGTTGGTGCGGGTGGTGGTTGTGGGAGTGGGGCTCTCAGCTGTTGCCGGTGTGGTGACGGTGTCGAAGCTGTCGTGGATGTCTGCGATCTTGCGATGGAAGAAGGTGGGCAGCAAGTCGCACAGGTCTTGCGAAGGTGGGATGTCATTGGTGTTGGAGCTGGGGTTGGAGAGTTCCTTCACGATGTTGAAGAGCTCTTTGCTGTTCTGTGTGTTGTTGTCAAGCTGTCTTTGAAGGAGGTCCTTTTTGTGGATCTGATGAGGTGGTGGGGTCTGTGGGTGGCGTTCTTGTGGGCTGTGTAGCTTTCCGGTGTTCATTCCTGCATCCAGTTTTTTTTGAGTTTTTGGCAAGTTCGCTTGGAGGCCTGGAGGTCTTCGTGAAGCAGCTGGCTTTCTTGATAGTGTGGGTGTTGGAGGGCTTCTTGAGCGGGGCGAGGGTGTTGGCACAGTCGTTGATCCACTGTCTGAGGTTACAGGCTGTGGTGTCGGGGTTGGTCGGGTCTGCGGTGGGCTCTGAGCGAGGGTGGTGGTTTGCTGGTCTTCGGTGACTTTGCTCCAGCGGCAGCGAGTCATCTGCTGGGTGTGGTGGTGCGTGGTGGGTTTCCGGAAGGTGAACTGGATGCAGCTGTGGTCGGACTGGTGGAGTTCGGTGGTGTGGTTGAAGAAGACGTGGGATCTTGCTGAGAAGATGGGGTCAAGCTTGTGGCCGGCGGAGTGGGTGGGTGTTGTGACGAGTTGTCTGAGTACGAGGTTTTCGAGGTTGTCGATCAAGGTGGAAGAATTGGAGTCGTTGTTGTTCTCGAGGAGGAATTCAGCTCCCTGAGGAGGATGTAGTCCATGGAGGCGAGGGCGTGTCTGCTGATGAAGTTGGCGATGGAGTCGCTGAACTGCGGTTGGAGTCCGGGGGGTCTGTAGATGACGGTACCTCTGAGGGTGGTGTTGGGGTCGGTGTGGATCGGTAGGTATTCGGCGTAGCTGAGGGTGTCATTGTTGCATGTCGACAATGGCAATTCCTCCTCCTACTCCGTTGGTGCAGACCTTACGGGTGATTTTGTAGCCTTCTGGGATGGCTATGGTGATGTTGGGTGCCAAGGAGGGGTTCAGCCAGGTCTCCGTCAGGCGACGTCTTGGGCGTTGGTGTAGAGTAGGTCCCAGAGTTCGAGGGCATGTTTGCGGGTGGAGCGGGTGTTGAGCAGGGTGCATCTGAGGAAGTGGGTTCTTCAGTAGGTGGGTTGGCGGGCCGGATGCTGGTGAAGCTGTAGTTCCAGCAGGAGAAGGATCCTTGGGTGCGCTTCGGGGCGGCCAGGCAGCAGGTGCGTGATCGTCCGGCGTTGAGTGAGTGGAGGGTGCTGGAGTCATAGCAGAGGCGGGCGTTGTGGCATTCGTCGGGTCCAGGGGTTCTGGCGCTGGGCAGGATCAGACATGGACGGGCACTGACGGGCTTGCCTTAGGCACACCTTTGGTCCGCCAGCGGCGCGCATGCTGCACGTGTCCACCGCGCGGCCTCAATATGAGGGGATGTGGGAGGGAGGACCTACTGGGAGGCAGGAGCGGGGTGGCGAATGGAAAGCAGTTGGGCAGTGCTGCAGGGACGCCGCAGCAGGAAAAAACAGGCAAGGGACGGGGGGGCTGTGGGAGAACTAGGCGCAGAGGAAGGGAAAACAAGATTGGCACCGGAAAAAAAACAAGTTATGCAGAGTGGAGTAACAAAGTTTGAGCAAAACAAGTTGGGCACAGGAAAGAAAACAAGTTAGGCACAGTGGGGTAAACAAAGTCACGGCAAAACAAAGTCACAGCAAAACAAGTTGGGCACAGGAAAGGAAACAAGGTAGGCACAGTGGAGTAAAACAGAGTTTGGCAACAATGCGGGTTCAGGCAGCGAGGCAGGCAGGCAGGCAAGACAGGCAGAGCCGTGCAGCAGCGTTGAGAGCGACCTGCCTGCAAGGAGGGTCAGAGGTGTGTCCACGTTGCGTTTTGCCCCGTTTCCCTTTTGAAGGAACAAGGCCTACCCACACAAGTGAGGTACCATTTTTCTCAGAACACTTTGGGGATTGTGGGGTGGGTGGAAATGTGTGGATCCACACACATCCCAGAACATTTTCCATCCAAGAAATTTGTTTTTTTAACTAAGTTTGAGGTTTGCAAGGGATTCTGGTAACAGAATTTGGTGAGAGGCACACAAGTCACCTCCTCCTGGATTCCCCTTGGTGTCTAGTTTAAAAAGAATTACAGGTTTCCCTATGTGCCGGCTGCACTAGGGACCAAAATCCACAGGTAGGCACATTGCTTAAAACAAGCCAGTGCCTTGTGGACTTTCTGCCGCCCTGAGGAGGAATGGGGGGTTGCTCCAATATGCCCCCAAGGGGGGCAGACAGACTGTGGCTATGTTTTTGGGTGTGGAGTAATTGTTATGCCCATTCTGGGAAGCCCCACCCCATGCATAAAAAAACAGCATAATTGTTGGTGCCTAGTGGGCTACTGCCCCCCCCCCCTCCCCCGGGGCAGATCAGGGGCCACTGCCCCCATCCACCCCTCGGGGGCAGACAGACTGTGGCATTTTTGGGGGGAATATTGGAGGCTAATGCCACTATCTGTCTCAGGGGGGGCACAAAGACTGACATTTCTCTGGGGGGGGGGCATTGCCATGCCCTTTTTTGGCAGCCCCCACCCCAAAATTAAAAAAAGTTACTGGTGGGATTTCCAACCCCCGGGGGCCAGAGAGTCTGTTGTGACCAAACAAATATGGGGGGAGCAAAGGCCCTTGCCCAAGATACTGCTCCCCCTTCCTATTGGTAGTGGGTGGATCCCTGCTTGGGGATTGTCCTCCTGGGGTGATCTCCAAGCAGGGATCCACTAGGGAAGGGTACAATTGGAAAGGGGAGATTCTCCCCTTTCCAACAAACCCTTTCCAGCCATACCTCTCTTATCTTGTTCAAGTTCGGGGGTGGGGATAGCCCCACAAGCACTGAAACTGAGAAACTGAAATTCAGTTTCAGTTTCGATTTCATTACAATGACGATTGCACGCCATGCCCGCGATCGTCATTACAATGAAATACAAAAATATGCCTGGGGAGGTTGGGGAAGCTCTTCCCCACCTCCCCAGGCAAAAAAAAAATAGAAATCCCTCTGCTGTCTGCATGTGCTCATGACGTAATGGTTACGTCATGAGCACACTAGAACTTGTGCTCATGACATAACCATTCGGTCATGAGCACAGAAGGGGTTAAGTGTCAATAGAGGTGTGTTCATTTTACCTTGATACGTTGCAAAATGAACACCACTGCATTACACGTGAGAAGCATATTGCATGCAAGAGCAATGTAAAAATACATGAGGCCAAAGCAAATAATAATGCACAATTCAAAGTAAAACAAGTGAAAAAGAAGCTTACCTTAGAGCCTGGCAACAGCGGAGGTGATTAGCATTGTGGTCAAGTAGTAGCAGCAAAGGTAGGACCTAGAGAATGTGGTTCAAGATGGTAATGGACGTGGAAAACAGAAAGAAGATAAGGTAAGTTTCTACCTCATTTTCTTCGATTCTGCCAAATCAAATTTGGAGGTATCCCCATCACAGTTTCCTTAATGGAAAGGCACATCATGATTGGCCGAGTGGTAATCGTGGCTGGACTCCCTCTGATAGCTGCTTTTGCCTATGATGCTGTTGACGTGGGAGCAAAATGCTGGTGGAGATGACAGCTCTCGGACGGATTATCATCTATAGACCCACCAACATCTAAATAGAGCAGGCAGAACTCCAAGTAGGTTGGTGGTGAAACCGTCAGAAAAGTGACATCGGGACTAGAGCTACAAAGATCTAAATCAGACCCTTAATCTCTGAAATAGAGGTCAAAAGTTCTCAGTGGGGCAAAGCAGCAGGCTGTGGTCTTGAGAATACTCCACAACATCTGACAGCAGTTGGATGAAGTCCCAGTGAAATTGTTAACTTTTGGCAGGAAATTTAAATTTCACACCCAAGAATGGTCCTTCACTGGCACGATACGTTTGCTGCCTTTGCCCAGTGAAGATTTATACCTTCCAATGTTGTCAACTTTTTTGAGATTTGGATTCTTTGAGTGGAGCAAGACTGCAACTGAAGGTTCTTGAAGCCAAAATGTTTCTAAATCCCAGGTTTCAGTGGGTGATAGCAAGAGTACACTTTGACACCAATCAAGAGTCCAGGACCTTGGGGACAGCACTCAGGGGACAAGATATACTTTAGCAGAGGCCTACAGCTGGGTCCAGGGGAGGTTCAGTTCGAATTGACCAGCTGGGCAATTAAAGGGAAAGGTCTCTTGTTGCTAGTTGTTAGTCCCTGTAGCTTGAATAGGAGGTCAGCCTTATGACCCTTGGAGTCCTCTTCTTTGTCTTTGGTACAAGAGGGAGAGCAACTCATGTATTCTAGGGTCTTTTCAGTTTACAGATAATAACATGTCCAGTCTTCTTCTTCCACAGATCCAGAAAGTGTCCTGGGATGGCAACTGTTGATGCATCTTTTATGACTACTACCTGCCTGTGGGTGGTGAGAACTCCTGGTCACTCCCTAACCAATGGGGTACAGTTTTCCAGGGATAACCTTACCCACTTTATCAGCATTTCCTGTGTGCCCTACTATAAAACACTCACACTGCCCCTCTCTACCTAAACCCAAGATGGCAGAACATTGCTTCCCCTGTGCAGAGCTCTTGTGCTCACCCAAAGATGTAGCCATGGAAATGAGCAACCCCTCCTCTGTCGTCACTCCATACCAGGCCTGGGGAATCTCCTCTCCCATGGGCATTAGTGCCTGTCTGATTGGGGAGTAATGGGGAGCCCTGCCCAGGTGTCAGTTAACATTTGCCTGTGATAGGATACAACCATTTGAATTTAATCAAGTTCCTGAGGACCGCCCATATATTCATCTAGTCAGAGGAACAGACACAACTCCCTACACTCAAAGCCTTTGTCGTGCTCTGGAAGAAGTTGCTAGAACTCATAAAGGGAGCTAATGAGCTGCCAGGTAACAGTTGGAGTTAATGCAGACTACTGAGGCTTTAGGCAGGGAAAGGATAGCTTTCGAAAATACATTTCCCAGAATAGCTTATAAAAATGTAACTTATCTGTGAATTGGTCATTTACTATGTATTTCGAAAAGTCCATTTGCATCTGTTTTCTAGGTGGAGATAACGTTATGCAATTTAATACTGTATCCCTATGCTTTCATATGGAACAGCCAGCCTTGCTACTGTAAAAATAGTTTTGGGGACTTTACACTGCAAGGACATGTGTAACATTAAGCTTTTACATGTCCTACTTTTAAATACCATACGCCATACGTTTTGGGCAATAATACCTCATTAAGGGCGGCACCTTGGCTTATGGGTAAAATTGCCTCCTTAAGAATGACTTATTAATATTTGAAAGGAAGGTTTGACCATTTAAAAGGTTTTTTTTTGAGAGGTTGAATTTGTAGTTTAAATACTGGACAGCAAGGCTACAAATGGTAGGCCTGCAGCCATATTTCCACTGTCACTGCAGTGGAAGGCGCAATGGATTATGCAGTCCATTGGTCAAGGGACTTACAAATAAGTTAAATATACCAATCAGGGGCATTTAATGGGAATCTTACATAAAAAGGAAAGAATCCACCGCCTCTCTAGAGTTGCACCACTATATATGCCCCATTGTTACCACTGGCGGGTCTTCTTAAAGGACGCTGGCACTACACAACTAGAGAATTGCTCACATGGACAGAACATGCACTCACAGAGGTGGAAGCCCTGTTCACTAAAGGCCAGTTGTCCTCGTTCGATGGCCTGAAGGAGGAGAGCGGGCTCCCGGACAGACAGTTCCTTTTTCACAGGCAATTTGTAGCTGACTGTAGGAAGACATGTGATCTAGCGGAGGGGGAACCCAAAACACACCCTGTGATACACACAATATTAAATATGGGAGGAGGGAGACACCTTATCACCTGGATTTATAAATCTATCAAGGATCTTACATGTACGCCACTAACGCGGCTCCGACTGAAGTGAGAGAAGGAATTTGGTTGAGCGCTGCACAATACCAAATGGCTCATTGCCCTGGAACACCACAAAAAAGTATCACGTAACCGGCGCTTCAAAAATATCGAATTCCACATACTACACCGCGCATATCTCACACCGGAGCAGCTCAAGCGCTTTTCCCCCACAAGGCAGCTTGAACGCCCCGTGGTGCCACACACCGGATGCCACATTCTTCCCTATGCTGTGGGCTTGCCCCACATTACAGTCCTTTTGAGCAGGAGTGCATATCACAATAATGACAGTCACAGGCCTGTCAGGGTTTGCTACATGGGAGGCTAGTGCCCTGGTGATATTTAGGCAGCAAAGACAGAAAGAGGTGAAAACCTGAATAGCGATACTAGCCCTACTTCCAGCAAAGCAAAGCATTTCACTAAACTGGCGTTCATCGGACGGTCCCCCGATAGCAGCATGGACGGGGGCAGCCAAGAAATGGGGTGCTGCTGAGGAGGATGCAATCAGACAGAAAGAGCTGCGTGGAACGTGATGATGCCCCATATCCATGGAGTGGTTAATGCTCATGCATAGCTTCAAGCAAGCACTAGATACCCCCACAGAAACCCCAACTGTCACCCAAGTGTGCTTAGTTCCATCATGCCCCATACCACACAAGAATCTCTAGAGCGGGTTCCTCTCCCCCCCAGCCCCAAATGGAACGCCACATTTGTCCCAGTGAGAGAGCAATTCTTGGAGTTATCAGACCAGAGAAGATCAACACCCTTATTCCTAGCCCCACGTCCCCTAGATACATCTCCCTAGTTCAGTTGTACAAACAGATTTTTTCTTTCCAATGACACATTTGTACAGTAAGGGTGCATCAGGCTAACCCAAAAACTACACAGTCCTATGCGAAGCCCACTCTCATCTAACAGGCATACATACCCACAGATCACGTGTGCTAAGACAAATAATGATTCTGTATTGCCATGGTAATGTACGCACTGAATGTTCAGTAATGATCACTGATTTTGTAAGATGTAAACTACCCTATATTAAAGATACAAAATCCAATAAATAGGCTTATAAAAAAATAAAAAGGACAAGATGACATGTAAATTTGCCACTCTACTGGCAATACTTGAAAAGTGTAAAAAAAGATGTGTTTGTCCCTAGGGTGAAGGGTGTAGCCCAGTACCAAGGAGGTTATGTCCCTGACCACATTGATAAAATAATATACTCCCAGGTACACAATGGGAGTGCTTCCCTCTGCCAATGATACCTCTCCCAGACAAATCTGTGGTCAGGGTGCTCAGCAATGCTCAAAGCATGGCTGCTCCCACCCAGCCTTAGGTGCCCAATGGCCCAGGCGGTTGCCAGAAACAATGCTAATGATCACAGCATGATGTGCATACGTCATTGACATAAAAAATCGATCATCAGTCAGTGTGAGATAGAAGCAATTCCGCTCCTTAGGGGGTTAATAAAAACTGGATCAGACACGTTTTAATTAGGCATACAATCTTGACATGCTGTAAATCCAAATGGCCAATGTGTTGCATGTCTTACATCACAAAATGTCATTTTTTTCATTCATACTTAAACCCCAGTACCGGACTGACCATAGGGGACAGAAGGAAAAGCCTCAGTTTGATGAGGACCCAGACGCTGCTTCAATTCTTGAATAGATGAAGGGGCCATCAGCTCCCAAGACTGGTAATCAGCCCTGATGCAGGTTACATAGTTTCCTTGTAAGCCCTTATTTAATTGCCTATCCAAATCTTACTACAGATACTTAGACTCAGACACTACCCACACAGTTAGTACAATATGGGGCAGGTATGGACACATCTTTTAGTGCTGCTTTTAGCTCCTGGTGCTCTAATGTTGGTCCAATTCATTTCCAAGTCACAGTTATCAATGCTCTAATTGAACCAACTAAGCAGGTCTAGATATAGGATCAGGACTGACAGAGTCATCATAAGACCAAATCCAATTGCAATAAATGGAACCTCCACAAGACTAGAATTCAAGTCAAATCCATAAGAGTTTATTCCAAATTAAATTAATCACAGAAGGGAAAAATGATATGAGGAAATCAAATGATGCAAGAGAATTAACATTAGGTGAATATTTAAAGCAAGTATCAGTCAGAACTAAAGTATAGCCAATGTACCAACATAAAGTCTGCCTTCAATGAATGTAAGCACAAATCTGGCAAATCTCCAATAAATATGATCTTTTATAGGGTTTTAGACAGAAAAAATAACACACCCATAATGGTGTGTTATGACATAGAACACGATTAACAAAGTTACATGCAGATAAACCAATCACTTTTTAAATGCATCAAATAAGGCACATTTAACAAACACTTACATTGCTGTATATTAGTAAAGAGATGTGCATAGTAAATAAAGGAGATGCCATTATATTTATATAATGCAGAAGTACAATACACACTTCAACTAATGAAGTGAAACACATGCACGCAGAGAATTCTCTTTCGTATGAAATAAAAGTACACTTTCTTTCTCGAATGTGAAATTAATTTCAATACAAGCTGGCTTAGGCCTAGTCAGGCTAACTTAACCAATAACAACATGTAAATTAAGCATTATTTTCTTCTTACTAAAAATTCTTCGACACTGTTCTGTCTAAGAAAAAACATTAAGGGCCACATGTAGGAAGCCTAATAATGGTCGGTAACAGCCGAAATTACCGAATTTCGGCCGTTACCGACCGGTATTAGGATTTTCAGATGTAGGGGCCTAATTTAAGGATTCAGTAATTTACCGAATCAGCAATTTAAGGAATCGGTAAATTACAGAATTCTTAAATACCGATTCGGTAAATTACCGAATCCTTAAAGTAGGAAGCACTCAAGTGAGTGATTGTCACTTGTAAGGATTTGTTATTTACCACCAACTACAAGTTAGTGGTAAATATGGAAACCCCTAAAAAAAAGCAATTTTTGGCTTTTTTCAACTGTGCCATGTGGCAGACATACATGCCCTTAGGGCATGCATGTGTGCCACATTTGCACCCATGCACTATACAGGGGTGCAACAGGGTGTCAATGTGACACCCTTTCACCCTTGTAAGTCTACCCCCTTTTACCGATTCGGTATTTACGGAATCAGTAAGTCTAATTCATTCCTATGGGCCTCCAGGCCCATAGGAATGAATGGGGAATACCGATTTGGTAAATACCGAATCGGTATTTACCAAATTTAACCGAATTTACCGAATCATTAGCTACATATCATTTACCGATTCTAAGATACTGAATCGGTAAAATTCAGTATTTTAGAATCGGTAAATGATATTTACCTACATCTGGCCCTAAGTGTCAATCGTCTGCAATTGGCATACTCACTCACTTATTAATTCCCTCACTCTTTCCATAACTCATTCACTCGCTCACTCACTTACTCACTCACTCACTCACTCACTCACTCACTCACTCACTCTCTCACTCACTCACTCACTCACTCATACAGTTTCCTGAGCAAGTATGACAACTTCTTCTATTTTAAAGTGGTCCAGATTTAAGAAGCCCTTGCGTTGCCCTTGCCTAATGGAGGCTTGAGTGAGATTTTCAAAGCCATGCAAAGTAAGCCTGTCTGGATCCGCATGGCCTAGTAAAACCAGAGTAACACAAAGCAAATCGCTGCTTTACGTTGCTTTGTGTTGGGTAGGCATCCCTAGGTAGAGCATGGGAATTCTCATGCATCCACCCATGAGCTTAGGCGCATAGATTTACAAAGACTAACCTGGGGATGCACCAAAATCCATGAGTCAATGAATGGGAACACACTTGCTCCGCTCATTGCATTCCTTCCCAATGCAGAGTAACGCAAGTCAGTGATTTCTGCAATCTTGTGTTGCTCTTGATTTACTAAGCCATGCAACGTAACTTTGCGTAGCTTAGTAAATCTCACTTTATCCGTTGCATTGCCTTGAGTCACCTTGCTTGAGGCATTGTTGTGAACGTATTTAGGACCCTAATTAAATATTCCCGATTCATGGCCTTATGTGGTTATAACAAATCATATCCTTATAAAGGCATAAGAATCATATCCATATTTAATCATGGCCAATGCAGTCCAAATATGGCAAGGCTACTTCGCTAGACTCTTAGAAAGTACAACACGTTCTTTAAACAAACCAAGCCTCCAGCAACCCGGAAATTCCCCCTGCTTCTGTTTTGATTTGTCCTAGAATTCCTGAGAGTCCTGAAAGAACTGCCATTTCTTAGCGACAGTTCTTAGTGACGTCTTATGTCCAACCTTACGTCAAACTCGGCACCTTCCAGGTATAAATATACCAGCATTTGCTTTAAGCAACACACGGTGATTTGGAGCAGAGCGGCTATCTACTTACCCAAAGCCCAGCTCATGTGAGTGCCGAAGGAAGCTGACCCTCCCATTTGACGCACTGAGAGAGACGCTGTCTTTTCTCCTGCCGAGAAATCCAGCTCCAGTGTTTCCAGTCACCCTTGCAGGTAGCTGGGAGATCAAGTCCTGAGAAAGAGATACAAGACCTCCTTCATTCTAAAACCAAGGTATGGAGCTGATTAGATCCATGGAGAATTCTTGATTCAGATTCTTGGCAAAAACTAACTTTCCTTAAACTGCAGCTCACTTACTCCTTCCCACGTACTAGGCTTAGGTTAGGTACACTGGGGTAGGTGTATTTTAGAAGCACCAGTTGAGTATGTTTAGTCAACTTTTATCATTGTATGTATTGTATATATTTTATCAGTTTTAAGTATCATATGGCTCAGAAACCATATAAATGCTTTTACAGTATTATTTCATAATACTCCTTTTAATGTACGCACTTTACTTTATGGCAAGTATTGCAATTGTGGAAATTCACTTCTCTTGCATGAGAAAGAAGACTGCTCAATAAATAACAACGTTTATTGAAAACGCCCGTCTCTCTATTTCCCTGCACTCTGGTGAAATTAAGCATGCACGATTGACTGAGTGAAATAGCTATCTATTGTTTTCACACGACTCTGGAGATATACTCCTTATTCTGGAGGGAGCAAAGCTGTCATGTTTATGCGGTTGTCAGAAGCTAATCCCTTCTTGTCCATTCAGGAAAGTTAACTCATTCCTGTTCACTCGAGAAAGTTTCTAGTGACCTCTGAGCTAGCTGGCATTCATAATTAGGTCTAACATATTCAATAGAGACCTAATCGACCTCAGTCCTACGTCTAAACTATTGTTTATGTTATTCCAATGCACAGAGCCTATTGGGAATATAGGACCTACACTACATGGTGCCCAACGTTTGGTAAGGCGATAATATAACGCAAGATACTAGAGTAACTCAGTCGTGCTTTTCACATAGACCCCTTTTTCCCGTAAAAACTCCAATAGACGTCTGGAGTGGGAAAAAGGTTAATATCCGCCAGAACTTAGTAGGAAGAGATTCCTATGTATTAGTTTTTGGTTTAGTCAACGTTGAAGGATACAGTGCTCCAAAATATTGTGCACCTAATCTTTGTTTCCTTGAAATTTGCTCTGAAAACTTTCATTAAACAATGTCAACTAAAGGCGACAACAACGAAACCGGTGGAGCTGCAGTAGATGCGAATCAACCCGGTTCAGACGTTACAGGGTTTAATGAAAATGACCTGGCTGCTATAACCATCCCGGTCAATTTAAGAAAAACTATAACAATGAAACTTATAGAAAATGGAGTATAATCAAGAGGTGGTACAGTTATATTTGTGGTAGAGGCCCATGAATATCGGCAGACAGAGGTATTCTATTCCTGGATACATTTTCCAGCAGCACACGCTGTGACACGCGAGTTCCACTACTACAAAATAGAGGAATCACCAGAGGAATACGCCCCTTTCGAGGACGTTGAAATTCCACTAACATACCAAGAGCACCTGCTCTGGATTAATGGCGCCCTAAAACATCAAAATCACATTACCAGGCTTGGTCCACTAGGTAGACCAGGAGCCACATGGCCGGTTCTAGTCAGCTACACACCACATCCCGACATTGAAAAAATGTCAAGCGAAGAACTCTTAGTCAAAATAAAAGAATTAACAAAAGCATATAGAGATTTAGTTCAATTAACATTTGACAATACAACCTACCGACTAAATACACTAACTGAAAATCCTGAAAAAATAATCTCAACTCTCAAAAGAAGAAGTGGGAGGGTAATAAACAAACCACTCCCAGAGAAAAACAGTTTCAGTCCAGAGGAAGGTCTCCTCAACGAAGGGATAGATCTCCAGAAGGAGGAAGCAAGTCTCCCCAAAGGGAGCCCTCTGAAAAAAGATACAACCTTAGAAATAGGGACAATTTGAGAAAACCTGATAGATATCAAGATATTGATACGCGTCCCTCTCGATCTTTTCAGACTTCCTCACAGAAATCGGAAAGAAGAGGGCGGTCAGAACATAAAGAAGAGCACGTCAACTACAAAGACAAGGAACCTGCTCATCAAAGTAAAAAATTACAATTTCCCAGAAAGAAGGTAGCCAGTATTAAAGTAAAACATGCCGAGAATTCTGAGGACACAACTGAAAAACTGAGAGTGGGCCCAGGAAATGCTAGACAGCGCAGCAGAAGTGACCATAGCTCACAAGATCCTGATTAATCTTCTGGAGACAGTGGACACAAATGAATATATTCAAGTGGAAACTGCAGACACCAGAGTTAGCGTGCACCATAAACTATATGAAATAACATTACGTATAGAGGGAGTTAAAACTAGGAAAATAAAACTAGGAAAATAAAATGTCTCTTTTGGGCGAATCTATGTAAAGGCTATGATATCCTTCTAGCAGAGAAAGACTGGCCACCATTGTTTGTCAGGGAGTGCCCAAATGGCGAAGAAATGATTATGCCTGCCTTCTCAAATCACATTCCAATTCATTAAAAATACACATTTGCTAGGAAATGGGCAATGGCCCAAGCAGCTGCATTATATAAAATTCATGTAGGATGGGATGAGGATTCTCACCATAAAATCCAGTTAAAAAATCAACCTACTGCACAGAGGCAGTATCCTGTTAAGCAAGAAGCTAAAAAACAAGTCAGAGAAATCTTAGATCAACTTGAATATCAGGTGGTGATTGAAACATGCACCTCACAAGTGAACACTCCTTTGTTTCCTGTCTCCAAGCCAGACAATTCATATCATCTAGTTTTGGACTACAGACACCTAAACTCTTGTTGCAAAACATTTGCAGTACAAAACTTACACAGTGCAGAACTAATGAATAACATCGTGCGCAAAAATTATAAAACAACTTTAGATATTTCAAATGATTTCTTCCGTCAAAACATAGCACCTGAAAGCAGATATTTGACCTCTTTCTCCAGCATGGGGACCCAGAAACAACGTTGTCGTCTCCCACAGGGATTCAAGAACAGCCCAGGATTATTTTCAGCCAGGGTAACAGAGTTACTACAAATGTATGATGATGAGGCATTATCTTATGTTGACGACATCTATCTTACAGACGATGACCTGGAGACACACTTGAAAAGAGTGAACACCATCATACTTGGGTTCGCATCTGAAGGGTACAAATTCAACTTTAAAAAGTCACGAATTGCCCACTTAACAGTCCTATTTTTAGGATATGAGTTATCGAGTGAAGGCAAAAGCCTAGCAGACAACTTCTTAGAGAAGTGTGCAGTACTGCAAGCTCCAAAAACGCTGAAAAACTTACAATCAATTCTAGGTTTCCTGAATTTCGGAAGAACATACATTCTAAATTATGCAGAGAGGGTTAAACCTCTCTACAAACTAATAAAACCTGATTTTAAACCAATTAATTGGACTCAGAAACACACAGAAATGTTACGATCATTACAAACAGACATGTTAACTAAAACAAAACTGCAAACACGCGCAAACAAACGCAACCTTGTAATCCGAGTCATCCCAGGAAGATGCGGATTCACATACCTGACCTCTAATGAGGGAGAAACTGTACCAATAGCTTACAAATCACACTTGTACACACAAGCTGAAATGAAATTCAGTTCTACTAAAAAAATTCTAACTGCAGTTCAAACTGCTGTAGCAAAAAATAAGAGCCCTAGCCCAAGGGAAGAGCATATCTGTACTAACAGCAGTACCAGCCCTTGAGGCAGTAACAAGACCAGGCATTCTATATGCTAAAGCTCTAGATCCAAAATGGATACAATGAGAAAATTCTCTTGCAACAGAAGACGTGAAACACGCATTTGATCAGAAAATGAAAAAACTAGAATATCTGGAATATGAAAATGAATGTCCTCTGTCAATCGAAATTCTGCCCCTCGAACAGTACACCTGTGTTTTCTATGCAGCAGATTTGCACAACACTACGTTGTGGAAAAACAAATTTACAATGCAGCGTGCGCGATTGTTAAAGGTCGCTGGCGCTTGGGTAAATTTAGACCGATGGTCACCAAAACTGAATCACTCAGAAACTGTACAGCTCAGCAAGCTGAAATAAGATCTCTAAAGATGGCGCTTGAAAATGCTGATCGCGAATTCCCAACACTGATAGTGTGCGATTCGCATTACTGCGTCCAGTCTTACAATAATTCCATGCAGACCTGGATAAAATACGGTTACAAAGATGAGACAGGTGGCACAATAAAGCATAAAAAACTATGGGAACAAGTAGTTCTTTTGCAGAAAGAACTACAAAAGACTCACGTGATACACATACGCAGAGTCTTCAACGTGATGGAGTTCACGTTGCAGGGAATTCATTGGCTGACAGAGCCACAGCGGCAGCGGGTCAACCGGCTTCCGTAGCTACAAAAAAGCGCACGAAAAAGAAATAGACGGTGAAACGCTGCTAGCAGTAAAAGCCTCATTGAAAGGCAACTATGCAGCGTTACCACTAAATTATCCACTCGGAAATACATACATAATTGATGCAAACTCCGTTCCTTTTGCTCAAATCCCTGGAGTGGGGAATAGAGTAATTCCAAGCACGAACCGGAGAGTCTTCTTGATTCAAGAAGCACACATGGGATTGGGTCTAAGGCACCAAGAGATCATGAAATCTCGAATAGAATTACAATCATGATACTGGTGGCCGGGAATGAGCGTGCAAGTTTACAACTTTGCAATGGATTGTCAAGACTGCAATAGAGATCGCAGTTAGGAACCGGACCAGATATCTGACTCTAGCACAGTAATACCAGCCCAGATACCCCTGTTAGACAGCATTAGACTATCTACACGCAGGCGTCCGACCGGACAAATGCGATCCCATAAATATTAAGAAGAGATTCATTTGGATGTGGCCCCAGCGCTCTGCTGACACCAGAACTGTTATAAAGATTTGCGAGTCTTTATTGGCACATACGCAATTGGCATGCTACATTCTGACCAGGTTCCTGTGTTTAGCTCTCGGGCTTACAAGGAGGCCATGGCCAGCATGGGCATTGCATTGCGGTATTCTAGTCCATTCCATCCCTAGGGAAATGCGGTAGTGGAGAGAAAAAAACGTGACATAAAGCAATCTATAGCGTCGAGGGTATTAGGTTCGGGTGACGGGTGGGTCAAACATCTAATAAGTGTCCAAGGTAGTCTTAATAACCTGCCAAGAAATTCTCTAGGAGGTATCACTCCGTACAAACTTTTGTTTGGTACAAGAATGATCATTCATGAACTCGATTGTCAGACTTCAGTGGTGAAACAAAAAACCTTTGATATCAAAGATCGTTTGGCAGCCTTACAGTACATGAATGAAACAAGAAGTCTAGGTAACACAAAGCTAAAGCCAACGACCACTGAAGAAAAACCACCTGTCCCAGAAAGACCTGTCTGGATTCCAAAGATTGGGGATCTGGTCAGAGAAAAGATCGTGGTGAAGAAGGAATTTGGGCCTTCTTACAGAAAAGCAGTACCTGTCTAAGCTGTCAGCGGAACAAGATCAGTTCCTTGCTGGTAAAAAGGAGAACCGAGTTGTATCAATCGACCTGGTAAAACCACAATCATGTGGCCAATAATAAGTAGTAGGCCAAGTGGACTCCCAAGAAGTAGCAGAAGACCAAATCTTGCTACAATCCAAGAGGTTCAAACTGAGGGACTAATCACTTTTGATAAACCTGCAGTGAATAAAAAAGGACTATGCAACAAAGCCATGGAACTTGTGCCTCTTGAAACCCAAATTGCAACAGTTCGTCAAGAAACACCTGTCTACAATGATGTAGCATCTGAACATACATATCCAAAGATAAATGAAAATCCGGAAGCAATTCCACCAATTGACAGAACTGCATCTGGCTACTTTATCACCTTCGATGACTTTTCTGATGATCCAAGTGAACATGGAGACAAGCCAGCAAACAAAACTTTCAAAAAGAAAATTACAGAGCTCCCACCTCAACTTGGAGAAACATATTTGATTTCACCATGGATTGAATTATGGATTGTGTTAGGCGTACTTTTCCTCCCTCTGTGGCTCATCTTGGTTTTAAGTTTGGGTAGATATATTGATGGAAAATATAGTACAATGGACACAGCAAGTCAGAACATCAACTTGGTCCTGAAAACACACAGATCTTCTCACATCGAAAAACGAGAACTATCATCAGTGAACATCACAGCAAATCCTATACCTGGTGGTATAGCATGGGACAAAACTAATTACGAAATCGATGGCCCGGTTGAACTCTTGAGATATCCACATCAATACAAGATCTCTTTAAGTGACGTTGTATCACCTAGTACTTTCTCTGATGATTGGGACTTTGAAAATATTAATAATATGATGTCAGATTTAGAAATGTCAGCAAAATTTACAGAACATAATTATTTACAGGGTTCTTCGAAATATGAAGAAATGTATTGCTTCAATCACTTTGGGCATCATTATCTGCACAAATCTGCTAATCCTAGAAATGCTTTCAGTTATAATCAGTGGGAACATTGTCCAACTCCACCAAAAGGGAATTCAAAAACATTTTATGAAAAATTCCCATACTTCTCAGGGTTTAATATCACTAATTCTACAAACAACACTATTGAAAACTATTTTTTTTCCCATGAAAGCGAAATAATTTTTTCCAATTTCCAAAATATTTACCTTTTTTTGGCACATGGTACTCTGCTTAAAGTAGAACTATTCTTAGAGAACAGAACTTCTATTTTTAGAGACTCTAGAGAAAATATTTTGAATCAGCCTCTAGCACATGTACAATCTTGTATAAATATGTGATGAAATGGTCTCGACCTTCTCTTCTGTGTTAAGAGCCATTTCATAAATGTAACTTTCGTGATTCATTCAGTGAAGATTATAATGCACTACAAAAAATATTTTCTGAATGATACCACTGCTTGAAAAACGTACAGTATAATACTCATTTTCGTGTATCTATACCATTTCAAATGCATTTTATGTAATTTGGGGTGGGCTGGAAAACACATGCATACTTATATGTTTATATATTGCTTAGTATTTAGTAAGGATGGACATTATACATGGAGTGGGTGTTGTGAACATATCTAGGACCCTAATTGAATATTCCCGATTCATGCCCTTATGTGGTTATAACAAATCATATCCTTATAAAGGCATAAGAATCATATCCATATTTAGTCATAGCCAATGCAGTCTAAATACGGCAAGGCTACTTCCCTAGACTCCTAGAAAGTACAACGCGTTCTTTAAACAAACCAAGCCTCCAGCAGTCCGGGAATTCCCCCTGCTTCTGTTTTGATTTGTCCTAGAACTCCTGAGAGTCCTGAAAGAACTGCCAGTTCTTAGTGACAGTTCTTAGTGACGTCTTATGTCCAACCTTACGTCAAACTCGGCACCTTCCAGGTATAAATATACCAGCATTTGCCTTAAGCAACACACGGTGGTTTGGAGCAGAGCGGCTATCTACTTACCCAAAGCCCAGCTAATGCGAGTGCCGAAGGAAGCTGACCCTCCCATTTGACGCACTGAGAGAGACGCTGTCTTTTCTCCTGCCGAGAAATCCAGCTCCAGTGTTTCCAGTCACCCTTGCAGTTTGCTGGGAGATCAAGTCCTGAGAAAGAGATACAAGACCTCCTTCATTCTAAAACCAAGGTATGGAGCTGATTAGATCCTTGGAGAATTCTCGATTCAGGTTCTTGGCAAAAACTAACTTAACTTAAACTGCAGCTCACTTACTCCTTCCCACGTACTAGGCTTAGGTTAGGTACACCGGGGTAGGCGTATTTTAGAAGCACCAGTTGAGTACGTTTAGTCAACTTTTATCATTGTATGTATTGTATATATTTTATCCATTTTAAGTATCATATGGCTCAGAAACCATATAAATGCTTTTACAGTATTATTTCATAATACTCCTTTTACTGTACGCACTTTACTTTATGACAAGTATTGCAATTGTGGCAATTCACTTCTCTTGCATGAGAAAGAAGACTGCTCAATAAATAACAACTTTTATTGAAAACGCCCGTCTCTCTATTTCTCTGCACTCTGGTGAAACTAAGCATGCACGATTGACTGAGTGAAATAGCTATCTATTGTTTTCACACGACTCTGGAGATATACTCCTTATTCTGGACGGAGCAAAGTTGTCATGTTTATGCGGTTTTCAGAAGCTAATCCCTTCTTGCCAATTCAGGAAAGTTAAATCATTCCTGTTCACTCAAGAAAGTTTCTAGTGAACTCTGAGCTACCTGGCATTCATAATTAAGTCTAACATATTCAATAGAGACCTAGTCGACCTAAGTCCTACGTCTAAACTATCGTTTATGTTATTCCAATGCGCAGAGACTATTGGGAATATAGGAACTACACTACAGCATGGACTTAGTAAATGTAACCCTCAGTGTGTCAGCAAGGAAGAGAGGTAAAATGCCTCATGTCTTAGTAGATATAGCGCATTCCTCTTCTCCCTGTCACACAGTGCAACAAGTTGTCTTGCAGCGTTACATGACATTTTGATAAATTTGGCCCTATGTAGTTATAAATAGGCCCTCACTGGCATATCCTGTGACATTCAGTTGTATTAATGTTCTTTCTAATGAGTACAATTATGGAGTTCTTGTGCATATGTAGGTGTATTTATCTGTTGATTGATCCTGAAGATCGAGATGGCGAGCCAAGAGTGAGAATAGAAAACAATGAGCAGCTTTTTTAAAAATAAATTATCAAATTCTCTGTTCTGCCAAGAAAACGTCAGCATAATAGAGTAGCGTCAGCAGGGCCTTCTCACTGAATATAAAAAGTAAACATTGTATGTTGAAGAGGTTTTATTTGTTTAGCAGTTTAAATTGAATGCCTTAATGATGGTATCATTTAGAGCATTCAATTAAACTGCAAGTGTTTTTAACAGTTATATGTGCACAAGACTAAAAATTCATATTTTTTCTGAAGAAATTATATGTGTGAATGTTTGCTTATTTAATTACAACATTAATTGTTATTTACATTGCCACCCTCCCATCTGAATTCGCTATTTTATAGCAACTACGTTCTGTTAAAGTTTGGGTAAATCTATTTAATTTATTCTACGATATTTATATTCAACCCTATCTCATGGTAACCAGTAGTGTGAGCCGGTAATGCAATTTTGTTTCGGCTCACTATCCTAAAGTTTTTAAGCTGTTTCTAACTTCATCATTTTACAAGGTCATTAAAGTTTAAAATAACAGTTTGTGTATAGTCAATTGCAAAAAAACATTTACGCGGTATATTTCTTCTGTTAACCCCCTACCCTGTTTATGGGATAATGTGCCCACTGAGGAATTTCTCCGAAGTTTGCAAACACCAGGGGCCTGATTCTCAAAAGGTAAACTTACATGTTTGTGTACGTTAACACTTTCAGTGTTCATCAAACTGCATTGTGATAGTACGTTTACAAGTATGGAGACTCCGCAGTTGGGTGGAGAACTCTGCACATAAAACAATAGGACAAGCCTGTTTCTGAAAATGAGTCAACTTAGATAAACGTGTAAGTTTAACTGTGTGAATCAGGTCCTGAAACTTCATGACGTTGCACATTTGTCAATATTTCAAAACAAAGAAGGAGGTAATAAATTCCACGAAGCAATAATGGCATCCTTTACCATGCATTGTGGTGGAACAGCTGCATATTCAAGTTTAGCATGGGTTTCAAGCACCTAAAATGGCGCATATTTAACATGCGTGGAGTGATAAATGGAACTACGAATGGAATTCAATTTCCCCTGGTCTCAAAGTTACAAACAAAGTGATATGTCCCATTACTTCAGCTGACACTAAAAATTCAATCAGCAGTAATTCCGAAGCACACCACACATCGGTAGTGTGATCTTTAAATGTACATTACCTCCTTGTCTGTCTTCCTGGGTGCAGTCCTTACGCTTGAGATCCTTCTCTCCTCCAGCAGTACTCATTCCCCAGCTGAAAATTAAAATATTCCCTCAAGATGGCCACCATTACCCAGGCACCACCACAAAAGGGAGGAATTTAGTGGGATTCAGTCTGTTTTTTCATTTTTGGCAGTAGGGCCCTACACTAAAGATCAGGGGCCAGATGTAGGAGCCGAAATACCGGTCGGTAGCGGCCGATTTCGGCTGTTACCGACCGGTATTTAGTATTTGGCATGTAGGGGCCCTATTTTACCTTAGGGCATGTCTGTGTGCCACATGTCACACGTGCCTGAATTCGGGGTGTTAGAGGGTGTCAAAGTGACACCCCCTGCACCCTTGCAACATTCGGTCGATTCGGTAATGCCCATTGATTCCTATGGGCTTCAATGCCCATAGGAATCAATGGGCATTACCGAATCGGTATTTACCGTTTCGGTAAATACCGATTCTTACAGAATCGGTAATTCAATTACCGATTCTACCTAAATCTCCTCCCTTCTATTTTACCGATTCATAAATACCGAATCGGTAAAATTCGGTATTTATGAATCGGTAAAATATACTTACCTACATCTGGCCCCAGGTGTTGAGGTAAGCGTCTATTTTGTTTTTTGTGAAATTATTGGCTGCTTTTGCGGTAATATAAGTTTGTGCTGCTTTTGGCCTGTAATGTCATGCTCTAGAGCAGGGGTCCCCAAACCGGTCCTGGAGGGCCGGATCCATGCCAGATTTTTAACATAACTACATGTATCTCAATAGGGATATCCCAAAAATCTGGTATGGATCCGGCCCTCCAGGACCGGTTTGGAGACCCATGCTCTAGAGGATGGGGCTTGTTAATGCCTCCCTTTGGCTCATGGACTCGAGAAGAGGACTAATGTGAGATGCTTCAGGCAATGCCCGTCCCCTCCCATGTTCAGCAATCAGGCAGACTTGGCAGCTCTACTTCTGTCAATATCTTGATGTTCACTGGACTCTTGAGATTGCTCTGGCAAGAGTTGGTTGCTTAGTAACCAACCAAGAACGGGATGTTTTTGGTTGGTTTCTTTCCTCGCATTTCTTGGCGTCTTGGCTTGGCACAGAATGTGTTTAATGGCACTGGTGCCCCTGCAATTGGAAGACATGGGGACCTTTGATGCAGAGGCGGGGCCCTACTCTCAAGTCTCTTTGGAGACTTTCAGGAGCACGAAATGGACAGCCCCTCCAAACGTTACAAGACAGGATTTAGATGATCAGGGGGCTGGCCCTGATGAGGAAAACAGAAGGGGCTGTTACATTCAGGGGTCTGACCTGCCTGACCTTTCACAACATTTAAGAGATAACCAGAGTCTTCATACCCCTGACCCTTCAGCTGATAAAGATTAAGTTTTTGCTTATTATCGGAACCCAAGTCTGTGCCCTTGCATAATGCTGTCAGTCTATTTTTGTTCCATGAGTAGAAAGAGATAGACAGGACGTCTTTTCCCAGGTACCTTTCATGCCGGTATGCTGTGGATATGTTTGCTGATGAATTCCCGGTGGTGGTTGGTTAGAAATCTAATAGAAAGTCTGTCTACTCATGGTAATGTAGTCTCTGAGAATGTTTCTTCACCAAATGCGGTAGAAAAAATAGTGAATTGTAGATGTAGGAAGTCGGCTCTTCATATGGTAAACCAAAAACAGTTATACCATACAAAGAGTACAGGTGTTTGCTCTAGCAATCCCAAGGTGCTCTTCTAGGGGGTAGTGTCGTCAAGAAGCCTTAGGCTTATCAGAGGCGTGTCGGACATCTGCAGATACACACCACAGTCAATAAAAGAAGTACACGACTCAATAGGTAGGTCCACATCAATTAATTAAAATAACACATATCTTTATGTATGTTTCGGAAACAGAATCAATGAGTTCAGGTAAGAATGTTTTTCAAGGGAAATTTTTTGGCAATTATTCATTCGTATCTTAGTGAATTTTTTTAGTGGCTGCAATGTTATCCTATGGAAGTAAAAACAAGTACGGCATGTGAGTTCTGTACAGCAACGTAGGAGACCAACCTCCTGGACTTGAGGTGAATATTGGGCAAGGTCCAAGGCAGCACCAACAGGTCACCTCCAGCAGCACGAGGTGCAGTAGTACAAAGCAGCATTGGTTGCCCATTGCAGGTCAAGGGGGATCGGTCTTCGTGAGCAGGGTCAGACTGGGTGACCAGTCGGGCTGAACCAACAGGGGGACTCAGACCTCGCGATGCTTGGGGACAGGGAGACACCTTTAACCCTCTTCTCCATTGGGTAGGGGCAACAGGGGGCAGAAGTGTCCTTAGGCAATGTGTTTTCATCAATGGGAGCGGTTGTGGTCGATGGGGCCTGCCCGCAGGTGGTGCTGGCGGCGTCAAGAAGTCCACAGCAGGGCAACCGCAGGTGGGCTTTGAGTGTGGAGTGGGGTGACCATCTTGGCACTGTTGGCCCACTTTAGCTCAGGTAAAGCGGCTTGGGTGCAGTGGTGCTTCCCGGTGTCAGGAGTTTGCGCTCTGGAGCCTCACAGCTCAGTCTTTGGTACCTGCAAGATGCAGGGAAAAAGCTCTGCTGTTCCACAGGAGTTCCTGTGTCTTTGAAGAAGTGCTGGCAGTCCTCCCAGGCGTTGGGAGATCAGCAGCTTGCAGGACGTGATGACTTTGTCACAATTGTTGAGAATAGGAGAACAGGCCAGCAGGGCTGGTGTTAAGTCAGTTGCTTCCTCTGCAGTTCTTGCTTTTGCAGGTCTTTG
Source organism: Lissotriton vulgaris (assembly GCF_964263255.1). Taxonomy (NCBI): domain Eukaryota; kingdom Metazoa; phylum Chordata; class Amphibia; order Caudata; family Salamandridae; genus Lissotriton; species Lissotriton vulgaris. Next base: position 176,822,454 of record NC_141696.1, read on the forward strand.
GCCCTTATTTGTCTGTTGGTCGGAAGGATCTGTTTTCCTGGTGTCAAGGCTTCCCTAAATACTGAATTTAGGGGTGTTTGGGGAATGTAGGATAGTAGCCAATGGGCTACTTACAACTGGGGTCACTACGCCCCCTAAATGACCACTTCCTGGGGGAAGTGGGCATAACCCTGTCCCAGAGATCCTAAATCTGCCATCTCCAAGATGGTCACTTATTAAAAGTTTAATCCACTGCAGGTAGCCCTGTTTAGGGGTGGTGCTCACCTGAGGGCGGACACCCATGTATTGCCTAGCTAATTTCCCCACCTGTCCAGGTACCAAAGGACTCTGGAAAAAGGGGTTGGTTTACTCTCCTATAAGAAAAGTCAGATTCTCATACTAAAAAGCAGTGTGACTCGGATAGACCCGGGTGGACATTGTGTAATCGCACTTCGCGGAACTCAACGTAGTGACATAAAAACTCTGTGGTGCTAAGCAGAGTTACGCAAGCAAACAGAGTTGATCACTGCACCCATTCATGTGATGTTTTTCATCATACACAATGCAACGTGTTCTTGCATGAGAAATCACAAACTGCAGCACGCGGTTCGCATATGCACAGTCTTTTTGATTTTGCCCTCTTTATGGTGCAGGGGACTGCTTTTTTAATCTTTCCTTAATATCTTTAATCATCCCCCTATCAAATGTATCTACCCCTCATTTTAATTCATTATATTACTGTGTGTCTATGTATTTGTGTATTTTTGTTTTTGTAAAATGTTTCTTGTGACTTTTGTTCTTTTTTTTTTTTTGCTTTACTTTCTTATTTTATTTCCTTCATTTTCCTGTTTCTATTCTTATCTTCTCTTCTTCCCACCCAGCGCCATGGCAGACCAGAGGAGCAGCAGTGCCAGGCCACCTGAACCACCCGTAGTACCAGCTGCATACATTGTGGTTGGCAGCGTCGCAAAGGGGTGCAACTCAGCACCATTTGTTTTAGAGGTGGAGATAGCTGTGCTATATTTTTATGTGCAGTGCTACCTCTCCCCCAACTTGGCAGCAGGCAGCAGGCAGCAGGCCTGGCAGTGGGCACAGGATCCAGGAGCATCAGCAGAGCTAGGAGAGGGTGTGCCATGCTGAGCACAACAGCTCTGGGGTCAGGCGCACCACATAACAGCTTATTCACCGGTGGCCCGACTTCCTAGATAGGGAATAGAAGCTGCTCGACCTCCTGACCATGGAGGTTGCAGGCCTCAGTGAGTAATATTTGTTTATTTGCTGTGTTTTATGCAAATATTGTTTCCCCAAATAGCGAGCATGCTGCTAACATTTAGGTAAATTATGTTTATGTTTCAATTATTATGCGATCATCATGTAGACAGGTGCTCAGCGCTAGCTAATCATACTCGTTGGTGCTGGCTTGGGCTGAATATTTAAGAAGTGCTGCTGAGACTCCTCTGTCCTGTCACTAAGACAGTAGTAGCTATTAGTATTAGTGAGCTCATGAGATCATCCGAAAAGACCGTACCAACCAGACAGGAGGAGGCATCGCTATCGTCCATAAGAATTCCATCCGCATCTCAACCAGCTCAGACGTCAACCTCGCTAGCGCCGAACACCTTCACTTCCAGACCCACACCGACCCCAAAACCACACTCAGAGGCACCCTCCTCTACAGGCCACCTGGACCCCGTGCACAATTCAGTGAAGACATCACTGACTTTATCACCCCACACGCCCTCCCCTCCGAGGACTACATTCTACTGGGAGACCTCAATTTTCACCTGGAAAAAGCAACAACAGCAACACCACCACCCTTCTGGACAATCTCGCCAACCTCGGACTCAAACAACTTGTTAATACCCCCACTCACTACGCAGGTCACACACTCGACCCTATCTTCACCTCCAGCAAACATATCTCCTTCAGTCACACCCCAGTTCTCCACTGGACGGACCACAGCTGCGTTCACTTTATCTACAAAAAGACCACAACCCACAACCATCCTCAACCTACTCTGCGAAGAAACTGGAACAAAATCACCATCGACCAGATCTCCTCATCGCTTCTTCAAAACCCCCCTGCCCACTCTTCGAACCCCAGCCAAGCAGCCATTAACCTCACTCAATGGCTAACCAACAGCGCCGACAACCTAGCACCGCTGAAAAAACGTCAATTCAAACTAGGCAGCAAAACCCCCCCTGGTTCAACGATGATCTTAAGAAATCCAAGAAACTCTGTCGCTCCCTTGAGAAGGCCTGGAAGAAAGACCCAAACACCAGCACCAGGGACGCCTTCAAAAACGCCACCCGCATACACCACCAACTGATCCGGTCCGCCAAGAAAGCCGCATTCAAAGACCGACTAGACAACAATGCCCACAACAGCAAGGAACTATTCAAACTCATCAAAGAGTTTACCAACCCCACCTCCAACTCCAACGACATCACTCCCTCTCAAGCCCTCTGCGACTCCCTAGCTTCGTTCTTCCACAACAAAATCGCAGACATCCACAACAGCTTCGACAACCAACCTGGAGACCAACCCACCCAACCTTCTGCCGCACCTTCACCTCCCTTGAACATCCTTAATAACTGGAACCCAATCTCCACTGAGGACACCATCCGCCTGATGAACTCCATCCATTCAGGATCCCCCACAGACCCATGCCCTCACCACATCTTCAACAAAGCAGATTCCATCATAGCACCACACCTCCGAGACGTCATCAACTGCTCCCTCAACTCTGCCACCTTCCCGGAAAGCTGGAAACATGCCGAACTCAGCGCCCTTCTTAAAAAACCCACAGCTGACCCCACCGAACTCAAAAACTACCGCCCCATCTCGCTCCTTCCATTCCCGGCCAAAGCTGTCAAGAACCAGCTCGCCGCCTTCCTCGAAACCAACAAATCTTTCGACTCCTCACTGTCCGGCTTCCGAGCCAAACACAGCACTGAGACCGCACTCATCGCAGCAACAGACGACATCCGAACTCTACTGGACAATGGAGACACAGTCGCCCTCATCCTCCTCGACCTCTCCGCAGCCTTCGACACAGTCTGTCATAGCACCCTGTTACAAAGCCTCAGAAACATTGGAATCCAAGGAAAAGCACTGGAATGGATCACCTCGTTCCTTGCCAGAAGAACTCAGAGAGTCCGCCTTCCACCATTCAAGTCAGAGGCCACTGAAGTCATTTGCGGCGTGCCACAAGGATCTTCACTCAGCCCCACCCTCTTCAACGTATACATGAGCCCCCTCGTGGCCATAGCACGCCAACACAACCTCAACATCATCTCCTACGCTGATGACACTCAGCTGATCCTCTCTCTCACCAAAGACCCTAACACCGCCAAAACCAACCTACATGAAGGAATGAAAGAAGTAGCTGATTGGATGAAGCTCAGTCGTCTGAAACTGAATTCAGACAAAATAGAAGTCCTCATCTTAGGTACCTCCCCCTCCGCCTGGGACGACTCTTGGTGGCCAGAGGCCCTTGGAAAAGCACCCATCCCGACGGACCACGCATGGAACCTGGGCGTTATTCTGGACTCCTCTCTCTCGATGACCAGACAAGTCAACGCCGTTTCATCATCTTGCTTCAACATTCTTCGCATGCTCAAAAAAACATTCCGCTGGATCCCCACCGAAACTAGAAAAACGGTCACCCACGCACTGGTTACAAGCCGCCTGGACTACGGAAACACCCTATACGCCGGTACCACCGCAAAACTTCAAAAAAAACTCCAACGCATCCAGAACGCATCAGCCAGACTCATACTAGACATCCCGCGTAAAGACCACATCTCTTGTCACCTGAAAAACCTCCACTGGCTCCCCGTCGATAAGAGGATAATATTCCGCCCCCTAACCCAGGCACAGAAAGCACTTTACGAACTTGGACCCGAATGCCTCAACATACGACTTTCCTTCTACACCCCCTCCCGCCAGCTACGCTCTTCCAACCAAGCCCTTGCTGCTGTACCTCGCATCAAAAAAACCACCATGGGTGCAAGATCCTTCTCCTACCTGGCGGCTAAAACCTGGAACTCACTTCCCATTCACCTTCGCCTCACTCAGAACCACCTAGCATTCAGAAAGCAACTTAAAACCTGGATATTCGACAAGTAATTCCCCACCCTTCTTCAAGCGCCTTGAGACCCTCTGGGTATGTAGCGCACTATATAAATTAATTGAATTGAATTGAATTGAATCTGTGTGCCTTTCTTTTTTGTAGCTCATACAATCCCAAGCAATTCCCCAGTGATTTGTAGTAATGCATGCATGTATGCATTGACCAAAAGGCAGACTGAGTTGGGCCATCAATGGGGGTTGAGAGATTGAGAATGAGATGAGAAGAAAAGATCATTTGTTGCAATGCATTAGTAGTTCCAAAATGTAGTTTAGAAAATTTGAGATAGAGTTAGGTTTAGGAAATTATGAAGAGGTCCACAATGCTAGTACTATAGATCATCTGATTTAGAAAAGTTCAGTGGTACTGTGTTAGCCTTTCCCTGTCAAAAAGGTTTTGGAGAGATTATTAACAGTACCACTAATATTCTTTTCTTTATTTCTTACATCAACATCTAGGGGCAGGAACCACCGAGGCAGGTGAGAGAGTTGGAGGTGCCTACACAAGTGCCGAGGCAGATGGCTCTGCTGGCCCAGAAAGTTCTACTGTTTTTAATATTATTATTTATTTCTCAAACCTTTACCGCTCCACATTTAGAATTTTGTTTTCATTTTGACTATGCCTGTCTTCTCATTGTTTTCAACTCTTCTTTGATCTATCTGTGTCCTAAATTCTTCTCATCCCTGCATTATCCTATTTACTTATTTTCTATATTTCAAGTTTCTGTACTTGACTTCAAACTGTCTGTACAAGTCTGTCTGTAGTCTCCTTTTTCCTGCTTTGTCAGTAAGATTTCCCTCTTCCCTTATATATCTCATGGACTGGTGGTACTGTAAGACTCTGAAAACCCTATTTAAGTCAGGTACTCTACCATGAAGATTGCACGCCTAAGGAAAGTATTCTACGCATGTTTGTTGAAAATGCTTTCTTTTTCTTGCTTATGCTCAAACAGTAAAACAAGAGAGTGGCCAATGTCATGGTGGACCCCTCCAATGTTGTGTATGTATTATTACAATAGTATACCAGCAGTTGATGACCGTGCAGCGTGGCTGGAAGTATGATGAGGACAGCCCCATTGCATTTGCCAACAAAGACCATTCATTGACCAATTATTGCATCCTTTCGTTGTGCTTCAATAACTCAGATTCATAATAGCACTGCCCCTCCACTACAAAAGGTTTTTGGTTTGCTTGACTACCTGACTTTTCAAACATTGCCTACCAGCAAAACGCCCAACATGATATTTTGATGGAAGATTTTGGCCCACATGCATCATTGTGTCATTTTGCATTTCTTAATTTGCGAAAAATAAGGAATCGCAAATTAAGAAGTGCAAAATGCTATGCATAATTTTTTTCGGTATTTCTTTGTGATTCGGTAAAAATCGCAATTTTTACCGAATCCCAAAGAAATACCGAATTCTTAAGTTAATTTTCGCAATTCCCATTGATTCCTATGGGCCAAAAGGCCCATAGGAGTCAATGCAAATTGCGAGTGGCACTTAGAAAATTTCATGAGTGCGGGGGGGGTCCAAAGGACCCCCCCATGCACCCCTGAAATGTATTTTTCGCATCATGTTTCACACACACATGTCCTAAGGACATGTGTGTGTGAAACATGAATGTTGAAAAAAAAACATTTAAAGCATTTTAAACACTTTTTCCAAATTTACCGAGTGGTTCAACCACTCGGTAAATTTGGAACCCTAATTGCGAATTTCCACTTGTCAAAGTAATGATGCATTGCTTTTAAGAAGTCGCACATCTGCGACTTCTTAAAAGCACCCGCAATTTTAGAACTCGCAACAATGTTGCGAATTCTAAAATTGCTTCATGCATCCCAAAAAGCACTTTTGCATTCGCAAACGGCCGATTTTAAGGAATCGCACCGTTTGCGAATGAAAAAGTGCTTGATGCATGTGGGCCACTGTAACCAAACTGTAGTGATGTATTGTGGTTTATTTCCCTAAAAGAATAAATAAATAAAAAGTATTTGGGGGAAGCATATCTGGCATCTAAAATGTGTAATGTGTTTTTAGCTGCAAAGACTACCAGTGCCGGGGCCGGAAGCGAGAGCACCAGCTGAGCAGACACGCCACCAGTGGTCAAAGGGGGGTTGTCCCAGCAGCAGCAGGGATGGGTGGTGGTAAGTCACATTGCTTACTTATTGACAATCAGTAATATACTCATTGCAAGGGTCATTGACTCGTGAACACCCTGCTTTAGAAAATATAGCGGGAGTTGAGTAGTTAATAGCTTATTCCATCTGCAACTCAGCAGGCAAAGTTTCTTAATGAACTTTAACACTGATGGGTATATGGAAATGGGCAAAAGGTCTGGAAGAAGAAAGGATTGGTGAAATGTAATATGAAGAAAAGGATGCATGGGTGAAAGGATGCATATAAGAGGGTGTTTGGATGCATAAGTGGGTGAAGGATAGATTTAAGGGTATATGGGTGAAAGAATGCCTGCCTGGGTGGGTGAAAGGGTATGGGTGAAAACATGCCAGCCTGGGAGGGTGAAAGAAATCCTTGAGTGGGTTAAAGCTGGATCGGTGAATGAGTGAAAGGATGCGTGGGTGGGTCAATTGATGTGGGTGTAAGGTTCGTTGAGAGGTATGTTTAGATAGATGGCTGTATATGGATGAATGATTTTCAATGGCTTCAGACATTAGCCAAAGCTTAGGTACATGATGATGACCAATAACATGTCTACTTATCCAGTCTAATCCCTCTAACTTACACTGCAATGTAGTAAGTTAAGTTTCCTTTCCTTACTGCCAAGCAAATCTATTTTTTCGGAAAGAAAGTAATTACAAAGTGTGATGGAGGGTGAGGCCAAAAGCAAAGCGGGACTAAGTAAGTGCCTTGAATTTTTGCGAATTGTATAGTCTGTGATGACGGTGCCAAATACAATCTATAACCCCTTCCTTAATCCTTTCACTGTAGTGCAAGGCATTGCTTTTTTCACCTACTTACGGCAGACAGGTTGTCTGCATGATTGATTTTATATGTGACGTGTGTCATTCATATTATTCATCTGCCTTGTAGTCAGGGTATAACATAATTTTAAACAATTGTTTTGCCCAGAGTATTATTTACAATTTGTCTTTTTGCTTTCTTGATATAGCTACTCCTGCTGGTCCATCGAAGCAGGATGTAGAAGCCCAGCTACAGCAGCAACAGCTTGAGGCCATATACGAGCAGAGTACCAGTGGCCGGTGGCCCAGGAGGAGGTAGCTGCCCAGGGCCACGGCCAGCCTCCAGTGCCTCCATCGTCTCAGTAAACACCAGCACCGCAGAAAGCTGGCAGCTACCCCCAGTCCCTCTCCTGCTGTGGCTGGTGCGCATAGAAGCCAGGCAGCCACGGATGCAGGAGCACCTCAGAAAACTCCTGGCCCGCCGTGTTTACTGTCCTCTTGCACACTTTTTTTAACATTGTTTTAGTAGGTGGGACTTGCCTTGGGTTGAGTGGGTGGGAATGTGAGAGTTGGGACCAGGACAGTTTGGAGTAGACTTAGTTGTTGGATAACAGACATTTGATTTTAGACATTGTTTGGGATAGGAACATTTGTTTGGGGAGAGGGTTGGAACAGTTGAGGGTGGAAGGGGAAGGTTTTATTATATTTTTGGGGCAATAAATATTATTTTACTTAATTTATTCCTCAGATCTTTTTTGGGGGTTTACTTTGCACTGCTGCCTTTTAGCAAAGCCTGTTTTTAAAATGTGCTGATAGTGTATAACAATTAGTTGAATATATGACGTTACATCGCGTGTTCACACATCAATACCCTTACAATGCAGGCATTACAACGCAAGTCGTTACAACAACTTGCGCTGGATGGTGCTGGACTTAGGAATAGTATGATTTAGTATTCCGACGCCAGCCTACGTTACAGTAGGGAACGTGTTGCAATAGTATATTATACTATTCCTTACCTTAGGAATGACTTGCGTTGTAATGCCTGCATTGTAAAGGTATTGTGGTGTGAAGACCGCGATATAACCGATGTTACCCAATTAGCTATATGATATCCTTGTCCTACTACTCTCTGCAGTCTGCAACTATAGTAACCCCTAAGGAGAGGGGTGGAATTTGGCAGTGCCTATATCGCCTACAAGTACAAAAATGCTCCATAGTTCTCTTACATGAATAGATGAAGGAAGGGATGCATGGTTTACCAATGTGCCATGGTGGTGTAGTAGTAGCAGGCTAGCACATTAACAGTGAAGGAATCAAAAGCGAGGTCCCACTCCCACCTAAGTGAACTCCAACTGTAGGATTAATCCAAAGGATTATTCATCCCAGGCAACTAAATTGAAATAAAAACTGCGTTAGTGGGTTATATATTATTATATCATGTCTTTATGAACAATTGAGACAAGACTACTATACAACCAGGAGCACCGGATTGTAAAAATATAACAAGCAATACTAAATTAATCATAGCAATTGTGAGCTAGTAAAAACTAAAGTTACGAAATACTCAAATCCTGAAGTGGAGTCAAAGTCTGGAGTGGACAAGATAAAGTGTTCATACAACACAATGCCTGAATGATGATGCTCTTCTATATCTAAAATATCGATCACTTTTTAAGCGTGGGTGGGTAAATGGGGCCAGTGTGGGAAATTGTTTAGGTAATAGAACTGAAGATCCTATAATGAGTTGGTGTTGCTTTCGCCACATCTGCCCCACCAAGTGTGTGATCAATTAATGGTGTAAAGTATTAAGTCGAACCTCAATAAATTGCACAGCCTGGGGAAAGACAATTAGGGGTTTAGTGAATGGATGGGAAAGGAGATTTTTGGGAAAGGTAGGACAATGATAAACACTACACAAAGTAATTTTTGTGTTGACTAAATATGTGTTTGTTAGCTAAATGGACTGGTCAGGTCTTTGAGGAATGTGAATCAGAAAACAAAGCACTGTGGGCCCGGCAAAAAGATCTCACTACCTGTCAAAGGGGATGGAAACAAATCACCTCCAGGAAAACAAATTATCACCCATTAAGCCATCAACATTGTAAATCATCACAAACACAATTAAGCTTAATAATTATAGTTAAACATCCATTCTCACTGTCTGCCACCACATGAATCATCTCAACACTCACAAACAACAATCACTCATATATCACTCATAAGTGAATTACATTCCTGTCCCAATTCGAGCACTGTGGTAAATTGCTGATCCTCTTTGAGTCATGAAACAAGCATTAGCTAGTCTTGTAAATCAAACATTTTGAGGCAGTCCTGCAAAGAAAAGATAGGCATGGGAAAGAGGAAGGCATTGTCTTTCTAATATCCTTGAAGGTAATGGGGAAGACTTTTTCACTGCACATGATCTAACTCCAGTCTGACCAATGATGCATTTAAAATGGTGGCGCTGCATTAGTCTGTGAGACACAAACAAAAAAATAATATGATGCGCCCCTAGGTATATCCCTTTTTTCAGTTTGTTTCTTTTTTTTGTCACAGCAGTTCGGCGATAGAAAGTTATGTGGTGGCTTAGGCCTTTACAGCAGTCAGGAAAGTGAAGTTTGGCCTCAAACTCAGGTGGTTCACCCAGAAGCGGGTCAGCTAACACTCTTCCATGTCCTGAGTCTGACCTATCACCCTCATCTTCCTACTGTCGTACTTCAGGTGTGGTGTAATTTAATGGTATAAAGTTTTGATTCACTTTGATCTTTGTTAATCTTTAAACATTTTGGGGTGATAGACTGGTCCTTTTAACTGTGACAACTGCACCAGCTACATCGAACACATGCTTGGTAGAGACACTTGCTACCGGGCAAGCCAGATACATTATCGCAAGCCTGCTGAGCAATGGCCATTGGAGGCTCTTCCTATACCAATACACTAATGGGTTTTGTTCTAAATAGACCTCTGTTGGGTCATCTAGATAGGCCTGGGCCAACCTCTCAATAGTCATGGTGATCCACGTTGCTCAACCTCTTTTGCCCTTGCCTCTGTACTGAACTTAAGCCATGCCTTTAGTAAGCAATCAAATGCAAATGTTGGGGCTGATGCCCCTGTTCCTGTCATGTTGCTAGTGTTCTTGTTGTTGGTTTTGGCTGCTGTGACCCAACATCGCTGCCCTTAGGCTCTATGAACGTTGAAGGCTGCACCTAAGAACTTATGCCCATGAGTGGGCTTCTAATTTCCAGCTGTTTTTTTTCTAGGTCACTGGCTTGCTCAGCAATCCATGTCCTGTAGTTTGAAACATCCCTATCTGAAAAAGGAATAAGAGTGGCAGGTTATTGTTTGTACCGTGGATGAAGAATTGTATAACAGATGTCATGTTTGGATGATACAATGTCTCTTTGCATCCTTGTATTAACAGATAAGCAAAGGATTAAGCACTCCACCAACTCATAAGCATCTATTTTTTCGACCACACCGGTATACATTTCAGACACCTTTTTAGCTGTTCCTGGAACATATGCAACAATGGGATAGCTTGGCCCAAGGTACTGCCCTCCTTGCTGACTTCCAGTGTGAAAACCTCAAAAGGAAGCAGCATCTCTGTCAGGCATTTGACTAGAGCCCATTGGTCCATCTCAAAGATCATGCCTTTCACAGTTGCATCCCCTCTTTGCATGACATATTCATTGATCGATCTGTACTGCTCAAACAGACCTTGCAACATGTAAAATGTTTGAGTTCCAACATGTTGGCCCCTCCTGTAGCAGTGCTTTAACTGGCATTCTGTCATCCCACTGAATGATCCTCAACTGTATCCGGGCTTTAAAAGAATGGCTAAAATGAGTGCTGATTCTTCTGCAAGGTGAACAGTAAGTTGCTGACTCTGACTTCCTTTTTGAGAAAGTCCTGTACAATGATGTTGATGCAGTGCGCCAAACACTGGAGCCTGAAATAGCCACCATCTATCATGGCTTTAACCATATTACTTCCATTGTCCGTGGCAACAAATCCAATGTTAAGCACTCTGGGTCACAGCTGTTCAAACACCTTATTGTTAAATTCATCTAAGATGTTTGCAGGTATATGGGATTTCTTCTTTCGAACATGGTTACTGCTACTTGCTCCCAAGCGCCATTTAAAATAGCAGCAGAGTTAACACCTACAGATATCATTTCTCTAGCCCCCACAAAAGAGATCCACTGTGCTGTGATGGACATGTAATCAGTGGCTTGCCAACTGGTCCACATGCCTGTCATCTGAAGGATACTATTTTAGTGTAGTTCCTATTTTCCCAATAGGCTCTGCGCATTGGAATAACATAAACGGCGGTGTAGATGTAGGACTGAGGTCATCTAGGTCTCTACTGACTATGTTAGACTTAATTCAGGTGTGCCAGCTAGCTCAGAGGTCACTAGAAACTTTCTCGAATGAATAGGGAGGGGTTAACTTCCCTGATTTAGACAAGAAGGGATTCAGCTTCTGACAACCGCATAAACATGACAACTTTGCTCCCTCAGAATAAAGAGTGCATCTCTAGAGTAGTGTGAAAACAATAGACGGCTATTTCACTCAGTCAATAGTGCATACTTAGTTTCACCAGAGTGCAGAGAAATAGAGAGACGGGCGTTTTCAATAAAAAGGTGTTATTTTATTGAGCAGTCTTCTTTCTCATGCAAGAGAAATACATTGGCACAATTGCAATACTTATTATGAAGTAAAAGTCGTATTACGAAATAATACTGTAAAAGCATAGATATGGTTTCTTAGCCATATGATACTTAAAATAGATAAAATATATATACATACATAAAACCATTGACTAACGTACTCAACTGGTGCTTCTAACTACGTCTACCCCAATGTACCTGACCTAAGCCTAATAATTGGGAAGAAGTAAGTAAGTAGCAGTTTAAGTTAAGTTGGTTAAGATTGTTTTTGCCAAGGATCTGAATCAAGAATTCTCTTTAAGGGTTTAGTCAGCTCCGTACCTTAGTAATAGAATGTGGGAGGTCTGGTATCTCTTTTCTTCAGGACTCGATCTTCCAGCAACCCGCAAGGGTGACTCGGGAACACCGGAGCTGGATTTTCTCGGCGTGAGAAAAAGTAGCTTCTCCAGCGCGTCAAAGGGGAGGGGCGGCTTCCGTGGGCTCTCGCATCAGCTGGGCTCTCGGGCAAGTAGATAGCTGCTCTGCTCCAAACCACCGTGTGTTTGCTTACGGCAACTGTTGGTGTTTTATACCTGAAAGGTGCCGGGTTTGACGTAAGGTTGGACATAAGACGTCACTAAGAACTAACAGTTCTTGCTGGACTCCACGAGTTCTTGTTCAAATCAAAACAAAAGCAGGGGCGGAATTTCCCGGGCTGCTGGAGGCTTGGTTTGTTTAAAGAATGCGTTGTGCTTTCTAGGAGTCAATGGGAGTAGCCGTGCTGTGCTTTGGACTGCATGGACTATTACTGAATATGGATATGATTTATATGCCTCTGTAAGAATATTATTGATTATAACCACACAAGTGCATGAATCTGGAATATCGAATTAGGGTTCTAGATAGAAATACAACACTATGAGCAGCACTTTGCTGCAAAGCTTGTCCCACCAATTCCAGCACATCATGAAGTAGCAAGCGCTGGAACAGCAACTCTGGAAAAATAGGTCCGTCGGGATCCTTCCATTTCTGGCAGATAACCACCAACAATTTTAGAAAACCCACTTCTTCCACAAAAGAAAAAGGTAGGCTGTCCGCCCCTAACATTTTAGCCATCCTCTTTTAGCCAGCTTCCCGTTGTACAAATGTACTGTTGTGGAAATTCACGAAATTGATGTACATAAGCGGCGTTCATTTGCCTTTTCCCATTCCCCTCCCTGTACGCACCACGAATATCGTGAGACGTTAACCGCATCACTCCACCAGTAAAAGCCCGTGCCCATATGTACATGAGAGCCATTTTAGGCACCATGGCCCTTTTTGCCCGCTCATTGGAATCCCCGGCTTCCCTCCTGCGCGACCCTGCTCTGAAAAGTAACCCTCCTGCTTGACCCACACACCCCCATCTCCTCTTGAAGAAGCATCCTTCGCCTCAGCTGACATAACCCCCCCCCCAGCTGTAACTGACTGCCCCCGCTCTCTCATGCACGGGTCATAAGACCTCTCTCTCTGTGCGACTCTGTCCTTGGGAGTCACGGCCGCGCCTGACCAACACCTCCTTTCCTTTCATGAATAACCCCTCTGTTGGTAAACCCTCCCTCCGCGATTGACTGTCCACACAGGTCCGAGGCCATCGCCTAAGCCGGGAGATACTGTTTACTGCCCCTTATTGTATGGAGTCACTCCTCTTCAAAGGACCCACTATTGATCCTGGCCTCCCCACCCCCTGGGGTACGATCAGGCGCACACATCCAAAGAATCAGCGGAACACTCAGCTGCGTGATTGCCCCCTCCTCTTATCGGCAGGCTAAGGACCTCTATTGTGGATGTCTGTGGGGTGGGATTGACACGAAGATTATGGGGATGTCTTTCCCTTGTTTCACAATGTCGTTATTGTAATAAGGAATGTTTTGTAAGGTATAAAAGGCGATGTCTCAGAGAACTTGTCATGCTGCATGGAGTAAGAGAACGATCGGGCGCTGGAGGAGGAAGACAAAGAACTGTCCATATGGTCCGGTCCGGGTAAGATTAAGTAGGGCGTTTTTACGCCTGATTGGTAGGATGGTTTTATCCATCTGATTGTTTGATTGATTGTATTGGAATCGGTATGTAAATACTGATATTGTTTGTTTATTGGTTCATTTAGCTTTGATTGCTTCTTGAAATATTGGTTCTCTTCTTGAGAACGAGACATTCTCTGTTTGCAAACAGCGGCGAATAGGAACGTTCGTCTCTCTTTGCAGATGGAGAAGGGTAGGTAATGCCCCTTTATGATTCGTCATGCCTACCTTTCTCCCCACTGATTGTTTGATATCGATTAATAATCGATTGTTGCTCTTTGAGATCTTCCCTGTCCACAAACAGAGACAAATAGGAATATTCTGTCTCCCTTTGCAGATAGCGAAGGGCAGGTAATGCAGACGTTTGTCCCCGTTGTAATCCGTCATGCCTGTTTTTCTCCCCACTGATTGATTGATTGACTGGACATTGTTGTCCAAGGAATTGTTCGTTTGAGGTATTTTCTGTTTGCAAATAACGTGGAATAGAAATATTCTGTCTAGTCTTTGCAAGTAGTAAAGGGTAGGTTATGCCCCTTTATGATTCGTCAGGCCTACCCACTCCCCACTGATTGACTATTTATTGGGGGTAGCTCACCTGGTCCGCCCAGGAGGCTACCCTAATGAAGGGACATATGCTCCCCACTCATTGACCATTTATTGGAGGTAGGCCATCTGGTCCGTCCAGGAGGCTACCCTAGTAATTGGAGGTACATCATTTGGTCCGTCCAGGATGATACCCTAATGAAGGGACATGTGTTCCCCACTGATTGATACTCTAGTTCCACCCGGACCATTTATTGGAGGTAACTCATCTGGTCCGTCCAGGAGTACCCCTAATGAAAGGACATATAAAAATATGAAGTGATCACCGTACCCTGTTAACAGAAACTTTAGCTTGAAACACGCTAAGGAAAGGAAGGAAAAATAAAAGAAATCGGGCTAAGTCAGTAACCCCCTGATGAGCTTTCGACTTCACTAAAAATAAGAAACATTAGGAATAGTTCGTAATAAGAAATATGAAATGGCGACAGCTTGACGGCAAGACAGCCACGAGGTAGCTAGGCTCCGTTGCCTATTCCTGCTCCAAACATGTCTGCCTCACTGCCCACCGCGCCCAAATAACGGTAACCTGAAATAGATACAAATCAATAGACACTCCTCTTTTTATGGGGATGTCTTTCCCTTGTTTCACAATGTCGTTATTGTAATAAGGAATGTTTTGTAAGGTATAAAAGGCGATGTCTCAGAGAACTTGTCAGAGCACCTCCCGAAAGACACTGTGTTTCGTGTCCGAAATGACAGGCTCTCCTCATGAGTAATACATCCTGTTCTTGTGATTCCTGCTTCCAGCACCCGTCTCTTTATTTGGTAATTATTCAGAATGGGAACTAAGAGGCGACTTGCGCCAGCAGCCCGGGCATCAATAGTAATATGGGCTCACTTTCAACACTGTTGGGTGGTTGCATTTGTACTACCCTCCTGCTTAAACATGCCTGGAATAGTAACCTTGGATTTTTTTTCTTTTCTGGTGCCACTAATGCAGAGGTCTTCTTGAGAGCAGTAGGTGGTAGGCTCAATGTGCGTCTCAGATGAGCAGTCACTGTATGTTCTTGCCGCGGTGTTTCAACTTGACTCTGAGTCTTGGTCCACTATGATGTTGCTGCTGTGGGCTATACTACTACACTGCTGAAGACAGAGCTGACTTGTGTAATGAAAATGTCACCTTTTCCTTCACCTTCATCTTCCACCATGATCGGGTCAGATTCCCTTCTCTCACCACCTTCAACAACAGCACTTGGAGTTTTTTGGCCACTAAGGTGTGCCTCCCTGCAGATTGCATGTTGTTTTCTAAAATGGGTTGTTTGGCATCCAGCACCAGAGTTTGTAGCAAGCTTACTCTGACTAACACATGCCCTGCAATTAGAGCATATGGAAATGTTCGGCTCTTCATCGGTAACCATAAAGAAGTCCCAAACAGGGGAATTCATCTTTCTGACACTGGTGCCACTACCAATGTCAGAAGAAGCGGCAGTAGGTGGGTCTTTTGATATTTGCCTCTCAGCTTTGCCTACTTATACTGAGGTGGTTGTGGATGTAGGTTGCAGCTAGGGCCTTGCAAATATGGTAGCTGACAGTGGTGGTGGTAGTATCTGTGCCACATCCCTCAGAGCAGGTTGAGATGGGGTAACGTCGGTCCCCACTGGGGCTGGATTTACATCCATGATGATTGGCTTGTCGTCATCCTCCTCATCTTCATCTATAACTCTAAGGCTGTCAGGAACCTTTCTTTTCACTAGCCTCTCCTTGAGTGTCTCAGACTGAGGTGGCATTGCAAGTGGAGTCTTGATTATTAGAAGGGGGACTTGAAGAACAAGATAGTGGAGTATACCTCCCATCGTCATTGATTTCAATGGCAATCTGCTGCAAAGTGCTGCTGCAGTGAAGAAGGAAAGTGTCCAGCATGATCCAAGCCTGGATAAAAGGGTGTGAAGAACCTAAAAGCAGAGGGGACAGAGTCTGAGTCATTTGTCAGTGACCTGGGGCATGAAGGATGAATACCCATCAATGTCCGGTGCTTCAGGTGAAACTTGACTCTTTAGCCATGAGAACCAGGAGGCATCGACGACAACCAGGAGCTGGGTTCAAGCTGTCCCATGAAGGATGTTGAGTGCTGCGTTGTCGGTGCTCGTATTGAACACAACAAGCCTTGGCAACAGCAACCCACACAGGAAGAGAAAAGATGATTTGGTGTAGACCAGTAAGGTCCAGGGGACTCCTCAAGTGATGGAGAGTCAGGGCACATCTGGAGCAAACAGGGAAGCCCAAGGAAAGTTAATGAAGCCTTCTCAGGGACCCACAGGTTGATGGACCGGGATCACAAAGGTACCTCGAGAGAAAACACAAAGGTCTGGCTCAAAGAACACTCGTGGAGTGTAGGCCGGCAGTCTTAAGTGGAAATGCTTCTCAGGGTCTGGACTACAAGTAACCCAATGCATAGCCTCGAGGATCGTCATGAAGAATATGCACTTGCAAATGTGCACGGTGTCCAGGGGTTCCGGTTCCACAGTACCCACGAAGGCTACAGGTCTCAGCTTTGCTGGGGACTCAGGTCAGTCTCTGGGAAGTCTGGGCACCCACCTCCTGTGTTGCAAATTCTTCGGAGTCCTGCAGGAGCTTCGGAGATGCAAACCAGTCAGATGCATCTTTGGTGCCTGCCACACAGGGGATTAACTCCTTTACTCCAAGGGAGATTCTCCAGTCATCTAGCGCCTTGTAGATTGTCGAAGTTCCAGGATTCAGTATCAGAGTTTCGTCCAGGTGAATCTAAAGTCCTGTATTCAGGAGTTCCTACTTTATACCCAAGGAAGGGGTGGGACAAACTCTGGGGGACGCACCTATGGGAGGGTTTGGAAAGAGGGATGGCTACACCCATTTCCTTTGTCCAGTTTTGCGCCAGAGCTCGGGCTGCTAGTCCCTGCAACCGGTTTGAACTGGGCTATGCACAGGAACACCAAATGTGTCCCCAGTGCAGAATTCAAAGCACTCTTGGAGTGCACCCACCCAGCCTCAATACACTAAAGCCTGTCTGTGAGGTGGTGACACCTCCCTGTGACAGGAAACCTATTGTCCAGGTCTCCCCTGCCGGCGTTTCATCTGGCAGCAGGAGGCCAGACTTGTGTCTGTGGCTGCAGCTTCCATTTTGTGATGCCATGGTTCCGTTAAGCTGGTAGCGGGTGTACCGTGTGGCTATGTTTCTCCCTCTAGGAGGCTAGAATCATACCTCCACTGCCAGTACTGGCGGGAAGGTATGATTCCAAGGTGTTTGACATCAAACAAGACATGTTTCCTTGCAGCCATTCCAAGGTAAGTATTTACAGCGAGGTTGTAATGCACTTAAGAGTGTATGGTCTGGCTGCATCACAGAACAACCCACGAGAAGAGATTCAGAAGGCGGCAAAGGGGCCGCTCATGCATGGGCACCCTCTCACAAAAAACCCAGCACCCTGCCTTCAGGATTGATAAGGCCTGCCATAGGGCTGACTGATAGGTTTATATGTGTAGTGATAGAAGGTAGATATAGGCAACCTATATCTAAGTAAGGTGTGCATACACCACCTTACACAGGCTGCTGTAGCAGACCTGTTGTGTCATTTTGGAAAGAAACCAGTCCTCGGAAGCATGTTTCCAGTCCAGGGTAGACATGGCTTGGCAGTTCGGGCTGGACTGTTCCCATGAGGCACAGGGTTAGACTGATTTGCATATAGCCATGTTTGAACTGGGGTCACAGAGTGGGCTAAAGAACGGTGATGGATTAAACCCAGATCTTTTGACAGGGTGTGAGTGTTTGATTGATTCAGATGCTCCGTCCATCACCACCCCCTTTTGTACCGCTTTTGGCCGCCATAAGTGTGGCAGGGTATGCTCAGACATGAGTCCCTTGCTCACTTTGCCACTGGATTCAAGCAAGCCGGGCTGAAGACGGCTGGAATGCCAGAAACCGGTCCTCGGAAGCTTGTTTCCGGTCCAGGGAAGACATGGCTTGGCACTTCGGGCTGGACTGTTTCCATAAGGCACAGGGTCAGACTGATTTGCATATAGCCATGTCTGAACTGGGGTGGCAGAGTGGGCTAAAGAAACGTGATGGATTAAACCCAGATCTTTTGACTGGGTGTGAGTGTTTGATTGATTCAGATGCTCCGTCCATCACCACCCCCTTTTGTACCGTGTCATTTTGGAAGGCTGCCCAGGGGTGGCATAATACATACTGCAGCCCCTGGTAGGCCTCTGGGGTACCTATGCCCTGTATACATGGTGTATCATATACTAGTGACTCACAAGGGTACCCCAGTATCCAGTCTGGAGTGTACCTAAAGTACAGGGAATCATTTTAGAGAGGGAGCAGCTAGGCTGGGGTCCTGGATAGCAGGGCCCCAGCCAGACTAAAGTCGAAAAACAGTGAAACATCAGAAAAAAGTGGGGGTAACTATAAGAAGCAGATCCTACTCTCCTACACAGCCCAATGCCAAAAGCACACTAGCTGGCTACACAAATGGCTGCCAGCACCAGGGTCAAACAACAAAGCAAGAGGCACGGAAAACAAAGAACATATGCAGGGCTACGGCAAAAGAACACTGGTTGGCTACACAAAATGGCCTCCAGCCGCATGGTCATACAAAAAGCAGGAAGCATGGAAAACAAAGAACACATTCAGGCCTATAACAAAAACACACTGGCTGGCTACACAAAATGGCTGCCAACCACATGGTTAAAAATCAACAACAACCAGCAAGGAGACTTGACTACAACAAAGAACACATTCTGGCCTGTGGCAAAATCACATTGGCTGGCTACACATAATGGCTGCCAGTCACATGGTTAAAAATCAACAACAATGACCAGCAAGGAGGCATGGCCACAACAAAGAATACATGCAGGCCTATGGCAAAAGCACACTGGCTGGCTACACAAAATAACCGCAGACGCTGGCTACATGATCAATCAAAAAGCCGGAGACCTGGACACAACAAAGAACACATGGAGGCCTACAGCAAAAGCACACTGACTGCCTAAACATAATGGCCACCAGCCACATGGTCAAAGAATGAGTAGGAAGAATGGAAAACAAAGAACATATGCAGGCCTATGACAAAAGCACACTGGCTGCCCACACAAAATGGTCACCAGCCACATGATCAAACAACAAGCAGGAGGCATGGAAAGCAAAGAACACATGCAGACCTATGGCGAAAGCTCACTGACTGTCTCCACAAAATGGCCACCAGCCACATGATCAAACAACAATAACAATCATCAAGGAAACATGGACACGACATAGAACACATGTAGGCCTATGGCAAAAGTGCACTGTCTAGCTACACAAAATGTCTGGCAGCCACATGGTCAAACAACAAAAACAACCTGCAAGGAGGCATGGCTACAATAAAGAGCACATGCAGACCTTCCTATGGCAAAAGCACATTTGCTGGTTACACAAAATGATCGTCTGCCACATGATCAAACATTAAGCAGGAGGCATGGAAAGCAAAGAACACATGCAGACCTATGGCAAAGGCAACCCTGACTGTCTACACAAAATCGCCACCAGCCACATGATCAAACAACAAGCAGGAGGCATAGAAAACAAAGAACACATACAGGCCTATGGACACTGACTATACAAAACAATTGTACATGGCCACATGGCTTGGGGAACAAATACAAAAGGTGGTCTGTGGCAAACACAGTCACACACTGGCCAGACAAAGGATACATGGTAGCACTGGAGAAAACAGTATTAATTCAGCAATGCCATATACCAAAATTAACTGGGCTAAAACAATTTACATAACACATATCCTCTAAATGCATCCAATATATTACCGCACCTATACACTGTTTGTAGAAAAAAATCATGAAATACACCAAAAAACCACATTTTGTAATTTAATACAATGTCATCCATGGCCTCAATGAGGCTTCATTTCAACAGACACCACAAAAATAGTTGTTTCATGCATCCATGACTACTACTGGTCCTACTAGCTGGAAGGTCCATTGGCAGACTAGGTCCCATAGTGAATAAATCAATATTGCAATTGTTTTTTAAACATGGAGAATAAGTCTTGAACTGTACAAGATTTTCCTTTATAATAGAATAAAAATACATGCAAAAAATAACTAGGCCCCTACTGAAACTGCAGGTCACCTACCACAATAAATTTAAATAATCAATTAAAAGTACAAATATATCATGGTGCATGCTCTCTATCAAACGAACAACACCCTTATTTAACAGTTGTGAACTTACTTGTGATATCACAAAAACAACGTCCTCAAAATCTAACTGTGTGCATGCAGCATCCTTCCAGCTCCAAATCCAAATGAGGAGTGACCAGTAGGTGGTCAAAGCACTGGGAGGAGCCAGCTGGGAAGGAACAGAAAGTTGGAGTCACTGGGACACTACCTCCTTGTTGAAAAAAAATAAAATAAAAGGGCTCCCGCACAAAAAAACAACGTAAATGGTCGATTTGAGAAGGTTTTTAACACCAAATTGTCTTTTTTAATGAGATTTAGCTGCTTCTCAAGGAGAGAATATTTTCAAGGTTGCAAACACGGTCGATCATTCTCAATTGCACTCATCTACGACACAAATGAATCCCTGAAAGTTGCTGGCACAGCCTAAAGGCGCGCTAGCAGGCAAAAAATCTCACAGGAGCTCGCGGTTGGCTAGTAAATCTCGAGGACGCTCGTGAGCAACCAGCAAGTCTCTCATCTCATGATGTTATGAACATATCAACTGAAAAAAACTCCACTCCATTGCGGAGTTTATCGGAGATGCCAAATTCCAGATACTCCACGAGAGAAGTAGAATTTTAAACCCAGGTATACTTTTGAAACACTGCAGCTTTGGAATGCTAATCCGCAGGTCATCCTGTGGGCGGGTGCAAAGCACCCCTTGCTCCAGCAGCCTTGGGTTATGGACTCTGGAAAGCAAAGGACCTCACCCGTTGGGGTCAGTAACTCATCTCTGGTGGCAAACTAGTGAAAACCAGTCATTCAGCACACCATTAGGCCCATAGGATTGAATGGGGAGTTATTCCCTATTTGCGATTAGCAATTTGCTAATCGCAAATAAGGAATGTGTAGGAATCGCAATTTATTTTGCGATTCATACATGAATCCCGTTTTGCGAGTCTGTAATAGCGATTCCTTATTATTCGATATTACACACTCGCAAAACATGCCGATGATTAATCGGGCTGTTTGTTTAGGTATTTTGCATTCTCAAGTTATTCAGGTATTTCCATACCTTTTGGCCTGGTTAATTATTCTCTCTCTAAGGCTGTGCAGGACATCAAGGATGTCTGTTCACTCCTGCTTGAGTATGGCTTCCTGCCAAACTACGTCAAGTCCTAACTACAGCCTTCCCTGTCTGTGCAGTTTATCAGAACCCTGCTCTAGATGGACTTGGGAGAGGTCTTTCTTGCACCAAAATGGAGAGACATACAGATGCTTTACTTATCAGCTCTTCTGGCGCTCCTAAAGGCTCTAGCAAGAATGTGGCTCAGGAGCCAGAGAGGTATTGCATCTACTTTAGCTCTGGTGCATTGGAGTTGCATACATCTCTACCCTGTTGTTCATCATATTCCACTAACTGGTGCCCGGCTTCGCAGGACTATGCGGTTAGTATTACCTCCATCCTATACATTTCTCAGAACATGCAATAGTGATTAAGCCCAGTCAACCTCAACATGGGCTATCCTGTGATTCAACCCCCATGATCATCTTAACAGATGACAGCGGATTAGGGTGGGGGTGTTCCTGGGAGGGCTCACTGCTCAGGCAGGTTGGGACTGGAGAGAGAATCTTCAGTCCTCCATTTGGAAATATTTGGCTACAGTGATGGAGGCTTTTTTTTGTATTCTTTCATTGATCAGACGTCGGGGGTTTACCTCCAGAGGGACAATCAGGTGGCGAGGTTTTATTTGAGTCATCAAGGAAATAAGGAAAGAAGATCTACTCCATTTTTCTGTTTTCTCACAAGATTGGGCTGTGGTCAGAGCAGAATCGTCTATATCTACCTGCAGTTTACCTTCTGGGGAGGGAGAACTAAACTGATGGCCAACTCAGTTGGAGGATCTCTTCTTCGGTCTCGATCTGTCCCTCTCACCGGATTTTTCATGAGGTGATTCGGGGTCCCGTGCTTGGACTTGTTTGCAGCGGAGGAGAATGCCCTGCTTGCCTGCTTTTACTCCTTGGTCTCCTCTCCCTGAGCTTGGACAATGGACGCTCTTTCAATGCCATGGCCAAGGTGCCTGTTGTACTGCTTTCTTCCCATTCCATTGATTACCAGGGTGTTGCAGAAAGTAATGACTGATCACTCTCTGGTTCTTCTGGTGGTTCTGGGTTGGTCTCAGAGATCTTGGTACCCTTATCTCCTTCAGTTGTCCATATGTCCTCCTTGGTTCTTTCCTCTCCTTCCTTCCCCCTTCAATCAACCGATTCTGTCACAGGACATTCTGCAGCACCTAAAGCTGGGGATTTGGCTGCTGAGCGGTTGACTCTTTTTAGCTCAGAGCTGTTTAGTGGTTGTTGCGGAGTGAAGACAGTTGTCTCATAGATCATTGAGTCACAAATCGTATGACCGACACTGGGGTCACTTTGCAAAATGGTGATAGGCTAAGAGGTTTGAGCCATAAACTTGTCTTCCACTGCACATTGTGGATTTCCTGCAGGATGGTTTCATTTTGAGGTTGGCAGTTTCCACTTTAAGGCCCCAGTAGGCCACTATTAGAGCTTCTCATTTGATGGTCTCTCTGAGGTTGCTCCTTTGGCTTCCTGCCTTCTTTCTGAGTTACTTTCTTCAGAGGCTGATTTTCCATTCTATAGGACCCCCTCCGTGATTTAGCCTTAGTGCTGCAAGTCCTGACAGGTCCTCCTTTCGAACTACTGCTGTCTGTCCCTGTTAAACTCCTTACATAGAAAGTGATATTTTTGATGGAAGTGTGTTCGGTCAGAATGGTGATGGACACTGAAACATTGTTGTCAGTTCCCCATTTATTCATTTTTTCATCTCAAGGGGGATTTTTGGCCCAGTCCTAGTTTTACCCCCGCGATTCCTTGGCAGTCCGACTGTTTGGAGGATGTTATGCTTGCTGTCATCTTTCCTGATCCCGCTTCAGTGAAAGAGGTAGCTTTGCATTCTCTCGATCTCTGCAGGGTCTGACTATCTATTTTGAGCGTTCCTCTCCCTTTCAGAGAGTTGACTCCTTTTGTCAGCTTTTGTCTCCCTAATAGGGGCTTTTGTCCCTCTACTTCTTCTATTTCTTGTTGGATTAAATCAACTGTCATGATAGCATATCAGGTTCCTGGTTGGGTTGCTCCTGCACAGGTTCAGGGGGGATCCACCAGGAGCATTTTGACCTCTTGGATGGCTTTTAAGGGAGCGTAATTGATGGATGTATGTGCTCCGGCTACCTGGATTTCTCCTGACAGCTTCATTTCTCACTATTGTTGCAGTTCGGAGGGAGTTTTTCTACAAACGTTAGTGACCATGTTCTTTCTGTTGATGTTTGACCTAGTCTTGTGCTAAGTTGTTCCTTGTTTGGATGTTGTAATAAACTCAGTTTTATATTGTATTCTCTGGGTCTGGTGTCTTAATATGGTGGCTCAAAGTCATCAATTGTTGGCTTGGTTATTGTCTCAAGCATAAGGACTGCATCCAGGAAAATGTACAAGTAGGTAATGCCCTTATCTTCATTACTCTGAGACCTGGTCTTCCTAGATGGAGTACTGAGCCCTGAATCCTGGAGTAAGGGATTGATTATTTTCTGGTTGTCTGAATTTTACAATGCTTCTTTTGGGTGGAAAATTACAGGTTGTGATATACTAAGTTCTTTCATTTTGTGGTGGTGCCTGGGTAATGGTGGCCATTTTAGGGGAGCTTTTTGATTTTCAGCTAGTGAATAGGTTCTGCCGGAGGGGAGAAGACAAGGGCTTGGAGTAGTGAAGATTACAGTTAAGCAACCGGGGCATTATTCCCCACAGAGAGGGCAACAGAAAGTTGGAGGTAGGGTGCATTAAGGTTCAATATATGCACACACATATCAACAGTAAAATACACTTAGAGTGATCGTATCAGATTGTGTTCATTACAGTGCATTAGTGAGCACAGTGGCAGAAAATCCATTTTTTGTGTCCCTCCGAATATTTGCATTTTCTGAAAAGAAACAGGAGAAAGGAACACCCACTTTAGCTTTTCACTTCAAGAAACAGTCCCAAAAGATTTGAGGTTGTTAGGAAAAGTGGAATAGTCATACTACAATTTGTCTTAGCCAGAGCCACTGAAATTATGTGGCAGGGGAGGGCCAAATTATGCGGTAGGATGGAGTAAATTATGCAGCAAGAAAAGGCAAATAATGCGGCTGAATGCAGCACATTTTTTGATAGTATTACTTCACTGTGTTGTCATTTTTACTATTGCTCACACTGTCAGGACATAGGCTCCACCTCATTAGTAGCAGTTTAACACCGAAATGCATCAAAAATTAAGAGAAAGGTGACCAGTCAACCTTTGCAAAGGGCCCGCAACATGTGCTTCTACGTTTCAGTAACATTTGGACTGTTTGAGGCTAAAACATAACTTATTTGTGCTAAAATCTGAAGATTATGCAGCAGATGATGGATTATGTGGCAAATGCAGCAAATTTGTAATCGTGCAAAAAATGTTGCAGCCACACAATTGCATAATTCCTGTGGCCCTGGTCTTAGTTCACAGCTCTGTTCTGCTGTCTAATTGAAAGAATAGTATCTAAATGATGAGGGCTTGAGACATCTGAGTCAAAGTACCATGGTACTGTTAAAAGACAAAATTTAAGATGTTACTTTGAAAGTGCCAATTTCTTTCTAGAATTTTCATTATGCGTCTAGTGATTAGTTCAATCAGGTATGAATGTATATATTTCGAAGTTATATGTTTGTATATGTTCGTATGTATATATTTGCAGCTACCAAGGAAATTGTAAAAAATAGTCCACAGCATTTTATAGAGTCTGCAAAAAATGCCAGGATTTATTCAACTAGTTCCACATCGCCAATGTTTATTTTACTTTTTGGTAGCATTGTTTCAACAACTTCAATCTGTTGGTGCTATATTATCAACTCAGCAATGTCAAATGGTATTGATTTAATATATCTTCATTTCAGCACTCACCTCTCAGTCGGGTATCCCTTTGCCCATCTAAGAGAATAAAATTGCTTAGATACTTAGGATGGATCAATTTACCCTCTACTTGACAGTATAAACCAAAGACCCCAAAGCCCATCTCCTCGTTTATCTGTCTGTTACAGACTATCTGCTCCACCTTATTAGGGTCCCCAGCATTTGCTATTTTTATCAAGTTTGGTGCTCAGGGAGATCTGCCTTCAGTTTTTAATTATTGCTGCTGTTTGAACCCTACCTATTATGCATCCTTGAAGACCAACCGGGGCAGAAAGACTTGCTGGGAGTTCCCGTGTCTTTTTTTAACCATGTGTTCATCCTGTAGTGTCACTACAAGCACAGTAATGTTCAAACTGTTTTGAAATGATTGACTGATTTGAGGTATATATTTTGACGCTACAATCTAAGCTGTGTCCAGTGCATTTACTATGTGACCTTAAGTGTATACCTTTGGTTTGTTCTCACAGTATGGAGAGAAGGGAAAAGTACAAGCATCCAGTTCTTTGAAGGGGGGTCCCTGTTAAATGAAAAATGAATTTCCTTCATGAACGAAACATGCTGAACCTGTGAAGAAAACGATGTGATGAAAGGGACAAGAAATAAAAGCATGTCCATTTGACCAATACTGCCTTGTCTTCTAATTCTCTTCTTCCTCATCCTTATCACCTCTAGGCCAGGGCGGTGAACTTCGCTCCGTTTGCGGAGTTTTCTGCACTTCGCGGAGCTCGCAGAGTGCAGAAAACTCTGCTCCGCGATGTGCATCAGAGTTTTCCCTGCTCACGTAGAATTTCTACTCGAGCAGCAGGAATACCAGCACAAACTACAGTTCGCACTGCACTCCGCCACTCGCGGAACTTCATGGAGTTTTTTTGTAACTTCGCGGAGTTCTGCATAGGAAAACTTCATGAAGTACGCCCAGGCCTAGTCATTCCCCTTAAGATGGCATTGGGGTTTTGAGCACCCAACCCTAATCCTGAAGGCAAGTCAAGAATTTCCACATCCATGAAGTTGCTTATTATGAGTGTCTCATGGCAAATATAAAAGTCCTGGCTAGATTCCCATCAGCCATCTTTATGATGGGCTGTATTACTCTACTCCATCTGCAGGTGTTTTGGTGGTAGCCCATTGTGAGCCCATTGTGAGGCCTTGGTGTGTGATTGGAGTTTGGAAACATTAAGAAAGGAATACATAATTAAACTCCCTTTCAGGTCTCCAAACGCTTCGATCAAGCCCTGTATGACATATTACATTCAGTGTTCAACGTGAATAAACAGATTATGCCTACCCTAGCTTGGGAGAAGCTCTTAACTCTAGTTTATACCTTGGCAAATTGGTCCTCCTCCTACAGATGTTCATCTTCTCATTGTGATTGGTCTGGGAAATGCTGCTTCAGTTTAAAAAAAACATTTCTAAAATATGGCAATGGGTAACCAATGCTCTCTGTCCCCTCTAAATCCATGCAGCTGTCCTAAATGCTCAAGAGCCATGTTTCTGGTGGACACTCATCGTCAGGCCTTCCTTAATAAATAGTCAGCCTTGGTGTCAGATTGCTTGGGCACTGAGGAGGTCTGAGGAATTTGTCCAACAATCCTGCCTGCTTCCAGTTTTATGGTCACAACTTGACCTGGACCAAGAGGACTGCCCTCTTAGACTTCTTCGAGGAGCTTCTGCCCAAGGTGATGTTCTGTCCACTAGCCTTTCTGGATAGTTCAGTCTCTGAGACTTTCGTGAACTGACATAATGGCTCCAAGGGTCTCCCTTAAGTCTAGATTTATCCAGATTTGTTTTTAATGTCAAATATCCATATTACGTCTTTGAGAGCAATGTGGGGAATTTAAAGGGGTTTGTTTCTCCCAGGAAACATTTTCAAGTTTATGCACATGCTTCAGGGGCCTGACTAATGAGTTGCTGGAGGCAAGGTCTATTGCCATGTTGCCTCTGTTTTGCACTTCCTGGAATCAGGTGTGTAGGAGGTGGATGCTCTAAATTTCCCCTGGCCGAAACATTTTCCTCTTAATTCCCTCATTCAACATGGCTTGGATCAGATTTGGAGGAACTGAATGAAGATGTGATTACCTGTTGGAGAATGATGGTATTCCTTC